>NC_137081.1:85291691-86491691 GCF_951640355.1 Cnephaeus nilssonii
AAGAGAGAGACAGAGAGAGGGAGAGAGAGAGAGAGAGAGAGATTAATGTGAGAGAGAGACATAGATTGATTGCCTCCCGGCTGGGAATCAAACCTGCAATCCAGGTACGTGCCCTTGACTTGGAGTCAAACCCATGAGCCTTCAATGCTCAGGCCAAAGCTCTAACCACTGAGCACACCAGCCAGGGCTAGGATACATTTCTTAATACAGCATTTTAGGCCCATTTGTAGATGAACATGTCATATCTTTGAGAGTCATCACCCAGTCACTCCCCCACCGCACCTTATGCTTCAGTACTCTGGTGCCTGGTCCCACTCGGGTGCTTCATGCCTTCGCATGTGCTCTCTCTGATGCGTGGAAGCTCCCCTCTCTCACGCCCCACCCGCCGAGTGAACTTTGGTTTAATGTTCAAGCCTTTCCTGATTCTCTTTTCCCAGAGTTACTTATGCTTCACTGTGCCTTGTGCTGTCTTTATCATTTATCATTGCGAGAAATTCTTTCCTTAGGGTGAGTTTCCTAAGGGCACAGACCCACAGTGTCCTACAAAGTAGCACTTCAGTATTTTGGGGACAAAAATGAATCAAGCTACGGAGCTTGTGTGTTGATGAGTAGAACATGTTAAAGGGTGTCTGTTGGTGTGTTTCTCGAGTCCCCTGTAGAAGACTTCTCTGACTATAGGAGCTATGCCAGGACTTGGTCTTATGGGCCCAGGTCTGTGTATGGCTTTTAAGAACTATTGGCTAAGAACCCAAATAGTCCAGTGGAGAGATCAGAAAGTTTGCAAGCCCCTCAGAGAGAGTTCTGAATTTTTTAGCAAAGGCAGTGGGGGGATTAGAGTTGCTTTGCAAACAGTGGTGTATATGCTGAAGTTAGGGATGAAGTGTACTGAGTCTATAACTGACATGAAATGCGTCAGAATTTAAGATTGACGGGTAAACAGAGGGATGCCAGATGGCGAGGTGTGTGATAAAGGAAATGGAGTGACATGTGAATTGTAGCACCCAGGTGGTGGGAACATGGATTCACTGTGCAGTTCCGTCAACTTTTCTTAAAGTTTGAAACTTTTCATAATGTTGGGGGAAAGGATACTTGCATTATTTTTAAGAACACGTATATTGGCTAGGCATATCTATAATAAACCATCAACATGGACTTCCTGAGCCTTAATTATTTTTCTTCCTGGTATTTCTTTGCCTCTCTTTAGTCAAATCTCAGTTCTTATGTTGCTCCCTTACAATTTCCCTGACCTTCAGTCTAATGTAGATGTTTCTCCTGTGTTCCCAGAGCACACCTCGCGTACTTGAGCCGTGGGATTTAGTATCCTGTGTTCATTTACTGATCTGCCTGAATCGCTCGACTTTGAGTTTCTTGAATACAAAGACTGTTTCTGGAATGCTTTTGGTACAAGTAAAAATGAAAACAATAACAATAAGTAGACTAACAGTAGTTTAAACAAATGAGTTTATTATCTCCAACAACAGAGGAGTGTGGGGCCAGCACGTCCAGTGTCCAGTCCAGGACTGGTTCAGGGTGGGCAGGCTGGCGCTCTGCCCCTCTCCTGCTTCCCTCATCACGTCAGGTGGCCTGAAGCGGTGTGTGGATTGGACATAGGCACCACGGTCATTCAATTTCTGAGCTTTCAGCCGACATCTGTGCGTTTGTTGAATAGTCTTCAGTTCGTTTATTATGGTTTCTTCTAGAAAAATTGTTGTTGTTTTTTTTAAATAACAGCTCAGAATTTTATAAACAGCTCACATGTTTATAAAAGCCCCCCACCTGGCAAATCATTTCCCCATTTTCATACAGCTATAGGAATTCATAGCAGCAAGGTTGCTTCAGAGAAACTGAGTGACAGCTTACCGGTCTGGAGGCTCCAGCCTCTGGCACCAGCCTCAGCTCTGTGGGCCAGGAGCAGTTTCACCTCCTAAACCAAGGCCTTTTGGGGAGGCCTGCTCCTTATCCCACTTATTCTATTTTGGTCACAGCTCACATGTGCTTAATTACGTAGTTAATTGCTTAAGACACTTATTAAAAAGTACATAATTAGAAAAGGGGACTGGAAAGAAGGGAGTAGAGGCAGATAAACGGGGGGGGGGGGGGTCCCATTGAAGGGGGAGGGCCCCAGGCGTGACCCACTCAGACCGGCCCAGATCACAGCGCTGATTTCTGCGGTGACGGCAATCCTTCAATCATCAAGAAAAGGTTTAAGTTCAGTTTAATAAGATGGATAGATAAATAGGTGAAAAACATTAAAAACTACATAGCTATGACCTTGAATAGGTTTTAAATAGCTATACTAATAAAAGGGTAATATGCTAATTAGACCAGACGTCTTACAGACGTCCTTCCTGACAAAGCCTGGTGGGCGAAGCCGCCCGGTCCGGTGCGCACATGGGTGTTATTTTTAAATGGAATGTAGTGCTGGCTGCTGGGAGAGTGGCAGGGACCTTGGAGCCGCCGCTCTCGCGGGGGGACGCGGCGGGGCCCACACCGCGACTTCCCGAGGGCGCTGTTTGCTGGCCATCGAGGCTGTACCCCCTGCAGGCTTCCGGCTCAGTCCGAAGCTTGGCCGGGAAGCTGGATAGTGAGTTTCATGCCGTCCAAGCCTTGGCGTAGGTGACGAGTTCCCGCCAGGGAACCTTGTCTTCTCTAAGCCGGGGCTCCGCTCCCTCATTCACATTCCGGGAGCAAAGCCACCTGCTCCTCTTCGACCTGGAAGCCACCAGGCCAGACTGCGCGGCCACCGGTTCCGGAGCAGATTTCACACGCCCAGGTACTCACTAGCACGCAGCACCCTGGCCGCAGGCGGACTCTCATCACCCGGCCCGGTTTGTGCCCTCGCTCTCTTGCTCTGAGTGTCCCCAGTCCATGTGTGCCTGCCCGTCTCTCGGGCTTACAGTTCTGTGCATGTACAAATGCGCTTCTGGTACTGCGGGTGATCTTCAGAAGCGGGACGCTGGAAAGGCGGCTGGAAAGGCGGCATCTGACTGCTTTCTGGGGTTGCTCCTCTGCGTGCGGCTCCGCTCCTCTCATTGTGGGCCTGTCCGCTGAAAAGCCCTGAGTTTGCATTTGGTTTATAGCCTGGTGGTGCGGACCCTGATGCAAAACAACTGTCAGCTTCAAGTGCCCATGCGGTGGGGTAGGGGTGGGGTTGGGGAGCTATATTACCTGGGATCTGTTGTTCAGCTTTGAGGATAACAGGGAGGCCTGGGCTGTGCACCATGATGCCGCATAACATCCAAAGAACTCTCAGTGGCTTCATTTCCAATACTTTAACACACACTAAAATAAATCCACTCTTTTTCTTCTCTAAATCTAAACAATCTTTTGTCATTAAAGTGAAGAGATAGAAAGAATGTGTTTACACTGGCTGGGCTCTTGGCCCTTAGATTTTTTTTTCTTAATATATTTTTTATTGATTTTTTACAGAGAGGAAGGGAGAGGGATAGAGAGTTAGAAACATCAATGAGAGAGAAACATCGATCAGCTGCCTCCTGCACACCTCCTACTGGGGATGTGCCTGCAACCAAGGTACATGCCCTTGACCGGAATTGAACCTGGGACCCTTCAGTACCCAGGCTGATGCTCTATCCAGTGAGCCAAACCAGCTAGGGCTTGGCCCTTAGATTTTCACTAAAAACGTGTCCATTTTCAGAATGCATATCCCAAGTGTGTTCCAAAAAAATGAAAGAGTTCAAGGTTCAGTTCAAAGTTGACCCTCTTGGTAAGGAATGGGGGTGAGGGGCATAATACAGGCATTTCTCTCCAAGAGCTCACAGTCTCCGTTGGAGGGAATACGACATACAGTGTTAAAAAGTTCAGTATTTCAAGAGTTAAAAACAGTACAAGACAAATACAAGAGGTCATATAGTATTAGGCAAGTTTCAAATGAATGGAGGTTCAAAACTTCTAATGGCAGTGGCTATAAATGTTCAACTTGGTAAATGTGCATCTTACCCAAAGAACTTACCGTTGTAATTTGGCCCTATGGCAAACCTTTGAAAACTCAGAGGTTAAATCTTAGTAATTGTTTTCTTTTATCCTAAAATTGCTTTGATTTTAAAGGCCTCCTTGGTCCTTTTCCAAACCCCTAAACCTTTACTCCCCCCACCCCCAAGTTTTTAGTATATGAAGCTGAGTAAGTTAAGGTTGTTGGTCAAGAAGTAATGCCATCATGATCTTCGAGGTAGGATTTTTGGTCGAAACTTCCCCCACTTTCTTTTTATACCCCGTTTATTTCTACAAATTAAGGTGATAATTGTCCACTCTGTTTTCTAAATTCAGTTACTGGATGAACACAATTTTTTTTTTAATGTTTCACCTAAACAAGCTGAGTAGATTCCTGAGCCCAAATTCTAGGGACTGAGCATGCTGCCTGTCAGTCAGCAAAGTGCTCATTTAACCTCTGGGTTGGCTTTTATGTCTGTCTCAGCAATGAAGACAGGAAACGCAAATACAGTATAAGCCTCCAGACAAATACAGTGTGGGGCAAAAGTAGACACAGTGGTTTATATGGGAAGTAATACAGTAATTAATCTATATATATAAAAGGCTAATATGCAAAGTGTCCCCTCAGGAGTTCGACCGGGATACTGGGAGTTCAATTGCTGGCTATGATGTGTGCTGACCACCAGGGGGCGGCACGGAACAAAGGAAGGCCCCAGCTGGCAGCCAGAAGTCCCCGATTGGCCTGATCGCTGGACAGGCCTGGGGACCCTACCCATGCACAAATTTTGTGCACTGGGCCTCTAGTAGAAATATATAGATTAAAATACTGGCAGCAGACACCTTATTAATAGTGAGTATCTGTGGGTGGCAGGGTCATAGGTGATTTTTTTTATTTTATTGATTTTTTACACAGAGGAAGAGAGAGGGATAGAGAGTTAGAAACATCGATGAGAGAGAAACATCGATCAGCTGCCTCTTGCACAACCCCCACTGGGGATGGGCCCGCAACCAAGGTACATGCCCTTGACCGGAATCGAACCTGGAACTTTTCAGTCCAAAGGCCGACGCTCTATCCACTGAGCCAAACCGGTTTCGGCTGATTTTTTTTTTTAAAAGATAGTTTTGTATATTTTGTAGATTTTCTTTTCACTATTGAAGGGGTTTAGAATATGCCACCCCCAAATCTGCCACTTTGGCATAAGGATTATTTTGAGATAAAGGCAATTGAGAAAGGAAGCAACACGAAGAAAAACTGCCTATCCTCCCCCCTGTACCAGGAGGGGCAGGACGATTCTGCCTCACCTGAGATAATTCTAGATGCCAGTGAGCGCAGAGAAGGGAAGCACCGGGGAGTCTCCACATAGGCTGCTCACTGGCCCTTACCTCCCATTAGTTCCCACAGACTTACCTTCCAAGTTCACCCCTGCAAGTGCACAGTCCCTCCCCGTGCCTTGTCACTTCTCTACAAAGCGCATCTTTCTTTTGTTGAGATGCTCCTTAAGCCCAGGCGCCAACCCCCTTGATCCCTCCTCCCTGCCCTCCTGTCTGTGCGGGGAGCACAGTTAATAAGCTTGTTTATTTCTTTTCTCTTCTCTTTGCTTTCTCATTAGTCTGTCTTTGTCAGTCTCATTTTGGAGTCTCTGCCAATGACCTAAGATGGGTTTGTTTTTCCTCCCCTATGTGTTTCATTTTAAGTACTTAAAACAGTATTTTAGACATTCAGAGTGCTTCTTGTCCAACTCCTGGTCTTTTGGTAATGCACTTTTTCTCACATTTTGATTTTGTCTTTGTTAAAAGTGATCGCTAGTACTTCTTTTAACAGCTGCCTGAGAAGCCCTGCTTGTGTATGCTGCCTCCTGTGTGGGGTGACTTTCTCTGCGGTGTGCTCTGGTGGGCTTTAGCTGTGAAGTCGCTGAGCTGTCGTCACTGCACGTTGCCCCCAGAGAGGCTGTGTTCGTGCCCGGCCTCGCGCTCCAGCTCTGTGCGGCCGGGTGACTTTCTGTGTCGATTTTTGGCTTGAGGAGTGCTGTGGTGACAGGTGTCAGAGTACACGTCCACAGTCGGGGCTCAGGCTTCCGTGTCATCTCTCCCAGTTGGCGGAAGATGTTCTTCTAGTCCAGTCCTTGCCTGAAGAGGTGCTGCTTCCAGGGCTTGGCTTCTCAAGTCTCAGTTCAGAAAAGGTCGCAGTCCTGAGGCCCACCTGGCACAGGGCTGGCCTGCTCCCGTGTGTGTATTAAATACGAAGTCACCAACAGCAGCTGCAGACTCTCCGTTCTCACTGCTGCGTTTCTCCCCAGCGCGGGGATTTCCTCCTTTTGAGCCCGCTGTGCGTTGAAGACCTCTCCACCCTGATGGTTGTCTGCAATCACCTGGAAAGCGTTAGGTGTTCCAGCCCAGGCCGTGCCTGGGACCCGCCGGTTTAGAAGTGTTGTTTTATGTTACCCAGTGATGTGTGTTGTGTGCATGGTGTGTGTATTTATTTATTTTTCGAGGGGGTTATTTTCAGTTACTTTGTCAGAAGTGATAGAAATAGGGGCTCACGTATTGTAATTAGAAAAAAATCCTCTTAAAATTAGGCAGGGCCCAGGCCAGTTTGGACAGTGGTTAGAGCCTCAGCCTGTGGACTAAAGGGTGGTGGGTTCAATTCCCGGTCAAGTGCATGTACCTCCATGGCAGGCTTGATCCCTGGCCCCAGAAGGGGCGCGTGCGGCAGGTTGATGTGTCGCTCCCATATCGATGTTTCTCTCTCTGTCTCTCTCTCTCTCTCCACCCACCTCCACTCTCCCATTCACTCTCTAAAAAGCAGTGGAAAAAATATTCTCGGGTGAGGATTTAAAAAGAAGTTAGATAGGAAGGAAACCAGCCTTTCTTAAGTCCCTACTGTGTACTAGGCACTGTGCTTGGTTTTTCACGTGTGTTATCTTATTTTAATGCTCAGAAAAGTCCTGCACGCTAGGTGGTGCTTACTGGTTTTCGCAGGTAAGAAAATTGGCTTGGAGAAATGGAATAACTAGTTCTAGGCCACACAGCTCCAACAAGAGTAAGAGCCAGAGCTCCTTGGGCCCAGGCCCTTTTCCTTCCTCTGTGGTACATGGGAAATAGATTATCCATACAAATCATTAAAGTAAAAGTAGGTACTTGGGTTAGAATAAGTTCCAGGTAGTATCCTATCTAATAAAAGAGTAAGATACAGATTGATCATCACTGCAACACACAATATAGCTGCCCCCATGTGGTCAAAGATCCTGCCCCCATGTGGACACAAGATGGCCACCACAAGATGGCCAGCAGGAGAGGGCAGTTGGGAGGCACCCAGCCTGCAAGGGAGGGCAGTTGTGAGGGACCAGGCCTGCAAGGGAGGGCAGTTGAGAGGGACCAGGCTTGCAAGGGAGGGCAGTTGGAGGTGATCAACCCTGCAGGAGAGGGCAGTTAGGGGTGACCAGGCTGGCAGAGGAGGGAAGTTGGGGGCAAACAGGCTGGCAGGGGAGCAGTTAAGCATCAACCAGGCTGGCAGCAGAGTGGTTAGGGGGTGATCAGGCTGGCAGGCAGAAGCAGTTAGGGGCAATCAGGAAGGCAGGCAGGCAAGCAGTTGGGAGCCAGCAGTCCTGGATTGTGAGAGGGATGTCCGACTGCCCGTTTAGGGGCAGTCGGACATCCCTCCAGGAGTCCCAGATTGGAGAGGGTACAGGCTGGACTGAGGGACAACCCCCCACCGTGCACGAATTTCGTGCATCGGGCTTCTAGTCTATTATATGTACTTACTCAGAATACCTTATCTTCCCCCAGTTCCAGGGGCACTCATTTTATCTCACACTGATGCAGTTGAACTGATTTTGACTAATCAGATTGTTATTTTTATAAAAGTTTAACTCAGTTCATCCCTTTAAACATCCTTGAAGTAAATAATTTAGTTCTCCTTCATGAAGGGTCCTTATAGAAAAACACATGTACTTACCCTTTTCAGCGACCTCCGAGTGTCGAGTCTCGAGGGCTGTGTGGGATGTGTGATGGGGGTGGAGTGAGCATACAGAGCGAGTCCCCAGTGCCGGCGTTCTCTGTGGCTCCAGGTGACTCGGGGCAGGTAGGGCACCGGCTCGGGGCATTCCCCCTGGGGGGGGGCGGTGCTGAGGGCGTGTTGACCTTCATGGCAGGCCGTCTCCCCGCCGTCCCCGACAGGCCCATCCCCGCTCTCTCTGGACTTGGCTGCTCTGGCTGCGTGTGGTGATGACTCCGAGGGCTGGGGGCTTTCTCGGCCCGGGCCTAGAAGGGTTATTCTGAGAATGTCTGGGCTAGGCGTTCCTGGAGCGGAGGGATTGCCCTGGGTGGAAACAAACTGCCTCTCATGTCTGTCTTCCGCATTGGCAGCTCCTCAGCCCGTCGCACCCTCAGCAAACCAGCAGGATGGCTGCAAACAAGAGTAAGAGCCAGAGCTCCTTGGCCCTGCACAAGGTGATCATGGTTGGCAGCGGAGGGGTTGGCAAGTCGGCCTTGACGCTTCAGTTCATGTACGATGAGGTAAGCCCTGCCTTCTCCTGTCTGCGGTCAGGGTCCCCTCCCCAGCCTGTGTGTGTGCCATCCACCTACGTGCAGGGAGGATCGTGGGCCAGTTCGTGGTGAGGTGCTTTCCCAATAGCTTCATAAGGGGTCTAACCAGCAAACGCCCTGGATTGCTGATTTTTGTTAAGTCTGGTAGGGATGTGAGGGCCCCTGCTTGCATTATTTCCCTTGTTGCACTTTGAGCTGTCTTTCTGCCAGGAGCAAGAGCGGGGGAGAGACCTTTGTACAGGGATTTCTGAAGAATGGGTCTGATACTTAGCTTCGTGACAGTTGATTTTGGGAGCTGTTGAAAGGGACAGCTAAGCTGTCATAAGACGTAATTTTTTCTCAAGTGGTGGACAGCAGGTACAGCTTGCACCATCCCTGCCCAGGCTTCCATCCCTGGAGGTGGGTAATGCTGAGTCGAGCGGAGCACAGTCTTGGTTCCTGTGGCCACAAATGCCCCTGCTTGGTGGCCGTTACTGATCCCACAGGCAGTGTTTGGATTAGAGCTCAAACCAGGGACCTCTCATGTGACCACATTTCACATGGGCACATACTGTACAGAATACTGTACACATACTGTACTGAAAGCTGTCGGAACCACCATCCCTTAAGATCATCACCCCTTTCACTAGACTTTCCGTCTGTCCAGCCTCCCCTGCTGTTGGGTGGTGTTGGAGTGACCATGGCCATGCTTGGGACCTTGCTGAGGGAGGAGGAATTAAGGACAGTTTAGTTGGGGTTTGGTGGTATGTGTTTATGTGGTTTGGAGTCGCTTTGGCCTGTGGTGGTTATCACCAGCCATCCAGTGTGGGAATGGCTTCCAGGAATAGTCCCCCGCCCACTGAGCTGACACACCTGGCACTGGGACTTGAGTGCAGCCCAGGGGTGTATCTTGGTGTGGGCGTGTCCTATGACACCTGGCACTGAATGAGTGGGTGGTGGAGGAGAAACAAGGGTGGAAACGCGGAGCTAGAAACTAGTCTGGAAAGTTCTTCCCTATCTTCCAGGAAAGCTCAATAGAGGTATCCTAAATTTGATAATTGTCCTAGAAGTTTCATTACTGGTGATGTCGAGTAGTTGTGAAGCTAAAAAAAACCTTTCTAAACTATTAATAAAAAAAGAAATTTGGATCAACTAGGCTATAGGAAAGACTAAATTATATTTTTACTAGAGGCCTGGGGCACGAAATTCATGCACGGGGGTGGGGGTGGGGGGCGCTCAGCCAAGCTTGTGCCCTTTTCACAGTCCGGGAGCCCTCAGGGGATGTCCGACTACATTTAAAAAAAATCACCCTGTACTTAATTTTCTTACTAACTCCTCTTTTTAAACTCCCCTCACTCTCGCATTCTGTTTTTTCTTTTTATTTACCTATTTTCCTGGCCTCACCCCATTTTAGCATCCTTCTCTTTCCTGTGTTCTTTCCCTCCCTCCCTTTGAACCTCCTTTGGCCCCTCTCCCTCCCTCCTTTCTCTCCCTTCATTTCCCGTGTCTGTCTCCTTCTTACTCCATCCTCCCCCCGCATTCGCCTTCCCCTGGTGAGCCTGAACCCTGCCTCTCTCCATCCTTCCCTATTATTACCCGCCCCCCCCCCCCCCATGTTCACTGGTTTCTCTTTTAAACCTTTCCTCTCTGGGACCTGCTTCCAGCCCCGACTGAGCGCACTTTGTATTAAAGCTTCCGTTTGGGGAGCATTAACCCTCAGGGCCTAGCCCCGGCCAGGCCTTCACTGCCCCCCTTCCCCGGCCTCCCCGCCGCTGTCCTCCTCCCATTCCCTGCTGGGACGCCCCAACTTCTAGTCAACAAAGTACACTTAACGCGCCACCAGCCTAACCCTGGCCAGTGTCTTTGGGGTCTAGCCCTCGGGGATGAAAGCGGTACCCTCCTTAGTGTCCTTAGCAGAACCCTCCTAAGCTGAGCCTCCCCTCCAGCGAGGGGCCCAGCGAGGGTGGTGGAGGCCCTCGAAACCTGGGCGCTGCTGCCGTGGAGCAGGAGCGCTTCTGCTTGAAAGGCCTTGAACTGTCCACGCCTCCTTCTCAACGGCCTGTGCTGGGGCCACCGCCCTCCTCCCACGTCTGGGTGAGGCTCCCCGCTCCAAGCTCCAAGCCACCTGCACCCTGCTCCTCTCTGGGCGCAGCTGCTCCGCCCCCTGCAGTCGCCACCCCTCCCGCGTGCAGCCCCGCATTTCCTTACCTTTTCCATTCCTGTGTCTTTTTCTGTTTCTCCTCTCAGCCTGTCTGCATGCAGGCCTGCCTTCCTCTCCCTCTCCTTTCTTATCCCCTCCTACCGTATCCTATCCCATCTACCCCGGGCCTCACAGCTGCCTGAGCACGAGATGGGGACGCAGCCTGCTGAACAGTTGTTACGTGATGGCGTCCCAGACAATTTGTTATTAGTATAGGTTCTTTATAGGAAATATTTCAAAATCATTGGCATATGATAAGATACTCAAAGAATATACAGCAACCAAAAAAAAGAAAAAGTAGAAACATATTCTAGAGGTACGCCAGGCAGATAATTAATAAAAATGTGTTATTTTGCTGTACTGTGATGGCTATTTGTATTAGTTTTCTATTGCTGTAACAAATTACTACAAATTCAGCAGCTTCAAACAATGCATTTGCTACCTCTAGTTCCCAGGGGCCAGGAATATGTCCTGGCTTAGCTGGGTGTCCTGCCCAGGGTCTCACAAGGCTGCCTTGGTGTCAGCTGTGGCTGTGAGCTCAACTGAGGCTTGGGTCCTCTCCCAGCCTTCCTGGGTGCTGGAAGATGGAGGATAGGGGTGCACAGCTCCTAGAGGTCCCTGCTACCAGGCCCTCTCCACAGGTGTTCACACCATGGCCGCTGTTTCTTCAAGGCCAGGAGGAAAGTCTGTCTGCTTAGCTATGACAGTTTCTTACATAAGTACATGTAATCATTGGTAATCTCATTCATGCCCATTGCCATATTCTGTTGGTTAGAAGCCAGTCATTAAAATTTTTTACAATGGATTTTTTAAAAAAGATTAAAAAATGTATTTTTTAATTGATTTCAGAGAGGAAGGGAGAGGGAGAGAGATAGAAACATCAAAGATGAGACAGAATCATTGATGGGCTGCCTCCTGCATGCCCACACTGGGGATCAAGCCCGACACCTGGGCATGTGTCCTGACCAGGAATTGAACCATGACCTCCTGGATCATAATTTGATGCTTAACCACTGAGCCACGCCAGCTGAACTGAAAGAGATTTTTTATTGATTTCTAGAGAGACAGGAAGGGAGAGGGAGAGAAAAGAGAAACATGGATGTGAGAGCGATACATCCACTGGCTGCCTCCTGCATGCCCCCTACCGGGGATCTCTCCTGGGCCATACTTGGCTGTATCTTATATGAGAAAGTTTTGTTTTTGATGCTCGCTTTTCTCTATCTCATATCTAGCAGAATCTCCTTAATTTGCCCACACATTTTTGCATAAAAGAAGAGATGTAAATTATGAAATCTAAGTCTGTTTTTGCTTATTAACCTGATTTGCTTAGGAAAAAGTCCTTTTCTTTTGTAACAGGGGAAGAACAGAGGGTGAGGAGAGGAATTAAGATGAAGGAGACAGGATTAGAGGTGTAGTTTGTTAATGAGATGAGGGAAGGGGATTTTGCCTCCTAAAGAATTGATAATTCGCTTGGCCGGTGTGGCTCAGTGGTTGAGCATTGACCTATGAACCAGGAGATCATGGTTTGATTCCCAGTCAAGGCACATGCTTGGGGGCATGCAGGAGGCAGGCAGTCAGTGATTTTCTCTCATCATTGATGTTTCTATCTCTCCCTCTCCCTTCCTTTCTCAAATTGATAAAAAAAAAATATGTTCTTAAAAAAGAATGAATAATTAGGGTCAGTGGATAGAGCATCAGCCCTTGGACTGAAGGGTCCCAAGTTCGATTCCCGTCAAGGGACGTACCTTGGTTGCAGGCTTGATCCCTGGCCCCAGTCAGGATGTTTCTCTCTCTCTGTCTCTCCCCTACTCTTCCACTCTGTTTAAAAAAAAAAAAAAGGGAAAAATGTCCTTGGGTGAGGATTAACAACAACCAAAAAGAGTGAATAATTGGCAATGTCCCATATTTTTGGTTGTCACATATGGGGGATGGGGACAGGCACTACTAGCTCGCATGCTCTTAACCTCCTCCAGCGCACAGGAGAGAACTATCCGTCCAGATGTCCGTGGTGCCGCTGTGGAGAAGCCTGGATCAGAGGCCGAGCTCTGGGGACAGGAGCCCTCTGCTCTGCTCTGCACACCTTGGGAGACCAGGAGTCTCGTCCGGATTGTTCATTTCTATGATGTATGTTTGTATGTGTGAAGGGCAAGAGAGAGGGAAATGATGCATGCTGAAAAGTCCAGTGTTTTCTTTAGGTTCTTCAGAGAAGCAAAGGAAAGCTATGCTTGATCTTTTTTCTCACAGACTAACATATTTGAGGAATTGAAGAGTCGGTAAAATGAAATCAGAGCAAGGGAAGAACAGAGTGGAGTTGTGTGCTTGGGGAAGTCTTTTGCCGATGGCTCCATCAGCGTTGTCTAGCAGAACCTTCTCAGTGACGGAGTGTTCTGTGCCTATATGTCCAGTACCCGGGGTCCTGGGCACTGCAGACCTGCCTGGCGGCTGCCATATGGACAGTGTAGTTCCAGAATCACAATTTTGGATCTTGAAGAGACCTCAGCAGTGATTCCCAGATCGAGCTGATCATAGAATCTCATGGAGGATCTTCTAAAAAATATCTTCTGAATAGCATTTCTTGAGTTGGGAACCAGGAATCTTTCTTTTTACGAAGCCCACTGGCAGTTCTGACGTGTGGCCGGTGTGGCAGCTCCTGCCTGAAAGGTCAGCTAGTTAACCTGGTGTCAGAGGAAAGGAAATTGTGTCTGTACTTGGGGAGGCCAGTGGTCTAAAGTGACATGGGCCGTTCACACTCTGTTCCTGGTCCAATGCTTTCTCCGTGGTTCAGAAGAAATTCCTGCATATATGGTGGAATTGCCATGGAAATTGGATTATGGAAGGAGCCACAGTCTCACAGTTCTTTACTTTTGAATTTGAGAAAATTAGAGGGAGATTTTAATCATTTTATCCTTGGCCTAAAATATTTGAAGACTTTTGAAGCTATTTGCCGTTTCCAGTGAGGTGAGGTTGATGATGGGGAGACTTCAGACTTTGAGTGGCTAGAAAAGCCGGCCCGGCACAGGGGTGTGCGTCAAGTTTGTCTTGGACTTGCGTGTCTTGGGTGTCTGGGACTGAATTGCACACAACCCTGCAAGGCCAGTGATATGATTCATCTTAACAGATACATGACTTTGGAGATTTCCTATTTCTGTGGAAAATGTGTCAAGGTTGTGATCTAATCTATATATATAAAGAGCCAGGGTCCGTAACGTCCAAACGACCGAACACTGGAAATCAGTCCTGCAGTCAGTGCTGGGGCGCCACAGCAACCCAGCACTGACTGCCACCGCTGAGGGTGCAGCAACCCAGCACTGACTGCTGAGGGGGCTGTGGATCAGGCCCGGAGAGAGAAGCAGGGTCTGATCCACAGCCTCTGTGGCAGCTGTTGATCAGCCCTTGCCTCTCTCTTTCTCTCCGGGCCTGCCCAGCAGCCACGGTGGCTGCTGATCAGCCCTGCCTCTCTGATCAGGCCCAGAGATAGGGCTGGAGACGCTGACTGGCATAGAACTGACCAATCAGAACCAAATCTGGGTGAACTGCGAGGAGCCAATGGCTGCCTAGGAGGCAGAGCTTTTGACGCTGACTGGCATAGAAACTGACCAATCAGAACCAAATCTGGGTGAACTGCGAGGAGCCAATGGCTGCATAGGAGGCGGAGTTTTTGACACTGACTGGCATAGAAACCGACCAATCAAAACCTAATCTGGGTGAACTACGAAGGCAGAACCTAAGGTGGGGGCTGAGGAGGGGTTTTAAGGTCAACAGCTGTTTGGTGTAAGGTGTAAGAAAGCGGTTCAATTTTTTAATGACTGGGTTGGCAGTATAGTGCATATGGCTGACTATCAGTCCAGATATAGGGATTATATATTTTTGTCTGCCAAGAGCATCTCCTCCTGCTGAGAAAGGCTCCCCCCACCCATTTAAGCAATCCTATCCTATATAATCTATCTATACTAAAAAAGGGTAATATGCTAATTAGACTGGGCTGACCGGCCATTTTTTCGACGTCCGACTTCCTTCCGGACAAAGCCATGGTAGTGGGGGCCAAGGCAGAGGCAGATAGGGGCGATCAGGCCATCAGGCAGAGGAGTTAGGGGCAATCAGGCAGGCAGGCAGGTGAGTGGTTAGGAGCCAGGGGTCCGAGATTGCGAGAGGGATGTCCGACTGGATTTGGCCTAAACCGGCAGTTGGACATTCCCCAAGGGGTCTCCAATTGGAGAGGGTGCTGGCTGGGCTGAGGGAACCGTCCCCCCCCCCTCTGTCCACGAATTTCGTGCACCGGGCCACTAGTGTTCTAATAATAAGCACCTTTTCCCTAGCACAGTGGTCAGCAAACTGTGGCTCGTGAGCCACGTGCTTCGGTTTGCCGCTCTGTTGACTAATGAGTTTGCTGACCACTGCCCTAGCACAAAGGTATGCAGTCATATCGGGACATTCTGACTCCTCTTGTCAGAGGAGTCTGTGCAGCTCTGGTAGGTGTTAACCTTGAAAGCTCAGACATATGCACTTGAGATGCTCTGAGGCATCAGAGATCGCACTGCGGGGGCGGGGGCTGGCCGGGTGTTAGTCTCTGTGGAAGGAGTTAAAAGATGGACACTTGAGAAGCATAGGCAAAGTCACATGCTCTCTATTTTAAGATAATTATTAGGGTAAATAGAAGAGAGCCTAATACTAAAAATCTTTTAGTATTTTTATTTTTAGGTTTAAAATCATTTGAGCTGGTAGCTTCTAATTGGCAATGCAAGGCTCTTTTTAAGAGTTTTCTTCGGAGGTTCCTTAAGTTGGTGTTGGTATTTTCAATTCAATTTTTAAATCTTTAACAGTTTAAGTTAGAGTTTTATTAAGATATAATTCACGTACCATGAAACTCACAGTTCAGTGATTTTTAGTGTATTCACACAGGTGTGTGAGCATCACCCCTGTATGTATTTCATCACTCGTTCTGCCCCAACCCCTGCATACAGCAGTCATTCCTCATTACTGCTCCCCTGCCACCCCGCCCCTGACAGCCGCTCTCTGATTTTATGGATTTGCCTATTCTGGATGTTTTATAGGAATGGAATCGTACAATATGTGACCTTTATATCTGGCTTCTTTCACGTAGCACAGTGTTTTGAAAGTTCATCTATGTTATAGTAGTATTTCTTTTTTTTAAAAAATGAGATAATTCATATACCATAAAATTTACCCTTTTAAAAGTGTACAATTCCATGATTTTTTAGTATATTCACAAATTTGTACAACCTCACCACTATCTAATTCCAGAGCATCACCCCCCAAAACTGCATACCCATTATCAGTCACTCTCCATTTCCCTTCCCACAGTCCCAGCCACCACTAATCTACTTTCTGTTTCCACAGATTTGTCGTCTATTCTGGACATTTCATATAAATACACTCATATAATATGTGACCGTTTGTGTTTGGCTTTTACTTACCATAGTTTGTCAAGGTATATCAATGTTGTAGCATGAATAAGCCCTTCATTCCTTTTTAAGACTGAATAGTATCTGGATATGCCATGTTTTGTTTATCCTTTTATCTATTTGTATTGTGTCTACTTTTTGGCTATTATGGTAATGTTGCTATGTGTGCTTATGCAAAAGTCTTTGTGTACTCATGTGTTTTAAAATCTCTTGTGTACATATCTGGACATGAAATTGCCTGGGTCATGTGGTAACTGTATGTATAACTTTTTGGGACCTTGCAAAGCTGTTTTCCACAGCAGCTGCACCTTTTTATTATTCCCACTAGCAGTGGATGAGCGTTCCAGTTTCTCCACATCCTCGCCAACACTTGTTATTGTCCACCTTTTTTATTATAGCATCCTAGTAGTTGTGAATGGTATCTCATTGTGGTTTTGATTTACATTTCCCCAGTGATTAATGATGTTGAGGACTTTTCCATGTGCTTCTTGGCCATTTGTATATCTTCGTTGGAAAAATGTCTATTCAGGTCCTTTGACAGTGTTTAGATTGGGTTATTTGTCTTTTCATTGTTGAGTTTTAAGAATTCTTTATAGAGTCTGATTTACAAATATTTTCTTCCATCTGTTGGTTGTCTTTTCATTTCCTTGATGGCAACATTGAAAGCATGAAACTGTTAAATTTTGATGAAGTACAGTTTATTTTTTCTTTGGATGCATATGCTTTTGCATTCATGTCTAAGAATGCATTGGTCATAAATATTTACACCTAAGTTTTCTTCTAAGAGTTTATAGTTTTAACTTTTACATCACTCTTTGGTCCATTTTGAGTTAATTTTTGTATGTGATATGAAGTAGGGGGTCCAAATTCATTATTTTGCATGTGGATATCCACGATACCACCTCCAGTTCAATTTTAATAGTACATTGCTGTCATTAATTTACTTTTTTTATGAATAGCTTGAATTCTAGCATCATTTGTTAACTTATTCAATGTGCAATACAATATAAAGAAAATAGCTTTGAAATATTAATATCATTATTACTAAGTATTACAAGCACTGAGGGAAGTTTCTTTACCATTCCTTTGACACTTTTTGTCCTTAGTCTCTTAGTGGGATGCATTCTATTAAAACATTCTATTCTAAAGTCTCTTGAATTCTTTCTCTTTGTGCCTACATTACCCATGTAATAATCATTTAGGTTCATTTAGCTTCAGTTTTTCTATTTAACAGCTTTAAAATTTGTTTTGTTTGGCACGTACATACACAGTAAGATACACACACACACACACACACAATAATATATATGTATATTATATACGTCTTATATTTTATTGTTTCTATTTTTCTTATGCGAAGGTACACTGTTATATTCTGGATAACTTTATATATCGGTGCATAGTTGTCGTCCTCGGTTTTTATAGCTGCATAGTATTCCGTTTTGTGGGTTCCCATTGCTGGGCATTTGGGTGGTTTTTAACCTTTTACTATTACACACAGTGCCACAGTGAGTAGCCCTGTGTGTTCCTGTGCAGGTGTTTCTGTAGGTGAGGTTCCTAGGAGCAGGTTGGTAGGACAGAGGATGAGTGCTTCTCTAGCTTGGTCAGATACCCCTGTGCTCACCTCCTTCAGGACTGGACTGTCCCGCTTCCATTGGCAGTGTCCTGGGGCCCCTCCTCCCCGGGGTGCCTCCTCCCCAGACTCCTCCTCCCCGGGGCCCCTCCTCTCCGGGGCGCCTCCTCTCCGGGGTGCCTCCTCCCCAGGGTGTGTTGTCAGACTCGGGCAAGTTTGGGGTGCTGGTTGGTAGGTGAAAATGCTATTTCATTGTAGATACAATTTTTGTTTTCTTTACTAGTGAGGAAGAACATCTTTTTGCAGGTTTAACATCACATGCATTTACTTTTCTGTGAATTGTTTATGTCCGTTCACTTTTCCCCATTGGATTGTTGATCTTTTTGTGCGGACTGTTTGTATATAGCTCCTTGTAATATGGCTTCAAATATTTTTTCCTTGTTTGTTGTTTGTCTTTGTTTATAGTGTGTTATGACAAACAGATTTTACATAGTCCAATTTATCCATTTTTTTTTTTTACCTGGCTTCTGGATTTTGCGTCATAGTTATAAAAATGGCCTTTCCTACTTAAAGGTAATAAACAGATTTCGCCCATGTTTCTTCTAGTACTCGGCTTTATTTTTACATTTAATCGTGGACGCATTTGGAGTTTGTCAAGTCATGTAGCTACTTAAGTCTCTTGATACTTCTTGTCAGATTACTTTTCAGATGAGTTTTTTACTTCTGTTGATTATAAATAGGAGCTCCTGTTTCTCACCCTTCTTTTAAAAAGTGTTTTTATTGATTTTTAGAGAGAGGAAGAGATCGAACACGCAACCCGGGCATGTGCCCTGACTGCGAATCAAACCAGTGACTTCTTGTTTCCTGGGTGGACGCTCAAACACTGAGCCACACCAGCTGGGCTGTTCTCACGTTGCCAGTGTTTGTATTATAAGTTAATACTGACAGCAATACTGCCCAGTGTTCTGCTCTGTGCTTGGTTCCCTCACGTGTAAGATGGGAATTTCTGCTCTTGTTGTTTAAAAACAAAATAAAAAGTGGTAGAACTGAATAATAAAGAACAGAAGTGTTGTATAGGAAGTTATTTTTAGTCTATACTGTCTTACACATAGTGTAATCATTATAGGCACCCAGTAATACTCAGTTGCTTATAGGTAAAGCACTCGTATGTTGACATTTATTTTTTGGCAGATTTTATTTCCCTACAACCTTTGTTAATGGCTGCTGCTGATGTTTACCTCCTCAGTTTGTAGAAGACTACGAACCTACCAAAGCGGACAGTTACAGGAAGAAAGTGGTTCTCGATGGAGAAGAAGTGCAGATCGACATTCTGGACACCGCGGGGCAAGAGGACTACGCAGCCATCCGCGACAACTACTTCCGGAGCGGAGAGGGCTTTCTGCTCGTGTTCTCCATCACAGAGCACGAGTCCTTCACAGCCACGGCCGAGTTCAGGTCCGTGTGCCTTCCTTCCCTTGTCCTGGGCGTAGAAGGGGCAGTGGGGGGGCTGAGCTTGTAATTAGGAAGAATCTCTCTAAAGAACTCCCTGGCACTCTGAATCTTGTCACATTACTGTCCACTGTTTCTTATAATCTTTTTGGACTTCTCTGTTTTATAATAATTTCTAAATATCAATTATCTTCAGAATCTCTTGTCCCTGAGAGGGACAAAGCCACTCCATACATTCAAGAACCTGCCGTTTGCTTTCATATAAATCCTGAGAGACAGTGCTTGATAAGAGTTAAATATCTTTTTTATAATTTTGCTAGAAAAGTAGTAAGTTTGCTCTGTTTTGAGGCTTACGGTCAGCAGAGTGAAGGATGTGAGTCAGAGTGACCGTTTGCTGCCACCGGAAGGACTTAGTGTAGTTGAATGGAAAGAACTGGCTTTAGAAGCAGGCAGACCTGGGCTTGGGTTCCTGCCACTCACCAGTTTCGTGACCCCGGGCAAGTTTACTCAGCATCGGAGATGCTATTTCTTTACCCGAATCGGTGAAATGAAATGGTGCTGCAGACAGCAAATTCCTAAGGGCAGGAACTTCGGCTGCCCCTTGTGCTGAATCCCCAGCCTTTTCTCAGTGTGGTCCCTGGTGAGCGGAATATTCCCTGCTATCATTCATTCGAAATGTGGGACAATACCTTGTGTTTATTTTGTTATAAGGAAGTAGGGAGCCATTAGTCATAATTCTTTTTTAAAAAATTTAATAAATCTTTATTGTTCAGATGATTACAGTTGTTCCTCTTTTTCCCCCCATAGCTCCCCTCCACCTGGTTCCCATCCCACCCTCTTCCCTTACCTCCCCCTCCCCCACTGTCCTCATCCATAGGTGTACGATTTTTGTCCAGTCTTTTCCCTCACCCCCACACCCCTTTCCCCCTGAGAGTTGTCAGTCCACTCCCTTTCTATGCCCCTGATTCTATTCTATTCCCCAGTTTATTCTGTTTATCAAATTTTTAATTCACTTGATTTTTTAGATTCACTTGTTGATAGATATATATTTGTTGTTCATAATTTTTATCTTTACCTTTTTCTTCTTCTTCCTCTTCTTAAAGAATACCTTTCAGCATTTCATATAATACTGGTTTGGTGTTGATGAACTCCTTTAGCTTTTTCTTATCTGTGAAGCTCTTTAGCTGACCTTCAGTTCTGAATGTCAGCTTGGCTGGGTAAAGTACTCTTGGTTATAGGTTCTTGCTATTCATCGCTTTGACTATTTCTTGCCACTCCCGTCTGGCCTGCATAGTTTCTGTTGAGAAATCAGCTGACAGTCGTATGGGTACTCCCTTGTAGGTAATTAACTGTTTTTCTCTTGCTGCTTTTAATATTCTCTCTTTGTCTTTTGCTCTTGGCATTTTAATTATGATGTGTCTTGGTGTGGTCCTCTTTGGATTCCTTTTGTTTGGGGTTCTGTGCGCTTCCTGGATTTGTAAGTCTATTTCTTTCACCAGGTAGGGGAAGTTTTTAGTCATTATTTCTTCAAATAGGTTTTCAGTATCTTGCTCTCTCTCTTCTTCTGGCACCCCCATAATTCTGATGTTGGTACACTTAAAGTTGTCCCAGAGGCTTCTTACACTATCTTCAAATTTTTGGATTCTTTTTTTTCTTTTTGCTTTTCCAGTTGAGTGTTTTTTGCTTCTTTGTATTTCAAATCTTTGACTTGATTCTTGCATTCCTCTAGTTTACTGTTGGGTGTCTGTATAATATTTTTTATTTCAGTCAGTGTATGTTTAATTTCTGATTGGTCCTTTTCCATATCCTCGAGGGTCTTGCTAAATTTATCGGCCTTTTCTAGGAAATTCTTGAAAAACCTTATAACCGTGGTTTTGAACTCTATCTCCAGTCGTTTGTTTTCCTCCATTTCTTTCGTTTGTGATCTGTTTCTTTGTCTCCGCATTTTCACTGCTTCCCTGAGTTGGTAGGGTAGCTTTGTGTGCTAGATGTCCTATATGGGCCAGTGGCTCAGCCTCCCCAGTTACCTGAGGTGGACACTCTTGGTGCACCTTTGTGGACTGTGTATACAGCTTTGTTGTAGTTAAGTCTTGATTGTTGTTGGTATCAGTGGAAGGAGTTGACCTCCAGGCCAATTGGCTGTGAGGATCAGCTGTGTCTACGCTTGGAGACAGCCTTATTCGACTAGACTTGCAAAATTGCAAAAGCCTCTGTGCTCAGCTTGGATGGGGCAGCGTTTCAGGGTGGAGCCTACAGCCTTGGCTTCCTGTCGGCCCCGCCCTATGAGGTTCCTGGGTCTCAGTGTCCCTCAGTACTCGCTGCAAGCACCTCTGAGAGTAAGGCACCCTCAAGTTTCGCCCGCTGCCAGACAGTCTAGTCTCTCCCCCAGTGAATCTGGATTCCCAGATTCTCGCCTGGAATGGGTTCAGTGCAGTCAGAACTGGGGTTCAGTGCAGTCTGGAACTTTTGTCTCCTTCCCGCTAGGGCAATCCAGCGGCACAGTCAACAGTCTGTCCTCTGCACGCATTCACGTGCGCGGCTCTGGAGCTCTGCCTTTCGCCGCTCCCCTGAGTTTCCGCCTTACAGCCCAGATTCCCCCAGTATGAACCTGGTCCCCAGGGTCTTGCCCGGAACTGGGGTTCAGTGCAGTCGGAGCTGGGGTTCAGCGCAGTCCGGAGCTTTTGTCTCCTTCCCGCTAGAGAACGCCAGCCAGGCACTCAGCCGCCCCGTCCTCTCCGGCTCTGTCCTCTCTGCACGTGCGCACCTGTGTCTCCGTACCTCAGGCTTTTACAGCTCCTCTGATTTTCCTTGTGGTTTTCTCTTTCCTTCTAAGTTGTAGAATTTCCAGTCAGCCAGCTTTCCTGAGGTTCTGGATGATGTCTGTTTTGTCTTTTAGTTGTATTTTTGAAATTGTTGTGTGAGGCTGCAGTTTAGGTGTTTACCTATGCCGCCATCTTGGTTTCTCTCCTAGTCATAATTCTTAAGGAATTCCAATGGGATGGGAGTCTTTCTCTTTCCCCCATTCCCTTCCCATTGTACACGCTGAGTTTTTTCATCTGTCCTCCTCATAAACATCTGTCGTGATGACTCTTTCCTGTAAGAACCAGATCTAGAGTCTGACAGGAAACTAAAAAAGAAAAGCAAGCACGGTAATTTCTTTTAATTCTTTAGCAAGTTTGGTCAGAAATTAAGGTGAAAATGAGGAATCCAAGATTTGGAAGGAAGCCTCCGTAAGCCAGGGGGGCCTCCGGGGCAGCCGAGAGAGCAGGAGGTAATAAGGGAGGCCTCAGAGTGCAAAGCCTCAGGCTGAGCATCTCGCTTCTCGGAAACTGTGGTGTGAGACGTCCTATTACTTTTCAGACTCCGACACACCTTGAGGTTTCTGAATGTGGATGTAGCCCATGGGTTCGTAACTGTGTGTGCAGCTACAGAATCCTGTTTTTGTGTCTCCTCGTGGTAAAACAGGACAGACGCACACACTACCTTCTTCTCTTCCCTTTTTGATTTCCCATTGCTCTTTGACTCACCATGAAAGGAAATGTTGGACAGTTGGAGTCATCTCCAGAGAATAGATGGTGGCACCCCTGCCACCCCTGTCCTGTCTCCCCTGGGTTACCTTCCACCCCCCCCCCCCCTCCCGCACACACACTTATACATTCATTTCATTTATTCTCAGAGGGTTAGAGCAGTCTCGTCTCATCTTCGGAGAAGGGTTTTGATTGTGATTAGAGAAGAGGGATCCTTAGAAGAAAAAGCACAGATGACTCCCCAAAAGAAAAAGGAAGGGAGCTAGTTCTCCTGACTTGAACTCTGACAAATCCCAGGGCGTCCACGTTCCTTGTGTCATTGGATCCAGGCGATTGTCTGAGCTGTTGTGGCCACACTCATTCCCTTTATGCTATGCCTGTTAGCAGTTATAAAGCATAGCATTTCTGTACTTATCTTCCATATTAGAAGACCCAACATAAAATAAAAGGTTAATATACTCTATTTTGAAATTTTCCCTGGATATAGTCTATAAACTAGAGAAATGGGTTTTGTTACAGGAGACCAGTACTTGGTACTCCCATTTTTGGATCAATATATTAATTAATGAGCTAATTTTACTTGCCTGTTCAAGACTGAGCCAGAAAGCTATCAGTTTTTATTGCTCATAGTTTATATTGATCACATAGCTTCTAAATGTAGCAGGCTCTTTGACCCCTGTTGAAATGTAGGGGATAGCATTTTCAAGCTATCTCTAACTTTTCTTCTTTTTCATTTTTCTTAAAGTAATTTGATATCTGGTACTTCAGTCGACTGTATGGAAAAAATTTCAAATGTTTTTATTATGAAATGTTATCCTATATCATATACGAATCAGTGCAAATCTCCATGAAGTACGTTTTTGAAGGGTCTCTGATGTATTGGAATGTAGAAGTGTCCCCACTGGATCAGAACAGTACAAGTGGAATATTTAATTTTTTTAAATATTTGGTTTTGATTAGTAACTTTAGACGGCTGTTTATTTTCAGTGGAAGTAAAATTTAGTGTGCTATAGGTAGTAGTTCTTTTGGAGAAGATGATTTTGAAGTACTTTTTCATGGGCCTTGGAGTATTTCCTTTTTTTTTTTTTTACTTTGTGTGGAAAACTAATGCACATTAAATACAATTTCTGCCTAACATAGCTGTCCCCATTCTGTGGCCTGTAATTTATTGTGTCTAAATGGACCTGGGGGTGGGGTGGGAAGGCAGGCGCGTAGACACATGTAGACGTAATACAGCAGAAGTTGCACAGAACCAGGCTCACCGGGCTACCAGGGGCTCCTCCGATGTTTCTTTATATTCTTTTTCTCTAAGGGGGAAAATTACTGCTGTGACCCACTAAATTGATTTCATGATCTAATTGACTGCTACACTCCATATGAAAAACACTGGATTTCATAGCTTTTATTCTCACAGAGAAATCATGCCATCTTTTTTCGGGGGAATTATTAAGCATTTTATGTATGAAGATACTTCCTTTAGCTTGTTTCTATCCTAGAGGCCCCTATGTTTTTTTCTTCTTTTTTTACCTAAGCATAAATTGGGGAACCTGTTGAAACGCAGAATCCCGGCTCCCATGCAGGTACTTACTTCTGCAGGGCAACTGTGGGGCCCAGAAGTCTGCATCTGCAATGAGCACCCCAGGCCATTGTGAGAACCAGCCTTTGGAAACCCTGGGCCAGTTTATGGCAGGCTGGGCCAGGGAATGCATCTTTGGCACATGGCGCAGAATGCCATTCCTTCTTCTGCCTTTGGAAAGCACCTCATCGTGGATGGCTTTATTTCTGATGTAACGCTGCAGGGAGCAGATCCTCCGCGTGAAGGCTGAAGAAGATAAAATCCCATTGCTTGTGGTGGGAAACAAGTCGGACTTGGAGGAGCGGAGGCAGGTGCCGGTGGAGGAGGCGCGGAGCAAAGCAGAGGCGTGGGGCGTGCAGTACGTGGAGACCTCGGCCAAGACGCGGGCCAACGTGGACAAGGTGGGCGCTCTCCGCGAGTTTCTTGGGAACAGCCGAATCCAGATGTCTCGTCTGTTTGGTTTTAAGGGAACCATTTGTGGGAACTGGGGATTTTCCAGGTCGATGTTACTGTAATGAGAAGCATTGGGAGGGTTTGACTGTGGCTTTAACACAGCTCAGAGTCCTGTCACTTTGTCCTGAGCCTCGTTAGAGGGCTTAGCGAGGGCTCAGCCTCGGAAGGGGAAGGGCGGGAGGAGAGGGCACGGTTTGTGAAGATGCTGCAGGTGGCACCAGCGCCGCAGTCCTCGGGTAAGTCTTCGTTTCCTTCAGTGCCCTTTCCTTACAGCGGCTGAGATGCCGTGGGAACGTAGCTCTTGTTTGTATTAATTAATCTACGGTGAAATGGTTTCTTCAGCTTTGAGTCATGAACATAACCCCCGGCGTTCCGTGAGGACTTCTCTGTAGCTTCCCCATGCTCTCCCAGCCCAGGGCCTGGTCTCCAGGCACAGCTTGGGGCGTTCCCCCGAGAAACTCGGCCCGTGGTGATTTTGCACTCATGGAGTTATTGATTAGATTTACTAGTATCCTTTCATCTTGCCATCGCAGGCAGAGCCAAGGCCTTCTGTCTTAGAACTGAGCCTCTGAATAGTGCTTGCCCTCAGGAGTCAGCTCCCCAGGGATTTCTTTTCTCTTCCTTCCCATCAGCATACTTTCCTTTTCAAACCTCTGAAGCCAATGAAAGGATGATCTTGGTCATGATGAACGGCGACAATTTGAAAATCCACCTACCATTGATTGCTATCGATAGGCCTTTAAAAATACACGTTCAACATGGTTGTTACAGAGCTAACGGAGACAGCGACAGACGTGCTCCCTGTGCCTCACCGCTGCCCTCTCCTGGTTCTGCTCCCGGTTCAGGCCTGTGAAGCCTCAGCCCAGTGCCCTCCGCAGCCACAGTGGGCGTGTCTGCTCGGCCTTGCTCTGCATCAGCATCCAACCCCCCCCAACCCCCCATTCGGCTTCCTCTGTTTCTCTTTCTTCTGGAGATAAATTCTCCTGGACTTCTCTCCTGAAGAGGGAGCCATTGGCGAGCCAGCTTTGCTGCAGCTTGACACCAGCTTGGCGGGAGTTCCCTCTAGAGGCACTTGGGCAGCACCACACAGAGCTCTTCAGGTTAGTCTGTCTGCAGTGAGGTGGGCTCGCCTGTCTGCCACTTTTCCTTTGTATTATTGTCCCAACTCTTAGCTGACTCTGTGCTGTGCCAAATCACTTTCTCCCTATCCAATTGTTCCCTAGCTTAGAAACCATACAGGAAATCCAGACATAAACTTTATTTTTAAGGAACCAGGACGATTTCTCGGCAGGGACTCTGTTGCCATGCAGTTTTTGGATGGGATGCGGGGAGGGGAGGGCTGTCGCCCAGCGGCTTGTCATTGCTCCTTCCTCCGCGGGACCTGCTTGACCTGCCAAACAAGAAGCAGCAGGAGCTTCTGACTGCGGCATTGTGTTCCTCGGGAAACAATTTACAGGAAGGGAGGCTGTTGGTAAGATCAGCCCAGGAACTGTTTTGTCATTTTTAAGCTGGACACCCTCCTCCGCCGTTTGTTAGAACAAAAAGGAAAACCAGTAACGTTTGAAGCGCTTCACTGTGCTGTGTGGGTGGGGTGCTGACGCCAGCCTGCTCCAGTTTGGGGGAGTCCTCTTCTGTGCCTGAGCTGGTGGAAAGGCTCAGGACCCCTCAGAACGCCTCAGCTCACTTCCTGCTGCGGCGCTGGGCTGGGCAGAGAAGGCAGCTGTGGTCTGTGATCGGCCAAAGACAAGCCTGCACGCTGCCCCCACTGGGTCTCGTCATTCTCCAGGAAAAATGGCAAATGTTTCTTTTGGGGGCATATTTTGTCTGCTTGGGTATAGTCAGTTCTTTGGCACAATTGCTGGTAGCAGAGGGCAAAACCCAAACTATTGTGACAAATGATAATCTGTATCTAAACAACATACTGACATTCAAAGAATGAGTCTCGTCTGTTCTTGATAAAGTTCCTTTCAGCTGACGTTGCAAGGAACAGCGGAGGGTTGTTCCTCAGAATTAGGGCAGGGGGAGGGTGTGCATGGGGAGGGTGTGCATGGGGAGGGTGTGCATGGGGAGGGTGGCCTGCCAGCACGTCTCCCTCCCGTTCCCCAGTTTCACATGCAGGAGCTTTTGTGGGTTTGTGACCCCACCCCCAACTGTGTGTCCGGGCTGCTGTGGTGACTGGGGACTGTCATGTGTGATGACATCCCCACCTCCTTATGGTCCTTGTAAGGGTTAAACAAGAACAGCCACTTACATCATTTTCCTGTCCTGGTGGTTGGCCATGCTAGCAAGTGTGATGCCTCCTGTCACTCTCAGGATCTGTGACGTCACCACCTGTAGTAGGTCTGTTTCATGCTGTTTTATCCCTCATCATCCTGAGAGTGGAAGGGAAGGAGGGAGGGGTGGAGGGAGAGAGAGAGAGAGAGAGAGAGAGAGAGAGAGAGAGAGAGATAGAGAGAGAGATAGATGGCACATTGATTGGTTGCCTCCTGCATGCATCTGGCCCGGGGCCAGGGATTAAACCTTCAGCCCAGGTCCATGCCTTGACTGGGAATCGAACCCGAGACATCTTCGATGCTTGGGCCGATGCTCTGACCACTGAGAAAAACAGCCAGGGCAGTCAGAATATGTTTTTAATGTTTTTATTCTTATTTGCTCTAGGTGGTTTGTTTTTGATGGCATATAGTTTATAAGAATGAGTATGATTTTATGCTTGGTCTAATTGCTTCCTAAAATCATTAAATGGCTTTTCCTTCCTGTTCTTTTCACCCTTTCCTCCTCACCCCAGGTGTTCTTTGATCTAATGAGAGAAATCAGAGCAAAGAAGATGTCAGAAAACAAGGACAAGAATGGCAAGAAAAGCAGCAAGAACAAGAAAAGTTTTAAGGAGAGATGTTGCTTGCTGTGAAGAGATGTTGCCATGATGGCGGACGGAGTCAGTTGCCACTAAGGACATAGGGCTGTCGTTGAGGGAAGACTGTCGTCTACTTGTGTGCTTCCTGCTCACCCCAACCTCTTCACGCAGACTTCTTCAATGGGGAAAATATTGGTGAATCAGCGGCTGGCAGAAGAAAGAAGCCCTTGACCTTGCGTGGACTGTCCACGTGGTCAGGAGGCTTTGCAGTTCCCTCCTCCCTCTCTCCCTCCCTCCCTCCCTCCCTCCCTCCCTCTCTCCCTCCCTCGCTCCCTCCCTGAAGTTTAACTAAGTATGTAGTGCGAGAGGTAGGAAATAGTCCAATGTTAATTAAAATGGAAGAGGACTGTCATAGTGTCTTATCTCCCCCCCCCCCCCCAATTTCATAACATTAGCACCTTTTGTTTTGAAATAAAAATGTCTTATTAGGTTTCGGGAGAAGGGGTGGGATAAGACTCCCCCAGCCCTTGTCGGCTTAACAGTAGTACTCAGAAAAATCCAGGAAACTCTAATGATGCTAAAAAACCCAGATTTTGGGGGCATATGTTTCTTGGCAATACGCAGTGGATTTGAAGTATAGCTAAAAAATAAACTTGAGTTCGCCCGCAGGGGTCAATACGGAGCTCATAACTCCTCTCACAGATGAGAAATGGAAGCTGTATTCTTCGCATTTGAGTACTGGCCAGTGGTTGTCTGTGCTGGCTGTTCCTTCCTGTGGCTTCCTGGGTTTGGTAGGAGCTTCTTTTTAATGGACTGAGTGAAGAGCCAAGAGTGGGATACTTTATACATCATGCACTTTTCTCATCAGATTTTAAAACATTCTTTGGCTAAATCCTCTCGTAATTGCCAGTCCAGTGTTAGGCTCCTTGTCTCCACTGGCAATCAACACATTCTGTCTTCCGGCCGCTCCCCTCTGCACACGGGAGACCCTCGCCGGGCACGGAGTCCGGGGATGCCAGAGCGGCACTGCCTTCCAGCGCAGGAAGCCAGCCCGCGCCGGGCTCCTGCCACCCCTCCTGGCGCTGCCGAGTCATTCTGAATTTAAAATTGGAATTAGTTGGGAAGGATAAGCCATTGCTCTTTTACCTCTGAGAACTGGCTGCTGTTTCTAACTTTTTTTTCTGAGACAGCTATATACTTAGAAGAATTTTTTATTGGTGAGATATTGTTAATCTTTCTTGAATCAACATTCTACGTTCAGCAATCAGAAAATTTTTCATCAGGAAAGGAGTACTGTGAGAAAAGCCCAGTACTCACATTTCCCCCATTTTCCAGAAGTGACATTTCACACACAGGTGCCAAAAGTGAATTGGGGTGGGGGAGCAGAACCTTTCAAACTCATGGTTATATAGAATTTGTAGAAATTATGGTTTGACTGGAAAAAAATCTTGTATACTTCCCAAAGAATCATGGACTTTTGAATAAAAAAAGCAGACAAATACACATTTTCAGGATTTCAGCCTTATTATTTTACCCTTTTGTCATACATGTGAAATGCAGGTATTAAAGAAATTGACAGTAAGTTATTCATTACTCTTGTGTGATTTTCTGCAACATCAGACAAACTATTTCAATTCATTCTTTGAACTGCACTGTGGGAAATAAAATTGTAAATACAAACAGTATATTTTAACAATTGTTCCTTTGGGAGAGATGACTACTTTTTCTTCTTAAAATTAAAAAAATAGAAGGTAATCACACTCTTGAAACAACCTAGTTCTTTTCAACCCAGTGCTGTTATAGAAGACCTGAGAAAAACCAAGCAACGCTTAGAGAAAGGGAGTTTCACAGCTTTATTACGCCGGCGGACTCAGAGGAGTTTGCCTCTCAAAGTCTGAGCAAACCAATATGGTGGAAGCCCCTCTTTTATCCCTTTTTGGTTTCTTTGTCCCCAAATATGGATGGGGACTTCCAGATCTTTCGTGGGCTTTGCAAAAAGCCCCATGGGTTGGGATGGGGGTCTTGAGACCATATCTAAGGGCCTGGCCTGGCGCCAGCACTGATAACCCCCCCGGGGGTTGTGGGTTAACTGGGTAATCCGATAGCAACTGCTTCTGGGCAGTAGAGCTGCGTTCAGTTTGGTGGTCAGCAAGCTTCTCCAAGGAGGTGACATTCAAGCTGAGACTTCATGACCTGAGGGGCCAGCGTGGACTGGGGACCGGGGGGCCGTGGGTGCGGGGAGCTCTCCAGGCTGGAGTGCCACTGGCCGGAGGCCCTGGGGTTCAGGAGACGAGCGGCAGAGGATACTCTGTCCACAGTGTGGGCCGCTCCGGGATGGTCCCGGTGTGGTCCTTCACCCCCCGCCTGCACTCCGCGGAGTCTCCGGGAAGGCTCTAGCCCTACAGCTCTGGGAGGCGTGGCTGGGAGCCTGTGATGCGTTCCCTCTGCATGCTGGGCTTTCTCTCCAGAGCTCCTGTCAGTAAAGATTTAATATCTTTACTTTCTGAGGATTTTAAGTCTTTGTAAAGTTCAATGGTTTATGGCCTTTGTAAAATGTGAGCATTTAGGTAACAGGTCTTGCAAGACCAGTTTGTGGAGAAAGGGGCAGTGACTTAATTATAGGCCATCAAGGATGTACATTAGGTTACTGGCACAGATTCAGATTGCTAGCCCCCCCGCCCCCCCCCCCCCCAGACATCAGGGTTACATTGGAATTAGCCTTTTAGCCTTCTCAGTGCCACCTGTTGGATATCATTTCCCATCATGAGTAGGTAGATTTTAGTAAGCACAAGAAATAGAAGATGGTATGAATTGTTTCATGCTGTGGAAATTATTCCATGATTGGTATATGTTATTAGTGTATGCCTAAAGTTATATTTAACTGAATAGCAATCAGAAATGGATCTTTCTAACAAAATAATTTGTACATATGAGATTCTTTTTCATAGAAAAATGAGGCAGTGTTATTTATAAATTTGAAACATAGTTACTCGCTAAATGGTTCGCTGTTGTGTCCATACCTAGCATTATTTTCTAAAGCATTCATCCTAGAAATGGGTGAGCTCCTGCTTGGTGTCAGGCTCTGTGCTAGGAGCTGGATAGGGTATTGAACGAGACCAGCAAGATCTCTGCTCTCCTGGAACTGATGCGTTAGCGAGGACAGAGACAGATAAATGAAAATGTCAGGGTCGGTGCTTTGATGACAATGAAACCAGTAATCCGATAGCAACTGTTTCTGGGCAGTAGAGCTGCGTTCAGTTTGGTGGTCAGCAAGCTTTCCAAGGAGGTGACATTCAAGCTGAGACTTCATGACCTGAGGGGCCAGCGTGGACCGGGGATCGGGGGGCCGTGGGTGCGGGGAGCTCTCCAGGCCGGAGGCCCTGGGGTTCAGGAGAAGAAAGCTCAGAGCCCAGCCTGTGCTGGAGTGCAGTCGGGAAGGGCAGAGTGATAGGAGGTGCGGCAGTCCATGATTTCGGAAGGTGATGCGGGGAAGACCCCAGGTATATAATACCTGCAGGTACCTGTTCCTCAGGTCTAAGACTCCATCGGTTGTACGACGCCATCCTAATGTGTGTGCCACGAAGAAGAGCCTGCCAACTAGGTGAATCCATCCTGATTTCAGTGACATAAAGATGTGGGGAAATTGTATGTTTTAGCTTAGGTGAATTATGATACATAAATTTAAATTAAATGACACCTGAATATAACATTTCCTTGGTCTAGAAATTACATGATAAGGAAATACCATAGAAGCTTAGTAGCAGATGAACATGGACAGTGGACAGGGACTAATATATGCAGTTAGTGTTAATGGTAGTGAACTTGACTTTGATATTTCTATTTTAAAAACTCATCAAGTTATTTAATCAAAATGGTAAGAGCACGCGCTTTAGAATTCTAAGGGCCTGGGAGGGCTAGTGGAGGGAGCTCTTTAGTCTTGCTAAAGAGCTCTCGTGGTGATTATTAATACTTTTTAAAACTATATTTAAAGTTCTGTTTCTCACTCGATTGCCTCTTGACAGCATCCCGCGGCTCCCCACGCTGACGGGAGGATGTGGCGCCTGCCCTCACCTCTTGATCTCACCTCCCCGCTTTGGTCAGCTCTTCCTTCTCTGTCACACTTTGACTTTTGCCTTATCAAGGTAGATGACATGGATATTCCATTCTCTTGCCATAATTCAAGCTTTTCTTCTTTGTCTGTAGATGAATTCTAAAAGCCGAGTACCAGCCGAGACGATGCGATTATGATGCGGTACGTGACTAGCCAGCCCCGTGGCGAGCACCCTCTCCCTGCACAGGTCTGGCCTCACCACGCGGGAGCCGCCTGTGTCCGGTCGAGGGGGCTCTCCGTCAGTGGCCTGAGTCAGCACATTTCAGCCTGCTTCCCTGTGCACTGTTCCCCGCAGCGCCCCTTCTCGTGTTGTTCTGAAGTTTGATGGCTTTCTTCTTGTTGAGCATCATTTTGTGCCCTCTATTCCCTGGTGCCACTTTTTCTCCCTGTTGCTTGGGATCTCGTCCTGCCCTGGAGACTTCCTACTGGGAGCTCGCGGCTTGCCGGGCTGCTCAGACCCTCTGCTGTCCAGGTCGGCACAGCCGCTGGGCTCAGGGGGTTTTCACTGGACACGGGGCTGCTTCGCATTTCCCGGCTCACACCTCCCTGTCTTGGCCTCTCTCCTCACGTTGCTGGAGCGCCCTCCCGACAGGGTGCCCTCGCGGAGTCTCTTAGAGCGCCCACAGTGTGGTCACCTTTGCCCTTAGCTGCTGGTCTGCGTGGAATAGAATTCCAGGTTCCAGATTCTGTCCCCGTAGCCCTGGGAGGCTCTGCTGCCTGTCCTCAGCATCTCCTGCTGCTGTTTAGCTGCTGTTCCTCTCAGTGCCACCGTCTGGAGCGGCAGCGGATACTCTGTCCACAGTGTGGGCCGCTCCGGGATGGTCCCGGTGTGGTCCTTCACCGCTCCCCACCCGGTCCCCCCCTCCCGCCTGCACTCGGTGGAGTCTCCGGGAAGGCTCTGGCCCTGCAGCTCCGGGAGGCGTGGCTGGGAGCCTGTGATGCGTTCCCTCTGCGGGCTGGGCTTTCTCTCCAGAGCTCCTGTTAGCAGCTCGTGCACGTCCTAGGTTTATATCTGTGTGTGTGCTTGAGAACAAAATTTTTGGCCTTATGGATTTAATAACTTTACTTTCTGAGGATCTTAAGTCTTGTAAAGTTCAATTCCCAGAGTTATCTTTGCTTAATTTTTGTTTTTTCTCTTATTCTGTACTTTATTTTTTAAGATGTAATTTCCCTCAAACATCCAGTGACCTCATTGTCCAGCCATAAACTTGCAGAATAGAAAGCTCCATGGACACAAGTGGGGCTGCGAAATAGCAGGCTGGACTGGGGTGACCGTGGAAAACCAGCCCTGGGCTGGGGACCCCAGTGCCTAAACCGGGAAGGTGTACTCCGGGCCAGCCGCTAGGCAGCCTCCCGCCTCTGGACACTGTTTCAGTGGTTCCCAATGTTTTTTTTGGCCACGCCCCACCTAAGCATCTCTAAAATTCTGATGCCCCTCCCCCCCATGGGATATAATTCTTATTATTAAAAAAGTGAACTCCTATCCACGTGGAGGAAGCCTAAAAGGCTATTTAACTTGGTCTAAACAAGCTTCCAAAGAACATGGCATCCATGAAAGAGAAAAATAAAAGAACGAGAGGATAATTGAAGAAGTGAGGAAATTGTTAAAAAATAATAATATGAGAAAATAGCAAAGTTTCAAAACATATAATAGAGAACTGAAATGCATACATATGTCACAATATATGTATATTTACATACTGTATAAGAGGCCCCTAGAACCATAAGAAATGCCAAAAATTCACTGTTCATAACTCATTCGTGAATTGTCCCCTTAAAATCAAATTGCGCCCCTGTGGGGCGTGCCCCACTTTGGGAACCACTGCTTTAAGAGCCCAGGTGGAGGAGGGACGGTTTCCCAGACAGACCTCTATGCACGCTCACCGTTCAGCCACGCTCCGCGCGCCTGCTGCTCAGGCTGCTGATTTGGGGACCCCGCTGGCGGATCACCCCTTTACAGCCCCTCCTTTCCTGCTCAGCTGCCAATTCCGTCTGGACCTCAGCGTTCACACGCCTATCACACTTGCGTGTTGACTGGTGGCCCCCACCCGTCTCTCACAACGATGTTTGTCCCTCTCCCTTCCCATCTCTCTCAAATCAATTAAGACATATTTTAAAAAGTAAACAAAAATAAAGTGAGGGTGACATGGGTTTTCCCTGAGGCTGGTTTGACTCCATTAAATGTTTTTGTTTTTTATCTCTTGGGCGATGAGTTTGTTACTTGCTACGAGAAGTAGTAATTTCTTGTTTATCCTTTTTTGAAATGTGTTTGACTTTGGATAGTCTAGCTTTAGTGTGGCCAAACAATCCAAGCTAACCTGCCTGTGCTGTTAGTGATTTTATGTTTTGTTTTTTGTCACGAGGCTTGGAAAATCCTGTTTGCCAATGGAGTTGGTCATCTGCCCTGCTCCCGGCAAGGCTGTTTGTAAACATGCATATTGCTGATATAGACCACTGACTTCTTACGTGTTCGCTACCAACGTCTCACTTCTTTCGGCCCTTTGGAGAGGATGTAGTGAAAAGCTGAAAACTAACGTGGGCTCCTGGGTCTATGGCTCGTCTCCTCTGTGGAGGAAGCTGCCTCCAGTGACACCCCCACTCCCGTCTTTGTCCAGTGAGGTGCTGGCGCCCATTCGGACGCAGGGTAGCTGGCTCCTCATTCAGTCATTCAGTCTGTGCCACGGAGCCAGGTGCCCGACAGGACGGTGGGAAGTATTGCCAAGTGACCCACGGCCACACTTGGGATCACAAAGGCAGAGCACGTGCTGGTGTCTGCGCAGCGGGGACTGAGGCGGGCTGAGCAGCCAGCCCTCCAGGCCGGGCCGTGGCTGCTGGCCCTGCGCAGGGCGAGGCCCAGCTGCCTCCGGTAGGCAGCCCTTCTCTGAGCGGTCACCAGGCATCGAAGAGCCAGGGATCTGAGAGCTTCAAGTTCCAAAATCCTTAGGAAAGTTAGCTTCTATCAACTTTCTATTTTACAATAAACATAATTATTTGTAGTAATTAAAACAAATATTTCTCAAGGTCAGTGTAGCACCAGGAACCAAAAGGATAAATTGGAAAATGTACTTGTCTATTTTCCGTGGTTACAACTGGAAAAGCTTTCTAAAACTGATTAACCGGTGAAAACAAGTGTGTGGCATTATTATGGTAAAAGTAGGCCATGGCGGCGACTTACGGTAGCCACACGTCGGCTTCCGGGAGAGAGCTGACAGCGGATGGCGGGCTTCTCCGCAGCACGGCTGAACGCTGGCCCTCTCGCTCAGGCTGCTGGGGGGCGGGGGGGGGGGGGGGGCGGAGGTCAGCCCGCAGGGCCGTGCTGGGCTGGCCTGGTGCGGAGCCTGGCAGAGGGGTGGCTTCCTTCAGGCGCTGAGCGCTGGCTGCACTTCCCCAAAGCCTTGGCCACCTCAGCACCCCGCGCTGTGCAAACTGCCTCTGTGCTCGGGACACATTCGTTTCGGTGTGTGTATAGGTGGTGCTTTCCCCAGAGATGCTTGGATTGTGTTGGTGTAGGAAAACACTATCCTTTCTCCCTCTTTGTCTTTAATGGTTAAAACATATTGTTTACCTCGGGCCCAGGCAGGGAACCGGTGCCCGCGGCCGGCTCCCTGTGCCTCCTGCTGTCTGGGCAGCCACCCGGACTTCCCGCTGCCAAGTCCTCAGGCCTTTCAGTCTTCACAGCAGCTGCTGATGTTTCCCATGTGCCTTTCGTCGGGTTCTCCTTTTTCCTCTGTCTGGGTCTCATTCCTTTATTGGCTTCCCTTTTACCTGCTCTTTTTAAAAGAATTCAGGTTTATTGAAGAATAATATACAAACAGTAAAGTACCGTTCTAAGCCCAGGTCTGGTAGCTTCTTCACCGCACATGTCCTGTAGCTACGGAATACCGCCCGGCCTGGCCAGCAGCTGCCCTCACCTCCCCATCTTCCCTGCCCTCCCCCTCTCCGTGCGTCCTCCCTGCCAGCTGGTCCCGCCGCTCGCCAGGGGCTTCCCGCTCACTCCACTTCTTTGGGCTTTCCTGGGGGGTCCGCATCAGCCCCCCAGGACGCGCTACGCTGTGTGTGCCTCGCCCTCGCCTGCCAGCAGCAGCACAGGCCACGCTGCGCCCCTCCGCTGGGGCCTTAGAGCATGCCTGCTGGTTGTAGATCCCAGTGTTGCTAAATTGCATCAAATAGTTCAAGTGCAGAATTACAGCGCCTCCAGGAAGCACTTCAAGTGTCTTCCAGGGCGGCGCTGCCTTTTAAGGGCCGGTTCCCAGAGGCAGAGTGGCCGAGAGCTGGTGCCTCGCAGAGATGTGGGCCTTCCCCAGCCCAGCCTCCTGCCCTGGAGCAGGCGTTTGCTCCGGCTGACACCCCGCCTGGGCTGTGGCTGAGCTGCCTTCCCGTTCTCTCTGCCCTGTTCTTTTTAGCGATGTTTGCTGGCTCTGCTCCCCCCCGGCCCCCGAAACCCTCCAAAGGGTACCTTTTCAGTTTTTACCTTGAACTCTCCTCGCGTCCTTCCCTCCAATTCTTTCCCGTCCTCACACACTTGGGGATACCCAGTCTTCGGTGGTCTTCCCACTTGGTCTCTCCCTGTTTCCATCCACTGTGTGCACCCCCACCTTAGCAGCTGGCTTAGGGCACCCTCCCCCCTCAGAGTGTGCCCTGCCTGCTGTCTACAGAAGTAAGGACAAATGATTAGCCAGCATGCGAGGCAATTGGTGGAGCTGCCCAGATAAGCATGCCACCTCCATTACAGTCACGGTCTTCGATGCTGTGAAAAGGCAGCTTTAAGATAAGGCCTATCCGTGCCCCACCCGGCCTTTCCCCAAACCTGCTCTCTGGGAATTGTGGAGCGCTCTCAGCCCAGGGACCTCACCGCCTGACATCCAGTCCCCTCACCCGCCCTGCGCGCAGCACGCATCCCTCCGGAGGGAGCAGCCGGGCTGGGACCAGACAGGCCTGCGTTGGAATGTTGGCTCTGCCCACATTGAATGTTGGTGACCCGGTGCATCTGGGAGCTGAAGATGGTCATGGCCGCTCGGAGGGGACGGTAAAGACTTTGCCAAGCGCTCCCCCGTCACTCTGCGCCCTTCCTCATGCAGTTCATCCGGCCTGGAATCTTTCTCTTTAATTTCCAACCAAGTTCACCCCCCTTTCGGGCCTCCAGCCTAGAAAGATGCTCCTCCCTCTGAGCGGCCGTTGCCCCACACGGCGCGGAGCAGAGCAGCAGCCCGGACCCCTCCGCAGCCGGTTTTCCCCTCCAGCTCTTCCTTTCTCTGCTCTGACTTCCTTCCTTGGCATCCCCGCCTGCCTTTCTTTGGATCCTCCTGGTTCCTGCCCTCACTGTCTGTGCCCTCCCCGCCCCCCCCACCCCCCCGCCGGGCTTGGGCAGGTTGGGATCTCCCAGAGCCTCCTGGGGACACGCGGCTCAGTGCCTTCCACAGAGAAGCCTGTAGGCCTTTGTCTTTGGGGCGGGGACAGCAACCCACAGGCTCTTCCATACGAAGTGGACTGTAAACCTGTGACCGAGAGCCATGGGCTCCGCATCCTGCTGTCTTTATAGAAGTTTCTGCCATCTTCCCATCTTATGGCGGAAGGAAGTTGATGTGCCTGGAAAGCAGATTTAAAAAGTGGACTTGCTTTCTGAGCCCTCTCTTGAGCGGTGCGTGTGATGCTGGCGTCCAGAGAGGCGGCTGGCACAGGCCTGCGGGCCGGGTGTGAGGCAGGTGTGCTGGGCACCTGACACTCACATCAGCATGAACCTGAACCCCCAGTAGTTACCATGGGCATGGCATGCTTTACCGCTTTGTGTGCGGACTCTGTGGGCTTTGGAGGGGTCTGATCTCGGCTTGCTGTCCCTCCATTGCAGCCCCCGGCCCGCAGAGCACCTTCCCTAAGGTGTCCCTGTGGGGGGCCTGGGGTACATCTCAGGCTGAGAATGGGGCAGGGCACGGGCCAGGTCGCATGTCGGGCAGTTACCGAAAGTGGGTCTCAGGGCGTGTGAAGAGAATACTTCAGAGGCCCTGGGTTTATAAGCCACAGTCCAGAAAACACCCAAAGGGACCGACGTACACGTGAATGTCGCCATGCACGATGGTAATGAACTTGGTTTCTGAGCCACGTCAGGGAGGCAGTAATCTGGTAGAACTGCTCTTTAGCAAAAGGAACTAAGCTTGTTTTCTTCTCTACCTGTTCATCCGAAAGCCACGTGCCATCCCCCACACACGCACACACACACACGCACACACACATGCACACACACATGCTCACACACACGCACACCCACAACCCCCCACAACAAACAAAAAGACAAAACAAAAATAAATAAAAACAAAAGACAATCCGATTAGAGGACGCGCAGAAGACTGGTGTGATCAGTCCTGAATTTACAGTATAGCACATGGCATGATGTAAGGGTGAACGTCTATATGTAGGGAGGGTTGCTGATGTGTACAGCCCCCTGCGTGGTTTCTGTAGGATCGCAGCCCTGTGGTGGTGCCTACTTGTCCTGCAGCTCCCATGAGCCTCAGCTTCTGACGTGGCTGTCTGTAGATGGTACCTTAGACTTCTCCCCTAACCCTGGTTTTAATAGACACGTCTTTTGAATCCTCTTATGGAAGAATAGTAGTGGTTATTTGGGGGGAGGATTTTTTAAAAATAAGAGTCATTTTAAAATATGCCTTTAAGAACTACTCCCTGCTGTACCTTTTGTCTGTATTTACATTCTCTGGAATGTTCATCAGAGCTTGTAGGAGCATTTCTTGGATTGAAAGTTCCATAGACTTTAAACACATTTACAAAATCTATTTTATTTGCTGTGACACGAGGTGGGCATTTTTACCAATAATAAGGAGGTACAGTTAACATTTACTCTGCGGCTGTGGCCGGTTAGTCTGTTGTGGTTGACAGAATCCTCGTATACGAGTAACTGCTCTTTCTAGACAGTGGCATCTGAGTTTGCGGCATCTTTTCCCACTGAAATGCTCCTCCATGGACGGACAATGCCGGCGAGGGCCACTAGAGGTCACCCTTCTGCCTCTGTCGGGTGCACTTGGCCGCTGGGCAGGGTTGTCTGTATGGGGCCTCTCCACGCCCACTCCACGGTGCAGCCCCCAGTGGGGAGGGGGGTGTCCGAGGGGGGGGAGGGGAGGTGAGCACTGTCTGGGGCGACGGGACTCTCCTCCCCGGGAGGAGGGTGTGAGCCTAGCACACTCCTCGGTGGGCTAAGGAGAGCCATTGGGCGGCAAGTGTTCATACAGCGGCTATCTGTGGTAACTCCAGTGTCCGGCGAGTGCTAAAGTGGTGATGGGGGGGCGGGGGGCTTCCATGACAAATAGGCGTCGCCTGGCCTCCAGTCGCTTACAGGCCTGCTGCTGCGACTGCGCTGTGAGTGCTGCCGCCGGGTCACTCCTGCCGCCCGAGCCCTGGGTGCGGCGCCCGGGGTGGCATGGCCATGGCCTCAAGGAGCTTCGGGTTGTTGGGGGACAGACACGTATGCTGAGGGTCATGTGGCAGCATGCGGGTGGCACAGCCGTGCCTCGGGCAGTAGCACGCCGCGCTGGCAGGACGCCCTCGTGCTGTGCGGAATGGCGGGGGCGATGGAAGGGAAGGGCGGCTCCTTGGAGAAGGTGACCCTAAGGTAGGTGTTGAGGGTGGAGAGGAGAGAAGGAGGCAAAGCACAGATGACGGCAGCGATGCCCAGCTCCGCACAGGGAGCCCGGAGGCCGCCTTCCCGAGGGGCGTGGGCTGCAGCTGCCGTGGGCGCGGAGGGCACACTGGGGCGTGGGACTCGGTCAGTGTTCGAAGCGCCTTCGGGGAGTGACCCGCAGGTCAGGTTCGGGGTGGACCGCACGGGGCCGTGGCGGTGCCTGGTGCAGGGCAAGGTGCCCAAGGAACTGGCCCAACCCCTTGGCCTCCTGCTGCCCGCAGGGCCTCTTCCTCAGGGGACGCAGCGCCCCAGGCTGGCCGCACAGCTGTCTGCATTTAGGAGACACTGGGAGGAAGAATGTGGGATTTGAATAGAGCACCTCAAGCCTTGGCTGAGCAACAGGGCTATGTCCTTTTGAAGAGTTGCTAAATCTCCCTGAGCATCATTTTCAACTCTAAAATGGGGATAAGGGCACTTTCTTTTCGGGTCTTTGGAGAGATTTAATGAGTGTCCGTGTATGAACACATGAACAGTGCTCAGCCCGTGAGTAAAGGGCATATGATGGTACTCATCTCCATCAGCCACGTGTGAAAGGAGCATGAGACTGGAGAGCGTGAGCTCAGGTAGCCTCTCCCAGGTGACTAGTTGGGATATTTAAAGGCGAGGGCTCGAAGGAGGGCGAGGGCTGAGGAGAAACAGAGGGGTTGGAGTTGAGATATTTAAGAGGTAAAACCAGAAAGACTTTGTGATGGGTGGGGGGAGGAGGAGACCCACAATGCCATCTAGGTTCCTGTTGTGGGTGGTCAGACGGCCACCCTCTGAGACAAACCGCAGGGAGAAGATCTGCAATCTCACCGCGATGCCTGACTGTGGTGATCCGGCTGAGTGCTGCCTCCTGCCGGCGGCTCCGTGCTGTGCCACGCAGCCCCACCCGCTGTGCCCCCCGCTGTGCCCACACAACCCCGCTGTGCTCACCCCCCGCTGTGCCCACCCCCGCTGTGCCCACACACCCCCCCACTGTGCCCACCCCCGCTGTGCCCACACATGCCCCCGCTGTGCCCACCCCCGCTGTGCCCACCCCCCGCTGTGCCCACACAACCCCTGCTGTGCCCACACACACCCCCACTGTGCCCACCCCTGCTGTGCCCACCCCCCGCTGTGCCCACACAACCCCTGCTGTGCCCACACACGCCCCTACTGTGCCCACAGGCACCCCTGCTGTGCCCACACATGCTCCTGCTGTACCCACGTGCCCCCCCGCTGTGCCCACACAATCCCTGCTGTGCCCACGCACCCCCCACTGTGCCCACAGGCGCCCCTGCTGTGCCCACGCACTCCCCACTGTGCCCACACACGGCCCTGCTGTGCCCACACATGCCCCCACTGTGCCCACGCACCCCCGCTGTGCCCACACACACGCCCACTGTGCCCACACACGCCCCTGCTGTGCCCACACATGCCCCCACTGTGCCCACGCACCCCCGCTGTGCCCACACACACGCCCACTGTGCCCACACACGCCCCTGCTGTGCCCACAGGCAACCCCCGCTGTGCCCACAGGCAACCCCCGCTGTGCCCACACAACCCCCGCTGTGCCCATGCGCTGCATGTGCTCTGCTGCTGTCAGCACTGGCTGGGTCCTTGGGCATCTCAGGGCAGCCTCTGACACTGGACACCTTCGAGAGGTGGGTGGATTAGGTACCTACTGCTGCACAACTGTGACTTAGACAGCACACACCGGTTATCTCACACACCCTGTGGGTCGCTGTCCTGGCACGGCCGAGCCTGCCTGGGCTGCAGCCAGGGCGCCGGGGCTGGGCTCCCCCTTAAGGCCTGAGGCCGCGGCACCACTCCCAGCTCCACAGGTGGCTGGCAGGACTCCCCTCCTCGCGGGTGGAGGTGAGGGCTCCAGGGTCTGGCTGGCTGTGGACTGCAGGGCCTCGCCATGGCTCCTTGACGTGGCCTCCCCACAGGCAGCTCCGCCATGACGGCTGTCAGTCATAAGGTAACGCACCTGCCAACGCGACGCCGTGAGAGCGTGACATCATCACGCTGGCCGTGTTCTGTTGGTCAGAGGCAAGTCACAGCTCCTTCTGCACACGGAGGCAGGTGCGGCCACCAGGTGGCCAGGATCCCAGGGGCCGCCTTACCTCTGTTCCCACAGAAGGCCAGTCGCCCTCCAGTGCAGGGAGGCCGCAGGGCCGGGACAGCCTCCTTTTGGCGTGTTTGGCCTCAGTCTCAGCCAGCCTGCTGTGGCCAGAAGCGGGCGAGGCCGCCCCCTAGAGCATGCGGCTTTTCCTCACCCCCTGCCCCGGGGGCCGGGCTCCTCGGCCGTAGCTGAGCCGCAGAGGAGGCCAGGCTTTTGCTGGAGCTCCCGGAGGCAGAGCCGTGCGCTCCTGTGAGCCCCTCCCTGGTGGTAGACCAGAAGGCCTGCTCGGCTCCGTCCCGTTCCTGCCGAGGGCGCGTCCTGCCGAGGCAGTGAGGTTTTCTGAGGACGTGTGCAAACGGAAGGTTTTATGGACAGACACTGGGCCGGACAAGAGCGTTACTGGCAAAAGGAAAGGAAGGTCGGTTCAGGCAGGGCCCCCTTCCTTCCGGGAAGGGCAGCAGCATCTTCTCAGGCAGATGGCCGCCCGCTGTCTCGGGGAATTCTGGGCTGGCTGCCTCCGGGCTGTGCTCCGGGGAGGCGGCCCCTGAAGCTGGGCTAGGAGTGAAGTCTTGATGGTGCCCCACCAAGGTGACTCCACTGGGTCTGTTCTTCTGAACACACTAAACCCAATTTTCAGTCTGAAGCTATAAAACGTTCTGACATATAATTAACAGTCGTTTGACAAGAAGGATGAACACAGTGCATAGGAGAACTTTGTCTGCCTCATTGAAAGGGAAAAGCCCCTTTGTCTTTGTGCTCCGCTTTCCTCACCTGGAAAACGAGGGAGCAGGACGCCTGTTTCTGGGGCTCTGCACTCTGGCCGCCCGCCCCGCCTCCCGGCCCCGGGCTCGCGGTGAGGACCACGGAGCTGGAGCGCGGAGGCGCTGGCGGCCACCGCGGACACACAGACCTGACGGTGAGGCCGCGGCTCCTGGATCCCTTCTTCTCTCGCATTCTAGACTTACTTGTTTATAATGCCTCAACTTACACACGACTTTTCAGAAACCTTTCATAAAGCGGGATTGAAACTTCACTGCTACACTAGAACAGAAGCCGAGCTTGATCGTGAGGAATGTTTTAGAACAAATCGGGGGTCTTCGCCTTTCTGCCAGCACACCGCCCAGTGAGCGTGCCACACCTTCCCTCTCCAATCCTGTCTCCCATCGCGCCACCGCTTCCACCACACTCCTGTGTCGATGGGCGTTTTTACTCAAGTGGCCTGGATGTTCCATTCCACGGGGATGATATTCCTCAAAAAACAGTGCACAAGGCAATGCACTGTATCTTGGGCACCCATGGCCGCAGGCACCTGCCTCGGTCCTGGGCGGGCCTTTCTGAGCACTGGCCACCTTGTGCCCCTTGCCATGGTCTGTTTTTTAAAGTTATCGGGAAAGAACTTTGACCGAAGGGAATGCATGTTAAAAAGCGTCAGATAGTGTAAGTTTGGAAAACGACACATCTCGCACCGTCAATGCCTTATGTCCCCCTTTGCGGTTTACTGGTCCCTTTTGTGATCATAAATAACAAAATACTAGTCTATGTTTGAAGGATGCTTTGTCTTTTCAGAATATGTTCCCACTCGTGGGCTGTGGGCTCCTGGCAGCCAGCGCGGCAGGCGGGTGGCGTCAGCTGCGCTCGGTGCCCGTGGGTGCGTGCGCGCGTGGCCCTGGCTGGTGGCGAAGCTAGTGGTGGGGCTCAAACTGTGCAGGCCCCCCGATTCCCAGAAATGCTGGGCCCCGGAGGCGGCTGCAGGCTAACCGGGACCGAGGGGCAGGCGAGGGGCTGGCAGGGCTCCCCCCTCCGCTCTGTCTCGTCAGGGAAAGTGAGGACGGACTCTGTTCCGACCCCCTCTGGGGCTTCCTCCAGCACAGCCCCCACCTGTGCTGATGGGCACAGAGGCTGCCTCGTTCTAAGTCCCATGGCACGGGGCCCACCGCCCCGCCCCTAAGCAGCTGCCTGCACCCTGTGGCCGCAGGATGTGGTGGCCGTGGCGCTGGAGGCAGCCTCTGACCGCACCGTGCTGCGAGCAGCGCCTGCCTGAGTCACTCCCTTGACTGAGGTCCAAGCGCAGTTGTTTGGTTTAACGACGGCGTGATTACAGGCCTGGGATCCTGTGCGAACAATGCACCAGCTCTTCAGGGGAACGCTCCTGCGGGGAGCGGAGCAGACAACATAAGCCCCACTGTTCGTAAGGGCCGGCGGTTTCAGTCGCATTTCTAGGGCATTAATCAATTTGTACTGTGACTTACAGGACTGCTCTTCCCACACGGAGTTCTGTTCGCCGAGAAAAGATCTGGACAGTGAGGGGAGCTGGAGCCCCTCCCCAGAGCCTTGCTCGCCCCCGTCCGCGCCGCGTGGGCAGGAGGGGCCACGGCCACCGCGAGGCGAGGGCGCGCTGGCCCCGGAGCCAGCAGCTCTGGGGCTGCTCCGGCAGCGCCGGACCTTGACTCCCAGCACGCGGCCGCGGTGTCCGCGGGAGCCCCGCTCAGCAGCGCCGCCGGGCCCCTGGCTGTGATCAAATGCGATGGCCTTGACTTCAAGGACTGCTCTGTAGACCAAACAAGCTGGCCTCCGAGGTCTGCGGCCGTGGCGCCCGACACGTTCCTGCCGTGGGGGCGGGCAGTCCCAGGGGGTTGCCCACGGCCTGTGAGCTGGACCCACGATGCCTCTTGTGCATCCCGCCCAGGAGCGGGCGGTCACGGGGACCATCGTGCATCACGTGCATTTTGTTCTTGGTCAGTGTGGGCCACGTGGGAAGCCAGCCCGAGCGGGGGGCTTCCCCCCAACGGCTGCTTTGCCTGTGGTCCTCGGGACTTAGCAGCAGCAGCAGCCTCCTAGCACATAGGAGCCGTGACCATATGCTGCTGTAAATTCCCAAGCAGACTTTAATAGCAGCCTCGTGTTACCAGCTAAAAGTAGCTGCGTGCATCTTGCTGTTTCCGTCCACACCTCTTCCCCCTTGCGCCCGGCCCGCTCCTCTGCGCCTCCCGAATCACAGATCCCGGCTGAGTCTGGGCATCGGAAGACATCTCTTGGCTAATCCTGTTCCTTCGGTGCTTATGTCAGAGCCGCCTGCCCGGCCCCTGCCCGGCCCCCTCCCCTGCCCAGGCCTCTCCACAGCCTCTCCCTCCCACCTGAGCACAGGGCTCCTCTGGACCAGCTCCAGAGCTTTCTTTCATCCCTTGATGGGGGTTTATTTTTAAGAAGAAAGCCAAGCACATTTTTAAGAGCCACACCAGACACAGCAAGATCTTCTGAGACAACAGAAAGGTAATAAAGCAGCAGGCCGCTGGGCCAACCCAGGGAAGGATGCTGGGGCCCGAGCCAGCGCCCGCCAGCCTGGGAGAACCTTGGTTGTGTAGGAGGCAAATAACCCAGGGCAGTGATTGCCTAACTCTTCCGTCCTTAAACCACTGGCCCACGTCCTCACCTTTCCTTATCCCCAAGCCTTTTCCATCCGTGCAGGACACTGTTCACGCCTCATGCTTCTTGGTCATTCTCTCTTCCCGGTGTTCCTCCTTCTCAGTACCTGCTTCCTGCCCCGCAAAGCTCACGCGTGTGCACGCCATAGCACAGCTCACTGCTCCATCATTATGTCATTTCCTTTGAACTATAATCCTTTCCTTCCTGTCCCCCAGCCGCCCGGCTTCTGCAACGGACTCTCTCCTTCTCCCCGCTGCTATCTTACAGCAGCCTCTTGCCCTGATGGCCCCACAGACACAGGGCTGGCCCTCCGGTGGACACTGCACCCCCCCTGCCTCCCCCCCGCCCCCCCCGTCCCCCGGGCTGGGAGACCTGCCCTGAGTCTGTTGTCTTTCCTTTTTCCTTAGCATCTCAAGTGCATTACTGACCAGCGGCCTCCCCCGCCCTCGGTCACAGCTCCCTGGCTGCTGGCCTGTGGTTCTCTGCCCGGTGGGCGGCCTCCCCCTCCCCGCCCCCCGAGGGCACACGAGCTCCCTGGAGCACAGGTCCTGCCATGCCGCTCCTCTGGTCTTCGGAGGCAGGACCGCAGGCCCACCCCCCACCCCCCGCCCCGGCCCTCTCCCCAGCACGTGTCTCCTGCTTCCCTGGGCCCATCCGCGTGGCATCGTCTCTGAGTCCATGATGGGAGCGAGGGCGGCCCTCCTGCGCGGCCGAGGAGCCCTTCACAGCCCGCCTCGTGGCCATCAGCCGGGGGTGGTGGGCATGTGAGCGGTGCCCTCTCGGGGCTTGCTGGCCGCTGTGCTTGGTGGGAGCGTGTCCTTCTGCCTGAAAGAGCCCCCCCCCCCCCCCCCCAGTGGCCCCTTCTCTCTCCTGGGCAGGATCAGACGCTGGCTGCTCTGTCAGCACGGTGCCCCCCACGGCCCTGTGGCATGCCCCCCACACCCGCGTTCCTGCAGGGCGCCCTCTGTGCTCCGTGAACACGGGGCGCTGGCACAGGATGAGCGCCGCGCCGGCGAGGAGAAGGGCTTAGAGATCACGGCGGTGTTCCCGGCCCCAGGGCTTGATCCTCAGCCCTGGAGCGACCTGGTCCGCGCGGTCCCAGTTTAGAGATGAGGGAAACCCTGGGAGGCTGCATTTGCTTGAGTTCACACAGCCACTGGGGGGCCGAGCCAGGCCCTGACCCCAAACCTCCACACTGACACTGGATTTCTGCAGAAGTGGGGTGGGTGGACGCGGGGGAGCCCAGGCGGAGGCGCTGGGTTTGGTGAGAGAAGCCTGAGGAGCCGCTGGTTTAGCAGAGCTGCTAGTGGGGTCCGAGGGGGCACTGGCTGGAGTCCCCACGGTCTGAAGCTGGGGAGTGTGTGCGCAGCAGCCCGGGGGGCTTGCAGAGCGATTTGCCCGTGAGGTGGGGGGGGCGGGAGGGGAACAGGGTGCCAGTGTTTCTGGCTTGGGTGATGGGATAGATGGGGTCCACGATCAGAGGGTGAACAGGAACAGGAGACAAGTGCTGCCTGGGGTGGAGGCGGTGGCGGGTGGGGGGTGGGGAGAGGCTGCGGGCTCAGCAGGTTTGCGGGGTTTGAGGGACCAAGGTCATCCTGATGGAGGGGTGAGAAGGCAGCAGCAGGAGCTGCAGTTCTGTCCAGGTGCTGGGCCCACCGTGGCTGGGGACCCACAGGCCGGGTAAGGTTGTGAGCAGCGAGCCAGGGCACTGGGCACGGGCAGGTCCTGCCGTGGGGGTTGAGGGGCCCTCGGGCCGAGGACAGGCCGGCTCCCATCTGCTCTTTCCACTCATCCTTTCCCATGGAAACGCTGTCCCTTTTCCTTTTTAAAAAACCTAAACTCACGGCCTTCCTCTTTAAGGAGGTCTCCCTGCCTCAGCTGACCTGCCAGGGTCCCTGTGTGTGTGTCCCTCTGGCAAACGCAATAAAAATACCTACTAAGTGTCAAGCACCTGAGAGCATCACCCATCTCTCCTTGCACTACAGCTGTGAAGTCAGGAGCCGAGAGACTGAAGCTCATGGTGTTCAGTGACAGGCACAAGCGTGGAATTTGAATCCAGGTCTTTTGAGTCTGAGCACAGTCCTTTCTGATGTCTGGCCATTGGCCCCACCCACGAAGTGTGGCCTGCCTTCCGGGTTCCATAGCTCTACCCGTCAGGAGCAGAACATGGAGTGCCAGCCAGGTGACTCCATCAGGTGGGATGGTGTGTGTGGTGGTGGGAGGGGGGTAAGACATTCCAGTATAAGAGGCAGTTCTCAGGCAAGCCGGGGGTCAGCTGCAGGGGCCTATGAGCTTCCCCAGCTCACTTGGGGCTCCTGGGAGCTGGGGATGGGGGTCATGAGCAGTGGAGAGGGGGGCCGGGGAAGGATCGGGGAGATGTCTGGCTCCTTGGCCTCCTCCTCTGCCATCTCTCCGACCTCTCGCCCAGTAACCAGGCCTGAAAGGCATGGGCTCCATGCCAAACCCCAGTCTTGGCACATACCCTCCTCTGCCCTGGAGGAGCTTATTATTATTGTGCTTAACAGGAGGCTGAGAAATCAGCGCAAAGATGGGAAACTTTGTTTTCCAATGTGATGGGAGGGGTGTGTGGAAACAGAACTGGCAAAACAAAGGCTGACTGCTCCTCTGTTTCTCAGGGAAGTGGAGACGGGACGGGAGCAGGTGTGGGGTATGTGGGGGTGGGGCGCTGGCTTCTTAAAGGGGGCAGAGTGTGGGTCTCAGGAACCAGTTCGGATGTGAATGTGGGCCCCGTGTGCCTCTCAGCCCCTCTCAGCCCCCGGGAGAGGTCTCCCCACCCTCTCGTGGCTGTGGACACGGGCTCCCTGCTTCTTCTGAGCCCCTGAGGCCGCAGCTCTCCACTCTGGAGACCAGGGTGCAGCGAGGAGAGGGGGCACATGGAGCGAACAGGCTCAGACAGATAAGAGCAATGGCGCGGACTTGGCTTGCTTCTCCCAGTCGCCGTGTTCAGCCTCACCGCCAGGAGCCCTGGCACGGCAGGTGCTCTCCATGCCACCTCACCTTGCTGCGTCCTAGGAACTGCTTCCAATGAACAGATAAGGAAATGGAGCCGTAGGAAAGAAGTCACTGAGCCCCAGAGACAGTGAGTGGCTGAGCCAGGCTGGGGGGGCTGGCGACCACGTGGCCCAGCGGGACCGCCTCCTCCATCGCGTGGCCGCCTCGTGGCCTGGTGTCTGGCTCCCACTGGTGGGAAGTGAATGTTCACCCACTTTGGCAGGGCCTGCAGGACCAGCAGCCTTTCCTACAGTCTTCATAGTTTGTGGTGAAATAGGACGTTTGTGGGTCAGGACTGTGTGACTGCTTTGAGCAGGCCCATGGAGCTCAAGCCAGCAGGTAGTTAGCAGTTCCTTGCCCACCTCGGCCTGCCATTCACCGTCATCAGGTCCCTGGGCCTGCCCGCCTCAGGCAGCGGCCTCTGCACCTTTGACCCGTCCTCCCTGATTGTCCGTTTCAGGGCCTTTGCTTGGACTGTAGGAATGGAGGGTGGGGATGTCTTTGGTTGGACTTCGCAGACCCGTCAGAGAGGGCTGAGAAGTGGCAGGAAGGAGGGCCCTGGGAGTGTCTCCAGGGCCCTGTCTTCTCTGTCCCAGGGCAAAGGTGCCTACACTAAAGGGGTCAGTGCTAGAGCCCTCCGTGTGCCCCTTGCTGAGTAGCAGTCCTTAGCTCCGGGGAACTGAAGGAAAAGGGTGAGGCTTTGGGGCAAATCAGGAATGAATGGGCTTCTGTTCTCCAACCTGACCACATGTGTTGGAGGCAAGTAGACACCTCGCTCTCCTCCTGTAAACACACCTTGTGCAGGCACACACTTGTCTCTCACCTCTCTCACAAGGAGAGATGCCCTTCTCATGCCCTGGCTTCGTGGCTCTCTGCTGCTCAAAGGACACTGCAACCTTGAACCAGCTCCCGAGGTTCCTCCCAGCAGGATGAGATGAGCCGTCAGCAGGGCCTGTGCCTTCCCAGAGCCTGGCACGGCCCCTGAGAAGGCAGGTCACCATTGAGCAACACCCAGACAGTCTCGCATTCATTTCCAGCTGCCTCCGGGCCTTGCTTGTTTTCTTCCTCTCTCCCCACCCTCTCTCCCCATAGTTACAGATTTTGCAAGATCCGCACAACACACACACATGGATCCATCTCTCCCGGGCCATTAGACCTACCGGCCCCGTGCTTCTTTTCCTCTTTCGTGCTGGTGGTTTCCAGCGGCCATGTCGGACAAAGCTGCCGGATCAAAGCAGCAGGCTATTGCCAGCCCCCGGGGGGCCGCCCCTGTGGGCAAACAAGCGCCCGTGCTTTCAGAGTGGGGTAGGATGGAGCCGCACAGCCTTCTGGGGCAGGCCTGGGAACCTCTTTTTTTTTTTTTTTTTTTTTAAATGAAGGACAATATCCTTGTTTGTAATGAAAGGAAGGTGTGAGGAACTTAGGGTTCCTGCTGAAAAAGCCAATTCCTAGACAAGAGTCAGAGGGAAAAGACTGCAATCTCCCTGGGATGCACGGATCTTCCGACGGCCTTCTTCACCCGATCTCTCCTCGCTGTTTTGGGTGGCATGAGCAGCAGGCTCCTCTCCAGGTGCCTGGTGGGTGAAGGGGGGTGGGGTGCCCAGCGATGGCTGTGGAACGCAGCTCAGAGGGAACCCCGGAAATGCCTTTGGAGGGCTTCGCTCCTTTGAAGCACGTCAGACATTTTGCTGCAACTACCGCTGGAGCCGGGGAGCTCGGCACCGCGCTGTGAGGGAAGGCTGGTCCGCGTGAGGAAGCAGAGGGCCGGCTGGGGACAGGATACATGCAAGGTCCTCCAAGTGTTGGCAAGAGATTTGCTGAGAAAATCCAAGCGTGAGGGCAATTCATTTCCATCACCTATGACTCTGCTCCCGGGTCACCGGGACCTTCTCTTCCTTATCCGAGCCCTCACCCCTCAGCACCCGCTTCCTTTCCCCTGAGCGCCCCGGCTCCCACCCCAGCCTGTGGGGAGGGCTCTGCCAGGCCTGCCGGTGCTGTGGTGCCCAGGCTCCCGCACACTCGTGCTCGCCCCTCCTGCGCAGGGAGCTTGGGCCGGAGGGCGGTGTGGAGCAGCCACGTGGTCTCGGATGTTGAATGAGGAGAGGTGAGCTGTCAGTGTGTCAGGCCAGAGTTTGGGGGCGTCTGTCAGAGCAGCACCGCGGCTAGCAGGGCTCACCCCCCGGCAGGCTGACAGCCCCCCTGCATTCTGCGGGGGCTGTTGCTTCTTGCTTTTAGTGCTGCTCGGTGGCATCTCTGGGGTCAGCCCCTCACCTTCGTGTTTCTGCATCGCAAGCTCCCTTCTCTCCTGTCTCAGAGGATACCGCGTCTTCCCTTTCGAACCTAGTGTGCTGTGCCCTCCGTTCTGACCCCACAGCCCCACTTTGCCCCATGAATACTTCCTTTCTACAGTTCCATCTTTGTCTTTCACCGGCTCCAATCCTGGCCTGTGAATATGTTTAAATAGTGCCCATCTCTCTCTCTTTTTTAAAAAAAGAAATATATTTCATTGATTTTTTACAGAGAGGAAGGGAGAGGGACAGAGAGTTAGAAACATCGATGAGAGAGAAACATCGATCAGCTACCTCCTGCACACCCCCCACTGGGGATGTGCCCGCAACCAAGGTACATGCCCTTGACTGGAATCGAACCTGGGACCCTTCAGTCTGCAGGCCGACGCTCTATCCACTGAGCCAAACCGGCCAGGGCAATCGTGCCCATCTCCAACGAAAAGTGCCCCTCCATCTTCTCACTCAGGCATCTCTTTCTGTCAGTCTCAGAACTGGTGAAAAATCCACTCCCTCTGCTTCCTTCCCTCTTCCTCCTTCCCTCCTCCTCGCCGGGCTGTGGCCCCCTCACACCCCCTGCCAGTGCCTCAGGGACCAGCTTAGAGGCCCCGCACTGCTACATTTGCCAGCGTCTCCTCAGTTCCCACCCTCACCCTTTCTGTGGCCTGACACCTGCCCCGGCCTCTCTGCCACGCGCTGGCCCTCTGAGAGCGCCTCCCTCCCACCACTGCTGGTCTCCAGGCTGCGAGGACAGCTCCTTGGTGCTTGAGCTTCCGCCCTGTTGTCATCGCCTAATGAGACTTATTTCTCTCAGGGCCCACCCACCGCCTCCCTGTTCCTCACCCCCCTCCCTCCCACCCCACCTCTCTCCTGCCAGCCTGGCAGTGCAGCCAATCGGCTGGCGGTGAGCGTGCAGGCACGTGGGCTCCTGGACGTGGCTCCGGAGTGGGAAGAGCGTGGGCTGTGGGCTTGGGCAGCCCTGGATTCCTGTCTTGGCCCTGCCACCTAGGAGCTGTTGACTTTGGCAATGACTTAATCTTTCTGAGGCTCAGTTTTTACATGTAAAATGGTGATAACACCTGCCTTAATAGGGTTGTTGTGAAGATTAAATAAGGAAGGTACTCGAAGCCCCCAGGGCGCACAGCAGGTGTCCAGGGGCCCCTCCCTCTCCCTCGGAGCGCCTGGGCTGCGGAGGGGCGAGCCTGCCTGGGTGCGCTGTGCTGAGCCGGCTTCCGGAAGCTGCCGGCCTTCTGCAGCCCCAGGTGGGCTGTGGCTTCTACTTGCGGACCTGGCAGAGAACCTCAAGGTGCCAGCTGCTTTCTCATGCTCCCCTTCTAAGCTCTTTGATTTCTAGAACATTTACAAATAGTCCAGCCTCCCTCCAGACCTTACTCGTACTCCCTGGGAGAAAACCAGGCCACTGGAAGCTCATCTCATCTCATCTGCTGTAGAGGTGGAGGCGGCGGGCGGGCGCTTTGATGAGCAAGATGCGCCTCTCCAGGGATGCTGTTGGCATTGGGGACACTGCCAGGGGCCACACGGGGGACATGGTACCTTAGGATGGCTGTCTGCCCAGGGCTCTGTCAGACCCGTGACGGGAGAGGGAAGTCCCACAGCTTTGAGATCTGCCGGCCTGAGGTCTGGGAGGCGAACCCCTCGGGGCTCCGGGAGGCAGCACCGGCCCCATCCTCGCTCTGCACTAGTGTGGACGCGGTTAGGAGGTCAGTGGGCCATGTGCTCCCAGGGCTGAGTGAAGGCCTTGAGCTCGGGCTCCAGATCCAGTGAAAACACAGATAGCGAACAGGAGCGACCATGGGAATGCCCCCGGAGGGAGGGAGCAGCTTTTACAGAAAGCCCTCGCCTGTCCTGGGGCCGCGGCCCGCGACACCATGCGCCCGGCTGTTGGGGGTCTGGCTGGGCAGCACACGCTGAAGTGCTGCTCTGGGCTCCGCCATAGCTGCTGGGCCCAGCCACGGAGCCCAGGGAGGCCCCGCTTCTGTGTGCTCCATCTGAGCTCATGCTCGTGGGGGGTGCGGCTGCTTCGCCATCTGAGGGTAGTGCAGGCAGAAGGGCTAATGCCACCCTTGATGTGCGGGTGGGCAAACTGAGGCCCAGCAGGGCCTGGAGGGCCCAGTAGTGCTGACTGGGGCAGGCCCTGGGGCCGCATCCTCAGCTCCCCACTCCTCCCGTCCCTCTGAGGCGGGGTGAGGCCGCACGATGTAGCTGATTTAATCCCGCAGAGAGGACGCAGCCCTGCCTGCCACACACACTCCGTTCTTCCCAGCTTTGGATTCCTATGGAGAACTTCTAAAAACCCCAAGCACCCCAACCCACCGACAGAAGGTCAGACAATGTCTGCTCCTCCTTCAGTCCTATCCTCCCCTCCCGGAGCGCAGTTCTTGTACCCCATCCCCCTTCCCTTGCACTCGGTCAGGGAGACCTGCCACCTGGCGGGCGCATCCCGCACTCAGAACCTGCCGCAGGTGCAGGCGCAGATGCACGCACCTGAGGACAAGAGCCGCGAGGAAGGCTCGTGGGAAGTGGGGCCACTTGGTCCCAGGAGGAGGCTCTGCACAGGCAGGAGCCTGTCTACACCTCCTTTAACAACCGGCTTTCAAACGCTTTAAGGCTGGTGCCGCCTGTGGCTGAGGTGCGGCCACTCCACCGTCAGCCACCACCTCTGCCGGGGCAGGCGCGTGGGGACGGCGGGCGGAGCCTTCCCGTGGCCTCCGCAGCCCTGGAATGCTCAGCAGCAGCACGAAGCAGAAGCCACACCGTCGTCCCTTCTCCACGTGCGCTTGTTTGAAAAGCGTTTTGCGAACGGGTACGTTAGAGCAGTGGGTGTGGTCATGTCCCATCAGGGACAGCCTGAACACAGGCCTCCGCCATGGGTTGGGGTCTCGCTTCTCATTTTGATGTCAGGACGGAGTGAAGCCAGGGCCTCCTGGTAAATCGCCTGGAAAGGAAGGGGGTCAGGCGGGTGTCGTCATGGGAACTCCTGGCAGCCACGTCCCCTGTGGGTTTCCTGGGGAGCAGCCACAGGGCTGCAGGAGGGGCCTGCGGGCCTGGGGACCCGTGAGGAACAGGGTTTCCCACACGAGTGTCTCCTGAGGCCGAGGTGCACCCCACACTCTGTCACGGTCCCGGGAGCCTCTGGGCTTCGGGTCTCAGCAGCCAGCCGATCTCCGCTTGTTGGAGAAGGGCAGGCAGGAGGTGGCAACACGTGGGAGTGGTGGCGCTAACACAAGCTGGGCGCTAGTTCATCAGGCAGAGCCCATGCAGCCTGCACGCCCGGCCCCAGGCAGCATGCCCCCCGAGGGTGCCCATGCGGGGCAGCGTGCAGGCGGGGCAGCGTGGGCTCTGCAGACGGCGGGGGGAGCCTCGCAGCTTTGGCACTGAGCGGTGCATTGGGTGGGGTGCTGGCCACGCTGGCCAGCTCCCCTGCGTCTCCTTGTCCTGGGGCACTCACAGGGACTCAGTGTCCCCGGGAGGGAAGTCCTGTGTGGTTCCTGGCACGAAGCAGTGAACATTTGCTCTACTGTGATGATGGCAGCCCCGTCCTCCCCCCTGAGGCACCCCTAAACTGGGGGAAGGTGGAGAGGCAGACAGGTCCGGAGGAGATGGAGAAAGGAGGGAGGCCTTTCTGAGCACGGACACAGCCTGAGCTGGGCAATCAAATGGGAATATGTCGAGAGGGAAGGGCGTGCAGGTAGAGATACCACAGCAGCTTGAGGGTCAGTGCGTGTGTCTGGGACCAGGACTTCCGTGTGGCTGGCTGCCAGGTGAGTCCCCCGGGAGCGAGGTGGGCCCTCAGGCAGGTGGCCCCCAGACTTAGGCTGAGAAGTGGAGGGGCTGGGAGGCAAACACGCAGACTGGCTGGCTGTCACCATGCTCACAGGCAGGGTTTCCTCGGCTGAGTTCCTAATACTTAGCCCCTATGTGCGAAGTCCAGAAATACCCTTCCTTGAGGACGAGACCCTCTGGGTCGGAGGAGGGGTTTGTGGTTTTGGTTTTGCTGATGTTGTGAGAGAAAGTCTCAAGCGCGTAGAAAAACAGTTTTCAGGCAGAGCGTGCCGTGAGAGGTGTGCTTCAGGAAGCCGACTGATGCACCAGGGCCGGCCCTGTGCGAGGAGCGGGCTGGAGATGAGAGATGGCCGGGCTCACAGCCAGGTTTGAGGCGTGATCGCGAGGACCCAAACCAAGGCAGAAAGGAGAGGAGAGAGCAGGGAGTTGGGAGAGAGTATGAAGTAGAACCAATGGATTTGATGGACAACAGGATATTCCGATGATTCCATTACCCATGGGTGAGTATAGAGGAAGGAAAGGTTTGGAACAGGGCGCAAGTCCACCCACAGTCCTTGAAGCCCTGTGTGGCCTCACTTGGGGACCGTGATCACCACGCTCCACCCCTTGGCTGTCTTCTGGTTCCGTGACTGCAGCAAGCACTTTTACCCCAGGGCCTTTGCACGTGCCACTCCCCACCTCTGGGCTCCTCTGTCCTCACAGGTCACCCCACAGCTTCCTCTCATCCTTTCATCTCAGCTCGAGTGGCACCTCCACCGGGAGAGAAACTTATTCTTTTTAAAACCTGATCTTTATTGTTGAAAGTATTGCAGATGTCCCCTTTGTTTTTGTTTTCCCCCCCATTGATCCCCTCCACCCTGCACCTGCCCCTCCGAGGCCTCCACCACCCTATTGTCTGTGTCCCTGGGTTATGCATGTATGCATACAAGTTCTTCGACTAATCTCTCCTCACCCACCCCCATCTTCCTCTCCAAATTCATACTGAAGTTCTAACCCTAGCACCTCTGAATGTGACTGCATTTGGAGACAGGGTCTTTCTTTAAAGAGAAAATTAAGGTAACACGAGGTCATATGGGTGGGCACTAATCCAATCCTATCTAATAAAAGAGTAATATGCAGATTAACCATCACTCTGCTACACCCACAAGCCATGCCCACCAGCCAATCAGGAGCGAGTATGCAAATTAATCCCAACCAAGATGGCTGCGGCCACAGAGTGAGCAGGAGGCTTGGGTTTCCCAGGCAATGGAGGAAGCCAAGCTTTCCGCACACCCTGGCGGGCCCAGGCTTCCACTCAAGGGTACAAAGTTTCAATTATAGAAGGTAAATAAATTCCAACAGAAATGGCTGCAGCCATGGAGCTGGAGAGAGCAGGAGGCTTGGGTTGCCCCCGGCGATGGAGGAAGCCAAGCTTTCCACACACCCTGGCCTGCCTTGGCCTCCACTTAAGGCTACAAAGTTTCAATTATAGAAGATAAATAAATCCCAACAGAAATGGCTGCGGCCAGGGAGCGAGCAGGAGGCTTGGCTCCGCTCAAGGCTACAAAGTTTCAATTATAGAAGATAATAAATCCCAGATACCAGGGCCTCCGCTTGGGTCACGGGGGGGGGGGGGGGAGGAGGGGGCGTGGCTGGCCTGCAAACCACCACAGGCCCCTTGCCCAGGCCGCCCCATGTCCCAAGGGAACCCCCACCCTGATCCGGGACACCCTTCAGGGCAAACCAGCTGGCCCCCACCCATGCACCAGGCCTCTATCCTATATAATAAAAGAGTAATATGCAAATTGACTGTCACTCCAACACACAAGATGGCTGCCCCTATGTGGTCAAAGATTCTGCCCCCATGTGGACACAAGATGGCCAGCACAAGATGGCCAGCAGGGAAGGGCAGTTGGGAGGGACCAGGCCTGCAAGGGAGGGCAGTTGTGGGCAATCAGGCCAGCAGGGGAGGGCAGTTGGGAGGGACCAGGCCTGCAAGGGAGGGCAGTTGGGGGCGATCAAGCCTGCAGGGGAGGGCAATTAGGGGTGACCAGGCCGGCAGGGGAGGGCAGTTAGGGGCAAACAGGCTGGGAGGGGAGCAGTTAGGCATCAATCAGGCTGGCAGGGGAGTGGTTAGGGGGTGATCAGGCTGGCAGGCAGAAGTGGTTAGGGCAATCAGGAAGGCAGGCAGGCGAGCAGTTGGGAGCCAGCAGTCCTGGATTGTGAGAGGGATGTCTGACTGCTCGTTTAGGCCCGATCCTACCGGGCAGTCGGACATCCCTCGAGGGGTCCCAGATTGGAGAGGGTGCAGGTTGGGCTGAGGGACAACTTCCCCCCCTTCCCGCCCCCCCCCCCCCCGTGCATGCATTTTGTGCACTGGGCCTCTAGTATCCTTATAAGAAGAGGGGATTAGGACACAGACACACACAGAAGAACAACCATGTGAAGACACAAGGGAGGAGCCATCTACAAGCCAAAGAGACAGGCCTCAGAAGGTGTCAATCCGGCAGACACCGTGATCTCGGGTTTCCAGCCTCTGGAACTATGAAACAATACATTTCTGTTGCAGAGGCCACCTGGTCGCTGATACTCTGTAATGGCAGCCCTCGCAAACAATACACCTCTGTGGAGTGGCTGTTATTCCCATCTGTAGAGGAGGCCCGTGGCTCCCTCAACTCCACACCTGCAACACTGGGCCAATTCCTGAACCTCCGAACCTCTGTTTCCTCATTTGTAAGACAGGAATGATAATAGATTTGCGGTGAGGATCCAATGAGATATGACACAATGAATGTTTGTCCCCAGCATGCCTCAGCCTGATTTGACCGAGGAGCCCATGGGCCTGGGGCAGAGGCTGGCTCTGAGTTCCACATGTTGATAACAGATATGTCAAGAAATGCTCCCCGTCTCCCATCAAACAAAAACCTGGAGTGGGAAGGGCAGAGTTCTCTGACTTGGGAACTTGAAAGGACCACTTGGCACTGGCTTCTCCCCCGGGTGTGGACGGTGCCTGCACAGGAAGGCGGGCCCTTCCGAGCTGCTGCTCTGTGGACGGGGAGTTGGGATGCAAGAGCACAAGTCACATGACCAAGGAAACACAGAGACTGACTGTTGGCACTAGGACCTGTGATTTTTTAAAATTTATTTTTTAATTATAGTTGACATACAATATTACATGAGTTTCAGGTGTACAACATAGTGATTAGACATTTATGTTCCTTAGACCTGCGACTCTTTGTCAACATTCTTCTACATCAGCCTCTGGCCTGGTTGGGAGGCAGGGGGCATTCTCCCAGGCACTGCCAGCCTGGCATGAGCCTGTTGAAGGTGTAAGGGAGCCAGAGCCTGGGCACCACCATCTCCAAGCTAGGGGGCAGGGCCAGCATGAGCCTGGGAGCCGTGGGCCTAAGCCATGGGTGCAAAGAGTGTCAACCAGGTGGGCTGTCCTTTTACAGCCAGTATCCTGCTCAGCTCAGCTTGGTGTGGGGCCAGCCTGTCGTCTGTCTGTGGATGCCAAGGGTGTCCTGTGGTCTGTCTGTGGATGCCAAGGGTGTCCTGTCGTCTGTCTGTGGATGCCCAGGGTGTCGAGGGCCATGTGCAGATAGCTACCTGCACAATTTCCCTTTTATTTGGAAGTTGTCTTTCAAGTGACAACTTGCCTTTGAACCTTTCTGACCTTCCTCCACTCTTTGAACAGTGACCTCCTGGAGGGCCATTGGAATCCTAAATGTCATTCTGTGGGAAGCTGGGTCTGGGAGGGGCTCCTGGGGTGTGGCAGGCAGGGGATGATCATTCTGGAACCTTCTTTGTGTTGGTCCAGGGACCTGCTGTGCACCCCTCAATTATATTTTAATATCTATCTATACTCTTTCACACCACAATTACTAAAACACTGTTAAGTAGGTCACACACACATACACACACACCCAGCTTAACAATGATAGAAAACGCCAAATTCCAGCTGTCAAGCAGCCAGCAGCCCAGCCTTTACTCTGGCTGAACAGAGGGCCCCATTATGCCGGAATATTATTTTCTCATGGTTTGGAACCATTACATCAGCCTTGATGTAATAACATTGTTTAACTTCAGAGCTGTGTTTATTTTGGTTTAGAGTTCAGATAGTTGAGCCGTTACCCCGGGATTGAGCAAACCCTGGACAAAGCCACTCAAGTTTGAAATGAATCATTTTGCCAACCGTTCCCCCCCCCCCCAAAAGCCCACCAGACTTCAGAGGTATTTCCATCTCCTGGCACAGGTGCCCATAGATTTGGGGGTGATTTTATTTTTCCTAAGGTGAACGGCCGGTGCAGTATCAACCCAGGGGCGCTGAGTGGTGAATGTGTCTCAAACCAGTAAGAATCTGGAAATTCCCCCAGCGGCTTGTCTGAAGACAGACCGGGACCCGCTCACACTCCCTACCAGCCCCGATCTGCGGAGATCAGCGGGCTGGAGCGGGGTGCCTCCGTCGCTGCCGGCTCACACGGAGGCTCCACACGTCACTCATGTTAGTGTCTGAGCCCAGTGCTTGGGGATGCACACAGGTGCAGAGGGTCTGACATGGGGGTGGCAATGCCAGCAGACAGGAACCCCTGAGCCGGGCGATGGGTGCAGGGGCTCACTGTGCTAGTCTCTATTCTTGTCTGTGCTTCCAAAGTCCTACAAGCGAGTTAAAGAACTGAAAATCCTGGTCCCAGTGACCTTTGCTTAGGCACTTTCTTCCTCTCCTAGTCATACTTGGGGGTGGGTGGGGACAGGCACTCGAAGGAGGGGGTAGGGACAGGATAGGGTGGGAGGAGCCGGGTCCTGAAGAACACACACCACCTGCCGCCGGAACGATGCATCCGTGGGTCAGTGTGTCCAGTGTTGGAGGACGTTCAGGGCGCAGTGGGAAGTGAACGCTCCCGCAGCCCCGTGTGGAGCTGGACATGTTAGCTGGCTGCCTCCCCCCAGAGGCATGCTCTCGGGTCTCTGGGCACGAGGCGGAGCGGACTGAACAATGGGCCCGAGTGTGACCTCTTTGAGGGCGGGCTGGGAGCGGGCAGGCCTGGTGCCCCGTCCTGCCGCACCCGGGGGCATCAGCAGCTTTGGACATAAGCCACCCAGCACAGCTGTCCTGCTGCTGAAGGAACGTGGGTGGCTTCCGGCATCTCAGCTGCTGAGCTGAGTTCGGGGGCCAGGGGTTCTCAGGCCGGCCCTGCATGGGAGTCAACGGTAAAGCCCCACGTGCCCAGCACCGACCCTAATTTCATCAGGACCTTTGGGAGGGGCGCCCCGAGCACTCCTAGTGTGGAGCCGGCTGCGAACCACTGGTCTGTCCCCCTGAGCTGGGCTGGCTTTGGCTTCGGTGTTGCTGTGAGCCACTCGGGGGGATGAAGGAATGGGGGCGGCACCTTCTCGTTTGGTTGTGTTCAACTGCACTCGATGTCACCCCAAATCAATGCAGAGCAGGTGCCCACAACCGGGTGTACCGTTTGCCCAAACGTCCGTCACGACACAGGTTCCCGCCAGAGCAGAAACAACAGCCGGGCTGCCGTGCTGAGGGGCCACGGCGGGGGCGCGGGACGGCGAGGCGCTAGAGGGCGTGCTTTCACCTCCGTGGGCCTCAAACTCAGTGTAACGAATCCACTTGACACTGCAATCTGGAACACACACGTGCACGAGTGTATAAACAGAGATGTCCCTGAAACGAGGGTCCTGAGACAGGATTCACCGTCTTATGTGTGATGATTGATTGATTGCCCATTATTTTCTAATCTATTCCTTTTTATTGCATTAAAAAGTGAAGGTCCTAATGCACCAAATTTGGACTCCCGATTCACCCACGGTTGACAACCTGCAGTTTGAAAAACACTACCGTGGGCAGTTGGCGGAATGAATCCCCTTCCTCCACACCCACTGCAGCCTGTGGGGGGACACTTTCTCTCTCTCTGGCCTGTACTAGTATTTGAGAGTTTCTATAAGTGAGTGAAGATGAAATAAAACTCTGGCCCCTCATCTCAGCAGAGCCCTCTCTCCCCTCTAAAACCCAGGGAGAGGGGAGCAGGCAGCAGAGGAGAGTTTAGACAGAGGCCCAAGGAAATCCAGGTGACTGTGAGGTATTGACTCGCTAACACCTTCATCTCCCCGATTCAGGGGCACCCAATTTAAAGCCAGAAAGAGACAAGAGGGATCAAAGTTCTTTGCGCCTCAGAGAGTGAGCAGCTCCAGAAAACTGAGCCGCTGCAGGCGACGGTGCCAGCACGGGGACTGGTGGCCGGGAAATGACTCCTACAGCCACAGGGAGGCCCTCTGACCGGGTCTGACCGTTAGGCCCCCGCCTGACCTCTTGCCTGTTTGGGGCCACCTTCTGCGGAGATCCTGCAGAGCAGGGGTAGAGCCCACTTGCTGTCTGGGATGATGCTGGCCATTGGACTGGAAGGTGGGGGCGCCCTCCGGGGACCTCCCGTCCCTCTAGCTCCACCCCAGCTCTACTTCCCTCCACAGGGACGTGACACCGTTGGGAAGTTTCCCAGATGGTCCATTTGTTCGTCAACTATTCTTTCCAAGTCCCTCCTCCCCTCCACACCACCGACATGGCGCTTGGATCTTCACCAGGTTGGCTGACAACCACCCGTTGTCAAAATCGGGGTGAGTTCTCTGCTCTCACTGTACTAGGCACTCGCAGCACTTGGCCTTGCTTCCGCTCCGTCCATTGCACTGGCCCAGTGGTCGGCAACTCATTAGTCAACAGAGCCAAATATCAACAGGACAACGACTGAAATTTCTTTTCAAATTTTTTAAACTTAAACTTCTTCTAACGCCACTTCTTCAAAATAGACTCGCCCAGGCCGTGGTATTTTGTGGAAGAGCCACACTCAAGGGGCCAAAGGGCAGCATGTGTCTTGCGAGCCGCCGTTTGCCAATCACGGCACTGGCCTATTCTCTCCTTCACTGGTGTTGGTTCCAGCCTCCTTCGCTGACTCCCCCACCTCTCAAGACCAAAGTCGCCCAGGGCTCATCCTTGGCCCCCCTTTCCTCCCTTCGACACCCTCTCACTGCTGAATTCATCCCACCCTGGCTTTCAATACCATCTATATGCTGGAGGCTCCCATATTTGTTTGACCTTTGCCCTGGACCCCAAACTTACTCTGACTACCTATGTAGCAGCTCTTACTGGTGCCCAAGGGACCCCTCAAAACCAATATGCTCAAGCAGAACTTCTTATTGCTTCTGCTCCTCTTCTCTCCCATCTCCATAGATGGCACCATGTCTTCTTTGTTGCTCAGCGCCAAACCTGGGATCCGTTTTCTTTTTTGGGGGGTGAGGGGGGGAGGGGACCCATTCTCTTAATTCTCTCTTTTCTTCATGCAACATCCACCAGCAAGTCTTGTCAGCACCAGCGCCCAAACAGAGGCCCATCCAGCCACCCGCCACCACGTGTGCTGCTGAAATGCTACCCAGCCACCACCATCTCTCCCGGGATTATTGCAACACGCCTAACTCACCTCCCTGCTCCCCCTTGCCCATCTCCACTTCATTCTCCACCCGCAGCCGGGCTGCTCTTCGCGCCGAGTAAGCCCGATCAGAGCAGCCCTTGACACCCCTACAGCTTCCCATTGCACTTAGGTTCCCTGCCATGCCCCACGGCCCGCACAGCATTTATTCTGTGTTGCTAACTCGCGGACTGAGCCCCTGTTAATTCGGAGCAGTGTGGTGCTCAGCGAAGTGTTCCTACGTCCCAGCCTCCTTTACTTCAAGGGGCGGCCAGCGAGCTGAGCGCAGGGCTGTTGAGCGGGGCTTGGGGGATTATCCTTTCAACAAGCTGCTCAGCGAAGAGGATGCAGGCTTTTGCTCTCCCACTTCCTCCCCCCTCCGCCCCCTGCGAAATGGAGGTGCGGCGGATGTGCGTCAGCAGCCGTTTTGTGGTTATGAAGCAATCTTGATGATGGGAACTTCGCGTTAAGGAAGACAGAAGGGGCAGGAGTCCCTGATAACCATGCAGCCGTGGTCCCAGCTTGGAATCCCTAAGTCTGAGCTTTCCTGTGCAAGCAACACCTCGCGTGAGCCGCCCAGGCCACGTCTAATCCCGGGTAGAACTCACAGAGCTCAGTGTGATCTGGCCTGGACGTCTCCCACCTTCTTCGCCCCTCCCTCCTGCTTTCCCATGTTCCCATCACATTGGCTCTCTCTGTGCCTGGAACATTCTGCGCGTGGTCCCCGCGTGGTGACTCCCCAGATCCGGGCTCCTCCACCTTGCCTTTTGCTCACCTCCTGGGAGAGGCTTTCCTCGCTCACATAGCCACTGCCCACTCAGCTTCCGTCAACGTCCTTCTAAAAAAATTCACTTCCCACTCCTTGAAATTATTTACTTTTAAAGACATATTTATTGTCTGCTTTGCCCTTAGGTTATAGGCCTGTGAGGACAGAGCTTTTGACTGTCTGGTTCGCTGCCATATCTCCGGGCCTGAAGTATGATAGGTACTTAGGAGGGATTTGCTAAACGCATGAGTGGAATGAGATGGCTTTTCAGAGATTGTGTAGGAATTTATCCTGGGTATTGCCACACGTCACCGAGTCCCTCCCCACCCGCCACATTGAAACCAGTCCAGCAAACACCATGGCCGCTGGGCTTCGTGCCGGCCACGGGGACCCCAGCTCCATGCTCCGCCGCTCAGACGCTGGGCTCGCCAGGCAGGAAGGTGCTGGCCCGCAGTGCGGCAGGTGCTCTGGTTTTGCTGGGGGCAGGACTGGTTAGGAGAAGGTTCCGGGGGCAGTGGGCTTGAGCGCCATGTGGGCAGAGTGGGCGGTTTCCGGTAGACAAGGTTGAGGGGCAGGGAGGGTAACGACATAAATAAGATGTGAAGGGGCCAGGTGTGCAGCGAGACACACCTCCTGGTTAGTCGGGATGGTCCCAGTTTCGTCATGGGAAGTTCCACGTCCCGGGGAGCCCCTCTGTCCCAGGAAAGCCAGGACGATGGTTCCGCTTAGATGCATGGCCTGCCAGGGCCACTGAAGCGGTTCTCAGTGGCTGGCAGGAGAGAGGGGCTGGGCGCAGGCAGGGGCCTGTGGGAAGCCGGGGCGCCAGGGCTGAGAGACCCGAGGGATCAGGGATCCAGGGCTCCGAACTACTTCCCGGACCGGACCGTGGAGAAGCGCTGAGAAAGGTCAGAGCAGAGGAGCGAGGTCGTACAGCAGGGTTGACTGTTGACTAATTGAAGAGTAATTCTTCCTGCTGGACCTGCAAGGAGCCACAGTGCAGCAGCCTGCATGTCCCACGGGGTGCGCCTGGCTGCCGCGGCCCGTGGCCAAAAGCAGCGCATCTTCCGCCCCCCCCCTCCGCCCCACTGCCGTCCCCCCACCCCCCGCCTGCCCCTGCCAGGCACAGCCACCTGGCTGAAGCCGCTTGGAGCAGTCAGGCAAGGGTGCTGCCCACACAGCGCCCCCCTCCCCTCCCCTCTGAGGACAGAGGGGCCTGGGCAGTTCTGGGAGAGCCCCTGGCTCCTCGCGGCTCCGTGGGAACCTCTGGTGGAGGAGAGGCTGCAGACCACACTTTCCTGATGTTTCGGGGCATCATCCCAGGGTGACGGGGGCACGTGTTCTTTTCCTGGCGCTGGGGAGGCAGGAGAAGCCAGTGTGCCGGGCAAGTCTGCAGCTTCCAGACCAGTGGGTCCAGGGCATGGGGCCGCGGCCCTGCCACCCACGCAAAGGGCCTGTCTCTCATGCCCAGCGTCCAGGGGGAAACTCGGACCCAATGCCGGACACCTGCCACTCTTGACATTCTTTCCCTCCTCCTCAACCAACCACAAACTCCTGTGAATTCTGCCCGTCTCTCCTGGAGTCAGCAGGACATTTTTATAGGGAAGCAAAGGGCTTTAATAGTCTTCCCCTTGCTCCTAATCTTATTGGGAAAAGCAGGCTGAGACAGGTCACTGTTCCTGTATTTAGGTGCCTTTGCCATATATCCACACGCCGCCACCACCACCCATACGAACACCGGCCAGGGACCATTCAGCAACACCCCCCAACACACACATCTGAACATACATATACACATGCCCAAGCACATACATCCCAACACACATACCCCCAAACACAACACATATGCCTTAACTTATACATATTATACAAACACTAACATGTACCCCAAAACACACCCTCCCAACACACACATTAACACACACATAGACCCATACCCAATGCACATACACCTCAAAGCATAAGTACACACACACACACACACACACACACACACACACACACACACACGCCGAGTCCCTTGAATTAAGTTCTTTCATGGACTGTCTCAGACCCACCACCATCCATGTGCCCGACTCATCGGCCGGCTTTAGTTTGGGTCCCCATTTCTACCTTTCAGTCTAAGGAACCCGGGGCTGGGGCCCTGGCCCTGCATTGGCTTCAGGGCCGGCCTGGAGAGCTCCCGTGCAGTTTGCTTGCCTCCACTTGGGGATGCCAGCCATCCCTGCTCCCACTCTTGCAGGCTGCCCTGGGAAGAGACCTTCCCCATCCCTTGAGCTCTGCACCCCATCGGGCTGGGTGCCCTGTGCCTCCTCCCGTCTCCCTTTTCCCTGGGCAGTTTGTTCCTTCAGAGGCCTCTCGCCTCCCTCCAGGCTGCGCCCCAGCGGCCTCTCCAGCCTCCTGCTGGGCCCATTCTGCGGCACTGGGCGCCCTTACTCACCCTGCTCTGTAGCCCCTCTGGCTGTGTGACACCACCCATCCTGGCTTTTCGTCCACCTCCCTGACTGTCTTCTTTTTCCTCCTGCTCCCTGACGAGGTGGTCACCCTCTCAGCAGCAAGTCTCCTCCATGAGTTCACATTAGGGTTCACTGCATGTAAAGAGTCCCCCAGATGATGGCCACTTAGACTCCCTTGGGTTTCTTCTGTTGTGTAAGAGCAGAGCAGAGCAGAGCAGAGCAGGGGAAGTCGCTCGGGCTGGTGTGGGCTGGTGTGGCCCTGGGAAGTCACAGTGACCCGCTCCGCAGTCTCTGCTCTGCCATCCTGAATGCTCTCGCTGGCTCGCTGGGAGTCTGCTGTCTGGAAGGCCCCTGACAGACGCCGCTCCTGACCCTGACCGGCTCTGCCCTAACCCCTCCAGGGCTGCTCCAGCCTGAGCTCTGCCCCAGCAGGCTCTCCTCCAATCTCCTCTCTTCCCGCCACCCTATGCAAATCCCACAGAACTGGGGGCTCCTAACATCACACCACCCTCTGTGTGTCTGAGCGCTTGCTGCCTGGGGCCTGGCCCTCTCTGCTAGCTGAGCTGAAGGCAGGACAGTGCCACAGCCTGCAACCCGGTCCTGCCCTCCCAGGTCCTCCTTGCACTGCGCGATGAATACAAGAGCACGTCCTGAACAACAGATGGAGGCATCAGGAAGGGTTGCAGGTGATGCTGAGGGGCCCTGAACCCAGAATCTGCCCTGTGGCTGCAGAGGGTTCGTCATCCCCAGCATGTGCAAGGGAAGTGAGTGTGTCAGTGTGCACGCTCAGTTACGAGAGGAGTCGTGTTAGTTGAGCTCAGGGAAACAACAGTCTGAGCGCAGGCACACATTGTCTAAACAGATGCTATGATATTGCAGATCCTTAGCTCCTTCTGACTAGTAAATGTCAGTGATAAGGCTTTTTACCTGCGTCCCTGATAAAAGCCATGGCATTGGCAAATTCTTTTATTTGTAATTAAATTTCTTTGCTCTGTGCGGCTATTTCTGAATCAGAAGGAGCTTGTGGGGGTATGGAAAGCATCAGCCATTCTAAGGGAGATGAAGGTCAGATGAAAGTTGAATGTTTGTAGTTCTTCCTCCTTAAGATGCTTATTCCTTATGGATCTATCCTCATATCTTTCTTTTCCTCGTTCTTCTTTTGGAAAGGGTTTTCCACCTTTTAAGAGCAAATCCTTAAATCCCTGGTGTGAGACCAACTTGCATGAAAAAAGTCTGGGCAGGCAGCACCGCTGGGAGTGGGGCCCCAGGGTTCTGCCTGTAGCCTGGCCTCTGCTCACGGTTCTATTGGGAGGGCTCTCACGGACTGACTGGGAATCTTTACCAACTTAAAGAGTGAACACTCCTTCCCCTCTCTCTCTCTCTGAAAATCAATAATAATAAAAGAGTGAGTGCACAGTTGGTATTTGTCCTCCAATAGGCCAGAGCTAAAGCACTGTGTCCCTTTTTCAGTGGGGTCTCCTATTAGCTACAAATGCATTTATCCATTAAGCAAAAATCCGACCCTTCTTTTTCCTTCTTTTTCCCCCTCCAGCATTTCAACCCATAATCTAATGTATGGGAGAAGAGGGCACTGATGGAACTCAGTGCTGGGGCCCAGCAGGTGTGTGACAAACGCCTCCTTTCTGGGATTAGCACCTGGCTCACAGGGCCTGGGTGTGGGGACACCAGAGGGACCACTGGCAAGCGAGAGCAGTGGGAACCTGTGTGCCTGCCCATGCCCGAGGGCAGGGCCAGAGAGACAGGGCACAACGAGAGGCCTGAAATCAATGCAGCCAGCGTAGGAGCCAGTCCATAGGCCTGGACTGTGGGGGAGATTAAGCGGGTAATGACTCTGGTTTTTTTCTTCTTCTATAACCACAGTGTTCCTTTGCAGAGTTCCCTTCAATGGCAAGTCAGAGACTGGTTTACTGAATTTGAAAATTAGAGTTTTATGTAAGGACAGGGGAACTTTAGTAGAGCATGTTATGCTGGCCCTCTTTCTCAGCTACGTTACTGTGGGAGTCTCCCAGGTACTGATCCGCAGGGACATGGGGTACACAGGTACGTGGGGACACATGGGGGATACAAGTCCTCAGCTTTCATATACGTAAGTGGACTGACACGTTCACTGAGTTTGTTTACACAGCATGAAGGATATCTTGTCTATCCCTGTACACAACAATTTCCTGCACTTTTCCATGCTGTCCTTATCACACAGTGGAACCTAAGAAATGCGACCTTAGGTCAGCTGGGAGTTCTTTGAATAGCCAGGCCATGTCTCATCCTCTAAGACTTAGATGCGAAGGTCGGCTCTGAAGTTCAAGAGTGGCTGAAGAGTGAGGAATGCAACTTAAGGGGAGTTTGGTGCTTGGACCCAGGTGTCCCAAAGTCGACACAGTTGTATTGGAGACTCAAAGCAAAGAAACCTTCAAAATGCTCCACTTTTCCCTTGTTGGATGCAAAATAACCAGCTCAGCAGGTTCGTGCCACACGTGGGCAACTCGGAGCTGCACACAGGACCACTCATCACAGAAATGGGGTGGGGAGCTAAACTCTTCCTGCTCAGCCCCCCACCGCCTATTGGCTGCCCGAGGGGAGGCGTGCATCCTTCCCCGCCTTCCTGGGTCCTCACTGCTACCACCTTATCTCCTCCCCAATGGGCTGGGTCTCTCAGCTGTTGCCCTGCTGCCAATGGCCTTGTAAAACCCTCTTTCAAGGGGTTACCTGCCCCCCTGGCCTTCACACCCCTTCTGGTCTGACGAGGTCCCTCCGGGCCTAGCTGCACTGGACTTGCCCTATTCCTCACCTAGACCATGTTCTCACACGTGAGCTCCTCTCCTGGGTGACCTCCCTCTCTCATGTCCATCTGCAAAATGCCTCCTCTGGCCTCAAGGCGGATTCTAATCCACTGCCTTCTCTGAGGCGCCTGGCAGGTACAGGGGTTCCTCGCTCCCAATGGATGGCATGGTCCCAGGTACCCTGAGCCATACCTGTTTTTGTGTTGGTCTCCCCAGGAGACTATGGGGGAAGTGGGGGTACTAAGGGTCAGGGACTTTTTAACACGTGACTGATATATCCCCAGTCAGCAACTAGTTCAGCATGGCTATTGCATAAATGGGAAGGAATTCTGTGCGAGGAATAGTTTGTGATTAGCAATCTGAAGTGAGACAATAACCACTTACCAAAAGCTGTGTTTAGTGTCTTTATTTGTCTAGAAAACATATCAGCTTGGACAGGTGTCCCTATAGGGCCTGCTGCTGAAATATTGCCTGAGTCTTCAAAACATGTGAAGTCCTCCTCCTGCACAGCCTCCAACACCCCTGGCCTAGCCCTTCCTCAGTGAGGGGAGGAGGCTCCCCAGGGCCCCTCAGCTAGTTTCTACCCAGCACCTTGGTCTGACGGAGAATGGAGCCAGGATGACAATGATTTGTATGGTCTCTGCTAACAAATAGGTTTGAGGGGTTCTGGAGAGGAGGGAGCCAGCTCAAAAAGAATGACTCGATGAGAAGCCCTACAGGAGAGTTTGTGGTGAAGCCTGGTTTAGGAGTAGCATGGGAGCACGAGGCGCGACGTGTTGTCAGCATGCGTGTACCTGGTGGGGCTGATTGCGGAACTCAGGAGTCTGCATTCGAACCCTAGGCCACTGACCCTGTTGCATATGGGTGCCTCAGCTCCCTCCTCGGTACGTGTGATGACTGACTTTAGGCCAGAGGCATTCCCTGAGCAGGCACCGTGCTGGGGCTGGGTGGCTACAGATGAGCAGCATAGGGGGTCCCAGGAGCTCAGGAGATTCAGGGATGACAGGCATCCTTGCTGAGGCCTCAGCAGGCCTTAAGGATGTGGGAGCTGTCGGGGCCCTCAAAAGATGGGCACCATCCAGCTGCCCTGGTGAGAAATACGCTGTCTTATCAAAATAACACTCTCATGCCCACTTTCTCAAGGACTTGCCTCTGTGACCTCAACTGCTGTAACTAGGCAGCACTAGAAGCATTGGTGTCTGGACTTTTACAAGGTCAGATCGGCCCTTTGCCCTTCAGAGCCCCCTCCGCTGGATCCTACTTCACACCTGGCTCCTGGCCTGTCCCTCTCCGTGCCTTGGGCTGCCCTGGGGTGGGACAGCGCACCTGGTCTGGTAAGAAGCTCCTTCCATTCAGTGAGCTGCTCTGGAGGGGCGTGATGGGTGGTGGTGACTGGCAACAGCAGCTTCTGGGACAGTGGTGCCAAAGGGAACAGCAGGTCCCTGAGCCAATCAACTCTGCCAAACAGGCCGTGGGCGCCCACTGATGTGAGAAGGACTCCTCTTCACTCCACTCTCTGCAGACGCCATGTCGCCAGGAACAGTACCTGAGTTCTCAACTCTGAGCAAACGAGGCTCATTCTTATGGTTTGCTTTGTCACTTTGGACATTTTCATCCTCCTCAAACTGACACTTACCTATGGGTTATGCAAAAAAACTTGTAAGAGAAAGTGCTCTGAGCTCCCCAAGGAAGCCCTCTCCATGGTCCGTGTGCCCATATCCATAATGTCGTGTTTCTTCTTGCCTTCCCCACTGGGCCTGTGCTCCGTGAAGGCGGCGGGGAGCTGGCATTGTGGGTGCGGTGGCCCGGCCCTGTAGCCCATGTCCAGGGCGTCAGCTGCAGCATTGATGTGCATCACTGTCTTCAAAACTGACAGGTGCAGTCACATCCCTGGCTGAGATTGAAGGCTGAGGTCACCAGTACAAGGAGAACTGAGCCCAGTGCTAAATGAAGCTTCGAAGCAACAGGAACAGGTCCTTGCCCCTCCATAGGGGATGGGGGCTCCCCCCACCAAAGCACAAGGTGATCTGGAAGAACTCAATTTACACCCTTAGCTCCCACAGGCTGGGGGATCAGCAGAGGGCGGGATAATCTCAGCTTCTTGAGCAGATGGTTTCTGACTACCGCTTGACCCAGTTCCCTCCCAGCAGATGACCGGCAGCAGGGCTGACGGCTGACAGCTCCTCTACCAGGGAGCAACATGTAGACCCTCCTCTTCCCTCCTCCTACCAGCCAGGATGCGGTGGCTTCTGCCTCTCCCCAGCACCAGGCCAGTGGACAGGATGTCCCCAAAGGCGAGGAGCCCTTCTCCCTTCCCCTACCCCCGTCTGGCCCAGGTGGGACTCGCAGGAGGAAGTGCTGTCACTGGGCAGGCAAGGAAAGCTGCGAGGCTGTGCTGGGGAGGGAAGGGTGTTAAACCCTTCACTGGCTTAATGACTTCTCTTGTTCATTTATTTAATCAACCAACCAATGGAGCGTTCGTTCAAGAGCTCCCCAGAACTTCTGCCAGGTCTGGCATCGGACAGGCCCACAAGGCCTGGTTGAGGCCCCAGGCAGGAGACAGGCAGGTGTGGAGATAAAAGCCAGGCCCTGGGCTGAGGGCCTGATCTGACAAATAACCATTCAGTGCACAAAGCCATGGCAGGTCTCACCAAGTAGGAGATATTGGGCTGAGCCTCTAAGACTGAGAATTTGGCAAGTAGCTGAAGGCTGTGGTGATGGGAAAAGACAGAGGACCAGAACCTGTGTGCCTGGTGGAAGATACAAGCAAAACCACAGAGGTGGGTCCAGCCTGGCTCAGGGCCACTGGGCAGAAGGGGCTGGCCCAGGCTGCCCAGGAGGCCGAGCACTTCCTTCCTGCCCAGGGATCACAGGCTCTGGGACAGGGCAAGGGGTGGAAACCCGAGGGCACAGAGGCTGTGTTTGGGAGCAGCAGGGATCTGGGCTCCGGACAAAGCCCTAAGCAGGCAGAAGGTCTGTCATCCCCAGGGCCCTTCTGGCACCTTGCTTCTTTCTGCCTTCTGGTTGGTAAACCAGACCCGGCTAGCCTCATTTTTGCCTCGGGCAGCTGGGCATCTTCGGTCCGTTCCTCTGATTGGGAGGGAGGGGGCGCTCAGCCTCCAGATTTGCAGGCCTGGGCGGCGGGGCTGCAGTCCGGCTGAGCTCGGAGGCCGCCAGGGTGGCCTGAGATGCTCGTGATGGCACGCTCCGCCTCGGTGGTCATAGGTTTCCCAACATCCTAGAAAAGCCCAAATGACCTCCCACCCCGCTTGGGGCCTCCAAGTCCTAGGTGCTACGGGGTGTGGCCATGGTGGGTGGGGGGTCTGGACGAGGGAGGGGAGAGGGCAGGGCGCTGTTCCTGGGCAGGGCACTGCGCCCTGTGAGCACCGAGGTGCTGCTCCACTCCCAGGTGGGGGCGTAAGAAAACGCAGAGGAACGGGTTGCACTTGGGGGTCTGGACGTGGCTGGGAGTTCCGTTTCCAATGACAGCGCCTCTTGTCTGGTGGCCGAGAGCCGTGGCCTTGGCATTAGGAGTTGATTGGGTTCTGCGAGGAGCTTGGCCCAGTTGCCTCCTTTGGGGTTCCCCACCAGCGGTGTGACCTAGGTGTAACTGTCCCCCTTTGCAGATGAGGAGTTAGAGACTAGAGAGGGTGAAGGCTGTACCCAAGGTCACTCCTACAAAGCTGGCAGTGGCTGCGCCTGGACTGGAACCCGGGTTTGTCTGAGGCCAAGGTTTGCCAGTTGGGTGGTGGGTGGATGGTGGGTGGTAGTGGTGTTGGATCCCTGTACAATCGCGGAGCTCCTCGGGGCTCGAAGCCAGCGAAAGGAGCAGCTAGCCAGGCCTCCCGCGGCCGCCTCCCCCGCCCCCAGCCTGCAGGTCCCTCACCTCAGCCAGTGCGCCAGCGGCCAGGGCGCCCGGCTAGGGCTCTGCAGTGCAGCCCGGGAGGGAGCGACAGCCATCGACGGAGCCAGCCCCGCGGCCCGAGCCCGCCTCACCGCCCCCGCCTCGCCAGCCCCCAAGGGAGCACCCTGGAGGGCCGGGGGCCGCCTCGGCAGGGGAGAGCGGCCTCTTCTGTCTGGGAGGGCGGCGGTAGGGTCGAGGGCAGGGCCTGCGCGGCCGCAGGGCGGGGGCAAGCGCTGGGATCCCGGGCCGCGAGACCGTCGGTGCCACCGGCTGCCCAGCTGGGCGAGGGTCCGGGGTGCCCACGTGGTGGGAAAGTTTCCAGACGGCAAAAGTGGCCGGGCATTGCAGGGTGGGGGGAAGGGAGGGCCGGCCGGCCCCTCCTTCTCGCTCAGGCAGAAAGGAAAAAAATCGGAGGGAAACAAGGGGGGGGGGTGGGGGGAGCCGGCAGCACCGACCTGAACAGATTCCGCCTCTTCCCACCCCCCTCACCTCCCCCGTCACCCTACCCCCAGCCGGGAAGCCGGAGCGGGGAGGCACCGACGGCCTCCTCCCGCATGGCCAGGGCGAGACTCCCTCACCCCCCCGCCTCTTTTTGCCAACGTCTATCTCAACGCGCGCGCACTTACGGAGATTGTGCGCCCCCCCGCCCCCCCGGGAGAAAAAGCGAGCAGAGTAAAAGAAGAGCGGGCAAAGACGAGAACTCCTCTTCGGCGGCTCTGCACTCCGTGTCGGCCCGGCGCGGGGACGCGGCCGCCCCCCGCCCGCTCTCTCCGGCCTGCGGCGAGTGTCAGCGGGAGAAACCAGAGCACCCGCACCCGGCGACGCTGCGAGACTTTTCGGCGCTCGAGCCGACATCGCCGCCGCCGCGGCAGGCAGCGGAGCCCAGGGCGAGAAGGGCCCGGCCTCTGCCTCGTCTTCCTCGCCGGGCGTCCCGCGCCCCGCCGGCCCGCGCAGGCAGCGGAGAGAGGGAGGGAGCCGCGAGGAGGCGGGCGGAGCAGAGGCCCGAGCGAAGCGCGCAGCGGCCGGCCCGCCCGCCGGTGGATGGATGCGGCGCCCCGGGAGCCTAGAAACAACTTTGCCGGGTGACGCGCCGGGAGGACTGCAGGGCCCGCGGCCGGGGATTCCGCGTCGCCTTTGAGCGGACCGCGCTCCCCGGTGCCACCCGCACTGCGCTCGCTCCGCTCCGCCGCCCGCCGGCCCGCGGCGAGGACGACCCGCCCGTTGCCGCCACCGGCGGCTCTTCCTCCGTGGGAGGCGGCGAGAGCGAGGCGCTCAGGTGCGAGCGTGGGGCCCCGCCGCAGAGCCCGCCGCAGCGCCGCACCGCGCCGCGCCCGGCTCCGCTCCGGGGGCTCCGGCGTCTTCGCTTCCGTCTCGGCCAAGTTGCGTCCGCCGGCCCTTTGGTCACCTTCCCTGCCCCGCAGCCAAGCCTCCGCTTTCGCTTCCTCCGAGCGGGGACTGCGGGGCCCCGACGCGGAGAGGATGGGGAGAAGGCTGCAGATACCGAGGCGCCCCGAGACGCCCGGGCGGCAGTGATCCTCCCCCCGGCTCCCGCCTCGCCTCACTCGCCTCTCCGGTCCCCGCGGCCCTCGGCGCCCCTTCCCCGCCGCGCGGAAACCCCGCGGCCCGGCCGGCCCCCTCCCCCTGTGAGCCGGCGGCGCTCCCGGCAGGCGGGCGGAGGCCCGGGAGGGCGCGGGCGGGGGCGGGGCGGGGCGGCGCGCCCGGAGCCCGGAGCCCGGAGCCCGGAGCCCGGAGCCCGGCCTTGCGCTCGGCTCGGCTCGCCTCGCGGCGGGCGCCCTCGTCGCCAGCGGCGCACCATGGACGGGCTGCCCTGTTGGGCGCTGAGGGCCGCCTGCCTTTTGCTGTTGGCGGCCGGCTGGCTGGGGCCGGAGGCCTGGGGCTCGCCCACGCCCCCACCCTCGCCCGCCGCCCCGCCGCCGCCCCCGCCGCCCGGAGCTTCGGGAGGCTCACAGGACACCTGCACGTCGTGCGGCGGCTTCCGGAGGCCCGAGGAGCTGGGCCGGGTGGACGGCGACTTCCTGGAGGCGGTGAAACGGCACATCTTGAGCCGCCTGCAGATGCGGGGCCGGCCCAACATCACGCACGCTGTGCCCAAGGCCGCCATGGTCACGGCTCTGCGAAAGCTGCACGCGGGCAAGGTGCGCGAGGACGGCCGTGTGGAGATCCCGCACCTCGACGGCCACGCCAGCCCGGGCGCCGATGGCCAGGAACGCGTCTCTGAGATCATCAGCTTCGCCGAGACAGGTGGGTTGGTTCTGCTGGCGGCTAGGAGTGGCCCTCGATCCCTCCCCCATCCCCTTCTCCTCGCCCGCTCCGGCCGCAGCAGCCAGCGAGCCCTCCGGTACCTGACTCCCGGCCCAGCCGCTCGCCCGTGGCCCAGTGCACTCCGTCCTGGTTGCCGTCTTCTTAACCCAGGGCGCAGATTCCTTCTCACGTCCCCTACCCCCACCGCCAACACCTTGCCTTCCACCCCTGCTCTTCGGAATCCGACCCCCGCGCCTCTGGGCGCGCGTCCCCCTCCTGGCAGATGCGTGCGGCCCTGCTCCGAGGCACTTGCTTAGGGATTGCTTAATGTTTTTGTTTCCCACGATCGGAGTGTAGGCTTAGCAGTGTGGCTGGAGATGTGTGTTCTTGTTGATATCAGTGGGCCGGAGGCGTGAGTGAGTGAGTGAGTGAGTGAGTGTGTGTGTGTGCCTGCGTGAGAGGCCCCAGGGCTGCTTCCATCCCCAGCGGCGTGGGCTTGCCAGGATTGCTGAAGCCTCACTAGGGAGAGCTAGGCAACCTCTCTTCCGATTGTGTGGGCACCGGAATGGAGCGGAAGGCGAGCTTCTCAACAGGTCCCATCATTTACGCAGAGAAAGCCGCGCGGGGGACAGCCCCATGCCTTTGGGCTCGCCTGGCAGCAGCAGCAGCCCCCTCGCCCCAGAGCCACAGAGTTTGTAGTTAACAAAGGGTAGGAGTCCTTTCTGGAATTTTCTTGTGGCCCTGGAGTGCCAATTTCTACCACTGTCTAAATATGAAAATCAAGAGAGAGAGAGAGAAAAAAAAATCTTTCCAAACTTTAAAAGGAGAAAATTGTGTTCACGTTAAACTGCTGCAAGTGTTTTCAACTTCGCTGTCCTTTTCAGGACTTCAATGAGCCAGGCTGCCTTTTGTGCCTGGGGCTCAGCCCCACTTGCGCGGTGGGGACTGCGGAACAGGTCCAAGAGGGGGAAGCCCTGGGATGGTCAGGGTGGGGGTGGGGAGGGAGCCTAGCATGGGGGACCGATTGTGTCCCCAGGCTGCAAATGCCTCCCCCGGCAGTCGCCACCCTCCCAGGCAACAGGCAGACGGGCCGGTGCTGCCCAGGGATGAGAAGTTTTGCATGGCCGGGTGTGGAGAAAAGCAGAGACAGTCGGGCTGGTCTGGGCTTAGAAAGAGACGCATTGCCGTTTTAGCTGTCCAGCCGAGTGGGGAAGCTCCACATGCAATTAGAGAGCCTGGATTAAAAGGTGCTCTGGGGCCCAGAGTAGAAATGCGATTCTGGAAGGTCGAGGAGGCCTTTTGGTCCCTGTGGCACAGAATGACAGCGGGGGCTGTTATATTTCTGGTCCGTTTCGTGGAGCCAGCTCTTTGACTTATAAATAACAGATTCAGGTCACAGGCAGCTCGTCCAAGACCAGCTTCTAAGGCTGCACTTTCCCCCATTTCAAAGTCAGATGTCAGTGTTATTAGAGGAGCCAGGCGAGGCCCGAGGAGGGGCTGTGGAGGGGGACACACTGGTAGGAGGTTTGATAAAACCAGCCGTGGCCATACAGTTGCTTTATTTGTTCTTCCTGAAGAAAAAAAAAAGAGAAAAAGAAAAAAGAAGCAGAGATGGTCAGAGAGGAGTTGCTGAAATGTGGGGTGAGAGAGGAGTCACCCCTGGGGTGGCATTGGGGCTCTTCTTGTGGAGCTGAGTTATTGAGAAAACCAATAAACCAGTTCCCCTTTTCCTTGGAGATGATGAGTGTGCCGTTAATGGGGAGCCCGGGTCTCGTCAAAGGAGTGGACCTCAAGTTTCAAGGCTGAATGTCCCGTCCCTTGGAACGAACGAATCGGAAACGAGGGCTGCACTTTGCAGTCTGCAGGCACTTTCCTTGTCGGAAACATGAGCAGGACTCACTTGTTTGCTGTGGAGGTCCCCGTGGGGTGGGTCAGATCCTGCTTAGGTAAACACTGGAAAGAGGCAGTAGGTGGCTCGGCTAGATTTTGCAATGCCCTAAGTTAACAAAAACAAAACAAAATCCCCCACTTGACTAAAACAACCTACCCCCAAGTTTTCAGTGTGATCCTGGTTTTGTTTTTTAGATTTCACAGATACCAATAACAACTGGTTAAGACCTTGGCCTCTTGACAAGTTCCTCTGTGGAGCTTTGAGGCCTGACGGCCTGTCTCCAGGGAGCCCTGGCCTGGGAGAGGTGAGGTAGGATTTTATAGGCCTGGGCTATTCAGCTCCAACCTGGTCCACGTTTCTCAATGGGAAACGATTTTCCCTGCCTCTCCCAGGTTCTAGCCAGAGGCTTTGGCCTGAGGAATGGTATTTCTGGTCAATAACGTCTTCCAGCTGCGAGCTAGCATTCCAGCACCACGCAGCAGCCCCGTTTCCCCCATTGCCTCGTGTTCTCCTTGAATTAACTTGGCCTGCTCTCTCTCCCGCTTCTCTGCAGATGGCCTCGCCTCCTCCCGCGTCCGCCTCTACTTCTTTATCTCCAATGAAGGCAACCAGAACCTGTTTGTGGTACAGGCCAGCCTGTGGCTGTACCTGAAGCTGCTGCCCTATGTCCTGGAGAAGGGCAATCGGCGAAAGGTGCGGGTCAAGGTGTACTACCAGGAGCAGGGCCACGGCGACCGGTGGAATGTGGTAGAGAAGAAGGTAGACCTCAAACGCAGCGGCTGGCACACCTTCCCCCTCACAGAGGCCATCCAGGCCCTGTTTGAGCGGGGCGAGCGGCGCCTCAACCTGGACGTGCAGTGCGATGGCTGCCAGGAGCTGGCTGTGGTGCCCGTGTTCGTGGACCCCAGCGAGGAGTCTCACCGGCCCTTCGTGGTTGTGCAGGCTCGGCTGGGTGACAGCAGGCACCGCATCCGCAAGCGGGGCCTGGAGTGCGATGGCCGGACCAACCTCTGTTGCAGGCAACAGTTCTTCATTGACTTCCGCCTCATCGGCTGGAATGACTGGATCATCGCGCCCACCGGCTATTACGGGAACTACTGTGAGGGCAGCTGCCCAGCCTACCTGGCCGGGGTCCCGGGTTCAGCCTCCTCCTTCCACACGGCCGTGGTGAACCAGTACCGCATGCGGGGCCTGAATCCCGGCACGGTGAACTCCTGCTGCATCCCCACCAAGCTGAGCACCATGTCCATGCTCTACTTCGATGACGAGTACAACATCGTCAAGCGAGACGTGCCCAACATGATCGTGGAGGAGTGTGGCTGTGCCTGACGCAGCGGGGCTGTGGCAGTGGGGCGCCAGGACAGCCCTGGATGGGCTTCTTGCAGCCCCAACGGGAAGGGTGTGCGTGGTAGGCTGAGTGCTGTTGTTAGTGGGCTGCCCAGAAGGTGCCAGGGTGAAGCCTGAAATATTTTTCTTCTACTTCATCCAGCGATCAGTCAAAAGCAGAGCAAGAACCCTCAACTGACATGAAATACTTTAAAATGCACACGTAGACACGCACAGCCAGACGCATCCTGCCACCCACACAGCAGCCTCCAGGATACCAGCAAATGGATGCGGTGACAAATGGCAGCTTAGCTACAAATGCCTGTCAGTTGGAGAGAATGGGGTGAGCAGCCACCATTCCCACCAGCTGGCCTGACCACTCTGAATTGCGCCTTCGGAGCACACATAAAAGCACAAAGACAGACAGACACACACACACACACACACACACACACACACACACCACACACACACACGGCGGGGGGAGCACCGGCGCACAGGAGCAAAGCAGAGGCGGGGGTGGGGAGTGTGTGGGTAGGCAGAGGGGCTGCATAGCTCCTTTGCTTGTGCAAGACCTGCTGTGCCTCAGCCTCTCCCGTCGCTTCCTCCCTGCATGGACCCTTCATGCTGCAGGACCAGGGGAGCCCGTCCGTTCCCTCCCGGCGCGGAAAGGAGCCCCAGAAAGCACTCAGCCCTGCCAGAGACCGGAGCGTGGCAGTGACCCTTTGACTGTTGCTGGGGTCCCTGGCCTGACTTATATGTGTGCTTGTGTTGGGAGTGGGGAGGGAGGGAGAGGAGAAGGGTCTTAATTTGATGCTTTAACTGATTGCTAGCAGTTGACAGGTCATTCATTCCAGTTGTATAATTGAAAAGGGACTTTCCTACCAGGTATGATCTTTTACGTTAAAATCTAGATTGTTCTAAATGGGAAGAAAACAATTGCAATCTGTCCCCTTCACTGGGGCTGTTCCTCTAGGACTGGCTAGGGAGGGGTGGAAATCACCCCTAGGCCAAGGGGTGAGCCCAGAGGAGGAAATGGTGGGGTGGAGGCATTCTGGAAATGCTGAGTGGTGGTGGGGATGCCCCCTCAGTACGGGGCAAGGGACGGGGAACAGTTACGGTCTTGGAGAGATGGGGAGGGCTTTCAGCTGCTTTGCAGAAGTTGCCAGTGTGGGCCCTGGCCACCAGGGCTAGCCATGGACGTGGCCCCGCCCGCTCGCCTGCCCACCAGCCCCTCCTAGCACTTGCAGACCTGCCGGAATGCACATGATATAGCACTTGCCCATCTGCGCGTGTCCAGAAGTGGCCCTTGCCAGAGCACTGACTTGCTCACCCCAAGGTGTCCAAGTGCCATGTGAACTATGCAATTTAAAGGGTTGACCCACACTAGACAAACTGGACTCGAAGACTCTTTTTATATTTTTTATACTTGAAATGAAATCCTTTGCTTCTTTTTAAAGCGAATGATTGCTTTTAATGTTTGCACTGATTTAGTTGCATGATTAGTCAGAAACTGCCATTTGAAAAAAGAAGTTATTTTTATAGCAGCAAAAAAAATACAGTTAAATGTATTATACATAATTTTGGAACCAAAGAGGCCAACAGATCAGTTTTAATTTTTATTAGATGGTGAGGCCATCTTGTATGAGGTGGACATTCTGAACAATCCCTTGAGTGGCCTGCCAACGTTTCAGGGTATAAATGAATTTTGTTTATTCAGTTTGATGAGTCTTTTCTATCCTCACACACCCAGAAGGTAGAGTAAAAATGACTATGGTAGAACGCAGGTGTGTATTTTTAAATCCCCATCTTTATGTTTATTTAATAAAGCTCCCCTTAGGTTCTGTTTCATAATAATTTAAAACCAAACAATTTTCCCATAGACTGGCTGTTAAAGTATTTTACATTTGTGTACAGTTCAAGAAAATAAAAGATTGAGTGCCATGGGCTTCCTGCCTTGTGTGATGTCTGGGGGAGGGGCTGGAGGTGGCGGCGGGAGGCGGGTGAGTCCAGGTGCCCAGCTTTGATGCCAGTTGCCTCTGGCTCGCTCCCGGCACTCTCAGTCCCGCCACGAGCGTGATGTCAGTCAGAGAGTCTAGGAAAAATGGCAGGAGATCAAAATGAAGAACAATTAGCAAATTCATGAATTACACATTTGTTTACTCTTCCAGTCTCAAGACGAATTTGTTTCACCAAGGCTGCATCTATCATCACTTGAAAGTGCTGGCTAAACCCCCATCCATGGGAGGACATGTAAAACCCGGGGCTGCAGCCCACCTGACCTCCATGCCCACCTCCACTTACTGACTGGCACCAGAGGAGGCGAATACCCTGGGCCAGAAGGATACACAGACAAGGCTGCGGGGGTTGTACCTGGTGGTGGGGGTTTGGTAGTCCGATTGCAACTGCGGGTGTGACTTGAGGTGCCCACGAGGTGTTGTTACCAGGCAGCCCTTGTGTCATGCTTTCCTGGGAAATGGTTCGCTCTTCGTTTTCCAGGGTTTGGAATCTGAATCTCAGAAAGGTTCGGAGATTGCCTGAGGTCCCACAGTCCGGACAGGCACCCTGGGCACTTGAGTCCAGGTGCCATGTCTGGTCCACCTGTTCCCCCAGGAAGATGGCAGCCCTAAGGCCTTGCCTTCATCTGAGACACTGCAGGGCCTTGGGGCTGCTTGCTTTTTGGGGTCACATGCAGTCTTTCCAGAAAACCTTAGGACGTTTGAGCAGATGGGGACCTTAGGGATTAGCTAACCCCCTTCAGTTAACAATGGGGAAACTGAGGGGCCCAGGCAGCTGCAGGGGCGTATCTTCACAGCCGCCCGGCATCCGGAGGTAGCTCTGGCCTCGGTCTTTTTCCCTTCCTGGCCTCACCAAGAGAGCTGCTGTGCCCGGCCTCCTCCGGAAGGGTGCGTTTATTAATCCACACAATCTTGAGACCGTCTAAAAGCTAATAGGGCAAGCAAGCACATTTCCCTTAGGCCGGCCGGCCCCACGGCTCTGCAGTGGGCTAGGCCCAGCAGCTGGTTGCTCCAGGCCCTCAACCCAGCGGCTGCGCAGGCCTGCTGGGAGTTCTGCAGGCAGCCTGCAGGAGGGGCAGTGCCAGCGTCACCAGGGGTGCCTCTGCTGGTTGGACATTGAGCACCTCTGGGACCCTCCGGGGCTGAGCTTCACAGGGTGTCCGCGGGTCCGCAGCAGCCCCTGGGAGGGTCTGGGACTCCGGGATCTCGGGTCAGTGGCCCGGCTGCTGCCCTGTGCTGACATGTGTCCCTGCAGGGCTGGGCCCCTGGGGCAATGGTGGATGGCAGTCACTCTTCCTGAGAGGTGCAGCGGGGACAGGCGTGCATCCCCTGTCCCAGGGCTCGGTGCTCTCCATAGGCTCAGAGCTGCCTTTCCGCGTGCCTGTGGTCACTGGCTGCCCTGTGCCTTCTTACTCACTTAGTCCTCGATCCCTTTTCCCAAGACTCTTTCCCATCCTCTCCTCTCATCTAACCAGTGGGCCTGGCCTGAGGGCCCCACCTCTCCCCAAAACGCCTCTGGAGCCCCACTGCAGGCCTCGAGAGTAAGCCTCCGCACTGGCCCCAGGTCCGGGCCTCTGACCCAGAGCCCTCCTGCTCCGCCTTAGGGTTCCCTCCCCTCCTTCCTCAGGCCACCAGGCCATTAGCCTCCCGTAGGACCAATGGGTCCGGCAGGGCCAGCCAGCCAGAGGCCCCTGCCCACCTGCCTCAATGTCTTCAAACCCACCCACTGTGACTCCTGAGATCCCACCATGCCAGCTTCATCCGTGGCTGACCTCCAGACATGCCCTGGGTCCTCAGTGACTCCGAGGGTCCAGGGCTGGGTGGGGAAGGACAGGGCTGGGTAAGGGAGCCCCAGCCAGGCCGACTGAGGCTCTCTGCTGCAGCTCCAGCCAGGGCCTGGGGAGGGGGGCTGGCAACTCTTGCGTGTGGCTGGGCCCCTGACCCAAGGGGAACTCAGGCTGGCCTAGCACATGCCTAGCCACCCTCTGCAAGGCCCTGTGGGAACTCCGGCTGGAGACCCCAAAGCCTAGCAGGCCTCCCACCACGCAGAGCTCTGCAGCCGCCTGGCCCTCCTTCCAGGCAGGAACAGGAGACTGGGACAAGGGACGTCTAGGCTGCTGTGGGGCCACGAACACTGCCGTGGGCTGAAGAACGTGCACTTGTAGGCAAAGAAGCAGAAGTAGAACATTCTGCTTGTGGGCAGAGGCCCTGGGAGCAACCCAAGCCCAGCCCAGTCACCAGGCTTTCAATGGGATGGGCTTTGTTTGTTCATCCTCGCCTGAGGATGAGGATATTTTTCCATTGATTTTTAGAGAGAGAAGGGAGGGAGGGAGGGAGGTAGGGAGAGAGAGAGAGAGAGAGAGAGAGAGAGAGAGAGAGAGAGAGAGAAACATCGATGTGAGAGATACACATTGACTGGCAGGGGATCGAGACTGTAACTGAGGTACATGCCCTTGACTGGGAATGGAACCCATGACCCCTTGGTCCAAGGACAGATGCTCTAACCACTGAACAACCCGGCCAGGGCTCATTGGGATGTTTTAAGCAAAAGACAAATTACCTGTGAGCTTTGTGAGAGGAGCTGGGCCTGCTGTATGTGTGGCATGGGGCGTGCGTGGGGTGGGCGTGGCAGCTCTGGGTGTACGTGGCTGCGGGCAGTGCGGATGGCCATGAGTGGGAGCGGGGGAAGGTGGAGGAGGTTGAGTGATGTGCCACTTTGTGACTGTAGGTAATGACTGAATGCTGAGCCTTGGTGGGGGGGGGTGGGGAGAGACTGTGGCTGTGGCTGTGTTTGGGGGGTGTGGTTGGCTGTCTCTGAGGCTGTGTGGGTGAGTGTGAGACCGTGTGGGTTTTGAGGTTGTGGGATTGTGAGATGTGGCTGTATGGTTGCCTGTGTGTATTTCTTCTCCTTTTCATTTTTTTTCTCATCGAGAAGTGATGCACCTGGCCAGGTATGGACTTTGTGGTTGGGGTAGTTATATTTTTAAATTTGGGTGATCCCCCTGCAGTTAGAATCTATGACCACCCTTATGCTGGGAGGTGCTGGGTGAGCTGGGCAGGGGAGGGGGCAGGCACCATTTCTGTGGCCTGTGTGGTTGCCCTCAGTGCCCTACGCTGGCCACTCAATGCTGCAGCCCCAAACCCAAAGCCCTTTGAAAGTGGAATGATGTCCTCTGGTCACTCATTCAGTCACTCAACAAACATTTCCTATGTGCCAGGAGATCATGTGTCATCTCAGTTTAGTCCTCACCACAGCCGGGGGGCAGGGGAATAGGTATCATTATCCCCATTTTATAGATGAGGAAATCAAGGCCGAGGTGGCACAGCTCACACGTAGCAGAGCTGGGATTTGCCCCCAAGAGCGGTTTCCAAAGTCACTGACAGCCCAGGAGGGAGGGGCAAGGGCCGAGGAGGGCAAGGCCTTCCTGAAAGAGGGGAGACGGGCCTCAGGGTTTTCTTGGCTTTTAGTTGGGCGGGGGCTGCCCCTCCCACCTGCCCGCCCGCCCGTGACTCCAGCTGGGCACACCAATGGCATCTGCATCGAGCTGCTCCTCTTGCCGGGCTGTCGGCAGTGAGCATCCAGGCACCACCCCACTCCCTCGCGGCCACGCGGATGAGAGAGCTGTTGGGCCGATCCTGGGGAAATGGACTGGACTGAGCCGAGCAGAGCGGGGGCAGGGAGCGGGGGCAGGGAGCGGGGGCAGGGAGCGGGGGCAGGGAGCGGGGGCAGGGAGCGGGGGCAGGGAGCGGGGGCAGGGAGCCGGTGGCCTTGCTCGGGGCCCTGCAGTGGGGAGGTGGCAGCCTGGCAGCCACACTGAGAACAGGCGCCGGTGTGACGCCAGCCGGGCCCACCATCTTCCCCACCAAACAGGGACAGCGGCGTGGGCCAGGGGCGCAGAGGCTCGGGGCTGTCGTGAGCATGGCGACGTTTAGAACAGGGCCAGGGTCCCTGTGGTTTTGCGGTTGCTCTTTTCCAGCACGCGTCTCTGCTCGGAATGGTGCTGGGGCCAGGCAGGGCGCTCTGGGACCCTCCTTCGTTCTTATTCATTCAGTGGCCACTCACAGAGCCACGATGGTGACCATGCCGGCTGGCTTTGTTGAGAACTTCCTGCCATCAGATAGAGTGTGTCACAACACTATCTGGCTAATCTTCACCACCTCCCTGCTAGGGGGGTGAGGTGTGCCTATTTTACTGACGAGGAAGTTGAGGTTCAGGGAAGTAGAGCGTCTTGCCGGAGGCCTCATAGCTACTCAAGGGGAGTAGTCCAGCTTGTGGCCTTCCAGATGCTGCCTCCACTCCCTTTACTGTTCTCAACAGAATCTCAGGACCGTGAGCCCGGGGGGCTGGGGGAATGGAGGAGGGAGAGCTGCTAACAGGTAGTGGGCCTCAGAGACCCTTCAGAACCCCCTCAGCTGCCGTCCCAGCCCCATAGGGGCACCTGAGGGTGCCTACCTGCAGGTTGGTGCCCCCTGGTGAGAATGCCCCTTCCCCCCACGAGCAGGAATGGGAACCTGCCTGAGGTTATTGCAGACTCCGGGAGAATCGGACATCTGTGGGGGCAAGGACCCACTGAGGTGCGAGGAAATGCATGCTGACCTCGTCTGCACGTGGGGTTGCAAGGCTGGGTTCTCAGGCCCTTCACAGAGGCAGAGGGTGGGGGCGGGGAGACAGAGAAGGTTGCGGAGCCTTCGCCACCCGCCCCCGCCCAATTACAGCAACTTTTGGTGCCCCTTTGGTCCTCTGGGGGACGGGGCAGCATCGGTCTGGCGTTTTCCATTCTCCGGAGGAGGTGGTACGCTCACTTGGTCCTGGTGGTGGGGTGCAGAAGCAGGTGGGGGTGCTGGCGGGAGGGGCCCGGTCAGCTCGCAGGGCTGTCTGCAGTGAACATTCTGGGCTGCTATTCTTCACGCTCTTCGCAGGCTCCTGTTCTGCCCTCTCTCCTTTCCACTGCCCCCTCCAGCCAACTTTGTCTCTCAGGGGCCCCCCAGCACAACCCCTCTCAGACTTGTGTCTTCCTCTTCAGCCCCAGGGATGGGGGTGAAGGTGCAGTGGTTCCTAGGTGCTCACTCCAGCTCTTGTCGGGACTGAGGGCGCGGGGCTGGGTTTGCTGTGCTCACCCCCTCCTCACTGCTGTGGGGCCTTTGGATGGAGCTCAGATCAGGCTCTAGGGTCCCAGCCGGGAGGGAAGGCTTTTGGGCTCAAGGGCACGTGTGTGTGTGTGTGTGTGTGTGTGTGTGTGTGTGTGTGTGTGTTGGAGCCCTGGGGGTTCCTGGAGCCCACAGCCTTGTTTGCAGGCCCTGGGGAACCCTCTCGTTTATCAGGTAGAGGACCGCCCAGGTCTCAGAGGACTGAGGGTTGACAGGCTCTGTGCTGAGGTTTAGGGTGTCATCTCATTTCTGGGAGGAACCCTGTGAGGGAGGCACGTCACAGCCATTCTCCCCATCCACAGATGGGGCTCCCAGGAGGCTGCCCGGCATTCCCAGGGCCACAGAGCTGCCAGGCGGGTGGCTCCGTACGCTGGCTCTGAGACGGCGTCCCAGCTGCCCTGCATGGGAGGGCCTCTGAGGGCCCCCTGGGCCTCTGGGAGGCCTGGTCCTTCCCTAGAGGGGCTTTGGTGACCCTCTCGACAAACAACACAGTGGCTTGCTGGAGCCAGCCCTGGAGTTGTTCCCTGCTGGCCTGAAGCTGTGGGAACTGTGCACGCAGACACTTCACCGGGGAGGGGCGGGGGTTGCGCCCATTCCCGCTTAGGAAGTCCTGCCTGGGGCTGGGCTGCTGGGCCCGCCAGAGGGCTGCAGGCTGTCCACTCCCCTGTGCGGTGGGGGCCACAGAGGGTCTTTCCCCCAAACTTGCCCACGGCATTGTCCTGCCCCTCCTGGGTGACGTCTTAAGTAAAACTTGGTGGACCCTGTCTCTCCCCGGTATAAATCCTAGGCCCCACGGCCCCAGAAACAAGTCTGATGGCGAATGGGCTCATCAAGGCTGCAGGCCCGCTGCTCACCGCCCCCCTGGAGTCCGCAGGCCCCTCCTGCGTTCCAGGCTCGGGCTTCAGCTCCCACCCACAGCTCCTGCCTTCAGCGCTGCCTCCCAAACGCCCTTCCTTCCCCCGAACGCCTTCTCCCCTCTTCACTGGGAACTGCGGCTCCCTCTCAGGGCCCGGAGCCAGGCTCCTGGAACTCCTCACCTGGTCGCCTGGGCTCTGGGGCACTGGGCCCGCCGTCCTGTCCTGCGGCTGGGACAGAGTTAGTGCTCAACGCCCACTTGTTAAATGAGTGAAGGGACACCAGTCTCAGGAGAAGTCTGAACCCACACCCCCACTTCCCTGCGGGAGCACTTGAGGCCCAGGGGCCAGCAGGCCCTCAGGGGAGCCCAGGCCAGCCGCGAGTGCCCGGGCGGGCTGGCACTGCTGCCACACCTTTGTTATTTTTCTCCCCTTGAAGAGCATCTCCTGCCCCACGGGTGATTCATGCAATAGCATTTTTAAAAGGCTGTCATTTGCCCCGAGTGTTCAGATTTCATGGTGAAGCGGAGCCTCGCACACAAGCGGCTGCTGGTGCCCCAGGGAAGGCAGCGTGAACCCAGCGGGGTGGCACCAGCGCCCAGGCTGCACTGAAGTGCCCGAGCTTTCCGGGTCCTCCCTGGGTGCTGCGAAGGCGGCGTCCTTCCTGCCTGTCCTCCACGCCGGCGGAGTGTGGTTTGCCACCCGAGGGTGTCTCATAAAAGCTCAGCTTTAATGGGTCAGTCACCGAGAGATGAATTGGTTAATGCTGGGCCCCACGTGGATGACTGGCACGTTAATGAGTGTCAATTATTTCATCATTAACAGTTATGGCTGTCATAAAAAAAAATAGTTAAGGCTGCAACTGAGCCGGGGAAGGAGGAGACAGTACACAGGCCTGCAGGCCAGCCCGCTGCCCACTGCAGCTCCCTGTCTTCCCTGGAGGGTCTGCACAAGGCCCTGGTGGCGGGGCCTCTTGGCTATTTCTGTGCAAGAAAGTGCCCGGGGTTAGGAGTCAGGGAACGGGGCGCAGGAGGCAGACTGGTAGCTCCATGGGGGCAGGAGCCCTGCCTGCTTGTGCCCTGCTGTGTCTCCGGCACTGGGAATGGTCCCTGGCACACAGCAGGCGCTCAATAAATACTGACTGATGGCCTTATCCGGCCCTGCAACTCAATTGTTTTGTTCTCTCAGGCAAGTTTTTTCACCCACTAGATTTATGTTGTTTGAAATTAGATTGGACTAGATGGTTCATTCATTCATTTGTTTCTCAGTAATTAATTAATTTCTTTCATTCACTTCATAAGTGCCTACTCTGTGCCAGGCTCGGAGTCAGTTCCCTGCACAGGAGCCAGAATGTCTGTCTCCTTGAGGACAGTTGCCTGCAGCTGCCACGGGTCCCTGCGGTGACCGGCAGCCATTTCCATCAGAGACAGGGCCCCTGGAGGTTCGGAGTGGCGTCAGACGGCCGGTTGTCCTAAGCCAGTTTCGTTGGACTTCAGCTCCCAGGCACAGACCCCGGGTTGCCCACTGGCCTCCACTTGTAGGATTGTTCTGTGTCTCTTGGTGCCATGACACTAGCCATAGTGGTAGAACAGAATGTTGGCTTTGACCAGCATTTTGCCTTTTCTGAGCTGAAGGCCGGATAGGCCCACACCTGCTGCCCGTCGGGGGTGGGTGGGGGTGGCTGGAATGGCTAGTGGAAGGTGTGCTGGTGAGGCATTGGAAAGACTAGTGGTCTCCCCACCGGAAGGCTCTATGGAAAGGCTCTGACTCAACCTGATTTATGTTTTCAAAAGATTCCTGTAGCTGCCGGGGGAGAGCGGGCCTTAGCAGGTCAGCAGAGGTGAAGCCAGGCCAGCCAGAGGCTCCTGCAATGTCCAGGGCAGGCCCACAGGGTGGGTCAGGGTGGAGGCTTGAAGAGGCGTGGAAGAGCTGCCCTCAGGTGGGGCTGAAGGCAGGACAGGCAGGGCGTGAGGATGACCGGGGAGGGGTTTAGGACCAGAAGCGTGGGGTTTGGTGTGGAGAGTGGAGAGGGAGCTGAGAAGGCCCGCGCAGGCGGCCTGCTCTTCTGGTTGCTGACCGGGGTGTATGGGGAGGCCCAGGACGGAGCCCCAGGGCTGGGTGTGGGAGGCTGCCGATGGCTGCCCTGCCGGATGGGACTGCTCTCACCGGCTCTCAGGGTCCTGACTTCTTTCCCTGCTGAGCCACCCCGAGCCTCACTGCCCAATGAGCGGAGGCTGTTTATCTCTGTGGCTGCAGGCCTCTGACCTGGGGGCTGGGCGCTGGGAGATCGGGACATTCCTGTCGGGTCACCAGGGAGGCGCACGGGCTCCATTCCCCTCTTCCTCTCACGGCCTCCTTTCTGTGCAGGAGGCCAGCGCTTATGCCGTCCGGGACTCCAGGGCACCTGGGGCTGGTCCAGGGAGAGGGGGTGCCGGTGGCTCTGGGGGCACTGCATGGGAAGGGGCAGACCATATGCTGTAAGTGTCTGAGGAGGAGCAGTGAGCTTCAGGCCTCAGGACAGTTTCCCAACTCACAAGACGATGAGAGTGACGAGTTTCCTGTGTCCAGGCCGGGGCCCGGGGCACAGTGTGCCTGCCCGCAGCCTGGGGCTCGGGGGGTGCAGTGGCGGGGGAGCGGCGAGTCAGCCAGGTGGGGAAAGTGTGGACATGGGGTGCGGAGAAGGGGTCCTGGGCTCAAACTGGCTGGGAAACAGGAAGTTCGGGCCAAGTTCCCTGGCCGGTTCAGTGCCTCAAGGGTGCGTGTTCTCCAGCACTCTCCCGGGACCCAGACCTGCCTCCCGGCGCTGCCAGGTTGGACCTGGCTGATTCATGCTGCATGTGCATTCCACGCAGCCCAACTACAAGGCCAGGACCCTGGTGGGTGCTGGGGTGGGGGAGGGCGATGGCAGATCCGCTCAAGCCAGCCCCGAGCACAGCAAAGGCCGCTGCCGGACTCACCTCACAGCCGTGGCAGGAGGTATGCCGCAGCCTAATCCCACTGCGCCTCTTCCCGACGGCCGGAGAAAGGAGGCCCAGAGATGCTGCTCACCTTCCCCACGTCACAGCCCCTGGGAGATCGGCAAGAGCAAACCAGCTGGCAAATTCAAGGACACCCCATGACCCAGAGGCCCCTAGAATCACTTCTCCCTCTCTCCCTTCCTCCCTTCCTCTCTCTTTCCTTCCTTGTCACTCAAGAAAATAGTTCTTTAAATATCACTACAGGCCAACTGGGCCTTCCGACATTCCTAACCCATGAGAGTCTCCTCCTGGGGTGGGGGCCTCCGGCCTGAGAAGGGCTTGTGGGTAAACTTGTGAGGAGCTGTTTCTAAGGTAGGAAAAGAGAACTAGATCAGGGAGCCCTGGGGAAGGGCTGGGCTGGCACAGAAAAGCAGGCAGGCAGGCTGGGGCTCCCCCAGCTGGGATTCGGGGCTGATCCCAGGGGTATTTCTGGGGCCCCAGGGGCAGGAGCAGGGTTTGCCCTTGGTACCTGATTCCTGAGTGTGTGAGCTCAGGCAGGTCCAACGGAGGGCCCCGGCATCTGCGCCTGGAGGCGTCCCGCTGCCACGCACACCAAATGCAATGCTCCATGGTCTGTCTGTCTTGCTGTCAGGCTGAACGTCTGCTTTCCTCATCTGGCCCCTGAGTCACCGCATTTCAAAATGCTCCCGTTCCTGGAACAGAGCTGGGCATCAGCGGGTGGGCCTGAGTCATTCTGCCCTTGGGACCTCCCTGCCCCTGAGCCCAGGGAGCACCGAGGGCCTGCATGGGCCAGCCTGCAACATCCGCGGCCTGGGGGCACGCAGGGACTATATCAGCCTCAGGTCAGGCCTGGGCATTGCTGCACTGCAGGGGTGAGGGGAGACAGAGGAGGCAGGTGGACCTCTAGGGTGGGTTCTGCAGGATGAGGTGTGGAGGGGGCACGGAGGGAGGAGGTGAGTGAGGTGGTGAAGGGGATGAGTGGAGGCTAGTTACGTTGAGTCTGAGGGCCCAGCATAGTGCTTAAAGGTGTGGGCTCTAACGCCAGGCTGCCTCAGTTTGAATCCCTGCTCTTCCCTTCCCCATAGCTGTGTGTCTGGGCAAGTGACTTCCTCTTCGAGCCTCAGTTTCCTCACCTGTGGTATGGGGATAATGTTGGCCTCCTTAGGTTGTGGTGAGAATTAAATAAGATACGGCATATAAGGTGCTTGGCACATAATAAATGCCCAATAAGTGATATGCCAGTAGCTATCATCACCATCATTACATTATCATTGTTGTCGTATAACCAGGAAAGAAGGATGTGGGCCTGGTACCCAGGAGCCCAGGTAAGAGCTCCTGGACAAAGGGAAGGAATTGTGAGTGCCCCCATCTTGGGGTCTTCTAGATGGGAGTGGAGGGAAGGGTAGGTGAGGTAATCTTGGGTGATTGCGTGGGAAGAAGGAGAGGGGAGGGCTGAGGACGGCATTCTGTGAAAGACAGACGTTTAAGGGTCAGGAAGATTGAAAGGAGCCAGAAAGGAGAGTGTAAAACTGAGGACATTTTGTACCCATCCCTTCAGCTCTGTGCCAGGCCTTTGTGAGCCCATAGTTACTTTCTTTCTTTCTTTCTTTCTTTCTTTCTTTCTTTCTTTCTTTCTTTCTTTCTTTCTTTCTTTCTTTCTTTCTTCTTTCTTTCTTTCTTTCTTTCTTTTTTTAAAAAAATTATAAGTGTTATTGAGATAACATTCACATAAGCATCATTTACTTAAAGTAGTGATTCAGTAATTTTTAGTATAGTCATAGGCTTGTGCAAACATCAGCACAATCAACTTTAGAACAATTTATCACCTCTAAACAGCATCCCATACCCATTAGCAGTTATTCCCCCTTTTTTCTCTAGCCCCACTCCCAACCCTAGATGAACTAACCTACTTCCTATCTGTACGGACTTACCAATTATGGAGATTTCACACAAGTGAAATCATACAATGCAATCATAAAGCCTTTGTAACTGGATTCTTTCACTTAGCAGTGTGTTCAAGGTTCACCGAAGTTGGAGCATGAGTCAGTACTCCATACCTTTTAAAGGCTGAGTAACATTCCATTGCACGGATGTACCACATTTTCTTTATCGATTCATCAGTTCACACACATTGGGCTGCTTTCACTTAATGGCTACGGCGAAGAATGCTGCTGTGAACATTTGTGTTTAAGTTTTTATGTGGACACGTGTTTTCAGTTCTCTTGAGTATATAAAAATAGTAGAATTGTTGTGTCATATGGTAATTCTATGTTTAACTTTTTGAGGACCTGCCAAACTGTTTTCCAAAGTGGCCAGATCATTTTATACTTCCACCAGCAATATATGAGGGTTCTGGTTTCTCCACATCTTAGACAATAGTTATAGTTTCTCTCTTTTTTAAAAATAAATATGTTATTATTGATTTGAGAGAGAGAGAAAGGGAGAGGGAGGAATAGAAACATTGATGAAAGAGAAACATGAACATCGACTGGCTGCCTCCTGCACGCCCCCTTCTGGGGATCGAGCCTGCAACCTGGGCATGCGCCCTGACTGGGAATCAAACCGGTGACCTCTTGGTGCATGCTCAACAACTGAGCCACATCAGCCGGGCAATAGTCTCTCTTTTTGATTATAGCATCCTAATGGGTGTGAAGCTGTATCTCATTGTGGTTTGAATTTGAATTCTCCTGATGGCTCGTGAGGTTAAAAATCTTTTTATGGGCTTATTGGTCATTTGTATATCTTTGGAGAAATGTGTATTCAGATCCTTTGCCCATTTTTAAATTGATTATTTATCTTTTTATTATCAAGGTGTAAGAGTTCTTTATATTTTCTGAATACAAGTTCCTTATAAGATATTTTATTTACAAGTATTTTCTCCCATTCTGTGTTTTTTCCTACCTTTCTAATGGTGTTCTTTGAAGCATGAAAGATTTAAATTTTGACGAAGTCTAATTTATCTATGCTTTTTTCTGTTGCTTGTGCTTTTGGTATCATATCTAAAAATCCATTGCCTAATCCAAGGTCATGAAAATTTATACCTAGGTTTTCCTTATAAGAGTTTTATAGTTTTAGCTACTACATACAGGTCTTTGAGTTGAGTTTTGTATATGGCGTGAGGTAGGAGTTCAAATTCATCCTTTTGCACATAAATAGCTCATTGTCCCAGAACCATTTGTTGAAAGATGATTCTTTCCCCCATTAAATTGTGTTTGCACTTTTTTGAAAATCAGTTGACCAGAAGTGTGAGGATTTATTTCTGGACTGCTGAATTCCATCGCTCTCCATGTTCACCCCGTGCCAGTAACAAACTGTCCTGTTTACTGTAGCTTTGTAGTAAGTTTTGAAATCAGGAAATGTGAGTTCTCTAAATCTGTTTTGGTTTGCCTGGGCCCCTTGAATATCCATGTAAAAACTAGGATCGGCCTGCCATTTTCTGTCAAGAAGCCAGCAAAAGTTTTGATGAGGATTGTGTTGAATCTGTAGATCAACCTGGAAGTATTGTCATCTTACCAATAACAAGTCTTCTGGTCCATGAACATGCAACGTCTTTCTATTTGTTAAGATTTTCTTTTATTTCTTTCAACACATTTCTGTAGTTTTCAGAGTATTAGTGTTACACTGCCTTTGTTAAAGTAATTTATTTTTTGGTACTATTGTAAATGGAATTGTTTTTTAATTTCATTTTTGTATTGCTCATTGCAAGTGTATAGAACTAGAATTAATTTTTGGATATTAAAGTTGTACCTTGAAACCATGCTGAACTCAATTTATTAGTTCTAAGAGTTTTTCAGTGGATCCCTTAGGATTTTCTATATACTAGTAAAGATCATGTCATCTATAAACAGAGGTATTTTACTTTTCCTTTCCAATCTGGTGCCTTTATATTCTCTGGCCTAAGTGGCTAGAAACGTCAGTGTATCCGTTTTTGCACAGAAAGAGGGTCTATCTGGGTTCATACTCCATCTGTCCCCAGAGTCCTGGGCTGACCTGCCAGTCCCTCGTACACCTAGCCTCCACCCCAACCTGGCCTTTGACCTCACCCTTCACCTGCCCTCACCCATTCCCTTGTCTTTCATGACTGACTGTACTGATGCCTTCAGCTCCCTTGACTCCAGTGCTGTCGCTGGTCTTCTAGACCCTGTTTTCTCCCACCCTCAGATGCTGCCCTTGGTTCTACCCGTTCCTGTGCCTCCCACACTGACCATGCCCTCCCTCCCACTTCCCCCTGGTGTCCCTGGGCAGAGCTGCTGTTCACGAGGATGTGTCCCGAGGTCAGGGAGGAGATAGTTTGAGGAACAGAGGGCTTCAGGGTCAAGGCCACCATGCAGTCAGCGAGAGGTGGTCTCCATGTGGGTCTGAGGCCAGCAGGGCTCAGCGTTCGGAGGCCCCGATGAGTGGAGCAGAGGACATCTGTGAGATCAGCAGGGCAAGGCAGGTGTCACGCCCCACACCAGCAAGTCGCCTCCTCCCAGGATGGTGCAGCCTGGCCCAGGAGGCTGCAGAACCACTGCCAGGAGCTCCAAGGACTTCTCAAGATCAGGCATGTTGCCAGGCGAGTGGAGATAGGCAAGAATTCCCAGCTAGAAGGAGGGAAATAATCCCAGACACTACGATATAAATGTCATCTTGAACTCTGGCAAATTCCAGTACTCAGTGGTCTGAGAGAAGTCAGGAGAGCATGTAGTGACCAAGGGGAACCAGCATGGGGTGGCTGAGGCTAACTCTTATTGGCTTTTTTTGTGAGTTAGCTTGGGAAGCTGCTATGGTGTCGATGCTGCAAGGAGCTTTCACCGGGCATGTGATAAATTCTGTCAAGGCATTCTGTGAATTTCAGGTAGAAATGTGGAGTAAGGGAGGTTGATTTAGAGATGGTAGCCTTCTCCTCCTCCTCCTCCTCCTCCTCCTCCTCCCCCCCCCCCCCCTCCTCCTCCTCCTCCTCCTCCAACAGAGACCTGGAAAGCCATGGCCCCAGAGCCTCCCCTCAGTATATCACCTGGCATGGTGTGAACACCCTGAAGGGCCTCATGGTCGCCTGGGCCAGGGAGAGTCGCCAAGCCCCTCCCTGCAGGACGTCTCTGAGGTTTTAGGGTGTTTGTTCTCGGGGAGCTTCAAGAGGGGGCTAGCACACAGTGTCCCCTCAGCTTGACCAGGAGATGGTGTTTTCCTGGTGGGACCTCCTTGGCCCGTGATCCCCATGTCTCACCTTGGGAAATGCGGGCCCCTGGCAGGCCCTGTGCTCCGCTCTCATCTCCCAGCCTGAACGCGGTCTGCAGTTAGAAGGGCTAATGACTGGCGAGAGGGTACGAAGTTAAAAAGATCTCCAACCAGATGTCAACACGGGTGGGGGGGGGGAGGGGCGGGGGGCCAAAACCAGATCGCGGGGGAAGAGCCAGGGGCGCAATGACGTCGTTTGTGTGGATGTGAGTGGGCGCGCGCGCGCGCACACACACACACACACACACACACACACACACACACACACAGTTCTGTATGTCTCCTGTGGACACATATTCATGAACACAAATGAAAAATAAAGTCCGATGGCTCCACCTCAATGCCTATTGCTGCACTTGGAGAGGCAGAGCGGAGGGCCTCGGAGGGGCTTGATTTCCAAAGGGATTTTAGTCATACATATGCTTAGTTGTGGTGTTTTTTTTTTAATAAGGATAATGTATTCATGAATTTACTCACAGAAAGAGCTATTTTCAATGCATAAAACAATTTCTTTTTTAAAAAGGGAGACATCCAGGGCTTGGCAGGCAGAACCATTAAAATGACATATAAACGTCCACATGGAGGTGCAGAGCAGGCGAACGTTCCTGGGCCCCCCCAAGCCCGTGCTTGAGAGGGGTGGCGAGCAGCAACTGCCGGGGGCGCTGCCCGGAAGCGGCGGCCTTCCCTTTGATGTGGGCAGAGCTCTGGCTGCCCAGAGGGCGGGCCTGGAGAATGCCAAGCCTGAGGGCGGCCTCGTAAGACATGGCTTTAAAGGAAAGGCTTCTCTGGGCTAGTCCTGATGGGTGGCAGCAGGAATTACCCAGGCGAAGGAAGGTCCCCGGTAAAGAGGGCAGCAGAGGCCGAGGCCCAGAGGTGTTCATGATAATAAGGCAGGTGCATGTAGTACTCCCCCAGTGCCAGGGTCTGCTCCCCGCTTTTTAATGGACATCACAGCCGTATAACGTGGCAGTGACACCGTTGGAATGGACCTAGTTAGGAATAACAGGAAAGGAGCAACGGGAAGCCACTCTTTATAGGCATGCCGTCTGCGCAGCTTTGCCCGGAAGCTGCAATTCAGACCCCTGCCCTGTGAAGTCTGGGTGACGCAGGAAAGGCACCTGTCTGTCAGTCACAGCTGGGAGCAGGTCACTGGCAGAGTAGGGCGCAGGATCTGAGACATTTAAATCTCCCCAACAAAGGAGTCTCGCTCTTGGTTTGCACCCCTGACCTGCGGGACCCTCACGCTCCTGCTCTCCTGCACTCGCCCACGTGGCCCACAGCCATGAGGGCCCCACACAATGCACTGAAGGACTGCGACTAGGCTGATGCTACACTGGTCTGGCTCCCCCATGGGATGGGAACTGTGGACGCTGGCTCTGCTTCTGAACCCCAGCTGCACCCCTCTCAGGACTGGGTTAAGGGAAATGGGACTTTGTGAACCCAGGGGTGCAATTCCACGCAAATAAAATCCACTCATCCCCCAATGTGAGTCTCAGAAAAGGCCTTTTCTCCAGGTGGCGTGAGGCCCTGACCCCGAGCGTCCAGAGGGGCAGGGGACGCCTCACTTCCACCCGTGGACACCCACTTCCACCGGCAACAGTAGGCCATGTATCCTCCCGACTTCCAGCTGAGGAAGCCAAAGCCCAGAAAGACTGAGCACTTGTCCACGATCACAGAGGCAACAGCACCTGCGCTTTTGCCACCAGCTTCTTGTAGGCGCTGGGCTTGTGGGAGAGGGCGTGGAGGGCGCAGCCAGGACAGTGACAAGGAGCCCGCTCTGGGAAAATCTCCCCGGGGCCCGGAGCGGGGACAGGGGGAGCCTTCTTTGTGGGGGCCGTGCTGTCTTAGAAGGTGCGCCTTACCTGGAGGTCCGCTGAGACCCTGGGCCTCAGCACCAGCCTGTCCCCGCAGAGAACAGCCAGCAGGGGCTGGAGCCAGAAAGGAGGCCTCTGGGGCGGTGCCGGAGGGAGTCGGGGATGGCGATTGAGGGGGCAGCACCAGACAGACGGGAGAGAAGTGGCAGGAAGCACGTCACCGGGTGACACAGCGGGCCATGGAGCCAGAGGAGGCCGGGCGCACCCAGTCAGAGCCCGAGGAACGGCCGGCGGCCTCTTGTCAGAGAGGGTGTGTGCGGGCGGCGCCGTCACTGCTGTGTCACTGCCCAGGGCAGGAGGTCAGAGCGGGGAGCACCCGAGTCCCTCGGGGCCCCTAGGACAGTGATGGGCAACCTTTTGAGCTTGGTGTGTCAAACTTCGCCAAAAAACTGAGCATAACTCGGGTAGTGTGTCACTTTGAGGAAAAAACATTATTTCGCAAATGTTTCATCCTCAGGAGCAGCAAATGTTTCATCCTCGGCATGCGGCCGCCTCAGTGGCCGCGTGTCATCAGAAATGGCTACGCGTGTCAGTGATGACACATGTGTCATAGGTTCTCCATCACTGCCCTAGGACCTCCGCCTGGAGAGGAGCCCGGCTCTGGGTGGACAGGCCGTGGGGCCTCCACAGGAAGGGAGGGGCCCTGCCCCAACCACTAACATCTCCCCGCGATCAGAGGGCAGCCAGCTCCTGGCACAGGAGCCGCCGTCCCGGCGACCCCCCAGCCCCGCACAGGGGGTGCTCTGGTCTGAGGTGCGAGGGTGGACGTGGCCGGCTGCGTCAGCAGGGTTGGTGGAGCGGAGAGGCCCCGGGCTGGGAGGCCAGGCCTCCACAGGAAGTGACCTGGCCTCGCTAGGAGAGAGGGGATGTCTGGGGGACGTCTCACGCCTGCCCCTATCACTCCCTGGCTGTGGGGTGGCCCTGCCGGTGGGACATTCCCGAGGCTAGGCTGGCCTGAGGCTGTCGCCCGGTGCCCAGGTGGCGGCCCTCTGGCTGGAAGCTCATTTCCCACCCCAGGCCCCTGGCCCTCTAGCTCTCGAGGGGCTCAGGATGTGGGGAGCCACAATCTGGATGGTGCAAGTGTCTGGACCACGTCTACCCCCTGCCCCCCAACAACTTTGGGGGTCTATTCCTAGAAGGGATGTCTCTAGATTCCTCCCTCCCCGGCTGAGCCTCCCCAAGGAGAAATGTGCCCCCGAGTCCCTGGCCCCTTGGGGAGCTGGTGAGGTGGGCGCCTGGAGCCGAGGAGGCTGCCTGCTGGCTGCCTTCCCGCGCCCAGCGGCCCCTGCAGATAGCCTTTATCGCTGTTGTGTCTTGCTGCCGGCGGGGCCTGGCCAGGGCGGGCTCGAGCTTCCCCGTGCCCCAGCTCTTCACCTTGGCACCTCTGCCCTCCTCGCCACCCTGCCAGCCCCGGGGGCTGGAGAACTAGCTCATGAACCTGCCCCAACCAGCAGAACCTTGGACGTCGCCAAAGGCTTGACGCTGCATGGACCCGCGCCCCAGACCGCCCTGCTCGCTCCTGGCTGAGACTGGGGCAGGCAGGGTGCCCCCAAACCGTGCGTTCTCATCTGAAATGTGGGCACTCAGGTTCCAGGCAGGGCTGCTCAAATGGCAGGAGAAAGCACAGTGTTGGCCTTCCACCAGGGTCCCCGGGCCCTGCTGCGTCCCTGTTGCTGTGTGGCGTGGACATCTTGGTGCTGGTTCCCACCCCCGCCCGCCAGCGAATGGGGCACCCAGATCCTTCCTGCACCCCACCAGCTCGGCAAGGCCACGTGGTAGGGCCAGCAGGCCAGGTGCCCGGAGGCCCTACCTCCTCTCTGTGCCGGCCCTGGTGGGGCAGCTCAGCTGCTGCCCTGCGGTGTGGCCTCCGGCAGGACCCCCCCAGCCTGGCCCCACCTAGATGGCTTCAGTGTGTGATGTCTGTGAAGTGAGTGAGCAGGCCGGCCTGCGTGCATTTGGGAGCCTTTTCTGTGACCCTTCTATCCCCGGCAGTGACCGCGGTGACAGGACCCTCCTGGAGACCACCTCTAGCTGCACCTCCCTCCCCCGCCCCCCCCCCCGCCCCCGCACTCCATCTTGGCCCAGGAGAAAGGTCTGAGCCGCCGGCTTCCATCAGGAGTGACAAATCGCTGAGCCAGGCAGCTCTCCGGTGGGCACTGAAAGCAGGCGGCGGCGGCTGGTCGCGAGAACGGAGCTGCGGCTGAGCCTGGGCATTGGGCGCCTTGACTGGCGCAAGCACTGAGGGTGGAAACTCAGGCAGCGTGACAGCCGGTGGAGCCAGAGGAGAAACTCTCCTGAGTGTCCCTGCTCCCGGCTGCGCCACGTAGGTGACGGCCCGGAGGCCAGGTCATGCTGGGGTCTCAGTGGCCCAGCCAGCCTAATCCTGCGACCTTGGTGTTCCTGCCTCCTCTGGTTTCAATCTCCCCTCTCACCCCAGGTCGTCCCCCTTCCTGCTCTGTGTCCTGGTGGGAGCTCCTGCCCTCCCCCCACCTCCACTGACTTAAAAATAAACCCACGCAAGGAAATGGTCTCTCCCTTTCAGCCCAGAATGGGGACACAATCTGGGCTTCTGGCTTGAGGGGTTTGGGGTGCCCTCTGTAGGCCCTCACCGGTGCATGGCAGCTGCTGGGAGCTCAGTTTCCAGGTGTGGCAACCTGAGCCAGGAGGAGCTGCTGCTGTTTTCACTTTACAGGTGAGGAAACTGAGGCACAGCTGGTTAAGTAACGTGTCCCAAACCGCAGCTAGTTAGAACCAGGATTGATGCCCAAGTCCACGGGCCCCAGCACCCGAGCTTTGAACCACAGTGCTCATGCATCCTTGAGCCTCCCCGAGTTCCTTCATCCGAAGTGTGGGGGTGTAGCTTGTCCCTTAAAGGGCCACCGTATTTTAAAGATTTGATGATGTCCCAACGTGAAAGGGTCTGGCATAGTACCTGGTGTGTGTTCCTCTCCTTTCCTGTTCTCTCTCCTGTGGTGTTGAACTCCCCAGGGCACCTGCATTTGGCCTAGCAAAGTCTGTCTCTACCACCGCTTGGACCAGAGGTTTGGGGGGAGGGGGGGCGGCAGGTCCAAGGATGCACCACTCCACTCCCTGCCCCCGCATGAGGGCCTGGCAGTTGCCGTCCTACCCACATCCGTGCGGTGGCCCCTGAGTGGGGACGCTGCCCTCTTCACACCCGCCTGCGGAGCCATCCGTGGTCCCCAGCCCTGCTCCTGGAGGGCAGGACCCCCCGTGGGAGCCCAGGAGTTGGTTTTTCATGCCCGCTGCTCCTGAGGCTGTGCAGGAGGAATTGAGCACAGTGGGGAGCGGGACGCCTGGGCCCTTTGAGCCCCCACTCTGCCCCGAATCGCCTACTCCTCACACGCCCTCTGCCTTTATCACTACACCTCACCCTGAGGAGACAGGAGCCATGGACAGGGGTCCCTCACTCCCCCCCCCAAACCCCGACTCACACACAGCCATCTGCCCCATCTCCTGCTACCGGTGGAGAAGGGCCTCCCCTCCAGGCCGACCCCTGTCTCAGGCCCTGGGCCCTCCCCCTCCGGCCTGCTCCAGGCCTGGTGCTGTCTGGCTCCTCTCTCCTGGCCCCCCTTCCCAGGCCAGGTCTCAAAGCCTCTAGCACAGCCCTCCTCTGCCCGGCCGTGGCTGGACTCCCAATGGATCTATGTCCTCTCAAAGCTGATTTTGCCCCACTTTTCAGGTCAGACACCCCACGTTAAGGCCCCCTGTCCCGTGGTGACATCTTTGTCCCCGTCTTGCTTCCTCTTACTCTGTGCTCCCTCTTCTCTTTCCAACCTCCTCCAGGTGAGGTGTGCTCTGCCCTTGCTTTGCACACACCGTGGTGAGCCCATTATAGGAGCCCAGCGCTTTGTATTCTGGTCTCTCACCAGCTGCCAACCTGACTTCCCCCAGGCAGCACCCCAAACTCGGCAGGAGCCAGATGGATTTCTCCATTGCCCCGCCCCACGACTTCTCAATATAGCCCCCACCTCGTCCATCAGTCATGTGTGTCAGAAATCCGGGCCTCATCTTGACCCCCGTTGCTGCCTGCCCCCTCCCAGTCCACCAGCCGGGCCCATGAATTCTCCCTCCCAAAGCCATCTTGTCTGTGCCTATCTGCTGCCTCCTGTCTCCAGCCCAGTCCCTCAGGACCAGCCCTTCTCACTGCGCTCCCTCCTCCTGGCCCTCTCCAGCCTGTCCTCCCAGTGAAGACATGAGTGACGTCATAGCGCAGCCGCCAGAGCGCCTGTCCGGCCCCGCACCAGGGCCCAAGCAGGTGCACCGTCAGGCCTGCCTGCCCCGCCCCACATCCTGGCCGCTCCGGCTGCTGCGGCCACACGCAGACGTCCTTTGAGGCCCCAGCATGTGCCTGGCTCCTTCAAGCCTCAGCACCTTCCTATTTGCTGTTCCCTTTGCCTGAAATGCTGTTCCCTTTGCTCTCCACATGGCATCCAGGGCATCTTCGAGTCTCTCTTGCTTTATTTTCCGCAGCCTGTGGACTGCCTCCATCTTAGTGGGTCTGGGCTCACCCCACTTACAGACAGAACAACAAAGACTCATGGCAAGAGTCCCAAGACCCGGAGAGCCTCGGGCCAGACGAGAGCCCATTCTTTGTCCCCCTTGGGGCGCCCTGTCTGGGCGCCGGGTTATCCTGCAGAGAGCTGTAGTGTCCGTTCTGTTCTGTGTGTCGGCTGCTTCCTTTGACCGGCTCTCCTTCCTTACTCCCGTGGCTGCTCAGTGAAGACATCAGAACCAGGCTGACCTGCTTCGCTGCTGACCTTGCTGTGTCCTAGCTGGGGACTCTCAGCCACTCACACGTTCTCTGAGCCTTAGTTCTCTTGTCTGTAAAATGGGCTAATGAGTACTTACATGCAGGGCTATTGGGATGAAGTGTTTGTCAAATGCCTGACTCATGGTAGGCAAGTGACAGACGACCATTTTCATTATGACTGTGGAGCCCTTAGTCAGGCGGGTGCTCAGGCAGGTGGCGGCTGGGGTCAGGAAGTCAGGCCAGCGAATGTGCCTGCTGGGTGTATAGTCAGGGCTTCTGTGGGACCAGCAGGACATGCTTGCCTGCCTTCTAGCAGCCAACGCTGAGAGCGTCAGGAGAAAACACTGCAGACTCCCCTGTGTTGCTCTGCGTGACGGCTAGAGCGCAGTGTGACCGTCCGGCAGTGGGGGTCCGAGGGGACATGGATGGCCTGCACGAGGATGTGCAGGGAGGCTCCTGGGGCCAGGTGGGGCCAGCGTAGGGCCTGACAGGACGGGCGGGCTGTGGGTAACTGGAGGGGCAGGAGGAGGGCTCCACATGGGCCGAGGCCTGGGGTGAGCCAGGGCTCCATGCTGGCGAGGTAAGACTGGGAGGTAATGTTGGCCTTCATCCTCGGCCAAGGGGAAAGGAAGGGAAGGTCAGAGGGACAGCGGCCCTTTAACACACATGGTCTCATACCGCTGAGTAGGAGAGATCTTTGCCACCGCTTACACGTGAGGAAACCAAGGCTCTGAGAGGTTAAGTGACTTGTCCAAGGTCACACAGCTGCTCTCAGCTGTAGGCTCCAGATGTAATCTAGAAGCAACAGAGAACCATGGTGGGCAGTCTTTCAGGTTGGGGAGGGCCTGGAGAATGCAGCCTCAGGTGGCAGAGGTGAGGGGAGGGGGCTATAGAAGGCAGGCCTCAGAGAGCCTGTGTGGGCTGGGGGGAGGGGTGGGAGGAGAGGGTGTAAACCTGGGAGAGGACTGGATTCTGTAACCCCAGAGGGGCAGGTGACCCAGACTTCTTGACTTCTGGGACCCCCAGCTCCAACTCTGTGGCTTGCGGTTCTGATGCTCTCCTCCCCACCCCCAGCTTCCTGGAGTGGCTGCCCTGAGGACGAAGTGACGTGCAGCGCCCAGCCCAGGGCAGGCACCAGGAGGCCGTTGCAGGGACGATGAGCGGGTGAGGAAACAGGCTCAGAGGCTCAGCTACTTTCTCAGGGACACTGGCTGGTAAGTGGAGAGCCTGGGCTTGAACCAGGCCTGAGGAATGCCAGAGCTCCTAGAAACCGGGCCCTCTCAGCCACCTCTTCATCTGGTCCCTGGCCTGTTGGGCCCAGCTGCCTGGCTTGGCTTTTGGGGGACCATGCCCTGCAGTATCCTTGGGCTGACTCATCTGGGGACTCTGCAGGGTGCCCAGGGGGCACTGATCCTCAGCTAGGTGTGGGTCCCTCCTATGTGCGTGCCAGGCACCTCCCCCAGTTTTAGCACGGAAAGCCCTGTGCCTTGAGAAACCCCTCAGTCCCGGGCCATCGGGACCGTTGGCTACCCTCCGAGCCTCGTGTGCACCATCTCTGAGGGCCTCGGTCCCCAAACGCCAGATTAAGTCATGGGCCATCATCCCATTCCACCTGGAAGCCAGGCCGGCAGCCCTGCAGCTTTAGATGCTCAGACATCCTGCCAGCCTTGTTGTAAGACAAAGCGCTTTGAAAAGCAGAGGTCCTCCCCAGAGGACAGGGCAGGCACCGCGTTCCCAGGGGCCGCCTGAGGGGGAAGCGGGGACCCAGGGATGAGAGCTGGTCCTGAGCAGCCCGTGGGGTCTGGGCTCTGGGGATAAGCCCTGAGAATGAGAGCCAGCTGCCCCGGGCTCCTGGGCCCTGTCTGAAAAGGTGCTCACGGGGGTCGGGGAGTGGGGGGAGGCAGGAGCCCAGAATCCCCACCTATAAGGGCTGGCTGCCCTGGGCAGCTCTGTGGCACCACCGGGCTCGGTAATACAGTCATGAAACAAATACTTAGGGAGAGCCCACTGGTGCCAGGGGACCCTGTGGGAACAAGAGACACAGCCCCTGCCTCCTTGAGCTGGCACTCTGGGGAGAGGCAGGCACAAGCCAGCACACAGTGCAGGTGATGGAGCTGCAGCTGTGGCCAGTGCGCGAAGAAAGGGGGCTTGTGCAGGGGCCTCAGATCTGGTCCGGGGCCCCAGGGTGTATTTGAGCTGGCATCCAGAGGATGACCAGGGAAGCGCCCCTGGGTTGTACCTGGACTGGTCCCTTTTGGGCTGTGTGACCTCAGGCAGGTTGCGTGGCCTCTCTGAGCCTTGGTGCCTCTGCACTATGAAGATGGTACGCATCCATTCGCAGCTGATGGGGCTCCGGTGGTACTGGGGGAAGCAGCTGGTAGAGGCAGGCTCTTCGTTAGAGGAACAGCTACACTGGATTGGCTGCCGGTGTGCCTGGCTGTACCTGCAGAAGGGGATGGCAGAGACGTGGCTGGGAAACCCTAGCCCAGATCCTGGTCCCACCTCTATCCAGAACAGGTACCTGGCTGCACTCCAGCTGACAACCGGGGACAGGGGTCAATCACAGCCGGAGAGATAAGGCTAGTAAACGCTCAGCAATTAGAGCCCAATCATGGATTTAATTGTGCCCTCCTGCGCCTGCAGCCATCTAGCCGCAGCTGTCTCCTCACAGCCAGTTTCCTGCCGGTGGGGCTCGCTGTGAGTTTTTAAAATTTCAAGCTCTGCATTATGTCCTCAAAGTGTGGACCCCAGACCAACAGTTTCAGCTGCATCTGGGAAGGTTTACAATGCAGACCCCTGGGCCCCACCCGAGACCTGCCGAATCGGGGTGGGGGCTGGGGGCAGGCCTCAGGGGATGCTGATGTTCTGAAGGTGGGCATCTCTGGGCTCCTTTTCAGTCCCATTCCATCGCTGTCACCAGTCATAGGAATAGCCATGGCAGCCGCCAGCGTGTATTGAGTATTTTCTGTGTGTTCCTCCGTCCTGAGCGCTTGGCACACCTTGTCTTACAACAGCCTTGGAGGCAGCCATGGTCATTACCCCATTTCACAGATGGCCAAGCTGGGGCTTCACCAGGTCACACAGCTGACGGTGGCAGAGCTAGTGTTTGTGCCCAGGCATTGGACTCCCGGCTCCCAGGCTGAACTGCCAGGCCACCCTGGCTCAGCAGGCAGTGATGCCATGGCCTGTGAGCGAGCTGGGGCCTGCCTGTCTGCTCTGCCCTCTCCCAGCGTTGTGACCGAGGGAGGGCAGCGCACTGCAGGCCTCAGTTCCCCTCTGCAGGACGGGGACGCGGCGCTGTCCACAGGGACTGGTCATGAGGGTCCCATGAAGCGGTGAAGAGAAGAGCTGGCAGTCAGAGGCTCGACAGGTGCGGAGGGCTCCCTTTTTTCTTGGAACGGGCAAAGAGAGGAAATTTCTTTACCTCAGTTTACCCATTAGCACCAAGGGAAGGAAGGCCTCTGGACCAGGGTGTACCTCGCCACAGGTTGGGCTGCACGAGTGTTTCTGATCTGGTGCGGCCATGGCTGTGGTGGAGGCCTTGGGCCCTGGGCTTGCGGCTGGATTTGACCTTCTGTGCAGCCCTCGGCCAGTTACTAAGCCACTCGGGCTCTGTGTTCTCATTTGTATAGAAGGGCTGAGGCCATTCTCCTTCAGGGCTCTGCTACGGTGACTGAGTGGAGCTGGCACCTGGGCTTCAGGCCCACCTGTGTGGCTGGCTGGTCCTCCCCCCTCCCCCCGCCCCAGCTCTAACCACCGAGAACTGGCACACTCCGAGGCATGAAACTTAATCTATTTCCGTTTCTCTACTTGACACATAAGCACAACTGGGTGTGGACTGCAGAGGAGTCTGGTGCCTCACGTGCTTGGCCTGGGGACCCCTGGGGTCAGAAGCTTTCCCAGACCCCCAGGGCTGTCTCTAGGAAGGGCACTGGGTGACCAGGGCCTCTCAGGGGAGCCTCGGGGCACCTTCTCCTCTCTGTGCTCTGGGGAAGGCCAGGCAGCGGAAGGCTGGCACCCAGGCTGGGGGGCTGTGAGTGAGCGCAGGCCGGCCCCCGGCCCTGGCTGAAGATGGCAAGATGGCCAGTTGAGTCTACGGGCCTCTGGAAGACATAACAGAGGGGCCTAGGAGGGCAGGGCTGAGGTGAGGGTCGAGGAGCCGCGCGCTGACCTCATCGTGGCTGCTGGCCGATAAGCTCTGAGGCTGGTGAGCTATCTCGTCCCTCCCGCTCTCCCTGCCCGGCCGCCGGGCCTGACAGGGGCACGGCCTTGGCACGGGGCTGGTGGGGAGAATCCCGCCCTCCACTAGGAGCGGCAGTGAACCCATCCTTCTCCCTCCTCCTGAGGCCCAGGGTGTGGCAGGAGGCGCGCTCTCCTCTGGCCTGGGTCCGCGGCCAGTGCTGGGGCCCTTGGGCTGACCGCATCACCTCCCTGAGCTGGTCTTTCTCATGTGCCAAGTGGGCCTGCCCTGCAGCACGCCTGGCACGTAGAGATGCCCATTTGGGTGTGATGTTTAAAGACCGGGTGCCTCATCCTCCCCAGGCCGCATGGAGACCGAGCGATGGTGCTGACAGGACCCCCCCTTCACAGGCCCTCCTCCCCGCCCCAGCACGAGGCGGCAGAGTCTGCCTATGTCCCTGCCTCTTTGGCTTCCTGAGGGGGCTGCCGAGTCCTGATGTCTGTCTGTCCGGGGGCACCATCGAGGGCCTCGGCCTTGTCCCTGCGGTTCCAGGCCGCCTGGGCGGGGACACTGGCCTTGCAGGCCTCTGTGTCGGGCTTGTCTCGGTCTCCACCAGACAGTCCTGTGGTGTCCACTCCCCCTGCCCCCCTTGGGAAAGGCCGGGGTCAGGAGGGGTCAGGCCAGCGGAGGAGGCCTCAGCGCCAGGCCTCACCTCCCCAGGCCTCAGCCAGATCATCTGCAGAAGTTCCGGAGCCCAGGTCTGGCCACCGAGGGCATTGGAGTGAGCTCCGTGGCACCTGGCTTCACATCTGAGGACCAGCCAGCCGGGCACCCTGGGGTTTAGGTTAAAATGGAGTGTGGGTGCACCTTCTGAGGGGAGATGACAGACTCCCCCTCCTCCCACGGCTTCCTTCTTAAAAACATATGTGTATTTTATTGTTGATAGTATAGATGTCTCCCATTTCCCCCCTTCCTCCCCTCCCAGCCCCTACCCCCACCCCCGGGTCTTCACACCCGATTGCTCGTGTCCATGGGCTGTGCATAGACTGTAAGTATGTACGTTCTTTGGCTTATCTCTTCTCGTCCCCCCATCCCCACATGGATGGGCATCGAGTACCAGAACACAGAGGTTCCAGAAGGAGGCCTGACTCACGGTCCCCAAGGACAAGCCCCGAACGTCTTTCCCACAGGGAATGACTTGCCTTGAGATTGAAAAAGCATTTCCAACCCTGGGCCAGTGCTTCCAGAACCGTTGCTGCTAGAAAAATGTCACTGGGAACGCAGATGCTCGATCTGGGAGGAGAGGCTGGGCTGGGCTGGGGGCGGTGGGGGAGGAGGCTGGAGGCCTGGCAGAGGGAATGCAAATCAGCATCATGAATTATGCATCAGCCTGAGCTTCTCACACGTTTGGGGCTGAATGAAATCACGTTTGCCTGAAGAAGGGGGAGGGGAAACATAGGACAAAGATGAGCAGGGCCTGGCCCTGGGCAATTGGCAAGAGCGTCTTGCTCAGTTTTGGAAGGGGCACTGGGAAGGTACCTGGGCAGGAGCTGGAGGCATCTTGATGGCAGCTTTTTCGCTGTGTGACTTCAGGCCAGTTTCTTACCCTTTCTGATCAGTCCATTTTCTTATGGACGTAATCCAGATGCAACCCTCTGCCCCATCTCATTGTGATAGAGAGGGCCAATTCCTTTGTATAATTTTGACTGATCTAACTGGGAGGAATTGTTATTTTAGGAAAGTAAAAGTGACTATCACTATCTTGCTATTTATTGAGTGCTCACTGTATGCAGAGCTAAATGCTTTAGACTTATTTTTTATGGGATCCTCACAACCATCCCTGCACCCTGGGGCTATTATTGTCCCCACTTTACAGATGAGAGGAGAGGGGCTCAGAGAGGTTAAGTCACTGGCCTAAGGTCACACAGCTGGGTTAGGGGCAGAGGGGGCATTTGATGCAGTCCTTGTGGCTGCAGGGTTGCTGTGCCGCGGGCTCTCCCGGCCTGGCGCAGGTCCGTGCGGCTTCTGGAGAGGAGTGGCCTCTTTTCCCTGAGTGGGAGAATCTGGGCCTGGGTGGGGGCCTGGGTGACGCAGATGCTGTCATGGGTTGTTCCCAGAATTCCTGTCAAAATGCTAGCCCTAGAGAAACCCCTTGGTTAGGGCTCCCTGAAATGTGTGATGATTTCAACTAAAAAGAAAAATAAGAACGCGTCCTTACTGAACAAGGACTGTATTCTGTCCCCTGTCCCCACATGCTCGGGTAGCGATCGTCGCACCCATCTTACAGATGCAAAGTTACTTCTTCACACCACTCATTCCAAATCAGACCTACGCTGTGCAGAGCTCAGCGTAAGCCACAACTTCACTCTGTTATTTTAAGTCAAGGACCCGGAAGTAATAAATTAAAATGGTAGGGGGTGGGGTGGGGGTAGGGAGATGTACTGTCTCATTCCCAGATTGCAATGGGAAGAAACACTTGAATTTTGTAACCAAAATAATGATGGTCAAAAGAGAGGAATAAAACGGAATGGTTTTAAGTGCCTTTCTTATTCATAGGAAAACAATGTATTTCTGATTTGTTTGAAAATATTCTGTAATCTGAGTCGTTACTTACCCACTGCATCCAAACCATATATCCCAATAGTGCCTCATCCATCCACTCACCCATCCACCTATTCATCCACCTATCCATCCATCCATCTACCCACCCATCTACCCACCCGTCTACCATCCATCCATCCATCCATCCATCCATCCATCCATCCATCCACCATCCATCTACCATCCATCCATCCGGGATGCACCCCTCCCCCCATTTACCTTCCCAAGCATCCATAGTAATTTATAATATTAAAATTAGGGCCCCCAGATCATGGAAGACCAGCTGAGAAGTGATTCCCTAGTGTCTTGAAAGGCAAAACCCATGTGTCCTTGGCAGTGCCCACCCTGCCTTAGCAGGCTTGAGCTGTTCTCATGGGTTGGGGGTAGGGCTGGCCACCCACGCCAGGCCTGCGTGCTGAGAACTCTATGGCCCACACTGCCTGCTGCCTTATCACCGCTGTTTAGTGTTACCAGTTATCTCCTACTGTGGGAGGCCTTTGCTACTTGCCAACTTCCACTGCCTCTGCGCCTACCTCCTGCTCTCCCACTGCCCCACGGCCACTGCCAAGGTCACTGATGACCTCCTAATTGCCAGATCACAGGCACTTGGAGGCTCTTATCATGGTTGCCCTCTCTGTGGCATTTTACCGGGCGACCCTCCTGCCGCCTCCTTGGCTAGAGCTGGCTCCTGGTGTCTGCGGCCCCTGACCTGCTGGGCTCCCCCCACCCCCATGTCTCGCGCCTCTGCAGGCTCTGCTTCCTCAGCCTTGGGTGGCATGCCCAGGGCGCCAGCTGCATGCTCTGCTGGGATGCCTGCTCCCATGGCTTCCTCTCCCCCTCTTCCGAAAGCCCTGGGCCAGAGCTGTGTTCCCAACACCCAGATCCTTCCCAGTTTGTAGCTGCTCAGACCACGGAACTGCCCGGGGGTCAGACAGCTGGCCAGTTACCTGGAGAGGCAAGTCTTACAGTTACATTTTACAGGGGAGTCAGCTGAAGTCTTGCCAATTCAGGTACTTGCCCAAAGCCTACTTAGGAAGAAAGTGGTCCCGGGGGATGCAGACTCAGGCTTGTGAACTCTGGTACCCATTTCCCAAGACGGCCTCCTTCAGGGAGAAGGGTCCGGGGCCCCCAATTAAACATGAATGAGAGGGATGAAGTTCCCTGCTCTACCTCTGGTCTGTCATGGGGATTTTATATCTTCACTTCACAGTTGAGAAGACAGAGGCGGGTGAGGAAAGTGACCTGCCCTCGGTGACACAAAGTCAGAATTTAGAGCAGAACGTTTGAATCTGGACTTTGAGGCTAGGGGCTTGCCTGGATCTCCCAGCTCTGACACTTACCAGCTGTGTGACCTTGAGTACATTACTTACCCTCTCTGTGTTCCAGTCTCCTCATGAGGATGAAGCTGATTATTATACTTAAGTGGAAATCAAGTTTGTATATCCTCCAAAGACACTATAAAAAAAAATTATAAGGCAATTTCCCTGATGAGTATAGATGTAAACTTCCTCAACAAAGTATTAATAAGCCAAATTTCAGCAATACATTAAAATATCATACACCATGATCAAGTGGGATTTATTCCTGGTTCAATATTTGCAAACCAATTAATGTGATATACCATATAAACAAAATGAAGGATAAAATCAGATGATCATATTAATCCTATTGAATAAAGAGGGAATATGCTAATTGACTGCCCTGCCCTCAAAGATGGAGGTGCCCACAGCCAATAAGGAGGAAATATGCTAATTGACAGCCCCGCCCTCAAAGATGGTGGTGCCCACAGCCACAAAATGGCGGCGCCCAGTCCCTTAAGCCCCGCGGGGGTGGAAGGCCCTCAGCAAGCCTCAGATGTTGGCTGCCCAGCCACCCAGGGCCGGCCTGAGGTGCAGGCAAGCCTTGGATGGAGACTGCCCAGCCGCCCAGGGCCACCTGAGGCTCAGGTAACCAGGGCCGGCTGAGGCTTGTGCTGCTGGCAGTGGCAGCAGCAGAGGTGTGACGGGGGCATTGCCTTCCCCTGATCACCGGGTCAACTCCCGCCCCTGAGGGCTCCTGGACTGTGAAAGGGGGCAGGCCAGGCTGAGGGACTCTAGGATCGGGCCTAAATGGGCAGTCAGACATCCCTCTAACAATCCAGGATTGCTGGCTCCCAACTGCTCGCCTGCCTGCCTTCCTGATTGCCCCTAATCCGCTTCTGCCTGCCAGCCTGATCACCTCCTAACCACTCCTCTGCCAGCCTGATTGATGCCTAACTGCTCCCCTGCCAGTCTGATTTCCCCTAACTGCCCTCCCCTGCAGGCCTGGTCACCCCTAACTGCACTCCCCTGCAGGCCTGGTCTCCCCCAACTGCCCTTCCCTTCAGGCCCAGTCGCCCCCAACTTGCCTCCTCTGCTGGCCTGGTCACCCCTAACTGCCCTCCCCTGCAGGTTTGATTGCCCCCAACTTCCCTCCCTTGCAGGCCATCTTGTGGTGGCCATCTTGTGTCCACATGGGGGCAGCCATCTTGTGTGTTGGAGTGATGGTCAATTTGCATATTACTCTTTTATTAGATAGGATATCACCAAAAAGACAATTGGCAAAGGACCTGAACAGACACCTCTCCAAAGAGGACATATGAAAAGATGTTTAATATCACTAATAATCAGGGAAGTGCAAATTAATACCACAATGAGATGTCACCTCACACCTGTCAGAATGGCTATCATCAACAAATCAACAAACAAGTGCTGATGAGAATGTGGAGAGAAGGGAACCCTCATGCAGTGTTGGTGGGAATTCAGACTGGTGCAGCCTCTGTGGAACGCAGTATGGAGATTCCTCAAAAAATTAAAAATAAAACCACCAAATGACCCAGGTATTCCACTTCTGGATATTTATCTGAAGAAATCCAAAACAGTAATTTGAAAAGATATATGCATTTATGCTCATTGTGGCATTATTTACTAGTTAAGATGTGGAAACATCCTAAGTGTCCATTGATAGAGGAGTGGATAAAGAAGATGTGGTACATAAATTCGATGGAATATTACTCAGTCATAAAAAAAGAAGCCCTTACCATTTACAACAATATGGAAGGACCTAGAGGGTATTATGCTAAGTGGCATAAGTCAGACAGAGAAAGACAGATACCATATGATTTCACTTATATGTGGAGTCTAAAAAACAAAGTAAATACACAAGCAAAACAAACTCATACATAGAGAACAAACTGATGGTTGTTGGGTGGGAGGGGTTGGGGGGAGGGTGAGTGATAAAGGTGAAGGAATTAAGCAGTACAAATTACCAGTTATAAAAACAGGCATGGGGGTGTAAAGTACAGCATAGGGAATATAGTCAATAATATTGTAATAACTATGATGGTGCCAGGTGGGTGCTGGACTTACTGGGGGGAGTCACTTCATAAGGTCTAATCACTATGTTTTACACCTGAAACAAATGTAATATTTTTTGTCAACTCTAATTGGAAAATAAATTTATTTTTAAAATATATCAAATAAATACATGTGTGACACAGTTTGTGTGTCCTCGTAGAGTCACTGTGAGGATGAAAGGAGCTTAATCACACAGAAGTGGCGATGCTCAGCGCCAGTGTGACTTCTCTGTTCCTGCAAAGCCATGCCCTTCCCACCGCCCTGAAGGAGTTACGTTCCTATAAATTGCCACGTTCTTCTGCACGCTGCTCCCTTTGCCCAGAATGTTATTCCTTCCTCATCCTCTGCCACAGTCATGGTCATCTCTTAAAACTGTGCGGAAACACCTCCTCCTCCAGGCGGGAAGGTGCCTTCACTGAAGCCCCACCGGCCACTTCACAAGGAGGCCTTCAGCTGAAAGACACAAACTCAATGGGCTTAGCGGTGGGTGCTTTGGACCTCACAGAACTGCAGGCCCAGGAGCAGGGGTTTGGAAGACTCAGCACATGTTCTCCATAGTTCTCCTGGTTCTGCTCCTCTGTGGGCTGCTGCTCCTCTGGGCACAGGCGGAGACCCCGGCAGTAGCTGTGGGCTCACAGCTCCACAGGGCAGTGGCCGGAAGAGGAGAGAGAGGGTTTCTTCTGATTCCGGATGCTCTCTGGAAGAGAGAGGAACCATGGTCCAGAAGCCCCAGACCTCCATTGCCAGCCTCATTAGCCCACACCTGGATCAGTCACCCGCGAGGAGTGGGGTGTCATCGCTGCTGGGGCCTGCTTGCAAGGGGAAGGAACAGGGGAGCTTGTAGGGTTGTGGAATGTGGGCACAAAATCAGGATGTTCGTAGGATGGAGGATGAGACAGGCCTGGCAGACAAGCAAGGGCCTGTTATTATATTACTAATTTTTAATGGACCTTTTTGTCCAGTCAAACTCTCTTGCCAGGGGTGGGGGGCACGGCTGGTTCCTTTCCTTCTGTGCCCCTGCCCCTGCACAGGTGCCCACTCACAAAGGCACTACCCACTCGGTAAGTGCTTGTGGAATAGATCAATGATGCTCTCCTAGCACATGGCTGTCAGCCACTCATTCATCCACTCACTCATTCATTCATAACTGGGAGCCCGTCTTCAAATGAAACACTTTGCAGGAGCCAAACATGAGGAACAAACTTGAAAGCACAGCTTTGAGGCCCCACTTGACACGCTTTTCCATCTCCAGGGCCCTGGGGACCTGACACAGAGTGGCATTCCTCACGGCAGGGTTTGTGTCCTAGGATTCTGGGTGGTCCTTCCTGGCTCATATCCCTCCCGCCTGATGTCAGCCCAGAGCACTGTGCCCAGAGGCAGCAGGGGAAGTGGGCTCCAGTGGGTGCCCGGACAATACCCGTTGACTGCAAAGTGGAACCAGCTTTGCTCTTCGTTGGGCGGGAAGAACGCCCTTGGCGAGCCACAGTGGGGCTCTGACTCTGGTCTGCTTGCCCAAATGCCAATGCCAGGCTGTGGTGCCCAGGCCATTTGGTCCCCCGATCTGGGTCCAGCCCCTTGTCTGAGGTGCCATGGCTACATGAGGATCAAGGGAAATCAATCTTGGGTGGGAAGTCACAGTGGGGCCTGTGTGTCTGGGCCAGACCTGAGCGGCTTCATCCGCATCTTATGTTTTATTGCCTCCTCCTGACTCAGCCTTTCTTGACATTTGCTGTCCTCTTTAGGGCCTTTTTTTTTTTGGGGGGGGGGAGGGGTATCTGAAGGCTTGTGAGAGAGACGGGGATGCAGATAAACCTGGCTCAGGCCTTGGGGCTGGTGGTGGAGAGGAGTCACACCCCCACCCCTCAAGGCCAGGTAGTGCCACTGGCATTTCCCCACAGGTGCTGTCTAGATATGAGCCAGGTCCTGCTTGGGGCTGGGGTCCCTGCCCAGGCTTCTCAGCTGGAAGGTGGGGGCTGTGGAGAGACTTAATATGTTGGGGTATCCCCTTTTCAGGGGGGCCAATGAGAGGACAGGTCCTAGGTCTGTAGGCTCTACTGATGGGGTGGTGACTGATCATTCTTTCCTATCCTTTGGATACATGAGTGTTTATTTCCTTTCATAAATGCACATATACATTTAATGCACACTTTCATATCTATATATATAAAAAGCATGTGGCCCTAACACCATAATGACCAAAGACTGGCACAGGTGGGTGGGGCTGCGATCATGGCGAGGGTGGGCGGGGCCACATGATTTTGCATGCTGGGCTTCTATTGTGTAATATAATCCTAACATATAAAAAGCCAGGGGTCGTCACAACCGAAACAACCAGATGGACGCCTGAACAGCAGGTTGTGTGGAGCAACAAGACCAGCAGGGGGGTTAGTGAGGGACAACCAAATGACTGAACAGCAGGCTGTGTGAGGTGACCAGGCTGGTGGCGGGGCAGTTGGGGGCGACCATGCTGGCAGCAGGGCAGTTGGGGGCGACCAGGATGGCAGGGGGGGGCAGTTGGGGGTGACCAGGCTGGAAGGGGGGCAGTTGGGGGCAACTAGGCTGGCAGGGGGAGCAATAAGGGGCAACCAGGCCGGTGGGGGGGGAGTTGGGGGTGACCAGGCCAGCGGGGAGAGGAGCAGTTGGGCATGACCAGGCCAGCGGGGGTGGGAGGGAAGTAAGGGGCAACCAGGCTGGCGTGGGGGGGGGGTAGTTAGGGGCTACCAGGCCAGCAGGCAGAGGCGGTTAGAGGTGATCATGCTGGCAGGGGGGCGGGGCAGTTAGGGGTGATCAGGAAGGCAGGCAGGTGAGCAGTTAGGAGCCAGCAGTCCCAGATTGTGAGAGGGATGTCCGACTGCCGGTTTAGGCCCGATCATGGGGATCGGGCCTAAACCGGCAGTCGAACATCCCCCGAGGGGTCCCAGATTGGAGAGGCTGCAGGCTGGACTGAGGCGACCCCCTACCCCTGTGCATGAATTTTGTGCATCGGACTTCTAGTTTTACAAATAAAATAATTGCTAAAGAACTCTTTACTGCTCTCTATATAGTCTTCAGGCCTTTAAAATGCCAAGAAGTTTGTGGCCCTAACTCCTTTAAGAAATTCTCACCTTCCTCGTCCCCTCTGCCCCTTGTCCCTTTAGCAGACACTGCTGGTCTTATACCCAATACTTGTTTTCCATATCTCCTCTAACAGAAACCTGATTTTATCCCCAGTGGCGAAGTTCCCAACTCAAGGACCACTTCCCCTGCCCCCCGTCCAGCTGGTGTTGACCAAGGAGACATGAACAACACTCTCGGAGTGGGCTGACTCAGCTGGAAGGTACATGGCCTCTTCTTCATCCAATTCTTTCTGCTTCTTGCCTGGAACAAAGTCATGATGGCTAGAGCTCAAACGGCCATTTTGGAACACAAGGCAATCTTAAGGGCAGATGCTGCACTGAGGTGGCCCAGCAGAACGATGGAAGAAGTGCGAGTCTCTGAGGACTTCAAGGAGCTGCCTTATCACTTCTGGATAGCCACCTTAGGACTTCATTATATGAGAGAAAAATAAAAATCTATCTTGTTTAAGCCACTTGTATGCTTTCTGTTTGTGGTAGATTGGTTGTACCTGTGGTTGTATCATCCAACCTTCCTATACAATGCAGTATGACACTGCAGCTCCCCCGCCAGGGGTGGAGTTGGTTTCCTCACTTCTTGGATCTGGGCTGGACTTGTGACTTGCTTTGGCCAACAGACTGTGGCAGAAGTGACTGAAATAGCTTCAAGCCGAGGTCTCAAGATGGCCTGCATGCTTCAGCTTGTTCTCTTGGAATCCTGCCCAGATGGTCTGCTGATGGGCAAGGGACATGGCCCAGTTCCCATCATTGCTCCAGCTGACCCCCAGCCAACCCCAGACTCACGGGAGACACCACCCTAGACCAGCCATCTCTCAGCTGACTCATCACTGATGCATGGACAGTCCAGCCAAGATCAGCCTACAGCCCACCAAGACCAGAGAGCCTCGCAGCTAAGCCCAGCCTAGGTTACTGGCCTGCATAATCTTGAGCTAAATAGTGGTGATTGTTTTAACCCTCTAAGTTTTGGGGTGGTTTGTTGCATATAATTAGCTCAATGATACACTTATGGCCACCACACTTAACCATCACAGATACAGTAAAATATAAAAAGGCAGTTGTATTTGCCAGCTTACTCTCACCACCAAGCCCTCAGGTTCCATCTTCCCTCCATCCCTGTCTTCCTTCTTTTCCTCCTCCTTCCCTTCTTCTTTCCCACCTCCCATCTATTCATAGAGTCCCAGAGTCTCAGTGCTGGGATGGACCTTCTCAATTAGTTTGATTTTCTCAGTTTGCCAATGAGAGTAGAAGTCACTTGCACACATGGTCCCACCACTTCATACGTGTCCCATACCTGGGGGCCTGCTACAGGGCCAGGCACACTGGGCAAGTGTGGGAAAAGGTCTGCTTTCCTGAGAACCTGAGGGGAGAGGCACCTGAGGCTGGAAGGCACATCATCCAGTTAATGTCTGGTGAAGTCAAAGACCCACAGAGACTGGCGGGATGCGCCAGAAGCCAGGTGTGGACAGCGGGGAGGGGTGGGGCTGTGTGAGCGGGGTGAGCCTCTGTAATGGACAGTTGCTACGTACCTACAACAAATGGGTGCCTTGTAGGATTGTTAGGTTTTCAACAATTTTCAGATTTTTACATGTTGGCAACTAATTTGATTTTTTGAATGTTATTCATGGAACAGCATTGTGTTGGCCAAAGAAAACATACCTCAGGGTCAAATCCAGCTTTTAGGTCCCCGGTGTGTAAGCTCCGGGCGGTGAGCAGTGAATCAGAGCTCATCTTGCAGGGTTGTTGGAGGAGACAATGGAAGGTGTATGCAAATCTCTTAACACAGTGTCTGGCGCGCTGAGGGGCCACTGTGAGGTCCCCTCCCGTCCTGGATCTCAGCCCGTGGCAGGCAGGCAGGGGCGGGGGATGTTCATGAGGGGTAGGCTGCTTCTGCGAGCCTTCAAATCATTCCTCGGAGGCAGCTGCCTGTGCATAAGGCTTCGCCTGACATGGAGCCAAGAGTGGGAGGGGGCGACGGGATGTGGGGGGGGGGGGGTGGGCCGAGGCTCCAAGCGAGTTCCAGAGACTCAGGCACCCACCCACTCGCTCGCTCACTCACACGCACTGGGCACTTGGGGGGTGCTGGTGGAGGGCGGGGCTGTGTGAGCATGTGTGTGCTTGAGTGCAGACGAAACGTTACATGACTTGTACAGGTTCATTCTGTTGGTTGGCGCCCATGTCGACACTCAAAGCCGACTCCAAGGGTCTCCTTGGAGCAGAGCAGCCCTTTCCTGGCTGCATTCCACATCCTCTGGGAGGCTCTGGCCCCCTGCACCACGGAGCCGGGCTCCCTGCCTCGTGCGGCCATGGACCCTCCGCTCCAGCTTCCACTTCTGCCTTTTCCCCAGGGAGTCGGTGAGGGTGGGGATGGCTGTCAGGGGACCAGGAGCTCCGAGTGCTGCTCTCGGCTCTGACGCTGACCTTGTGATGACCTCAGCCTCAGTTTCCCGACTGTCAAATGGGAACCATGGTCCAGGCGGCGGACCTGCAGGGCTGCTGTGAGGACTGGATAGGTCCTGCATGAAGAATTTACCTGCAGTGGCTGTCCCTGCCTCTGCCCTGCTGGGCCTGGGAGCTGTAGGCGAGCCTCTCTCCTTGTGCTGCGGATGGTGGGGTGCCGGGACCTGCAGCCGCAGGTGGAGACCCCGGCCACACGGAGGACTGGGCTGACCCTTGCTGGGCAGATGCCAGGCTGGAAGCTGTCCTGGCACTTGAAACGGTTCACTAAGGACAGGTGACCTTAGGGGAGGCCCGGGGCTGTGTGTGTGGGGAGGCAAACACAGTCTCCGCTGTCCAGGTCCAGAGGGGTCGTCTGAGCCTCAGAGTAGTTGGGTGGCTTCCTGTGGCCTCCTGGGGGCTGTGCTGAAGGTGGGAGTGCTGACTCTGCGGCATCGCTCACAGGGCCAAACCCGGGCTCACTTTCACTGACTTAACCTTTACCCCGCCTCGGCCCAAAGCAGGATCTGGGAAGGTTATCTGAGCCTAGACTCACCAATGCCAGACAACTCACTATGTCCGCAGCGAGGGCTCTCCACAGTGTCCCAGCCTGGAGGGACACGCCCTTTACTCAGTTGGCTGCTGAGTCATCACCGTCCACACGCTCCTTTATTCCACAAACGCGGCTCTGTCCCCACCCCTGGTGAGGTGGCCGCACTCCCCGGGGCCCCTTGCCTCTCTCCTGCATGCACCCTGCTCCCCATGGCAGGTCTGTGCCCCTCTGCCGGCCCAGCTCCCAGCTGGTGCTCCCCTGCGAGGGGCAGGGAGATCTTGGTCCATGCACCAGGCATGGGGCTGCAGAGGGGACCACCCCAGACTCATTAAAGCTGACCACCAGGCATGAGAGCTGCTCAGGACTAATTCGAGCTCAGGTGTGAGGGGCTTACTATTTCCATCAGCCCAGGGGGGTTAAAGCACAAAGAGCAAAACAATTCCACAAGAGGAGTCTGGGTAGGGGATGCCAGGCGTCCTAAGGCCGGTGTTTGAGCATCTCAGGCTGCAGGGCGTCTCAGAGCCCTCAGTGCGAGGAAGCTCCCCCGAGCCTTTGCAGTGGGAAGGACAGGAGGGAAGAACTCTGGAGGGAAGATCAAGGTCAGCTCTGGCCCCTGCTGCCTGAGCACCCTTGGGCAAGCCATTTAACCTCGCCAAGTCTTGGTCTCCCATCTGTAAAACGGGCACCATAGCAGTGCCTACCACTCAGGTGGCTGTGAAGATTAAATGAGATGATATAGGAAAAGCAACCAGAACAGTGCCCAGTGTGCAGTAAGCGAACATCAGCAATTTCTCTCACTCATCCCTGCATTCCCACACCGAGTATTTACCAAGCACACAACCTGGGAGGCCCTGGTTGTAGCTGACAAGGCCTTCAATCCTCTGGGGGTACCGGCTCCAGTACAAGGTACTTCCTGCAGCAGCTGCTCTGAGGGTGATGAGTTCTGGGGCAGGAACCTGATTTTTAAATTGCCAAGTATATTGCCCTGGCTGGTGTGGCTCAGTTGGCTGGACATCGTCCCATGCACCAAGGCTTGCCGGTTTGATTCCCAGTCAGGGCACATGCCCAGGTTGCAGGCCAGAAATCAATAAAAAATAAATAAAATGAATTGCCAAGTATGAATGATGAGAGTCACAAAACCAAGTCACCCTTCTTTCCTAATGCCTCCCAGCAGCGGGGAGAGAGAAAGACTCCCTGTGGGAGGTGGGAGGTGGGAGGGGAGAGCCGGTCTGTTGGGGCCACAGGTCCTGAGTGCTGAGTGAATCCATACGCCAGGGGTGCAGTGGGTGCACGTGGGCAGGGCATTCTGGTTGCTGGAAGAAGGGCTTGGGGGAGGGTGGCCTATGGTGCGGACCTGCAGCCTGGACTGGGAGCTGCAGCCCCCAGGCTGTGGAGGTGCTGTGCTCACCTTACCCCCCACCCCCACACTCCCCCTCCTGGGCTGCGGCCACTGTCTGTCCGTGTCTCTGTCTCCCTTTCTTTGCATGGCACCTGCCCCCTCCCTCTGCATACAGAGCCCCTGATGCCACCCCGTGGCCTTATTCACCCTCATCCCCAGAGCAACCAGCCCAGCCCTCGGATCGGCTTGGTCCAGCCTTTCTCCCACAGGCTCAGACCCCGCCTGAAGGCACCTGCCATCCCCACCTGATGGTGTCCAGGCCATCTCCAGCCCAGCAGGACCCCCAACACTTCCTCACGCCCATCCCCAGCCTAGCTGGCAGGGTGGTCAGGAGGGGAGTCCCGGGGGGACCCGCCATTGTCTAAGCTCAGCACTCACTCAGTCCTCCCCACCTGGGGCCAGGTCCCTGCGGAACCTCCTCCCTCTCCCTCTCTCAGTGGCGGTGGGATGCTGCGGGCACACGGAGCCCACGGCCATGCCCCGGCCCCGGCCCTGCCTCGGGAGCTCGGGATTCCCCAGGAGACGCACCAAGAGGCCCTCAGATGATGACAGCCATTCTGGCAGGGCTGGGAGGCGAGGCCAGGCTGGGCCCTGGCAAGGCGGTCCATCGGGCCTCTGTCCTGACGGGCCCCACGGTGGGAACAGCAGACCAGTGTGGAGTCCCTCTCCCCACTGCTTCGGGCCAGCAGGCCCAGGGGAGGATCTGGAAGCACTGTTTGGCCTGGTGTTTGTAAAAGGAAACAATGGGATGCCTTACTGCGTTCTCACCCCGCCCGCCCGCCAGCCTGCCCGCCCGGGGAATCCCAGCAGCACTTGGCTTTCATCTTAACTTTTATGTCCCGACTGAGCAGCCTTTCACCCCGCCCTTTGGTGAGGTCACCTCTCCCCGGGGGCCTCGCCAGCCCCTGGCTGGTCCCCACCGCCACACCCTGCATCAGAGCTTCCTCCAGGTGGTGCGAAGCTGGACCAGGCTCAGGATACCCTGCTTCCCTTCCGGGCTGGCATGGCCCTCAGAGTGGAGCTGTGGGTCCCCACTTGTAGGATGGGCACGCGGGTTCCGTCCTAATTGAGGAGCTGCTGTGTGTTAGAGAGCCTTACAGGCAGGCACTTCATCGGGGCATGGCGCCACGCTTAAAGCCCAGCATATTTGGGGGCCGCTATTATGATTATTATGAATGTTATTGTTATTACCTGGTAGTCAAAGCTTGTTTTCCAAGCTTCTCTAGAAGATAGCGAACACAAGGCAGTCAGAGTGACATCATTCATTCATTCAAGAATATTTGTTGCCCACCTACCACCTGTCAGGCACTGTGCTGGGCTCGGGAGACCACAGACCCAGGGCTAAGGAGGAGCCCTCCTTCTTCGGCCCTGCCATGGGGTCAGACAGTAGTGTTCAGAGGGAAATGAGTAGGTCTGTGGGTCTATGGGCACCTTTGAAGGCTGGCCACCCTGGGAGAAAACAGGACAGCCAGAGGGCAGAGGGCAGGACCCTCCCAGGTCTCCCTGTCTGTCCAGAGGGAGGTGAAGGTGTCATCCCAGCCGCCCGCCCCCTGCTCCCATGAAAGGGCTGAACTTCATGCCTCTTGCCTTCTCGCCCACCATGTCTGCTGCCCCTTGAGAATTCAAAGGTGTGCGTGCTGCATACCTGGCCCTTCCAGGTCTGGCTGGAGAGCAAGGAGCCGCCGAGGAGGGGAGAGAATCTCGAACTGCTTGGCTAGTTTAAATTCCCACTGAGTGGCCTAGATCACCGGCGGGGTGTCTGCCGCTGTCTGAGAGCAGGGCCTAACCAGTCCCTAATGGAGCCGTTTTTCCTTCTCTACAAACCGCTTTCCCTTTCTATTTTCCCAAATACAAATATGCAAATTCATTGAGTCATTCATTCACTCCTCAGGCACGGCGCCAGGCACCGGGGATGTAGCAGGGCACACGACAGACAGTCCCGCTCAGGGAATTTGTGAGCGGGGAGCGTCTAGGAAAGGTGAACCCACCTCAGTCTGTGCGATGTGTCAGCTGTGTGGCAGGGTGAGAAGAAGAAGCCGGAGCACCAGGCCCTCGCTGCTCAAGACTGATGCCTCTGAGCACCCCGACTTCCTCCAAGCACCCCGACTTCCTTAGAGCACCCTGACTTCCTCTGAGCACCCTGACTTCCTCCGAGAACCCTGACTTCCTCCGAGCACTCTGACTTCCTCTAAGCACCCTGACTTCCTCCAAGTACCCCTGACTTCCTCTGAGCACCCCAGCTTCCTCTGAGCACCCTGACTTCCTCGGAGCACCCTGACTTCCTCCGTGGGCCTTAAAGCTGCCAGTCTGGCTGCCACCAGCAAGGGAGTGCCCTCCCGCTGTGCTCTGCCCTGGTGTGGCCTTCGCTTCTCCACTCCATCCAGGCTCCCGAAGTCCCTCTCTCACGCCCTGCTTGGTGCAAAGCCCTGCAGTGGGCTGCTCCCCGGAAGTCAGGCCAGCTCCTCGCGCCTCCACCCTGGCCTCCCCCTGGCTGGGCCGGGACCCTGGGTTCCAGTCACAGCCAACCTTTCCCCACCTCACAAAACACTCTCCTGGCCTGTGTCCTTTTGTACACGATTCTCTCCACGTGGACTCCTGCCTCCACGATCTCCTTCAGGAACTGACATAGCCTGTCTGAGCCTCGGTTTCCTCGTCTGTACGATGGGGGTAACTGTGAAGATTGAGTCATGACTGTGTGGAATGCCTGTACAGTCTGTGTCTCATGGAAGGGGCTCGATAAATGGTAGTGTCCTCACACTCCTCTCTGTGAGTCCCAGGGAGCCATGGTGGGCTGCAGAGAGAGTGGCATGGACTGTGTGGAGAAGAGTTTGAGGGCAGAGCTGCTGAAAGGCTAGGGCAACGGAGAGTTCAGGGAGGCAGTGAGCAGAACCCGAGGAGGGTGGCGATGCGGGAGGGAAGCTGTGAGCCACAGGCATGCTGATCCTGACTGCGAGAGGAGGCTCAGCGAGGAGCTGAGGGACCCTGGTGCTGACTGTCCACGCAGGCCCTGAGGTGAGGCTGAGCAGCGGGCCGTGCAGCCTGGGGCGGAGCAAGGCTGGTGTCCGGGCTGGAGGAGTGGAGCTTGGGGGACAGCCTAGCACAGGGTCTGGCAGGCAGCAGGGCGCTTGGTCAGGCCTCCGGAGAGAGGTCAGGGCTCTTCAGGAAGACATAGGGTCAGGTTTGGGTGGCCTCACGCCTCTGGACCGGGGGCTGATCCACCAGGTGGGGCTCTGTCCGAAGAGGGCAGAAACCTCCATCTGCCACGAGAGAATGGGTGGGGTGGCCGGACTGGAAGGGCCCAGGATCGGGGCATAAAGCTTTCACCCTGCAGGACCCAGGCCTGATCTGACAGGGCCAAAGCCCCAGGCCTGGGGCAGGTTCAGGGGACACAGGCTCGGCTCAGGGAGCTCAGGTCTGCAGGGGGGGCAGGCATGTAAACACATGGCTACCATGACAACACAGAGCCATGGTGGGGTGCCCCAAAGTTGGGGAGGGTCTTTTGGAGGAGGTAATGCCTGAGTCAAACCTTGTCATCTGTGCTATTTTTGGAACCTTCTATACTATTATTCATGTAATATCTTTCATTGGATTAATTCCCTTAATAATCCCACTTTATTTTAAGAGGAAACCATATCACTTCTATAAACAGAAAACTATATCCGCTGCCACATACAAATCCAATACAGGCAGAAAGCACTGTTAAACCCTCTCTAGATGCCGTGCCTGCAGGACCCCTCTGAGCCCGAGGCCGGCCCTGTGTTGAGAAGAGGGTTATGGGTGCTAGAGAGACGTTCAGGCTTCTAGCATCAGACTCCTTGGTATAATGAGCAGTTGTTGAGGAAGAATTCATTGGAAAGGGAAGAGCTTTCTTCCGGTGGAGGTGGTGTTATTTACCAGATACCAGCGGTGTACTGGGCAGAGACGTCTAACAGGTGAACTGAGACGTGCCTGCCTCTGTGTGAGTGTGGATGTGTGTGTCCGTGCGCACTGGTGTGTGAATGTGTGTGTGGCACAGTGTGTGCCCTTGGGTGTGTGAGCGTTAAGGAGCCTGTGAGTGTGGCGGTGCAGGGCCTCCCTGCCATGGAGGGGTTTCTGGCGGGATGCAGAGCTGAGAAGTCACTGGGCATGCTGGGAGGACGCGCTCCTGTCAGGGACACTGCAGTGACAGGCTTTGTGGGCTTGGCGGAGGGTAAGGCAGGTGCAGGCCTGCCCCCAGGACACGTACTCTTCGCTGGAAGCCCGGGCACCTGGGCCTGGCCAGTGGTGTGCTGACCCGAGGCAGCCTCGTGGGCCGGAGGCTGGGGCCTTCAGGAGGGGATGTGAGGAAAGCACGCCCTGAAGAAGCCTCACCCTAACTACGTCCGGACTCCCCTGGGGACTCGGTGACTAAAAGCACAAGTCACCTGTGCATCAGGTTTGCACTTACTGTGTGCCCACAAATATGGCATGTGTTGTGTGTGCATCCAAGCATGTGCTGGGAACATGTTCCTACGCCTGCCAGTGCGCACACGTGTGTGCCTGCTCATGTACATGTGTGTGCCTTCCTGTGTACATGAATGTGCCTGCCAGTGTGCGGACACGTGCCTGTCTGTGTGCACACATGTGCCTGCCTGTGTGCATGTGTGTGCGCCTGCCCCATGTGCATGTGTGTGTGCCTGCCCCATGTGCATGTGTGTGCCTGCCCCATGTGCATGTGCCTGCCCATGTACACATGTGTCTGCTCTTTCATGCACAAGGCCGTCTTGAAGCAGCTCAGACAGCCGAGCTGCCAGAGCGGAGGGAGCTTCCTGCTGGAGAGGCTTTCCTACCCGCCTGCCTCAGTCCTCACTCACAGATTCCATGTCTTTTTGCAGAAGGTTTATATGAAAATTCCTGGAATTTTAGGAATTTGGGGGGTTATCTTCTGCTTTGAGGCAGAAGGAGCACCAAAGATAGGAAAATTGTCTGCTGGTGTGGCTCAGTGGTTGAGCATCCACCCATGAACCAGGAGGTCACGGTTCAGTTCCCGGTCAGGGCACATGCTCAGGTTGCGGGCTCGATCCCCAGTAGGGGGCGTGCAAGAGGCAGCCGATCCATGATTCTCTCTCATCACTGATGTTTTTCTCTCTCTCTCTCTCTCCCTCTCTGAAATAAATAAAAACATATTTTTTAAAAATATAGGGAAATTAACTCGGGTTAGGGATATCCCATGGGAGTGACAGCTTCCCAGGGAGCGGGGCGGGGGAATGGGGGGGAGCCCAGGCTGCTTCCCTGCCAGGCTCAGAGGAGCTGCCGACTCTGCCGGCCTCTGCTGCAGACGGTTTGGGTGATCCCAGCCTTCTCCAGGACAAGCTCCTAATCCTGGCGGAGCTTCAGCAGCTGCTCGGTGAGGCCCAGGAAAGTGCCTGCCCTGCGCCTGTGCGGATTGGTGAAGCCAAGCATGAGGCGACAGCGCAGTGCCTGGCATCTGGGGATTACAGTGAAGAAACAGAGCCAGAGGGTAAGAAACCTGGCCCGGCCACCCTGCCCCGCAGTGAGAGCTGGACTTCAATGTGGCTCATCCCAACTCCTAGGCACCCCCACCCTGCTGCCCCGCTCCCGCTGCCCGCACCCCTCCAGCCTCGTGTCCCCCATGGCTCTTCTGGGGGCAGAGATTCATTCCCAAAAGCCCTCGTGACCTTCCCACACCCCCTGCTCCTGCTCCGTCTCCTGCTGCCGCGACAGAGAGCCCTGAACCCGCAGAGGACACGCAGCGCCCCGGGGCTCTGGCCGAGCGAGTCTCATCTCTCCGGGCCTTTGAGTGTCTCACCCCGAGGGTCCGTGCACAGAGGCCTCCTGAGACGAAACTTGTGATCACGCGCGCTCTCTCTGGCACAGGGGTCCACGTCTGGGGAGAGGGAGCTCTTGGCAGCCATCAGACGGCCTGGGCAGTGGGGTGGCTGCTAAGCTTGCCCAGGCCACCAGCAGCCACTCACCACGTCCGGACGGCTCTCTGGAAGATCTTGCCAACTGCAGTCGCAGCCTCTGGCCCGCACCGCCCTCCATTGCCCAGGTGGCCTGTCTAAGGCTGGAGGCCCCGTGCTCCCCGCTGCCCGCAGGATGAAGTGCTCCCCGCTGCCCGCAGGATGAAGTGCGCCTCTCTTCCCGCCCCCTGAACTCCGTGCTCCTGTCTGAGAACTACTTGGCGTTTGCTAATTCTCTAGGATAGTCCCTCCTCTGTGCCCTCGCCACGCTACTCCCACTGGCCCAGCGCCCTTCTCCCTGTCACTCAGGCCAACGCTTCTTACCTCCAGGCACAGCTTGCCAGCGATCTCAGCTCTGAAGCCCCATCCCAGCCCCACACCCCACACTAGACCCTTCAGGGCAGAAGTTCATGGAGCCTTTGCGGCGCCCAGTCCCTGGCGGCTGTCTCCTCAGTGACCAGGGCAGCCCCAGCACATGGCAGGTGCCTAGTGATAGTGTGCTCACAGACTGGCACAGGAGTGGGGTGGCACGCAGGCCTGGTGGGGCCCCATGGTCAGACTCAGCCCATGACACCTGCTCTTACCTCTGGAGCACCCAGCCAGGCAGCCTGGGAGTCCTCTCCTGTCTGCTCTGCACAGAGCCCCCCAATAATCCCCACCCCTCGGGAAACAGAGAGCCCATCCCCTGGGAGTGACGGCACAGGCCAGGGCACACCGCCGAGCGGGCCAGCCAGGGCCGGTGCTGCAGAACGCACGCCCTCTTGGAATCTCTCGTCCACCTGTGTCCTGGGCTGCTCTCCAGCAGGATGTGCTGGGTCCGAGAAGGGGGTGCTGTGAGCTGCGGGCCTGCCCCTCCACTCACTGCCTCCCAGGCCGGAGCTCCATCTCTGCCCCTCAGGCCTCAGCTGGTCTTGGCCCGGGCACCAGGATCCAGCTTCCTCTGGCCCCAGCCTCTCGAAGGGGCCCTGCTTTCTTCTCTGCTTTATCATTTCTGTGGAGGGGCCGGGCTCGGGATGGGGGGGCGAGGGGCCTGTGGCGGGCTGTGCCCTGGGGTGGAGTGCAGGCTCCCAGGGAGGCTAGCCCAGCCCTCCTGCCCCCGGGCGGGGCGGGGCGGGGCGGGGGTGGGGGGCACTGACATAATAACCGAAGCCATTGCTTGATCTGTCCCTCTCCGGGAACATTCTCCGCAGCTCTTCTCTGTCGGCTCTTCCTGCTCACGGTTTAACGCTCCGCTCAGGTGGCTTCTCCCTGGGAACCTCCCCTCTGGCTTCTCCGTGTGCCTCGGGCCAGAGACTGGAGCCTGGGCAGCCACGGCCAGACCTGGCCCGCACCGCTTCCTCTGCCCAGCACCGTGTCTCACAAACACTCGGAGTAGTTGCTAATGTTTTTAAAAGTATGGCTTCTCTTGAGAAATTGGGCGACGGGATAATGCTGGGCCCACATTCCCAAATGCTAGCAGTGGTGGGTCAGGTCACAGCTGTGCCCTCTAGAGAGGGCAGGGTCTCTGCTCGCATGTTTATAGGACCCCATCGGCATTGGAGCTTCCGCCCCAGGGTTCAGAATGTGAGTTCCTCCAGAGAAGGGCCTGGGGTCTCATTCATCCCTTTACCCTGTCAAGCAAGGCATGACACCAGGGATGGGGCGTGCACAACGTTCTCAGGATGTGTCTGAAGGAGGCATGCAAATCAGGGGAAGGAGCGTCTTTAAGAGAAGGGGAGTCAGGCTGAGACCTGAGAGAATGGCAGAGGACGGGCCATCGGGGAAGTGCCTTCCAAGGGCGAGGCACGGCCTGGGCCAAGGCTCAGAGGCAGGAGAGGGCCTGGCTCCTTGGGGTCTCTGGTGGCAAGGCCTGGCTGCAGTCCAGGCATCTGTGGGGACACAGTGGTGGATCCGGTCAGAAAAACCTGAGCCGAATCTTGAAGGGTGAGTGGGTGTTTATGAGGCGCTAGATAAGCCTCAGGAGAAGATTCCATGGGGAGAAGTCACGGTACATACACACAGGGAGAGAGAGGCAGGGTGTCCCTCCTGTCTGTGCATGGGGGTGCCAGGGAGAGGGCTGCTGATGTGGGGAGGAGAACATGATGGAGGAGGTGAATCAGCCATGGATAAAGAGGCATTACCACACGCCTCATGAGGATTTATTCCCCCTCCTCTCTCCCTCTCCTTCCCTGAGTGCACCGGGAGTGATGTAGGTGGATTTTGTGTTTGAAAGATTGTTTTGTTAAACCAACAACTGTACTTATCAATTTTAACACATCCTTCTCAGAAAGTGATAGATCAAGTAGAAAAGAATGATCTAGAAAAATTGATAGATACAATTAATAAACTCAGATTTACATAGGCAAATTAATGCAAAGTTTATTGAGGCATGCATGGAGAATTTGCAAAATGAGCAAGGTTTTTTGGAAGAAACAGAATCTTTCCTAAAGGAAATTTTGTAAAGATTTGGAAAAGTGGAGATATTTTATATGCATAAATAGGATGTGTTATTATAGTAAAGATGTTAACAACATCCAAAGTCATCTATTAAATAAAAAGCAATCTTAATAAAATTTTTTGCTGGATTTCTCAAAGAAATCAATACATTTATATGGGAAAAATAAAGATCCACAAGTAGTAAGTCAATTTTAGGAAAGAATTTCAAAGTTGAGTGTGTGTGACAGAGTGCTTTTTGTTCCTCCATGTTCTTTCTACTCTTTTTCAGGTAGGATAGTACTCCCAGTTTTAGCGAGCACACAGCTGTCCAGCCAGCCATCATACTTCCCAGCATCCTTTGCCGCTAGGTATGGTTTGTTATCAAGTTCAGGCCAATGGAATGTGAGTAGATGTCTGAGCAGCTTTGGGGCCATGTCATGTCCTTAAAAGGACTTCTCTTTCCTTCCCGCGTGCTAGAACAGCAAGTCCACCTCCCGGGTGGATGAGGACCATGTCCAAGGGAACAGAGAAGCAACAGAGTTGACAGAACTTGGGGATTTGGGTGGCCGTTTGCAGCAGCAGCACCTGCCAGCTCAGACACTTACACAAAAGAGAATGAACTTTCCATCTTGCAAAAGCTACTGTTTTTCAATCTCTGTTAAAATAGTATTTACTCTGCCAGATAATAAGTATACTATAAGCCAGGGGTCCTCAAACTTTTTAAACAGGGGGCCAGTTCACTGTCCCTCAGACCGTTGGAGGGCCGGACTATAGTTTTAAGAAAAACTATGAACACATTCCTATGCACACTGCTAAGTCGGCTGCTAAGCAGGACAGGCAGCAGTGGCAAAAACACCCGGCGGGCCGGATAAATGTCCTCGGCGGGCCGCACGTGGCCCGCGGGCCGTAGTTTGAGGACCCCTGCTATAAGCCATAGCAATAAGATGGGGTGCTGGTGCAGGAACAATAGACCGAACAGGGAGCCCAGAAGTAGCCCGGGAATCCACAGGGACCAGGCAGAGTGGTAAAGGTGGCAGGACAATGGTGAAAGAAAGGACTTCCGGAGAGCGTATTGGGACAACTGGTTTTCTACATGGGAAGGATAACGTTGTATACTTACCCCAAACCAATACAAAGGTAGACCCCAGGTAAACTAAAGTTCTAATAGTGAGTGGTAAATTTATAAGGTTAGCAGTAGAAAGTACACAAGAATTTTTTTGTGTGACCTAGTATGAAAAAAGACTATCAAATTTTCTTTTATTGTTGTGTTGTTTTTTTGTTTATTTTTAAAAACATCTTTATTGTTGAGAGATTACACATGTCCCCCTTTTCCCCCCATTATCCCACTCCACCTGGTTCCCCCTCCCCCCTCCCCTCAGGCCTTCACCACCCTATTGTCTGTGTCCATGGGTAATGCATATCTGCAGATACGTTCTTTGGTTAATCTTCCTGCCCTCCCCTGCCCCCTTCCCTCTGAGATTCGTCAGTCTGTTCCATGTTTCTTTGCCTCTGGTTCTATGTTATTCACCAGTTTACTTTGTTCATTAGATTCCTTGTTCGTTTATTTATATTTTTAGATTTAATTGTTGAAAGCTATGTATTTATTGCCGTTTTATTGTTCATAGTCATGATCTTTTTTTTACATGTTTATACATACACAAAAATGATGAAAACAGTACAATCAATGAACTCCTCTGTTCAATATTATTATCTCATATTTGTTAGAGTTCAAATAGCAAAGACTTTTTAAACAAGATCTAAAAAGCACAAACCATAAGACAAAAAAAAAAGACAATTAAAGAGAAAAGGCAGATTAGGAAAATCAATAAGAAATTTATATTTAGACCTGTAATTTATATATTTTTAATCCTCACCTGAGGATATGTTTTTATTGATTTTTAGAGATAGAGGAAGGTGTGGGGGGAGGGGGGGAGAGAAAAACATTAATCAGTTGCCTTTCGTAACGTGCCCTAATTGGGGATCGAACTCAAAACGTAGATATGCACCCTGACCGGGAATTGAACTCACAACCTTTTGGTGTATGGGACAACACTCCACCACCTGGCTAGGGCTAGCCCTGCAATATTTAAAGCTCAGGTCTGCAAGAAGATGAGCTTGAACCAGAAAATTGGTCAACTACCACCACTAAGCATAGTATACGCTGTAGCTGAGATTTTTTATAGCAAGGATTTCTTGATGAAAGTGGCAAGGTACTCTAACTTAAACATTTTTTTAGGTAGGCAGCTGGGCTGCACTGATCAAGACTATTTAAAAAACTGCAAATTAACAAGATAAAGACAGAAAACCCAACAGAAAAATGGATGCTACATATGAATGGGCAATTTTCAGAAGAGGAATCCCAAGTGACTTAAACATATGTGAAGAGATGCTCCAACCCACCAATTACCAGTGAAATGCAAATCCAAACAACGAGTTACCATTTGCACTCATCAGAATGACAAATTAGCAGGGTAGATAATGGATCTGAGTGTTGACAGGTGTGTGGGGAGATGAGGACTTTGTGCATTGCTGAGTGTAGGAGGGTGAACAGGTATAGCCAGTCTGGAAAATATTCCTTATTTTAATTAAATATGCATATGCTCTTGGACCCAGGTATCCCGCTCCTGAGTATAGATCCCAGAAAAATTCTTCGAACGGGGCCATGAATGAGGACACTCACGATGGCACTGGTTCCCGCAGCTGGAGGGCAGCCAGGTGTGCCTTCCGAGGGAGGAGACTGCGGCACGTGGGGCCACCAGGGAAGCAGAGGCAGCCTTGGGAGCCATGGCCGAGATATACACTCCACCCAGGGAGGAGTCTCGGGCCTATGGCGGGCACAGACGTGTAGAACCAGGAGGAGCCCATGGCTCACACTTGGGTCTCAGGCGGCCTTTCTCACCAAGATGACTAACAACCCCACCGAGCTTCTGTTTGTGTGGGTTTATCTAGCTGTATTTATCATGTCAGAAAACAAAAAGTTAAAACAATTTATGAACTCATTTAAAACCAAATTTATTACATATTAACATATAACATATTTTACACAAAACCACTCCATTTCCCTAAAAAGTGTAGTGAGACGTGGCGTTGTGGGACATTTTTGCAGCCTTTCGCTCTCGGGCTTCCTGAAGACAGCTGGGCTCGTTCTGTTGTGAGAGAGCGGATCACGCAGGCTGGACACCCCACTGTGCGCTCAGGATCCAATGGCCGGGAGGCGGCGAACACTCCCCACTGTTACTGCGCAGATCGTTCTCACCTGTGGACTCCCCGGGACTCGGGACCGAACGGTGAGAACTGCTGCGATAGTGTTTATTGGCCACACATGAATGCATGTAAAACGTGACCATGCCTTTTACATTTCCTTAGGTTCCTAAGCTGCATGCCCACCCACCGTCCTCAAGGCTGCACGTCACATATACTGGGCCAGTGCCTGGGGGTGCTGGAAGGGAGTGGCAAGGGCAGGGGATAAAAGAGAAAAAAGTGAATAAAACAAAGCAAGGAAGAATCGATGTGTGCTTTACTGAGGGTTATGAGGAACCCGGTCTCTGCACCTGAGGTCCGAAAGGGCTGCACAATAAAGGAGAACAAGAAGACTGTCCAGTGTGGCTGCTAAGTGCCGTGTGCCTGGCCGGGGCTCTGCTGGGAGGCCAGGAGGCCAGAGTGTGCTTGCGTGTGCTTGCATGTGCGTGTGTATGTGTGCATGTGCATGTGTGTGTGTGCTTGTGTGTGCTTATGTGTGTGTATGGTGGGGTTAAGAAGTGATGAGGACTAATTGGGGCAGAGCCATGAATTCATCCAGACCCAAATCCAGAATGGGGGGCCAAGACTGAGGAGGTATAACCTCTGCCATCTCCGTCCCCTGCTCCCCAAGAGGACCTAGCTACCCTCAGACAGACGGGGCCCCCTGGGATGAGGCTGGCCCAAATCCTATTGCGGTTCTATGGACCCCACTGCAGGGCTGAGGGGAGATCTTTGGGTGACTGAGGCCCCTCCAGGCCTCTAGGCCATGACATGGCGACCATCTGGGGCCCCCTGAGAGGTGGGCCCAGCTCTGGGCTGCATGCCACGGGGCCTGTCCCTTCCCAGCCTTGCTCTGCCAGGTAAGACTCAAGCAGGTGGCAGGCACCTTTTATCCCCGTGTGCCAGCTGGGCGCAGGGCCTTCCCAAGGTCGCCATCCCACCTGCCTCAAAGCAGGGCTGGCAGACTCTGCCCAGGCCCCTCCGAGACATCTATGGCCCTTCCAGGCCCCCAGGAGCAGGCAGAGCTGGACTGATAGCCCTGGCAGATGCCCCCGTGAGGCTACCCCCACCAGGAATCCACTGCGGGCTTCGGGCTCCTGCTGGCCCCACCCCGCCCACCAGCCCTCGGTAAGAAGGCAGGCGTCCTGGAGGGGCCTTCATAAGCCATTCCTCTACATTCCACATCGTATCACCCGGCTCAGCCTCTCCCCTTCTTTGCCCAACTCACCCCTGCCACTCTGCCCAGGTGCCCCTCTCCCCGGGCCCAAGGCTCTTGCTCCATGGCCTGCATCCTGTTGTCCACAGTCCCAGGCACTCCCCTGGCTGCGCTGTCACTCATTGAGAGCAGGGACATTCTGTTCTTCATCCCAGTGTCCCCAGGGCCAGTCACTCCATAGGGGCTTGGTATTTGAGAAATGAAGGAGAGAAGCGGTGGCTGTAAGGGGTGGGGAGGGGGTTTTGCTTAGGAAGGATGGCTACTTCCTGCCACGCCCCCTCTTCCACTGGCCTCCCCTTTCCTCTACTCCTATTATGGCCGGCACCCTCCTGCCTATGTTCTTTAATAAGAAGCATGGAGCATTTTAAATAGGCAGAACAGTTGATAATAATGGAATTAGTACTTATGTACCCTAGGTCTGTATTTAGCTGGGATGTCCCAGTTGTTAAAGTACTTAACTATGTTCAACTGGTTGGTAAATCCCTGGTAGCTGCTATCCTGAGCCCTCGGGTTCTCACGCTCCCCCCTGGACCTCCCTAAACATCTCTGCCATCAGGCAACGTACAGGGTCAATGCCCTGCCCAGCCCAGGGTGCCATGCCCACCTGTGGCTACATATCTGAAATATCCCCTGCAGGACCCCTTTCTCGGTTCATCAGAGCCAAACATATTTTCATATTTATTTCAGATTTTCTTAAAAAAACAAACCAACCAAGAACGTTGAAGCTCCCTGTAGACTCTCCCCATCCCAGCTCCACCATAAGGAACCCGCTGCTCGTCACGCCCATGCACGTGGTTGTATTTTTGCTGTATGGATCAGTATCCATACACAGAACATTGTACTGTTTTGCATAATTTGAAACTTTATATAAATGCTACCAAGCTGTACATATCCTTCTGCAACTTGCTGCTGTGCCCAGTACTGTTGACACATGCAGCTCCAATTCATTCATTCTTGCTGCTAAAACGTTTTCCATTGTAGGAATATATCACAATTTAAAATCCTATTTTCTTCTGGCTGAAGATTTAGGCTGTTTCCAATTGTTTGCTTTTGCAAACAGTGATATAATAAACATTTTGCACACATTTTTTGGTGCACCTGTGCACGGATTTCTGTTGGGTATGGTTCCAGTTATCTGTGGCTGCCTAACAAGTTATTCCAAGACTTAGTAGCTTAAAGCAATAACATTTCATTGCATCTCCGCGTGTGTCAGAGCGTGGGGCAGGGCTCAGCTGGGCGAAGCTCCTGGTCCACATCGCTTTGATGGGGTCACTCTGAGGTGGCCTGGAAGGTGGTGTGGCGGGGGTGGCGGGAGGACGGGCGTGGGCCTGCTGACCGGAGCCCTATCTTTGATCCCTGCAGCATGGTGGTTGTAGGGCTGCCGGACTCCGCATGGGGCGGCGTGGGGCTCCGGGAGTGAGCATCCCAGCCAGCCAGGCAGAGCTGTGGCCTCTGACGTCACACACCATCCCTTTCCCGCGAACTCACTGATAAAGCAGTCACAGACCCACCCAGATTCAGGGAAGAAGCGTAGACCTCAGCCTGAATAAGAGGGGTGTCCAATACTTTGGAGCCATTCTTAAAACCACCGCGCTACACGCGCAGGAGCCGAGCTGTTGTGCGGGGCTGTGGGCGTCGCTAACGCCCTCCCGGCAGGGACAGGCGGGACGGGAGACACCTGGTGCTTCAGACCCTCCCCAACACTTACTACTGCCAGCCTTTTCACTTTTTGAGAAATGGCATCTTATCATGGCTTTATGTTATTAATCTAATTGTAATCATCAGATATTATGACAGATAATGAGGGTGAAAGCCTTTTCACGTGTTGAGCCGTTTGGTTTCCCCTCCACACTGCCTGTTTGTGGCGCATCCCCTTTTCAGCGGGGTGGCTTGTCTCCTCCCAGTTATTTGTAGGAGGCGTCCTGTTGCTTAGATTCTGCTCCTCTGAGACACGTGCGTTATGAAGAGCTTCTCAGTTTGTGGTTTATCCTCTCCACTTGTTAGATGTCATCTTTTGTAGACAACTTTTCATGTTAATGTTGTTGAGCTTATCATTCCTTTTGCTTATGGCCTGTGCTTTTTGTGTCTTAACAGGCTCTTCCCTGTTTCCCTGTTCACCCAGGACCACCTGCTCTCACATCTCCATGAGGTTTCCCTGGACAGGCTGGCTCCCACTGCTCCCCCACTGAGCCACGCCTTCGCTCCGGTCTCCTCTAGTGGAATGTCTCTCCTCCGAGCCAGCGTGTAAGTAGTCCCCACCCCTCTAAGTTTCGGAGCCCTGTCCTTCTTGGAGCTTCCCTAGTGATTGATTCTCCCCTCCCTCCCTCTCTCCCTCCCTCCCGTTCTTTCTTGATCCTTTCTTCCTTCCTTCCTTCCTTCCTTCCTTCCTTCCTTCCTTCCTTCCTTCCTTCCTTCCTTCCTTCCTTCCTTCCTTCCTTCCTTCCTTCCACCTCCCTCCCTCCATCCCATCTTTCTTTCTCTTCTCTCTTCCTTCCCAGCACCCCACAGCTCTGTGCGACATGGACTTGCAGGCCTGGGGTTCAGGGTTGCTGTTTCCTCCTCAGCACTGTGCCTGCACTAGGAAAACTGGTTCTTGGGTTTGGCCACAAAGGTTATATGTTTCTCAAGTGGCAACAGAAACATCAAACTTTTAACCATGTTCACAAAATACAATATTAAAACAAAAGATTTTACAACACAATATTGAAATAATAGCATAATTTATTACCAAACACCCTAAGGCACACAAACAAGAAAGGAACACGATTTAAAGCCAGAGTTAAACCCATGCAGTCCCGTTGTCACTGCGATCGGCTGGCTTGGCGGAAGGCGTCCTCCTCGGAGTTCTGGGGCCAGAACACAGCCATTTCCTCCCAGCCTCCCACTGCGGGCAACTCTGGACATTCTGGCACCCAGACCACAGCTCCGGACCATGCCCTCTGTGCGCCACAGCATCCCACTCTCAGCCCTGTCCCCTGGGCACTCGGCCTCCCGTGGAGGGACTCACTGTTCTGCACACAGCACTGAGCCCTCGTCTTCTCTAAGAAGAGATGGTGGCAGCAGAAGAGGACGGCAGCCTGCTGACTCCTCTCTGACGCCGGGAGCCAGGGACGGGCAGCCTCCATCGGACAGGGATGTGGGGCAAGAAGTGGAGGGATCAGTCAGGAGTCAGTGGAATGGCCAGGGGTCAAGGAGAAGCAGACTTTGGTGCTGGGCAGGCAGGGACAGGGGACAAGAGCAAAGAAGAAGGGAGCTCGGCTGGCCCAGAAGAAGGATGTAGAGGAGGGGTAGGAAGGCCGCTGGTGCAGAAAGAGGCTGCCCTCCCCAAAGTGAGGAGGAGGAGGAGGAGGAAGAGAAAGAGGAGGAGGAAGAGGGGGAGGAGGAGAAGGAGGAAAAGGAGGAGGGGAGGCAGAGGGGGAGGGAGAGGAAGAGGAGGAGGAGGAGGGAGAAGAGGAGGAGGAAGAGATGGAGGAGGAGGAGGGATGACCGGTGTGAGGGGCAGGGCCCAGGCAGGGAGGAGTATGGTGCTGTGGTGGGCTCAAGGTGCTGCTGGCCTAGAGAGGTGCTGGGAACCCACACTCTGTGGTCAGAAACCCTGGACTTGGATGCTCTTGTTCTCTGGTGTCCTGGCTGCCTCACCTATGAATTGTGGGAAGGATAATATGACCTATTTTCTAGGATTTTGTGAAAATAAACTTGTTCTATTTGTAGAGCAATTAGAACAATGACTAGCCCAGACCAGGAGCAATTTAAATGAGGTCCCCCCCGCCCTTAAAAGGAAGTACCAATTACCTGAGAGAGGTGGATGGGGCATGTTATGGGGAAACCCAGACCCAGAGACGTGATGGAGCTCGTTGGGGAGGGCTGGAGCCACTGTGTGGAGTGGGCCTGGATGGCTTTCCCATGAAGCAGGGTGGGAAGGCATTCTTGCCCAAATAGATGCCAACCAGGGGTGAGCTTTCATGTAACGGCTGCTGTGATAACACCGTGGGCAGCAGGAAGCTGGGAGCAGAGAGGGGACCGCAGTCTGGTTTGCTCACAGCAAGTGGCTGTTTCCATTTACACTCTGCACCAGGAGAGGGGACCCCATTGCTTGGGAGGGAGTGGGGGGGGGGTTGGCCCAGAGATGGCAACCTGCCCTTGAGCTGGGGCGGGGATACTCCCACGTCCTCCAGTTCAGGAGGCTGCCCCGGACACCTCCTTCCCAGCACTGCCCTCCCTCGGAGGAGGTGCATCTGATGCAGTCCTTCCCACAGGCTCTCAGACTGCAGAGGGGGCCCTCCAGTGGGATTTGAGGTTTAATGTGAGTTGGCTGAGGGTAAAACTTACCCTGCAGAAAGGAACTGGAAATTGTGGGATTTCAGGCAGCATCAGGATGCCTGAAGGTGGGGGTGAGGGTGAACATTGGTTTCCAGGCGCCTATTAGCATCCTTCTAACTCCAGACTCCTGCCCTCCCTGCAGATACCTGGAGCAGATTAGCAATTAGCCTCAGGCACCAGCCTGTTTCCTGCATTCATTCATGCTCCCCATTCACCTGTTCATTATTTTTTTCCTTCTGCATTCATCTATCCATCCATCATGCATTCATGCATCCAACCACCTATCCACCCATCCATCTACTCATCCACGATCTGCCTACCCCTCCCAGCATCCATATATCCACTCATCCACCGATCCATCAATCCATCCATGCATCCACCTGTTATTCACCTATCCACCCATTCATCCATCCCCCTTTCATCCATTCAGTTATGTACTCACCCATCCACCTACCCACTCATCTACCCACCCATCCACCCACCCATTCATCCATCCATCCACCCATCCATTCATCCACCCACATACCCATCCACCCATCCACCTATCCACCCATCCATTCATCTACCCATCCACTCACAAACCCATCCACCCATCCATCCACCCATTTCCCCACACACCCATCCACCCACCCATCCACTCACCCATCCATCCACCCACCCATCCACCACCCATCCACCCATCCATTCATCCACCCATCCATTCATCTACCACCCACCCATCCACTCAACCGTCTATTCAATCCGTGCTCATCAGGGAGCAGTAAGGTCCAGGCTTCAGGAGCCAGTGGTCTGGGTTTGCCTTTCTGGGCCCAGCACTTACAAGTTTTCTGTCCTTGGGCAGGTGATTTCACCTCTCTGTGCCTCAGTTTCTTCAACTGTACAATGGGAATGACAACAGCACCTACTTCATAGAACCGTTTGTGAGGCTTAAGTGGGATACATACTTGTTAATGTGCCCATCATACACAGTATTTTATGTTAGCTGTTATTTCTACTGCTCTTCAATTCACTCATTCAGTTTCTTCTCTCACTCACTCATTCGTTTACAGTCACTGCCCCAGTCCAAGGAAGTGAACTTGATTTTCCTCTTGGTTCTTCTTTTTATTCCTTTCCATTTCAAGCCTTTGGTTTGAGGACTGGGACGTTTCTCAAAAAGCAATGCTCCAAGCTGATCCTGGAAGCTGGATATTAGGAGACATCGGAAGAGGGAAGGCCCCTCTCAGCAAACTCCCAGAGCCCGATAAGTTGCTGCCCAACTTGAACTGCTCTTGAGCCTTTGGGTCGCATTTACTCACCTCTGTCAGTCCCTTCTGATGGGCAGAGATCTGAAGGTGAAAAGGACAAAAGAGAGATTGTCAGCCCCTTTTCTCTTGCAGGCTTTTCATAGAACTTCTCTGACTTAATCTTCCTTATAGTCTTTGATGTGTAGGGCTATTCCTATTTTCCAATAAGAGAAGTGAGGTTCAGAGGTGAAATGTCTCGCCTAGGTCACACAGAAAGTAAATAGCAGACTTGGGACTCACACCTGAGTCTAGGAGGCTCCAAATCTCAATGCCCTTCCCCTGAACTCTGATACCCTCCGTGTGCTAGGAGAGGTGCTCAAAGTTGGGTTTCTTGCCTGTGGTTCCCCCAACCCACCCTGCCAACCGCCTCACCCTCTGACCTGCCCGTGGCCGAAGTCCTCTGAGCTGATGGAGATCTGCAACAGTTTCAGTTGGGGTGGGTGGGGTCGGAGGGTGCATGACAGGGCTTGCTGGGAGAGCAAGGCCACTGTGGTTCTCAGCACTGCGGCCAGGGGGGCCAGCAGCCTGAGAAACCAATGGAAGGCGTGTGAAGGGGTTCTCCCCTGCTTTCCCTCCTCGCTCTCCGTCTTCTGACAGTCCAGGTTGCGAAGGCCTTGCCCAAGGGAAGCAAGACATGGCTTTCTGCTGACTGTGGCAAAAACAGACGCAGGCTCCATCCCTGTCCTTGCCCGGCCGGAACCTGGCCCGAGGCCCAGGCAGATCAGGCCTCTGGGAGCTTGGGAGTCACGTCCCTCTCACCGTCCTCCAGCCTGGGGCTGCATCCCTGTGTCAACGAAATTCAGTTTCATTCATTCCACACATATTTCTGGAGCGCCATCTTTGTGCTAGTCGCATGACAGCTACAGATAACGTCTGCCCTGGGGAGGTTAGCGTCATCCCTGTGCCGCATGAGACCCCATCCTGTCCACTGGCTGGTCAGGAGCAGAGTTCACCAAGGCTGCAGCCACCTCCGAGGGCACAGGGAGTGCCGGGCCAGGAAGCCGCACGTGCAAGATGCTGTGCTACGGGGGCGGGTCCAGGCAGGAGAATGAACGTGGTGCCGAGAACTCCCAGGCAATCCCGGAAAAGCCAGGTTCTCCCACTCGCCTCGGTGTGTGTTTTCTTCCTAAAACAGTCAGGCTCAGTTCGACAAAAGTATATGGTGCCCACATCCCAGACATCCACCATTAGGAGAACGGCTAAATAAATAGTGGTCTATTCCCACGATGGGATGCTGCACAGCAGGGAAAGGAGCACACGGTTGCTGTCCGTAACACGTGCGTGAACTCAGCCAGAAACGAGCCCTGGCAGCCGATGCGCACACACCGTCTGGTTCTATGGAAGGTCAGGAACAGACCCCTAGCCTAGGGATGGAGGTAGGAAGGGTGGGCACCTTTGGGGGCCTCTAGACTGGGAAGGAGGGTGATGGGAAACTTTCTGGTGCTGGCTAGGCATATCTTGGTCTGGGTGCTGGTTACATGAGTGTCATGCACTTCAAATGTATGTACTTTCATGTATGTTTGCTATATCTTAATTAAAATACAGGAACAAACAAACAAAACCCACACACAACCTGGTGGACGGTAGTGGGCATGTGTGGTGCCTTGATCTCTCAGCATCCCTGCTCTGATCGCCTCTGGGAATACCTCCCCTCTCAGTGGGCACAACCTCACCGTGGGCACGTGACCATATGTGGCCAGCTGGACACTCCCTCTTGCAATGAGCATGTTGGGCAGAGTAAGGAGAGAGATGCAAAAAGGTAGGCATTGACGGACTCTAGAGGCTGTCTGTCACTGGACCGGCTCTTGGACACCATGGAGGCCGTAGGCTGGTTTGCTGGACCCCAGCCTTCTCAGCCTTCCCGGCAGCCTGGGGAGCCCAGCGCCTTCCAACCAGTTCCACTGGGCTCGGGCCAGCCGGTCAGTTTCAGGGAACCTGCCCCAGGGGTACCCACTCCAGTTTTGCGTGAGTGCCAGGCCTTGGGTGGCCTAGGGTAGGGACGTGGGAGTCCGAACCTTGACGCTGTAGCCTTTGGGACACTACATTCATTGAGGAAGGAAGTCAGGGCCATTCTTAGATGCCTGTTCAGGAGCCCCTAACCTTCATGACTATAGTATGAGTGACAAAGAAACCTTTGTTATTACAAGCTTCTTAGGTTTGAGGGTTGTTGGTTACTGAGGCATCACAGGCTTGTCTGGCTGTGCCTACAGCCATTTGGTATGTCCAGCCCAAGCCTCTTTTCTAGACGTCAGGTGGACATAGCAGCAGCTACAGGACGTCTCCATCTTGAAGTCCCATGTGCTCCTGCCTTCCCCTCTCTACCCCAAGTGCTGCTCACAGACTGTGCCATCCATCCAAATGAAGGACACCACGTCCACCCTCACTTTCAAGCCAGGAGCTTCACATCATCCTTGCCCCCTCCCTCCCTCCCCCACAGGCGCCTTCCTCACCAGCCTCTCCTAATGCTGGCCACGGCGCTCCTGAGCACTCACAGCCCCATGTCCCCTTCTCCCAGCCTCATCCCCGCGCGGCCCACTCACATGGCTGCACCTTCTCCAGCCCAGCACACCGATCCCTCCATTCTCTCTCCTTTGGCAGGAGTGGGCTTTGTGAAGTTCAAATCAAATCATGTCACCTGTCTGTCCAGTCCCTGCCGTGGTCACCCTGTGCTCCTAGCAAGGCGCCGACCTACGTGGTCGAGCAGGCATCTCCAGCCATGGTCTGGCCACACTGGTCCTCCCTCAGCTCTGCCTCCTGGCCAGGGGCATGTGTTAACCATGTCTTCCATTCGGACGCTTTGACATCTGGGGCCTCGCTGACCTGGAGGCACAGCCGGGCCCAGGGTGACTCCCAGAGATAGTAAACAAAAGCGAGTGTTTGTGCAAACTAACCAACCCAGAGTGCACGCCCACCGCCTCCCCTCTGAGCTCTTGCACTCTGAGCCCTATCCCCTGCCCTCACCACCCAGGGCCAGGTTCCGGACCATCAAAGACAGCCCTGTGCCCGGTGCCCCTGCAGTGATGCCAACGGGCCAATCCTGAGCCTGCAGACCCCGCCTCGCCCGTGTATTCCTGGGGAAACCACAGGAAGACTCTTGCCCACATTCCCCTTTGGTCTCTCTCCTCCTGACCGAACCCTGTGCTTCCCCAGGTGCCCCCAAGATATGGCACGCCCCTCTTCCTGGGGTCTGTGATGCAACCAGTTATCTTTTCAATGGCCGATGTCTCCTGACCCTTTGACCTGACATAACTAACTAATCATCGGACGGACAGGAAGCATCCTGGCCCTCTGCACCTGGCCGGCTCCTTCTGCAGCCTCCGCTGCCGTGTCGGCCTGTGCAGGCTTCCCACCCCAGCACCAGGCGGGTCCTCCGCTTGGTCCCTGGAGCCTCCTGCGCAGTTCGCAGCCCTGCTCTGCAACTGATGCTCTGAGGCTTGGTGTCGCCAGGGAGGACCCACTCCTGTGGAGCAGCACCGTGTGCTTGCTCACGGACTGCATTCCTGGCACATAGTACGTGCTCAATAAACATTAGTTGTTGAATGACTAAATGAACAAATGGGTGTTGATCAGAAGCCACGTTATAACAGAGCTTAGCTGCCCACGGACCCTGGCCAAGAAGGGCGGGAATAAGAATGACGCTTCCTACTGTGGTAGGTTGAAGGGGGCTGCCCATGCTTGGCTGTTCTCCTCAGAGGCTGAGTGTTTTCCCTCCCCTTGGACACGAACTACCCTTTGAGCATGGAATGTGCCGGAAGTGGCACTGTGACTTGCAAGCTCAGCCCTAGTCCTTAAGAGATCTGCAACTCCTTTTGCATCTTGGACCTTTCCCCTTGGAGCTCAGCAGCCACGTGGACTGTCCCGCTTGTAGGAGAGCCGACGCCCCAGTTGACACCCCAGTGGAGTGCCCGCTGGCAGCCGGCACCACGGCCGCCCTGTGAGCCAGGCCTTCCAGCGCAGCCAGAGACCAGCTGGCAGCTGAGCAGCTCCCTGAGCGAGTGGAGCAGAGGGCTTCTCGCCGAGCCCACGGGGTTTCCTGACCCCCAAGCATCACGAGCAACTAACGTGGCTGCTGCCAGCGGCAGCTTTGGGCTGGATGTGGGCAGCAGTGGGCAACAGGAAGAGATGCCGCTGCGTGCTGGGCCGCAGCGTGGGATTATGTGAAGCAATGAGGGTGTGACCCTGCGTTACAGACGAAGGAGACTGAGGCCCAGGGTTAAACATCTTGCCTAATATCCCAACGTCTGGCTCCAAACCCACCCTCCTTCCATCCGCCTCCTGCCCTCTCCACCTGGGAGAGAAATGGCTTGAGACCTGGTGGATGGGCAGAGGGGTGGTGTGGGGGCTGGGCCCCAGGGCCCCCATGGTGGGAAGAGGAGGGGGAAGATGTTTGAGGCAGATACCCCCTGACCAGCCAGTCCGACGAGGCCCAGCCCTGAATGGGCGTGAAAGCTTGGCTGAGGCCTCGGTGTGAAATCACACTCCCAGCGGCCAAGGCTGGCCGCAGCGTGGCCCTGGCCTCACACCGCCTTGCTCTGCGCGGCTCTGCCTGGGAACGGACGCTGTCAGCGGCGAGGGAGCACCCCGCTCGGCCACGCTGGTCGGGAGGCGTTAGCGGGGGCTTTGCAGTGGGGACCTCGGGCCTGCTCAGTCCCTTCCTCCCCATGGGTGGGGCCTGTCCGGGGCCAGCGTGGGCACTCGCTGCTCTGCGGGTCCTCACGGGCACCTGGCTGCCCACTCCCTTCATCCCGGCAGTCTCGGAGGGTGGGCACTGTGTTGGCCAACTCGGGCTGCCAGCCAGGCTGCACTGGCTTCGTAGTCTCTGATTAAACCAATAGTAATGGGTGCTGACTGTCAAGACTTGGCCCAAACTGAGAGGACAAAAAAGAACGATTACCTGTCCCCTCACCTGGAGATTAGGATCGGCAGGAACTTCCCCCCAGTCTTTTGTCTTTGCTGTTCCTCCCTCCCTCCCTCCTCTCTCCTTTCCTCCCTCCTCCCTCCTTTCCTCCCTCCTCCCTCCCTTCCCTCCCTCCCTCCCTCCCTCCCTCCCTCCCTCCCTCCCTCCCTCCCTCTCTCCGCTCCTTCCTCCCTCCCTTCCTCCCTCCCCATTCTTCCCTTCTTTCCCTCCTACCTTCCTTTGTTAGTTTGTCTCTAAATACATATGAGCAGGGCTAGTTCTTGCTCACCCTCCTGCCAGGCACCATGAGGCTTAGCTCTCTCTTCTCCTTGTCTGAGCATCACACATGCACATCCACTCACATACCCACCCCATGCCCAAATATAGTCATTTTACTTACATATTATTATAAATTAAATGACTACAGCTGTGACCACTAGTTAGCCCTGAACCGTGCAGAGCACTGTGAATGCTTTTCCTCTGCGAGCAGCTTATCGCTTTCCCTGGTGTCAGTGTGCTCTCCGTCTCCCTGCTTCTGTCTCTCTGTCAGTGTTCACCTAATTTCCAAAGCACCGGCCACAAATTGTGCCCCCAGTTCTGCCAACTGTCTAATCTTGTCCCACGATGTTTATTTACATCAGGCATTCTGTCGATTCCAGCAGGCCGGCTGGTCTGGCTGCCCTCTCTGCAGGCACCCACCATCCACTGCTTCCCTTCTTGTCATCCTGGGGAGACCCTCAGCCCCTCCTTCATTCCCTGAACCCCATCTCTTCCTTTTCTTGTTCACTCCCTTTTTAGCGGAGCGCATCTTCCTGTAGTTGCCTGAGAAAGCATGCATAGTAGGTCAACTTTCTGAAACGCCCACCTCCCAGCTGGACCTGACTGCAGTCCTTGAGTGGTGGTTTGCTTAGTTAGGTATGAAATCATAGGTTGGAAATACATTTCCTCCAGAATTTTGAAGACTTTACTTCTTTGTGTTTGGCTTCCAAACAGTTGAGAAGATGGAAGCCATTCATATTCCGGATCTTTTCATGAGACCATTCTTTTCCTTCTCTTATGAGGAGAGTGTCTTTTCTCTGCCCCAGTGTTCAGAATACCCAGCGAATGTAGCCTGTATGGGTCTATTTTCATTTATCGTGTTGGGCCTTTTTTCCTGTCCCTCTTATGACTCATGTTCTTTAGTTCTGGGAATTTCCTGGAATTATCTCAGTGACAATTTCCTCCCCTCCTCTCCTCCATTCTCTCTTTCTGGAATGCCAATTTTTCAAAGGTCTTGTTAGGCTGCATATTTTCCATATTTTCTTACTCTTTTTTTTTTTTTTACATGTTCTATCTTTTTGCCTTTGTGCTCTATGTTCTGGGTAAATTCTTCCACTTGATTTTTCTAACTTCTGACTCGTGTTTTTAATTTCCAAGAGCTCTTTTTTTCTGACTGTTCATTTTATACCATCCTCTTCTTGTTTCTGGGGTGTAATAGAACTCTTACCTCCTGCGATATCAATGATAGTACTGATGCTCTCCTTCCTGCCAGCTCTTCCTTCCTTCCTTCCTTCCTTCCTTCCTTCCTCCCTTCCTTCCTTCCTTCCTTCCTTCCTTCCTTCCTTCCTTTCTTCCTTCTTTCCTTCCTTCCTCTCTCTCTCTCTTTCTTTCTTTTAAAAAAATATTTTTATTGATTTCAGAGAGGCCGGGAGAGAGAGATAGAAACATCAAGGATGAGAGAGAATCATTGATCGGCTGCCTCCTGCACACCCCACACTGGGAATGGAACCCGCAACCTGGGTATGTGCCCTGACAGGGGAATTGAACTGTGACCTCCTGGTTCATAGATAGACGCTCAACCACTGAGCCACACCGGCTGCTGGGCTCACTTCTTTCCCCATTGATTGTCTTGGTGACTTTTCCATTAGAGGCGGTTCCAAGGGGTCTGGAATCCTCGGAGTTAAGACAGGTCAACAGAGCTGAGCTGAGGCTCAGAGCACACAGGTGTGCTTCGTGGGCTGTGTGATTAGCTGCATCATTTGGCGGAACTCTGGGTCTTTCTTCTTCAGATTCCACGGAGAAGATCCTTCTGGTTTCTTCTCCAGAGGAAAAGGCCTCGCTGCCAGTATGCAGGCGGAAAACGAAGGCTTTTTCGAGGTCCTACAGCTGAGTAAGCGGGGAGCTGGGATTCGAACCCAGAGAGCTTGCTCTTGGCTATGCTGTACTATCTCAGGTTGCATGCAGGAGGGTCCTTCCTGTACTAAACTGCTGTACCATCCTCAAAGATACCGAACGTGTTACTGTATTCAAGTTAATGAGCACAGGGGGTGTAAATTCATGATCATATATCACCCTCCTTTTCTTCCCTCTCGCTACCACAGAGCATTAGTAAAACAAACCAACCTTTGATAGCACACCTACAACTATAAGAATAACACATGCTGTGCAAGGAAAAAATACAGATTTCACAGATTGGATTCCAGACTCCAGAGAGGTTAATGAAGCCGTCCAGCACCACCCAGCGTGAGGAGCAGGGCCGGGTTCGAATCTATGCTCATAACCCCTGCCTGACCCATTCATGAGCCACTTCCCCCTAAATCACCTCCTTTCCTGCACGGCTCTCCTTTGCCTCAATCGCCCTATTTCCCTTTTGGGGTGTGTCTGACTTACGTCTGAACTCGCAGAGCTCCACGTGGCGCCTGGCACACAGTAGGCACTCAGTACTTACTTCCTGAATGAAGGAGCCCCTACAGGAGATAGGAAACAGGTGCCGAGAGGCTAGTGAGCTATTCCAGGTACCATCCCAGGGACCAGGCCCAGGAGCCAGGACAGAGCCTGGCCCCATCCTGGAGACCAGGTCAGCACGCTAAGCCTTGGTTAGAGGCCGGTCCGGGTCAAGGCTTGGCCAGCAAAGGCCTTGTGTTAGAGAACGCCTGGCCGGGTGGGGTCTTGCAAGGAGAAGGGCCAGGGCATCTGCAGCCGCTCCCAGAGCAGTGGGCTCAGCTGGAGCCTGGGAGAGGGCGGAAGTGTGGAGTGGCCTCCTTGTTCTCCCGTTTCACCTTGGCCCGGTGCTGGGGTTCCCAGATGAAATACGGAACTCCAGGTTACATCTGAATTTCAGATAAGCAACAAATAAGTTTTGGTATACATACCGTATGTTCCAACTATTGCATGAAAGGTGTGTAAATTAGCCCTGACCGGTTTGGCTCAGTGGATAGAGCATAGGCCTGCGGACTGTAGGGTCCCGGGTTCGATTCCAGTCAAGGGCATGTACCTTGGTTGCGGGCACATCCCCGGTGGGGGGTGTGCAGGAGGCAGCTGATTGATGTTTCTCTCTCATCGATGTTTCTAACTCTCTATCCCTCTCCCTTCTTCTCTGTAAAAAATCAATAAAATATATTTTTTAAAAAAGAAAGGTGTGTAAATTAAAAAATTTACTCATTGTTTACCTGCAATTCATCCCTCTCCCTGCAGTCACCTCCATAGGGCAGATAGACCTCTCACCGGGGGCTCGGTGGCACCGCTCCCCTGAGTAAAACCCTTGGAGGGCTCCCACCTCCCCAGAGCAGACTCCTCCCCAGGGCCTTTGCCACCCGCCCCTGGTTCTCTGCCACCACCACCACCTCCCAGGTCCGTGCTGGTCTGCAGGCTCCTTGGGAGCCTGTCTCTGCACCAGCTCTCCCCTCGGCTGCCGCCTGCTGCCTGCCCTTCAGCTCTGCCTGATCTCCCCGCTCCTTCCAGGACCCCTGCGCCTGCCCCGCAGCTGAGCTCTGCAGCCTCAGCCCAGGAGAGGGGCTCGGCGGGACACAGCTGTCACACAGAACTCCTCGCTGCTGGGTGGCTGCGGTGAGACCAGTGGCTGACAGAGCGACACGTTTCATACCACGGGGACAGGGGCCTCCTCTCCTCCTCCACCTGACCAGTCCCCGAGCTGCCCTGCTGGGGCCAGCGTGGCTGCTAACAGACCCGGAGGGCCCTCGGCTGCAGGGGCCTCTCCCTGTGGAGAGGGCTGTCAGCAGAGTCCACAGTGGGCTTCCTGGGCAAGGCCACATGGGAAGCTCTGGTGTCCAGGTGCACTGGCCACCCGGGCGCTAAAGGCTCTGGGCACGGTGGGGACGGGGGGGGGGGGGGGGGCAGCGGGGGGAGTGCTGGAGGAGGCCCCGCCTCAGGTCAGGCTCAGGCATCGGCATCGTTGACCAGGTGACAGCGGTGGCGTGGGGGGATCTCACTACCACGCCCGAGGACCAAGTGAAGAGAAATCCACACGGATTTGGTGGAAGATGCTTTATAACCTGCATCAGGGGTGAGCAGCACTGGTGACAGGGATAGTGTGTCTGACAAATAAATGGGAAAGACCTTAGAACTCTCGGTGGGCATTGGAATTGGACAGGTGAGAAGCATTTTGAACCTCACACCTGCCTGTGATTTCACCCCTTCCTGGGGCGGCCGAGGGCAGCTTCCAGGGGCTCAGTGAGTGCAGACGGGTCCAGGTCAGGCAGGCCCTGCCCTGGCACAGCCCCGAGACTCGGAAGTGGCTCAAAAGGCCCCTGGGGGTGGGACCATAACCCCATTTTCCAGCACTGGGGTCCGGCGGGACCCGGCACCCTGGATCCCAATCCCTCTGGGTACAAATGAGCACACTGAGGCCCAGCTCCTTGTTCCGTCTCTGTGTCCTGTGTGTGCACGGGTGGGGCCCCGGCCACCCTGAGCTTCCCGCCCACAGCCCCTGCCTCCGCTGCTTCCTCCGTGGCCTCCTGTCTCGCTGCCTCGAGTAACCCCCACCACCCACTCCCAGCTTGGGGGACGCAGCTCTGACGTCACAGCCGTGGCGTGGAATCCCAGGATTCATGAGCTTAGGAACGTGGGACCACCTTTTGGGGCCTCAGTTTCCTCCCCCGCGCTGAGAGGATCCCAGAATCACGCACCCCCCTCTCTCAGGATGGTTCTGAGGGGGAGCTGGAACCCTGCACAGAGCAGGGACTCCGTGGAATCAGCGAGGCGCTTCCCACGACCCGCCTCCCTTCTGACAGTCTCAGGTTCCGATGTGGCCCCCGGGGTCCCACCTCCCCTGCCCTCCGCCCTCTCCCCATCTTCACAGGCCCCTCACAAGGCCTCTCACAGGCCTCCTTCTCTCTGGTTCTCAAACCCGCCGGCCCCCTGTCTCAGAGCCTTTGCACTTGGTGTTCCCTCTGCCTGGAACCCCTGCCTCCCAGGTCTCCTGTCCCCTCGTCCGCTTCAGGCCTCTGCCCATGCGCCCCTCTGCAGAGAGGCTTTCTCGGCCCGCCCCCTCCAACGCCCCGCTTGTGTCTAGTTCCCTCCGAAGCACTTACCAGAGCAGACGGGCCAGGTGCTCGGGTCCCCAGCACGTGTGCTGAGGCCACAGCCGCTCCCCCAGCGAGCGCTCAGCGGCTGGGCCCGGGCTCAGCAGTGGAGGAAGGAGAAGCGGCAGGCTGGGTGCAGGGGAGCCTCGGGCCCTGAGCCAGGGAGAAGCCCAGTGAGGAAGCGGGTGCTTTAGCCACAGGCGATGGAGAAACTGAATCTAGAGACCTCGGAGCCACTGCCAAATGCAACAGGCCAATGATGGGGACTCTGCATGCTGCCTGTGGCCCCAGAGCCAAGCTGGGGGCCGGAGTCCCCTCATGCAGAGAGCATTAGGCCCTGGCCTTCCTGTCCCGGCTCCTGGGGGATTCAACACTGGCACCTGGTGACTCCATAGCAGCATCTGCCCTAGTCCCTGAGGGGACAGGGGCCTGTGGGGTCCCGGGCGCTGGGGAGCGCGGGGGCACCGGGCAAGGCCAGGCTTGGAGAGCGCCGGCCGGGGCCTCCACGGGCTCTGCAGGCAGGCCTCTGCTGCCTGTCCCAGGGCGGCTGGCTGCCACAGGACCACGGGGCCTGGCACTGCCGCCCAAGGGCATGCCTTCCGTGGTCACCGTAACCCAGACACACAGCCGCCTTTCCCACGTGGCTGAGCGCTGCCTCCCTTCTCCGCGCCACCACCGCTCAGGGACGGCACACAATGGGGCAGAGGCGGGCCGGCGGGCCCAAGGCGTTGTGGAGACACAAGAGCTGCGCAGAAGCAGGGGCCTAGGAGCGGGTCAGGGGCTCGTGGTGGTGGGGATGTGCAGGCCTTGAGAGAAGGGGGCCTGAGATGGCCCCTGTGCCCCGGGGCCCGGGGAGGGCCTGAGGGTGAGAGAGATTGTGTGGGTGTCCCTGTGCACCCCAGCAGGATGGGGCAGTGGGGCCCTGCCTCGGTGGACTCTGTGTTGGAAGTGGTCCCTCCATGGCGGTCACCAGTGCTCACGGCTCCCCATGAGCAGGTCCGAACAGCTAATGGGCGGACTGAGACTGGGAGCAGGAAAGAACCCCAGGTCACAGGGGCAGGGCTGGAATGGGCCGGGCCTCCTTCAAGATGACCCCAGCCACACCGCTCACCCTACAGTCATGAAACGGAGGCCAGGGGCCCCAGTCACTGTTTTAGGGACAGCCCAGCCGGCCTGGCTCCCCCAGCTCCCCGTCACGGTGACGTCACTGGGAGAAGAACCGAGACGCCTCTCTTTGCCCTCTTGTTCCCCCATTGGACCCAAGACATTTATTGGAAGCAGTCGGCAAACATGGTCGTCACCCGCACCTTGCATGTGAGGAGACGTGGGCCCAGAGCGGTAACGCTCCTTCTCCAGGGCACAGCCAGCCAGCGGCCGCCGGGCCGGCTCCTCCGCCTCGTGGCTAAGGTTAAACACCGGGTCTTCGGAGGGAAGCCCGAGCTCTTACCCTGGCTCTGCCCTGAGAGCTCGGGCAAGTTGCTGAAACTCACGTTCTTCCCTTTTAAAATGGGCAAGGCGACGTGACAGGGCGATGCTGGGGCCGCAGCGTGGCATGTCTGCGTGGCAGTTAGAAGTGCCCACGGACAATGGCCACTGTGACTCCCGAGAGCCCGCCGGGCCAGGGTGGCGGCTGTCTGTCTGAGCCGCTTTCCTCTGGGACTCCAGGCCTGACCTGGACCGAGGGGCCTGGAGGCGGGGACTTCCGGCAGGGCCCTGGGGCCGCTCCGGGACTGGGGGGACTGGGGGGACTGGGGGGACTGGGGGGACTGGGGGGACTGGGAGCACAGCACACGGCGCGCCTGGCCTTGCCATTGTTTTCTTCCGCCCCAATCTGTTTTGAATAAACCACGTTTTCATCATCCTGAGCAGTAATCCCCGGCATCAGAGGAATATTGTGAAATGTCAGCCCTTTCTGGAGGAATCTCAGCAACATGTTTTTTAATGTTCAGCATCACATATGGGGACAATAAATATTGAAAATATGTGGAACAGAACAGGATGGGAGCGTGCTTGGCGCTCAGCTCTGCTTCCCGCCACTCTGGAGCCTGACTTTTGCATCATAATAAATTAGCCCCAGAGGCTCTCTGTGAGCCCCCAGGCCTGCTCGGGTCCCCAGGCCTCGGCGCCAGGTGCTCTTGGGTCTGGCCAGTGGGTCCCTGAATGGGCGGTGCCCCTTGGGTCTTATCTGCTTCTGCCCTGGCCACACCTGCCTTCTCCCCAACCTTGCAGGGAGGACACTGACACCCAGGAAAGGGGGCCGGTCTCGCCCCACAGCAGCCTGGCTTTGAGGACTCGGCGTCCAGTGCTCTGTCCACGGGAGGGTGAGAGCTGAGAGGCCTTGAAGGTAAATTCACCTTGTCCACCACCCTCCCCGTGACCGGGAAGCCGAGGCCCGGGCTGTGTGTGTGGACTCATGCCAGGGCACAGAACACATTCCTCCTGGCTTTTCTCTCCATTCAGAGGGCCTGTGCTTGAGTCAAGTTCAGCCTCTTATAAAACCTGTGACCTTGGACAAGGCCCTTCACCTCTCTGAACCTAGTGTCCTGATCTGTAAAGGGGGGTGTAATGCTGCCCCATTACAGCTGCTGGGGGATAAGGCGACTCACCGGCAGGAGGCTCCCCGGCTGAGCTGGGCCGGGAGTGCTGGTTCTCCCTGCTGCCCCCCCTTGCCCCCCCCCCCCCGCACCCAGCTTTCTTATCTGTGACATGGAGATAACAATGTTTGCCCTGCCCGTTCTGCCTGAAGTATTCTATTCCGCGGATGGGAATGTACCTCAGAGATGATAAGTCATTGGTCACTTGCGGGTGAGCACCAGCCTGTTATCAGCTCGCTGAGCGGCCCAGGCTCGGTGTGTGGTGTCTGCAGCCGCCAGGCGGATGGGAAGCACAGATACCCCCCCCCCCCCCATGGAGAGCCGGGCACAGGGGCAGTGGCATCTTTCTGCTGAGGGCACCCTGCTCCGGTGTCAGAGGTCATTCTGGGAACACGTGCTCTTCCTCCTAAACACCAGGAAGCTCAGGTTCAGAGAGGGGGAAGGCACTGGTCTGCCAGTCCCCAGAGGGGTGACGTCTGTGATCAGAGCCTGGTGCCCCCGGATGCCAGGCCTCCCTCCCACGGGGAGAACTGGCCACTCCCTGCTGGCGCCCTCTGAGGTGCCAAAGCCGCTCTGCCCGCCCACCTTCCTCCCACGTTCGCTCCCTGTTGGCGGCGTCCCCGCGCTTTCCCTGAGCACCGTGTCTAGCTGACTTGCAGCTGAAGGTCCCATCCCACATGGGACCCGAGTCGGCCTGGGCTCGTCTTTGGAAGCTGGTGGCCCTGGGTCGGCCACTTCGCCTCTCTCCCAGATTTCCTTTCTTGCGAGGTGAGGCTCACTTCCTTCCCAGGGCTGCTGGGGATCAGGACGGATTTAGCAGCGCCCTTGGCTCCTCCCCGTAGGTGCTCCATAAATGAGTCACAGCCACTTTCTCGGATGAGTCCCTGGGCTTACCCTTGATCGGCACTGGCCTTATCTGGGAGGGGCCTGTTTTTGACCTTGTCTGGCTCCCCAGGGTGCCCTCGCCAGCATGATTTCAGCTCCTGTCTCCAGAGCCCCCTGCCCAGCCCCCAGCAGCTGGCTCACCAAGGCCATGCATAAGGGAGTCAGTCATCTGGCTGGGTCTCAGGGCTGTGGCGGGCACCGCCTCTGCCAGCCCCAGAGCGAGTGACCTGACTTCTCCCGGAAGACAATGGCAGCCACCCCCACCCACCACCCACCGGTCTCCTTTCCTCAGTTCTCTCTCCATCCTTTCCCTTGGAGCCGCTCCATTTATTTAGGCCTGGCACTCAGTAGGTCCCCTCAAAAGTGCGTTGACTGGTGAGCTCATTTATTTAGTCATGTGCTCCCTCACCCAGCCTTTCATTCAGCAAACGCTTATGGAGCCTGCCGCCTGACCTTTCAGGATTTTCAGGACTGAGTCTTGGCAGAGGGAGCCCATGAAGAGGCAGAGAGGATAGAAGGAGGGTCCCGGAGGCAGGGGAGGGTGGGGCAGGAGCTGATCTAAGATGTTGGCCAAGCGTGGAGGGCGGTGTGGGGCCTCCTGAGGAAGGTTGGGCTGAGCAGCAGGGTCAGAAAGAGCCCGGAGGAGACGGGAGCCTGGGAGGAGCAGAATGGAGGTTTGGGGTGTTTAGGACTAGGGATCCCCGGGCTTATGGTGGGTAGGGTAGGTGGGGCCACAGAGAGAGGGAGCTAAAGGGCAGGAGAAGGGGCCAGAGCACACCTGGGCTGAGAGGCCTGGAGGGACTGGACTGAGCAAGGATAGAGACCCCATACTCTCTTCTTGGGCAGGAGGAGGCTGGAGGGGCGCCCAGCTGAATCCAAGGCTTGCTCAGAGGTAGGGGAGGAGGGACTCTAAGGGGGAGCCACCTGGTGGCAGCATACCCACATTACCGACTACGCCTCAGATGGAATACAGGCTGGGCAAGCAGCGTCGCCCACACCAAGTCTAGTTCACCGAGGGGCAGAGCCCACATGCCCCTCCCTGCCCTTGTCCCTCCGAGTCCCGGGGTGCGAGGGAGCAAGCGCCGATGGCCACATTCACGGGGCTCCGGTGCAGTGCTGACGAGTCTGTGTGGCCCAAGTATCTTCCACACACTGCTGAAATTACCTCCATCCCACCCCCACGCACAGAGCTTCTGGACGCTGCACCCAGGAATCCATGCCTCGGGTGGGATTCAGAGTGGCCTGGACACCTCTGGCCCCAGTGGAGGGATCTCATGTGAGGAACTGCCCCTCACCCCACACCCAAAGGCAGCAGGAAGTCAGCACCCCAATGTGGGGCAGGGTCTCCCCCACCAGGCAGAAACCATAGGGAGTTAGACTGCCTGGCAAGCCAGGCTGCTGTCCACAGCCCCCAAGAGAGACTGTGCCTGGGACTCCCTTCCCACCAGCACGGCGCCTGGTCTGGCGGATGGACAGGCCCTGGGGACAGGGATCCACCCACCTAAGCCAGAGGAGGACACGGAGACCTGAGAGACATGAGCCAGGGGGCATGGACCCTCCTGGCTCTCCCCTTCGTGGCTCAGCTGCTCTCGAAGTCCGCCGTGGCTACTCTCTGAGTGTCTCCTCTGGACTCCGTCGTCCATCCTGGCTCAACCATCATATTCACAACGATAACATCAGCAGTGACTTCCTGTGCTCCAGGCTCCATTCTAACCCCCTTGCGTGTTCAGCTCATTTAATGCTCACAACAACCCCACGGGCCGGTGCTGCTGTAAATCCCGCTTTACAGATGAAGACGCGGAGGTGCAGAGCGGGCGGTCATTTCTCTGAGCTGGCGCACTGTTCGCAAGGGCCGGAGCTCCGCGAGCAGCCCTCCTCGACAGGCCGCGCCCGGGACAGGGTGGGGGCTGCGGTCCCCTGGTGTCACTTCCAAACAGTGGCTTTATTCACAACTTGTTACAGGTGGCCTGTCAGCAGGAGGGTGGCCCGGATGAGGATGGAAAGTGGTCAGCGGCAGCTGAGGCTGAGGGCAGCCCTCGGGGTCTAGGAGCTGTGTGCACAGGCGTCCTTGTCCTCTAAAGCTCCATCCCGGGCCCAGCCCCGCTCATGGCTGCAGGCGAGGTGGGTGCACCGGGGGGGGGGGGGGGGGGGGGGGGGAAGCTCCAAGGCGGTGGCTTTTCTGTGTGCGTGGTGCCTGCTCTGCCTCCAGCCAAACAAGCAAGAGTGGTGGGTGGGCAGTGACGAGGCAGCTCGGCACCCTCCACCCGCCGTCGCTGGGGCAGCCCACGTAGGTCTCAGTGCCAACCTCGCTGCAGGACCCCCGAGGGGAGGAAAGCCCATCTGCCTGAGCTCCCCTCTCTGCCCCGTCTGCTTCTCAAAGCTGCCAGGGGCCTGCGCCTCAATATGCGTGGAAAAGCCAGACCCACCAGCCGGCCTGGCTCCGCAAGTCCATTCCTGGCAGGTTGGGCCGAAGATTGGAAACCTGGTCCTGCATGCCTGAGCCAGGGGTGGCAACAGGCACTGCCCCCGGGCCAGGGCGCATGCTCACATCAGCCTCTCTCTCCTAGCACTGCTCTGAAGTGTTGAGAGAGAGGAACCTGCTGGGGGTGGGAGACTAACAATAAGCTAAGAGCGGGATCCAGGAGAGACCCAAGACTTAGAGGGCTGGCTGCATGCTTGATGTTGGAGTTTGAACCTGAGCCCTGACTTTACTCAAGTGCACATCCCTTCCTCTGGGAACAAAGTTAGGAAACCACTGCCCTCCTTAGCTCACCCCACCCCCACACTGCACTTAACAAAAGAGATGAATTGAGGCCCAGAGAGGCAAGGGACATGCCCACCGTCCCAGCAATGAGCGACAGTCAGGCTCACCGTGCAGGGCGGCAGGGTGTCTGCCCGCTGGCTCTTGCCCCATGCTGCTGAGGGCTGGTGGCTTGACAGCTGGTGGTTTTCTTTCCCTTGACTAGGACTGTCTCCTCCTGCCTGCCCCTTCCTCCCTCCTCTCCTTCCACAAATCCCTGCAGGGCCTCTGCTGTGCGTTAGGTACTGGCCGTAGAGGGAAATAACCGGCCATCTCCTTCCAGCAGAGTGAGCGGGGCGGAAGATGGCCAACTCATACACGTGGCTGGCATTCATTTAAGTGCTGAGTACTGACGTAGGAGGAAGCAGAAGCCAGACGGAGAGTGAGGGCAGGCTTCCTGGTGGAGTTGATGCTTGCGGTCAGAAAAGGTGCTAGAGTCCAGCAGGGAGAGAGGGCCTGGGCCCCAGGTGGGCAGGTGGGAGGAAGTATCGCCGGGTGGACGGCGTTAGGACAGCATGCGGTGAGGACACAGGCCTGGCCTTGTCACCGTCCAGTGGAGGTGAGGGAGCGGATAGTCACAAAGGGGTGTGGGGGAAGGTCAGTCTCCTCCTGAGCTTATCCCCCCTCTTCCTCCATGCTCCTCCTTCTGGGTCCCCCTCACTGCTCATCCAGGCCCCTGTCTCTCCAGCATGATCCCCACATCCAATCAGTCACCAAGCCAGAGAATCTACCTCCAAGGGATCTCTCAACCCCCCTCCTCTCTGTGCTCATTAGTCCTATATTTTAGTCCAGGCCCCCCGCCCCCCGCCCCCCGGATTCCTGTAGTCGCCTCCCCAGCTGTGTGCAAAGGTGTCCTCCGTCTTGTCCCCCTCTCCTTCGTGCTCCACACTGTGGGCAAAGCAAGCACCGAGCATGCAAGCCAGACCTTCTGGCCCTGCTGTTCTCAGGGTGAAGTCCAAGTGCTTCAGGGTGACTTTCCAGCCACTCCCTGGTCCAGTCCTGCTGACCTTTCTGGAGAAGCGTGGGCTTTAGGATCAAGACCTCGGAATTCAGGCCTCGCTGACCGAGAAGGCCAGCAGAGGTCAGGGCTCACAGGGCTCCAGGCCTGAGAAGACAAGAAGAACCCCACTTTTTGGATCTAGGGGCAGAAAGGTCTCTGACTTTGGGGAGAGCTCACGGCTCTATTATTAGAGCTGTAAATGTACAGAACTTGTCAAGCCAGGATGAATGTTAACCGCAAAGGGCTCGGTGTGCTGTGCCCAGGCCTCCAGGCTGCCCTCCTGAGTCATATAGGGCTTCAGTCTTTATGGGTGAATGTCCCAAATGGGAGCAACAATTAGCAACGTAACGAGGGCCTGCTGTGGGTCTATTGTGAAGGAGAGCCACTCACTTGCTTAAGCGAGGCCCTCCCCAGCACTGGGAAGAGCAGGCCTATGGGGAAATGCTGGCCGAAACCACTCTCTGGGTCGCCAGGGAGACTGACAGCCTCCGGCCTGGACGTGCTGGGGTCACCTCTGCAACAAGGAGAGAGGCCCCGTCCGCACAAAAGAACGATGCAGGTGGACAGGCTGCGTAAACGTGACCCCCTCCCCCGCCGTAGTCCACGTTCACAGCAATGAACGGTTCTCGCCGGGCTTCTCCGGGCACTGCCCTGCTGTGTCCCAGCAGGCAGAGGGCGGGCGCTGCGCACAGAGGCCCTGGCCAGCTCTGTTCCTGGCGGCGGCCAAGCCCACGAGTGTCTCTGACACTTTAGCCCCAAGGTGTGGTGAGGAGAAGGGGGGATGCTCCCGCCTTCAGGGGTTCACGGACTAAGAACTCCGTGGAGCGAAGCATTAAATGAAGGGGAAGGGAAGGCGAGAGGAAGAGAAGGGGAAACTGCTTATTGTCGTGGCGCCACTTTTACTTGGGTAACCGTATAGTTTATAATCCAGACCGGGACATTTGTGAGAGTAAAGGGCACCGTTACTGCTTGTGCTGGGGCCTCCGGTGTAATGTGGGATTGTCCCAGGCAAACTGAGGTGCATGGACTCCCCGCTACTTGTATATATTATCTCACAACCCTGCAGCTGGATCTGATGATCTACGTGTGACTGAACAGTGACTCTGAGAGGTAAGTCATTTGCTCAGAGTCACAGAGCTAGAGCTGGCGTTTGACCTCAGGCCGTTCAGATTCCAGATTTGTTTGCCTTCCTTCCTCTCAACCTGAAATCTGCTTGTTCAGAGAAGACACTGCTTGGGGCAGGGTGGGTGGGTGAAGGGAGTGGGCGGTGGCTGGGCTGGGAGGGTCAGGAGCTTCATGGGAATGGAGGGCTGGAAGGACCTGGAAGGGTTTCCCGGAAGCTGGAATGCAGAGCGAACCTAGGAGCCAGCTCCAGGTCCCGGCTGCCGAGAGTCACGGGGAACTTGAGGCTCCGTCTTCCCACGCGGGAGGGTCACGTAGGCAGATCCACTACCGCCGACCCGCCATGCTCCGGAGCCCACCAGAGACGTGATCACAACATGGGAGAGTTAGGCCAAGCCACACAGGTGCCGCCTGCTTGAAACATGGACCTATGAAGATATCCGTCACTTCACAGATGGAAGCAGCTGAAACAAGAACACACACATATACAATACACACATGTCCCGTACACAGTCCTCATCACCCTCACCCCTGCCTCACGTACGGTGTGTGCCACAGGCTTTGGGCTGAGACTTACAACAGTTACCATGTGCCTCACCCCATGACACGCCCACCTCTCCCCTGGAATCCCCTGCCCCTCTCACTAATGGTGGCAGCCTTGGGCCCCAGTTTTTCTGCAAATGCCAAACCACCGCTCACTCCATCTTTTCTCTCCTCCTCAATGGACTCTGCTCCCTCCTTGCTGGGGCTGTGGGAGCCCCAGTCAGCAATCAGGAGGAATTCCGCCCCCCGCCGCCCCCCTGCCCCCAGCCCCTGCAACCCCGGCTCCCGGCGCTTTTAATCTAGTTATTTCTCCATCAACACACTGGGAGAAAGATACAAAGGGGCATAATCGTATCTGTGGCTGTTGATGTTCAGTTGATGTTCAATTAACCACGTAACCTCTAGGCTCTCTTTCTTGCGCTCTCTCTCTCCTCCCCCCTCTTTGCACCCCACCCTCGTTTCCCAGCCAGCTGCCCCTCTGAGCCTGACTCTGGCTCAGGGGCCCTCGAACACCCCACACCAAAAACCTGAGCTCCTGGTGCCTGGGGAAATGCCCCAACTTTTAGGGAAACCACCAACCCCACACCCCACTGCGCACCTCCTCTGGACCCTGCCTGCACTGGGCCCTGCCGTCACCCTCGGGCCACTCCAGGCCTGGGGCGAGGGGTGCCTCTGGGAGCGGGCACCCTGCAAATTCTGCTTTCTGGCCTCTGTCTAGGCCAGCAGCTGTCATTTGCCGGCGTTCCGCTTTCTCCACTGTACCATGCTAATTTTTCGAGGGACAATTTTTCGACAATGAGTCCTCCAGCCCGAACAGAAACCCTTTATGGGGCCGGCCCCAGGGAGGCCGCGGCGCTGCCAAGGCAAACAAAGGCTCATTGCTGCCGCCGAACATGCCTGCGCCTTTCAGGCCGCGCAGCGCGCCGCCCCCACCCCGCGCCGAGGCAACACCTGGTCCGCCGCCTCCTGGCGCCTAATCAAGATATCAATCACCGCGGGAGCGGGGGGCGGGGCGCGGAAGGCTCCAGAACCCGCGTGCGCAGGTAGCCGCGCGGCCAGGCGGCCAGGGCTGCTTGGCAGGGAGCGCGGGGGTCTGGGGAAGAAATCAAGCCCAAAGCTGAAGCACTTAATTAGGCTGATATCATCCCACACAAATGTTCTCCGAGAGGAAGGCTTCTGGGCACCAAAATTATTTTGTGATTAAAAGTGAAAACTAAAGAGAAATTATTCCGCCTTCTGAAGGGCTTGGAGGGGTGGGGGTGGGGGCAGCGGGAGGCTCTGGGGTAAGGGGTGAGCCCAGGGTGGCTGGACCCAGCCCAGCTCCCACCCCCAGCCCACCTCCCACTGGGCCCGCCACCCCCTTCGCTCTCAGCCTCTCCCCACTGCCCAGCACCTGCACACATTTAAAATACGACGGTAAACGTCCCTGCTGTGGGTCATTTCTTTGATCCTCACACCAAGCCTGAAAGACAGCCATGCTGTAGGTGAGGAGAATGAGCTCAGAGAGGCGGATGCTGCCCACGTCCCCACAGCAGGTCGTGGGGGAGTGGGGAGTGGGGAGTGGCGTGGGATCTGTCCTTCCAAAGGCTCTTGCTCCTGGCAAACGCCGCCGTCAGCAGACGTGGCTGTGTTGCCAGCTGGATGCCAGTCACCCTCTCCCGAGTGTATGGCTTAGGGTGGGGCTAGCATCCCCCCTCCAGAGGGGGCGGGCCTTGTCTCAGGCCACGCCTCCTGAGCTCCAGCGCCTCAACCAATCACGGGTCCTGAAAATCACGCAGTCCTGCTGGCCCCGCCCAGCACTTGAGCAGGTACCTGGGCTGGCAGTGCAGACCCATGACTCCTTTGCGAGGCATTCTGCGAAGCTCGGGAGGGAGGACACTTCCGCAGGCTTGGTCCAGGGCCTGGGTAGGCCACTGAATCGCTGCCTCTTAGCCTCCTGCGTCTGAGTGTCCTCACTGCCGTGGGGCCATGGCTGGGCCTCCCGCCGCCTGGTGCTCTGGGAGGAGGAATGGGTCAAGCTCAGCGGAGGCTGGCCATCGACGTGCTCAGAAAACTCTGCGCAGGGCTGCAGCCGCAGCAGGCCCCGTGAGGCCATGCTGAGGGTTCTGCAAGGTTGGCAAAGAGCATGTCTAAGTTTCTTCAGTGTCCCGGCCTCCCTGGCCATTTTGGTCCTTTCCTGGAACACGCCCTGAACCTTGCCAGGATCGGCCTGATTCAGCTTTTGGGGAGGTCCTTTCTTACTGGTTGGTGCCCATGCTGTACTGGTTATTAAAGATTTTGAATTTTACCACTGATCATATATGTTATAAAATATTTTACTGTCGACAAAGACATATATAAATAATGTTGGGGCACTGAATGTAGGCAGTGTCCTTGTCAATCAACCATCCATTAATTCACGACTTAAGTCACTCATTTAGAGAGCTATTTATGATTGCTTCATTGGAGCATTGGTTTCCATGCGTAGTCACTCATAGACTCAGTTGTTGATTATGCTACAGTCACTTCACCCACACACACAAATCCTCTTCAGGCCTGGGTGCACCAGGTGGGCCTGGGGGGCTCTCTATTTTGGGGAGCTTGTGGTCTACTGTGGGTGACTGAGTGTGCGCACCACTTTTTCTCAATGTGTAGCTGCCAGGGGAGGGGGTCCTGGTGCTCCTGGAGAGGGTCAGGCGGCTTCATGAGGAGGGAGCAGCTGAGCTGAACTTTGAAGAATGGACAGGATGAGCACTTGGCGGAGGGGGGCTCTTGGAGCCTTTGAGCAGAGCAGTGGAGATGGTCAGACCTGAGTCTTAGGAGAGTTATTTGCAGTGATGGGAAAGACGAACCTATCAAGGCAGAAGCTGGCAGAGGGGCTGCTTCCGGAATGCTGGGCCATCACGCAGAGGGCCTGGCAGACCCAGGGCCCTGCTGCACTGCAGAGAGAGCATGGGCTTTGGGACAAACCTGCCTTCTAATGTGATTCCGTAATTCACCAGCTGAGCATCTCAGAGTCTTCGTCTCTTCAGCTATAAAATGGGGACAACAAACATTTCATTCGGTTGTTGTGACAATCCCATGAGTCCTGAGACTCCGCACCAAGAGCAGGGCACACAGTAGGTACTTTGTCACACAGCAAGTGCTCATTGAAGGACTGTTATTGCTCCCAGGCTGGCGGAAATAGGGACCAGAGAACAGGCTGAAAGTGAGAGAAACCTTGGGTTGAATCAGCAGATTGGATGCAGCAAAGAAAAAAGCAGACTCTGGTGATCGAGACGAGACCTCAGGCTGGGGAGGTAGAGATGGCATTCAGGAACTTGAGGACAAACAGGTTTGTGTCGTGTATTAGTCTGCTGTGACAAATGACTCCAAAATATAGTGGCTTAAAGCAACAATCAACATTTAATATTGCTCACAGTTCCTGTGGGCTGGACATTTAGGAGCAGCTGAACTGTATAGTCCTGGCTTGCAGTCTCTCACGAGGTTAAATGAGGCTGGTGGCTGGGCTACGGTCACCTGACAGCTTGAGTGAGGCCTGGAGGTTGGCTCCAAGGTGGCTCACTCGCCACTCCCACAGCTAACAAGGCAGTGCCGCCTGTTAGCAGGAGGCCTCGTTTCTCCCACATGGGCCGTGCCACAGGGTGCTCAGGTGTCCTCCCAGCAGGGCGCTGGCTTCCTGCAGGAGGAGATTTGGGGAGCTCCCAGCTTTATCGGTGTGGCCGACCAGCTCCGATTCCACGGGAGAGGCCACACAGAGCAGGAATGAAGGAGGCTAGGATCTTGGGGGTCATCTTGGCGGCTGCCCACACAGATGATGAGTTAAAGGGGTCAGTTTTTTACTTACAGACTGAGGTACTGGTTGGGAACTCAGACAGGGAAGATCCACGGCCGTTAGCAATGCCTACAACAATGTCATCGTTATAACTCCTACTATGACGCTGGGCTGCTACTTCTAATGTCACTCCCCTTTCAGCGCCTCGTCTGTGTCAGGGGCCATGCTGGGCACTTTGCATGCACCCTCTCCTTTCATCCTCACAGCAACCCTATGAGGTGGTTTAGGGCGCCACTTGCTAAATAAGGAAACTGAGGCTCATCTCTGCCCTCTGGCTCAAGTTCATACAACGAGAAGGGCAGAGATGGGATCAGAACATCCAGCTCTCCTTCACCACCTTCGCACGACCCTGTCCACGCTGGACACGCTCCAGCAGCCTGGATGTCACCGCGGGGTGTCGGGGCCCGCTGGTGTTCCCTTCTCAGAGGCAGGCATGCTGAGGAGGGCCCAGGGCTGTGGGCTCAAACTGGTACCTGCAGACCTCAAGAGCTGGCCCGTTATTTCTGCTTCAGGGGTACTTCCAGGCGCTGTAGATGGTGCTGGGCCTCCTGAAGGTCTTCCCACCTGAGACCTTTCTCTAAAGCCGGTCAGTCTGGGAGGGAGTTCTGGGGGTTGTTTCCCTGCATACCCGACCAGGTCATTTGTCCCCTGATCCACAGACTGAACTTGACTGCTTCCCCCACCCCCGACCTGGGCAGGCAGCTGCAGCGTTTCTCTCCCCAGCAATCAATCAGCTGATGGAGGTGCCCTGTGCAGCCAGCAAGAGAGCCTGGATTTTGTCTCAGTTCAGGTGTGATCCCCAATTAAAGATATGGATGCTGACACGAGCCTCACAGGATCTTTGGGAGAAGCCAGACAAGGAAGAGTCTGCAGCTCTGGTACGAAAGGGCCGTGCTGGGTGGCGTCAGGGAGGGTTAGAACCAGGGCAGCGCTGGAGACCGGGGCAGGAGGATCGTGGGCTCGCTCTGCAGGCAAGGCCATAAATGCACCTGCTACTCCCTTCCAAATCCCTGTAAGAATCTGATTGGTCCAGCTTGGGTCAGGTGCATGCTCCCAGACCAATCGGCTATGGCCAGAAGAACACTTAATGCAGCCCTGAGATGCCATTGTGTGTATGTGCATGTGTGTGTGACTCTGTGCATGTATGTGTGTGTATTTGTGTGTGGTATGAATCTTCAAAGAAATCACCATGAGCTAGGCTTCCATCCCAAAAAGTGTCAGCCAGAGCAGGGTAGCACACTTTGTCTGCAAGGGGCCAGATTGTGAATATTTTAGTCTTTATGGGCCATACGATCTCTGTCGCAACGGCTCAGCACTGCTGCTGTGGTGCCAAAGCAGCCATAGGGGATAGACATAGACCAAAAAGAATGAGCGAGACTGTGTCCCAATAAAGCTTGGTTTCTAAAACAGGCAGCAGGCCGGATCCGCCTGTGAGCCATAGTTTGTCAGTCCCTGAACAGAGTGCTAAAATCATTCCATGTTTGTTTCTCAATGTTCATGTCTTGTCTGTGATGGACATGGAAACGCCTGCCCAGGTCCTCCTGTGACAAAGGACTTGCTGCCCAGCTGCAGGGAGTGTGGCCAGTGGGCGGCCCCGGGGCAGCATCCTCAGGGTGGCTGCCCCTGTAGACAGCCTCCTGAGGCCACACCCCGTGGGGACAGCCAGGGACAGAGTGTGGTGGTGTAGCGGGCAGGGGTGGGGAACCTTTTTCCTGCCAAGGGCCATTTGGATAATATTTATAACATCATTCACGGGCCATACAAAATTATCAACTTAAAAATCAGCCTGCTCTACTAGTATTTGGTCAAACATTTGATTAACTCACCCCTCGTGCCTTGGCAGGGCCAGACCAAATGGTGTCTCGGGCCTTGTGTGGCCCAAGGGCCGGATGTTCCCCACCCCTGATAGAGGCTTGGCATTTTGGCCCAGAGCTCCGCACCGGTTGGCCCAGCCTTGGATGGGCCAGCATCACAGTCAACTTCCACAGTCTCTGTCCAAACCTACGTTTACCATCATATATGCATTCCTTGGAGAGAAATTTCAAAACACCTTGAACTTGCAATGACACATGAGTTTGATGCAAAGAATAGCTGCTCCGAGGGGCCAGAGGCGGAAGAGAACTCTGAAGGCTAAAGCAGTCCAGGATGGCTTTCTGGAAGAGGCGGCCGGGAGCTGCGTTAGCTGCTGAATGCTGTAGTGTGCAGGGGCTGGGCTGGGGCTGGGAGCGCAGGCACTGAGTGGGCAGCGTGTCAGGTGGGGTGACCGAATGGGCAGAGACTGCTACGGGATGAGCGCTCAGCTGAAGCCGGGCTGTTCTGAGAGGGAAGCAGGCCCAGCGCTCCTGGGAGGGGGCTCGCTGCAGCGCAGGGCAGTGAGGACTGCGGCTGGGAGGCTGGCGGCAGCTGCGCTCACTGGGAATTCTGCACATTCCCAGCACAGGTCAGGGCTTCACGGATACGAACCCTCTAACCTCGCGTCTCCAGTTCTGAGAGCATTTCTGTGCTGCCAGCTTTGTGGGGTCACTGAGATGGGTTTGGGAAAACAACCAGAGAAAAAAACAAGCCCCAACACCCGTCCCCCTCCCTCATTCTTGGTCATTCAGCCGCAAAGGGGCTCAGCCGAGGCCACTGCTCTCAAGAGGTCACAGTCCAGTGAGGGCCACAGCTGCCTGCTTCCCAGGGACGATGTCCCGGGAGCCATGGCGGAGACCCTAACCAGCTGCCGGGAAGGAGAGCTTCAGGAAGGCGCCATGGAGGGGGTGACGTGGGAGGAGCAATGGGATTCCAATCGGCCGGCACGTGAGGCACCTTAGGGCTTCGGCTGCTGGACACGGGCCTGTCAAGGATGGAGCGGCATCGGGGTGGGAGCCTGGGAGGCTCTGAAGGGCGGAGCAGATGAGATGGGGGAGCACCGTGCCAGGGCTAGACGGGCCTGGCCGCCTTGCAACGGTGCCTCGTTGTGCCCTTTAACAGAGCTTAAAGCACCCCGGGCTGTCACAGGGGCAGTTGGGGTCATCCCTGGGGATGTGGGGAGCCACACAGAGGTCCTGAATATCTTGTCATGCCCATTTTATAGTGAGAAAGTGAGGGCTGGAGGGGAGAAGGAGGCTGTCAGACTGCACAGTGTCAGCGGCCAGGCCCGTCATGGCGGCTCCGTTCCCCCCGGACATGGGCTGGTGCAGCCTTGCTGAGGGGCGCCCTCCTGTCACAGGGGCGAGGACATTTTGCCCTGAATCCTCTAGGCTCAGGCTCAGGCTCATCACAAGGCCCCAGACATCTGCTCTCAAGATGGCCAGACCCCTTGTTTCTCCACTGTCCAATCACATGCCAGCTACTCCGGGGCAGCCTCTGTGGGGGGAGGGGGGTGGGGGCATTTGGCAATAATCACTCATTCGACAGAGAGTTACAAAGTGTAGATTGTGACAGGCGCTGGGTTCCCTGGTGAGCAAGGACACGCATAGAACCAACAGCCTTACACGTGGGAGAACCCTACACCCCCATGTTCTCCTTCCTGAAAATGAGCCCAGGTAGGCGTCGGAGCTGTGCTGTGGCCTCAGGAAGTCCCAGTATGTATGGGGAAGCCAGCAAAGCCGGGGCATTCCCTCCCCCCAAATGAGTGAAAAATAAAATTAAAAACTAATTTACTACTTCAGACAAAGCACAGTGCATCGGGGGAAGCCAGAACTTTGCCACATGTCCTTACACTTGTATTTAGTAGCATATCTTGTGCGGAGGGGCCGGCAGCACCAAATGTTCCCAGGGCTCCGAGGCCCTAAAGGCTTACTCTGCCCTGAGCAGGACCATGGAGATATGGCTGCAAGAGCGGTTGGGAAATACTCTATAAAGTAAGAAAAATTACAAGCAACCCCGGCGCCCAGCAATGGGGGATCGGCTACCTAATCAGAGGATGAGGCCTGACTGCTCTGCGTTGGTTAGGACGCGTGCGGGTGTTGAATGGCGGGGGACACCGCATCCCTCAGAGCCCCCCCACAGGGCAGAGCAGTGCCCAGGGCAACCCATTCTGTCCCTTTAAGCAGAGCGGCAGGGAACCCGAGAGAGAGTGCTCTCGAATGGAAGAAGTACACACCTGGGACTAGCGCAGTTACAGGGGGTGCTTATTTCATTTCATTTTATGCTGTGTTAGGTTCTTTTATTCTAGCTTTTATGTGTTTTCCCAAACACCCATACTGGATGTGTTTGCCAGCCGCGGCTGCCCTCCCTGCGGCTGCTCCTGGGAGCTGGGGGAGGGGCCCTGGGGGCCTGGCCTCCAGGAACCCAGCCGGAGGGAGTGGGGCCAGGCAGGGGCCTCCGACCCTGGAAACAGAACTTCCCGCACCCTTTCTCTGAGCAGCCCCTGGGGAAGCGGGCGGCACTTCGCGCTCTGAGGCGCCCGCACCGGGATGGGGATGTGAGGAAAGCCGCACAAACAGAAACTGCCCGCGTCCTGCTGCAGCCCCAGCTGCCGGGTTCTGCCTGCTCCCTGCCTGTTTCCCTGCTCAGGGGAGCTCCGGGCGCCGCGTGAGGCCCCCCACAGCCAGGGTCCGCCCCCTGCACCCGAGGGAGTGGGCCCAGAGAGGCTGGGGAGAGCCATGGATACCCAGGCTGAGCGCTGGAGGACGGGGGTGGTCAGGGTGAGGAGGTGGAGGCAGGAAGCAGTGGCCTACCCAAGGCCTCAGGGCAGGACTAGCCAAGCTGGGGCACCAGTCTCCATTCTCCACAGGCCACCAGGCCTGGTTTGTCCTTGATCCTCACGCAGTGTCTTTGGGAGGGGGCGCTGATGTCACCATTGTTTGTGTTTGTTGAGGTCCTGGTGCCGTGCTGGGGAACTCGTGTGGGAACAGGATATGATGCAGAGCAGCGCGTGAAGGAGCATCCCCGCTCGATGCCGCATTACAGACTAAGGGCCTGGGGAGCCTGTCCCGGAGTGAGGGAGGCTCGCGGAGACATTCCAGCTTGCAGGACTCTCGAAGCTTCAAAGCTGCCATGACCTGGCAGAATGCAGCGATGGTGGGATTGCAGGCACTCTGTCTAACGGGGGAAGAGAAGGTAGTGGGGTAGTGGGGAAGAAGGCGGGTAGTGGGACTAGGATGGACTTTCTAGAATGCTGCCTACCCTGCACCTGGGGTGCGACCTCCTTCCTTGGCCTCAGCCCCCCAGCACCCCCCTCCCAGCTCCCGGGGCCTCCTGTGCCAGAGAAGGGGCCCTGGCTGGCCTGTCAGTGTCTACCTGTCAGGTAAGGGATGGCAGCCCTAAACTGACTCCTTCCCACGTCTGCCCTGGCTTCGGTCTAAAGTTTCTGGTATAAGAAGGTAGCAGCAGAAAGAGGCGAGATTTTTATTCAAGTCAAAAGAATATTTATTGAATATCTGCTATTGTTGTTGCAAGTAATGGATAGAGTTCAGGTAATTAAGTTAATCAGAGAAACTCTTGGAAGATATTGCAAGATTGTGCATAATCTGGGGGGTAGATTATGTATGCGTCAGGGATCAATATCGGATACCTGCTTTGATAGACAGGGAGGGCTTCCTGAGGGAGGAGGGCTGGAGGAAGGGGATCATGGGAAAGGCAGGGAGCTCTGGCACAGCAGGCAAGTTGGTAGGCATTGTGTGTGAGGCCAGGAGGCTGAAGGCAGCAGATAAAAGCAGGGCCCACGTGAGGCCACAGGTGCTCTGAGCAGCGCCAGGGCTCCGGGGTTCAAGTAGACCCTGTTCCGCTCCCAGCTCTGCCCACTGTCAGCTCTGTGACCTCCGCCAAGTTTCTGAGCATCTCTGAGCCACATTGCCCTCATCTGCCAAATAAGGCAGGCGCTCTGGAGAGAGTCCCCGACACGTGAGTGGCCCATAGAGGAACTTCTGCCTGCCAGGGTTGGGCTCAGGAGTCGGGAGCTGGCCCTGGACCTAGGAGCAAGCAGTGAGTCGTGCCTGGAGTCAGTGCTCAGAGGGAGATGAAGGAGTTTTGCCAGTGAGTCGGTGTGGCCCGGGCTCAGTTTATCACCTCTCAGATGTGAATTCTAGAAACGACCACAGACCCTGACACTCACTCAGACACTCATGGTCCTGAGACCCCCCCTCACCTTCCTTCCTGTCTTCTTGCCCTCGCTTCATCCCCATTCAGAGGGAACCTTGCAGGGCAGGTGTGGACCCCAGTCCCTCTGGCTGACTGTCCCGTCAGGATGCTGCTCTCAGCCAGCAGAGCCTGAGGGCCTCATTCCCTCCTTCCCAGGGCGGCCCACCTAGCAGAGGGTGCTCCATGCGGTCCACCTAGTCGGGCAGGCACCCTCTCCTCTTCCTAGTCCACCCGTGTACGTGTATATCCTACTCTGGGCATCCTATTTCTTGATTTCCAGCTTTCTAAATATTGTCTCAGTTTTCTTATATAAAACTAGAGGCCCAGTGCATGAAATTCGTGCACTGGGGGGGGGGGGATGTCCCTCAACCCAGCCTGCACCCTCTCCAATCTGGGACCCCTCGGGGCATGTCCGACTGCCAGTTTAGGGCCAATCCCTGCGGATTTGGGCCTAAACTGGCAGTCGGACATCCCTCTCACAATCCGGGACTGCTGGCTCCCGACTGCTTGCTTGCCTGCCAGCCTGATCACCCCCTAACCACTCCTCTGCCAGCCTGGTTTCCCCCAACTGCCCTCCCCTGCTGGCCTGGTTGCCCCTAACTGCCCTCCCCTGCCAACCTGTTTACCCCCAACTACCCTCCCCTGCCAGCCTGGTCTCCCCTAACTGCCCTCCCCTGCCAGCCTGGTCCCCCCCAACTGCCCTCCCCTGACGGCCTGGTCTCCTCTCACTGCCCTCCCCTGCAGGCCTGGTTGCCCCCAACTGCCCTCCCCTACAGGCATGGTTGCCCCCAACTGCCCTCCCCTACTGGCCTGGTCGCCCACAACTACCCTCCCCTGCCAGCCATCTTGTGGTGGCCATCTTTGACCACATGGGAGCGGCCTCATGAGGGCATGAGGGTCAATTTGCATATTACCTCTTTATTATATACAATGAGTATAATCCTACCTAACTCAGTTATCAGAGGCCCAAACAGGGACCAACCGCAGTGTGCCACCTGGGGAGTGCCTTGGAGACACCGTGCCTGGTGGATGTTGGGGTGGACTCTGGCTTAGGGGCTGGAAGGGCTCTGGTGCCTGGCATCTGAGCAAGGACACAGAAGGTGTGAGCCTGACAGAGGCTGCGGGTCTTGGTGCGACAGGGCTGCTGTGGAGCATGTGGGGACAGCACCTGGCATGGACCTGCAAACCTACTCGAAGGGGAGGAAGAGGCTGGGACCCCTCTGAGACCTGGGGTGGTGGGGTAGGTTGAAGTCCTGCAGGCACGTGGAAGGAGCTCAGAGCCACCCTGCCTTTGCTCTCAGTGACAACCTGGTGTCACCACTGAGGCTGGGTGGGGAGCTCTGAGGTGATGCATCAGCACATGGCAGCTCCCACTTGGTAAGGTCTGCCTTGTTCTGGAATGTGTGGTCTCTGGGCCAGCCTGGAAAGTACTCCAGGCCTCAGGGGAGGGTCTTTGGACTGTGCTGGGCCCAAACCAGGTGCTATCATGGGAGTGGCCACCTGACTGTTGGCAGCAGGGACGTGAATGGCACGGAATTCCGAGTCCTGGAGGAAAATGGGGGAAGGGGGTGAAGAGTGGGATGTGTGTGTGGGGGGGTCCTGGAATTTTAGGGAAAACAGGGTGCTCCTCAGCTAGGATGTGGCCTGGTCTTGGCCGAAGGGTGAGGAAGAGGAGGTTCTATCAAACATTACTTTTAGATACTGAGATCATTAGTCCAATCCTTTAGGGATTCAGTATCCAGAAAGGGGAGGGGCTGGCCCAAGGCCACAGAGGCGGATGGGGAGCATGGAGGTCTAGGGCATGCATGGTGGCTAGAACCTGGCAGGGAATTGTCCTCTGTCCCCTGGTGGCCTCTGAACAGCAGCACCAAAGGCTGTGGACCTGTCGGTGTGGTCAGAAATGAGACTGAGTGGGGAGTGTCCTGAGAGCCCCACACCAGGGAGAGGGGGAGCCCCTCCCCTACCCCTACCTCCCAGGAAGGTTCTAGGGCCTTTCTTTTTCTGCAGGCCCTGAGCCCAGCCTTTGCTGGGAAGCCAGTCCTGTGCCCCACACGGAGCTGCAGGGCTGCGGGGTCAGGGGCCTCCCTTTAGCGGGATGCTAGTCTCCAGGGGACAGGCCCTGCATCACATCCCAGAGTGGCACTGTAGTTCCATCAGATCTCTCGGTTTGGATCCCATTGCCCCCTGTGTGAATGTTTTGTTTTGTTAATCATTTCCCCATCTATATTTTCCCCTCAGTGTGTGGCTGCCTCTTCAGGCCCCTCAAGTCTGAGGAGGGAGAGGGGGGCTCCCTGTCCTCTTGCTCCTTCTCCCACGAGAGGGGGTCATCTTGGATGTGGAACTTGCAGCCCTTCACACGATGGGGAGTCGGGAGCTGGCCCACCCAGAGTCCCACTGACACCTTGACCGAGGATCCCGAGAGGCCCTGAGCCAGACGGCTGGCCTCCGGCTGCTGAATCCCTTCCCTCAGAAGCCTCGTGGCATAATGAATGCTTATTGTCTCAGCACCAAGTTTTGTGGAAGTTTGTTTTACAACAACAGAGAACATGCTAGAAGAGCACGATGGCTGAGTGAACAGAGAGCGGGAGTGTGGTCCCGGGGAGGCAGAGAGGTGGGCAGGCCGGGGCCAGGCAGGCTCTTGTGGGCTGGGGAGGAGGGGTGCTGAACCCTGAGAGCCTGGGGAGCCCTGGGGGTGGTGAACAGAGGCCAGTGCAGTGAGGTTTCATCAGGGAAACCATGTGGCTGGATTGGGATGTGGGGGCGTTGTGGGGGGACAGAGCGGGGAGAGGGGTGGGGGAGGAAGGATGGGGAGGGAGCGGGGCGGGCAGAGAGGCAGGCAGGGGGCCCCTGCAGCATCCAGATGGGAGAGGAGGCCTGACTGGGGGCGACAGTGCCGGTGAGAACGAGGATCGGGGAGAAGTTTAGAGTGCAAGTGACAGAGCGTGGTGAGGAGACGTGAGGACTGGCGGAGAAGAGCTGGTGCTGGTCTGCTCATTCTGCTTTGAGCAGCGGAGTGGCCGGGCATCACTGAGCAAGCCTGGGCGCCCAGCAGAGGCAGGTTCCGGGAGGGTGATGCCAAGTGCAGGGTGTCTGAGGGACGCTGCTGGGGCCCTGCTGGGGGGCGGGGGGCGGTCTGAGCCGAGGATCCAGGACGGGGCTGGCCATGGCCCCAAAGTGCTGGGCATCTAGGAGGGTGAGTGTGCTGCAGACAGCTCAGAGGAGCGGAGCCAGCAGTGCTAGGGGCGTGTGCTGAGGGGCCCAGGGACAGGCCCGGCTCTGGGGCCTCCTGGAACCAGGGGAGGGTCTCCCGGTGGGTGGGGGCGAGGGCCGCCCCCCAGAGGCTGCTGAGGGGCAAGCACATGGGGATTACAGACGGCCGGGGGGGGGGGGGGGGGCCTTGGCCAGGCCGTTTGGTGGATTGGGTGTGGGATAGGAGGAAATCAGACCAAGCGGTCTGAGAAGTGAGTGACAGGTGGAGAAGTGGACACATGGAGTGTAGCTACTTGTCATGAGGTGGCTCTGAGGGGATGACAGAGGCAGGGAAGGAAGCCTCAGCTCTTCCCACCTGGGCTTGGCCATGAGGCTGCTCGTGTGTCCTCACAGTATGGCGGCTGCTTCCCCCAGAGTGAGCCAGCCTGTCTCCATCCTCACATGCTGCCCCCTCTCCCTGGAGTGAACTCACTGGGCCCTCTGATGTCACCCAGGTAACTCTCGATCATGCTTCAGGTCTCTGTGAGATGACACCTCCTCAGGGAGGCTTCCCTGACTGCGAATACCAGTGCAAACCTTCAGTGCTTTGCTTCCCCGTTATACCTCCCCTCATTCTAGGAAGGTGAGTATAAGCATACTCCCTGCTGCACCACAATTTCCGTTATGCTCCTTGCTACGTGCCCAACACAAAACAGTGCTCTGTGGGCGAGTAGCATGAATGGATGGAGGCAAGTCCCAAGCTGACTGTGGAGAACTAGGTTTGCAGTTGGGATCCCAGCTTGTCTGGGTTAAGCTCTGTTCTTACATTCAGTAGGGGAAGGGGGAGGAGGAGGGGGAGGGGGGAGGGGGAGGGGGAGGGGGAGTGGTGTCCACAAAGACGGCCTCCCCTTCTCTCCCTACCAGATGTGACCTCAGGCTCCTCACACTGCAGCGGGAATTGGCTTTGCACAGAGCTCTAACCACAGGAGATCGATTCAGCCCTCCTCGTTTGCTAGAAGGCCCAGAGACAGTGACGTGAACAAGACTGCACAGCAAGTGAGGCTGGGAGCCTGTGTCCCCTGAGCTCTCCTATGGACATTGGAAAGGGCCATGGCAGCGTGGACAAGGGCTGGGGAGCTGGGAGATCTGGCCCCGTCTTGGCTGCGGGACTGGGAGGGAGAGACAGCGAGTCATGGTGAGGAAGGTGAGCATGTGGGCCTTCTGTGGAGACTCCCTCACGTGCCTCTCCCAACTCTACCCTCAGCCAGCACTCCCTTCTCTACGGGAGTGTTTGAGTGCCCGCAGCCATGGGGGTCTTCAGCGGGGCCCGCAGGGTGGGGAAGACCTGCACTGGACCGTGGACTTCCCAAGGGCAGTTCCAGGTCTTACCTTCCTGAGGCCCCAGCCCCACCCCACAGGCCTGGTCCAGGGACGCTCTTTGGAATCAGTGAGTCAATGAATGAATGCATGCCTGAATTATTATAGGAGGAGAGCGGGGCAATTCACAGACTGGCATTTACAGGTGACTGAGCCAGTGGCTGCCATGTCCCTGTGCACAGACTGTGTCCTGTTAATAACAAAGCTTCCCCATGTCATGACATGGGCAGTGATTCAAAGGCCAGGGGGTCGGCTGCATTCTCTCAGTTCAGGAGGCAGTCACACTGCTCACCCGAATGAGCTCAGCACGGGCCCCGTGATTAAGCAGTGAGGTCGCGAGGGCAGCAGCTGGGCCAGGAGGTGTCCAGGTCCAGCCTGTCTGACAAGGCCTGGCCTCCTCAAAGGCCGCTCTGGAGCCCCGTGCAAGAAGAGACTTCTCAGCCCCACTGAGCAGTAGCAGGAGACCTGGAAACAGCCGACAGTGTCCGCCGCAAGGACGTGCACCTGGCCCCGCTGGAGGGCGGCCGGAAGGTGGTGCGGAGGCAGGGTGAGTGCAGAGACCGCCCAGGCTCTGTGCATCCCATCCCTACAGGCCACCTGGCCGCTGCACGTGGGCCACAAGGACATGGGTTTGCTGTCAGAGGGGACGTGGCCAGGGTCAAACCCATCTCTCTGAGTCCTAGTCTGTGTTCTCTCCTCCAGGCAGGCAGACTTTCAACCGGACGACCGTGCGGAGGGTCTGAGTGCCAGGAAACCACAGGGTCAGACCAGGCCTGTCAGTGGAGAGGCCACCTGCCACAGCAGGGGAGGGGAGGGAGATTGGGCAGCCTGAGACCATAAGGCTTAACCTCGGGGGGTGGGTTGGAGGGGAAGGCAGTGGTGGGGCCCAGAGGAGTGGGAGTGTCTGAGAAAGAGCCAAGGACGAATGGGGAAACTGATGCCAACTGCCTGGCTGCGGGGAATGAGGGACAGGAACGGACAATAACCTGGTGGTTCATGTCCAAGGCCAGGGGATATAATGAATGCGACAAGGAGAGTCTGTCAGCAGGCAGGCAGGGCGAGGGCCTGTGGGCCACAGGCAGGAGGCTGGGCCCAGGAACTAGAATACCAACACGATATTGAAAAAGAAGAACAACGTTGGGGAACTTAGATGCCCTAATTTCCTTAAAGCTACAGCAATCAAAACAGGGTGGTATTGGCAAAGGGACAGACACTTAGTTCAGTGAACAGAATAGAGATTCCAGAAATAGACCCACACGTATTGTATATGGCCAATTGATTTTCTTCTTTTTTCTTTTATTGGGGTGCCATTGGTTAATAAAATTATATAGGTTTCAGGTGTACAATTCTACAATACATCATCTGTGTGTTCACTACCCCAAGTCTAGTCTCCTTCCATCACCATCTATCCCCCCTTTCCCCTCTCCTACCTCCCCCACCCCCCTTTCCCTCTGGTAACCACCACACTGTTGTCTGTGTATACAAGGCTTTTTTTTTTTTTTGCTTAAGCCATTCACCTTTTCACCCAGACTCCACCCTCCCCGCTCCCCTCTGACAGCTGTCAGTCCGTTCTCTATAAGTCTGTTTCTATTTTGTTTGTTTATTTCCACATATTAGTGAAATCATATGGTGTTTGTCTTTCTCTAACTGGCTTATTTCACTTAACATAATGCTCTCCCAGGTCCATCCATGCTGTTTTATTGGTAAGATTTCTTTTTTTTTCCTTTTTCTTTTTTACTGCCGAGTAGTATTCCAATGTGTGAACATAACACAGCTTTTTTTTTTTTTAAATCCTTACCTGAGAATATTTTTCCCATTAATTTTCAGAGAGAATGGAAAGGTGGGGTGAGGGGGAAAGAGAGAGAGAAACATCGATATGAGAGACACATTGATTGGTTGCCTCTCATATGCTCCCAGACCGGGTTGGGGGATTGAACTTGCAACCCAGGTATGTGCTCTTTACTGGAATTGAACCCACTACCCTGTGTTGCACAGGCCGATGCTCTAACCACTAAGAACACCTGCCAGGGCTGTACCTCAGCTGTTTTGTCCACTCATCTACTGATGGACACTTGGGCTACTTCCAACTCTTGGCTATTGTAAATAATGCTGCAATGAACATAGGGGTGCATATATTCTTTTGAATTAGTGTTTTGGGTTTCTTCGGAAAAATTCCCAGAAGTAGAATTGCTGGCTCATAAGGCAGTTCCATCTTTAATTTTGAGGTTATTCCATACTGCTTTCCACGGTGGCTGCACCAGTCTGCATTCCCACCAACAGTGCACAAGGGTTCCCTTTTCTCTACATCCTCACTAACACTTGTTCTTAGTTGATCGATTGATGATAGATATTCTGACAGGTGTGAGCTGATAGCTCACTGTGGTTTTAATTTGCATTTCTCTGATGATCAGTGATATTGAGCATCTTTTCACAAGTCTATTGACCATCTGTACGTCCTCTTCGGAGAAGTGTGTATTTGGGTCCTTTGCACATTTTTTTTATTGCATTGTTTGTTTTCTTGGTGTTGAGTTTTATAACTTCTCTATAAATTTTGGATATTAACTCTTTATCAGATATAGCATTGGCAAATATGTTCCCCCATTCAGTGGGTTGTCTTTTCATTTTGTTAATGCTGTGCAAAAACTTTTTAGTTTGATGTCATCCCATTTGTTTATTTTTTCTTTTGTTTCCCTGTCAGAGAAGGTATAACAGAAAAAATATTGCTATGAGAAATGTCTATGTTTTTTACTGCCTATGTTTTCTTCTAGGATTTTTATGGTTGAAGGCCTGGAAGCAGGGTAGAGGGTGTATATGGGGCAAAAGAGGCGACATCTGTAATACTTTCAACAATAAAGATAATTTTTTTAAAAGAGTCTAACATTTAAGACTTTAATCCATTTTGAGTTTATTCTTGTGTATGGTGTAAGAAGGTGGTCTAGTTTCATGTCTTTGCATGTATATGTCCAATTTTACCAACATCATTTATCAAATGAAGAATCTTTACCCCATTGTATGTTTTTACCTCATTTGTCAAATATTAATTGACCATAAATATGTGGGCTTATTTCTGGGCTCTCTATTCTGTTCCATTGATCTATATGTTTGTTTTTATGCCAGTACCAGGCTGTTTTGATTACTATAGCTTTGTGGTATAGTTTTATATCAGGTAGCATGATTCCTCCAACTTTGTTTTTTTTTCTCAGGATTGCTGTTGCTCTTTGGAGTCTTTTTGTAGTTCCATATACATTTTCAGGATATTTGTTCTATTAGTTCTAAGAAATACCTCATTGGTATCTTTGGGTAGTATGGACATTTTAATTATGTTAATTTTTCCTGTCCATAAACATGGTATATACTTCCACTTATTTGTATTTTCTTCAGTTTCTATCTTCAGTGTCTTAAATTTTCCAAGAACAGGTCTTTTACATTTTTGGTTAAATTTATTCTTAGGTATTTTATTTTTCAGATGCAATTGTGAATGGGATTATTTTCTTAGTTTCCCTTTCTAATAGTTCATGATTGGTGTATAAAAATGTAACCGATTTCTGGATATTTGTTTTGTATATTGCTACATTGCTGAATTTATTTATCAGGTCTAGTAGTTCTTTGGTGTAACCTATATGGTTCTCAATATACAGTATCATGTCACCTGCCAATAATGACAGTTTTATTTCTTCCTTTCCAATTTGGATGCCTTTTATTTCTTCTTCTTGTCTGACTGCTGTGGCTAGGACTTCCAGTTCTATATTGAATAAGAGTGGTGAAAGTGGACATCCCTGTCATTTTACCAAACTTAAGGAAAACATTTGTAGTTTTTGCCCATTGAGTATGCTGCTGGCTGTGGGTTTGTCATATATGGCATTAAATACATTGACGTATGTTCCCTCTATTCTCACTTTCCAGAGAATTGTTATCATAAATGGGTGCTGGGTTTTATCAAATGTTTTTTCTTCATCTATTGATATGATCATGTGGTTTTTATCATTCAGATTGTTTATGTGGTATTTCACGTTTATTGATTTGCAGATATTTTACCAACCTTGCATCCCCGGAATCAATTCCACTTGATCATGGTGTTTGATCTTTTTGATGTATTGCTGGATCCAATTTGCTAATATTTTGTTGAGGATTTTAGCATCTATGTTCATTAGCGATATTGGCCTATAACAGTGGTCGGCAAACTCATTAGTCAACAGAGCCAAATATCAACAGTACAACGATTGAAATTTCTTTTGAGAGCCGAAAACCAACCTCTGCGCATGGGCCACGAAGTTTCAATCACACTGTACGTGTGCGCCTGCACGTGGTATTTTGTGGAAGAGCCACACTCAAGGGGCCCAAAAGCCGCATGTGGCTCGCGAGCCGCAGTTTGCGGACCACTGGCCTATAATTTTCTTTCTTTGTAGTGTCTTTATCTGGTTTTGGAATTAGGGTAATGCTGGCTTCATAAAATGAGCTTAGTAGTCTTCCCTCCTCTTGAATTTTTTGGAATAGTTTGAGAAGGGTAGATATTAGTTCTTCTTTGAGTGTTCGGTAAATTCACCTGTGAAGCCATCCAGTCCAGGATTTTTGTTTGTTGGGAGTTTTTTTTATCACGGCTTCAATTTCACTAGTTGTAATTTTTCTGTCCAGATTCTTTGATTCTTCCTGATTCAGTTTTGAAAGATTGTATGTTTCTAGGAATTTATCCATTTTGTCCAGATTGTCCAATTTGTTGGAATATAGTTGTTCATAATATTTTCTTACAGTCCTTTGTATTTCGTTGGTGTCAGTTGTTACTTCGCCTCTTTCATTTCTGGTTTTATTTATTTGGATCTCTGCTCTCTTTTTCTTGATGAGTCTAATTAAATGTTTGTCAGTTTTGTATATCTTTTCAAAGAACAAGCTCTTGGTTTCATTGATCTTTCGTATTGTTATTTTTAGACTATTTTGTTTATTTCTTCTCTGATCTTTATCATTTCCTTTCTTCTACTGACTTTGGGCTTTGTCTGTTCATTTTCTTTCAAGTGTAAAGTTACATTGTTTATTTAAAATTTTTCTTGTTTCTTGAGGTAGGCTTGTAATGCTATGAATTTCCTTCTTAGGATGCTTTTGCTCTGTCCCATAGATTTGGGGTTGTTGTGTTCTCATTTGTTTCAAGGCATCTTTTAAAAATATATATATTTTTATTGATTTCAGAGAGAAAGGGAGAGAGAGAGAGAAACATCAATGATGAGAGAGAATCATTGATTGGCGCCTCCTACATGCCCCCTCCTGGGGATTGAGCCTGCAACCCAGACATGTGCCCTAACTGGGAATCGAACTGTGACCTCCTGGTTCATAGGTTGATCCTCAACCACTGAGCCACACTGGCTGGGTAAAATAGTCTTGGTTGTAGGTCCTTGCTGGGTAAAATAGTCTTGGTTGTAGGTCCTTGCCTTTCATCACTTTGAATAGTTCATGTTAATCCCTCCTGGTATGAAATGTTCCTGTTGAGAAATCAGCTGACAGTCTTACGGTAGCTCCCTTGTAGGTAACTAACTGTCTTTTGCTTGCTGCTTTTAATATTCTCTCTTTATATTTAACCTTTGCCATTTTAATAATGATGTGTCTTGATGTGGGCCTCTTTGGGTTCATCTTGTTTGGGACTCTTTGCACTTCCTGAATTCATGCATCTTTTTCCTTCACCATGATAGGGAAGCTTTTGGTCATTATTTCTTCAAATAGGTTCTCGATCCTTGCTCTCTCTCTCCTTCTTATGGTACACCCATGATATGGATGTTGTTACACTTCATGCTGCCCAAAGGTCCCTTATTTACTTATTGGCATTTACTATGCTCATTTAAAGAAATTCTTCTTTCTTTTTGCTGCTCTGATTGGGTGTTGTTCTTTTGCTACCTTGTTTTCCAAATCACTGATTCAGTCCTGTGCTTGATCCAACCTATTGTTTATTCCTTCCAGTGTATTCTTTATTTCAGATATTGTATTCTTCATTTCTGACTGGTCCATTTTTTGTGGTATCTATGTTTATTTTCATGCTGTTGACCATCCTTATAACCATTGCTTTGAAGTCTATAGCTGATAAATTGCCTCCATTTTGTTTAGCTCTTTTCTGGAGATTTCTTCTCTTTTTTCATTTGGGGCATGTTTTTTTTAATCTCCCCACTTTGGATGCCCCTTTGTGTTTGTTTTTATGTACTATATAGATCTGCTATGACTACCAGTCTTGGTGAGGTGACCTTATATAGTAGATGTCCTGTGGTGTCCAGTGGTGTAGTTTCCTTGATCACCTGAGCTGGGTGCTCCAGGAAATGTGGGTTATGTCAGCCCTCATGTTGTGATGGAGTCTTGATTGCTATTGGCCTGTTTGTGTGTGGGATCAACCCTCAGATTGGCTGACTGTGAGACTCAACCTCGAGCACAGCGTGTGAGCTGCTATGCAGGTGCTGACCACATGAAGTGGAATTCACCTCAGCAGGGTTTGGTGCCTACCAAGATCTCCCTTTGAATATTCTGCTTGTGAAACTAATTGGATCCTGCTCTGATATTGTTGGCCACTGGCCACTGGGTGTGTTGGTTCTGGGCCTCTAGGGAGGGACTCTGGTGCAGGCCAATGTCAGATGCTGCCTGTGACTGGCCTTACTCAACCTATTTGGAGCTACAAGTGATCCACAGTTTGTGTCTATCTCTGCTGGGTCTGGGTACACATGGGAAGGACCAAGCTGAACACCAAGGCCAGCTTTTACTAGCACTGGACCCAGGGGCAGGTCAATAAAAGTCCAAGACACCCCAAGATCCACCTCTACCTGCCTCCACCTGCTGACTACCTGTTAGGCTCAGTCCCTAAAGGAGCCTCTGGCAGTACTCGAGTTGCATGAGGTAGGTTCTTAGTGAGTCACCAGGTAGGGGGTCGAGTGGTGTTCACCAGATTGATACAGGTTCAAACTCAGTGCCATTGCTGGGTCTGAGGCTACTTGGCAAATGTCCCAGGGTATACCAAGTATAGCTGCCACCTTTGTGTTGGGGCAGGGTATCAGGGAGTCATCAAGGTGAGGCCATCACAGTTTATCAGACCCAAACAGACCAATATTTGGCTGTGGGAAGAGAGGACCCTGCTCCAGTCAGGCCTATGAGGGAAAAATAACTCCTGTTCTAGAGCCACACAACTCAGTCTGTCCCAAATTCTGTCAGGAGGAGATGGAGCTCAGCAGGGTGGAGCCCACCAGGTGTTGGGCAGATGGGGCTAGTGGATCTCCCATGAAGGAGAGATACTATCAGGTTTCAGGAAAGCTGAGGGGTGTGGCCTCTGTCCCAGAGCCACTAGGAGTCCAGTGTGCGGAGCTGCTGGAGCCCCAAGGTGGATCTGTCAGAGCCTGGAGCGTGGTCCTAGTAGATCTCCCATGAGGGGGAAGCAGCATTCAGGTTCACAGGAAAGTGGGAGGAATGGCCCCCACTCCAAAGCCACACAACTCAGTCACTGACACCCCCCGAGTCTGCCCAGACCTCTACACCCTGGCCAACGCAGCTGACTCCTCAACGGGTATGAGCTGTGCAGGGTGATGGGAGAGGGAGTCTGAGGGCGGGGCTATTGATTTCCCCAGGCTGATGCTACAGGGCGGGGAGTGCTCCACCCAAGGAAGACGGCTTCTGCAGTGTGGGAGAATGACTCAGCACGGGGTCCTGGGGCCTGTCTCTTCAGCTCTCTCTCCAGAGCCACAAACCCCAAAATCTCCTCACACAACTTTAGTCTGCTCTTCCCTCTCTCTGCCAGAGCCTGGGTGAGTGGCTGTGAGGGACATTTTGTGCCTGTGTCGCTAGTGGACGCTTGTCTCTCCCTGACAGGCAGAAGCCTGCTGCTGTTCACAGCCAGATGCTATGCGAGGGCTTTTTCCTGGCTCTGGTGTTACGGGCTAGGAAGCCCGGCTTGGGGTTGAGACCTCACACTTCTCAGGGGGAACTCACCTCAGCTGAGATATCCCTCTGGACTATTTTACAGCTCTGCCCCTCCTACCAGTCTCAGTGGGGCTTCTCTAAATCCTTGGTTATAAGACTTCTGTTCAGCTGGTTATTCGGGATGACTATTTTATAATTTAGTTATAATTCCAGTTTGGTCCTGGGAAGAGGTGAGTTTAGCTTCCATCTATTCCACCACCATCTTGGATTCATAGCCAATGGATTTTTAACAAAGGTACAAAGGCAATTCAGTGGCAAAAAGGTGGTCTTTTAAAAAATGGTGCTGGAACAATTGGATATACAGATGCAAAAAAAAAATAAATAAACTTTGATCCATAGCTCACACCATATGTAAAATTTGACTCAAAATAGATTGTAGATATGAATGTAAATCTAGAACTATAGAATTTCTAGGAGAAAATATTTGTGACCTAGGTTAGGCAAATGGATAATTCATAACATGAAAATTTGGTATATTGAAGTCTATCAAAATTTAGAACTTTTGTTCTTCAAAAGACACTGTTAAGCAAATGAAAATAGGAGAGTTGTGTTCATAATATGTAAAGAACTCTTAAAAGTCAATGATTAAAAAAGAGATAACACAATTAAAAATGTACAAAAGAAGACATACAAATGGCAAATAAGCACATGAAAAGATGGTCAGCATAATTAGTTGTCAGGGACATGCAAAGTAAGCCACAATGAGATCCCATTACATACTTATTAGAATGCTAAGATAACAAACAAACAAACAAACAAACCTGACTGTACCAATGGCTAACAAAGGTGTGGAACAACTGGATCTCTCATACACTACTGGTGGGACTGCAGAAAGGTACAATCATTTAAAAAAATAGTTGGTAGTTTCTTAAAAGTTAAGCATAGCCATACAATACGATCCAGACATTTTACTTCTAGATATTTACCCAAGTGAAATAGGAACTTATGTTCACATAAAAACTGGTATGCGACTGTTTATAGCAGCATTATTCAGAATCAGTAAAAAATGGAACAACCCAAATGCCTTTCAATAGATGAACAGATAAGAAAACTTCTACATCTATACAATGGCATTTACTTGGCAATAAAAACCAAGGAAGTACTGATTCACAAAAAGCCATGGATGAATCTTAAATACATTTTGCTAAATGAATAAAGACATTTACATGACATTCTACAAAAGATAAAACTATTGGGACAGAAAACAAATGAGTAGTTGCCAGGGTTGGGGAGAAGGGGTTGAGTACAAAGGATCAGCTCGAGGAAAGCTTGGGGTGATGGAACTATTCTGTTTGGTACTATCATAGTTGGATACATAACTCTACACATCTGTCAAAACACATAGGATTTTACACCGAGAAGAGTGAATATTACTGTATACAAACTTTAAAAACTCAATTGGGGTGTGGGGAACTGAATTGTGTGCAGACCAATGAATCAAATAGTCTTATGAGTTACATACTCACACTGAAGGAGGTGAGGCTGAGAGAAGCTGCCCACCTAACTTTGGAAATGGTGTTTTGTTTGGGTGCTGTAAGCTAAATAAAAATGGACTATTCACAAACACTGTATTCTGGATGGTAAATTTGTTTCTCACAAGGGTACAAGTTAGCATTCTGAAACTAGTGTACATGTATACTAGGGTTGAACTAATAAATAACCTATTGTAGATAATAACAAATAACCTATTGTAGATAGTGACAGCCAGGTTTCTCCCTTCAGACAAAGGACTTACAGATAAGTAAAGGGAAAATGCTAACATGCCAAAATGAACCCTGCAGTGTTGGGTGGGAGTTGGAGGTATCGGTGTGAACTCATGTGTGTACACACACACTCACACACACATATATACACAAATAAAAAGACATAGAAGTGAATACAGATGCATGCGTATATATGGGTTAGTATATATGCATATATTTCCTAGCTGTGCCACTGAAAGGGCCCAGAAGCAGTGGAACCTCAGTAACAATGAGCACATCTAGCACATGAATCTTGGTTTCTAAATATCATTCTCCAAAGGAAAGACCAGGGTTCCTTGGAGAAGTGGTTGACTGAAGGCCTGGGCAGGGAAAATAAATGCTAAAAAACGGCATATCCAAAGGACACAGGACACAGGAGGGAATTTCCAGTTCCAGGAAGATGAAGTAGAGGTACTTTCCCAATTCCTCCCACTAACTACAGCTAAAACTTTTGCATTATTATTTAAAAAAACATAAAAAGATTCTGAAAGGTGGAGAAAAAAAGGCAGACTGCCTAGGGACCTCAGATTCAAGGGACATCATGGTGGTAAGTTGCCTGGGTTATGCTTTGCCTCACGTTTCCTAGACTTGGAGCTATCAACTCAGAAACACCTAAAGGCACAGACCAAACAAATGTCCCAACAAAGCTTGCTCTCTCTAGCCAAAGGATCAGGAAAGGGACAGACCAGCAAGGCCAACTTTTTAATAGCAACCACCCTACTCTGGCCAAACACCATGGAAAAAACAGTGACCCCGACCCTCATCTTTGTCAGCAAAGACCAAGTGGCCTTAGACTACCACTCTAGTGATGCTACAACACGATGGCCCAGCAACCATGCTGGAATGGTGTTGGAGAAGGCCAAGCAGGGAGCTGGGGTTTTCATGCCCTCCCAGAAGGGATGAGGTGCTCCTCTTTCCTGTGTCCCCTCCCTCCATGCACTGGGGGGTGGTGTCAGAAGAGGCCTTGTGGAAAGTTAGGACTTTCAACATCACCGATCAATGAGACCACACTTCTCTCAACCATTGACAACTAGAAACCCCAGTGTCGGTGGAGACCACCTTGGAGTCAGAACTCCCGCCCTGTCCAGCAGCAAAAAGGAGCCCCTCTCAGGTGGCATTGGTGGCCAAGGGAGGAACCTGGGTGTCTACCTCCACCCTGCAGTGCCCTCCAATGCCTCTCTGGAGTGGTATCACAGAGAGTCAACTAAAACAGGAGGTTTGAATAAAATGCAGAGTCTCAGAACATAATATCAAAATTGTCCGGTTTTCAGTAAAAAATCATTCATCATACCAAGAACCAGGAAGATTCCAAATGAATGAAAAAGGCAATCAATAGATCCCACCACTGGGATGACAGAGACGCTAAAATTATGTGACAAAGATTTCAAAGCAACTGTGACAAAAAGTCCTTCAGTGAGCAATTAAACATGCCTTAGACAAGCCGTAAACCTCAGCAAAGAAATAGAAAAACTCAGCAAATAAGTAACGTATGAAAAGAACCAAATGTGGGTTTATACAAAAGATCTAACATTCATGTAACTGGAGTTCCAGAAGAGGAGGAGAAAGAGGGTGGATTTGCAAACAAACTCAAAGGAATAATGGCTGAAAACTGCCAAATGTAGCAAGAGACATAAACCTACAGAATCAAGAAGCTCAGCAAATCCCAAATGGGAAAAAAAAAATCACAAGAAACAAAGAAATCCATTCGAAGACATATCATAATCAAACTTCTGAAAACTAAAGACAAAGGAAAAAATCTTGAAAGCAGCCACAGAAAAAATGACACACTACCAATACGACAAAAACAATTCAAATTGACAGTGGGTTTCTCGTCAGAAATCATGGATAACGAAATGGAATGACACAATATATTTCAAGTGCTAAAAGAAAAAACTATTATCCCAAACCCTGTACTCAAAAATAACCTTCAGCAATGAATTGGAAATCAAGACATTTCCAGATAAAGGAAAACTAAGACATTTTTTTCACCAGCACATCCACCCTAAATGGATGGCTAACTTCTCTCAACAGAATGGAAATATCTCTAAACAGACATGAAATGATAGAAGAGGCAACCTTAGAATGTCAAGAAGAAAGAATGTAGTAAGCAGAAATATGAGTAAATACAATAGACTTTCCTCCTCTTGAGTTTTCTTCTCCTCTTGAGTTTCTAAATTATGCTTGACAGAGGAAGCAAAAACTATAACACTGTCTAATGTGGTTCTAAAGGTATGTAGAGGAAATATTTAAGACAATTATAATATAAATAGAATGTAAAGAGAGATAAGGTTTCTATACTTCACTCAAACGGACGAAATATCAATTTCAATAGACTGTGATAAGAGCAACCACTAAAAATGCAACACAAAAAAATCTACTAAAAACACTCTACATAAATCAAAATTGAATACTAAAAAATGTTCAAGTAACCCACAGGAAGGAAGAAAAAAGAAAGCAGAGAAATAAAAAAGAGTACAAATAGAAAACAAAAAATAAATTGTCAGACTTATGCCCTAAATAGCAATAATTACATTAATATAAAAGATCTAAATATACGAATTAACAGAGATTGGCATAGTAGATTATAAAACACAACCCAAGTACATTCTGTCTATAAGAAACTCCCTTCAAAGATAATGATATATGTAAGTTGAAAGTAAAAAGATGGAAAAAAATAAATCATGAAAGCAGTAACCATGAATGCAGGAATGGCTATATTAATATCAAATAAAGTTGACTTCAAAGCAAAATAAATTACCAGAGACACAGAGGCACAGTATATAATGATCAAAGGATCAATCTACCAAGCAGATATAGCAAAACTAAATGTGGATACACCAAACAACAGTGCTAAAATACGTGAAGCAAAAACTAATAGAACTGAAAGGAGAAATAGACAAATCTATAATTATAGTTGGAGCTTTCAACACTCCTCTCTCTATGATTGACAACTAGACATCAAGTCAGCAAGGATACATTCAATACTATCAACCACTAGAATCCGGTTAACATTTATAGAACGCTCCACACAACAGCAGCTGATACACATTCAAAGGCCACAGAGCATCTATCAAGATAGATAACATTCTGGGATGTAAAATAAACCTCAACAAATTTAAAAGAATTCAATTCATACAGAGTGTTTTCTCTGACCACAATGGAATCAAACTAGAAATCAATAAATAATTCATGATTAAGGGGGAAGTCACAAGCAGGGCCTTCTCACCCAGCAGGGTATGGGGATCCTCATTACAGCCTCAGTGGAAATGTAGGCTCCCACGTGGCTTCTGCTGCCAGGTTGAGGAGCCACATTATTTAAATCTACACACTACCAATAGGACAAAAACAATTCAAATTGACAGTGGGTTTCTGATCGAGAACCTACTTGAAGAAATAATCAAATAGGTCAATAATCACCAGTAGGGTGATTATTGACTAAACTAGAGGCCCTGTGCATGAAATTTGTGCACTGGAGGGGGTTGTCCCTCAGCCCAGCCTGCACCCTCTCCAATCTGGGACCCCTTGGGGGGGTGTCCAACTGCCGGTTTAGGCCCGATCCCAGCAGTCAGACATCACTCTCACAATCCGGGACTGCTGGCTCCCAACTGCTCACCTGCCTGCCTGCCTGATTGCCCCTAACCACTTCTGCCTGCCAACCTGATCACCCCCTAACCACTCCGCTGCCAGCCTGGTTGACGCCTAACTGCTCCCCTGCTGGCCTGATTGCCCCCAACTGCCCTCCCCTGCTGGCCATCTTTGACCACATGGTGGTGGCCATCTTGTGACCACATGAGGGCAGCCATCTTGTATGAGGGTGTGACGATCAATGTGCATATTACCTTGTTATTATATAGGATGTTTTCTGTCTTAATAAGACCCCAATGATATGGTCAAATGATTTTCCACCAGGAAACCAACCAAGGCCATCCAATTGGGAAAGAACCATCTTTAGTAATATTGCTGGGAAAATTGGATATCCACATGCAAAAGAGCGGAGTTGGAACCTAACCATATACAAAAATAATTCCAAATGCATCAAAGACCTGAACATGAGAACTAAAATGATAAAACTCTTAAAAGGAAACAGGGGAAAGCATCATGACATTGAATTTATCATTGGTTTCTTGAACCTGACACTCAAAGTACAGGGAACAAAAGAGAAAATCGATAAGTTAGACTACATTGAAATTAAAAACATCTGTTCATCAAAGGACATAGAGTAAAAAAGCAACCCATGGAACTAAGAAAAAATTTGAAACCATAGATCTGATAAAGGGCTAACATTTATGATACATAAATATGTCCTACAACTCAACAACAAAAAACTAACAACCTGGCCCTGGTCTGATGGCTCAGTTGGTTGGAATGTCGCCTGTACACCAAAATGGTTGCAGGTTCGATCCCAGTCAGGGCATGTACCTAGGTTTCGGGTTTGATCCCTAGTTGGGGTACATACGGGAGGCAACCGATCAGTGTTTCTCTCTCACATCAATGTTTCTCTCTCTCTCTTTCAAATCAATAAAAACAACAATTAAAAAAAAACCTCTAACCTGATTTTAAAAATTTGAACAGACATTTTTCCAAAGAAGATATACAATTGGCCAATAAGGATATGCCCATTATTACTAATCCTATATATAAAGAGGTAATATGCAAATTGACGATCACACCCTCACAAAGATGGCTGCCTACAACCAGGCCAGCAGGGGTGTTAGTGAGGGACGACCAAACGACTGAACAAGCAGGCTGCGTGGGGCGACCAGGCCAGTGGGAGGGGCCATGAGGGACGACCAGGCTGGCTGGGGGGGGGGGGGGCAGTTGGGGGCTACCAGGCCGCAGAGGGGGCAGTAAGAAGCAACCAGGCCAGTGGGGAGGGGCAGTTAGGGGCGACCAGGCTAGCAGGTGGGGTGCAGTTGGGGGCAACCAGGCTGGCAGGGGGCAGTGAGGGGTGACTAGGCAGGCAGGCAGGTGAGCGATTAGGAGCCAGTGGCCCAGGATTGTGAGAGGGATGTCCGACTGCCGGTTTAGGCCTGATCCCCGGGATCAGGCCTAAAGCGGCAGTTGGACATCCCCTGAGGGGTCCCGGGTTGGAGAGGGTGCAGGCTGGGCTGAGGGGACCCCTCCCTCCCCCATGCATGAATTTCGTGCACCGGGCCTTTGGGAATTGCTAATAATTGGTTAAAGGTAAATCAGAACCACGAGATATCTCCTCACACCTATTAGAACAACTGCTGAGAGAGAGAGAGAGAGAGAAAACCCCAGACAAGAGTAAGCTTTGGTGAGGTTGTGCAGAAACTGGAACTCTGGTGCTTTGCTGGTGGGAATGCCAAATGGTGCAGCCACTATGGAAAATAGTATAGTGACTCCTTTAAAAATTCAAAATAGAATAACCATTCGATTTAGCAATTACACTTCTGGGTATATACCCAAAAGAATTGAAAGTAGGGTCTTGATGAGGTTCTGTACTTACATGTTCATAGCATTATTAACAGTAGCTAAAAGGTGGAAACAACTCAAGTGTCCATTAGTAGATACATAGACAAAATGTGGCATGTACCAGTTGGGCAAAAGTAGGTTTGTAGTTGTGAGTTAATAAAACTATTGTAATAATCATAACCTGCATGTATGTTTCCACACTAACAACTGTAAACCTACTTTTGCCCACCCCTTATATAATGAATTATTCAGCCTCTTTAAAAAGGAAGGAAATTCTGATACATGCTACAATGTGGATGAACCTTCAGGACATAAGTGAAATAACTCAAAAACAAAAATGCGAGTATTGTCCAGATGGTGTGCTCAGTGGTTGAGCATTGACCTATGAACCAGGAGGTCAAAGTTCGATTTCCTGACTGGGCACATGCCTGGGTTGTGGGCTCAATCCCTAGTGGGGGGCATGCAGGAGGCAGCGGATCAATGATTCTCTCTCCTCATTGATGTTTCTCTCTCCCTCTCCCTCTCTCTGAAATCAATAAAAACATTTTTTTTAAAAAAAAGGCGAGTACTGTATGATTCCACTTATATGAGATACTGGAGCAGTCAAATTCATAGAAACAAAGTAGAAGGCCAGCTGCCAGGGGCTGTGGGAGGGGAAGGGGAGTTGCTGGTTAATGGGAAGTGTCAGTTTTGCAAGATGAACAAGTCCTGGAGATGGGTGGTGGTGATGGTTGCTCAACAATGTGATGTGCTTGATGTCACTGGACTGGAAAAATGGTTAAGGTGGTAAATTTATGTTAAAGTATATTTCACCGCATTTTTAAAGTTTCCTGTCTTGTTCGGCTGCCCTTTCCTGGACCTGTGGTTAGAGGGCAGGTTTTCGGTGAGGCTTTTTTTTTTTTCTTTGTCTGTGTCCATCGGTGTTTGTGGGTTGTTGACTCTTTCGCAAATTTGCGCCCAGCTAAAGGAAAACGCAGGTCCGCGGCCCTGCCGCTGGCCTCTCTCCACCCTCCGGCCTCTTAGCTTGGGTGGCAGAGCGCCGGGTCAGCTGTGCTGGGGGACGGCTCGGGCGCTGTGCTCCGGTTAGCCCCCCAGCTCACGCTGGGACTCACCGAGGACTGCAGACCACTGAGTCCCGGGTTCCCAAGGGCAAGGACCGGTCCTGCCTCCTCACAATGAACCCCTCAGCTAAGCACCGCTGGTCCTGGTCAGTCCTCACACAGCGCCCCAGGTCCAAGGGCGGCCTTCCCAGCGGCTCTCGCCCAGCTGCGCGCCGTCACGGCTCCCGCGCCCTCCTCTGGCCACGCGTTCTGAGCTTCCCCGTGTTCTCCTCAAGCAGGAAGGCAGACGCTCCCTGGAACCTCAGGAGGCCGCTTGGAAGCTGAGTCCGCTGCACAGCAGCGAGCCCTTTGTCCTCCCCGAAAGGCCAGCCTCGGCCCTCTGTGGACGGCATCTGGTCCTGTGGATGCTGTTTGCACTCCCGCATTCGCTGGACAGACGGTGGGTCCAGCAGGGGCTCCCGCCCAGGCTCAGCACCCGGCACTGCTCCACGGAGGGGCGTGCAGCGTGTGGGTCTCCTGCCTCCTCGGCCTCCACGGAGCAGCTCACTGGACCCTCCAACGCTTCAGCGTTAGGACTCATTAGTGCCAATTCCCAGAGGAGAAGATGGGGGCTGGAGGCTTTAAGCCGTCTGTCCCAGGTCACACGGCTGGCAAATGGCAGGACCGGGACCAGGAGCCAGGGCGCCTCCCTTCGGAGCCCGAGCTCTTCCGCATAGAGGTGCTCAGTCACGTTCTTGTGTGAGGGGTCCACAGCCTCAGAGCCTGATGGTCACTCAGGGGACCGTTTCTCAGACCCCAGGGAGCAAACACAGCGCTGCCTCTGGCCAAGGTCCTTTTGGCTGTAACCCGCTTCTGCCCAGCTCAGGTGATAGGTAGGGACCTCATGGTGATAGGACCGCTCAGGTGATAGGACCACATGGCTGGCAATACCAAGAGGAGGAGCGAGAAGCTACCGACGTCACATTTCCTGAGGGGCTGCGGGCTGCAGTTTGTTCCGGTTTGCAAAGCCCATTGGGTACCGCCACCGTTTCCTCTCAAGGCAGTTAAGCTGCTTCCGAGAGAAATGGTTTGGGTTGGGCCTTGGATATGACTCCCGGGAAATGATGGTGGCAGGTGATGTGCATCAGGAACCCTCCATCTCTGACGCCGGGCTGGCTCTGGATGTGGTCCAAGAACTGGTGTGCCCTTGGTCCCCGTTCTAGTCCCCGCTGGTCTGGCTGCCCTGGGTGGGCCTGACGGGAGCTTTGGCACAGCCTACGTTTTTGGAGACCAGCCGTGGGCCAGGCCACGTAGGCGTCGGTCTGCTGGCCTGTGAAGGAGGCCTTGTCAGTGTCCCACCCATTTACAGATGCGAAAGCAGAGGCGGAGGGCGGCTTCGGGAGCCCTGTTTGTGTGAACCGCTTCCGTAATTCAGGGGCTCCCCGGAGGGTAACCAGCGCAGAGCTGGCCAGGGCCAGGCATTCAACAATAAGTATTGGTCAAACACTTGAACTTATTTCTTCGCTGTGATGGGCTTATATCTTTGATGCCATTTAGTTCAACTTCCCACTAAGTGCAGGAACTCCTTCTACGGCCTCCCCGGTAGATGGCCATGCACTTGACTTCCCCCAGGGACAGGGAGCTCACTCCTCCAGCCTGTGGACAGCCCTAACCCCGAGAAAGGACAAAAGTTTATTATTCGGATCTGAGCGCTGCCTCTCCACGCCGGGAAGCAACTGGCTCTGGATTTCCCTGTTGCTGAGCTCACGCTTCTCCTATTCTACAGTTTGTCCTTAAAAATCAGGAGAGGCCTGCTCCTTCCCCTCTGATTTCCCAGCGGGGGATTTGCGGAAGGCTGGCCGGGTGTGAAGAGTGTGAGGCCCAGCCGCGGTGACGCCTGAAGGAAGGGCCTGTGTGTTCAGCCTGGAGAAGGTAGGTTGGTAGCGAGGCGAGGCGTCCGAGGGGAACCCTCACCTCTTTTCAAGGCACTGCAGGTGCAAATGCAGGAATAACAACAACAACAGCAGCTGCTCATTACTGAGCTGAACACTTGCCTTGTAGCATCTATTTAACCCCCATAACAACCCTCTGTGGTGAGTCTTATTATCCCCTCTTTACAGATTAGGAAACTGAGGCGCAGGGAGGTCAAATCACACGTGCACCGTCATTCAGCTCGTAAATGAAGCAGCCGGCATGCAATACCCAGTAAGACTGGCTGGAGCCCGCCCTCAGCTGCCATGACCAGCTCCTGGCGGCAGGTGGGAGCTGCCGGGAGCCAGCCTGGCGTCTGGTTAAGGGGAGCGCTCATTAGGAGCTGGGAATGTTGGGCCATGGAATTAGCTGCCTGGGACGTGGTGAGCACCACGGAAGGCCCATGTCCAGTGGTGTCCAGGGACAGGAGCTGGCAACCTGGGAATGAAGAGAGAGAGGAGCGAGTGGTGTTGCCACGCGTCTCTGAGGCCAGGTGTTTCAATTCCGATGAAAACTCTTTTGGTGCCCGCATCTCGGAGTCTCTCCCCAAATACTAGGATTCCCTAAAAACTGGGGTCCCGGGAGAACCGTTGCCAGGAACAAGTTGCCAGAAGCTGGGAAGGGGAAGGGTCAATGGGCATTTGAGGGAATGTGCGCAGGCCTCCATACCCCTCCCCCCGCCCCTACACCCCCGGGTCTGCCCACCTCGCTGTCCCGGTGCTTGAGGACTGCCTCCCTTCCCATCTCCACAGCCAGGTTGCCCCAGGAGCCCGGCTGCTTCTCTTTCCTCATTGCAGGCACCCCGGCAGGCAGAGTCTGTGACGCCCAGAGGTGGAAAGGAACTGCCAGGGATATGTCATTGATGAGGGCGTCAGTCTGGTCCTGCCCCGGGGCGGGGAGGCGGGAAGGGGGTGGGAGCTCCATGGGACAGGAGGATGGCAGTGGTCAGGGAGGATTGCCAGTAGCATGTGAGGGTGTGGGTCTCCCCGCCACCAGCCGCCTGGATCTGTTACCACCCAGACCTCCTCATGCAACTGAGCCCAGGGTGCCGGCTGCACACCAGATATCTCTGAGCCCATTTGAGAGGGCGCAGTGCTGTCCAGCACACAGCATTCAGGACACATGGGCCTGGCGTGCAGCCATGCTCCGTACATGGGCGCGACTAACACCTTAGAGAGCAGCGCTGTGGACACCGGGCCTGGGTTCTAGTCCTGGCCCCGCACTTCCTGGCGAGGCCTGCAGCCAGGGGTCTAACCTCTCTGGCCTCCCCTAAAGTGGGATAAAGTAGCTCCTTAGCACAGGTGCTGGCTCAGAGGAAGTTCTCAGTGAATGGTTGCCACTGTCATTGCTCTTCTTATCGGTTTTGCCCGGAACAACACTGGCACCTCCTTGGAAGTTTGGGAACCACAGGAAAAGGGAAGAGCGAGAGAAGTGGATATAAAGACAGTGAGGAGACCGTGGCCGGGAGGCTCCGTTGGTTGGAGTGTCATCCCATACCTGGAAAGGTTGTGGGTTCAATTCCAGGTCAGGACACATACCTAGGTTGTGGGTTCGATCCCCGGTCGGGGCATGCACAGGAGCAACTCATCGATGTTTCTCTCTCACGTTGATGTTTCTCTCTGTCTCCCTTCCTCTCTCTCTACAAACAAATCAATAAACATATCCTTGGGTGAGGACTGAAAACCAACAACAAAACCAAAACCAAAAACAGCGAGGAGGATTCCAGCACTACACACACGTATGGAGCTACCGTGGTTTGCCAGCCACGTGTATGCACATGTTACCTAATCTTCACAAAAACCTGTGCAGCTGGGGTCCTTCGTCTCCACTTTACGTGGTGAGATGAGCCACAGAGAGGGCAACTTGCCCAGGGCTACAGAGCCCATCCACAGCTCAGCTGGGGGCTCGGAGGACAGCCATGGTTTGGGGAAGTCAGAGGAGGGGGTGAGCTTGGTACTGTCACCCCTCTCCAGCCAGGACACCAGGCTCTGGCCCCTGAAAGCAGCGGTTCGAACATTTTGGCCTCCACTTTCTTTCCAGATGATACATACTAGGCCCATGAATGTTGAGCTCTAAGTCGCCTGAGAGCTGGGTGCTGGCTGAGAGTGGCGGGGTGGGCATGTGTCTGGTGCATCGCTGACCTTGAGTAACCAAGCCAATGTCCAGGCAGTGCTGGGCTCGGGGAGGCAGCTCTGTGCGTGGTGGGCGCCTGCTCCCGAAGCCAAGGCCGTGGGGCCCTCTTTCGGCCCCTCCTGTAGCCCAGGAGAGCAGATTTTCCCGAGCTTCCGGCTCTGTCCCCTGCAGGCTGAACAGTGACCTGGCACCTGGGAGGGCAAGGAGGACGGTCTCCTCCTACGAGGGGCCAGTGGCCGAGGGCGCCGGGGAGAGGGAGGCCGGGAGGGGGCCAGGATCTCAAGGTGGCAGCGGCAGCAGCCGGGAAGACAGTCCCAGCTCCTCCCCCAAGTTCCCTGTCCAGGAGCCCAGGGATATATGGGCTGTGGATGCCACTTCCCAGACCCAGAGCCTGAGTCACCTGCCCGAGGTCGGGCATCTGATAAGAGACAAGGCTAGGAGCTGGACCGGGTCAGCATGACCCCAGGCCTGCAGTCTTGCCACCTCATCACAGTGCTGTCTTCCTGTGGCAGACCCTGCCTGGAGCATCAGCCCTAGGCCCGGGTGCCCACGCCCTCTATGGTATGGCCTCAGAGTCAGAGGTGGGCATGGGGTTCAGGCAGCGCCCTGCCTCTGCCCCTCCTCCGGACGCCCCTCCTCCTGACGCCCCTGCTGTCAGACAGGGAAGGGTCCTTATTTTTGTCTTGTTTGATGAACCAGAAATCAGCAGCCGGGAAAGGGCCAGCGGCTTGCCTGGGGCCGCAGAGCAAACTGGAGGCAGAGTTGTGGAACTCAGGCCTCATGGGCGGGTCTCACACTGTCCCCTCCTTCAAGGATGACACCTTGTCACAAAAATGTAGAAGGGACCAGGCACAGCCAGAACCAGCCCTGTCTGTGCAGCTGTTTAAATATTGTAAGAATCCCTAAAACCGACCGTGTGCTGGCGGACGGCGACGGTTCCCAAGTGCCCCACTGCAGAGGCCGGGAGAAGCCTCCAGCGCAGAAGTCAGGCTCCGCCAGTTCTCCGACCCAGTTGTTCCCAGGGAAGCGCCAGGCAGTTAGACCAGGGCCCTGGTTTCCTTCCAGCCACACCTCCTGGAATCCCAGGAGCTCCCCACTACGGCTGAGGAAGCTGCTGCCAGCCTCAGTTTCCCCATCTGTGACACCTGGCTCCATACCTGCTTGTGGGACTCATTAAGAGCCCCCTCCTGCAGAGGCAGGGCTCGGAGTGCAAAGAGGGCTTCGAAGAAAAGTCAGGAATTAGCCGCCCTGTGTCCGGCCTTAATGCAGCAGACCGCTCCAGCCACGCCCCTCCCTTCCCCTGAGTAAGCCCTCTCCCTGGCGGAGCCGACCTCAAAGGCCAGCCCACAAAGGGGCCCTGACATCCTTGTGAACAATGTCCCTGTTTACCTGACAGATTGTCTGCTTTCTTTTCATCTCCGAGGAAAGAGCTCCCGCTGGGAGCCGCTAATCCCAGAGTAAACAGATGACCTCGTGGTGCCTTTCTCCTGGAGGTGGGGTGCCAGCAAGCGCCCCAACTGTGCAAACAGACCCGGAGCCTCCTGCGCCTGGGGGGGCGTGGTCCTGGCCTGGTCGGGAGGGGCCGTTCCCTCCCCAGCCCCTCTCTCCCTTTGTGTTTCACATTGAATGGGGGGAAGCTCAAAGGCAAGGGCATGAGAGGTCAAAGCCAATTTGCAGGGCCGAGCCTGGGGGAGGAGAGAAGGCGAGAGACGCAGTGTGCGGAGGCCTGACCTTCACCTGAACACGACCCGTGGCCTCTCCTCAGCCTTCTGAGCGCACTGCCCAAGCAGAGCTGGCTTGTGTCCCGCGCTCTCTCACTAGCTGTGTGACCATGTGACCGAGGCCAGCAACTGCCGCTCTGGGCCCCGTGTACTCATCTGGAAAGCGGGGATGCAGACCCCTTTCTGTTAGGGCAGTGGCAAAATATTGTGGTGTGTTCTCAACAGCAGTGGTGACTTGTGATGAGGGCGGGAGTGAGGCTAAGCCTGCAACCAGCTGCCAACAGAGCGGGGAGGGGATTCCGGGCTGGGGGCAGGCAGAGCCGGACAAAGACGCTCAGTTGGGAATGAATAGGGCCTGTATGGGAGCGAATGAAGCGGCCTCTGAAACAACATATTACATTCCAGGGCTGTTATCTCTGGGAGGGAACCCGGATTCCCCTTCCTGGCAGGGTGACCTTGACAGCAGGTTGGCCTCTGCCCTTCAGTTTCCTCCTTGACGAGGGGGCCGAGAAGTCCTGCATCCAAGGCTCTGATGAAGGGAGCAGGACCTGACGCCTGGTAGACACTCACTAACCATCCGCTCCCGGGTGAGAAAGGGCAGGTGCCCATCCCCGAGAGCAGCTGGGGGGCGGGCTGAGCCCTGGCAGCCCTCCTTCGCTGCAGAGGGCAGCGTGGCCCTCACACATGGTGAGCCCGGACCTGAGTGCCGTCCTGAGCCCCCTCCTCGGGCACCGTGGGTCTGTTCCTTAGCCCTCCTGTGCTTGCCCCTCCTCTCTTGGCATCCAGGGCATCTGGACCCCCAGCGCCTCGGTGGGGAAGAGGAGGAGAGAAGGGTGTCGCCGTGGGGGCCGGCGGCTCCTGCTGCACTGGGTCCCTGTCGCACACATGCAGTGTGTGCCCAGGCCCCCGGCTTCCCCCTTTAAGGGAGAGAGGGCGTAAGGGAGGGAAGGCAAAGGGATGAAGTATTTGATGAGCATCTTAAAGCAAGCTCATCGGTATCAGAAATGAGCCTGGCCTCCCTTAGCAGCACGCTCAGCTCACTGCAGCTTAAACAAATGAACATTTACATTTCTATCACGGTAAGAATCCTGGGAAACCGGGAGCTGCTGGTCTGGGTCAGCTGCTGGTGATGCCAACAAGGACGGGGCTCTTCCCAGCTTCCTGCTCATCGTCCTCAGCACGTGGGCCCACTTGTCTCCTCATGGTGGCGAGGTGGCTGCCTCAGCTCCATCAGGAAAGCAGAGGGTCTCCCAGGAGCCCCCTGTTGGTGCCTCATTGGCCAGATGTGGGTCACATGGCCACTCCTGGCGGCAAGGGGTGCTGGGAATGCAAATACCTGAATGGACTTCTCCAGCCTCCCGCCAGAGGCAGACAAGGGTGGGTGGGGAACGTGGGGTGAGGGGACGGGTAGGGAGTCATCTGAGCAGCTGCCTGCCGGAGGAGATGGCGTGCTCACCCCAGCCTTACCGAGGGGAGCCTGGAGCCACGGGCAGGGAAATCTCACTCAATAAGCCGTCTGATTGATTTACTTTGCCATTCTGGGCCGGCAACCAGAGATGCAGAGATAAAAGCCACCCCTCGCCTCCCAGAGAGAGAAGGAGAATGATAATAGCAATAAAAACAATGTAAGAGCTAGAATTCACTGAGCACGTACCAAGTGCCAAGTGCTTGTTGGGCACTTTCCAGACTCGATCTCTTCTCATGCCCACTCCAACGCCAACGACGGGCAGGATTCCACCTGCTGTGGAGGAAGCCGGGCTCAGCAAGGCCCTGCCCCACCGGCTGCCCCACCGCCTGCATGAGGTGGTTCTCGTAAGAGGCCAGCTATGAGTCAGGTTCACGGGCAGTTCAGGGGAACGGGGTGCCACTCGCCCCGGGGAGGGCACGGGAGGCTTCGGGGGGTGGGAAGATGTGTAGGACCTAGAAGCACCAGCTGGGAAATCCCAGTGAGACAAGGCGAGGGCACAGCCTCAGCGAGGAGAGATATCTGCAAGGACATCGGAAGTGACTTGAGCAAAACCTGAGGTAGCCCTAGAGTCTGTGCACTCACACTTAGCCAGGAATTCCTGTGTTTAAAAGAAGCATTGCAAATAACACACACTGCTAAAACACATGAGCAACGTGGGTAGCCAAAGGGAGGCAAACATATTGAAAATAAAATTCCTTTGCTTATAAAATTGTCAGAGGTTTAAAATAAAGCATATTGACACTTGATGCTGGTGATGATGTGGTGAAATCGACAATGTGCACACACGGCTGGTGAGAGTAAGTTCTTTAAAATGTGCTGACCTGTGCAGCACATGGTATACTAAGGAACGATGCAGAGGAGGTTGGCCCGGCCCCTGTGCAAGGATGACAAACAAATCCCTGAAGCGCTCCATATTTTCCAATGGGCAGTGAATTAAAATGCTGTGGTGCGCATATACAATGGACTATTACTCAGCCATAAAAAAGAACAGAATCTTACCTTTTAAGACAGCATGGATGGACCTAGAGGGTATTATGCTAAGTGAAATAAGTCTGAGAAAGACAAATACCATATGCTTTTATTTATATGTGGAATCTAAAGAACAACATAAACAAACAGAATAGAAACAGACTCACTGATACAGAGAACAGACTGATGGGCTCCAAAGGGGAGGGGAGTTGGAGACTGGATGAAAAGGTGAAGGGATTAAGTACCAATAGTTACTTACAGATAGTCATGGGGGTGTAAAGTACAGCCTAGGGAACATCTATGATAATAAAAGCGTAATATGCTAATTAAACCAGACATCCGGAAGGGGAAGCCCGGGTTCTGGGTGCCAGAGGGAAGCCGGTGCAGGCAGCCGGGGAAAGAAGGCCTACTCTTGCATGAATTTCGTGCATCAGGCCTCTAGTAGACAATAATATTGTAATAACTATGTGTGGTGCCAGGTGGGTCCTAGAAATATCGGGGGAACACTTTGTAAAGCATATGATTGTCTGACCACTATGCTGTACACCTAAAACTAACACAAAATAATGTTGAATGTGACTGTAATTGAAAAATAAAATTAAAAATAAATAAAATAATAAAAAGTAAATAAAATGTGCTGATCTTTCGGCTTTGCTTCTGAAAATAAGCCTGAAGAAGTGATAAATAAAAGGACTGTGCAGGACAGGTAATTTATTGAAATCTGAATTTGCCTTTTCTCCCCTGCATTTCCCTCTCAAAGTCCCAGATGTGTAGGTGACCCTTGCCTGCGCCCTGACCCCAGGGGCCTTTGCACAACCCAACCCGAAGCTCCTGACAGGCACTGTCCTTTGGGAAAAAGGACCATCAGGAAAGAAATTGCGCAGGCCGTCCCCAAAGGGAGTGGGATGGGGGAGAGTCTGAGTAGGAAGGGGGAAGGGTTCTGGCCGCTTGGAAGGGCTCCCAAGTCCCAGCGGTGGGATGGGGCCCCTCCATAGCAAGGGCACACCATCCAGGGAAACGAGTCAAAGCACACCCCCACCCCGTGTCCTGAGCCCCAAACCTGGCAGCTCAGCAGCCACTGGATACCAAGGAGCATGCCCACTGGGGGAGGGCTGCCTCTGGGCCGCCGCCCACGGCGCCTGCAGACCGTGCACACTCAGGGACCTCGGCGTGAACCCGAGGCAGGGAGTGCTGAACGACCGACCCAGGTGATTTTCCTGGCCAGGCCCTAAGTGGAATGTAATAAATGGGACATTCGCATAGATCTACATTTATGCGAAAAATTAAGGTAATTGAGTATAGCGTTATCTTGTTTGCTATTTTAAACTAGGAGTTAAATATTTCCATATTGAGATGCCAAAGTCCCTGGCCGGTGTTCCCTGAACTCCAGGCACATACCTTTCCCATTGCTCCAGCCCGGCTGGAGGATCATTATCTATATTTAGTGCCTCGCTGTCCTTCGAGGTTCTTGATCCTGGAGGCTCATCAGGACGATCTCCTGTTTACCTCCATATCCCCAGCGCCTTGCACAATGCCTGGCAAACACTCGGGGAATGAATGGGGGAATAAACAAGTACATGAATGAGTGAGTGAGCGAATGAATCAATGAACTAATAGGCATCTGGCGTGTGAGATAAAGGGCTGGTGAGGCTGTCCTATCATCCGCACACAGCCGCTCCTGGAAGTCCGGCGAGCTGTGCAGGCAGCGGAGTTAACTGGAAGCCCAGCCTCGGGGAGTGTGAACAGCCCTTCTCCAGGCAGGGCCGACCGGGAGCCTTGCGGGCAGCTTGCACAATCCTGTGGGCTGCTGTGATTCTCATTTTTGGGGCATGGAGTCATCTCTGCCGCGGGCCTCTCCCTCCTTGCCCTGGATCGTCTCCTGGCAACATAAAAGGAACTGTGTGTCTGTTGTCCGTGGGAAGAACTTCAGACCCCCATCCCCTCTAGGAAGCCTGACCTGATCGACTAGATCTACCCCGGGACACAAGGAGGCGGGGCCTCAGGGGAGCTTGGAGCTCATCCTGCCCAACCCCATCGTTTCACCTCCTTCCTGAGCCCCAGTCCCCTGAGACCTGAAGAGGTGGGGACACAGCCCACTGCAAGTGTGGCAAAACTTGGCATGGAGCTCGGTGTCCTGGATGGCACCTGGTTTCACAACCAGTCCAACAGGCTGTACATTCCTGAACAGCCGCTGTCCAGCCTGTGAATTTGGGTCAGAGGCCTGTCTTTCCTGAGTCCCAGTCCCCTCATCCGCGTTGCATCGCGTGCAAGGCTGCTGTGGAGACCGCCTGCCAGGCCCCTGGAGGTGCCCCGTGCAGTGCCTGGCTCAGTCTGGCGCGCCTGCCTCCCACCTCCTCCTGCCCTTTCTTTCCTAACTTCTCCCACTCACCGTTTCTCACCATTCCTCCATGTCTGGGCATGAAGTGCCCCTTCATGCTGAACGCCCCACTGCAGGGACATTTACTTCCCTGATTGGCTGTGTGTGCTGTCATGGCTCTAGATTCATTTGTATCCGCCTACTTTCTCTCTCCTCATGCCCCTCTTGATCTTGCCAAATTCATTCATATGTTCCTTTCTCCTTCCCTTCCTGCCAACGTTGCCAGGCCCCGGCTGTGTTCCAGGTACCTGCTGGGCAGAGGTGCTCTTGGCTAGCCTCTGCCCTGTAAGAGCTCACCTATTGCTCGAGGGAAGCCGTGTGGGCAGTGACAGCACAGGGACGGAGAGCTGAATGGCCGAGGCCATGCTGGGTATCTCAGAGTCCTATGTCCTAGCTCATTTCTGGAACACTGGGGTAGGCAGGGGACGGTCATGGCTGAGCTCTCAAATCGGTGACTGTCCTCTTACATGATGTCATTAAACGAAGAATTTTAAGATGGGCAATTATCCTGAATTTCCAGGTGGACACAAAGATCCTTCTAAGAGGGAGGAAGGAAGCCAGAGAGGAGAGAAGGTGTTATTCTGCAGGTATTGAAGATAGAGGGAAGAGGCCATGAGCCAAGGAATGTGGGTGTCTCTGAGCCTTCAAAAGGAACCAGCCCTCCTGACAGCTTGATTTTAGTCCCTGAGATTCACTTTGGACTTCTGGCTTCCAGGACTGTAAAAGACTAAATGTGTGTTGTTTTAAGCCATTATGTTTGTGTTAATTTATTACAACAGCAACAGGAGGTGAATGCAATGGCAGAGGGCCATGTTTCCTTGTCCCCCAGCAGTGAGGTGGCACTAAGTGGCTACCCTGGCCAATGCGATGTGAAGGCAGGTGACAATTCCTCTAGCTGCCACAGTCACCGAGGATGTTGTAGCTGATGAAGACACAGGATGGTGATGCTGCTGGCAGCTGGGTCCCTGCCTGGCCGTGTGGAGCAGAGGCCAAGCTGCCTGTCAAAACCAACTAGAACTTGGGGGGTTATCGTTACAGCAACATACTGCAGCCTCTCCATACCATGGGAGCTCTGATTAGCTTCTGCTTCACAGGGAGATGATGATCACGCCTCGAGAAGACAGGCCAAAGGAGATGATGGCACAAAGGCCTGCAGGGGTTCGAGTCTGTGTAGCTGGTGCAGGGCGCAGGGGGGCAGTGGTGGGAATGGAGGTTGACTTCAAAGGTTGGGGCAAACGGGGAGCAGAGAGCTGTCCATTCTCTCTGGCCGAACGGTTTCCTCTGATTGCTCCCCAGGATCAGACTCCTCTCCTAGCAGGTGCTGCTCAGAGTGTATCTGTGTGCGTGCAGGGCTCGTGTGTGCACACACGTGTGTGCTTGAGAGACCTGTGTGTGCACAGGTACACAGGCATACGTAACTGCATGTGAGCTTCCAGGGGTTTCCCTCTGGGCCGAGCTCTAGCTCTAGGGGATGGCAGGGTGCAGGCGGGTTGCTGATGTGGAGGGCTGGATGGAGTGCACAGAACACCTGGCCCTGAGGAGGAGCCTGCGAGAGTGTCAGAGTGGAGAGAGGCTTTTACATCGTCAGCGACGCCAGAGCCTGGGGCCCAGGGCTGGCGGGTGACAGGAGGCCTGACTCCGGTGCCAGCCTTCAGAGCCCTGCAATGACTCACCAACCTGCGGCCCCAGAGGGGGCCACGCTGCCGGGGCACGGCCTGGTCTCCAGGGCCAGTGTGAGCCAGGGACGCCTGTCACTCAGGCCCGCGGGTCAGGCTCGCACGCTGTGTTCATTGCCCACATTACTCACTGTTTTGTTACCTAAAATACATTTAATTCCTATTAATAACGAGCACTGCAGGGCATAGATTTCATCATTCGCACTAAATTACTTTATTGCTGTTTACAAAGGAGCTGCCTGTGCTGTCTGGCAGGGCCGCGGCGGCCGGGCCTTCCCACAGGGGCCGCTCTCACTCGCGGGCGCCGTGCATGGGGTGTGGAGTCACAGGCGGGTGTGTTTCCTTGTCCGATGACAGCAGCTCATGAAGGTGCCCCTCCTTCTGCGTGGCCTCTCTGTGGGGTGCTGGCGGCTGGAGACCGGTGTGGTGCCTGGATGGAGGCAGGAGCCTGATTTATCAGAGACTACGACAGGCCAGGCTCATGGCTAAGGGCTCCCAGGCACTTCTCCCCCCGGGGCCCGGGCCCTGTGGCTAGCGTCTGCCAGCGTCCTTGTCCCTGTGTGGGAATGGAGGCTCTCAGAGCCCAGAGGGCCCGCCTCAGGCTCCCGGTGAGCGCAGCCTGGCCTGGCTCCAACGCCCGGCCCTCTGCCGTCCCCTAGGCGCTGCCGTTCCTCCCCGTCCCCGGCGGGAGGCCGCTCCTGCTCGCCTCTCAGTGACACTGTGCTGGCAAAGAAGACTACTCATTAGTGCTATTATTTTTTGCAATAAGTTTTGTATCTTTCATTAATGGCCGTGAAAGTCCTGCTCCATTCCCTGGCCCTCGGGGCGCGGGTAGTAAGAGATGATGCCAGAGCTGGGGTGGGGTGCGTGCTCGAGGGGCTTCTCTCGCCCACCGAGCACACAGGCCTGGGCAAAAACAATTCCTACTTGGCGAAGGGCGGTATTTGCCCGGGACAGGACCTTTCCGCCCCACACCCGGCTCTGTTGGTTCTGGCACAGGCCTGGGGCATGTCCAAGCCTCCAAGTTTGCTCACTTCCTGGATTCCTTATCATGCAGCCTGTCCTGCCAGCGGGCAGGTGAAATGCTGTTCTGTGCCTAAGAGAAGATAGTAAGTTCCACAAAACCATTCCTGCCCCCGAGGGCAGGGCCGCCAGGGCTGGGGCAGGGTTGCAGGAGCAGGTCAGATGCACAGATAAGCCTGCCCGCCTTCGCCTGGCCCCGGCCGGCCACCTTTCCCCTGTGATTTCCCGCTCCTGAATTCTCCGCTCCGGCCGCACGGGCTCCTCACCCCATCTGGAACCACGTGCCCTGTCCAGCCCCATGCCTCTGCCCGGGCCATGCCTGCTTTGGCATTTCCTCCCACCAGCTCTCCAGTTGAAATCTTACTTGATTGGCAGGATAAATGAATGGGACTGAGTGACAGTCTCCCTTCCCCGGGGTTCCTGGCGCTCAGGGCTCCCCCGGGTGTGTGTTCTGGTGTCAGAGCGAGCCCACAGGTGGTCCTGCAGACACAGGAGGCCCGGACTCTGCACCTCAGGAAGCCACACAACAGATAGCTGTGGGTGGCTGGAGAGTGAGGGGGGGCAGTCAGGGGGCGGACGGGGAGGGTTTCCTGGCTCAGGACTTGGCAAACCGGGTCAAGTCCTAACTCCCAGCCTTCCATCGCTGTGACCTTACGAGGTGGCTGCAGGCTTCCTGTGCCTGAGCAGAGCCAGCATGCCGGCAGCTCCTGGCTTGCGAGGTTTAACGCGAGCGGCAGGCCTGTGAGGCAGCTCGAGCACGCCTGCCCGGCGCTCCGTGCGGATTTCAGGCACGTGCTGGCCGTCAACAGCCTCAGTGCTCTGAGCACTGTCCGCGGCCTCCCCCGGCCCCTTCTTTCCCAAGGAGCCTGCGTGCTCTGCTGCTGCTCATCCTTGCAGAGGAGGGACCCAGCGCTGAGGCGGTGGTTCGGGACCCAGCGCTGAGAGGCGGCAGAGCGAGGGGTAAGCCACACCCACTTGGCTGGACCCTGGACTGGGTCCTTTCTGCCACCTACCCCCGCCCCTCTGGCTGACCCCAGGCCTCGAGCCTGTCTGGCCCTCCAGCGTCCGTCTGGGGTGAGGCAAGAGAGCCAGCTGCCGATGTGGAGAGCGCTCAGGGATGCCCTGGGTCCCTTGTCAGACCCCTCAACTCCATGTATCCTCAATTCCTACCGGTGCGTAGGCTGCTGTGGTTCCCATGGTGTGTGGGAGGACCCTGGTATCATGCACGCTGCCTTCTGTCTCTGGTGGCAGGGCACAGCCTTCGGCGGGCACACCGGCGCCTGGAATCTGAGGAAGGGGTGGACGAGGGGCGGGGGGTGGAGAGCAGCTGCATGTTGGGTCCAGGAGTGGCCACACTGGGTGCTGGGGCTCCTTGCCAAAGGAGAAAGCTGTGCAGAGAGGAGCCGAGGGGGAGGGGCGCTCTGCTTATGGGTACTGACTCTCTCAACAAACTTGTGTGGGAGGGCCTGGTTCAGTCTTCATCTCACAGAAGAGGAAATGAGGCACAGAGAGGTTAGGTGACTTGCCCAAGGCCACACAGTAACCATGGCGGAGGCAGTGGGCTCAGTACAGGCCTGTGATAACTGCCTAAGTTTGCCAGGGCATGTGGTCATGGAAGGTGACTTGTCTTTGGGCAGAGCTAGCCGGCCTGGGTCACAGAGAGGGTCGGAGAGGAGCTGTTAGCCCCCGAGTCAGGGTCTGGCCCCAGCAGCTCCTGCCACCCCCTGGTAGGACCAGAGGCCTGGGGGGGCTTCGGCGGGGTTAGTCATCCAGGTGCCCAGCACAAGGCACTCACTCAGCGCTTCAGAGGCAGGACCACCTCCGCCCTGACCGTGGGGCCCAGGGAGCATTACTCACTGCCTTCCGGGACCCGCCGCCTCTGGGAGCGATGCCGTGCCCCCTGCACGGGGCAGGGTGTCTATGGAGGGGTGTGCAGGTGGGCAGCCCCGGGCCAGGCACATGCCCTCCCTGGATGTCAGGCGGGGCCGGCGCCTCTGCCAAACATTTACATTCAACAAGAATAAGGCTATTTAGCTCCCCTTTAAAAGTGAGTTATGCTCTTTAGAGATTTAGGTAAGACGGCGAGAGAATCATGTGCCCAGAGACACGGCTGGGTGTGTTCCCCTTCCTCACATGGGGAGTCGGTGGCTTCGTGTGATTGCTCTGGCGGCACCTTCCCCGAGTTCCGGGCGCCCCTGGCGTCCTGCGCCATGCGCTCCCCGGCTCTGGCCATGGGTGGGAGGCAGCATCACCTCGCTTTACAGGTGTCCTAACTGCATCGTCAAGAGGTGCACAAAGGCTCACACGAGGTAAGAAGCCAGGGCCCGAGTTCTTAGCTCTGTGTGGACGGTACTGCTGCGATCCCAGCTTTGTACCTCACTGCCCACCGCTGTCCCCGCCCTCTGGTGAGAAGTTCGCTGTGAACATCAGGTTAATGTCTGTATTCTGTTCCCTCCCACAGCTGTGCACCCCGTGTTGTACCCTCTGCGGGGCTGGGCAGCTAGTGATGGCTGCGTTCTCGCTATCGGAACGCGCAGGGATGAGCCGCTCTGCTTGCAGATGTGTTTCAGGTGAGTCCCCGGGGCAGCGCTCAGTGGCGTGGTGAGGTCAGCGGGGCGGGTGGGGGGGGGGGACACTGTGGTAAGCTGCTGGGAAGAGCCACCCACGTGACTTCCCCGCTCTGGCCCGGGGAGAAGGTTGCTTCAGGGGCCCAGACGGCCCCGTGTGGAGCCACGCTGGACTCCTCCCGCTTGAACACACTGCCCAGCTTCCCCGGTGGGATGTGTGGTGCCCTCTGCCACCCCGCTGGCCTGTTTAACACCCAGTCTCGGAGAGGCAGAGTCACTTCCCTGAGGTTGCCCAGCCGGGGCAGAGCCTATAAAACCTGCCTCTCACACAGGGTTTGCAAAACACCTGCCATAGCCTCTCAGCAGCTCTGGTAACGCTCCGTGGGCGCGGGTCCATGATGCCAGCCTGCCGCCGGCCAGCCCCCCAGAGCTCTGTTTGAGGTTCGCCACTGCTCCCCATCGCCGGCCGGCCGGCCGGGTGCCGTCGCCTCTGCCGGTTCCTGCTTTTCTCCGCTCAGCAGTCAGGTGGTGGTTTAAGTACCCAAACCTCCCTGCTCCCGCCTCTGGAATGCCTGGCTGGGTTAGCTTTGTCTGGGAATGTGCTGAGATGGTTACAACCCAGCAGGGTTTGATTCAGTGCCCACCCTGGCAGGTCCAGGGCTGAGCACTGTGAGAAGAGTTACCAGACACGGAACTTAGGAGGAAAACCAAATGCCTTAACCCGACTCTCCAGGGCCGGCTCCTCTCTCCCAGGCCCCTGCCCTCTCATCCACCCTCCTGGGCGCTCCCTGGGTCCTGCGTCAGCCTCCTCTCGGCCACACACAGGCGGAGCCCTCACCTCTCAGGGGCTTTGCTGCACCTCCCACCTAGGACACTCTCCCTCCACTCCAAGACCCGCCTCCCTTCCTCCCAGAGCGCCCCCCTCCTGTGTTCATAAATGTCCCCCTAACACACACACACACACACACACACACACACACACACACTCTACAACTCCCCCAGGAATAGGCTCAATTCCGGAGCTTCAGACATTAGGGGAAATAACTGTTTGGGGAATGACCTTACAATTGTCCCAATCATTTTCTGTGGGATAAATATTTCTACTTTCATTTAAAAAAATCCGACCAAGACATCGCACTCAATGAGAAGGTTAGTGCATATTTAACACATTGTGAGTTAGCAGTGGCCATTACTTTCCGTGGATGCCCAAGCCCGCTGGGACACGTCCACAATTCCAACGAGACGCCATCGACTATTTGGGGAGCTGAGACGCCTTCCCTCCTGAGCTTGGTTTTCCACGAATGGGACTCAGGGGCCCCGGCTTCCAGAGTCCCTGTGGTCCCCGAGACACGGCTTGAAGACGTCTCCTCAGAAACGGGAGCCGAAGGCCCTTGCAGAGGACAGGGCCTGCCCTCTGGGTTGGGGGCGGAAGTGCAGCTGACCACGGCCCTCCCGTCACTGTCCCTCCCTGGCTGCCGCATCGGTCAGCCTCCGCCCCTTCCAATTCGCAGGCACGGGGAGCTATGCGGCCCACCTCCCTTTCTGGCCCCCGGGCTTGGGTGTCAGTGCAAAGACCTCTTCCACGCAGCCTCTCCATCTCTTCTTCTGTTCACGTTCCCCCTGTCCCGCTTCCTCTCTTCACTATTGCCCTCAACAGAAAAGAGAGTGAGGCAGGAGCGAGGCCACGTGTGCTGACATGTGTGGTGGGACCTGAGGCCGGAGGGATCACCAGCGCCCCCGCCTGTCCGCCGGCCTCCGTCCTGGAGCCAGACCCCGCGGGAGAAAAAGAAACCGGCCCATGAGGAAAAAACAGCTTTTACTGAGCTGAATTTCAAAACGAAGACGTGAATGGAAAGGTGGCTGGGTGAGCGCTCTAGCCCTCGGTGCTGGGCTGGAGCGGGCTCCACAGGCCCCGCGCCAGCCTGTGCCCGCACGGAGAGCACAGATGCCGTTCGCACTGCCAGAGGGGTGCCCGAGGCGGGCTGGGGCCGGCCCAGGCCTCTGCTCTCCGCCTCCGCTGCTGAGCTGAGCACCCGGACTTTCCCGGGAAGCTGTGCCCCCAGCCCCGCGGAGAGCGCCCGCACTCCTTCCAGAGGAACCTGCTCCCGCTGCGGAAGCCATTCCTCCTCTTGCCAAGGTGGGTGAGGTCTCCCCGCCCTCCCCGCCCTGAAACTCTGTGCTTGACCTTCACAAAGGCCCCGGGCAACTGGCTGAGCAGGGCCCGATCAGGTTGCAGGGCCTGGGTTTACCTTGAGGGAAGGGTGGGTAAGTGTGGACAAGTCCAATGTTCTGCAGTGACCCCACTTAAGGCTAGGCTTCAGGGAAGGGCAGAAAGCACTCGAGGGGTGCTCAGCACAGGGGGGGGTGAGGGCAGGGGTCAGGGTTGGGCTGGTGCCCCAGCATGAGGATGAAAGAGAAAAGCACTCAGAGCTAGCTCCCCCGGGAACAGGAGCTTGCTTCAGGAAAACCTGCCCGTGCCTGTGTGTGTGTGTGTATGTGTGTGTGTGTGTGTGTGTGCGCGTGCACATGTGTACAAGTGCTGAACTACTTCAGGGACCCGGAGATGCTGCTGCAGGACCCCCCCTGCAACCCGCACACAGCTCAGCTGCTTGGGTCTGGAGGCCTGGCCCAGCTAGTAGCAGTGCCAGCTCGTGCACGCCTGCCACAGAGCAGGCACACAATCAATATTTGTCCCCTGACAGCCTGGCTGCTTTCTGTCTCCCCCACAGGGCCGGGACAGTGTGGGCATGGCGTGGCAGCTGGTGGGTTCTGGTGTAACTCTTAGCAGCAGAGGCCCTGAGGCCCCAGCACCACGAGGGCATGGATGATGATGCCACCTCCCCCCAGGACCAGCCTCAGGCAGGTGGGACCCAGTCCTGCTGTGCGGGCAGGTGGGCAGTGAGCGTGCCTGGATGGATCTGGGCCACAGACAGGCGTCCCCAGGCGCTCTGCTGCATGTGGGAAGAGGGCCCTGAGAAGCCCAGCCTCCCTGCAAGCCAAGCGGGGACTCGGAGTGGAGTTGAGGCCGTTGTGGGAACGTAGCCCCATGTGACTGCCCAGGCTGCTTCGGGTGAGCTGTCCCATTCATTCAGCAAATATTTATCCAGCTCCAGCCAGATGCCAGGTCTTGTCCGAGAGCTGTTGGAAGGCTGAGAGAAGGTGACGTGGTGGCAGAAAGGACGGTGCATGCTTGCAAGAGGCTCCGAGCCTGCGGGAGCCGGACGCGGGTGTCAGCGCTGTCGGAGGAACTTTGCACATCCTCCTCCTCGGACCCCCGGCCTCCAGAGCTGCAGGTGTGAGCCCTGCTGGGCAGCTCCGGGGCAAAGGCCAGCAGTCTGCCCTGAGGCCCTTTGCTGTACACCGGCGTTCAAATGAGTCAGAAGTAGAGCTGACTTCTTATTCTTTCTTCTCCTTAAATTGCAGCCAGTCTCTTGGGCACCGGGTAGATTAGCTTGGCAAGGCCTCCTCAGAGAATGCTGCAGCTGTAAAGGCCTTGTCTCCCAGGCCGGGCTCACCTGTCCCCTGTGCCAGTGCCACTAGAGCTCCGTCTCCCACATTGCTGCTGTGGACCAGTCCGCCCCCGAGGACCCCCGAAGGCAGGGAGCTCGGTGCTCTCCAAGCACCAAGGTGGTCTCAGTTGGTGGTGGTTGGAGGCTCAGCAGGCAGCAGGGAGCGGCTGGGGCGTGAGAAGGCTGCGTGGACTCAGGAAATGGGGGCAGCCTGGAGAGGCCACTGCCCCGCCGCAGTTCTGCCTGCATCTCCGCTCCTCTGCAGGCAGCGTGGGAGGGAGGCCAAGAGCAAACCCGGACTCAGCCCCTCACCGGACCAGCTGGCAGGCCAGTGTGCGCAGGACAGACCGCCTGCTGCCTGGAGTCACCTCTGACTTGGCCTCTGGGACTTGGCTGCAGGCGTGATGAGGGCTGAACTCCACAGCCCTGCACAGCACAGACATGGGCACACACATGGGCACACACGTGGGCATATGTGGGCCACACAGGAGGCTGAAGGGCAAACAACATTAAAGTCCCTCGTGCAAAAACGGCCTGAGGAGTCACTAACTGCAGAGCTATTGTGCTCAGCTGTGTATTCAGGCTCCATGAGTGTTTAACTGTAGGACCCTGGTACCACGTGAGCTGGTGTTGACCGAGCAGTTGAGTGTATTATCAGCTCTGACAGCCTCTAATGAGTCATGAAAGCGAGTGGATCTAGTTTTAACAAACAAGAGATTGACCCGCAGAGCAGCAGGGCCAGAGGAGGAATCTGCTCATGGTTGTGCCTGGGCAGGTCAATAGAAGCTGCTCCAGGGAAGCGCATGGAAGCATTTCTCATGTCTCTGCTCCGTCTTCTCTTCGCAGGCCCAATAGAACACGGCGGGCTTTCTAAGGCAGCCAGATTGGTTCAGTGGCCGCAAGCGCCTGGTTCTGTGGATGGTGTCTCAGACTTCTGCGGGTCAGCGATCTCCTATGGGTGGATTCCTATGGCCATGGCCCCCGCCGCTGCTCTGCCTGCATCTCCGGTCGTCTGCAAGCAGTGTGGCAGATACAGTGAGGAGAACGTGAACTTGAGGGTCCTGGGATCTGGGTTCAAATGAAGATTCTCTCTTTGCTATTGGGCAAGAAAATGTTTACAAATATTTTCTGTGTTGGTAAATGGGAGTGATGACATTGGCCAGCCTGTGGGCTGTGAGGGGAACCAGATGAGTTAAGACATGCGAGAGCCCCCACCGTGTGCGGTCCGGACTCCACGGTGCTCCCTCCAGCAATGCCGGTTCCTGCCCTCGGCCCAGGGTGGCTTAGGGGACACTTTCTCCCCTGCAGCTCTGAGTGGGAGTTTCACCCCTTCCCTGTACCAGGCGGAAGCCCCACTTGGCCAGGCCAGAGCACCTATCTGGCCATGTGTCTGTCCCCACACCCAAAGGCCCTATTCCAGCTCTGCAGGCAGCCTGACCAGACATGGTCACCACACCCACCGCCGGCCTTTCCCTGGAGGTGCTGGGCTCGGGCGTATGAGATTCCTGAGGCTTTGGAGCAGGCCTGGTGCCAGCTGAGCGTGTCCACCCCCACCACGCTCTACCCTCTGGCAAGGACACCAGGGTTCACCAGTCCAGAGCAGATGTTGGCCCAGCACTCTGGCCCCATTCGTGTCCACATAATCAAGAACTCTCACGTGCGTTTGCCCAGGGCTCAGAGGAGCCCAGAGGAGGAGCGAACACAGTGTCCACTTGTTAAGAGAGCAGCTCAGCACACAGGGAACAATTAGAGAACAGGACGATGCTCTCTTACCGACTGCGTGTGCATAGACCCAGGTCTCAGTTACTCAGTGCTAAAGAGTTGGGGGGTTCAGTGGTTTTCATGGCGGGCCTCTCAGAGCCCCAGGGTTTTAGTCTTGTGGGCCTCGGGGAGTTAGAAGGGCCGTGGGCAGGACCCAAGATCCTCCAGGGCTCATTCTTCAACCAGATTGATTGACAGTTGTGTTTCCTTTATTGGGACATTATGTTTAATTTTGTTGGAAAAAAGAGAGTGTGGATTCATTGAACTCTAAGTTCTCCTAGTCTAGAATTCTTATTCAGAGCGGCAGCATGGAACCGCCTTGAACACAAGAAAACTGAACTCTGTTGGATGGAGAGAGAACATGTCGTATATGATGCCGGAGACTCGGCCAGCCCCAGGGTGGGCGACTTGCCGTTCCCACGGTCTGTCTGTTGGCCCCATGGGCTCCTCTGGGAGGGAATCTCAGGGCTGCATGAGTCTCAGAGTTTGAGGCACAGTTCTTCGTGCACCCCGACCCCTAACTTCCTCTTCACCTGCTGCTTCCTGGAAAAGCAGCAATGAGCAGTTCTGCAGGAGGGAAAGCGGGGGGCCTGCACCTGGCCACCCACCCGAGTTTGAATGTCTGCGTTGGCTAAGGGTACTCTTTATTTCTGCCACTTCATTGTAGCAAAGAGCAGCCAAAGGCGGCATAGTGACTGTGCTGGATAAACTCTGTGCTGCACAATCGTGCAGCTGTCATGGCCCGTTGAGCCACGCACACTGTGCCCGCATGCACCGCCCTTTGTCCCAGAGGGTGGGCACGGCCTGTGCAGCGATGGCCCTGTTGACTAAAGAACACCTTTGATAGCGCCAGCTCCTCGCCTTGTGATCATCTTTGTCTTTTGCCAACAACCCCAAGAGGCAGGCACTTGTGTCCTTTTCAGAGGAGGAAGCGGAGGTTTGGAGAGGATAAGTGACTAGCAGAGCCTATGTTTAACCCAGGACTGACCCCAAACCCTAGCATTTCTCTCAGCACGGCAGTTGCCTGGTACAAGGCTGGGATTGGGAGGTTAGGAGGATGCTAGGCAATGGGGGTTGGGGTCGGCACCCAGAAGGTGGGGTAGGGGCCGGGTAGAGCCAAGCTCTGGCATCAGGAAGTGGCCACAGAGTTCAGAATACCCTGGCTGTGGCTGACGACTGGCAGCAGAGAGCTGGCCCAGGAGGGGCAGGTCCCAGAGATCTCAGCAGCCAAGGTCCGGCGGGCAGGGCGGCACCTGCTTGGAATGAGTTCGGGTTTCTGCCATTAGAGTCACAATACGGAGACAGAGAAAACCAAGATGCCCACGGACTGACCCCATTTCCTGCCCATCTCCCGCACAGTTCCCAGCATCTGAGTCCCGTTGGGCCACACACTGAGCTCTGTGACCATTGGTGGATGACCGGCCTCGTTTCTCCACCATCAGCATGTGAACACGGGCCCGGGCACTCTTCTCCCGATCTCTTCCTGCAGCCCCGCCCCAACTTTAGTCATAGAAGCTGCTGAATAAACACTTGCCCATCGGGTCCCTGGGTGTTCGTACAGTGTCACCTGGTCCATGGACATCAGGTCCCCGGGACTATGTAGAGATTCCCAAGACAAGGATGGTGGGAAAGACAAGGTCCCTGAAGGCAGTTCTGGGATCAAATCCCAGCGCAGGCATTTGTTCTGCACGTGGGCCAGCGCTGACGGCAGGTGCCGAGGGGCGGGACGGCGAGCGCCATGTGCCCAGTGAGTGACGGGATAAGCATAGAGCCTCTGGGCCGCGCTGGCTGCCAGGAGTGAGAGCCACCTCCGTGGCCTTCGGCACACTGAGCCCTAGGCCTCCTGTCACCGACAGAGGGGGCGGCTGGCCTCCAGTGCTCTCTGGGTGCTCTTTGGAAAGCCCAAATTGGCTGTCGTCCCTCCCCACGCCTGCCCTCTCCTGCTTCATTGTCGGCTTTGGGCTCTGGGTACCCTGGGGACCCCCAGCCATTCCTTGGCCTGGCACACCCTCCCTCCTTTGTACCTGCCTCTCCCCCACGCATCCTTCAGGCCACACCCTGTTGACCCGGCTCTGAGGAGGCCATCAGCATCTCCCACCGGACCCTCACCCTGGCCGAGGCCGGAGCAGTGGCGGGGCGGGAGGTGAGAGTGTGGTGAGTGCGGCGTGTGACGAGGCCTGGGTCAGCCCGTGCCCTGCTTGCCTCCCTCGCTGACCACTTCATTTCGGGGCTCGGCTTCCGCTCTCAATGGCTTCCTTGCTCCGTGGGCATCCTGCCTCTGCAGGCCTCTCCCCCACAGGCAGCTTCTCCTCCTGGCCAGGTGGCTTAGCAGCCAGGCTCTGCGTCGGCCCAGCTGGAGCCCGGGGGAGGCCTGGCCACTGCTCCTTCAGCTCGCCCTCACCACGCCTTCCCCTGTCCTCCTGCCGGGCCTGGCATGAGAGGCCACAGAGGCCAGGGACCCTGAAGACGGGGGAGGTGTCCTCTGGCATTCCCTGGGCTTGCCCTGGGCCACCCCGAGAGCACTGACTGAAATGCGGGTTGAGGAGGCTGCTTGAGGGGTGTAGCCACGATGACAGTATCAGGGGGAGGGGCTCTTCTCCAAGACCACCCTCTCGGGGCCAGGGCTGGGAAGGAGCTACGATTTCTCTGCAATGCCCTCCACCCGGCATTGAGCTAACACATCACAGCAATGGTGACGTCTGATTCTCACCACAGAAAGTGGACATCCACAGTCCCACGCTGAGGACATGATAGCTCCAACCCCCAGCCTGTGCTGGGGTCCCACAGCTGATCTCACATGAAAGTGGATATTCGCATGTAAAACCACGCACCAAAGCCCAGGAAGTGAGGGCGCAGGGCCACACTGTGTCACCAGGAGCCCCCCATATTGCTAAGGTGCAGCTTTCCCGGGTGCCCCTGGTGGGCGAGCCTGGGGTGCCCCTGGTGGGTGAGCCTGGGGGTGCCCCTGGTGGGAGAGCCTGGGGGTGCCCCTGGTGGGCGAGCCTGGGATGCCCCTGGTGGGAGAGCCTGAGGGTGCCCCTGATGGACGAGCCTGGGGGTGCCCCTGGTGGGAGAGCCTGGGGTGGAGTAACCTTTCCTTCCCTGGCCCCGAGCTGCCAGCATCCTGGCTCTGGGCAGTTGCCCACGCTCAGTGCCCAGCATTGATCTCAGTGAGAACCAGAGCTCTCCATCTTCTACCCCCAGAAGCTGTCCTGCTCCTTAAGTTCAGCCAGGCCTCACGTCATTCCCCGAATGCGACGAGCCTTTCCTAGCACCGGGAGCTGCTGCTGATCCTTTAAGTCCTGGGTATAATGATAAGAGCAGCAGACGTGGCGCCAAGCGTCCGAGCTCTGGCGCTGGCTCTGGCTCTGAACACTGAAGTCTGTGCAGGCAAGTCTCTTCAGCCCTGGGCCTCGGTTTTCTCATCAGGAGAAGGGGGGCCGCAGTAGCTGCCATTCCCACAACAGGGGTTCTTGTGAATGCCAAGCAAGACACAAACATGCTACAGGAAAGCCCTTAAAAAGCACACCGAGAGATCCCACCACCACCACAGTCGTTATTCTCAGCGTCCGTGGCCAGAAACTATGGACCTGAGTGAAATGAAGAGTTATTAAACCCCTGGTGCAGGCCAGGCCCACCGCCAGCCGGAATGCAGGAATTATGGTTCCCGTCCCTTCTTTCTTGTTCAGAATCTCCTTAAGCTGCTGGGGAGACAAATGCCTGCCTGGTGACTCCCCGCGGGAGGGCTCCGTACGTGACAGGCAGCTCTCGGGGCTTACCGATCTCGCTGGACTCCCAGAGCATTCCTACCTGTCAGCCAGGTGTGTGCAGTGGTGGTGATTGCCACGCAGCTTCCCAGCCCAGGCCCGGTCAGGAGGTGTGAGCGCCGGTCACCAGGCGCTGCCTCCGGGTCCCCAGCCTGGCAACATCTGCTGGCACAGTGCCATCCAGGGGACAGATCCTGGTCCCAGAGCAGACAATACACCCAGCAAGCCCTCTGCCTGCTCTTTATTTGTCTTCATTTTCTCTGATGCTTCATGCAAATAGTGTTACCAACCATGGGCTCAATTGAAATCTGGCTGCATATGTGTGTGTCTGTTTCTCTCATCAAGATCAAGAATCCCTATTAAGATAGAAGTTCATATGTGGGCACTCCGGCTTGTTTGATTTGGATGTGTGTGTGTGCCGTGGCCAGCACACAACTTCTATTCTTGGAACCTGGTGTGTTTGCAAAAGTCCCAGAGGACTGGCTTTTGAACTGCCATTGACTTTGCTTCTAACATGAAGGAGTTGCCTTGAGGACAATGCTGTCTTCCCTCAGCTCAAGCCACTCCAGCCGCATTGCCCTCCATGCCACGTGCCCCCGCTCCTGTAAGGCCAGCCAGTCTGGGTGGGCTGGGCTCCTGGAGGACACAGAGGCAAGGTCTCCATCCAGAGATCTTCTCCAAGTCACCATCCGAATGGGCCACGCCTTCCCTCGGGGGGGCAAATGGCACCAGCAAGAGGTGCTACATGCCTGTAGGCTCATGATTTGTGAGCAGGGATCCGGGTGTTTTGTCTGGGGCCTGAGGCTTCAAGCATGGGGACAGTTGGTAGGGGCCGGGTGGGCGGGTACTCCCATACGTGTCAAGCAAGAAACACTTGGTTGGCATTTGTGAAGAGACTTGTAAGTGAAGGGACTGTTTGCAGAGATGCTATTAGTAGGGAATGAAGAGGGGTGTAAGGCACCCAGGGACTGGCCGCCATGGGAGCTATTACCACCCAGGGCCCAAAGGGCAGGGGAGGACACGGAGCTCAGGAATCAGGTTCACAGCTGGTGAAATGGGAGAAGCCAGAGCTCACAGGGGCACAGCCAGCCCCGGAGCAGGATCTCCTGGCTCTTTTCTTCCACTGCCCGTCTCCTGCCAGGACTCCCCGCTGGGAATCCAGGTGAGGGCAGATGCAAGGAGCCGGGGTGTGTGTGTGTGTGTGTGTGTGTGTGTGTGTGCACACAGAGCACCTGCTGTGTACAGAGCAGGGCAGGGAAGGGTTGGAGGGACCAACAGAACCACGAGCTCAGAAGCTGGTGTTAGGTGACAAAGCAGGAGTTAGGTGACAGGGCTCTAGCCCTGGCATCGCCGGGAGCGGGAGAAGACTGCAATGTGCATGAACAGTGCGCTCTTAGTTGCCAGGAGAGGCCGAGTGGGGTGGCGGGGCAAGTCGTGGACAAGTGGCTGGGCTGCTGGGTGCCGATCCCACTCTCTGCGCCACTTCCGCGGTACCTATCCTGAGGGACCCCAGTCTTCTTCTCCCTATACGTGTCCCACCCCAACCAGGGGCACCTCCGGTCCCTCTTCCTCCCCCAACTCCTGTCCCTCCACAGTCACAGCCAGCCCTTCCTCAGGCTGCCGCGCTCCCCCTTGCCTGTGCGTCTGCGGCGGGCCTCCGCCTCTCTGAGCATCTCTTGTGTGCACCTTTGTTCCCCCGGGGTCTGCTCCGGCCCCTGCCTGAGGCCGTCCCCCAGGGAACACTCACTTTAGGGCTCAGGTCAAGTACCACCTCTTCCAGAAAGGCTTCCTGACAGACCCCTCCCCCACAACGCGGAGACCCAGGCAGACGTGTGTGTGCCCCTGAGGGCACAGGCAGAGCTGCAGCCGGGGCTCAGCCGATGCCCAGCCCAGTGGTCCTTGTTCAAGATGGTTCATTAAACGTTTCTGACATATATAAGAGTAGAAAGTGGATACTAACCTCCTCTGCACACACCACACAGCTTTAACAACGGTCTACTGTGCCCAACCACTGCCATCCCCTGTTGGGCCATTTCAGCTACACATACCTCAGCATGAATCTCTAAAAGATAAGGGCTCTCTTTAAAAATCCACAATGCCATTATTATCAAATCTAAAAATATTAACAACAAGCCATTAACATCATCTCATATCCATTCACTGACATTTCCCCATAAATGTCTTTCACAATCATTTATCCAATCAGAATCCAGACAGGGTCTGTACATTGTCTTGGGTGATATGTCTCCTAAGTCTATTTATTCTATTACCGTTTTCTCTGTCTTCTTCTTCTTCTTCTTCTTCTTCTTCTTCTTCTTCTTCTTCTTCTTCTTCTTTAATGCCACTTGTTTGTTGGGGGAAAAAAGACAAACCAAAAGCAAAATTCAGGTCATTTACACTTGGAGCTTCCCAGGTTCTGGGTCTGGCCAGTGGCTGATTGCATCACCATCTTGTGTTAACAAGTCTCCCAGTGCCCGTCTTTCCTATAAATGCATAGTTAGGTCCAGATTTGGGTTCAGATTTTTGCAATAACCTCTCCGAAGTGCCATGTGCTTCCTGTTAGATCTCATCACGAGTGCATGTCTGAGCCTCTTTCTGTAAAGTTTCAACCCATCTGCAGGCTCAGGTGTCGTTGCTGGACCTGCCCATCATAAACTTCCCACCAGCCCTCCAGTTCATGGATTTAACAGCCATGTCGGCCCATTGTTTCATTAGGATTTAAAAGGGTAATATCCTCTTATTCCTTTTGCATTTTCTAGGTGAAATTAATTATTCTATAACAGCTCTCGCCTTCATTAATGATTTTCCTGGAAAGGCAGAATAAATGTTTAAACCTTTCCTTTTAAAAATAATAATTTAAAAAAGTTTTTCAAAATAATGTGTTGGTTTTCTAGTGTCTTCCACAGATGACAATTAAGTTTTTAAAGCTATCATTATAAACTCAATATTTGGTTTATTTCAATCTATCTTAGTCATTTTTATTTTTGATGATAACATTTTCCCATTGTTGGCCAATAAGAACCATTTTGAGTGAGCTCCTTCTGATACAGCTGTAGAAATGTGGGACAAATTCTTTGCTTTTTGGTAGGACAAGATGGTTCAGCTCATCTTATGTTTTTCTTACCATAGCCCCAGAATCATCCATTTCTCCAAGGCTCCCTAGTTCCTGGGAGACCCCAGCCTGGAGCTGTGAGCCTCATTACTTCTGGGCTGGTGTTACTCATAGAACTTCCCAGTGGCCAGATCGAGGTGACAGGTGCTTTCTTTAGGAAAGGGAAAACACATCATGAGTTCATATTGACATTTCCAATTCAAGTTAAGATTACAGGATTTTTAACCTTGCCTATATTATTTTATAGTTGTATCTCTTTGTATAATGCTGAAAATCTTAGCTTCTACCTATATTAACAACATATTCCTTATGTACAAAGCAACAAGAGTGCTTAACCTGTGATGCTTGGGACTCTATCCTTCCTTGGGGCTCGACGCAGAATGGCATGTGAGTGAGTGAGGGAGTGTGAGTATGTGTGAGTGAGTGTGTATGTCTCTGGGAGTGCATGTATGTGTGTGAGAGAGAGTTGAGTGAATGCAGGTGTTAGCAGATTTTTCCAAGGAGAAGATCACAGGACTCCTCCGATTGTCAAAAGCGTTTGCAGTCTCGGCACTGTCAATGTTTTGGATCAGGTAATTCTCTGTGGCGGGGCTGCCCTGTGCCCGCACGATGGTCAGCAGCATCCCTGGCCTCTGCCCACTCGATGCCAGCAGCCCCTCCCAGGGTGACAACCTCAAATGTCTCCAGACATTGCCAAAGCTGCCTCCGTTAAGAGTCACTATCGAGGACACCAAAAAGATTATGAGTCTACCTACCCGGAGGAATGGGCATTGCTTTGGGACATGCCCTGGAGAGACTGTGGTGGCTGTACAGTTTGCCAGGGCTGTCCTAACAAAGTGCCACAGAGAGGTGCCTTTCACAGCAGAAATGCACTGTCTCTCTGTCCCGGAGGCCAGGGTCTGGGGCCGAGGTGTCGCCGGGGCTGGTTCCTTCTGGTGGCTCGGAGGCAGCATCATCCCGGCCTCTCTTCCGGCTGCAGGTGGCTTGCGGACAGCATCCGATGTTCCCTGGCTTATAGCAGCATCTGCCAGATCTCTGCTTTCACCTTCACAGGGCTTCTCCCGTGTGCTTGCTCTGTGCCCAAATTTCCCCTTTCTATACGGACGGACGCTGGAAACAGGGGATCAGGCTCCACCCTAAGCCCTCACTGACCACACCTGCAAGAAGGCTGTTTTCAAACAAAGTCCCGCGTGCTGAGGCATAGGGGTTAGGACTTCACCGAATCTTGGAGTCACAATTCAAGCCATGCCGTGGTGGCACGGCTATCCTCACGGGCAGCAGGTGGGCAGTGCTGTGGTTGAGGACAGGCATTTGGAGTCAGACCTCCTGGGTTCGACTTGCAACCTCCCCACTTACTATCTGGACCCACTTCTCAGGGTTGTTATGAAGAGTCGGGGTTCCCATGTGTGGAGCCCTTGGCCCAGTGTCTGGTGTAGTAGGTGTGTCTGAGTGTGAATGAGTAAATGCCATCGGCACGGCCGCGTGGTCACAGTGCAGGCTGGCTGCGTGGTGTCAGCATGAAGGGAGTAATGAACGCACGGGTCAGAACCCGGAGGCTGCTCCTGGGCTGCGCTTACAGGGCATCCTACACAGGCTGAGAGGAGGGCCTTCCATTTAGTGAGTGGCTTCTGTGTGCCTCACATTGGGGCCACCCCACAAATACTCGGCGGATGCTCATCACTCCCCAGGAGGGCTTTTGTAGGCCCATTTTCCTAATGAGTGTAAGGTTTGGAGATGGCACTTCCTCTCTGCACCCTCTCCCTGGGGGTGAAGAGCACAGAGCCCTCTGCCCACCCGCCACTCTGCCCTGCTGGGCAGCCTCGCCTGGGCACGCAGAGCCCCGGGCTCCCTGGCTCTCAGCTCTTCATGCTTAGCCCGTGACGTGGGCATCTGCTGGACCCGCCCCCGGGCTAGGTGCGAAGATGCTGTGAAACGTGTTGGGCACCCGGGCGGTGCCAGGGGACAGAAGGCGCTTTGTTATCGGCCTGCAGCATGCCCTGCTTTTCACGGAGACACCGCCAGGCGCCTTTTCTTCTCAAAGTTGGCAGAGTGACCCGTTCTCAAGATCACCAAGTCCTACCCAATCTACACTTTTTCTCTATTAAAAAATCCTCAAAGTTGGCACAAAGCCCAAGTGCTGACAAATTTGCAAGATGGGACTCTCTCTACAGTTGAAGTGTAGCCGTGTTTGGGAACATGTGGCTGCCCTGTGGCGTGACAGGCTGCAAAGGGCCGGGAGCCCGGCCGGCCTGGATGGCAGTCCCTCAGGCCAGGCCATCCCTCCCACCCCTGGCTCTCAGAGCCCGCTCATGCCCCGCAGACAGCCCGCTCACGCTCTGCCTAAGGCCTGTTTTCCCAGCATCATTCTCCGCCACCCTTCAGATGGCCGGGGAAGCCTGCCGATCCCAGGACAGGGCTTATGAGGCCCTCTCACACAGGCGGACCCTGGGGACTCCCCGGCACAGTCCTCAGTGCCCTGTATACCTTTGTGCTGCTTGGTGGGAGTCATTGATTGACATCTGCCTCTGCCGCTTGGAGCCAGGCGGCCAGGGATGGGCGTGGGGCCTGCTCCTTGCCATATCCCTTGTGCTCTCCAGAAGTGTGCTTAGTAGGGAGATAGATGAATGACGCTTTAAAAGGAGGGAGCTGGCCCTGTGCCCTCTGGCTCCGACAGCTGTGGCCTCGGTCTGCATATTGGCAGCAATGACAGTCTGCGGGGTGCCCCGCGCTGCTCTGTGCTTTCCATGTATTCCCGAGAACCTGGGAGGTAGCTACTCTCACTAGTCCTGCTGGTTAAAATGTTCATATTGAAATAATTTCAGACTTGGAACAATTTGGCAAAAATAGTCCCAGGAGTTCCACACAGCCTCACGCAGTCTTCCCTGACGCTAATGCCCTGTGAACCCCGTACGCAGGTCAGAACCAGGGCGAGGGCAGACATGACACTAACAACCAATCTGCAAGCCTTATTTGAATTTTGCAAGTTACCTCACAGCATCGGGATCTAAGCAGGACCCCACTTCTCACCTTGCAGTCATGTCTCCTTAGAACCCTCCAATCTGGAATAAGCCGCTGTCTTTCCTTGAATCCCATGACCTTGACACTTTGGAGGAGTTCGGCTCAGCTAGTTTGTAGCAGGGTGGGTTTGTCTTATGTTTCCTCGTGTTTAGATTGCGTATTTTTTTTTGCAAGAAACCCCCAGAGGGAGGCTGCACCTGCTCCGTGCAGCGTATCAGTAGGCGCCTAATGCTGCGTGGCTTTCACTTCAGAGGTGAATGAACTGCAGCCCTGAAGAGTCAAGAAATGGTTAAAATGCAGCCAATAGCTAACATTGTTGAGCACTTACCCATGCTCCAGGGGAAGTATATATGGGTGTATATTTAATCACCTATATATCTGGGGCACAGTCTGTAGGTCCCCCACCTTGGCAGCCAACCGGGGAAGGAATGGGGAGACGACAGAGGGAGGGGAGGGGCAGCCAGGATGCAGGTCAGAGGTGGCCAGGCTGGGCCCTTCTGGAGCTCCTACCCCAGGCAGCTAGGGGCAGGGCTCGGAGAGGGGCCCAAACAATTCAACAAGGAAGCACCCCAGGCTCCCAGGCTGAGGCTGGCGATAGGGGGGCCACAGCTGGGCCTTTGCCGGGGGCGGGCTTGCTCTAGGGGTCAGACTGAGGGAGAACCGAGGCCTGAGCCAGAGCAGAGTGCTGGCTGCAGGCCCTCTGCGCTCAGAGGGAGGGGCAGAGCTGGGGTGTGGCTCCAGCTCCCTGCAGCCCCCCTGTGAGGCTCTCCAGCCCAGGCTAGATGTGGCGGGGAAGGAGTGACAGCCCTCACCCTGCACTAGCGACAGACGTGCGGGTAATGCAGTCTGCCCACTGCTCTCCCCACTGGGCCCTGACCTCCGCCTGCCTCCTCTCCCCCACTTTCTGACTCACCTCTGAGCCCCCGTCCTGGCGTCCCTCTCTCCCTCTGTCCATCTTCTTCGTGTTTGTCTAGCCAGCACTCCCTTCTTGCCTGCCCTTCTCTCTTTGGGTTTCAATAAATGAAACAGCAGCCACCAGGATAGGAGAGCTGCCATCTCGGACCCTGCTGTCCTCCCTGCTCTCTGCAGGCCCCGCACTGCCCCACCTGCTCCTCAGAGCAGGGAAGGAGCCCAGAGCTAGGCAGGCAGGCCCGTCCCAGAGCTCCAAGGCCCGAGGGCACCTCCACGCAGCAGCTCTTGTAAACTTTGCCCTCAGCCTGGGGCAGCCTCCCTGCTTTACCCCAGGGCAAGGGGGAGAGTGAGGAGGATTTAATTCCCGGCCTGTGGACTCCTCACAGTCATGCCAGCATGTGATATTAGCCCCATTGGATGGATGAGAAAAACGAGGCTGCTCTTGCAACTCCAGAGGGTAACGATGGTCTCTCCTGCTTTCCTTCCCCGTTTGGTTGCTAGACCAACAGAGCCCAATTTGCTGTGGCCCAAGCCACCAGGGTCAGCAATTTCCTATTTCCCTCTCCAGGCATTTTCTCCCACACGATCCAGGCCGCTCCTCTAAATCAGGAGATCCTGGCTTTAAATGTTCTGTCTGTGTTTCCCATTGGTGCCTACGCTGGTCACCTTCCCACCATCACCCTTGGGAGGGGTGTAACTCACACCAAAAGGAGAAGCTTTTGACTTGGGATTCAAACCAGCTCACAAGCTCCACCTTTGTCATCATCATCTACCGATTTCTACTCTCCCTGGCATCTTGAACTGCCAGGGTTCTTGTCCCAGCCTTACAAAGGTTTCTGTAATCTGGAGAAAGGGGCTGATGCGTAGATTCAAGAAGGAGTCCAAGGACGAAAGATAATTTTGAAAGGCATTGGGGGTCAGAGGATCTTCAGCTAAAGGAACTGAAGACTCCCTCCTTGTCTAGGACCCTTGCTTTTATTAACACAATTTGTCCTAAGGCAAGGTGGAGACATACACTTCAAAGGGTAAGGTTTCAGAAGCATTGTCAGTTTGGGGAATAGCCTACAGCTGTTCAAGTGTTTGGCCAACAGGAGGCAAGAAAATGCCCTGAGCTGTCTGGCAGCAGGCAATCCTATTCAGGTTTTGGGGAAGTGCCGTTTAGCCGTTCCAACAGGTAAACTACATATGTGGCTCAGCCCTTGTTGAGCCCCCCAAGCTTCACCAACCTTTTGGTGAAACTCTTGTAATTATTACATGTTGGAATTGGTTCCCGGCATTGAACCCAAGATTATATTTTTCCTTTGGTACCCGCCTTGTAACACCTCCCACTGCTGTGGTCCACTGAAGAAGCTTGGTCACCGAGTCTGTCACCTGCAACCCCCGTGTGCCTCCCCATCAAATGTCACTGAGCTCTCATTGGCTTCCCTTCCCCTATCTGGTCTGATCAAGGCCCTGGGGAGAGGGCGGCAGGGGCAATGGACCCTGAAGAAGTCATCAGCTCCTCTGGGTACAGTTGTCACCCATTGTACTGACACTGGTACCATGTCTGCCACGTGTGGGCAGATGAGAGTGAGTCATGTGGGCTGGTGGGTAAGCTGGGACAGAGCCCCAAAATGCTACATGTGCCCCATAATTGGAAGGAAAACATCCTTTGGGGCCCACTCCTACCTCCTGGTGCCTCTTCTCCCAGCCTCCTCTCCGGTGCCTCCCTTGCTTGGCATCTTATGTCTTCCCTGGCCCTGTGCAGGACGACCTGCCCCACCGCTCCTCCTCCTCTCTGGTCACCTGGTCCTCCTGCCCATCACAGGTGAACACGGCTCAGCCCTGGCCTTCACGGGGCTCAGGGAGCAGCCTTCCTGTCCACAGTGCTGTGCTGATGTCTCCCCCATGGGCCGCACAGTGGGGACTATGTGGCCACTGGGCCCGTCATCACGTGCACCCATCTGTCTCCCCAGGGCTGGGAGAGTTGCTGTAATTCTGTCCCACATTCCTACTCCCCAGCCATGACCATCACCAGCCCACGCTCTGTATTAGCTGTTCAGGAAATATGAGCATAGGGTGGACTAGGGGCCATGGACTCTGCAGTCAACGGAGGGCCTCAGGTTCTGGATTGGCCTCGGCCCAGGGTCGCAGGGCTGCTTGATGTAGTGTGTAATTAACTGCAGTGCTTCCCACGCACTCTGTTGGCTCTGGGGACGATGTGAGATGCCCCTTGTGAAGCAGTAGGAGCAGCGTCTGGTTGTAGTAAGTCCTCAATCAATGCTAGCTGCTATTGTTATCATCCACTACTTTATGCTAGGTTGAACTGTATGAAATTGCTGTTTATACAGGTTGGAAGTGGTCAGTTATTGGCGATTTCACATGGCTCAACACATTTTCCCCCTTAAAATGGGCTTACCTTGATTATTAACTGAATGTAATTTTGAAAGAAACTTTCCATCCTTACTGCATATGGAATACGAATAGCAATTGCCACACCAGAAAGTAACATACACCTCTACACAATGCAAGTTATGTTATTATTGACTTAGACATTCTTGCCTCTCAAGACATTGTCCTGAGGCTGCGGTCTCCTCGCTTAAGATGGAAATCAGCAGGAATTCAAGAGGTGTCAGGGGCACAAGAGCCCCACTTTTTCCTTTAAGGATCAGAAGGTTAAAAGACAACTGTGAGGGGACAACCTTCCTTCAGGTGACCAGGGCTCCTCAGGGCCCTTGAGGCCCAGAATCTACTATCAGAAGGGAACCTGGATTTGTGGAAAAAGCTCTGAATCTTTGAAAGGCTGGCCTGCCTGTGGCCTCAGGGAACCCAGGCTTATCACTGCCCAGCTCCTGCCTAAGGCGGATGGTCCTTCTCCCTGCCGTCAAAGGCTGGAAGGAGTTAAAGACCATCCAATCCCATCCCTTCATTCTGGGTGCAGCAACCAAGACCCAGAGAAAAGACTAAAATTAGGGCAGGAGCCTGCTAGTACCTGGGTTTCTGAACCCTAGCCCAGCCCCCTCTGCTCAGCCCTAATACTTCTTACAAGACCCCCACACTGCTGCTGTCCCGGGCAAGAGCGGGGTGCCAGGGCTTCCTGAGGGCAAGGCCCCTGGACTGTAATTGTTCTCAACAAGCCAGTCTTCTTGCCTCCAGGAGAAAAAGGGCCACGTCTTACTCATCTCACTGCCTAGCACGATGCCTAGCACACACACACACAAATGTATGCTGAACAAATAATTAAGCATTGACTGAGCACCTTTGGAGGCAGATGCCATTAAGCTCATTTTAAAGAAGAGAAGATCCGAGGCTTAGGCAGGTTAAATAGCTTGACCAAGGCCTCACAGCTAGTAAAAGGCTCAGTCAGACTTAGAAAATAATTTTGCCCGACTCCTCCCACCCCCTCCTCCTAGCATTCTGGAGAGTAGACAGAACGAAGAGTTTAGTTAGTGAAAGATGAAACAGAGGGCTGGAGACCATGGGATACCAGGACACAGGCTTTATTGGAGATCACCCTGCCGGGCCGTCTTCCAGAGGGGGAAAAGGGGGCCGGGCCGGGGGTGAGAGCACCTTTTGAGGGGAGGAAAAGAGGGGACGGGGCTTAGGTCACTCAGCACACGCTGATTGGTGGTTTCATGTAAGGTACATGATTAGGGACCTAGGGACTTAGGAATCGGGGGCTTAGGGTATTTGGCAGGTGCTGATTGGTGGTTCAATGTACAGTCCATATAAGGTGTTCAGGAATGTCCGGCTGCAGGTGGAGTTTACGTCATACCCTGTCCATCAGTTGGGGGAAGGGAGGATCTATCAGTTAGCAGATGAGGAACTGGGGCCCAGAGAGGCGAGGTGTTCTCCAAGGACACCGGGAGGAAGAGCCGAGCACTAGCTTGGAGCTCAGCCCTCAGCCCCACACTTCGACCTCTCAAGGCTAGGCCCCCCTTGTGCCATTCCACTCCTTCACCAACAGCCTCAGGCGGGGCCTTCTGGGGACAAGACGGAAGTGCCACGATCCAGCGCCTCTCACCTGCTCTCTCCTAGAACCTCCTACACGGTTTCTCTGCCTCCACCAGGCCCCTGCAGTCACTTCTCCATCCCGTGGAATTCAGACCGAGTCGCCCCACAGTGGAAACGCTTCCACCCGCTTAGATGAACTCTGACTCCTCGCCACAGAACACCGCCCCCCCACCAACCCCCCCACCCCCCGCCCCAGGCCCTGTGCTATCAGCCAAGCAGATACTCTGGCTTCCTGCAGCTCTTTGAAGATACAAAATGCAAAACACATTCCTCAGGACTGGATTTGCCCCTCCTCCTGCTGAAATGCTCTCCCCCAGGTACCCGCACAGCATTAGATCATGACCTGGTTTCTTTATTTGTTTATGGCCTCTTTCCACTGACGTATGAGCTTCAGGGAGAGGCAGCAGCTGCTCCCTGCCACGTGCTCACCCTCATTCCACTGCAGATTGCGATGGAGGCCTGAGCCTGGCACAGGGCTGAGGCCAGAGCCAGCTCTGCGCTCCTCACCCAACCTGGAGCCCCGTGAACAGAGCAAATGACAGGCGTGCCTTCCAAAATTAGCAGCGGTCACTGCTTTCGGGGAAGCACTCTGCCCTGGGGGCTGAGGCACTGTGGGGAAGAAAGAAAGAAGAAAACAGTGTCACCAGGCAGCCAGCGCCAGGCCTTTTCCCGCCTGAGGTGCACACTTCATTCAATTTTCATAGTGGACGGAGATGCGGGTCTTTTGAGCCTCGATATCCTTGTGGGCCCGTCTAAGTGTCAGACAATGAGTGGAGGAGCCAGCAGAGAGCACCTCGGCCCTCTGTCAGTCTCGCCCGGATTAACAACTTCATCGGAGCCTTTGTTGATACTGACACTCAGTTGCTAGGTAACATGTTTACCACCCAATGAATAGGGACTTGAGGGCCAGGGGGCACAGTCAACAGATTGGCAAATAAGGCGGACGTGCCGTGACTTGATGTGCCCACTGTTGTGCCCAGGAGCGGTGCAGGGGCACTGATCCCCCACTGTCCGAGCCCATGAGCGTCTCTGGGGAGAGCAGCCTCCTGCCCCGGCGGGGCAGATCCAGGACCGTGGCTGTTTTCACCCGGGTCCATCTTCACGGTGACAGCAGCTCCCGGCCTCCCGGCAGGGGTGTTCCTGCTTAGGAAGTCTGCAGTGCAGCCCTGCCGCAGTCCGGGGCTCTGAGAGGCCGAGGAGTGCACCTTGTAGTGCCCCCCACCCCCGACCCACCTATGCCCTCCACAGGGCGAGCCTTCCTGAAAGAACCCCCTGCTGGAGTCAGGCGGCGTGGGGTGCGCTTTAACCCGCAGGCCTGTGTAGGGGCAGCCAGGTGTTTCCTTTAGCCTGCCACCCCCGGGCGGAGCTGCAGTTAACCCCCTTTCCACAGATGCAGCGACTGAGTCCGCGCCAAGTGGTCAGCCTGAGAGTGCTCAGTGAGATTCAATCTGTCCCGTCTCCCCCGCAGCACGCTGCGTGTGAGGAGGAGCCCCGGAGAGGGGGTGCTTGGCCGTGTGGGCGAAGCGTGGGCATCAGAGGGAACTCAGGACACCGGGATCAGGGCCTCCTGTGCAGACCCCCGTCAGGGAGTTGATCCCCTGCCCGCCCCAAGCTAGGACTGACTCAAAGCCGCGGCAGGACAAGGTGGGTCTGGTGAGCAGACAGAAAGCCCCGTGGGCGCAGGGCGAGGCAGCGGCCCTGTGCTGAGCACGCCGGGGAAGCAAAGCCACTCCAGATAAAAACCCAGAAAAGGGAGAAGACAGAGACTGCAAACAGCAATCAGGGCTCTAGCACAGGAGGGGCGACCTCCAGCCCCTAGGGGAGTGAGAGGAGCAAACCGGTTAGTGGATGTGGAAGAGGAGCAGGAGGGAGACCTGGCGAGCACGGAGCCCAGGGACTGAGGGCTCCATCATTCCTGGCCCAGAAGAACCGGGACACGGCTACGGCACGGCTACAGCGGATCAGCGACGCTTCATGGCGTGCAGCCCGGTGGAGCTCTGCAGGCGGCTCCGGCTCCCTTGGCTGGGGAGCACCAGTCACCCCAGCCCACCCACCTGTGGCCTCCACAGAGTCTTTATTTCTTCACTGTTCATTCGGTCCACGAATATCCGTGCCTTCCCAATGCCAGCCTGGGTGGACATTGAGGCGAGCACTGGGGCGGAGCCAGGCCCGGTCCCCACTTCGAGGGAGCCTTCAGTTTGGGAGAGGAGATAGCAGTTAGACATAGCTAACCATTACTGTGCTAACTGCTGAGAGGAGGTTGGCAATACGCGCGTGCACTCAGGGGCGGGGCTCCCGGAAGCCAGCCTGAGGATGCCCGGAGGTGGGAGGGTGGACGGGCCTGCCTGGGAGAGACATTGGGGTGCCTGAGGAGCAGGGGAAAGCCCAGCTGGACTGGGGCTACACTGGAGGGGGGATTGGTGGGAAATGAGGGTGCAGGCAGGGCCTGATTCCTCAGGCTTGTCAGCTAGGATATGCACTTGGATTTTGTTCCAATAATAAAGGGGTGGCGGCTTTGTCAGGGGGATGACATGAACAGGTCCTAGGTCCTTTCACAGACACTGGCCTGAGGAGAACAGGATGGCTGACGGTGCGGGGCGCGGGGGAAGGGGGAGCTCCCACAGGCCTGTTTTGGGGAGCTCCCTCAGAACAGGAAACCCCCAGCCTTGGTTATTCCCAGGGTCTGGCTCAGAACCCAAACATAGAACAGGCTCAATCCATGGGGTTTGAGTTGATAAAATTGTCTAGGAGACCCCTACCCTTTATATGCATAGTGCAAGTAAATATAGCTGGTAATTTTGTTTCCTCCCCTCCCCTCCCCTCCCCTCCCCTCCCCTCCCCTCCCCTCCCCTCCCCTCCCCTCCCCTTCCTTCCCCTCCCCTCCCCTAATCCATGCTCCTGGCCCCTGCCCAAACTGCTGGACTCCCTACCCTTGAGACCCGTGCATTAGCTCCTGAGCTCCTCACTGAAGCTGTGGCACCCCATCTTCCAGCATGCTTGAGGGGTGAAGTGTCCCATGTAGCTGACATGATATGTAACAGATAACCCTCCCAGGCCACAAGTTGTTCTTGCATCTGTTTTGCATCAAACACTTTCTAAAATATAAAATACCCTGTCCTGGCGGTAATTGGATGAGAATTGATAAGTCATTTTACTACCAGTTTTTGAACTAAAGGAAGACATTGTTGCTGACAGTCAGGAGGGCTGCTTGCACCTGAACTGAAGGAAGCCCTCACAGGCACAGGGTCCTGCTCCAGCTCGGCGGGGCACGCAGCAATGGTGGCTGTGGGGTTTGACATGAGCCAGTGGGTCAAGCCATTCCCACTGAGGTTCTTCGTCCAAGTCAGCGCACCGGTTTGTAGTTATCACCTGGGCCTGGCCGTGTGCTTTTGCTGCCTTCCCTCTACTCTCTCCCACCCCTGCTCTCCCTCCATCCTCTTTCTCCTATTCCTTCGCACACTTCTCACTCTTGGCTTCTAGAACCTTCAACAACCCTGGAGAGATGGCGCATCCCTGTGTCTCCCTTAACCATCCAGGTTCCGGGCTTTGGGCTAGAGCAGGGCTTCTTGCAGGAGGGCCTCCGACGGCTGCATATCCTCTCTGAGGAGAAGGAGAAGGAACTCAAAACGTCTGAGCGCGCGCTTTCATATTTCCTGTTCCTCCAAGTGACTTTTCCAGAGGCAGCTCCTTTACAGGTGAGAAAGCTGAAGGTAAGAGGCGTTAAGTGTCATACTAAAGGCCAATATGGAAAGGGTCCCCAGCCTGTACCAGCCCACAGTGCCCACGGTCTGGCCTCCGCTGCTGCTCTTGACCACGGCGACTCATCCGCCTGCCTCATCCGCCGCGCCCAGGCAGAGGCCGGGCTCTGGCTGGGGCCCTGAGCCAGGGGATGTTCCAAAAGCAGAGGCTGTTCATTTTGAAGAAATCCAGTGTATTAATTTGTTTTTTCTTTTATGGATCTCACTTTTGTGCCCTAAGAATTGTCTGTTTAACCCAAGGCCACAAAGACCTCTTATGCTTTTGTCTAGACGTTTTATGAGTTTAGGTTTCTCTTGTGGGTCTATGGTCCGTTGAGTTAATTTTTGTGTTAGATGTGGATAAGAATCCAGGTTTGTCTCTTTGAATATGGATGCCCAATTGCTCCAACACCATTTGTTGGAAAGATTGAATTGCCTACATCTCTGTCCAAAAGCAATTGACCGTGTCTGTGTGTGACTATTTCTGAATCTCCTATTCACCTCCATTGGTCCCTGTCTATCTTGTAACATTGTCTCGTATCGATTGTGGTAGCTTTGTAGTAAGTCTTGAAAGCAGTGAATCCCTCAACTTCGTTCTTTTTCAAACTTGTTTTGGCTTTTCCAGTGCCTTGTTTTCCAATAAAAATTTTTGAACCAACTTGTCAATTTCTATTTTTTAAAAATCTTGCTAGGCCTTTGGTTGGGATTGTATTAAACCTTTAGGTCACTTGGAGGAGAACTGATATTTTAAAGCCTTAGGGATTTTAATTAACATCTCATTTCTGGCTCTTGCCCCCAAGCTATGGTCCTTGAAATGCTTAATTTAAAAATAAAATAATAAAATAAAATAAAATAAAATAATGAGAGAATCATGGAGAAAGATGGGAAGAGGTTAACCATCACAAGTTCCTTGAGTATGTTGCTGAGACAGAGATCAGATGGAAATCTTGCTAACATGAGGCAATAGTGATGTCTGAAATTCCACTTTGGGAAAAGCTCAGAAGATGGGTTAAAATGCCGGTGCCAAGGGGATAGGATCGCCTGGAAAATTCCTCACTGCCTGCAGCAACTCAGCTGACTCCATGCCTCCTTAGCAGGGAGGGAGGCGAGCAGGTGCTAGTGGGGAGCATGACTTCAAATCCTGCAGATCTGGGCTCAGATCCCAGCTCTGCCTCTTCCAGCTGTGTGACCCCAGGCAAGCCACTGACTCTCTCTGAGCTTTGGTTTCCTCAGTGAGCGAGAAACTGAGCAGCCATGCTGTCTTCAGGAGTACGCATTTATATGATAAATTATACATATACACATAAGTGTGTGTCACCTAACACATGGGAAGGCACAGTGAGGAAGTCTGTGATGATGGGCTGGGACCCAGACGCCAGAAAGCAGGAGTTGGGGTGGATGGCCTGGGCTGGCCAACCCCTGGACCTACCCTCTGGCCCCAGCGTGGCTGAGAGGCAGGTCCTGCTCGGGAAGGCCCTGCACCCACCTGGGCAGCGCACTGGTGGAGGTGGGCCTTGTGCAGTGAAAGGACAGTGCAGGCATGTCCTTGGGGACAGCTTGGAGCAGGTGTCAAGCAAAAGGGATGTTTCACTGAACTCATGAAGGGCCATCAGCTCACCCAGGAGAGAGGGGAGGAGGCCCCCATGGGGCGGGAAGGGCAGGAACGTGGAGGGCCTGAGCCCTGCCTGGTGATGCGGAGCCGGGCTGTGCTTGGCTAGAGGAAGGCAATGGAGGAGGCTGCAGAGGAAGGCGGCCCGGGATGCCTGCTGAGGGGGTTGGTCACCTTCAGACAAGAGGTCGTGGGAGGGGCTGATGCGGGATTGACAGGGTTGGACCCTTATGAGGAAAGTGTCACCCTGGGGACCTTGTTGGGAAGGAGAGACAGAGCGAACAGCTCGGGGGAAACAGAAAGGCCAGAGGATGGGTGCTCTGGTTCTTAACTTGGCAAAGAACTCAGCTGTGTTCCCTGGCCTCAGTTTCCCCATCTGCAAAAGGAGAGATTGTTCTAATGGTCTTTCCTCTCCGAGATGCTGTGGAGCCCCTCACGGCTTTCGCCTCTGAGGCAGGTCTGTGGCAGCCCGAGGCATGGTTCCTGCGTGTCCCTGTCAAACCCTGGCATGGCTGGGAAGGCTAACCCGAGGTGCTGTAGAATCCGGGCTCTGTGAGCCACCCCCTAATACTCCCTCCAGGAAGCCTTGCCAGATGGGAGGGTGGGGGCAGATGGGGCACCGAGAGGCCAAGTAATCTGCTTAGGGTCACCCAGCAGAGCAGCAGCAAGCTGGACCAGGCCCCAAGCCTCCAGATGTCCAATCTGATGCCCTGCCCACTGGACCATGAGGCCTTTAATGAGGCCACCTCCTCAGGGGCTGTGGGCTGGCCCGCCGCCCAGGGTCGGTGACTTGCCAGGCATCCCAAACAGCCATTCCAAGGGGCCCTGCCCTCGGAGGCTGGGCACAGGGCTGGGAGTGAGCACGTCAGCGAGGCTGCTGGTTCTTGGAAGTGGCCCCGGGGCCAAGCACCGCCCTCTGGCCAGGACCCCTAAGGAAGAGGGCCCTGTGTCGAGAAGGTGACCAGACATATCCCAGGGGCTGGGGGAGACTCTGCAGGCAGTGTCACCAGCAGGGCCCCCAAGAGGGGGACCCCAACCTTCTCGGGCTGTGGAGACTGCAGTCAGTGTCGATGGCCCACAGTAGCACGGCCTGCGCCTTCTCCGTCCTCATGGAGCCCATAGCACGGGCCACGTGGAGACTCGCGGCCCCGGCCCTTTACGTGCGCAGAAAGGTTCAGAGAGGGCGGCAGTGGGCCTGGGTCCGCAGGCAGCTGGGAGACAAGCAGGAGTCCACTTGGGTCTCCTGATTCCCAGCCAGTCCTCCTGCCCCGCCCCTAAGGTCTCCGCTTTGTCCCCACCCTGGTGACACTGGAGAAACCACGCTCTGCCGAGTCCTGCCCAGGACCCTGGCTGAGCCCCTGGGGCTGCCTCCCTGCTGCTCTTGGGCCTCCTTCTCCGAGGGAGACCTGACCGGGCTCCTGAGCAGAAGCCCACAGACGGGCGGCCCCGAGCGGGCAGAGGCCGTGGACTTCGGGGCAGGGCGCTCCCGGTGCCGAGGCAGCAGGAGGCTGAGCACACCGGACCGTCGCCGGGGTTTGTGCCCCAGCCGTGCCGCTTCTTCAGCCCTTGCAGTCTTGGGTTGACACTTGCGTTTAGGAATTACTAGGTGACACATGGCAGGAGCACCCTGAGGACCCCTCCCTCTGAAGCTGCGTCTTCGGGGGGGTGGGCAGGACAGCCACGAGCATGGCTGGCAGCCTGGCCAGCAGCCTGGCGGGCAGGGCTCTCTCTGTGCCCTGTGTAGCTGGCAGTCGGGCCCAACAAGGACCAAGGGGTGCCATTTTTTTCCCAGGGCTTAACCTCCTCCTCCCCTCCCCTTTCCTCTCTTTAGTTTCCACACCCTCCCCCCCCAACTCACACACCTCAAAGGGACTCATTTAATCCCCTCCCCCACCTTTCCCCCCTTCCAAGAACTTCCCCTGCTGCCCCCACTTCCCCTGCCCCAGCTATCTGGGGGTGGGGAGCAGAAAGAAGGCGTGGGGAGGGTAAGGGAAAAAAGTACATGCTCAACAACAAGAGAAACCCCAACACCCCACATTATGCTCCACAAGCTGGAAACACACAGCCAGCCGGCATCTGTGCGGAATAATAAAACCGGTGTGGACGTGGCATTCTCACAGGGCATTTGGCTGAGCCCGGGCAACGCGAAAGCATGCATAGTTAACGCTCCTGACTGTGTGAAACCCTTTGTCGCGGCCCTGGCTCCGCCAGGGACCCCAGGCCCGCGGCTTGGCAAGGGCCCGAGACACCGCTTGGAATGGTTTCTTGTTCATCACTGACACTCGTAATGAGAAATTTATACACCGTCCTAAGCGGATAAATTAATTTCAAACACTTTGGACTTTGGAAGACAATGGTTCCTGGCAGGACCCTTTATCATCCGTTTTATTAAAAAAGAAAAAGAAGGAGAAGTAGAAGAAGAAGAAGGAAAGAAAAGAGAGAAAGGAGGGGGAAAGCAGCCCTTGAGACCATCCAGACAGGCTGGCCTGGCCCTGGAGTCCGCAGTCCTGCTGGGGGGAGCCCGCTGGGCCCCGTGTGGGCCCCGGCCCCCAGGTCACTTTTAAACTTCATTAGCGTGTGTGCGGCTCCTCAGGGGCGCTCCCTGGCCCCGGGGGGCACATTTCCGCTCACCCCTGGCTCCCTTCGAGGTTGGCATGCCGGCCAAGGAGTGGGGTTTCTCAGGCTGCGTTTGTGAAAGGTAATTAAATTGTGATAATGTTTCCATTCAGCCCCGGCCTGGGTGAAGGTTGGGGACCTGTTAGACAGACATGTTCTCGCTGGCCACTGACACGCAGTCCAGCCTGACCAGCCCCTGCCAGGGCCACGGGCATCCTGAGCCTTCCCAGGCAGCAGGCTGGCCGCCCGGGGCCCCGGCACAGGGGGAGCAGTGCCCTCCAGGGCCCTGTCAACCCTGCAGCGTGCTTCTGTTTGCACCTGGGCAGTGGTAGCTGCTCAGTGTGAATGTCAGAGGGGCGCTGGTGCCGGGCCCCACGCCCCTCAGCTCCCTCCCTGGAAATGCTAGAGTGAGAGGGCGGTGCAGCAATCCCTTCCAGGCAGGGAGGACCTGGCGGGCACAGTCCCGGGCCCCAGCTTCCTCCAGCGGCTCCTGCCTGCAAATGTCTCCCACCAGCTCTGACCTGAGCTTATCCACTCGACCCTGACCTGAGCTCACCCACTCGACTCTGACCTGAGCTCACCCACTCGACTCTGACCTGAGCTCACCCACTCGACCCTGTCAGTGTCACCCACCACCCACCCGTCACTTCCAGCCCACCCAGCCCGGGGCCCCTGCTGGAGCCTCGGTGACTTCCCCTCTCAGAGGTCCTGTCCCTCACTGAGCTGGGTTCTCCGACAGCAGTTCCCAGCTGTTTCCAAGTTGGAGCCCACGTAGAAAATTAGCAATTCATGGGCACCTTGGATTTAAGTGAAGACATTAAGGACACAAGAAGGAACAAGAAAAATTACATTTTTTTCCTAGTTCATAAAATTATGCTGAGAAAGAAACATACAATGAGGTGTACTAAATAAACAACAAATTTAGATAGCTTCCACAAGCATTCTTTTAAGAATTAATTGAGAAACTACTTGCACAACAAGACCTGTTTCTGTATCAGGTTGAATTCTGGAGGTGGCTGCAGGCAATTCCAGAGCAAGACAGTTTTGTCTGGTTTTTAATTTTTTATTTCAAAGTGATCATAGACTCACAGAAAGTTGCAGAAATACTAGGGAGAGGGCCTGTCTCCTGTCAGCGAGCCTCAAGCAGTGGTGACAGCTTATGTTCGGATAGTAGTACATCACCAACCAGGAACCTCCCTCGGCTTTCCTCCATCAACAAATCTTTTTTTTTTTTTTTCACGAGAGAGGAAGGGAGAGAGAGAGAGAGAAACATCGACTGGCTGCCTCTGTATGTGCCCCAATGGGGGACTGAACCGTGAACCTGCAACCTAGGTATGTGCCCGGACCGGACATCGAACCCGTGACCTTTCGGTGTAGGGGTGAGGCACTGTCCAAGCAGCTGAGCCACACTCGCCAGGGCAACAAGTGTGCATCGGCACCCTTTCCATACGGGGACTCCTCCAGGCCAGGCCGTGAACAGGCCCAGAGCCTGCGCCCTGGAGTCCCTGCAGGGGACAGAGGGGAACAAGTGCCTGGGAGGCTAAGCAGGAGCTCTGCCTGGCCACCTGTCGCCACCCCTTGTCAGGTCCCCCAAAGCATGCAGATGCCCTAAGTCCCGAGTCCTTTTCCTTGAACTACCTCTACTGAGCCAGCTCCCCTCCTCCTCGCCCCCTCCTCCTTGGGACCCCTCCTCTCTGACTCCTTCCTTCCCAGTTCATCTTCCTCCTCCTCTCCCTCCACTCTGGCTCCACCTCCTCTCGAGCTCCCCTTCCCCCACCACCCCCATCTTCCCCGGGTCAGTCCCTCCTTACCCTCCCTCCTCCCTGGTGTGCCCTCCTCCCAGCTCATTACCGAGCCTTCGTCCTCCCAGCTCACCCTCTTCCCTAACTCTCCGGATTGATTTTCTGAAGCCAGCCGCTGGCTCTCACACTCCTTGCTGGGAAGCCCCATCTTGGTAGTTTCCACTCCTTGTGCCAATGGGTTTAGCAAGGCCTTTGGGTCTCGACTCGAACCCCTGACTTTGTGGACGGATACTCGATGTGTCCTCCAGGCCCCCACTCAGTACCGGGAAACTGGCTACATTGTGCTCTGAGAGGGCCCGGCCAGGCCCCGCGCCGTCCTGCCTGGGCACCCAGCTCGGGTCCCGGACCCCAGCAGACCTGTTAGGGTTTGAGCTTTGAAAACAAAGTGGGAAAGTAAGCAGGGCTCAGGGAGAGGCAGCGGTGCCAACGGTGGGCTGCCTCAGGGTTCTCAGAGCTGCTCAGTCCTGCGGCACCATTTAGGAGCTGTGCGCCCCAAGCTTCGGGGCTCCCCAAGGAGCACCCGCACTCAGTGGGAAATGGACCCTGACCACGCTGTTCTCCTGCATAAATGCCCCCTTGGACTTTTCACAGTGGGGAAGAGAGTCTGTGAGAACTGGCTCACGGGTCCGGATGTCAAATGACGGACTGGGAAACAGAAGCATGGCGAAAATGAGACTTAATGACACTCTCAGAGCGGGCGCCCATGCACAGGAACACCCGGGGGCAGGGAGCACAGCCTATCGGTTTAGTCCCTCCTCTGGTCCCTCACTGCTGAGTCCTATGAGGTCCCCGGTTTCCTCATACATTGCCTAGGTCTTGCTGTCTCCCGTTGGGCATTAACATATTGGGCTGAGACCTTTCTAGCTACCTCCACCACTTTGTTTAGAGGAATCTTCCTGGAAAATGTGCTATCAGCCACGTGCACAGCTCTCATACCCTCTCTCCACCCCCCACATCCTGTTGCTCTGGGGAAATTCAGTGACCGCCTGGCCACATGCTGTTTCTTTTCCATGAAGATAAATCAGAAGCATGTTTCTTGCAAGTCCAAACTCTTTGCCATGACCTACACAGTCTGCAACCACTTGTCCCTACCTGTCCGCCTGACCCTGGCTCCTTCACCGGCATCTTTCTGCTCCTCAACCCGCACAGCCAACCCCACCCCTGGGCTTCACAGGGCTCCAGCTCCTCCTTCAGGTGCAGACGCCACCCACCCCTGGTCTTCCCTGACCACATGCTGGGTGGGACCTTGGTCTGCCCTGAGCCCTCCCAGCCCTGCTGTGTGTGCAGAATGCTGAGCAGTGTACTGTGCTGGCTCCGAAGGAAAGGGCCATCTTTCAGCCCGAGCCAGCAACTGGCTGCTCAGACTCTGCCTCGGCTCTTCTCATCTGTAAGCAAGGAGAATGAGAGCACTTACTCCGTAGGATTGCTGAGTTTAGAACGCTGTCCGGCACTCAGTAAAAGTTGGGTTCTGTCACCATCTTCTAAAAGGACCTGGCTCGTCTTCCCGTAACTGTTTAATGGCCCTCCTTCTGCAGCCCTCATGTCCCTGGCCTGTAAGGGCCGGCTCCTCGGCACACTTTCTGCTCTATCCACAGGACCCGGTGCCTGGTGCTACCAGGTGTTCGCCAAGTAGCGGTTGGATGAAAGGATGAACAAAGTCTGAAAATGGCCCCTCCTTTGCCTCCTCCTCGAGGGTCTTCAGCATTTTGGATGCACCCAAAGGAGCTGGTGTTTCACATGGGACTCAAAGACAGGCTCTTCAGGGCCTCTGATCCATTCCGGCTCCTCTACTTCCTAGCCGTGTGGCCTTGGGCAAGTCACTTAACCGTCCAAGGCCCAGCTTCCTCAGATGTGAAATGAGAATAATTAAACTGTCCCAACCTCATGCAGTGGTTGTGAGGATCAGGAAAAAATACGTTTATAGAAAGCCTGATAATTTTTATCTTCTACTTAGTAGCTCTTCCTGTCACCTGAATACTTCATAAACACGTTGTCTAGGTCTTTGTTGAATGCTTGTAATAATGTTCCGAGACAGGAGCAGATCATATTAACTGAGCTCTGTGGCTCTGCTGGGGACCCCCACCTGGCTGGCGGGAGGCCAGCAGCCCTGCTCCTCGGATGCAATCGCTCAGCCAGCTGCAGTCCAGCGGCTGGCCCCGACATGCCCTCAGCACCTCCCCGCTTCCTCCCCTGCCCAGTGGAGACAATCTGGGTGGAGAGTGTCACTGGTTCCAGAGCCTCTGACATGAGAGAGTCTTAGAAACACTCTCTTAAAGCAAACGTACTTTCTGTTGGCCACTTCCTCGGACCTCTGAAGCCCATACGCCCGAGAGAGGAAGAGATGAGTCTGTCACGACCTTCTCTCAGGAGAAACGCATTCCTTCCTAATTCTTTCCAAACCCGGCTCCATATTTCAGAAGAGAATGTAGCTGCCGTATAGGGGAAGAGGGAGGAAAGTGGTATATTTTTTGGCCCTCTTGAAAGTCACACCTATTACCTCATGCAACTCTCAGCATCAGCCTGTAGGGTACAGTTACTATCCCCATTTCGCAGATGAGGAAAGTCAGGCTTAAGGACTTGCTCAAGGTCACACAAACCAGTAGATACTCTATCCCAGCTCTTTCTAGTTCCAAGCCCTGTAACCCTGTTCGCCTTCCCCAGCACCACCCTGCCTCGCATTCCTTGTAACCACGCGAATGCATTTGCTTCCCATTTGGGGGATGGCAAACTGGAGCACGTGTCCACCTCCAGCTCTTTGTGATTTCCCCAAGGTTCCCCAAGGAGGATTTGAGTTCACGTCTGCCAGTTCCCCTGGGATCCTGGGAGTCCTTTGTCTGGGCCACGAAGCTTCACTGGAGGCCACCAGTGCTCTCTGACTATCCGCTCGCCTGTCTTGTGGCTGCGCTTCCCTCTCCGTGATGTGGGGCCAGCAGCCCCGTGGGAAGACCCTTCTCCTCGCTGACACAGGGAGCCTCAGCCCTCTCTGTTCTGGGTCCCGGCCATATGAAAATTATTAAGCCTTCAACACGCTCTTACTCAAAGCAGTGCTGCCCGTAAATGAGAAAGGCCCCGTTTCAAATAAATAATGACCACTGTTGACAATGGAAGAATAAACAAAACCTTGATACATAAATCGCTAATCATCGTTCCTGTTGATAGACACTCCGCCTTCACTGTGCACACATGTGGCTCGTGGCGATGCTCGTGGTGAGCAGCATTCGCTGGGAGAGGACAGTGAGCGCTCAGGGTCAACAAATGCAAACCAAAGGCGAGGAGCCGGCATCCCCTAGCCCGGAGCCCACACCCCATGGTGCCGGGCTCCATTTCTTAGGGTCCTCGCACACGGGCAGCAAGTGTTCTCTGTGTAGTTCAGAACAGATGGGTCCTCAGGCGACCAGCACACACACACACACACACACACACACACACACACACACACACACACTCACACACACACTCACACACACACACACACACACACACACACACACACACACCTGCTGAGGCCCACTTGGATTTTTCAAGGGCCCCTCAGTTGTGTGAAGTAATTAGAAGGCTGCAAGCCACTCACATATACGCAAGGCCCTGATGCCTCCTGTCTGTGCTTTATATGTGGGCTATGCAAACTTTTGTTGGGTAATTTTAGAGACAGAATTTGAGTTCTCTGTCATATAAAAGTCCAGAGTAGGTGACAAAGAAACATCTATCGTTTTGCTTTCTGTATGTGCCCTGACGGACCGAACCCACAACTCAGGCATGTGTCCTGACGGAACCGAACCGGCAACCTTTCGGTGCACGGGATGAGGCTCCAGCCAACTGAGCCCCGCCGGCCGGGCCTTGCGATGTCCATCTATCCACTGGCACCACGAGTGAATCTCTTGGAAAATCCAAATGGACATTGAAGGGAAGGCTGGGCCCTGGTTGCTGGGGCGTCTCTCCCTCCTCCACCTGCTCCTTGCAGAGTATCATTGTTGCCCTCAGCATCCAGCTGGTCTTCATGGTGGCTTCTTCTTTGGGGCAGGTACCTAGCGGTCAGAGCCAGCTCGGACACGACTCTGCTGGCTCCTTGGCACAGAGGAGCTCATTAAAAACGTGCGTAAGGCTGGATGGAAGAGGCCCGGCGAGGGCGAGCTCCTCGGCAAGCTGACAGCTTCACTGTGGGCCACTGGGCAGGCCGTGGGCGAGGCTGGCTGCCACTTCTCTTTGCATCAGTGCCTGGACAACCTGGGAGCCAGTCTGTAATGGACAGATAGACAGATGGACAATAGTTGGACAGATGGATGGAGGGGTGAATAAATGGATGGTGAAGGTGTAATCCTATGCGGTTACCTACCAAGCTTTTTCAGGATCACGAGCCCATCTGATCCTGGCACAGGTTAGATCGGTACATGCTTGTTGCGTGGATGAGCGAATGAGGCCAGAGACCAGCACCAGGTCTGGGGAGACTTCAGGTTCTTCCCCCACTCCCACCGCAACCCCCACCAAGTGCATGAGTCACCCCAACGGGAGGAAATTTGCTGCGCCTGGCCTTCCCGCAGCCCCGCACGTGAGGCCTGGCAAGCGGAAACGCACGGAGCCTCGGAGAGGGCCTTTTGGACAGCTTAGCTCTTGGCAAGATTAAGCCGCTCTCCACAGAGGGACCCGTATTGCAGGGCTGCAGGGAGGGCCCGGCCCCACCGAGTTTGCACCTTTTTACCCGGCATCTGTCCCTGGGATCAGGAGAGCCAGGAGGCTGGATTAGATGGGTCAGCGCCCTGATTGACAATGACACTTCCTCCCGCGCCCCCTCCTGCCCCCCGGCCTCTCCCGCTGTTCCTCTCCTGCCTCACCCTGGCCCCATCCTGTCCAGAGAGCGAGTGATGCCTTCTAATCTCCTTACCAGGAAATTATTTTCCTGGGTGTGAAATCCCTGTCCGAGAGGGAGGGCAGCAGACCAGTCCTGCCCCGGCCCGGAGGCTGACCACACGGCTGTCTCCAGGAGACATCTGGCATGGCAGTGGGGGCGGGCACAGCTACAGCTGGGCAATGCTACCCCCAAATGTGGCCCTGACCTCCGGGGTGGGCTGTCCCCAAGCTGCCTCCTCCTGTCTCCATTCAAGGGACTTCTCAGAAATGATACGTGTCTACTGCTGGTGACTGTCCCCCCGGAGCAAGCAGCATGGTGGGTGGGGGTGCGCTGGGAGGAGCCTGGCCCTGGGAGGCAAGGCCTGGGAGCCCTCCTTGCCCTGGGTCAACCTGCTCTGCGACTCCGGCATGGCCCACGCTCTGTGGCCTCAGCTCTTCTCTGATTCAACCACCAACGGACTCTGAGGTCAGGCGTGGGGTGGGTGTGGGCTCAGGCCTGGGGTCTATGCCTCACATCACCCCATCCAGTTGTCTGACGTGTCAGAAACGTGCCGAGAGCGCGGGGCGGCACCCACCCTCCGTTCCTGCTTCAAAGGGGTTCAGGTCCTGGTGGTGTTTTCAGGGCGCATGTCACCCTGGTGGCTATTAAGTCGATGGAGGAAAACCTTAGAGGAAGCAGCATGAACGCCGAGGCCAGCCCGTGTCATTCATAATATAGGAAACCTGAGGCCGGATCACGCGATGAGCAGGTGAGGAGAGGGGTGCAGCTCCCACTGCCCGGCTGGCACCCACACACAGGATGCCAGTGAGCCGCTGCTGCGGAGCGGGCAGCGGAGGGTGCTGGTCAGGCTGGTCGACTACACCACCTGGCAGTGTGACCCGGGACCCCCAGTAACTTCTGTGTGCCTCAGCTTCCTCAACGGCAAAGCAGCGGTGACAACCACACTTACTCATGGGCTATCATGAGGCTGTGGGTCAATCAATATATGTAAGATGCTGGGGATGGTCTCTGGGACAAGGAAGTACTTCATGATGATGATGATTGCATTGCTATTATTATGCTTGTCACTGGGCTAAAGATGTTTTGTACCATTGTGTCCCCTGGAAAGGGGTGCTGAAGTCCTAAGTTCTGATACCTGTGAATGTGACCCTTTTGTGGAAATAAGGTCTTTGCAGGTATAAGCAAGTTAAGGGAAGTCCGACTGGAGGAGGGTGACCCGAATTCAATGAGACTGGTGTCCTTATGAGAAGAGGGGGTGACACAGAGACAGCACACAGAGAAAGCTGCGAGAGGACAGCGGCAGAGACAGGCCGGTGCACTGGGCAGCCACACCAGGGGAGGAGGAGGCCAGGAAGGATCGCCCAGAGCTCAGACACACATGGTCTGGACCTGTGGCCTCCAGCACGTGAGAGGTAAACTTAGGCTGTTCGAAGCCACCCTGTTGGTGGCTCTGCTGCAGCCTAGGAGACTCGTATAGTAACCAAATGAATGACCGGGCCAGGAAGGACACCCAGGTGCCCATTTAGCCTGGAGGAGCTGGTCTGAGCAGGAGCCGGCATCTGCTCCCTCCTCCAGGCCTGGCTGCGAGGGGACCTCAGCGCTGGCCGGGCTGGGGGAAGCACAGCTTTTTGATGTACGTGTCTGACCTCTTGGCCACAGGTCAGCCATCAAAGGTGAAGGGGGTGCGGCCAGGGGTCTTGCTGACAGAGTCAAGGGTCCCGGGATCAGCAACACCTCTGAGGGCCTGCGGCTGCCTTTGAACCAGGCACTCTGGACGGACAGACAGAAAACAGGCCCAGGGTGGGCCTCCCTTCCCTTTGCCTCCCTCCTCCTCTCCCAGGTTCACACTTGCAGGAGACCCTGTGCCCCTGCCACCAGCTTGATCCGAACAACTCAGACCTGTGCACGAGCCCTGGAGAAGCAGCTGCCAGGCCTCCCTGGACGCCCGAGGGAGGTGCTCGGGTGCCGGGAGAGAAGAACTTCTGATGCTCCGGGTTAGGGGCTGTTTGACCCAGGACACCTGCTAGGAGGGCACACTCTGCCTCTCTTACAGATGTGGAAACTGAGGCTCACCAGGTTAAGCAACTTGCCCAAAGAAACACACTAGGCAGATTTCAGAGGGGAAGGGAGAGGGAGAGAGAGAGATAGAAACATCAATGATGAGAATCATTGATCAGCTGCCTCCTACATGCCTCACACTGGGGATCAAGCCCACAACCCGCCTGGGAATTGAACTGTGACCTCCTGGTTCATAGGTTGACACTTAACCACTGAGCCATGCCAGCCGGGCACCATTTCCCTATTGAAGGGGGTAGTTTCCCTTCCTGACTCATCTGAATCCCATCACCTACCTTGGCAGCCCTTCCCCGTGCCCTATTCTGGAATACCAATCGTTAACTATTCCGTGTAAGTACCATTCTGTGATGCCTGCCAAGGCAGTGTTTTCCTTCTGGGCCCTTGAAATGTCAAGCCTGGCAGAATGAACAGATGCAGGGCCTGGGGGTGCGGGAAGAACCCTGGGGGTTGCAGTCCTCCACTCGACTCAGCCATAAGCTTTCTCTAACTCTGGGCAGAATATAGGGTCTTCCTGTGCCTCTAACAGTCTGTGTATTGGTTTCCCGTTGCCAAAGAGCAGGCTGCCCCAAACCTAGTGACTGGCAGCATGGGTTTGCTCATGACTCTGTAGTTGGGGCCGGTCTTGCCAGGTTCATTCATGCAGTTTCGGTCAGCTGGAGGCTCACCTGGGCTGAGGCCCACAGGGCCTCCCGCACTTGTGTGGCCTCCAGCTAAGGCTGCTGGCTGGTGCGCCTGGCCCTCCTCTTGGCCTCTTCGGCAGGATAGCCCCGCCCTCGTACACCGGGGCAGTAGTAGTGCCAGAGGGCCCACCCCAGTGTGCGAGCACTTAGCAGTCCTCAGCGGCATCATGCTGGCTGATGTCTTCCTCCCAAGCAAGACACACGGTCAAGTCCAGAGTCAAGGTGGAAGGGACCCCAGGGGCATGTGCACCAGGAAGAGGGATTGGTGGAGGCATTTATGTAATAATCACCACATCCTGTTTGTCCCTAATTAAAAGTTTTATAGGCAGGAAAACACACCTAGGAGATCAGGTGGCCTGCTGCCCCGGTCTGCGCCATCACGTAGCATTGATGTAGGGCTCCACCATTTAGGAAGAAGTCACTTTCAACACCATTGTGCTGCTTCGCCAACCCTGAGACCGATGTCACTCAAGAAGTGGTTTTCGGAAAAGCTAAAGCGACAGGCTAAGAAGTGGTGAAGGAGCAGGGCCCCACCAGACAACGCCCAAGTCCACTTGCCCATCTGTCCCTCCGAGCAGTCATCCTCCGGCCCCTCCCGATGAGCCAGGCTCCACACAGGCTGAGGCCTCTTCCTGGGCAGCACGCCTCCAGATGCTGTCTTAGAAAGAACGTCGGCTGCCGTCAGGTTTCCCAACAGCCCTGAAGTCTGGACGAGCCGGGTGATGGCCCTGTCTCTCCAGAGAGGCGGGCGCTGCTGCCTGGAGGTGCTCCTGCGGAGCGTGCCAAGACCCGCCGCCCGCACAGCCAGCCCGAGGAGTGTCCTCGTGGGACAACTCAACTTGCTGCTGACTCAGAGGGTCCCGGAGGTCAGGCTGGGCCATGGAGAAGGCGAGGAGAACAGGGATTCCCCAGCCTCGGTGGCCAAGGCTCGCGCCGGTTTCCCTGCTGGACCTGATCCGACGGCACCAGAGCGAGTTAGGGAGATGCCATTAGTGGCCACAGAAAGTCCCTGTCTGGACCAAGGGCTGCTTCCTACTATAGACCAGGCTTCCGTCTCATCCAGGGCCCCAGCGGGGACGTGTTGTTCCTTCTGGCTGTGACGCCATCACCTGCTTCCAGAGGAGCCTGCCCATTCGCGCTGGCAGCTGCTGGAGAGAGGAGTCGTTGTTTACCACTGCTCACAGAAATAACGTGTGCTCCGGGGAGGAAGGCGACCGCTGCCACTCCTCAGGGACAGTCTGTTCCGGTTTCTCTTCCTTTCGGAGTGATGTGAGGTCACAGATGTATGCGGACACATATGACACACGGGAGTGGGTGCGCATGCACACACCTGATAGATAGGTATATGTGATATGGGTGTGCTGTTATATGTGCATTAGTATCAGGTCTGTATGTAAGCACCACATACGTGTGTGTGCGTACCAGATGTGGGTCTGGCTATACACATACACACAATGGCTATATGCCATGTATGTAACTAGACATGTCCTGGACACATGACTCCATATGTACTTCATACACACCCACATGTACAGAGCCTGTGCTCCTATGCACTGTAGATGAGATTCGTCTGTAAACATAGGTCGGGGAGCCACGTGTGTGTGCATGCAGTGTGTGTTTGTGCCTGTCCCTCCTATGCATGCAGTAGGTTTACTCTAAAGTCCTCCACAGACAGACCCTAGGTGTGGGCATGCGCATATGAAGCCATGGACACGCGGATGCTGATGTGCCCGTGTCTCTCTCAGTCAGCTGTCACCTCCTGGTGGCCCTTCCTCCGCCCAGCTTCCTCCCTTCGGTGTTTGTAAACAGCCGGCGCCGTCTCTCTGTCCAGCTTAGCTATGCAGCCTGAGCTCTTCTAAGCCTCCCACGATTCAATCCCCTAATCAAGAGGCCTGATCTCTCGGGAATATCCGCTTGGAAAGGAGAGGGGATGTGGCTGTCCCATGGCTGTTGGGGGCAGGGAGGAGGCATTCCCAAACACGGCTGCTCCTTCTCCGTGCCGCTCCTGCTGGGAACCTTGGGGCTCTCCAGGTGCTGACCGAGCCGGGGACCAGGGACACTGGGACTTGCTCTTGAACCTGGGTCTCCATGTACTTCTCACTGGGGACACCTTCTCCACCTCTCCTGCTGCTTCTCTCAGGACGCACCTGGCGCCTCCTCCAGGAAGCCCCCTGACCTCCCTCATGCTCCCTAAATCAACCTACGGCTTCATTCGCTCAGTCTTTCACTTGTACTGATGGAGTCTCCTCCTGAGCCTTCACCTATTTCATCCGCCTCAATGCCTTATGTGTCGGGAGGGTAGAAGGCACCTTCCCCTCTCAGGAACCATCAGGAACCTCACCCCCCCCCCCCACCAGCACCTGGCCTCCTGCCCCACCCCTTCCCTCTCACCCCAGGGGGCAGCAGCCACCTGCCTGGAGGGCTTGGTGGGAGGAGGGGGCAGTCCACCCCTCACCAGCTTGGCATGTGGCTGAACTTAGAGCTGCCAGTGACTGGAGGGGGGAGTCCAATTTGGGGCGAATCTCCTTGCCACCACCCACTGCACTACAATCTCAGTGTGCCTCTTCATCAGAACTGGTTTTTTCTCCTTACCTTCCAGAATTTTTATCTCCCAATTAGTTCCAAACTTGAGCATATACACAGTTTTGTTTTGTTTCTAAGTCTCCTCTAACCCCATATTGTTGATCCTCATTTTGCGCCAGGCACTGCACTAAGTGCCGGGGACACCTTGACATGGTCCCTGACCTCATGAAATGCGCAGTCCTGTGGGGGAGAAGGACGGCCAGCACACACAGTGACGCCTCAGGCATAACGACGCCGCGACCGGGCCGTGGAAGGAAAGGAGCAGACCGCTGAGCAGACAGCACAGGCCGCGTGGAGGAGGGTCTATACAGAGTTGTCAGCAAAGACCTTCCCAAGGAGAAACCAGAAAGGTGAGGGTCAGTCTTGCAAAAAGCTAGGGAGAGGGTTCTGGGGTGAGACATACATATGCAAAGGCCCTGAGGTTGAGTGTGGCTGGGATATGGTGAGCGAGGGAAGAGGACCAGGAGTTGAGGCTGGCCCCTTGCTTTAGGCCACGGGAAGTTCACTGGCTTCTATTTGGAGTGGGGCTGGGAAGCCTTGACGGTTTGGGGTGGGGAAAGGGCAGTGACATGATTCATGAATTTACAGTGCTCTGGCAGACACAGGTCTAGAGAGGACGTGGGCAGCAGTGAGGGGGCTGTCCCAGTGCTGCCTGGGCGGGCAGCTACCGAGTGGGCAGAGCGCATACAGCATCTGGAATCCTGGACACAGCCCAGCACAGTGGTGGTGACGGGGGGGTCCTCCCCCCGCCGGCAGCCCCGTGCCGGAGGACCAGCCACACTGATATTAATACGAAAAGCACAACCAGAAGACCACTCTGGCTTGCAGCAATGTTCCACGGGCGCTAGCTGTCTCACTTACCCCTCACCCCACGGGGAAGGCACTCTGTTCGTTTGTCAGGCACGAAGCTGAGCTCGGAGAAGGTCAGGAATTTCCCCGAGGCCACGGGCTCCCAGGCACCAAGGCTGAGCGCGCTGCTGATCAGCTCCTACTGCGGAGGCTGGGGTGCCTGTCTTCCGAAACGGGTGCATTCTGCTCAGAGTGAGACGTTTTCCTTTGATGCCTTACAAAACTTGCTCTTAAACATCTTTAAAAGACACAATACCTTGGCTGTCGTGTTTGCTTAGTGCAGGGGAAAGTGGAGCCTTCTCCTCTGTGGGGTGGTCCGGGTGGGACAGAGAGCGCGTGGGAGGCAGGGCACGTTGGCTCTTCCCGCCCCCAGCAACCTTTCAAAGCGGTGCCTTTGCACGGTTGTTAAGATGACGATGAAAAGATGAAAGGTGGACAGGGTGAGGCCCAGGGGAAGCACCGAGGCCAGGAGCCACGGGGTGCCTTTTTGATGTTCTCACTTTCCTATCAGCCAGCCCGCCAGCGGTGCCCGCCAGCCCAGGCTCCCTCCCTCAGATGTGAGAACACGGGCAAGCCATTAACAGGGACCCTGTGTACCCCCGATGTCCCAACAGCTGGTCCTGACATCCCAGAAGGGGGGCAGTGTAATTGCTGAAGATTTGATAGAATTGTCAAAAATACATGAAGTCGGCCACCTCAATTGTAAAACATGCTGAAATGTTCTACCAGATAGGACATAATCTTAAAGCAAGGTCATGGCGCTCACCTCTTAACAGACCCACTCCACCGTATCCATGTTATCTGTGCTCGCCCCAACACACACACACACACACACACACACACACACACACACACACACGGTCACATTTTCTTGCTTAGCCTGTAATTCAGAGACATGGATTCCCTGCCCTGATCAGGCTTCCATGCGATACAAACTTTCCCACCTGCCACGCTTTCTTCCGGTTCACCAATTCTTTTTGTAGCTGTGGCCGCTCACCTGTTCCTAATGGCCATGGCTGTACCGTCACGTGCAGACCTTCTAGGCGATGCTTTTGCACATTACGGCTTTTACAGTGTCCAGGTCTTTATTAATTTTCCTTGTCCTTTGATCTGTGACTGTTTGAAGTGCACGTCCTCTGTAGTCTCCTTTACGCTGTTCTCTTGCTCCTTCCTATTCCCGGGGTGCAAACCGTCCCCTGTGCGGTGTCTGCGGACCCCTCCCTGGGGCTTGCCTTGGCTCCTGGTTCTGCACTGGAAGCTCATCCTCAGTGCGGCTGTTTCTTCCAGCGCCCCGTGTCCGGGTGGGGACCAGCTCTGCAGAGGGTGGGGCTTCCCACGCAGGCCTCCAGGGGCTCCCGTCTGTCGCCTGGGTTCTGTGTTAATTTCTCAGCGTGGGGTTGCTGCTTGAAACTGCCTGCCCATGTGCCTTTAAGCCCCACACCTGCACCTGGCGGAAGCTTGAGATTTCAAATTCCCACGGAAGGCGTTTTAAATCCCACCCCGAGCCCTGAGCACAGAGACTCGCTCCTTTTTTTGGGCGCGTGGGTGGAGATCTCTAGTTCCGTTTCAGATACCGTGGCTGCCTTTTAAGAGTCTTAGCTTTCTGCAAGGGTCTCCTCCCCAGCTTCCCATCTGACAGGCCAGAGGCCATAGCTCCTGCCCCCCACCTGGGCCTTAAACCCCAGCCCCCCGCCCCCAGCCCACAGCCCCACCAGCCTGGAAACACCATGAGCAGCTGCAGCACCAGCCCCAGCTGAGTAAGGTCCCCGTTCCCTCTGGAACTGGCACTGGGAGCTCCCTTTCCTCTCAGGGCAGCTCTGCGTTTAAAACATGTTTTAAATGGCACATTAACTCGTGTGCAGTGGTTGTCTATGTTTGCATCAGAAGGGGGTCCACATTAATTCAGTCTGCCATGTTCTCCGAAGTTCAAGGTCTTAGATCTCCCCCCTCCAGTGTCCGTATCAATTTTTAAAGGATTTATGCACGTGAGCTTTAATGGCTACTGTTGTGTTGCTTATGGTCAGAAGAATCACAAAGTTGGGGTATGTTTGAGCCATGGCAAGTCAGTAGACACTGCAACCCCAGGTGTAGGTGCAGAAATCGAGTCAGCAACACGATGTGATGTGTTCCAGGTTGCAGACCTGGTGAGTGGTGGCACGTGCCAGTCCACATGCTTTCACCTACCAGCTGTCTCCTCGTTCCTCAGGGGGGAAGACTCGGGATGGTCAGTCGCCATTGGGTGAACAAGTGAATCCAGGAACAGTGGGGTGGGCCTCCATCCAGGAAGGCTTCCGGAAGAAGTGACTTGGTAAAGTCCTCTAATGGCCAAAGTCTTCTTCCGAGGGCCACCTTGGAGCCACTCGGTCTCCCTGCTCCCAGCCTTTCCCCCGTCTTGCCTCGAAGGGAGATAGGTCCCGGTTGCTGAGTGCTTGGGAAGCCTGCCTCTGCCAGGACATTCTATCCACCTGGGCTGAGCAAGGCCTCCCTGGTGAGGGCAGATCAGCGTCTTCGGGCATGTGGGTTTGGGCAGCCACCCTGGACCATGTGCAGCTGAGGCCACTCCTTGACCCTGAGCGTCCAGGGCTGGCGTCCCCCTCAAAGCCCTCCAGATCAGAAAACCCCGTGGGAGGGCTGACGGAGAAACTCACAGCTGGCTGGCCAGAGGCTGGGACCAGGCCTGCAGCCACACAGGGATGAATGGTTCCTGGTACAGTGTGGATAGCGGAAGGCCACGGGCTTAGGCACGCGGATCTGAGTTCAAATTCTGGTTTTGTTTAAAGTCTGTGTCTCAGTTCCTCATCTGTGAAATGTGTTAACAGTGCCTGCCTTGTAAAGATGTTTTGAGAATTATAAAGTAATGTATGTGAAGAGTACGACTGTGTCAGGGACAGAGCAGACGTTCCATGAACGGTGGTCTAAGCCTCTCAGAGCATCTTGACATCAGAGTTCCGGGGGCGGGGGGCTTGGTGGGAGGGGAGGGAGCTCTGAGAAGCTATTGTTGGCCTCAGCCTTGGGCTTGTGAGGGCAGGGGGGGGGGTGGATAGATCAGGAATGGGAGGGACAGGAAGCAGGGAGAAGAGCAGGGTTCTTCAAACTCTAATGTGCTCAGAATCAGCCCGGGGGGCTAGGTGTGGAGAACATGGGAACTCTACACTCTGCTCACACTTTCTGTAAAGCTGAAGGTGCTCTGACATAAAATGTTTCCTTAATGGGCACAGAGCTTGTTAAGTGTAGCTTCTGATTCAGCTGCATTTCTCAGTTGCTCTAGATGGTCTCATGCTGTAAGTTCTTGAACCTCACTGTTGGGAGCGAGGGAGGAGGGGTCCATGTGAGAGGTAGGGGTCCCACTGGACCCCAACAAGAGGGAGGGGTATGGGCATGGGCTTGTGGAACCTCCTTCAAGGAGGCTGTCTGGCCTAGCAGATGGTAGTGGTGGTGGTGATGATGATGATGATAGGATGAAGATCTTATAGGGGCTGAGGAGGGGCGAGGCTCATCCACTAAAGGGGACCCTGCAGAAATCGCATGCTAGCTGGCTGTCCCTCCGGTAGGGCTCACAGCTAGCCCTTCCCTCTGCCCCTGAGGGAAAGGCAGGGGTAGGCATTTGGTTGTGTCATTGGCTGGAGGGAGTCATCCTGAAACCTTAAGTGCCCCAATGGACCCTGGGATTTTCCAAGGCTGGAGGCCCTTCCCCATCATTGGGGAGCTGGGAGACCCCCACATACATACACACACACACACACACACACACACACACACACACACTCACACACACCACTGGGAGAGGGGCTGTGATATGGCTGCTGCTATGGGGGTTCAAGGTAACACCTGAAGACCCTCCAAAGGTTGGGTTTCTCGGGGCTCCATGGAGAGCAGGGCCCGGTCCTATCTGGAGACCCTGACCATGAGCAGATCAGGCCCAGTCTTCCCAGGGCCACCACCGGGAGCTGTGGCTTCCTCCTCCTGCCTTCTCTCTGCTGCCCCTCCCTGTGTCTCCCACCTGCCTAAGGGTAGGCTTGCCTCTATTTGGCGGGCTCAGGGGCCACCGAGAATAGTGGGAGCAGCCCTCATGAGAGTGGGGGTGACAGCTCCTAATTAACCATACGGTCTTCCCCCTCTGTGCCTCAGTTTCCCTAGCTGTCATTATGGAGGTAGCCAGGATAGCTTCTCTGAGCCCTTCCAGCTCTAGCCATCTTGGGTCTAAGTGATGGTTTAGGAGCCGAAGCATCTTCCGGTGTAGCCCTGTGCTCCCCAGCTTCTTGCCCTGCCCACGCCACCTGTCCCCACCATGCACGTGTAGCCCTGTGGCTTGGGCTGGTCAAGGGGTGAGGTGAAGGTGGGGGGCTGAACTCCAGCCTATGCCCCTGGTACCCCATCTCAGGGCCCGTCCTTCCAGATGGGGCACCGAGTTGCTGCTTTGGCCTGACTGGGACCGTCTCAGACTGGAGGGTAATGTGAGCTCCTTGGGAGCACGGACCAACCTCATTCTTACAGGCACCCCACCGCCCTCACCTGCCTGGCACACCGTGGAGCCCAGGAAAGGCTTGGGCGTGAATGAATACTGAAGCGTTGGTTATCGCAGGACCCGACACCAAAGGATTGATTAGTTGTACTAACACTTAATGTTGGTGGTGACCTTGACTGCTTGCTAAGTGCTTTTCTGTATGTTATGGACCCAAACAGGCTTTAACCGGGAGGGAGGAGAGCCTCACTTGTTGAGTGCCTACTGGATGCCAGGCACGGCCACCCTTTACAGAAGGTTCAGACTTGTTGAGTGCTCACTACGCATCCCCTTTAAGATTGCACAACATGGCCATGGTCCTGGGGTCTACAAATACAATGGGGTTTCTCAAAGAGAAGCACAGAGTAATCTATATAGTAAAAGCCTAAGCAACCTTTATGGCGTAACAACCGGAACGACCAGTGGCTATGATGCACACTGACCACCAGGAGCTGCCCCCTGGCGGTCAGTGCACTCCCACAGGAGGAGTGGCCACTCAGCCAGAAGCCGGGCGAACGGCTGGTGAGTGCAGTGGCAGTGCTAAGGAACAGCGAGCCGAGCGGTAAGGAGTGAGGGGTCCCAGACTCTGAGAGGGATGTCTGACTTCTGGCTTAGGCCTGATTCCCCACGGATTGGGCCTAAGCCGGCAGGCGGACATCCCCCAAGGGGTCCCGGACTGTGAGAGGGCACAGGTGGGCTGAGGGAACCCCCCACCCCAGTGCATGAATTTTGTGCACCGGGCCTCTAGTACTGACATAAGAGCTATCACAGATGGGAAAAACCCAGGTAGTGAGTCACTGACCCAGGGTAACGGCAGAGCCGGGGGGGCAAAGCCCTGCTCTTTCAAAGAGCTCTGCAAAGTGCCCACAGAGGCCATGAGCTTGCACACCATTGCCACGCCACTGGAGCCGCACCTTCCATTCTGGCCTTAAAGCTGCTCGTGACTTCACCACGGGGAAGGCATCTTGAATGTGATAGGCTCTGAGCTGGGTCCCTGCATCCCACGGCATGGAGGTTGCGCATTGTAAGAGCTCAGGAAACACTGCTGGGAGGTGTTTATTGTAAGCGTTCTCTTCCAGCCCAGACAGACCCTGATCTGCAGTGCTGCCCAGGGTTTAGCTTGGCAGGTATGGTGCTGAGCTGTGAGCAGGACCCTTTAGAGGGAAGACAAATGCGGGGCATTATGTGGGCATTCCGCTTCTGTACCCACAACATCACCACTAAGCCATCATGGCTCTTTCTGAGGAGCAGAGACGGGATCTTGGAATCCTCCTCCACGCAGTGATCAGGTAGTGCCCGGACCCAGGAGTGGGCAGGGGATGAAGCCGCTTCCATTCCCACCCTTGCTGTGGGACTCCGGCAGGGCCTGGGGGAAGTGTGAAGTTGAGAAGCAGCGTGGAGTCACGTGGGGAGAAAAGCAGCACGGGAGGGGGACAAATGTGGGCTGGCCTCCTCTTGGGGACCAGCATTTAATAGGGACCAAGATTCCTCCCGACCGGGTCTTTAAGACACAATAACATCAAGAGGCAGTAGACCCCTGAGCAAGAAGAAGGGAAGGGGCCAAGTAATTAGGGAAATGCAATCAACACTCTTCTGTTTCTTAATTATCAAAGAAGCAGTGATTTTTTTTAAAAAAAAGATCAGAAACCCCAGTGCTGCTGCTGATGAAATGAGGTTATATTCCTTCCTGGCTGATGGGCTGATGGGGTGATTATTCTATTGGCAGTTTGACCATATGTATCAAGAGGCTTAAAGAGGTTCATGTCTTGTAATCCAATAGTTTCACAGAGGGTATATGAAATAAAATTTAAAAAGCTTTATACACAAAAGTGCTTACCAGAGCATCACTCATAATAGTGAAACACAAGAGACAATCTACACGTCTTAGAAGAGGGGTTTGGTTAAATAAATTAAGATATTCATTAGACAGACTATCAGGCAGACACTAAGACGATGCTTATAAAGAATTTCTAACAAAAGGTGTACAGTTGGGAAAGCTGGGAGATAGCAGAAAAGGGCGTTATCTCACAGAGCTAGAGGCAGGCGGTGCAGACTGTACCTTCCAGCTCTACACTCAGGTGTCCCCGTGGATTCCTCCTGCAGCTGGTCTTGGGCTGCAAGATGCAGCAGCTGTTCTAGGCATGACCTCTCGACACCACCATGCTCAGAGGAGGAACAGGGACGTTGTCTTTCAGGATCAAGAAGACCCACGAGACCTCCTTGCTGTCCTAGCCTGCACCTGGCTGCCTGCCCATTCGCTGACTTGTAGGTGGCAAGGGTCTAGGGCTGACCAAGACTGGTTGTAGCCCATTCCCTGGGGTGGCTGTGGGCAAGGCCTCCCTCCTCACCTAGGAAAGCATGTGAGGTGTGAAGCAGACAAAGCAATACAAGAAATTGTGAATAACAGGAACTCCCTGTATTACCTTTGCAACTCTCTTATAAATCTAAAATTATCTATAATAATAAAAGCATAATATGCTAGTTAGACTGGACATCCTTCTGGATGTCCTTCCGGACAACCTTCCAGATGAAGCTGGGGCTGAGAGGGAAGCCTGGGTCCGAGTGACTGCCAGCGGCCAGAGGGAAGCCAGGGTTCCGGGTGCCAGAGGGAAGCCGGTGCCAGCAGCGGGGAGAAGGAAGGCCTACTCTTGCACAAATTTCGTGCATCAGGCCTCTAGTTTCTACATAAAAAGTTAAAGTCTGAAACCATTCTTCCAGGCTGTTTTCAATAAATCAAAGAAAGGCAAGTAAATAAACTTAACTAGTGATGGTAACACATCTTTCCCTCACCATTTCCTTTATGTTTTAATTGATAAGGAGGAATAGAATGTAATAATGGCAGTTGTAGTGCCATTGTGGATGGTAATATGCAAATACATTTTTAAATTTGTTTTTCAAAAAAAGCTGCATATACAGCATGATCACTCACTGCCTTACCCTGGGCTCCCTGGGAGCAGGGCCAGGAGCTGGCTTGCAGGTAGTTTATTTGGGAACTGTTACCAGGAACCAGAGTGAGACAGCCCAGAGAGTGAGAAAGGAAGGAGGAAAAGGCAATTCAAGGGTACATTCCTGACTTGGTCATCACTGTGGGAACTGCTGCTCCACCCCCTGGAGCCTTATACAGCATGTCTGTGAGCTGTCCATCCCGGAGAGGACAGGAGGAGCGTTTGTCCATCGGCTCCCATCCTCACTGATCGAAGGGAGGTCCGTGGGTGGAGTGCGCTGCACTTCTGAGCTGCACATGCGTGAGCACAGGCCCCCAGCAGGGAGAAGCAGTGTGGCCCACCACCGGCCATGCTCTCCTGCAAGAAGGCTGGAACTGGTGTGCATGGCAGTGGCTGAGGGGACCTCAAATGGAATACTGTGTGAAACTATCTATACTAATAAAAGGGTAATATGCAAATTGGTCACGACGCCCTCACAGTAACAACTGAACAGCAGGCTGCATGGGGCGACCAGGCCAGCAGGGGGGTTAGTGAGGGACGACCAAATGACTGATCAGCAGGCTGCGTGGGATGACCAGGTCAGCAGGGGGGTTAGTGAGGGATGACCAAACGACTGACCAGCAGGCTGCGTGGGGCAAACAGGCCGGCAGAGGGGATCAGTGAGGAGCTACCAGGCCAGCGGGGGGGCAGTTGGGGGTGACCAGGCCATTGAGGGGGGACAGTTGGGGGCAACCAGGCTGGCAGGGGGGCAGTTGGGGACAACCAGGCCGGCAGGGGGGAAGTTAGGGGTGATCAGGCAGGCAGATAGGTGAGCAGTTAGGAGCCAGTGGTTCCAGATTGTGAGAGGGATGTCCGACTGCCGGTTTAGGCCCGATCCAACAGGGATCGGGCCTAAACCGGCAGTCAGACATCCCCCAAGGGGTCCCAGATTGGAGAAGCTGCAGGCTGGACTGAGGTGACCCCCTACCCCTGTGCAAGAATTTTGTGCACCAGGCCTCTAGTCCTATATGATAAAAGCCTAATATGCAAATTGTCCCCTCGACTGGGAGTTCGATTGCTCACTATGACGTGCATTGACCATGGGGGCAGTGCAGACCACGGCAGGTGTTGGCAACATGGCACTGGCAGCGGGCAGCAGTGGAGGGACTGCCAGCCCCAATGGGCCCCAATGAGAGTGGAACTGTGGCGGGATGGTGGAGCAGGTGAGCGGGTGGTGCCAGGCCAAGGCGAATGCAAGTGGGGGCCTGATCGCTCTGCAGATGGCAATCAGTGGTCCCGCCCCCTACCACCACTGGGCTCCAAGGTGCTGAGGGAGCCGGGTGGGCCCCCCCCCCCGGCCCTGATCAATCGCCCCGTAGGCAGGATGGTGGAGCAGATGAAGGGGCAGAGCCAGCCAGGGCTGCGGGGCTGCGAGGCTAGAGGTGTGAGCTGGGGCCTGATCCCCGCGGGCCACCCTGAGGGACCCCACCCATGCACGAATTCGTGCACCAGGCCTCTAGTGTACAATAAAGACTTCACACCCACGCATACCTGGGGCACAGACTTTACCTCAACTCTGGCAGCCTCATAGGGAAGATCTCAATAAATGTTTGCTGAAAAGCAATGAAGTTTATACAGAGAAGGAAACAAACAGTTTCCTAATTCTCTTTGGGTGGCAGGTTAGGGGCTCCCCCTGTCCCCACCTCTCTGTATTCCCTACATTTTCTCTAATAGCATTTCTACTGTTTTAAATTCCCCTAATAATTTCAAAAGGCATTTTAGAAGGAAGAGTGGGCCTCTCCCTCCTCTGGCAGGTAAAAACTCTCTTCTCTTGAGAGATCTGGTGACAAATTAGTTCATAAGAGACCGGCTTCTTCCCCTGGTCGTTTTGATCTTGGCCAGCCGGTTGTCATAAATAAAAGTGCCTTCCTTTGCAGCCTGAGAACGGGCCATGTGCTGAATTCTTTTGTTCTTTTTCTGGGGATGAGGGATGCTTTAGACTGAGCCATACATGCTGGCTGGTGAGGACAGAATACCAGCTTCAAAGTCAGCCAGGCTTGATTCCTGGCTCCCACACCCACCCGCGGGGTGACCTGGGCAGGCTTAGGGCCTCTCTGATCCTCAGTTTCCTCTTCTACAATCAGGATCCTGGCAGAGCTGGTGAGATGAAGGGACCTCCCTTAGCCAGTGGGGCTCAACAAAGATCCGCTCAAATGCAGTCCTGTATCTGTGACCGAACCGTGCCGGGGAAGGCAGGCCTCAGAGGTGGCCGTTGGGAGGAAGTGGCTGGCACAGCGTCAGGACCTCTGATGCTTGGGCCCCAGCCCACGCCCTGCCCTGTATGGTGCACAGGGCAAATGCCCATGGTCGCACGTGACCACTGAGAAAGCACCTGAAACAAGCCGGAGACACAGTGCAATTCCTTCTCTAGGAATTAGAGGCAACGACAGCCCCTTTCTCCAGAAACTGGGGAGGACACGACGCACATGTGTGGCACTTGATAAGTAACAACGGTGCTGTCAACGGAGTGTCCTTCCCACAGACCGGGAGGCAGATGGGATTCCCACACACGCTGTGTATCGAGGAGACCGAGGTGGACAGGAAAGGATCTAACTGCCCGAGGCCTCATAGCCAAGAAGCAGCAGATTGGAAACGAAGAGAAATGAGTCTCACTAAAGCGCTGGGCCCTGGCCCTCTCATCTCATCGTCATTTCTCCATGAGGGATTGCTGTTTGTTTGTTTCTGCGGCCACTGCTGCTGCTGCTAACATGCGAAGGCTCACACAAGGCCAGGCCTGCTGTCACCACCGTTGGCGGACCCGAGGACCTCCACAGCTGGAACCAGGAGTCTGTGAGCTGGCCCTTTAAGCCGCCCGGTGGGGAGCCTGCCCTGTGGTGCAATCCTGTCCCAGGAGCTGGCAGCATTACTACTGTAGTAAGGAATGTCCTCTGGGAAGACTTAGGCCTAGTGATAGTCATGTGGGCTTGATTTACCCGCACTGCTCCTTTGAGCCCGAGGCAGACAGTACATGGGGTGGGGACACGAGATGAAACCAGAGGGAGGTACAGGGAGCTGAGCCCGGGGTGAGGGGGGCAGGAAACTTCATTGAAGCCCACTTCCCCATGCCAGGTCATGAGCTCAGTGACCACCCAAAACACCCCTAACAGGTGACACACCCATTTGACAGATGGCAAAACAGAGGCTCCAGGAGATTAGGTGACTTGACCAAGGGACTCATCAAAAGAACTAAGGAAACCTTTGCTAACTGCAGTAGTAACGCTGCCATGGCATCTGCCGGCAGTAGGAATGCTCCTGGGAGCATAGCATCTGCCTCCAGCCCCTGGGACCAGACCCAAGGCCTCCATGCCGTGGCCTCCAGCGCCGCAGCTGCCTGTCATCAGGATCCAGCTCTCTCCAGAGGGCTCCCCAGCTTTGCTGGCTTCCGGCTTCCAGCTGGTGAGAGACTCCCGTCATCAGCTCGCCAGGGCCCTTTGACTCGCCGGGCCGCCCTTGGGCCCCGCAGGATCTCGGTGCAGTCGCCGGGCTCCCTAAGCTCCTTCATCTGGTCTCCCCGGCAGGAGGGCTTCAGGAAGAGACCCCTCCAGGCCCCTTGAGAGACCAGATAGGTCTCTTCCTCTCCTCCTGGCACTTGCCCAAAGCACCCAGCCAGGAAGGGCGACTGCAGGGCATGTGGTCCTTCGCCTCAACAACTAAAGAGGTTGTCGGACATGGGGACCCAGTGGCCTGGAGGGGAGCGGAATTGGTGTGGCCAAGGGTCTGCATCTGGTGGCGGTGCAGCCGGGGAAGATGAGTGGGCTGGCCTAGTTGTGCTAATTCCAACCTCTAGGAGGCCCAGGTCCAATGCTCTCCACCACACAGTGCTCGTTGCGGCCAGCACTGGAGCTGATGGAGTGTGGACTGCCCTGAGCTCAGCACCATGCCCTGTGCCTGCGCTCCCTCCTGATGGCCCCAGGAGGCTCCAGCGGTGCTGTGGTCTGCGGATACTCTGCCTGGGTGGATGCTACCTACTGTCATGATCCTAAGTGGGAATCACTGCAGTGTCACATGGAAGGAAGAGTCCGGCCCTGACAGGAGAGCGATCGGAATCCTCGACTCCCTCCCAGTGTGGTCATATGCGGAGTCTCTGTCACACTTGCTATTGCTCCCACTGAGCGGCCACCGTGCCTGTTATCAGCAGCATTAGTCAGATGGTCATTTCAAAAAATGCCTGTCAGGGGCTTATGGCTGCATTATTGCTATAGCAACCCTGGGTGGGGAGTCGGGAGAGCTGGGTCCGAGGCCTGCCTCCGGGTCCTGAAGGAGTCTCCTCACCTTTCTATTGTGTTTGTCAGTACCATCTATGTTGCAAGGAATAGAAATGCCCAAATGGGCTTTAAAAATAACACACTTGGAAAGAGAATCTGTTGGTTCACATAATGAACCTCCCATAGCTATGGCAGCTTCAGGTCTGGGCGGATCCAGTGCCTCCCAATGGCTTCCAGCTCTGGTGCCATCCTCAGCCATTCCCTTTGCCCCTCCTCCTGAAGTGTGCTGGCTGGCTCCCGGGCTCAGTCCCGCCGGGATATCAGAGATGGCTGCCGCAGCCCATGCCACATCTCCTCACACCCTGGTCCCGAAAGAGAGGCTCTGCCTTTCTTCCCACCCTGCAAAAGCCCCTTTCACACCGACTGGCCTACCCTAGGTCGCAGGCTTGCCCTCGAATCAGGCACCTTGACCAAAGGATGGGGCATGCCTGTTGGCTCACCCTGAGTCACAAGCCATGCCCCTCCCCCGAGTCAGGGTGGAGACGCCCCTAAGACAGAGCGGAGACGATGCTCAGGCCACATGAAGAAGCTGGCAAGGGAGAGGGGTACTGGGCGGAGAGGAGGCAACAACCGTTCACTTCATTTGTGGTTTGGCCAAGTCACTTCGCCCTCCCCTGTTTCTACTCCTCCACTAGAGAAGGCGAGGGTTGTCTAACGTGCCTTTGAACACTTATTCTGGAGCTCTCGGCCATGTTTGTCTTCCAGGCGGAATCTCTGAGACCAGAGCAAGTGCCAGAACTTGCCTTGTGCTGTCCACAGAGAGTTTCCTGAACAAAATGCTAAAGCCAGATCTTCACCAGCAAACATTCATGGTGCTCCTGTCCTGCCCAAGGCCACGATGCCACCGTGAAAATGCTCAGAGGTGTAAGAGCCAGCCCGGCCGTGGGCCTATGGTTCCATCAGTGGCACCCAACAAGCATGTATTGAACACCTGCTATGCACGATGTGCGTTAAGTACAGCAATGACAGCTTCCAGTTATGAGCTTTCCAATTACAAAGCCCGTAGTGCCTCCTGAAAACCCTGGGGGGGCGGGCAGATGTCATTAGAAAAGACAGCAGGGTGGGGCAGGAATGAGTCATTGAGAATGACGTCAGCGGGCACAGCAGTAAGGGCTCCCCGTGTTCGGGGCCAGGGCAGTGGCTGTGGGTGCAGCGAGTACGCAGGGACTCACCTGCATGTGCCTAAAGGCCGCCTGGTTGTAATTCGCGAGGCATGCCAGAGGACGGGACCCCACTAAAGGGCAGGACAAGGTGTCACTGAAGGTGTTAGAGTTAAAATATTTTCTTTTATTCTGTGCTTTCTCTCTCTTGACTTGTCTTGGTGTTTGTAAACAAAGTAAACATTTAAAATTATTAGCATGCTGTTTGCTCTCATCTTGACACCATGCAATGCCAGTTTTAGATGTAAATGTAAGAAGCGTAACTCATCTGCAGAGTTACCAAATTTATGCAGTTTGTATTTCATAGCTTGTACATGCATATGTATTTCATTATTACTGGAGCAGTGGGAGCATACTACAACACTAACTTGGCTGTTTCATTCACTTCTTGTTATGCACACACTTTACCCACGTGCTGTAACCTCCAGCTTGCTGCTGAGAAAGACTGGAAGGAAAAGGAACCATGGGCTGCCTTGCCTTCCCTTTATTTGGGGCAAAGATTCCAGCATACATGGCGAGCTGGTCCAGGAAAGTAGTGGAATCAGAAGGAATACAACAGGGCTCCTCGTTGCCCGTGTTTCCTTGAACACTGTGGCTTCTTTCTGCATTGGAAGCAAGTTCTGGCTCAATGTTCTTAAAGGCCACCTACCTCTGGAAGCATAGCCTTCCAGGGCTGACCACGCCCTCCCTGCCTCAGTCGTAGGCACCATACGCTCATCTCGTACTCATGCTGCATACCTCTGAGCCCGAACTCCCACTCCCCGGGGGCCCCCAGAGTCCTGTAGTCTGGGGCACCATGAACCCTACATGCAAAACCAGCTGCGCAGTGCATGTCTCCTCTGCTCAAGTTTCCGATGGTCTTAGGCGACCCTGCTAGCGGTTCTCAACCTGTGGGTCACGACCCACAGGTTGAGAACCGATACTGTAGAGCCTAAGACCATTGGAAAACACAGATATTTACATTACGATTCATTAACAGTAGCAAAATTACAGTTATGAAGTAGCAACGAAAATAATTGTATGGTTGGGGGTCACCACAACATGAGGAACTGTATTAAAGGGTCGCGGCATTAGAAAGGTTGAGAACCACTGCTCTATGGTTCACATGTTGGTTTAGGGCTGTACATGACGAAGAAATTGGCTGGACATGTGAACTTTTCCTGATTTGATTTTCAAAGTTACAGTGCAAGATAAACATGTAAATTCTTGGTGGATTTCCCCCCAGGTTCCCTCCAGATGTTTGGTGTGGTGTCGATAGCACAGTAAATAAATGTGTTTAAAAGTCCAGTAAATTAGGCAAGAGGGTGTGGAGGGTGTGCCATTCTGCCCGGCCTCCCTGGAACAGAGACCAGCCACCTCTGCGTGGGCGGGTGGGGAGCCCAGCAGGAAGGCTCCGGAACAGCCGGAGCGGGGAGGCGCTCCAGGCAGCGTGGTGCGCTGAGGACCCTCCTAGTGAGGCCCGCGCCACCCGAGCTGTCAGAGTTCACACCAGCGGGAGTGCAGTCACGAGCTGAGGCAGTGGTGTGTGTATGTGGGGATGTGCAGAAAGACACGGCGTGTCCTCGTGGGCGGCTGTGGGCCATGCTGGGCTGGAACCGCTGAGCGGCAGGGCCCGGCTGTGGAATCCACTTGTCAGTCCCTCAGTCCAGATGTCCCCTCCGGGGGACAGTGCGGCCGCACGGGAAACTGACAAGTGCTGCCTGCTGTCCAAGCAAGATGGGATTGACTCATGCCGCCCACGGAATGCTTTTACGACTTACGGCCCAGGGGCCAGACGAGTTTGCATGGTGACTTGTTACTGGCCAGGCCAGCAGTCAGGGGAGGAAAAAAAGAGTTGCTTTTGGTGGTTTTCACTCTGAGATTAAACAGCGGAAAAAGCAGGCTGGAGATTAAATGAAACAAAGGCAGCCGCGTTGGAGGCAGGGGGAAGCTCCCCTCCTCGCTGCCTCCACTCGAGCACAGACCAGGTGGAGCTTAGGCATCCCGTCTTCAAGGTCCCTGGGGAGGGAGGAGGGAGGGGAAGGGGGCGCAGAAGCTACTAAAAATGATATACAGTGTCAAAGGCTGCACTCAAAGGCCAGCGGGGCCTGGGGAATGCGCCCGCCGCCAGGGAGGAGCAGCGGTGTGTCCTGCTGGCGGGGGCTGCTCTCCTCAGGGTCATTTGCCGCTTTGATATCTCAGAGGTAGTTATTGGAGTTGCCACCTTTGAGAGGGGGCTGGGGAACTGTCGGCTCATTTATGACTGCAGAGCCCCAAGATAAGGTGCCCCCAGATCAGGGTCACTTCCTCATGACAAGGAGCCCGAGGCTGAGCATAAATGTGTCAAACAGCTGCAGGGCAGACTCCACTGCAGCCAGAGCTGGGGCCACGGCTGCGGCTGCCACAGGCCAGGCGGCTTCGCTGGGTTCAGCCTGCCTTTGGGGGAGGCAGGTGAGGAAACTGAGGCCCAGAAGTAGTCAGCTGTTACTTTAAGAGCTATTACAGAATGGGGGCCAGAAGCATGGACTTGAACCTGGAACCAAAACCGACGGTCTCCCCTCACGAGCCACATGACAATTAATCCTTCTAGGTCAGTTCCCTACCTGTTCAGTGGGGGTGATGGCGGCAGCGTTGCTTTCTCGGGGCTTTGCTGTGTGTTAAATAAAATCCCTGTGTAATGGGGATTTTCTGAAAATGTGCTGCTGTCTTAGCCCTTTCACTGCTAATGAATTGCTCTCTGAGGCAGCCAGGCACCGAGCTCCAAACTCTGCCAGTCGCCTTGTAGGTTTGGAGTCTGGGTCCCAACAAGGAGGACTCAGCTATCAAGTTCCAAAGAGAAGAGGAGCAGAGGCTTTGGTACAGCGAGCGGGAGAGGAGGGTGTGGCCCCGGTCAGATGGCCAGTGAGGACAGCAGAGGGGACCAAAGCAGAGAGGGCCCTGGGACCCCGCCTCACAGATGCAGAAGCACTCAGGGGGCCCAGCTCGTCATGGAAACGGCTGCCCTGGGCTGGGTTCTCTGGGTCCTGCAGGCTGGCTGCCGCGGGGAAGGGCGGGTCAGCAGGAGACGCCCCTCCTGGGAGGGCAATGCTGACCTGGGGAGATGCCAGGCTGGCGCACCTGATTGACAGGTCTGTCCTAAAGGTGTGGAGAGGCGGGTGGGAAAGGGGGGATCCCTGACCCTCAGCAGCACAGCAGCACCACTAACTGAGGCTTCTTGGGGGGACCTCCAAAGCACCTCAATAAAGGGCTGGGAATACCAACAAATGACTGATACTGGGATTTCTGTCCAGTTTGGTGAGTGGGTGTCTTGAGACTGATTTAATTGCATTTAGATACATGAATGTGGCATTTCTTGGGTCCAAGTATCATGGAGGTACTCATACCTGCCAACCACACAGAGTGGCCCCGGAGTAGTCCAGCCTGGCCGATGGTACAGGCCTGCCCGTGACAAAGGGCCCTATTGAAATGGGCTGGCCTGTCCTCGCTGGTGTGGCACCAAAACGTGGTAGGTTTGATTCTCAGTCAGAGCACATGCCAAGTTTGAGGGCTTGATCCCTGGTTGGGGTGTATGTGGGAGGCCACTAATCAATGTTTCTCTATCACATCGATGTTTTTCTCTCTCCCTCTTGCTCTCCTCCCCCTGGCCAGGCTGGTCGGACCCCACCCATGCACGAATTCATGCACCGGGCCTCTAATCCTATCTAATAAAAGACAGATATGCAAATTGACCATACCTCCGACACACCCACAAACCACGCCCACCACCCAATCAGAGCGAGTATGCAAATTAACCCAAACCAAGATGGCTACAGCCACAGAGAGCAAGGTTTCCTAGGTAACAGAGGAAGCCAAGCTTTCCGCCAGCCCTTGCCAGGCCTAAGCCTCCACTCAAGCTACAAAGTTTCAATTATAGAAGGTAAACAAATTCAAACAAATGGCGGCAGAATGGAGCTTGAGAGAGCAGGCCAGGGTTGCCGCCGGCAACAGGGGAAGCAAAGCTTTCCACACACCCTGGCCAGGCCCACCCGCTTAAGGCAACAAAGTTTCAATTATAACCCCAACACAAATGGCTGCAGGCCTCGGAGGGAGCCCCAGGCTTGGCTCTGCTCCAGGCTACAAAGTTTCAATTGTAGAAGGAAAATAAATTCCAGATACCAGGCCTCCGCTTGCATTGCCAGGGGGCGTGGCCCGCCTGCAAACCACCACAGGCCCCTCACTCAGGTCGCCCCAGGCCCCAAGAGAACCCCACCCTGATCAGGGACACCCTTCAGGGCAAACCAACTGGCCCTCACCCCTGTACCAGGCCTCTATCCTATCTAATAAAAGAGTAATATGCAGATTGATCATCACTGCAACACACAATATAGCTGCCCCCATGTGTTCAAAGATCCTGTCCCCATGTGGACACAAGATGGCCACCACAAGATTGCCAGCAGGAGAGGGCAGTTGGGAGGCACCCAGCCTGCAAGGGAGGGCAGTTGGAGGTGATCAACCCTGCAGGAGAGGGCAGTTAGGGGTAACCAGGCCAGCAGAGGAGGGAAGTTGGGGGCAAACAGGCTGGCAGCAGAGTGGTTAGGGGGTGATCAGGCTGGCAGGCAGAAGCGGTTAGGGGCAATCAGAAAGGCAGGCAGGCAAGCAGTTGGGAGCCAGCAGTCCCAGGGATCGGGCCTAAACGGGCAGTCGCACATCCCTTGAGGGGTCCCAGATTGGAGAGGGTACAGGCTGGGCTGAGGGACAACCCCCCTCCGTGCACGAATTTCGTGCACCGGGCCTCTAGTAAATATATATGTATACTGAGTGGCCAGATTATTATGCGTTCAGAGATCATAATAATCTGGCCACTCAGTGTAAGTGGCTATTTTTCCTTTTTTCTGGTATCTTAAGCCTTGCTCTCAATTAGCTTAGGAGTTTTTTTGGGAACTGGGCCCAGATTTTTAGCCACATAACGCTAGACTCTTGTATTCACTCTTCCTTTAAATATTTATGAAGTGGCTTATTGAAGCGTAGAAAAGTTGGCTGAAAAGGCATTTGGGGAAATGAGGGCCTTGATGGCCAGATTAAAGAATCGGGGTTACATTCCGGGGAGCCAGGAAGCCAGTGCACACTTCTGAGAAGGGAGGTGGTTTGATCTAAAGGATGCTCGATGAGGAACACTAAATTGAGCAACCACCGAGGGTGCCTGGGGACACGCCCACACCTGCCCCCTGCCTTCTTCAGCCCAGCAGCTTCTCGGGCCCGGGAGCTCCTGCGTGTGCGCCACGTGCCCGCACGGTGCTGGGAGCAGCGGGCCCGAAGCTGCCGGAACAAACCCTCCCTCTCCGCAGATTCCAGAAGGGAGGCCAAGGCTGAGCGTGGTTGGGTGACTTGCTCAGAGTCACCAAACAGGAAGGGTGGCGGATGTCTGCCCAGCACAGGGCACGCTCTGCATCTGCCGCCGCTTGCTCCCGGGCCAAGGCGCCAGATTCGGATTGTTCGGGGGACTCTGGAAGAAGGGACGGACGAGAGGCAGGAGAATCCACCTGTTCTTGGGAACAGCAGCAATGCTTCCGAGCAACAAAACTCACTCCCTGAGTATGAGCCCGTGTGTCCAGCAGAGTTCCTCAGGGTGACTGTCCCCAGAGACGGAAGGGGCCATTGGGGGGCTGAGCAGCGGAGGCAAGACCCTCCGTGATTCCCAGTCACGTCGGACCATTCAGTTCTTGGCCCCTGGGAGTAACGCTTGCTGGGTTTGCTCTTCTGACTTCCTGACTCAAGAGGATGCTGTGTGCTGGGGTGAGCTGGCCTCTGCATGAGGAACCTGTGCACTGGATGGAGTTTGCAATATTTGGCACTTCACAGGTGCGGAGACGAGGCCCGGCACGCTGAAGTAACTCACCCAGGCCCCCGGCAGTCTACTTCCAGGCCGCTGGCTCCCCTTCGGGGGCTGGAGAGAAGAATCTGGGGACACGTGGCTGCAGTAGTGAGGGCCAGGCCGGAGGCGGCAGAGGTCGGACCGAGGCCAGCGGCCTGGCGGGCCCGTGTCCGCACACCCAGCGCCGCGCACTCCAGGGCACCGCCAGCCAAGGGCAGCGCAGCTGTCGGAGGCCTGAGGTTCCTCCCTGCCTTCGTCCTCCTGGGCAGTAAAGGACGCGGTGTGGTCGCTTCTGCTGTAAACCTTGGCACGGAGACTCGGAGAGGTACACCTGGGCCCTCCCTCCAGCCTGGCCACAGAGACTGTCCCTGCAGCGCAAGGGCTCCTGCTGGCATGACCCGGCCGGGGCAGAGTAGCGCCAAAGGGTGCGTGCAGGAGGGACCCTGCGTCCAAGCGCAGCCGCACTAAGGGTGTCCGGCGGTAAGCCCGGAGTGGGGTCTGGAAGGTTCTGGCAGCTTCTATGAAGGGGCGCGGAGGCAGACCAGGCCACTGCGGGACTCGGGCGGCTGGAGTGGAGGAGGAACTTAAGGAACAGAAGCCAACGAGTGGAGGGGACGTGGGGCCGGAGCCCGCGGAAAGGGGCTTCCCCCGGGAATCCCTGAGGCCTTCTCAGCTGAGGAAGGTGGCCCGAGGGGCTGGGCTGGGGGAGGGGTGGAAACGCAAAGGGCACTTTTCCAGTTTGCAGAACAGCCCGTGAAACCGCTCACTTCCCCACCCAGCTCCGGCATTTCCCACCCACCTTCCCGCTGTTACAGAAAAGGCAACTGAGGCTCCGAGGGGTGAGGCCGCTCACTCCAGCTGCTGGCGAAGGCAGGTGGAGCCAGCCCCAGCCCCAGCCTCACCAGTTCCCTGGAAAACGTCTTCGCTCGTTCCCATTAAAGAAACGTCTTTGTCATGCTCACACGGTTAAGAATAGCAGGAAGCAAATCTGGCCACGTAACGTGAGAAAGTAATCGTCCCACGCCAGGAAATCCTGTTGCTTCGAGTCCCTCGGGAACATCAGCTCTCCCACTCTCACCCCACGGCCTCCTGACCTTTTGCACAGTTGGCTTCCTCCGGCAACACGGGGCCAGAAATGCGGTGCCTTTGGCCAAGTCTGACCTTCGCCCTTGGCAATGAACAGTCTCTTCCCTGTGGGGCCCCCTGGGGAGGACCACAGGCCCCTCCCGCCCGGGACCGGCTGCCCGGGCTGGTGGGTGGTGGGTGGTGGGTAACGGGCCGGGGAGGGAGGAAAGCTGCCGGGGGCTCGGAGAGGCCCTGGGACAGTGTCCCACCTTAACCCATAAGTGAAGCAAAGCGAAGTGATGTTTAAATACATAAATTGATAAATGGTAGGCCTGGTCAGCCTGCAAGGAGGACTCTGTGCCCCTCTGGGGGGCGGGCTAGAGAAACAAAACAGGCTCATGCCCGGTGAGCCCCAAGCACTCAGGAACTGAGCTGCAAACCCCTGAGCAATGCCCCTCCTGAGAGGACCCAGGCTAACCCACGGGGCAGCTGGCTCGTTCACTGGCTCAGTCTCCATGCAGTGGTCTTAGTGAATAACATGAATGACGCTCCTTCATTTTCACACATGATCGCCTCACTTCTCCCGTCAGTCAGCTCTGCAAGTCAGGTGTGGCATTACTTATGCAGTTATCCATCCCCTCAATGAATGGTAATGGGGCATGCGAAGTGCCGGGCAGGGTAGGTGCCGGGGACGCAGTCCTGCCCTTGAGGAATGCCCCCTCCATCTGGGAGGCTGACTCTGATAAACAAATCATACAATAAATCAGCTAATTACAATGATGCTAAGAACTTCAAGGGAGAAGTGCTAGATGCTAGGTGGTCTCTGGCAGGGAGAAGTGCTGGTGCTAGGTGGTCTCTGGCAGGGAGAAGTGCTGGTGCTAAGTGGTCTCTGGCAGGGAGAAGTGCTGGTGCTAGGTGGTCTCTGGCAGGGAGAAGTGCTGGTGCTAGGTGGTCTCTGGCAGGGAGAAGTGCTGGTGCTAAGTGGTCTCTGGCAGGGAGAAGTGCTGGTGCTAAGTGGTCTCTGGCAGGGAGAAGTGCTGGTGCTAGGTGGTCTCTGGCAGGGAGGCCTGGTGGAGTCTGGGTCCACGAACACCTTCCGGAGGAGACCTTCGAGCTGGGCGCTGGCAAGCTCCTCCCCCGTTGGCCATAGTCCCCACCTGGCCCATTCATGATGAACAAAATATCAACATTTTAAACAAAGACAGGATCCAGGGCTGGGGCCAGGGCGAGGTGAGTGAGGCGAGTGGGATAAGTGCAGGTCAGATCCTGCGCAAGGGAGTGACTTCCTGGAGGCCAAGATGGCTGCGGCCACCCTGGGGAGCCCTCGAGGCACATCCTGCTCCCCATCTTCCTGGCCCAGGAGCCTGGGGCCTCAGAGCAGGTGTGCAGCCTGGGACCAAGGGCGAGGTGGTGAATGGCGGGGAGGCGGGCTGTTTCTCCACGGGAGTCACCGAACCAGAGAGGAAAAGTCCACACACAAGGCAGACAGAAACAGCAACTTCTTTCCAGGGAACTGGGGCCGGGCATCAGCCTGGTTTCCCAGGGCTACGGTAACACAGAACCCCAAAACAGGGGCTTGAAAGTCTGCAGCCCGGGTGTGAGCGGGTTGGCTTCTGGGAACTGGAGGGAGAGCCCGTTCTGTGCCTCTTGCCTCGCGTCTGGCGCTGCTGACAAGCCCTGACGATCCGGGGCTCGTGGAGCCACCACTCCGCGCTCGGCCGCGTGGCCAGGGTTCCCCCGTGTCTGTGCCCTCATCTCCCGAAGCGTACCAGCCACTGGCCGAGGGCCACCTAACTCAGCAACCTCACCTTCTCACACTCCATCTGCAAAGACCCTATTTCCAAACAGCCAGTTCCCAGGGGGTTACACTCGGCTAGCTCCTTGGGGGAAACAGTTCCACACACAAGGGGGAGATGGGGTGATGCTAACCGTGGGCTTGCTACATCCGTTAGAATTGGAAGGAAGACAAATATTTTAAAATTCACATTTCATGCATCTGCTTTTGAAAGCATTAACAGGAAGCATAACTGCTTTTGAATAAAAATGAAAAAAAGGATATCTGCTTTCCCTCTGCCGTGTGATTAAACAGGGTGTAGCAGAGAGTGCAGGGACGCGGCGCAGGGCACGTGCGGCAGAATGACAGCTGCGGAGACGCCGTGCCGGAGCGAGGGGAGACGGGGGCAAAGGCTGAGACCAAGGGTCACTCCCAGTGCCTCTGGGGGCTGCCACCCGAGACTTCCAAAGGCCCGTGCGTTGTCACTGAGGCAGGAATGGGAAACTCCCGTGGTGTTGCCGTGTCCTCTGGGGAGATGGCAGAGAAAGAGTGTGACTTGGCCCGACGGTTGGGAATCCTCACTCCTGCTCCAGACCCCGTTGCTCAGAATTCATCGAGCACACGTTGGCACATATTAAAAAAGTGTCAACATTGGGCAATTGGAAAGGCTGAAATAAGTTTCAAGTTCAGGACCGGCAATGGGCTTTCTCTCTCCGCTCCGCCGGCAGCTGTCCAGGGCACTGTGTGAAGAAGTGTCCAGGCCCAGAGAACTGAACTGACAGTTAGTCCGCCTCCGAAGGACAAGGCTCACCTTTACCTGTTTGCTGCTCTGGGTGTAGCACAAACATTGTCCCAAGTAAGAGGAAGTAACAAGCCTGAGGTCTATCGCTGGTTCAGAGTAGGACCCAGACGTGCCTCCATGCCCATGCCACCCACACTGGATCTCCCCTCATTGCTCCTGTCAGCGAGCGGCTGCGGCACCCGCCAGCTGCCTGCGGTGATCCCAGCACCTTCTCTCCCGCTCCCCGCACGTCCAACTGCACGTCCTGGTCACTTCCCCCTCAGCTTTCTTCCAAGCCATTCGCGTCTCTCTGTTTCTCCATCCTCCTCCTAGTCCAAGGCTCTCAACAGGGGTGCTCCCCAGAGGCCGTTGGGCAATGCCGAGAGACATTTTTTATTATTACGACTTAGGGGGGAGGTGCATTATTGGTGTCTGGTAGGTAGAGGCCAGGGCCGCTGCTAAACCCCCTACGCTGCACAAGGCGGCCCCTCACAACAGTGGGCCTCACTCCCAGCCCAGAGAGTCGGCGGTGCCGAGGTTGAGAAACCCATCCCGAGTCCAGGCCACTTCATCTCTTGCCCACGCACGCTCCAAGGCCTCTTGACCATTTCTGCCTCCATCTTGCCCTCACAGTCCAGTCAGAAGCCAAAGGAAGCTAAACTCTGAGCTCTGATCCTGTGCTCAGCTCTTCACCCTGGCCCAGTAGGCTCCGTGTGACCCGGCTCTGCCTGCTCTCCTCCCACCTCTGCGTTCCGTCTCACCGGCCGTCCTCGGTGCCTGGAGGGAGCCCTGCTTCTGCCTCCCTTGGGGCCTTTGCAGAGGCTGCTCCCCGTTTTGGAAACCCCAGCCCTCAACCCCCCTCTTTGCCTTGTTAAGTCCTGCTCATCTGCGGATCCTGTTGCTTCCTCAGTTTCTCCAGAAAAACTTCTCCACCTCCTGCCCTCGTCACAGCATTCATTATAGTTTGCAACTATATGTTTCCCTGTGAGGCTGTGTCATGGCTGTCTTCTCCGTGCATGAGAAGTCCCTGTGAGCAGGGGCAGGATGTTTTGATCACTCCCATGTTTTCAGCATCTAATGTTGTCCCTGCACCCTAGTAGGATCTCAATAAATACTTGTTGAATGAATGAATGAATGAATGAATGAATGAGTGAACGAACAGCCTCAGGTCTCCAAACCCCTTGGCTCTTTATTCATCCTATTACAACCAGGGTCTCTTCATGTTCCTCTCCTTTTTTATTTGTCTGCCCTTCAAACTTTTTCTTCTATCCTTTCTTTTCCATTAACTGTCATTTTATGCAGCCAACTACTATATATATGTAAGTATTTATTGTGCTGATTAAATGTCATTCTTTGTGAAACAAATTCAGTTGATTTTCTTATTTGCATATCCTTCAACTGATGTTGCCAGGAATGAGAAACAGTCAAATCTGATGAGTATCTGTGCTGGATGGATGCCTGGCACTGCCTGAAGGCGAGCCCTGGACACGGTGGCCTTGGGCTGGGAGTCAAAGTCAGTGGCCAATAATTCTCCAGCCCAAGTACCAAGTGGGGCACAGTTGCTGGCTCCCCGACAATAAAAGCAGGCCATTCTCTAGCCCGGCCCAGGGCCAGCATCTCCTCAACCTGCAAGTCTCGATCAAATGTCATCTCCTCAGAGAGGCCCTACCAGACCACCCTTCAAAAGGAGCCCAAAGACCCAAAGCCCACTTGGGAGACCGAGTACAGGGCTGGGAAGGGGCCGCATCCTTGATGACACTGGGATCTTCTGCCTCCAGGCTTCTTGCCATCGCGTATAATTGAATGCCTCTGTGAGCCACTCTTGGTCACATATCGTACTTGCAATTGAAAGTGCTCCAGCGGATGCACCTTTCACCATGTGTCTCAGTCAGCTCAGGCTGCCGTGACCAAGTACCACAGCTGGGGGCTTCGATGACAGACTTATTGTCGCCCAGTCCTGGAGGCCGGAAGTCCGAGAATCAGGTGTCCGCAGAGCTGGTTCCTTCTGAGAGCCAGGCGAGGGAAGGAGCTACTCCAGGCCTCTCTCCTTGGCTTGTAGGTGTCTGTCTGTTCCCTGTGTGATCACACCATCTTCCCTCTGTGTCCCAGTTTTCTCCTCTCCTGTGGGTGCCAGTCATATGGGGCCAGGGCCCACGCTAATGACCTCAACTTAGTTTAATTACCTTTTAAGGGACCTTATCTCTAAATACAGTTGCATTCTGAGGTGTTGGAGGCTAAGACTCTGATATATGCATTTTTTCAGGGAAAACAATTCATCTCATAACACCATAGATCCAGAATTATTTTATCACACAGGCTGGCTCCTGGGGATGGAAATAGACCAGGCGCCACGGAAGCTGTATCTTCTCCAGTCCCCGTCCCCTGATGCTCACACACACACACACACACACACACACACACACACACACACACACACGTACACACACACACACACACACACACACACACACACACCCGAGGCATTGTTGGTGAGAGCCTCCTATGACTCAGCCAACAGCCCAGGGTGAGAGAAGATCGGAGTGAAAGCTCCTCTCCAGGACGTAAATCTCAACAACTGGGGAGAAAGCTCACCAACAACGATTTAAATACATGGCGGTAGCCCCAGTGACCGCTGCACACCACCTCCATGTCGCAGGCACTGTGCTAGGGGCCTTGTAGATGCCATGGGCAGGCCTGTTCACCATCCATGACCAGGAGGCAGGTCAGAGCTGGTGGTCACGTGCCCGCAGTCACCCAGCTGGTGTGGCAGCCGTGCAGACGCCTCCCCCATCTCTTTTCAAGAGAGAACCCGCCATTCAGCTGTGGGAGGGAGGAGCCTCCAGCCTCCGTGCAGAACCTTCAGGGGCCACCTCCACTTCCGGTCAAGGCCATGCACTTCCGGGGCAGCCCCCCTCCCGGCAGGGACGAGCAGGGTTGCACGAGGGCCTGGCTATTCCTCTCTGCTCCGGAACTCCCTGCAGAGTTGGCTGAGACTGGGTCATATCGGGCATGTGACTGCTGTGAGGCTGTCCTGCCCACTCCTGTCCCTCCACGTTTTCACAGGCGTTGCCCCCAATAAACCTCTCCCATTCCCAACTCCCAGGGTCTGCTGCCCAGAGGACTGAACAGGCACTGCTGGGGAGGGCACACCGGATTGGAGCCATGATCACCCCCATCAGACCCATCACAGCCTCTCCAACCACCGCTCAGTGCTGAAGGCAAAGGACAAGAGGTGGACAGGGGCTCTGTGAGCCCCGAGGTGCACAGCTGGTGGTCATTTTCACCTAGACTGATGGGTGTGCAGCCACAGTGCCCAGGGCCTGGGGCTGGGGGGCAGTGAAGGCATTACCCAACATCACCAGCTGCCGGGTGACAGAGCCGAGACAGAGACCCAGGTTCCTGAGCTCTGTACACAGGTTGGGACCTCCTGCCTGGCCAACTGACCCACAGCCGCGCGAGGAGAGAGAAGGAGGAGGCGGCGGCTGCCTCCCAGCAGCAGGACAGAGAGCCAGCAGGAGGTGGGGAATGAGAGGGCTCAGTCCCTCCTCACACCCAGCATTGGTTTTGCCGAATGAGGCACCGCTCTCCATCCAACGTGGGCACATAGCCCCCTTCTTGCAGGGAATTGGGAGTCTCCTAAGACAGGGTGTGCCAATCCCCCCACCCCCACTCCAGAGCCTGAGACTCCTGCCCTGGACCATTCTGACCTGAGTGCGTGCCTCACCATTCACTGATTTATGATTGAGATGACCTATGACCTTTCCAAAGGGGCCCTGGAAGCCAGCTTATAGCTCCCACTACTTCCAGGGCTAATTAATTTTATGGCCAACAGGAGAAACGGGTGGTTTAGTGGGTTGACAAGTCTCTTTGGTTCAACAGGCACAAAGCACAGCTGTTTACTTTTCAAGGGGCTCCCAGGCGGAGTCCCTCCGGTCCCTCCTCCTCCCTCCCTGCAGCGGCTTGGGTCTGGATGGCCGAGAAATGAGAGGGCACAGCTGGGTCCCTCCCAGGCTGGTGGGAGCAGGAGAGGGCAAGGGGTCCCCACATCTTGGCTGCCACGGGGGGCTGTTCTCTTGCCAAGGCTTCAGGGCTAGCTTGGTCTCTAAGTAGAGGGCCAGCATGTCCTGTGGGTGAATGGAGAGCTGAGCTCGCCCCGACATTCTCCTTGGGGAGCCTCAGCAAAATGCGCCCGAAGCCCCAGGCCCACCTCCCTGCCCGCCTTTGTGAATAAGGATTCTGGGTTGAGCATTTGCACTCAAGGCCAACCTTCAATGATCTCCGAGCCAAGTCCACACTCCAGATGTTCCCAGACGGCAATAGCAGCCCACCGGCACTAAGTAGGAACTATCAATATGTGCTGGGCACGCGCATGCACGTGTGTGTGTGTGTGTGTGTGTGTGTGTGTGTGTGTTTGCAATCATCGTAGGCAGACAATATGGAGAACACAAAGCAAAGACTTGGAAACCAGTCAGATCTGGTTCTGCTTCTTCAAGTTATTACTGCCTCAGCCTTGGACTTCTCGTCTGTAAAATGGGGTGATAATGCACCCTAAGGTTGTGATTAGGTGAGATAATGTAGCAAAGCACTTAGTCTGATCAGGACTCAACTGACTGATTAATATTCATGAAGGAGATTAATAAACAGAGGGCACAGAGCAGCCCTAGAGGTGGGAGATGCCTGATCCCCTTGGCAGACTACATTTCTGAACACTGGCCTGACAGCTGTGGTTCCTCCCCTGCCGTGGTTTAAGAATTTGTGTGAACAGGTGCTTTTGCACACACACCCTTGCATGTTCACAAGCAAGAGCTCATGTATTCGGCACATGCGTGCATGCACACTGAAAATCACACTAGAATTACAGAAGTGTCTTTGCAGATGTGCGCTCTTGCATATTCATATATACACACATGTGCAGACACACACGGAGTCCTGCAGACACATGTGCATTTGCACACATGCAAACATCCCTGTATGCATGCTGCATGTGTGTATATAGTCCTGCAGACACATGCCATATACACACATACCCACATCCTGCACATACACACGCGGTCCCGTGCCTCTGGCACACATAGGAGGAGCAGGATGACTCGATACAGAGGAGCAGGCTGACTCACCCCCAGAACCGGGCCAGAGAGCACGGTGAGCGCAGAGATCGGGGCCCAAGGAGAGGAGAGAAGAGCAGACTCTTAGCTGCTGAAGGGCATCCTGAAGTAAAAATAGCCCCGCTCCGGCCTCTCCCTCTCCTGCCTCTGAATCCAGGTCTTCGGAGGACTTGCCTGTGCAGCCCAGATGCCACATGAAGGAGCCACAGTGAGAGGGCAGGGCACCCCCTGCTCACCCTCGGGGTCAGGGTGAGGGCAAGATGGCTGGAGAGCTGGGGGTGGAGGGCTCCCTGCATTATTGTCCTGCTGTCACCCATTTAGCCGAGAGCCCTCCAGGGACCTCAGGTCTGGGCGCAGACACTGCCCAGCGCCGTGCCTGGCTAAGGCTGTGGTCCTGCTAATAAGGGGGCACAGGAAGGTGAAGGAGAGGCCAGGGCTGGGCCATCACCCTGGCGTTCCTGCCTAGAGTGTTCAAACCTTGAAGCAGGAGCCCAGCTTCCCTGGGGCCAGGGCAATCTGCTTAGAGGGAAGGGAGGGCAGGATTAGCCCTGCTATGACAGAAAACTGCATGTCGTCAAATACATTGCAATCATTTCAAACAGGTGGATTTTACTGTATGTGAATTACACCTCAATGAAGCAGCTTTTACATCTGTTTCTCTCACTCCTGCTCTTAACACTCTGGCGGCAGGCACTCTGCAAGTTTTTTAAGTGGATTATCGCATTGAACCCTTCCCATCAAGGTCAGCGAGCTGCTCAGCGGTGGAGTTGGCTCTAGACCCCACTTAGCAGGACTGCAGGCTGGATCGGTCCTCCTTCCACTGGTTACCAGCACTCAGCCGGGTCCCAGGTGCCCAGCACCACCCTGGGCCCACGATGCCCAAGCTCCAGCAGCCAGCAGAAACGTCACCAGGCATGCTTGTTGAACGGCTGGCTTCGGGACCACTCCTGAGGTTCTGCCTCAGTGGGTGGCTACCACCTGCTCTTGGACCCTGGGCAAGTGGGGAACCCCTGGGGCTTGGGGTGGGAGGGAGCTGCTCCTGGGTTTTGGGCAGGAGGCCGGTCACCGTGCATTTGTGCTGGGGTATTAATAGAAGCATAAAACCCCGGATCAGCCATTTCTTCCCCTCTGGGCAAGCCCGGAAGACATGCGCTGCTCTTCTGCCTCGCTGACCTCTGCCGCATATTAAACAAGAGGGGGGCGGTCACCAGGATACCTCGTTAACTTCCACTCTCCACGGGGGTGGGAGGGACCACGACAGAGGGCTGAACTCTCAGCACCGCTGCCTTATCAAGGTTAACCAGTGACCGTGGGGAGGGCGTGGGGGAGGGGCAGAGGTCTGGAGGGGCGGGGCGTCATGAAAGGATAAATTAGCGCATCCTTTGTTCTCCTGTCAATCCGTGCGTCCAGGGGAGCCCCAGGGGCTGGGGAACTTTGTTTGCACAAAGTGTTTAAACAACCCCCCTGCAATCCTGTTTACACTCTCCCTTTGCTCAGCAAATCTGACCCTCAGAAATGGCTTTGGGGTGAACTCGGGCCCAGCTGCAGCGGATTGCCACACCACCTGCCTGGGAGGCCATCCCACCTGCAGGGCTGCTCTGGGCCTGCACAGCTGGGACAGGGGCACCAAACGTACTCACTCATGCTCAGGTGGATACACACAGAAATAGCACCCCACCTGACCTCATCCTGCTGGACAAGTCAGAGTCAAACTTCCTAGTTCAAGTTCATCTCGTTTCTTCCAGACATACAGGCTGCCTCCGGCTCGGAGGACACTGTGCGCCCTCTCCCTCTTTGCGAGGCTGCGGGATGCTTATGGCGGGGCCATCGAGCCTCCTGGTCCCTAGGGTGCAGGTGATGGCCATCATGCTGGCAAAAGCTCTACAGTCCATGCAGGGGCTGCTCTAGGCCCTGGTGCTCATTCCTCACTTTGGGGCTATTGCCTGGAGGTCTGGCTTTGCCCCCTCTCCCCACCCCTCAGGGTGGTGGTTCTGAAGTTTTGGGCTATAAAGCTGACCGCTTGGTAAGGTCACCAGCCACTCTCCACTCCCTCTGGTTCCCTTCCACACACCTGGGAGCCTGGGAGCCTGGGGCTGCCAGTCCAGGCCCCTGTCATGCTTCCTGAGCCTCTCTCCCTGCCATTTCTCCCCTGCTCATGTTGTAGGGGAGAGGCGGGGGGAGCATCAGCACCCCCTTTGACCCATGGAGCTTCTTTCTTCCCCCTCGCCTGGGCTACAGCCTGGGCTGCCAGTGGCACTGGGTGCCATGGAGCCAGCAACATTCTCAGCCCCACCTGCTCCCTCCTGATGCCCCTCCAGTCTGGCTCCAGCCCACCTCCCTGTCACATCCGCGCCCTCTCCACCCTCACTAGCTTAGGCACTTCCCAGAGTGGACCTCCAGGCACGGCACTCGATAGAAAGAAGACAACGCGTGGCATTTAGAAACCTTTCTCCTGCAGCACAGCCTGGCTTCCACGGCTCCTGCTGTTGGCCTGGAGATGAGTCTGGCCTGGAGTCACTTTCCCTTTGTGTCTGTGTTCAACCCCAATCCTCCCCGAGGCACCGGTGCCTCTGGCAGACTAGCGGGAAGGTCAGAGGAAAAGAAGAAAGTCGTGTGCATTCAAACCTTTTCTGAACCGTTCTTCCGCAGCAGGTACAGATGGGCCCTGGGGAGGTGCTGGGAGGGCAGGGGTGAGTGAAGGTGGCCCCGCTGAGCCCGAGACCCTCCTGGCACCTGGAACAGAGGGCAAGGGAGCCCTGCCACTTCCTAGTGAGTGGCCAACACCTGGGACGTGGGAGCGAGAAGGCCTGTGTCACAACGATGGGATTAAACCCTGCTGTCCCCTCCCCTTGCCTTTGGGCACATGTCAAGATGCCCTTTGCCTTGCTCCCTCTTCAGCAGGTCTTAATGCCAATCTGGGTACCCTGCTCTCCCCTTCTGAGCAACTTTGGTGGGTGTGGCGATGCAGGGACAGAGGGACACTGTGCCCAGGCATGAAGAGCAGAAAGGAATCCTCTCCCGAGCAGGGGTTTTGGATGGAAGGATGAAGAACCCCTGGTCTATGGCTGGAGTCAGCTCACTTCCCACCCAGACACCCCTGCCTCAATTTCCCCACTGTGCCGCGGACATAAGAGAGCCCGAGGGTGAGGGAGCAGTGGCTCTGAAGCGCACAGCCAGGAAATCAAAAGCAATCTCTTTCTTGCTGCTTGCGAGGGTGGCTTGCGTGAAGGTCAGGATAAAACCTGTTGGGGTGGGGGCGGGGAGCAGCGCGGGGTGTTTTGTTTGGCGCAGCCGGCTGGCCGTTGCCTCGGTAGCTGAGAACATCGGCTCTGGTCACGCTCGCCTCCGCTCCAATCCTATTACTCCGTGCGGTTGGGCTCCGAAAATAGCCCCTGTCAGCCCCATCATCACCGTGCAGCGTATCCAGCACCGGCCACTTATTGTTCCCGGGACACAGTCATCGTTAACCCCTCCGCTGCCAGCCGCCGGCACCTGCTCTGAGCCCACCTTGGGAAATGGTTTTCTCTTCATCCCCTTCTTCACCACAGCGGGACCCAGAGGTGCCGAGGCGGACTCCGTGCCCGACGCTGCACACACTCTTACATTTTCACTCCCAACCTTGCCCCGCAAGCTCAGGGCTTCTAGCGCATTTGATGGAGACCGAAAGCAAGGTTTGGGAGGTGAGGAGACTTGTTCAAGGTCATCCAGCCAGTGCATGGCTGAGCCCAGGTTCAGACAGGGCTGGGTGGTCCCAAACTGGGCTTTGCCATGGCGCTGACAAACACTGCTTTCTAGACCCAAGAGTCCTTCTTCCCAGAGGCCTCCCTCCCCCGACCCCCCGGTCCACGGGCCAGGAGTGCACCCCGACAGCCTGACTCGGGTTAAACGTGGGGATTTGTAACCAGCACTGCAGGCGCAGAGTCTGAAGGTGAAGCGCGTTAGGGAACAGCGGGTCCTGAGGTTCTGCAGGCCCCACAGGGAAGGGAAGGGAAGGGAAGGGAAGGGAAGGGAAGGGAAGGGAAGGGAAGGGAAGGGAAGGGAAGGGAAGGGAAGGGAAGGGAAGGGAAGGGAAGGGAAGGGAAGGGAAGGGAAGGAACTGGGCCTGCCTGGTGCCCATGGTATTCCGAGCATTAAGCACACACCGGAGTTCTTCTCTTCATTACACATGGACATTCCTTCCACGGCACCAGACTGCCTCTCGAAGGGAAACAGCCAACCACTTCACAGCAAAGAGCAGCCTGGAACGTGAATGAATGTGCCACGCAGACCTGAGTGTGGAGTGGGCTCGCGAGGAGAGCAGTGCGGGCGGGGCTCTGAGCACAGGCTGGGACAGGCACCCAGGCTCCTGGGCTTGACTGAGGCGGTGCGGGTCCGGCTAGCACAGTGCCTGTGGCTAATGACATGCTGAGGCGATACATGCAAGACCTTCCTAAGGTCCTTCTACTTACTAGCGCACGCAGCCTGGAAAGGCAGCTTTGCTAGTACCCCATTCCCAGGGGAGGAAACGGAAGCACCGAGAGGACACAGCGCTGCTGTCAGAGCGCTTGCCCCGTCTCCTGAGGATGGAGGGATCCTGCCCGGTTGCTAGGGAGCCCCGGCCTGTCACTCAGCCTCGTTTCTCTGTCAGTTCACGTGTCCGGGACGGGACCGAGAGCCCCGGGAGCGAGTGGGAGCCCTCGCTGTCGGGAGCTCTGTCCACTCGGCTCTCTTTCTGGGATTTATGATTTCCCTGCATCCTTGTTCCTTTGGGCCTAGAGGTGGGAGCAGATCCTTCATGGTGACCTACACCTTGGCCTTCACTTTGTTCCTTTAATAACCTCTCAAGTCCTTCTGCCTGAGGGTACAGTTTGTCTCCTACTGTTACTCTGACTGGTACCGTAGCTAAAAATGCACAAAACCAAGCAAAAAAGCCTTGCGTCAGTGGGCCAGGGCGTGAGGCCCTGAGATGGGCATCTGCCCGCGTACGGCTGTCTGTGAGTGAGCGGCCACCTGGGCCTGGGCCTCCTGCCTCCTGTGCTGTCGTCATCCCCACACTCTCCGGTCCTGGGGCTTTACTGGGAGCGGATGGAGCCCAGTCTGCCCTCTGGAGGAGACCCCAGGCCCCGGGCAGTGGGCTCTGGGTCCAGCAGGCCTGGGGGGGAAGGGGCCGGCCCCTCCCTACGGGCCAGCGGCCACCCGTAAGGACCACTGTCTGCCTCAGACTTCGGCGGGCTCTGCAGGGAATCCCTGCTTTGTCCTGAGCTTTGTGCCAGTGCACCCCATCTCCGGGGTGTGTCCCTACTTCCCTTCTACTGGAGACCAGTGGGCTGGGCTGGGCCCAGAGTGCCTCGAGCCCCTTTGCCCTCTCCCTGCGTGTGAATCAAGTGAAGCCCGAGGCTGCGGTGCACTTAACATTCAGTGGCGCGTGGAGCCAAGTGGCACCACCGGATAAAGGCGCGTATCAGAGCTCTACCTGAGGAAATAGCCACGCTCTCCCCCAAAGCTTGCTCCCGCTGCAAAGGGCATCCGAGCCCTCCTGCCCGAGCAGCCCAGCATGGCCTGTGCTCAGGGCGCACCGTCCAGGAGCCCTCTTCACTTGTCTTCTCTTCTCCACGCGCCTTCAGTGACCCAGGCCTCCCCATGGTGAGGGAAAGACCCGTCGGGCCCTCAGTGACCCAGGCCTCCCCGTGGTGAGGGAAAGACCAGTCGGGCCCTCAGTGACCCAGGCCTCCCCGTGGTGAGGGGAAGACCAGTCAGGCCTTCAGTGACCCAGGCCTCCCCGTGGTGAGGGGAAGACCAGTCGGGCCCTCAGTGACCCAGGCCCCCCCATGGTGAGGGGAAGACCCGTCGGGCCCTCAGTGACCCAGGCCCCCCCCGTGGTGAGGGGAAGACCAGTCGGGCCCTCAGTGACCCAGGCCTCCCCGTGGTGAGGGAACGACCAGTCGGCCCTCAGTGACCCAGGCCTCCCCGTGGGCCTCCCCGGAGTGAGGGAAAGACCAGTCCGGCTGCTTCCCACCTGCGGAGAAAGCCTGGGCAGAGAGTGCGTCCTGTGCCTTCGCCTGCAGCCCCTGCATTTCATTGGCCCCCTCAGCTGCCACTCCCCCCATTCCATGGCCAGGACATGACTTGACCTCAGACATGTCTCCTTCTCTCCAATGAAGTCACCCCTCCTAAACAGGAGGGACGGAGAGGGGGCGGTACGGGCCCCAAAAGAGGATCAGGGTGGTGATGTCTGTCCCAGAGAGGGAAAGGAGGTCCTTGTGCCCGAGGGGAGGGGGAGCAAGGGAGAGAGGCAAAATGCCTCACCACTCTCCCTCTGCCCGCCCCACTCCTGGCAGACCTACAGGACTGGGCGTCCGTCCTCTGTCCCTCCTGGGCCTCCCCTTCCCCCGCCTTCCCTCCTTGTCTCGGGTTGACCTCCGTGCCCCTCTACGGGCACCCTGCACAGCACACGATCCGCCGGCTGCTCTGAGCCGGCTCCCTCCACTAGATGGGCAGCCCTCTAGGCAAGGGCTGTGTACGAAGGAGAGTAACCAGCAAACCCCTCCCTCCGGGTCTGAGCTTAGTGGGTTTATTTCTCCCTCACACCTGACCCCACATCACATCCCTGGCTGGCGGACGGCCTTCCGCGGGATCTTTCAGGGCCTGTGGCCTTGGAACTGCGCCTCCATTAGAACTTTCCGAAGTTCCTGTGCACGTGCGGCTGCTGAACATTTGAAATGTGGCTAGTATGGCTCAGGACCAGAGCTTTTCATTTTACTTAGTTTCAACCAACTTCAATTTGAACAGTCGCATGTATCTAGTGGCTGCTTTGTTGTCTGGGACTCTCCCCTGGACCTTCTGATTCCAGCTGAAAATGGGAACGTGTTTAGATCACTTTGAGACAGGTCTGGAAAGTGGCATTGGTCTCTTTTGCTGACATTCCATTGGCCAAAATCCATCACCGGAGCACTGCTAGTCACAGTGGATGCTGGGACCTGTAATCTGGCGGGAGACCCTGCCGACGGAAAGGGGAGCTCTACGGGACTGTAGCCATCTTTGCCACAATCTGTACTGATCCACCCGTGTGCTTCTCAGACCCAGCAGTGCCTGCAGAAGGCTGGAGTAGAGGAGAAGTCTTCTTGAATGAATGGATGTAAACTTGAGTAAGAGAATGGGGATGAATATCCTTACGGATAACGCGGTGAGAACTGGAGTGGTAGGGCGCTTCCTAGGCAGAGTTCTTCTCTGCCCTAGGCCGCCCTGTGGGCCCAGTGGCTGCTGGGAGCTCCAGGCCACCTCGGTGACCTTAGATTCTCCTTCCATGATCCAAAATGCGGGAAAATGCAAAACCTCAAACACAGGCAAACAGCATTCATTTAAATAGCAAATATTGACTCTGCGCGGAGATAAGCAGAATACAAAGTGCAGAAGCACTGAGGCAAAGAGGCAAACTCAGGCCAGCCAAGCGTGGGAGGCAGGTCTCAGAGCAGGGACCCTGGGGTCAGGGACATGATGCGTGTATTTGACCTGCACACAACAGTCACCGGCAAGGAGTTTGCTGGCTGCACTCGAGGAACCAGGGTCTGTTGAAGATGGGAGTGGCTGCTGAAGGGATGCCAAGGCAGGGAAGCGGTGCGGGGGCGGGGGGAGGGGAGGTTGGATGGAGCCCTGGCTGGGGTCAGGGGTCCAGATTTCCCATCCCAGCTCTTCTTTAATTTGTTGTGGAAATTCTAATAAGTTCCCTCCTGCCCTAGGCTTCTGTATCCTGGACAAGGAGAGGTCAGAACATAGACTTTCTAAGGCCTCTTCTGCCCAATGGACTTGAGATGGACTCATCTTTGCCCCCAACAAGCTGGATGGACTCAGACAGGCCTTTGACCTCAGTTTACCCAATTATGAAATGGGGGGAGACTGCTCACCTGGGACTGAGTGAGAACGCAGGAGAGAGCCCTGGGCTTACTTACTGTCAGAGTAGCAAGAGGCCCCAGCTCCTTGGCCAACCAGGGCCAGCCGCCCCCAGTCTTACCAGTCTTATGACCTGGGTCTGTGGAAGGGATGCGGTCACACGAGGTCCGTCTCCCTCAAGGAGACGGGGAGCTCCTGGGGAAAGAAGCTGTGCCTAGTAGGTGAGCCATTTCTGGGGAGGTGGTGGGAGGAGCCTGACTTGCAGCATCCGCCCATTCCTGTGGTGAGGCCACCCTCACCATGGCCATTTTCAAGCCACTGAAACACAGAGCTGGAAAGAGAGGCGCACAGCCCACCAGGCTGGGAGCTGTTCCCGGTTGTCCCATAGGCAGCCGTGAGTGAGGCCACCCTCCTGTTTAGGTCAGACCCTGTGTACGTGCACTGGAGCCCCTGAACCTGCCCAGCAGCCCTCAGCTGCGCCCCGGGCCTGCAGTCCGCCAGACAGCAAGACCTGCTGCTCCAGGGAGGCTCTGTGGGAGCTGTGCAGGGCTCTGCGTGGCGTCACTGTGGGTGGCCGGCGGGAGGGTGCAACCCAGCTTCACCGGCACGCTGGCTATCTGGGCGTGCTCAGGTCTCTCCGGAGTGGCTGGTCCTTCGACTTCTCCTGCGGTATCTGGCGGCCCCATGGGAGCAGCCCAAGAGAAGCAGGCACACCAGGGCCTTTTCTGACACAGGCTCAGAACTCGGGTGGGGTTACTTCTGGCTCTGAATTCAAGGGGGAGGGGAATTCAAGTTCACCTTTCGGAGGACCGGCCGGGGCAGGGCCCAGCGGAGAAGAGCATGGGGTGGGTGTGCTGCTGGGCCTTCCCCCGGCGCTGCCTTGGGGCTGCCTAGGGAAGAGGAGGCTTTGGGGTCTGGTACAGAAAGGATCACTAAGAAAATACCGGGCTCTGACTTTCCAATAATATGATGTTTAAGACTATTTGAGCACTTAGTGTATGCCAGGCGAGACTTACTCTCCGAGTACACGTGAACTATCTCACTTCTTTCTTACAATAGCCCTGTGAGGTAGAGCCTGCTTTTCTCCCCATTTCACAGCTGGACAGCCTGAGGCAACACGGCAGTTAGACAGTAGTCTAGATCAGTGGTCGGCAAACTCATTAGTCAACAGAGCGGCAAACCGTGGCTCACGAGCCGCAGTTTGCCGACCACTGGTCTAGATGACTTCCCTGGAAGGAACGGGGGCAGCATTCAGACCGGCATCGGGCCCCAGGGTCCTGCTAAGCCCATAACCATTAGCTTCTGGGTTTCTTCCTGGTAAAACCCCAGAAGGAGTAGCCAGCTTCAGCCTGACTGCAGGCCTGCCGCTGACTAGCTGTGTCACTACATCCCCGAGTCCCTCTGAGCCCCAGCTTTCTACCGTAAGATAGGACAATAGCGCCCACACCCCGGCTTGCCAGGGGGATGGTATGTAATCATTTGTTCCAGGTGCCAGGCAGGGGGTTGGTATTAAACAATAATTAAGTTTCTTTCCTTTTCCCCCTCAGGAAGGAAACTTGAAGACAATGCACATAACAAAATACCATTGTCCCCCAAGAGGGTGGAGACTTAGGGATTCTAGTGATGCTGTGCTTAAGCCAATAGTGAACCTGCTGGGAAAGGGAAAAGGGGTGGAAATTGTAGCTAATGCTTACCAAACACCTAGGAGTGCCTACTGCGTGCCAGGCTTCCTACTAGGTGCTTCACATCTTGAGCCTCCCAACAAACCTTCAGCCTGCAATAAAGTCTAAGATTGAGAGAGTTTAAGAGTGGACCCAAGTCTAAAAGTAACCACAGAAGAGAAATTTGAGCCAAACACCCCCTCATTTCCTGTGTCCCAGAGTCTTGCCATGACTCCCAAAAGATGCTGCTGAGACACAGAGGCTGAGTGTGCCAAAGGAAAGTAGTTGGGGAGTCACCTCTGGTTCTTGCCCTCTGGCCAGTTGGTATCAGATCCAAACTCCTCATGGAGACTATAAGCCCCTGCCTGCCCTGGGTCCCCATGACCTCGCAGATCTCATCTCCTCCCACATACTTCTGTCTGCTCCCGTGCTGCTCTTGCTAGTCACATGCCTGCCTCAGGGCCTTTGCACTTGCTATTCCTGCATCTGGAACAAACGGACCTGAGTGTGGCTTGCCCTTCACCTCATCCACGTCTACACAAAAGACACCTCCTCAAGGAGCCCTTTCCTGACCTCTCTGCTAACATTACACCCACCCCATTCTCTGTCCCCTTAACCTGCCTTTGTCTTTTTTTGGGCGGGAGGGTATTGTTAATTTTTTTGACAGATAGCACTCAGCACTACCTGACATTATACTGTATCTTTGTCTCCTTTTTTACATTTTTGTATTATGTATTGGTTTCGGGTGTACAGCTTAGTGGTTAGACAATCGTATACTTTACATAGTGTTCCCCTCCATATTTCCAGTACTCCAACTGGCACCATACATAGTTATCACAATGTCATTGACTATATTCCCTGTGCTTTACTTATATCCCATGACTATTTTGTAACTGCCAATTTATACTTCTTAGTCCCTTCAACTGTCACCCAGTCCCCAACCCCATCTCCCCTCTGGCAACCACCAGTTCTCTTTCTGTATCGATGAGTCTTTCAATTGTGTTTATGTATTTTGTTCTTTAGATTCCACATGTAAGTGAAATCATATGGTATTTGTCTTTTTCTGAATGCTTATTTCACTGAGCATACTACCCTCTGGCCCACCTATGCTGTCACAAATGGTAAGAGTTCATTCTTTTTTATGGCTGAATAGTATTCCATTGTGTAAATGGAATTGACCACTCATTTTTTATCCACTTACTTATTGATGGATACTTGATTTGCTTCCATAGCTTGGCTATTCTAAATAGGCTGCAATGAACATAGGGATGCATATATTCTTTCAAATTAGTGTTTTGTGTTTCTTCAGACAAATCCCCAGAAGTGGAATAACTGGGCCGTAAGGTAGGTCCATTTTTAATCTTTTGAGAAAACTCCATACTGCTTTTCACAGTGGCTGCCCCAGTCTGCATTCCCACCAGCAGTGCAGGAGGGTTCTCTTTTCTCCACATCCTCGCCAGCACTTGTTATTTGTTGATTTGTTGATGATAGCCATTCTGACAGATGTGAGGTGATATCTCATTGTAGTTTTCATTTTCATTTTTTCTGACATTTAGTGACATTGAGCATCTTTTCATATGTCTATTGGCCTTCTGTATGTCTTCTTCGGAGAAATGTCTTTCAGATCCTCTATCCATTTTTAAATTGTGTTGTTTGGGGGCTTTTGGAGTTGAATAGTATGAGTGTTGTTGTTTTTTAATAAATTTTGGATAGTAACCCCTTATCAGATGTATCATTGGCAAATATGTTCTCCCATTCAGTGGGTTGTCTTTTCATTTTGCTGATGAGTTTTCTTTGCTGTGCAAAAAATTTGGTTTCAAATAGTCCCATTCGCTCATTTTCTCGTTTCCCTTGCCCAAAGAGATATATCAGAAAAAAGATTGCTACGAGAAATGTCCAAGATTTTACTGCTTATATTTTGTTCTAAGAGTCTTATGATTTTGAGTATTATATTTAAGTCTTCAATCCATTTTGAGTTTATTATTATATATAGCGTCAGAACGTGACCTAATTTCACTTTTTGCACATATTGTCCAATTTTCCCAGCTCCATTTATTGAATAAACTGTCTTTACCTCATTGTATGTTTTGTCTCCTTTGTCACATATCAATTGACCATATAGACGAGGGTTTATTTCTGGGCTCTCTATTCTGTCCCATTGATCTGTGTCTGCTTTTATGCCAGTACCATGCTTTTTGATTACTTTGGCCTTGTAATATACTTTTATATCAGGTAGTGTGATAACCCCACCTTTGTTCTTCTTTCTCCTAGTCTCTTCTTTCTTGCTGAGACTATTTGGGGTATTTGGTATTTCCATATAAATTTTTGGATTATTTATTCTAGTTCTGTGAAATGCACCATTGGTATTTTAACAGGGATTGCATTGAATTTATAGGTTGCTTTGTGTAGTATGGACATTTAATGATGTTAATTCTCCCTATCCATGAACATGGTATATGCTTCCATTTATTTGTATCTTCTTTGATGTCTTTCTTTAGTGCCTTATAGTTTCCCAAGTACAGGTCTTTTACGTCCTTGGCTACATTTATTCCTAGGTATTTAATTTTGTGTATGTGCATCCTTATTTATATTTATTGCATGTCTTCCCCATTACTATGTCAGCCCTAGGAAGGCAGGGGCTTCATCTATAGTGGTCACTGCTATATCCCTGGGGCTTGGAGCATTGCCTGCACACAGTGAGTGCTCAACAAACAGCCACAGAATCCAGGAAAGACCTGTTTAGCAGGACAAAGGCAGGAGCTTAGAGCTTAATAGTCATTCTGAAGAAGAACCCACTTAGGGTCTTCTTTGTGTTTTCAATCAGAGCTTCATTGGCCGGTCTGGAAGAATGGCCACATCCCCAGGCACTGATTCCATGATTTTCAGCTCTTCCCTGACAAGGGAAATGCTGCTATTCAGTTGAGCATGACACATTACAGGCATTGCCCCAGAGGGGGGTGGGAGGGGGTGGTAATATTTTAATAGGAGATACCCAAAACATCTAGCTATCAAGACCCAAACACAGGGCTGCTTCACAGGTGTGTGGCCTGTGCCGGGGTGCAGGGCCCACACTCAGAAGGGCTCAGTGCACAGAGGGCTCTGTGCTTAGCTTAATGCTCTGTTGTTGCTATCTTGCAATTCTTAACTTTTAAACAAAGGGGCCATATAAATGGACTCTGATAATTATGTAGCCTGTCCTGCCCAAAGAACTGACCAATGGTGGAGCTGTAGGCTTATAGCTATTGGTTGTCTGTGGGAAGAGGTTCCTGTGGGTGCTGCCCACCCACATCGTCCAGGCCAGCATTCACATTGCCAGTTATACTCAGTGGGCACCTACTGTGTGCCAGGTACTGTGTCAGGTGCTGGAGAAGCAAAATGAAGGAGGCTAGGCACCTGCCCCAGGAGCTGCCAATCAAGAGGAGAGCCTGGAGGGTAAAAACATAGGTGACATGGAGCTCCAGGGGGCAGGTGTGTGTGTGGGGGGGGAAAGTGAATAACAATGTGGTCCTGAAAGGGTCAGGTGCTGGGGGGGGGAGGGGGAGGGGTAGAGGAAAGCAGCATGGCTAGTCCTGGAACCACCAGATCTAGGCCTGGCTGGGGTCTAGGTTCCCTGAGGAGCGGGAGCCAAGGGTGATGAAGGCTGGACCACTATTTGTGGGTGAAGGGAGGCCTGGCGGGGTTAAGATGGGGGGTGCCATGGGATGACCTCCTGTGGGAGGCGCGTGGAGGAACAGACCTCAAACCCAGAGCAGGAAAAGAAGAAATTTCTTTAAAAAGATCTTTTCTGCTCTCCGGTCCTCAAACCGCCTCTCCTTTATGGAGCCCTGATGATGGCTAGCAGCACCCACCGTCCCCTTCAGTCCTTGACCCGCCAGGAGTGCTTGTTACTAACCCGGGTTCAGAGAGGAAAGGGAGGCACCCAGAGGGGGAGTGGTTCGCTGGGAGTCACAGGGTCACAGGGTCACAGGGACACAGAGACAGGGCATTGGGCGCCCAGGCGGGGCGCTCCCGAGCCCCTGCTGAGGCTAAGACGCCCGGTAAGGGGGGAGGCTGGGGTAGCGGCCCCTCTGGCGTGTTTTCCTGGAGAGGCGGCCTGCCCCCGGCCCCAGAGGAGCTGGGAGCCTGGCGGGTCCCAGAGGGGCGCGGGCTCAGCAGCAAAAGGGCCTCCGGCTCCCGGGACGCTCACCAGCTGCGCGCGGAGCTCTGCGCGCGGGGAGCTCGCGCCGCCCAGGGTGTCGCTGCGCCCCCGCCCCGCGGGCTGTGCCGGGCGGATGCGCTGCCTGCGTGTGAACAGGGCTTGTTTTCCCTTCACGCCCTCGGGCTCCGTTTTTATGAAGAACTTCCTTCTGTTGGCGCTTTGGGAATATTCATTCCTGGCTTGCGCCGCGCGGGTGACAGTTGGGCTGGGAAATGCACCCGTGGCTTGATCAGGGCACCGCCGGGCTGCGCCAGGAAGCTCCCCGCCCTTCCCTGCGCCCGGACCCGGACGCTTCCCACCGGATCGAGGGCTGTGGGGCCCCCGCTACCAGCCCAGGACCCCGTGTCCCTAGCCTGCCCTCCCCCCTCCTCCCTCAGGGCCAAGGCAGACTCTTACTGTCCTCCAAGGAGGCCCTCTTCTCGCACACTTTGTTCTCAGGTGGCTCTGCCCGGAATGCGTTGTGCTCTCTCCTGGCGCAGATCTCTCCCGCCTCCAGCCCCCTCCACGTTTCCTCTATTCCCCGCCCCCACCTTCACCTCCAACCCCCCACCCCCCACCCGCTGCGGTCCTGCCCTGCCCGGCGGTGTCCTGTGCCTTCCGATGCTGAGCCCCACCCGCCTGGGCAGGTGGACGTGCAGACACGTCTCTGCGGTGCCTGTCCCTCACAGGGCATCCTCAGGGGCAGGGGCTCACGCTGTCCTTCGCCCTGTTTGGAAGAAGCGGAAGGTAACACACCAGGGGGCTGGCAGAGCCGAGTCTGGGCCACCCCCATCAGCCTCCATGGCTCAGGGCGGGTGAGAGGGAACCTCAGGTCCCCGGAGCCCTAACACTGCAGAAGGCTGACTGGTTGACAGTAAATGTCAAACCAAAAAACAAATATTGAAAACTCAACTGCATATTATGTTCAAATCCCACTGTTAAAAAAAATTTAAAAAACTGGAAAAATATTTGCAACACATATGGCAAAGGGTGAGTTTCCTAAAATGCTAAAGCACTCGAAGAGTGAGTGGGAACCAACACCCCAGGGAACCGAGCAAAAGCAGCAGGCGGCGCGGGAAGGAGCTTCTGAGGGGCAGATGAGGAGACGTGCAGCCCCACTTACCACCGCAGAAGCGTGGGGGCGACGAATGACATCTGGGCTTACATTGGGTAAACATCTTCAAGATGTGTGGCCTCCTGGGAGAGAAGGCCCGGGAGGGGCTGTGAGGGCTCCACTGGGTGGGAGCCGCCCCCCCCCCCCCCCCCCCCCCCGCAGGCGCATCGGTGAGCTCAGCGGGCTGAGCAGGTGAACTGGGTGGACCTTCCCTCAGACTCCCTGCTTCCCACCCCCGGGCCGCGGGCAGCGCTTGTATTCTCCGAGCCTCCGTTTGCTCTTCTGTCAGCTGAGGTCATGACGTGCTTCTAGGGAAGATTAGGATGTGGTCAGGGGAGAGGAAGAACCAGAGTAACACCCAGCTTCAGAGAGGAAGACCTGGGGGAGGCAGGCAGGGCCACTGTGGGGAGGGGACCACACTTGGTGCGGAGGGAAGGAGAGCGGGAAGGAGGGAGAGGGCAGGATGGGCAGGGGAGGTAGGGGGGGGGGGGCTCTGGCTCCCAAGGCCCTGCTCTCCCAGCAGCACCTCAGAGCCGGGCTCCTGCGCAGCCTCTGGGCGGCCATCTTTATGTGACCCGATCTCGAAGTCCAGGCCACGCTTGCAGGGCTGGGACACAGCCAACCCCACAGAGGGACAGGCCCAAACCCAGCTTTCCAGGAATGAAGCGGAGGTGGTGGCATTTGACCCAGAGCTGCAAAGCCAGAGTCTGAAGGGCATGTGAAGAAGGAATGAAAACTGGCCTGAGAGCATCCGGGCAACAGATCCAGGTTAACAGGAGAACAGACCCAGGGCCGCAGCGGGGAGTGAGCCTAAACATGGCGGCTGGCACCCAGGGGCACTCAACAAACATTTCTCAAATCATAGTAGACGGGAGCTTGCAAGGCTTGTGACAGCAAGCCCGGGCCATGAGCACAGCGAGGGCACAGGAAGGTGGCACCACGCGCCCCCAAGGGAGGCCTGGCGGGCCCGCCGGCTCCTGGTTCTGCAGGGCAGCTTTCCTGGTGCCTTGGGCCGCCCGACTTCCATGGAGCAGGAAACCCTACTCACCTTGGGTAGAGACATTAAAGTCTCCGGGTCTCCAGGGCTCACACATTCCAGGGTGTGTGAGGGCATGGAAGGGGCGGGGGTGGCGTGAGGGAGAAATGGGGGCAGTTGTGAGCACAGGCACACGCAGACTGCACACTAACATACCCCCAATATCTGCCTCTGTGCACAGAGCCCTGGGCCTTCCTGGGCGACTTCGGCCAGATCTACAGGCGTATCTGACTGGCTGCTGACGGGCCAGTGGGTGCTCCCTCTAAATCTCCTCCTGGCCCGTCAGCTCTAGGGCACATCGCCCTGGAAGAAGAGCTGGGACAGGGCAAGTCCATCAGCTACGTCTGGGTTGTCCTGCCTGACCTGTGAGACAGAGGAGTGCCTGGAAGCGGGGCTGGCCCACCTGGGCTCCACCCATCCCTAGCCAGCACTGAGAACCACTGCGTTCTCTCTCTCAGCCTGTTTCCCAAATTGTCAGCTGGTCATAATGATGTCTGTCACGGGTTGTTGTGAGGAGAAAATGAAATAATAAGAGTGTTTTGTAAACCGGAACGCTAGAGGTGAGTGGCTTTATTTCACTGCTTCACAGTGGATCTCTGTCCAGTCCTCGGCCGATGCGGGGCACAGGTCCCATCTTGCACCTGCATCCACGGCCTGTGAGAGAACACGCGTCCAAGTCTTCCTGCAGAGCGCGCTGGGCTGCACTGTCCTCGCTCCAGGGCAGCGCTGCCCCCAGGGAAAGCTGGTTAGGCGTCTGAGTCTCAGTTTCCCCAACTGCAAATTGGATTGAGATGATTGCCTGGCCCCATTCACATACTGCCGGAGGATTAAATAACTCCCCCTCCTCGCTGCTCGCCTCTCTGCTGGCCTCTCTGCTCCTCTCTGGGGCTTCCTGGATGGCAGCAGGGGACAAGGAAGGAGCCTTCAACAACCCTCCTCTTCCAGTGGCTCCGAAGCCCTGGCCGGCTCCCACACCCCCACCGCCAGGGGAAAGCGCACGTGATGTTCCCCTTTAAGTGTTCCCAGTGCGTTAGTGACGTCTTCACACCTGGCTTGCAAAGCTTAGAGGTTGTCTTTGTGTGAGAATCACAACTGTTCTGTCTCCCGGATCAGAGCGGGCACCTGGCAAAGCTGTGGGAGGAAACGAACGGAGCAGCCCTGCAGAGCGAGGCTTCCTGGCCGCCCGCCCCTGCCCTTCCCGCTCCCAGCCTCTTGACCTTGACATGTTCCTCACCATCCTACAGCTTCAGTTTCCCGCACTTCACAGGCCTGGACACACTCTCCCTCCAGCGGGCTGGCCAAGCTCACTTCCTCCCGGCCCCTTCCCCGCGGGTCCCTGGATCCTGGCGCCCACGCCAGGAGGGGCCGCAGCGCCTGAGCTCTCCCCCAGCCCTGCAGGCCTGGGTGCCATCTCTTGCAACAGCTGACAGTGACGCCTCCACCACTCTGGTGTCACTTTTAACACTGCACGTTCACACCGCCAGCTGACGCGCATGGAGGCCCCGGCAGAGCCTCGTGCAGCCGCACCCCGCGAGTGGAGCTGTTAACCGGCAGTTGTTCAGCAGGATCTCTTGGCCTCACCTCCGAACGTGTTACTTCTGGAGGGAATGGCACTGTGGAGCTGCACACACTCTCCCAGGAAGGACTGACAGGCCCTGTCTGTCCTGCGTCAGCCAGGAGGGGCGGGGAGGGGGGGACCCTTTCGGAGCCATGGCATGCGAAGATCTGGGCCTGGGCCTCCGCACGGCTCCCTAAATTAGGAGAAAATGAGGAAGAAGAGCAAAAGGAAGAGGGGAATCGTGTCACCATAACACTTCAAGTCTTTTATTGAATCTGCATGTTCGCCACGTTCAAATAATATGCCACTAGTATAATGGTAAGAGACAAAAGCAGCAGGCAGAACCCACACACGATGAGATCTCAGTTATGTGTGGGGTAGGCATGACTGCTGTTCCCCATCCCCAGTTCCCCTCGACTTCCAGGCACTTAGAGAATTTCACTTTCTCAGCCCTTGCCCTCAGACATGACTCTAGGACGTACTTTGGCCAATGAAATGAGAGGGAAGTAATCACATCGCTTGTCACTTGGGCAGTGGTCGGCAAACTCATTAGTCAACAGAGCCAAATATCAACAGTACAACGATTGAAATTTCTTTTGAGAGCCAAATTTTTTAAACTTAAACTTCTTCTAACACCACTTCTTCATAATAGACTTGCCCAGGTTGTGGTATTTTGTGGAAGAGTCACATTCATGGGGCCAAAGAGCCGCATGTGGCTCGCGAGCCGCAGTTTGCCGACCACGGCACTTGGGGTGGCAATGTTGAATTTCTGGCACTCTCCTCCTTGGCAGCCATAGGGGTGTGGTTGATATGGAGGGCCCAGAAGATCACAGAAGCCACCATATGGGGAACAGCACCCCTGATTGTCACCCGAACTCTAATGATATGGGTTTGAGCAGAAATAAACTTCTGGATTGTTAAACCACTGGGATTTTTGTATGGTTTGCCCGCAGTATGATCAACCCTATATCAACTGATATAATCCTATATAATAAAGAGGTAATATGCAAATTGACCCTCATGCCATCACAAGATGGCTGCCTACAACCAGGCCAGCAGGGGGGTTAGTGAGAGACCACCAAATGACTGAACAGCAGGCTGCGTGGGGCAACCAGGCCGGCAGGGCGTTAGTGAGGGACGACCAAATGACTGAACAAGCAGGCTGTGTGGGGTGACCAGGCCGGCAGAGTGGGGCAGCTGGGGGCGACCAGGTTGGCAGGGGGGGGCAGTAAGGGGCGATCAGGCCAGTATGCAGAGGCAGTGAGGGGTGATCAGGCTGGTGGGGGGGAGGAGGGGCAGTTAGGGGCAACCAGGCAGGCAGGCAGGTGAGCCATTAGGAGCCAGCATCCAGGATTGTGAATGGGATGTCTGGCACTGGGCTCTAGTAAATATATAAAAAAGAGGCAAAAAATATCATCAGGAGACAATTTAGAAAAGATTACTTACGGTCAGCATGTTGTACTTTTATGATTTTTCTTTCAGTTTTATTGAGATGCAACTGACATCCAGCACGGTATAAGTTCGGGGGGTACCTCCTTTTATGATTTAAGAAAGTTGTTAGTCTTCGGCCGAGCTAGCTTTGCTTAAGTAGAGAAACATGTCCCTGCTACTCTGCTAGAGACTTCTGCTGTCTTGCTTCACTTCATTCTCACAAAACCCCAAACGGACTTTCCCATTTGAAAAAGGAGCAATCTAAGGCTCAGAGGGATGGGTACTCCACACTCATTGTCCCATCTACCTGCTCAGAGGCTTGAAGCAATTTGTTTCAGTTTTAAAGGTGAAGTTAACTGAGTTAACTCCATGGATAATCACTTAGGAATTAAAGGCAGTGAAATTGAAATGGTAATCATGATAGTAGACACCTTCTATTGGATGAGTCTATGTGCAGGCCCAGGTGTGATCTCATTTTATCTTCTCAATAATTCTATGCTATAGGTACTTGCATGATCTCAACTTTCTAGAAGAAAACAGAGGCTCAGAGAGACTGAGAAACCAGCCTAGGGTCACGTTAGCTGGGACTCTGCAGAACTGGGACTAGCATCTTGGTCTGTCCAAATTTTGCTAAGAGCAGAGGCAGTGACCATTTTTAAACTAGATTTCTATTTTTATTAAAATATTTATACAGAAAAATTTAAAGTCAAAAGGTACTGGGAAGCTGGTAATGAAAACAGCGGTTCTGTCTCTTCCTCTTACCACCGGCTCCCTCCTCAGAGCAGCCACTTTTAACCCTTTCCGCTATTCCTCTGACATTTACCTCCATATTTCTGATTACTATTCTCTACTATTATTGTTAGGTATTTTTAATGGACTTCCTCCCGTAGAAGATTCAGATGCTCCACCAGACACCACACACAAGCCCACACTTTTCCTTTCAATATAATTCTCTCACAATTGCTAATCAATACTGAGTTTTCACATTGTTATACCTACATATACATTATACACTGATAAACAAATACTGTATTATGGTTATAATTGCTGTCTTCTGCAGTTTCTTGTTTTTCCTGAAGTTAGTGATGACTTTAGTTTTTCATTTAATTAGTTTTTTACATAATATCACTACTTCTTCCCACAAACATGTCTAAACTTGTAGCAAAATATTCACACACATTTGGGAACCTATCAGATTTATTTTCCTCTGAAGCCCTCTGTGCTCCTGCTCCTACCTGGCTGTCTGTAGAGAAGTCCTGAAATTTGTCTTCATCATTATCCTGAGAATTCCCTTCATCGCTCTCCTGTGATGGGTCCTTGTTTCTTAGAGCCTAAGCCACCTTCTTTCTTGCTTTACTCCCTTCATTTGTTGTAATATGCATGCCAGTAGCTTCCTTAGAAACTGCATATGGGAGTTCAGTTTTCGGATAATTGATTGACAGTTTGGCTGGATGCACAAACCTTGGTTGGAACTCATCTTCCTCGGAATGCCGAAGGCAGTGCTCACTGGCACGCGGCGTCTTGTGTTGATGTTTAGAAGTCCAGGACCATTTTGGTTCTCAATGCTCACTATGTGACCCTTTCAGTCTTTGAAAGCTTCTAAGGTCTTCTCTTTATCTCCATTTCCATTCTGATAAAAACTTTTAATAAGCTAGGCTAGGTAGATAATGCTATAAATTGACATTTTCATATTTTAACCCAGAACCAGGAGGAAGGTAGTAGAAACACTGCCATCACGTCACCACTCTAAGTCCCAGGCAATGCATGGAGAGGGTGTCAAATTGGAAAGGAGGAGGCAACCTATCACTGTTTGGAGATTCTTTGACCATTTACATGGAAAACTCACAATATTTAATTGAAAAACTCATTAAAAATGACTGAAATAATTGAGTAAGTTAACTGAATATAAAATTAGTATTCTATCAGCAATAGCCTTCAAATATACAGACAATGACCAGCACTGAAATACCATAGATGAAAGACTCCATTTGCAAAAGTAACCTAGAAACTAGCCTTTTAAAAAAATGTGCAAAACGTATGTGAAGGAAACATTTTGAATGCTACTGAAGGGTACAGACATGAATTTATACCACTTCTTCGCTAAAAAAAATTAACATTACAGGATGTCAGTTCTCCCTAAATTAATCTACACATCAACACAATCATAATGAAAATACCAACAGGGTTTTTCATGGAACTACACTAACAGGTTAATATGGAAAGATACACAAGCACAATTATCCAGGAAAAGTTTAAAAAAGAAATGTAAAGGGCAGCGATAACCCCATCAAGTATCTACATGTATTCTAAATCTATTTATACAGCCAAATAATTAAAATTATGGCAAAAGCACATGGGTAGATAGATACTTGAGAAATTGTAGTTACCCAACATATACAGAAAGTTACTATATGATCAAGATGGCATTTTAAAAACCGGGTTAATCCATTCTTGGTACTGGGACAATTGGCTACCCAACTATAAAAGAATTTAATTTACCCCTTCACTTTGCATGTTACACCAAAATAAATTCCACATGAATCAAAAGCTAAAATGAAATCCTTACAGTACCAGAAGAGCACGGAGGATATGGGATCATGCACTGAGTCTCTGCTCTAGCAGTGCTTGGTGACAGTGAGCAGCCCAACCTGTGGCTGGTGGAGTGAATAATGATCCACTGTCAGGCCCAGGAGCTTCACGTTAGTGGCTGCCAGTAGGAAGGCCTGGACTAGATTTGCTAAGCATGATTTGTTTGGTTCTACCAGTGTTAGACATTTTTGGTTTTGATCTAATATTTTAAAACTGGAGGATTTCACATAAAAATCTGACTTCAGATTTCCCCTGGAATGTCTAAATGGCTGGGCTCTCATTCCTGATGGGACAATCAATTGAACCACTGCCCTTGGCCTTGAGGATGGGGCACCACGGGCTCCTGGGTCTCAGGAGCTAACAGGACCCAGTGAGCAGAGCAGGTGAAGGGGAGTGTGGCCCCTGAACCCGGAGCCCTGGGGTGGGGTGAGGGGATGAGACTGCAGCTTGGGGGAGGGGCAGTTTCAAGGCTGTTGTGGTCTTTCAGGCAAGAAGTCCTGGGGGAGAGGATCCTCCAGAGGGAATTTGGGTTGAATCCATAGGGCTCGATGGGAGAAGAGAGAGAAGGGGGTGGAGAGAGAGAGAGAGAAGAGAGGAGAGAGAGAGAGAGAGAGAGAGAGAGAGAGAAGAGAAGAGAAGAGAAGAGAAGAGAAGAGAAGAGAAGAGAAGAGAAGAGAAGAGAAGAGAAGAGAAGAGAGAAGAGAGAAGAGAGAAGAGAGAAGAGAGAAGAGAGAGAGAGAGAGAGAGAAAATAGGGGTAAGCCGGCGAGCTGCTGGAGGAGGAAGTAAGGAAAGACCCCAAGATTCTTACTCAGAGGCTCATGCTCTTGAACAGGTAAACCAAAATGAGGTCACACTGCTGCTTAAGAACCAGGTTCCTTGTCTGAGCCGCCTGGCCGCTGCCCATCTCTCTGACCCTCTCCTCGCCGTGCTCACCTTGAACATCAGGCCACAGGCCTGGGGCCAGCCAGAAGCTGCTGAGGGCTCTGTGTTCCTGGCCCTTGCGCTTACTGTCCCCCCCGACTCTTTAGCTGGCGGGTTCCCCTCTTCCTTCAGGTTTCCTCTTAAATATTCTTTCCTAAAACACCTTTGGGATATGCTTGTAGCGGCTGACTGAGGGGACAGCAAAAAGGCTGGTTCCCAGAGGCCCTGGGGACCCGGAAAGCTAACTCCCGGGTGGAAGGAAAGGTTTGAAGGGGCTGGAGTGGGGGCTGGGAGGTGCAGGAACTGGATCTGATTTTCCTCCTGAAAAGCTGCCTCTAGCACCCACATGGGAAGGAGACACAGGCCAGGGTGGCAGCAAAGAGAGCTTGGGCACTTGTCTTGGTGGAGATGGCATTGTGTGCTTTGTGAAAATGCTGACGGTGTGGGGCGCCCAGGAGGACCACTTGGTTTCCGCCCCCGGCAGAGGGCAGGGTCCGAGGTGGAGGCCCCTGGGAAGGAGAAGCACCAGGACGGTGCTGGGAGCAGCGGGGTTTGTGGACGCCCAGCCTTCCAGCCCCTTCCGCCGAGGACCTGGAGGAGGCTGCGGGCCACGCGCTGTGAGGCGGCGTCAGCGGGGCGGCGGGCACTGCCATCCTCAGCTCTGGGGGTGGGGGGGCTGGAAAACTAAGGCTGCCCACAGAGCCCTGCCCGGCTGCGGCGAGGCCCAGGGAGAGGGCGCTTTGAGAGACCCGGGTGCGAGGCAGATCCACCTGCTCCCCCGAGCAGCCGGCTCCTCTGGACAGTGAGGGTCCAACGACGCCCACGCCGCGGGCCGTGGCCGAGGGAGAGGAGCGCTGCGTCTCCGAAGGAAGGGCGCTCTCCTGACCCCGCGGGGCCGCGCTCGGCCTCGCCCTGCCCGGGCGGTGCGGGCGCTGGTGGCAGGGGTGCCGGCGGGGAGGGCGGGGAGCGTGCCCGTGTCCGATGCCCGCCGGGCGCCCGCACAAAGGGCGACTGGTGCCGCGTCCGGTGTCGGCGGGTGCGCACATCCCCGCCCTCCCCGCCCCCCACTCCCGGCTCGCGCCTCTGGGCCGGTGCGCGCCCTCCCCCCCCAATCCCTCCACCCCCGCGACCCCCACCTGCTCGCGGCCTGAGGGGGGCGCTAGCCACTTCGCAGCCGCCACCAGGGCGCGGCCCCAGAGCCAGCGGGCCTCTTAATCGTTCCCGGAACGGGTGGCGTTTCGACAATTAATATGCAAAACAGGAGTAAATGGTCTCAGTCGCCGGCCCCACTCGGGGCGGGAGCCCTGGCACTCACTATGCAGCGAGGTCGCGGCCCCCGCTGCGTGTTTATCTGGGGAAATGGAAATGAGGGGCACACAAAGGCGCCCCGCAGCCGGCTGAGCCCCGGGCGGCCCTGCGGCGGCCTCCCGACCCGGGGCGGGCTGCAGGGCTGCGGGGCTGCGCTGGGGGCGCTGGGGGCGGGGGGAACCCGGGCCCCGCGGCCGCTCCAGGGCCCTCCCGGCCGCCACGCCCCGTTGGGAGTAACAGGGAGTCCTCATCACTCGTCAGGGGACCGGAGAAGGAGACCCTAATTGCTGCTCCTGACCCATCCTTATGCGATGGAGCCTTGAATAAGACTAAAGCCTCGCTTCCACCCCTGCATTTAATCCTCGAAATCACATTAAGAAGCAAGTCCGCGCCGAAACCGGTTTGGCTCAGTGGATAGAACGTCGGTCTGCGGACTGAAAGGTCCCAGGTTCGATTCCGGTCAAGGGCATGTACGTTGGTTGGGCACATCCCCGGTAGGGGGTGTGCAGGAGGCAGCTGGTCGATGTTTCTCTCTCATCGATGTTTCTAACTCTCTGTCCCTCTCCCTTCCTCTCTGTAAAAAAATCAATAAAATATATTAAAAAATAAATAAATAAAAGAAGCAAGTCCGCGTATCCCCATTGCGCAGCTGAAGAAAGAAAGGGGTGACGGCGTCACGCGGGTACCCGGCCTGGCCCCGGCCTTCGCTGTTCGGGAGAGGCAGGACCTCGCTCACTGGCCGCACAGGGAGCCTACCGTGGAGCCCGCCAGCCTTCTCAGCCCGGGAGGGCCACGGGGAACTGGGGAGCGGGTGGAAGAGTGCCTGCGCTCTCCCAGACCGGGGGTCCCCAACAAATCAGGAGGCGCCCAGCCCTGGCGACCGAGGGAGAGCACCTCGAGGAGAAAAGAGCAGGAAGCAGAGGGAGGGCCTCTGAGGAGGTAGGGCCTCTGAGGAGGTAGCCTGGAGCCCAGCCCCGAAGGCAGAGCGAGGCCCGGGCAGAGGCGTGGCCTTGAGGCAGCCCCGGGAGGTGAGACTGGTGAACCGGGCAGAGGGAGAGTGCAGGCACGGCTGAGGGCGGTCCGGGCGGTGCCCCATGCCCGCTGCTCCAGGCCCGGCGGCCACTGCGGTCACTCGGCCTGGGACAGCCTGGGTGATGGACCCTAAAGCTCCCAGGTGGCCTGGTGGCAGCCAGGCCTGAGAGGGCCTGGCAGGCAGAGGATCGAAGTTCAAATGTGGCTCTGCCCAGGCGCTGAGCCCGAGGAGGATTAGGCAGAGGAATGTGAGACACAGATGTGGTCACGACTGGTTGAGCGTGCAGAGGGACAAAGGTAGAAGTTGGGAGACCAGGTAGGGACCCTGGCAATCACTCAGCCACAGATGGGTTTGCCGGTCTCTCTGACCCAGGGCCAAAGCCTCAGACTTCCGGAGGCCCCGGAGAGACGGGAATGTGGATGACACTTGGCTTCTAACCTGAGCAGCTCCGTGGCCGCAAGGACCCTCGCTGAGAAGGGGAACTCGCCAAGAGTTCTGGGTGCTTGTCCCTCCCTCTAGGGCAGCAGGTCTCAAAGGGAAGGAAGGAGGGTTTTAAGCTACAAATGCCCCTGGGCTCCACTCTCCTCCTCCACCCCCAACACACACCCCGTGTTCCTGAGCATCCGCTCTGCTTCTTGGCCAGGGCCCGGGCGCTCCGGCTTCAGACAAGCCAAGCATAGGGTCACCCCACACCTTCCTCAAAAACCCCAGGCACCATCCACCTCATGGCAGCCCAAACCCACATCCTACATGTCCTACACGGACATTACTGCTGACAGCCTACCCGGGGTATGCTATGCTCCTCACCCCCATTTTCAAAATCTCATCTTTTGCTTCCAAACAAGTTTCAAGCTCAAACAAGATGTGGGACCTGACGCTCTGATAAACTAGCGGGAGCCCATGTGGAGCGGCAGGCTCTTGGCCCTGTGGGGCTACAGCTCACGCCTGAGGTACCTGCTGGCTCTTAGAGAGACTTCGGGGCAACCTCTTCACCCCACGGTGGCAGCGTCCACACCTAGACCGCTTCACCGCAGCAAGAAGCAGCTGGCCAGAGGCCAGCTCCAAGCCCTCAGGAGAAGGAGTGGGACTTTGCAAACAGAAGTCATTTCTCCAGATGTCTATGGGCTCTTGGTACACATTTAAGGTTTCCAGAGGTAAAGGCTTCGGTTATGGGACCCAGTAAGTAGTCTTCCTGAAGTTCTAAATTCTAATACAGCTTTCTTTTTTTAAAATATATTTTTATTGATTTCAGAGAGGAAGAGAGTAAGAGAACATCAATGATGAGAGAGAATCATTGATCAGTTGCCTCCTCACGCCCCCTACTGGGGATCGAGCCCACAACCCGGACATGTGCCCTTGGCCAGAATCGAACCCAGACCCTTCAGTCCACAGGCTAACGCTCTATCCACTGAGCCAAACCAACACACCTTTCTTAATGGAAACCAAACCAACACAGAAACATCCATTTTTGTTCTTAGATTTCTGAAACATTTAAACTGATTTTGTTAAGCCCTTAAAAAAAAAGTTGGCAAACTTTGTGCTGCAAATCTAAGGATATGCTGTGCGCGTTCACCCCTGCTGAGGGGCCTCTGGCTAGGGGTCCGGAAGGCTGCAGCCAGCCCCTGCTCCACTCCAGGCTGCACCCAGCGCTAGGCCCATGTGCCCGGAGGGAGGAGTGCCTTTTCATAATGGACACAAAGCCCTGTGTGGGCTCCGAGCGGCTCTGCACGTGGCAGGGGCTGCTGGTTGATCTGTTCTCTCCTTCTTTCTCAGTATTGGAAGTTTTACCTGGATCCAAAGTCACCTAGAATAAAGACTACATTGCCCAACATCCCTTGCAGCTGAGTCTGGCTATGTGGCTACGTTCAGGCCAATAGGATGTAAGCAGAAATATCATGTGGCAGCTTCTGGGAACTTCTGCCCTCTCTTTCCCCCCAACATTTTATCATAGAAATTTTCAAATATGAAGAAAAGTTGGAAGAATTATATAGTGGACACCCACATACCCACCGCCTAGATTCTATGATACTTGTTTTATCACCTATCTATCCATCCTTCTACCCATCACAAATATCCCATTTTTGATTCATTTCAGAAGTAAATTGCAAACATCAGTGTAAATACTTCAGTGTTTACCATGTCTTGATGTAAAATGTACGTGTAATGAAATGAACAAACCTTAAGTATACATTTGGAGAATCTTGACAAATACATCATGATAAGGATCATCACTTCAGAAAAGTTCCCTCGTGCCCCTTCCCAGTCAGACCTTGACCTTCTCCCCACAGCTAAGCAACCACTGTTCTGATTCCCCACCATCTGTTAGCTTTCCCTGCTCTGGAACTTCATTTAAATGAATCACACGGTGTGTGCAGCATTGTATCTGATATGTCTCGGCCAGCATAATGTTCCTGAGGATCATTCTTGTTGTTGCAACTATCCGACGTGTCTTTTCATTGCTGAGTAGTAGTCCACTGTGTGAATACATCCGTCTCCTGTTGATGGCCCCTGGGCTGTTTAGGGTTTGGGGCTGTCATGTGTAAAGGTGCCATGTATTGGGAAACAGTTCCCTGTGGTCTCTCACATCTCTGTGCATCTTGTGAGTGAGGCACTGACTGTCTTTTGTTCTTTCCAGGGACATTTCTATTGCCAATAGTCTTGGACTGTGAGTGTCTCCCAGTGGTGCAAAGGACAGGTATGCTTATTTCCTATATAAAGAGCCCAGGTTCCTTGCCCGGCTGGTGTGGCTCAGTTGGTTGAGCATTGTCAGGAGCACCAAGAGGTCTCAGGTTCCATTTCTAGTCAGGGCACATGCCTGTTTGCAGGCTTGATCCCCAGTAGGGGGCGTGCAGGAGGCAGCCAACCAATGATTCTCTCTCATTGAGGTTTTTCTCTCTCCCTCTCCTTTCCTCTCTGTGAAATCAATAAAAACATATTAAAAAGCAAACAAACAAAAAACAGCCCAGGTTCCCTAAGCTCTGGGTTCTCTCCTATAATGCAACTCACTGTGTTTATTGCACCCATCTGGGCCTTCCACCCTCCTCCCCTGGACTTGGGGACTAGAGGAACTGACACAAACAAGCGGGTGCTTGCTGTGCTGTGAGTAAAAACGCCCTTTGTCTCTGACCCGTGCTTCTCACGTCTCCTGCCAGCCTTTACAAAACAGGGCAGGCTCAGTTGCTAGCTTTCATGTTGGGTAAAACCTCAGGCCCCTCATAGTTCTGGACAACGAACATTCCTATCCAGGCGTTTTTGTGAACACAGGCTTGCCTCCTTCCTTCCATCCTGCTGCCTGGAGTGCAGATGTGGTGGCTGGAGCTCTCGTCATCGTTTTGGCCATGAGGACCAGGGCTTTTCTCTTCGGTGGGGTGCAGGAATCCTGAGTCCCTGAGGGCTTTGCAGATCAGATCACCGCAGGAGAGAGAAGCGCCTTGCCTACGCCGTTGTGCGGTGGTGTTTCCAGTCCTGTTCGTGCAGCCCGCATCGTGGCTCATCCCTCGGAGATGTCTTCCCTGCCACCACCCCCTTCCCCATGTTCACTAATGCACAGGGTACTAACCACGGTGAGCGGCCCCGTTCCCGCTCAGTCCTTCCCACGGGATTGCTTCCTGCATCCCAGGGCCTGGCACATGCCTGGCATCCCGTAGGTGTGTAGGAAACGGTAGCTGATGAAACTGTAGGAGAGAGACGCAGATTAGTAAATGTTGTGGAAAGATATATCCCCAATGTGGTGGGACAGGAAAACATTAGCTTGACAGGGAGGGAATTCAAGCCCCAGCCCTGTGCTCTGCGACCTCGGGCATAGCCCCTACCTCTCTGGGCTCAGTTCCATGGCTGTGCAATGTGGGGTTTGCTCAGACGTTAGATGCCCCTGGGCCCCACTGATGCTTCAGTCCTGTGCTAACCCTAAAATCGTGAGTGCTGCCCTCCCAGCCAGGCTTCCCTGCACACCCCCCATTCCTTAGGCTGGACCAGAGGTAGCACTTGGTGGCCGGGGAGGACTCGCTCCTTGCTGAGCCCAGAGCTGCTCTCCCCGGCAGAGTTGGGGAAATGTGGGTGCCTGGGCAGCTGAGCAGCTGGTGGAGACTGACAGGCCGTGGCATCAAGTTGCTGGGTGCCCGATCACCATGATAATCTGCTCGGTGCCATTAATACCGATCTGTGAGCAGACAGCCAGGATCAGACAGGCAGCTGCCAGGCACCTGTGGCAGCTCAGTGTGTGGTGTGATTTTATGTCTTAGGCTGGAATTAGGAATTCATTCGCAGGTTTATGTTTCTGGAGCTGCTTCAGATAGGCACCTCCCAGGAGCCAGGTGGCACCCAGGGACCCCAGCCCACCAGCCTTTCTCTGCCCGTCAGCACCCAGGGAGACAGGAGGAGTCCGTTCTGGACCCAGCTCTGCCACCACTGTGCTGCGGGACCTGCCGGAGCCCCTGTCCCTGCCTCCTCATCTGTGCCCTCAAGTAGTAGCGCTGGGTGTTCCATCTTCTGTAGTCCGACATTCTGCGATGCCGATTTGGCACGAGCTGCCAGGCACATGGAAGAGCCCAGCAAGCCTCTCTGCCCACCCTCTGTGCCCAGGGCTAGAGGGACACTTCCCCCTGCGTCCCGTAACCTCCCCAGAGAGGCCAGGCAATGGGGTGGGGTGATCTGAAACTGCAGTGCAGCTGTGCCACCCCCTCTGTCACCCCCCAGTGGCTCCCCGTCGCCCTGAGAGGGACATCTGCAAACATCACCTCAACGACAAGGCCCTGCCTGTCCAGTGAGCCCTCTCCCCTTGTCACCCATCCTCCCCTGTCTCCCTGGGCTCCAGCCTCAGCAGCCTCACTGCCAGTCCTCCTCAGCGCCACCTTCCTTCCCGCACAGCATCCTGGTGCGTGCCACCCCCTGCCTGGCGGGACCTGCCTCACTGCTCCCCGTCTCTCCCTCCCCCCCCCCCCCCCCCCCCGCCAACCAGACCAGCCTCGGTCTCTGCTCTGAGGTCCTCCTGGAGGAGCCGGCCGACCCCCTCGGGAGTGTCTGCAATAGCCCTCATCACAGTGGAAGCAGCAACTCGGGCTCCTTTGCCACTTAATAGCCACCTCCCCCCCTGGACTGGGAGTTCCTTAGGGCTCACACGCACATCGGGCTGAGGTGCATCCGTTTTATTCTCCAGTTGCGTCAGAGCCTAGTACTTGTCCCCCATTATTGATTCTCACAGCCTCTCACAGTCACAGGCCTCCTGATTTTTAGCTTACCTATGTGCACCCAAAATAAAGACCATATTTCCCAGGATCCCTTGCAGCCGGGTGTGGCCATAAGCCAGTCCTTTCCAATGGAGTGTGAGGGCACATGAAGTGCACAACTGTGGGCTGTGCCCTTCCTCCTTCCCCCTCCCACGGAGGATCCAGGTGGGACACGGGGCCACTTGGGACCATGCCAACAGGAGCTTCGCTCCAGAACTGCCGAGCGGCAAAGAGCAGGGGCCTGAGCAACAACACAGGCTGGGGCTTTGACAAGAAAGAATGTGCTGGTCAGGGTCGTCCAGAGAAACAACCAATAGGATAGATGGATACGTCCGTAGAGGAGAGTCATGACAGGAATCGGCCCATGTGAGGATGGAGGCCAAGAAGTCCCACCACCTGCTGTCTGCCACTGGAGGCCCAGGGAGGCGGCGGTGTGACTCCAGTCCCAGCCCACGGCGGGGAGCCAGGAGAGCAGCGGTGGTAAGTCCCAGTCGGCCTCTGAGGTACCAAGAGCCAGGCACGCTAGTGACCGAGGACGGGAGAGCTGGGTGCTTCTGCGCCATCCCGACCCTCCTGGGTCGAATGATGCCCAGCGGCACGGGTGGGATGGGCTGTACTCAGTCTGTTGATCAGATGCCCAGCTCCTCCGGGAACGCCCTCACTCCCCCGCCCACCCCGGGTGATGCTAGTGGTCTGGGCCTCCTTTAGCCAGGCAAGTTGACACAAAATTAACCGTGACGGAGAGGTAACTCTCTGTCTTGTTTGTGTCACTGTCATCCTGGGTCTATGTCACAGCAACCATACCCCACACCTAACTGGTCTACACTGTACATGGAAGGCACTTCATAAATATCTTGTTGATTGAGTTAATGAATACATGGGTAAAATATGTATTGTAGAACTAATGGCTTTAAGCTTCAAACACATTTTGGACTTAAAGTGCTTTTATGGGCTGACTTGAGACCTAATCAACATCATTAGCTGGCAGCCAGGTGGTGCAGGGCCTCCGCAGGCCAGTCGGTGTGCCGCGGACAGGGGCGGGGCTCATTGGCTCAGAGACCGGGCTGCCTCGCTCCCTGACTCAGGAGACGCTTCCCGGAGCCCCGCGCTCCTCGCCATGGTGGGCTCCCTTTCAGCCAGGCTCTGACCCCGAGGACCCCATCAGCGGTGCCCAGGTCCTGCCAGGCCCTGAAATGAAAGCAAGACTAACCTTCATCCAAAGCTGTTTTTAGGGTAGATGTTTGTTAAGTGGATTCAAAGGCTTTGAAACCCGGTGGAGAAGAAGACATAAATACTATTTTGACAAGGGGCTATCAGGACAGACACTACAAAAAAATTGAGTAGAACTGGGAAATGTCCCAGAGTGTCTCCAAAATTCCTAAACGCTCGTGCTGAGATGTGGCTCTTTCGGTGAAAGTGGCCACGGTGGTTTTGAAATGCAATCAAGTCAGGGAGGAGCATCCTGCCAGCCATTCTGAGCGACCTGTTGCTCAGTGGGTATGCGTTTATGAGACCAGCAGCTGATCAGGGCAGGTTTGAATGGGGGGGGGGGGGGCGACACAAAGACATCAGGGAGGACAGCGCTGCAGGGAGCTCAGGAAAGGCGATGGAAGAACGGGCATGGCAGCCATGCCACCAGGGGCGTCAGGGTCCATCCCCTCTAGGGGTGCAAGGCAGTGCTCTGAGCGCCTCCAGCCAACGCTCTCCCCAGTGGGAAGGGTTACCTGAGGCCACCGCCAGCCCCTTGCCTGAGGCAAAGCCCTCTCTGGGCCATGCTGGACAGATGTGCGCCAGCCTAAACGTAGGCCGCACGTGTCCTTAATTATCCGCAGACGCCACGCGCTCGGGCCGATCCCCTGCCTGAGGTTGTCTGCCTTCCCACCAGACGTGCGGTGCAGGTGGCCCGGCCTGGACACCAGGTGGACAAAGTTCAGGCTTAGCCAGGAGACACCTGACAGGTGACTGTGCTTTCTCCAGTACACAGGGGTCCCCAGGCTACCGCTCCCCAGCAGCCCTGCCCGGAGATGGGGCTCCACCTTGAGTCACTGTTGTTCAGGGAGCCCTGGGGCTGAGCAGGCACGAGCAACGATTGAGAGGAAAGAAGGCGGCCTGGTCCCACCTTTGCTCACTCGGGGTAATCACTGCCCTGATCTGAGCTCCACTTTGCTCCCTGGAGGGCCTTCCTCTCCATCCCCTCAGGCTCAGCACAGCCTCTCAAAGCTGCATCTGAGCAGGAGTGGTGTGACCTTGCCCAGCGACCTAGCCTCTCCAGCTCTCAGCTTTTCAGCCATAGAAAGGGACAGTCACAACAGCCGTGCAGACTTCTTGCAAGAATGAAATGACTGGCACCTGGAATGGAGAGCTGACCCTTCGATGCAGGTTGCAGTGGCCTCGGTCACACACCTGGTCCTGCCCTCTTCCACCCGCCCAGGCATCCCCTTCAAGTCACATCCTTCATCCCGGGCGTCTCTGCTGCAGAGGATCAGGGCAGCCCGGCACTCCACCCCGCCCGCAGCAGACCTTCCTCAGCTCGTCAGTGTCTGAAAACCCGCTCTCTCCCATTCACCCTCACACACCCTCACACTCACACACACCCTCACAGGCACACACACCCTCACACCCTCACACACACACACACTCACACACACACCCTCACACCCTCACACACACACTCACACACACACTCTCACACGCACACACACTCACACGCACACCCTCATACACACACCCTCACACCCTCACACACACACACTCACACACACACTCTCACACACACACACACTCACACGCACACACACCCTCACACACCCTCACACACTCACACACACACCCTCACACACACACATACACACTCTCACATGCTCACACATATACACACTCACACACAACACTCTCACACACATGCTCACACACATATACGCACACACCCTCACACACACCCTCACATCCTCACACACACACTCACACACACTCTCACACACTCACACCCTCACACACACACTCACACACACACACACCCTCACACACATACACACTCTCACACGTTCACAAATATACACAACACTCTCACACACATGCTCACACACACATATACACACACACTCTCACACACACACTGAAATACACACTCACACCCTCCCACACACACACCTTCACACACACTCTCACATACACCCTCACACACACTCTCACACCCTCACACACTCACACACTCAAACACACACTCACACCTTTACATACCCTCACACCCTCACAAACTCAAACACACACTCACACATTCTCACACACTCACACACCTTCACACACACTCACACACCCTCACACTCTCACACACTCACACACACCCTCACACACTCACACACTCTCACACACACTCACCTACCTTCACACACACACACTCATACCCTCACACTCTCACACACTCAAACACACACACATGCTCACACATTCACACACTCAAACACACTCACACTCAAACACACACTCACATGTACACTCACACACTCTCACCCTGCATTTCCAGCTTCTCCAGACCAGAGGTTGGAACTCTGGGCCACCCTAGGTGCCAATTCCCGCCAGCGGCCAGCCAAGCAGCTGGTGCTGAAAAGTGGCTTCTCCCTTTAGAGGGGAGCATGGCCTCTCTGTCCCTCCCAGGCCCCTGCCCCTCTGGGGTCTCACGCTCTGACTGCCCTCTGCCCTCTGCGGTCACAGCATACTGCGTGCTGCTCCGTGTCTGTTAGGCTCATCTCTCTCCTGCATCTTCTGTCCGCCCCCTCCCCCAACACCCCCCACCCCCGCTCCACCCACCAGCCCATGCAGAGCCCCTCCCCCCGCTCCCCCCACCAGCCCATGCAGAGCCCAGAGCCCCCGCTCCACCCACCAGCCCATGCAGAGCCCAGAGCTGAACACAGAAAACCCTCCTGGACTGCGATCCTTTGCCCATGGGGCTGGCACAGGCTTTGGGACAAACCGGTCCTCACTGTGGACTAGATCTTTGAGCCGAATGAAACTGGCCCCGTGCCCATTTAAGGAACATCAGGACTCAATTTCTGTGCTCCCTGGGGTGTGGGCAGTGTGTGGAAGCTGCCCTGGCTGGGGAGCGGTGCAGGGCCAGCCCAGGGATGCACAGCCATGAGCCAGGCAGCCAGCACCCTGCCTGTTCTCCCCTCGCAGTGGTGTTTGAGTGAGGCCTGGGGCTCCTCCGACCTCATCCCACCCAAGCCAAGGACACAGGAGCAGGCCCTCCTTCCATGCCGCTCCTCTCCATCCGCAGGACCAGAGCTGCTGTCAGCACGGGGCTGCCTGCCAGGGTCCCTTTCCCAGCCCCCTCTCTGCTGGATGTGGCCGCGGGCCTGAGTTCTAGGCAAAGGAACATGCGCAGACATGAGCTGCGCCACTTTCAATCCCAGCCCCTGAACACGCCTTCGGACCCCTGTTCCCTTCCCATGACCAGGCTATTGACACGCAGGCCCCGTGCTAAGATCACAGCTACAGCCAGCGTGGGCCCCTGACGGGCTGTGTGGAGTGAAGCCCTGCCCGCCCAGCCCTCCACCCAGACTGTTCCACTAGAGCGTGACCCATTTCTCCGGGGCTCAGCTGTGACATTTTGGGGTCTATGTGCTACAGCAGTTCTGCCTCCCCGAGCTAACAGCACCTTTAAGAGCAGAATTTTAATCTTTGGCTGGATGGACCCCTGGGCCATCAAGAATATGGATATAAAAAGACTCAAAATGGCAGCAGAATAAGTAGACGTGTCGCGCACCTCATTCAGGGGCCAGACTGGAACAGCAACTCAATCGGAGCACACCCACCCGGAATGAACAAATTGGACAGCGGAGGAGACCATGTACCGGGCAGGGCAGAGGACGCCTGGAGAGCGGTAGGAGCGGGACCCTGGGCCGGAGAGGGCCAGCCGGCCAGCGGCCGAGAGGGAGGAGGCAGCTGTGTTGCACCAAAGCCGCGTCCCTTGGCCACAGGCTTAGTCCAACTGTGGAAAGGAAACGCCACAGGGCTGCTGGCGGCGGGGACTCTGGACCTGAGACCACAGCCTGGAGAGGATGAGGGGCCCCAGCCGCGTGGTGCCAGGGCGGGAGAAACCTACAGTGTGTGGTTGTTTGGTTTTGCTTTGTCTTTGCTTTTATTCACTAAACCCAGAACGTAAGACTTCTCTATTGCAAACACTCCCACGAGGCTTCGGCGCAGGGAGAGAGGCACAGACTTGAGGAGCCTGAGGAGAGGCTGGGGAGGGAAGCAGGGCAGGGGGACGTGGCTGGACTCCTGCATTGGGACATTCGTAACCTTCCAGACCTAAGTGGCCATTTTTCCCCTGAAGAGATAGCCCCTCCCCGTAGCCTCAAGACAGGTAACAGCCTACCACAGCCTGCCTGCATTTTGAGCTTCACAGAGGAAACCAAGGCGGAGGCCAAGTTTACAGGTCTGAAGAGGCCCAAAGAGCCCTCAGTGACTGGACTGGAAGGGGCCCATCAGCCCCGCTACTCTGGGACCCCAGGGAGGGAGAGGGCTGAGGACGCGGTGGAGAGCTTCCTGGAAGAGGTGGGGAGGGGACCACAACTCTGAAAGCAACGAGCTGTCTGTGCACATGCCTGCTGCTCTCGCCTCGCCCTCTGTTCAGAGTCCAATTCTGAAATTGTCCCCTCACGCACAGTAGCGTAGACCTGAGCAGGGAGCTCAGGGCGCGGGGTTCGGCCTGTGCAAGGGAGCACCTGCCGGAGCTGTTCTCCATGCAGCGGCAGCTCTGTGCGCCCCTGGGCCCTGGACTCCGTTGTGTGTCTCAGCTCCTTGCTCTTCCTTCTCTCCCACCTTCCGCACCCTCCACTCCCAGCCCTTCAGAATCGGGACTGCCCGTCCACGGCTGACCTCTGTTCACTGCCACACTCAACGAGTCTCTCTCTGGATCCCTCTCTGTGTGTTTTGCATCCAAAGCCCCAAGAGGGAGCATCGGTTTGGCTGGACAGACACTGGGCTCTGGGCCATGCTCTCGAGCCAGGCTACTGACAGCTGCCCTGGGTCAAGACTCCAAGTCTGGTCTCCCCAGCTGTGGTCAGAGCCACGGTTGCATGGAGGTGCGGACACCCAACAGGGGAGCAGCTGGCCGCAAGAGTCCTGTGTGCGTGCAGGTGTGTCCTCAGAACCCCTCACTTCCAGGGTTACCCAGCGATGCCAGGCCCTGGGCACTCTCAGGGAGAGCCGCAGGCAGGCAGGACCACAGGCTGACCAATCTGAGCACTGCTCCCACAATGCTTTGCACCAGGGCCTCTAAGAGGCCCAGGTGGCAGCCACACAGCTCTTGACAAGCTGTGAGCCTTGTCCTCTGACCCAAGCCAGGGAGCCAGGCGCGGTGAGCAGCTTCTCACCAAACTTCAAGTCGTTTTGGGCAAAAGAATGTGTTCTTTTCTGCCCCACCAAACACTTGTCTCCTTTGATTGTGCCATTGTTCTTTCCAGGGAAGTCTAATTTTAAAACAAAACACATGTTTTCTAACACTCATGTGCCAACAAATATTTGATTTGAAAGCAACCCTTTGCTCAGTTTAGGCTTTGTTTTTAAGGGAAAGGACAAAACATCATCCCCAGCTGTCTGCAGTGTGTGCTTGGCCGGCGCAGCCCTCTGTTCCTTTCAGCTCGGAAATCTGGCCCGAGACGTCCAAGCGAAACCTCATCGTGAGGGTCACATAGTTTCCAATCTGAAGGGTGAGGCCGGGCCGGGTGGCAGCAAGATCTTCCCTTTAAATAAGGAAGAACCAAAATATCCTGGACTGCAGCATTATCAAGCCCGGATGTGTCCACAGAGTCGCTTGCAAAATACAGCCACATTTGAGTTCTGGCCAAGGGCGATGTTGAAAACAATGGAGCTAATAAGTAACCAGTGGCTGGCTTAAATCAACCTGTTTTTGTTTTGGGGGTTCTCTGCCTGTGGGAGCAGCTCTTCCACCCCAGGCGGAGACCCCTTCATCTCACAGTCTCCTCCACCCCAGAGACCTCCCCCACGGCCTGGGGTCCAGGCCGGACTCAGTGTCCCAGCGGTGCACTCGGCCACTGCAGCATGAGCCAAATCACACCCAATACCACCCCTGAATACGAAGAAAAAGGCCCAGCCCCTCAGTGGCAAGAACCCTTGAAGGTGAATGTGACCCTGGGCGCCTGGACTTCTCTGAGATCAGAGACACAAGACTCAAGCAAGAATCAGGGTCATCTGGGGGCTCCAGCTCTGGGGACAAATTTGAGTGTCAGGTGTGTGCTCAGCCACCCACAAGCTGAATGAGGTTTTGACTTATATTATTTGACCCTTTTCTTGGGCACACACCTGGCATAGAGTGTTTGGGAATGAGCCACAGCCACTACCAGCTAGACTCCTCCAGGGACGGAGGTGCCCTGCTGGGCCTGGGTGACAGAGCCTCTTGGTGGGGATGGGATGGTCACCCACTTTGGTGTTTCTACATCGGCAGGAGGGGGTGTAGACGAGGGAAGCCAGAGCCTGCAGCCACTGCAATGAGAGTCTGGCCAGCCTTGTCCGAGCCTCTGATATTTTAAGGGAAACAGGAAAACTTGTCATTTTGTGAATGCTGGCAGCTGATTCAGATTTGCTGACAACACCGTGTGGCTCCTCTGATCGGGGTGCATGAAACTCACCTGCTCTTGGTGAGGCTGTGAGCCTGGTCCCCACTCACCCACACCCTCGTCCTTGGCATCTATCCGTGTGTCTGGGCAGACTGCAGGCTAGCTGCCCCTGCCACCTTCTGCTCCTCTTTGTACCTCTCAGAGGGCTCTCAGCGTCTCCACCCTACACCTGAGAGACGGCGCCCACCGGGAGCCCCTCAGTAGCCTCATCCATTCAAGACAACACCTTTCTCTCTGCTTCTCCCACCATTTCCCCCAGGTTCACACTCAAAGCTGGCAGGACCCCTCTGCCCCACCATGCCTGACAACCAACAGACCATTTTATCTTTTCAAAACAGGTGGGGAGAGCAAACAAGTTGCCCCAATACCCACTTTTCTTGCTTTCGTAAACGACCCTCCAAGTTCAAGCTGGGCACAAGAACACACAGCTAAAAACCCCTTTCCCAGCCTCTCTTGCATCAAGGTGTGGCCTTGGGACTATGTTCTGGCCAGTCAGATGTAAGTGGATGCCATGAGAGGAACTTCCGGGCTATGACCTCAGAGGAAAAGGAGTCCCGCCCCTCCCTTCCCCCCGCCTGCTGGCAGGAACGTGGGCGTGATGGCAGGATGTGGGCAGCCACCTTACACCTCCGGATGAAAGCTCTCTTGTGATTAGCAGAGCCTGGGTCCCCGGCACCGTGGAGCTGCCCTAGCAGTTCATCATGCTTACTATCAGCTCATCAGCGAGGATCGGTAGGCTTGGATCTTGTTACTTTGGCATCTTTTCAGCAAACCTGTTTTTTATGGCAATACCCAGCCTATATTCTTGTGTGGAATTCATTCCAATAAATTACCCTGGATCAGTTTTATGCTTCCATCCATCCATCTATCCACTTAGTGACTCCTAGCATTTCTGTGCTGGTTGCTGGGGGAAATGCAAAGGCAGGCTTCCCACTTTGGAGCAGGAGTTTATGGCTGGCTGTGGGGGGACAGATGACGCTGTATGCCCCACCCCTGCAAAAAGCCTCCAGCCAGGTGAGGGAGCCTACCTGTTTGTGTGCATGTGTGTGTGCTTATGTGTGTTCTTGTGTGTGCTTGGGCATGCACACACATGCACAAGAGGGAGAGAGAGAGAACAGGCTTATTCTCTGGGTCCCGCTCTTGTGGATAGGGACTCACTTATCTATCAAAAGCATGGTGAGCACCTGCTGGCACCAGCCCACAGGAGGTGAATAAGCCACGACCCTGCCCTGGAGGAGCCATCTAGTGCCATGAACAGACCTCAGATGTTGGTTGCTCAGGACACTCCCTGGGGTGAGCACAAGATCAGTACAGATTCCACCACGCCCAGAGCTAGTGAGAAGCACCTGTGCCCAGATGCAGGGCACAGCTGTGGCATTTGTCCCTGCACAGAGGATGGATTTACACTGAGCCATTCATGCTTGTTGTGACCAAGAGCTGGGATTAGGGATGTATTTGAGGTCATCGAACACAAAAAAATCATAATTACTCTCCTCAAAAAAATTCCTAACCATTCCCCTCAATTGATTGTTGCTCATTGGCCATTAAGCCCAGCACTGTATATCTCATTTCTCTTCCCAATAACCCTATCATAAAAGCATCTCATCCCCATTTTACAGATGAGAAAACTGAGGCTCAGAGATGAAGTGGCAGACGTATAATTCAAACCTGTGTTGTAGAGACTCAAAAGCCATGTGTAATTTTCATTCATTCAGCAAACACTGGTCAAATGCCTGAAGTGTGCTGGGCTCTGGGAGGCGCCTTGAGGACAGAGCAGTGAGCCACACTCATGCAGGGCCACGGGCTCTAGCTCAACAGAGGGCAAAGGATGGGGGCTCTTTTTTGGCTCATCATCAGCCCTCCAAACCGTGAGAGCAACCACCCAGTTCACCCACTTTGCCACCTATGGACACCCAGGAAGAGCAAGAGGGCATCTTTTCTCTCTGCCTCCTTCCAGATGAGGCATGAGCACCTGGGAAGGCGTGTTTGCACACTGGCCGTTGGCTCCTGGGTGAAGTGGGGATTTCTCACAGCCTTGTCCTCTGCACCATCCAAAGCGCAGCGGTCAGCGTGCGTTCTAAGCGTGCTCCACCACTGGCTGCAGGGGTTCTCCCTAGCCACGGACACTGGACACTTCCTGCAAGGTTTTTTAAAATGTATTTTTATTGATTTCAGAGAGGAAGGGAGAGGAAGAGAGAGAGAGAGAAACATCAATGATGAGAGTCATTGATTGGCTGCCTCCTGCATGCCCCCTACCTGGGATTGAGCCCGCAACCTGGGCATGTGCCCTCGACCGGAATTGAACCTGGGACCCTTCAGTCTGCCGGCCGACGCTCTATCCACTGAGCAAAACCAGCCAGGGCACTTCCTGCAAGCTTTGATGTGTAAGCTGGGAAGCGGCCTGGCAAAGATGGTAAGATGCATCCAGATTTCAAAAATGCCAAAATGTAAAAAGTGTCATCATTGAGTTTATCAAACAAGGAAGTAGGTGCCATCTTGAGCAGAGACCTGCCTGGCAGTGCTCAGTTCCCGGGCCTCCCTAGGTGGCTGACTGGGCTGTGCCAAGAGGCAGCAGTGTGGGGGCACTGGGGTTGGAATGCAAGATGTGGAGCTACTGGCTGGGTGACCTTAGTTGACCTTTCTGGACCTCTGTTCCCTTGTCTGTGACATGGAGCCAATAATACCCAGCTCAGAGTCAGTGTGAGGCCCACGTGAACACTGATAGAAAAATGTGGGTGCAAATGCTGACCTTTTATGCAGAGCCTCTCACTGGCTGGTGGCTGTAGGCCTGGCCCCACCCCTCCAGGCAGTCTGTGTTCTGAGTCCCACCGCTGAGAGCAAGAGTCGTGGTGCCCACCTTGGGGGCGGTGAGGATGAAGTGAGGCAGTGCGACCGGAGGAGAACGACGAGCCCACGGGCTCCATTGTCCAGGCAGCCCCCAGCACGGGCATGGACTGCGGGGAGGCTGCCCACTGTCCCCAGCTGGCCGTCCTCCATTGCTGGCCTCTTGATTGTTCCAAGTTCCTTCCAACTTCTCAAACCTCCAGCTGATCGGCTCCATGAGCCAAGGTTAGAGGCAGAATAAAGACAAACAATCCGGCTGTCTTAACTCACCACTCGGAGTGTGTGGGAGGGCGGAAAACAGAGATTTTAGGTCTGACAGAAACAGTGAGTGGAGTGACCTGTGGGGAGATGCCGGACGGTGGAGCTAAGCAGACGTAGGTGGCCTCAGGCAAGCCCTTCACCTCCCTGTGCCCTGTCCCCTGGGGCTCAGGGACTATTATGACTGTTGTTGTGATTGCTACAGGCTCCTCTGAGTAGGAAGCCAGGGCTCCAGCCCAGGCTCATCGCTCTTCTCGACACCGGCTCACGAGTCCAGGCCCCACAGAGGGGCCTGCTCCAGCCAGGCCTCTCCCCGTCGCTGTGCCGTCTGCCTGAGGTCTCGTATCCATCTTGATACCAGTGTGTCCAGAACCGGACTCCTGGCCACCCTGCGATGAGAAACGGGGGGCCTTGCCTCATGGGAAGGGGAATCTGGTCAGCGGGGCCGGAGGAGACCGCACAGGAGCTGATTGCCTACATCCATGAGTGCTGAGCGGAAAGGGTGACTCAGCTGCAGCTGAGGTTCTGCCAAGTCATGTTGCTCCTGTACCCCAGCCCTGATCATGCAGGGAGAGGGTTCACGGTTTCCCTGATGGGGTCCACCTGGCTCTGTGCCTTATACCGGAGAGACTCTGGGTTTCATCTCTAACAGATCAGAAAAGTGGGACCTGCCCCTGTGGAGAGGCCTGGAGCATGGCCGGCCCTGGGGCGCTCTGAGCGCCTCCCCAACTGACCCAGGGCCCCACCCCCCAGCCCCTTCCTTAATACTGTTATTGTTTCTTAACAATAGTGAGGTATTTCAGCTGCTAAAATTCTATGATAAAGAAGCAAGAAAGGTGGAAGGTAACTCCTCAAGCTCCACTCTCTCCCAGAACCCCCTCCGGTCAGCAGGTGCCAGTTCTGTCCCCACCGCTGTCTGTGCAGGTGTGAGCACACATCCCGCTGGCTCCACACGCGGGACTTGAGGAAAAACAAGTGGGACCGGTCGCTCCTGTGGTTGTGTCTCGCTTTTATTTTCACTGAATGAGTTGGGAGCGTTTCTTCATGCCAGAGGAGGGTCTTGTTATGCTGGCATGTTCTTCGTGCAGCCACCACCCTGCTGGGAGCAGGGAGGCGGCTCCCCGCTGGTCCTGTGCTAGAACACTCCGTGAGGCATTGACCATCTTTGGCATTTTGCAAAGATAGCCTAAAAGTGGAATTTCTGGGTCATGAGGAGCGTGCGTTTTGAATGTCGCCAAGTCTGCCCAGTTTGCCCACCCGTCTGCAGGCTCCACGCCCTCCCATGTGTGAGACACCGTGTATGAGAAGCTCACCAGTGCGGCCTGGCCCCTCTTTCAGTTCCGACCCCACCCAGCTGGTTCCTGCTGGTGAGCGGTGAGCACCTATCCGCGCTCACTGGCCACGAGCACTCCTTAGCCTGGGGATCACCCACTCCTCTCCTTGACCCACTTGTTTCTACTGGGCTGTATTATCTTATTTATCGGCTATTGGAGCCTCATTGTATGTTGTGATATTAATTTGTTGCCCTTGCACATGTTTTAAATATTTTATCCCAGGCAGTCAAGTATCTTTTAACTCTGTTTATCATGTGCTTGCCATGCATAAGCTTTTTATTTTCATGTAGTCAAATCCGCAGGCTCTTCTTTTATAGCTTCTGGATTCCGTGTCTTGCTTCGGATGGCTTTCCCTCCTCCAGCATCATGAGAACATTCTCTCTTTTCATCCAGTGGTTTTATGGCTTTGTTTTTCCCTCTGCAGCCTCGAGCCATCTGAAATGCATTTTGCAGCATGACACTCCCTATCTTGTGAAACCCGGCCTGCGGCGGCACACAGGGCTCCCAGGGCGCCCGTCTTCCCAGCCCCCCGTGCGGCTGCAGCCGCCCCGCGGTGCATTCTCAGCCCTGCTAGGAGCCAAGTGCCGGTGACCCAGCGGAGAGTGTCAGCCGGAGGGGCTCTGCTGCGGGAGACGCAGCAACGGAGAAGCGCAGTTAGAGAATGCGGTACGGTCCTCCGGGGACACTAAAATGGCATAAGGGGGAAAGAGGGTTGACACCGGGTGATATTCTATGTAATGTGGTCAGGAAAGGCCTCTCTGAGGAGACAGTGGAAGCCAGAGATGTTCATGAAATGAGGGCATGAGCCCAGGGCTGCGGGGGAAAGACTGCCCCAGACAAGGGCCAAGTCCCCGAGGTGGGAGCTGCAGGGTGGCCATGCGGCCCCGAGGCGGGGGGAGGGGGCAGGGTAGCGTGGAGGAGCAGATCATGAAGCTTGTGGGGGCCACGGAAGAGGGGCGGGCTTTCTTCTGAGTGTGGTTGGGAGTCTCTGGTGGATGGTCTTGATGCAGAAGGTGTGTGGGAGGAGGGGGTGAGTGGTGTGTATTTCTTTCCTGTCAGTGTTTCAATGTGGGTGCAGGGGGGCCCATCCCAGGCCTCACTCCTCACACTCATTGTCCTCTCTATGGTCTTAGGTGCAATGGTGCACTGGGCATGGTGAGGGCCCTCCATGAGCATCTGAGAGTGACCCAGTTAGCTCCTTCCCACACGCTGGTCCCAGCCCAGTGCCTCCAGTGACCTCTGACCCATCAGCACCTCACAGACAACATGCCCCACTATAAATCCGTCCCTCCCTCCCCACTCTCCAGAGGAGAGGATGGAAATGGACGCTAGCACTGATGGCCATAGAGCCACACCGAGGGACAGCAAGCATGCCACCACCTGGACCAGGAGGAGGCCGGGCCAGAGAGGTGTCCGCTGGCTCAGGAGACAGGTGAGCCAGAAGGAGGTGTGGCCGATGCCCTGCTGAGGTGCGGGATGGGGAGGGAGCCCTGAGCCCGCCCAAGAGGCCGAGGGAGCCGGCAGGGATGGCCCAGTCCTGGGGCCTGAGACTGATCCCTGAGAGAGAGGCGGCAGGAAGGTGGTCAAGGAGGACCTCAGCGGGAAAGAGGAGCAAGAGGGGCTGCCCAGAGAGGGACAGGGACTCAGAAAAGTGGGGACACAAGAAAGGGACTCCATGACATCACTCACACCATCATGACTTCACATGTAGGGAGGGTGCTATTCTCACCAATGCCATGGGTGAATGCACACACACATGCATAACACATGCACAGACCACAGACATAATACACACACCACAGACCTATACATATACACAGACACACCACAGACAATATACATACCCCCCACACAGACACACCACACACACACCACACACACACCACAGACACTATACATAGCCCCCACACAGACACACCACACACACACCACACACACACCACAGACACTATACATAGCCCCCACACAGACACACCACACACACACCACACACACACCACAGACACTATACATACCCCCCACACAGACACACCACACACACACACCACAGATACTAAACATACCCCCCACACAGACACACCACACACACACCACAGACACTGTACATACCTCCCAAACAGACACACCACACACATACCACAGACACTATACATACCCCCCACAGAAATAACATACACACATCACAGACACTACATACCCACACACACATCACCCATGCACACACTGTGGTATGTGGAGACACACATACCATACACTACACACACAGACTCACTTATACTACACAGACCACGATACATACACACCACATATACCACAATTATATATGTACCACATCTACCATGGATACAAACATGCCATCCACATGCACACCACCCAGACATACACCCACAGACACACACCAGTGACCCCAGACCCCACCAGGGACAGCCCCGCTGCCCTGGGTCCCTCTCTTCACCGGCTTCTCCGGGGTCGGAGGCCCAGGGTTCCTCAGGGGCCGCACTGACCGATGAGCACTGGCCCCCAGAGGCCGGGCTGGAGCCCGGAGGCCAGGCTGCCTGCCAGAGCTGCACTGTGGGGCCAGGCCTGCCTGTCCCTGGGACTGTGGGAAGCAGAGCCACAGGGTCCCCGCCGGGGCTGGCGAGCAGGCAGCTGGAGGGTCTTTGAGCTGGTCCCCACAGCTCACACCCTCCGGCCTCACAGGACTGTCGTGGTGCCGGCACACGCCCCCACCCGCCTTCCACGGGCTTCCCCGCGTGTTCGGCCATCGTGCCTTTTTGGAATCTAAGTGGGGAGAACGAGGTTATACACTAAAGCAGAGGGGAAAGGGGACAGGAGAGGGAGCCGGAGAAGGGCCGGGCCTAGGGCACAGTCTTATCTTTACCCTCCATCTGTCCCACCAGAGAGCTGTTGTTCCTCTATTCCACAGGCCACAAAACCAAGGCCCTGAATGGTTCTGTGGCTGCCCCTGCGGAGGTCACAAGCTAATGGCCCACTGGGATCCATCCCCAGCCCTCTCTCTGCACCACGTGATCCCTCTCAGCACAGCAGGCCAACACCAGGCTAAGGAGCCGGCTGACCCGAGCCCCCCCCCCCCCCTGCCCCCCGGCCTCTGCACCAGCATCCGCTCTGCAGGGCAGCACGGCCTGTCCCACCGTGAGCTTGGCGGGTCAGGGCAGGGGCCAGTTTCCACAGGGACTCCAGCCAGGCCTCTTCTCATTTCTTTATTAGCTGCTCCCTTAAGGAGTGCCAAACTAAAGCTTCCTGTAACGAAGGCATCTGTCCTCGCGCCAGGGAGGGAGCGGGCAGCAGCAGAGGAAACAGGTCAGGCCCTTCCTGGGCGACTTGGCCGGGTTGTGGGGGGTGTCACCTGGGGAACGAGAGCCAGGCCAGCTCCTGAGGACTGGAAGCTGGAGCTCAGGGTGACCCGGGCAGGGCAGGCACAGGTGCCTGGAGGGTGCCAAGGCAGGGGAGGGAGGGATGTGGGACTGGGAAGTCCCCCATGCAGGCCGGGAGGGCTCCCTGCTGTCCCCAGCTGGTGTCCATCATCTCCCAGGAGGAGGTCGCGTGGAGAGGAGCACCCGGGAGTGAGCTCTGGCCAGACAGACAGGGTGAGAGGTGGGGGGAGGGGAGCGAGGCAGGAAGCCCCCTGGAGATCAGAAATCACCGCCACGGTAATTACAGGAGTGGACGCCTGCAATGGTGGCTGTCACCTGGTCTCAGCGTGCTGCAGTCTCCAGCCCACAGGCGTCCTTTGTCCCAGGGTGCAGACACAGCCCATTTAGATCTCTAGGACTAATTCCGACCTTCCCCAGCAAAGGATCCCAGGTGCTTCCGTCTAACATTCTGGAGCCAGGACCACCCAACCATCTCCCTAGACCCCAGGCCTTGCTCTTCAGCATCAGCTGCCCCGGGCCCCTCAGAACTTCCCAGACACGCAGACTTGCCTCTGTCTGGCTGCTTCTTCCCCCAGACCACCTCCCACAGAGCGCTGCACCTCCAACTCCGCTCATCCTCTGGCTCTGCCCTTGACAAGGTCCTCCTTAACACCCCAAACTTCTACATACCCCCATAGTCAGCTGGTTTGTCAATCTGTTATTTAGCTCCTGGTTTATGTCTATCTTCCCAACCTGCTCGTAAGGGCCCAGGTCAGAGGTCAAGAACATTGTTTGTCCTACTTAGCACTTAATCTCTTTGTCTCACACTAGGTGGTGCAATGAATGAATGAATGAATGAGTGCACCCGTTGGACACACACTCTGAGCACCTACTGAACAAGTCAGGCAGATGAGCAGCAAGTGTGAATAAGATGGGGTTCCCACCCCCAGAGGCTCCTCCCCATTTCAAGCCTGTCCCTCCCTGGAACCCCAGCTCTGACAAGCAGCCTCCTCCCGTGCTTCCAAGCTGCCCTGCCCCCCTGCACCCAGCCCTACTCCTCCACATGTATCTTGGTTCTGGTGGGAACTCCTGAGTAGGAGCCAAGGAGGTTCCCTCTGCACTCTCCTCACCCACTGGGCCTGTTCCGAGGCCACAATCCTGCTGTTCCGGGAGCCCTGCTCTTCCCTGGCTGGAGGGAACCCCAGGTGACACCAACCTTAGGCTGAATGGTGGGGAGAGAGGCAGACTCCCCTGAGCCAGCAGAAGTGGGGGAGCCCTCATCTCCAGGAAGGTGAGCAAATAGCTACAAGGCCCCTGGGAGGGGAGGGTCACATGGGAGCCAACTCAAGAGGGATGACGCTCACTGGGCAGGGGATAGATTGAGGACCTCTAGTCCCTATTCCCTGGATGGCCAGGTGAGGGGACCCTGGGCCCACCTCACTTCTGGAGAAGGCCTTGGGGAGCTGCAGAGGCTCGTTGTGACCAGTACCCACATCACCAAATCACACAGCTCTGGGGTAATCCCAGGCAATGTAGCCCCAACACTTTGGAATCTTTGGTTTCTCTACTGAGTATGAGGCCGCCTGAATCTAATCTCTGGCTCACAAAGAGGTCAAAGGGGCGGAAGCATGTGGAGACAGGGACTTTGTGAGGATGCTGCTCCTACAATGCACAGAAACCCAAACAAAATGGTGGTGAAGAAAGGTTCACATCACAAGAAATCTTGAGGAAGACAGCACCAGGGTTTGATTAATTTAGTGATTCAGTGACAACATCATGGACCCCAGCTCTTCCTGTGGGTTCCTTGGGGTGTTAGCTTTGTCCTCAGATTAGCTCCCCTCATGGTTTCATGATGGCTGCCCAGTTCCAGGCGTGTCTGCAGACCCAGCACCACTGAAGGTGGGAGCATACGTGTGCCTTTGTGTCCCCTAGTCAGTGGGAAACCCTTCCCCAACCTCCTCTCCCAGCTCATTTCCTCTCACATCCTATTGGCCAGAATTGTGTCACATGCCTGCTTCTCAACCAATCACTGACAAGAAGCTTGGAAGGACCATGTTTGGCTTAGAATAGTTAGGATGTGCTGGGTGAAAAAGGTGAGGGCTTTAAGAAAAACAAACAAACAAAAACCCTCATAGACATGAGTTTACCAGAGGGAAAAAGGGTTTGGGGAGGTAGAAGAGGGTGTGGGGGGATAAATTATGATGGAAGGAGCCTTGACATGGGGTGGTGAACACACAATATTACAGATGATGTATTATAGAATTGTATACCTGAAGCCTATATAATTTTATTAACCAATATCACCCCAATAAATTCAATGAAAAGTAAAAAAGAATAAATGGTAGTCTAATCACCTTCAATGCCTCTCGATTTCCTCAATTGCTTGATATTTAGACATGTTTTAGATCGCTTCATTCTACCTGAGCTCTCATGTACAGATCACACTCACTGGCTTTGTGCCACGCACCGGTCTCCTGTGGACATACAGAAAGTTGGCTCCAGAACTTGGATTCTTGTGGTTGAGAGAATAACATGGGCCATCCATTGTCTCCTCTAGCCCTACCAGATCTTATTAATGTGTTTACCTAATGACACTTCTCTGTAGTATAAATTTCCTGTAGCTCTTTCATTTTAAAAAAGAATTTTAAATAAATTTTAGGTTGACAAAAACAAACAAACAAACAGAAGAAGAAGACTAGGATTTACCTTCAGGCCCTGGGTGGAACGTGTGTGGACACCAGCAAAGCCAAGTCTGACTGGTGAAGAAGAGGGCTCTTAAAGGCCTGGCCCCGGGCAGGGAGCACAGGGAAGGGCTCAGAACCTCCGTGTGCCAGGACCTAAGGCCCCAAGCACGCTGAGTCCAAGGAAGACTTGAAATCCAGCCCTTATCTTGGCCCTCGGGTTCCACAGCAACACACACCTGTGGCCACACTGGCCTGTCGAACATGGCAGAGTGGGAGCCCCTGCTGGGCCAGGGCTGCAAATTGACAGCCGAGGGAGCTTGTGCGTCAGACACACCGGACACCTTGCCCTCTGGACTGAAGCTTATTTGGTGAGGAGCCTAGGGCCTTCTCCTCGGCTGGGGCTCCAGAAACATTTGCCAGAGTGCCCACAGGAGGGAGGAAGTCCCGGCTGACGAGGTTGGCCTCAGCTCAGAAGCCAGGGCCTCCGCCTCGCGCAGCCCTAGCAGCTGCGGGCCTCTCCCGCTCCCAGTAAAGACAGGAGCATCCCGATGGCCAGTGAGGCAGAAGCCCCGCCTCTGGGACCGCATCCGCCTCCTGCCAGGAAAGCAAGGAGGCTACAGGCTGCGGCTCCCCTGCTACTCCCAGGCCCTCGCAGGCCATGAGGCATGTCTGCACGAGGAGAGGCAGAAACGGGTCCCCCAAGGTCATATTTCCCCACATCATTAGCTGCCGTGGATGGAAAGTCAAACGTGACCCTTGAGTGGAAGGTGGCGTGTGGAGAAATCTGTTCCCTTTTAGAGCCAGTTTTCCCTGCCTTGTCATCTGCTCTTAGCTCCTGGCTGAAACTGGGCTGGTTCTTCCCGATGCCTGGCGTCGTTTCCTTTGATTTTTAACAGGAGCCCAGGACGGCAGTGGAACAGCCCAGATAGGCCCTGAGTGCTGCAGCCCTCAGAGAGTTCAGGGTCAGCAGGCAGAGGGACCGAGGAAACCTGGAAGCCCACGTGCTTTGTAACTAATTTTAAAGTCCATGTTTCATATTTGAGTTCATTTGATTCACTTCACAGTCTGTGAGACGGCCGACCCAGGGATGTTTATGCCCATTTGACAGCGATGGAACCGAGGTTGGAACCCTCCACGCCCTGGGCTGTGGGACGGCACCCTTCATGACGCGTCCATGGTGAGCAGCCCTGCACTGGGACGTCCTGCCCGCTGTTCTGGTCCCCAGACAAGCGCCCCCTTGTAGGACCTGTTTCCCGAGGGACCAGCAAAGCTGGCTGCCGCACTCTGGGTTATTGGCGATGCTTTAATTTAGCTGCAGTGCCATGTTTGCAATGTAAGACGGGCTGGTGTTTAGCCATGTATTTGTAGAGATTAGCAGAGGTGAGGTGATCTTGGCTCTCCTCTGCTCGGGAGCCCTCGCCCTCGCCCTCCCCGCTGGGCCCACAAGGCGGGAGCCCACTGAAGCTGCCCGTGGTCTGTTCCCATCCTTAAGCCACTGGCCCTGCGACAAAGCCCATTGTTCCAAAGGGACAAAACCTGCCTCTAGTCGGGCCGGGCTGGCAGGGAAGACAGTGTCAGCCCTCAGGGGCCTCGGTCTCTCGGTGCCACACCCCACCTTTAAGGCCCAGCCAAAGCCCGTGTTCACCACCTTTAAGGCCCAGCCAAAGCCCATCCCCATCCCCACCCCGGGCCTCCCCTAATGACAATCACCCTCTCTTCTGGACCACCTCGGGCCAGCTCAGGACTTTCATCCCCACCCATTTGCAGAAAGCCCTGGGCATGTATCTCCAGATGGGGCCTTGCTCTGGGTCTCTCGCCCTGACCAGCTCCCCTGGCCTGGCCACAAAACCGTGCCCATGACCACCTGCCCACACCGCTTCTTCACCTGTGTGCATCTGGGAGTCATCTGTGAAGCCCAGCCCTGTAGAGGACCACCTGGGAAGACACATGGGCATTTTTCTTTAATTATCGTCAGCTGAACTCAGGGTGTAGGCAGAGCCAGGCCCTGGGAACATGCTTCCCTAATCATAGCAGCCCAGGTGTAGGCAGGGGCGGGACTAGATATGTAAATCTAGGCCTATAAAATAAACGCGCTGAGTGGCTTGGGTCGTTATCATGCTGCCTCTCTACCAGAGAAAATGGCGGCCCACCCAGCTCCCAGCTTTATGAATCTATTTCTGCGTCTTGTTTTCTTTATTTCTAATATTTCTCAATCCCTGGCCACCTCCATTTAGAACCGATTCATTCATCTCTCTTTCTGCGCGGGACGCGGAAAAGGGAGATCCCCGCCATGTTTGGCCCCCACCGCATCAGGCCCCCGCACAGCCCCACACCCAGTCCCCACCTTCTGTCTCTTCTCTCTGTCCCCACTGCCTCCCTCACGGGGTGGGGGTGGGGCGTGGCTACTCCCCTGCCTCTGCCTTCTCCCTCCCCCTCCCCAATTTGCTTCTTCCTGGGAAGAAAAGTCATTCTAGAAGCAACCTGGCCATGATGAGACCGTCTGCTTTGCCTTCAAAACAAAATCCAGATCCTGCCGGCCAGAAGACTCATCTCCCTGCTCTGACCCCTCTCCCCAGCTTCCTGCCCCTGACTGCCCCACCCTGGTACTTCACCTTTACAGCCCCGCCTGCTCCTGCCGCTCTCCTGGCTCAGGCCTTGGCTCCGCTGTTCCCGATGGCTCCCTTTTCTTCTCTCCCTGCTGCCCTCTGCCCTCAACCTAGCCGAGGCCTCTCCTGCTGCAGCACAAGGCCCCAGGTACCCTCCCCCTTCGCCCCAGGCGTGCTCACCGCCCTCCCGGCCCCGATGGCACCATGTGCTCTGTGTCTGTTGCCTGTCTGCCCCCCTGACAGCGGGCTCCTGAGGATGCAGACTTCTGCTTCACCTTCGCTCGGCCGTGTCTGGCCCAGTGCTTGTGCATAGTGGCCGCTCTGCATGCAGATTTGCCTGAAAACACACCCAGAACCAGCAGGCCCTGGGGAGCTCCTGAGAAGGCCCACCCGGGACGTGGGGAGCAGCACCAAGCGTGGCACAGGCGGTTCGAACCCTGACTCTGCCTCTTGATCCCTGTGTGACCTTCGGCAAACCACATAATCTCTCTGACCCTCCATTTCTGAATCTTCATAAGAGTGAAAGGATGAGACTTTGTGTCCCGGTCTCATCTCTGGGTGGGGCTGTGATGACATGAAATGGTGAGGACGTGTGGGGTCACAACGCCCACACATTTTGGACAAGATGTGTCCAGGAGACACAAAGCAGGGGCGCTGCCAGCGGAGAACACACCAGGCGGGAACGAGCCAAGAGCCTCCAGCTTTCCATCTCCTGTGTGGCCTCCCTCGGCATCCCCGGGGCAAAGCACACCTCCTCCACCAGGGAAGCCATCTCTGGGTCTCCTCTGCTGCCCCCTTACGTGCCCTTGCTCTCTATCCCAGGAGAACCCCTGACCGGGAATCAAACCCACACCCCCTCAGGGCCTGGGATGACCAGCTCAGCCAACTGACTAGCTCAGCCAGGGCTCCTCCAAATTTTAGACCCAACCTCTTCCTTCTTTCAGAAACCTTTCCCGCTTGCCGGCCCAGGTAGGCCTGAGCTCGGGCCCCTGGCCGCACAGGGCCCTGCGCTTCACAGCCCTGAGGAGCAGCCCTCGGAGACTGCACCGGCATGAAGAGCCTTCTAGTTTGGGGCCTCCACGCACTGCAGCCTGTCAGTCGTTCCCACCGCCCGCAGGAGCCCAGGGCACGTCGGAAGTCCCGGAGCTGCCTTTCATGCTCCAACACCCTCCTTCCCTTTCCCAACACCCTCTCTCCCACTGCGATTCCTCTTCTGGCATCAGCACGCACCCTCCTGGGCCCCATTGCCCGAGATGCTCTCGCAGCTGCACCGTGAACCGTGGTATGTGTTACCCGCTGCCCAATCAATGCTCCTAAGGATGGGAAAAGGAGGCCTGGCCCAAAGGGGTGAACCAATAGGTGACTGGCTGATTACAGAGGCACTGGGACAGGGAGGGGCAGGGCCAGGGTGAGTGGGGGAGGGGTTTCTTCCATCACACACACCAGCACCACCACCTCCGCCCCCCCAGTTCCCCATCCCCCCCACCCCCCCGCCTCTGCACAGGGCCAGCTCCCTGCCAGGGGGCAGGAGAAAGGACTAGGACCCTGCCTCCTGCCCCCCAGCCCTGCCCACCCTGGCCTGGGGGCCTCCTGAACGGGGCCCAAGGTCCCGGCTGGAGGAGAGGAGGCTGCCAGGGCTGGAGGCCAAGGGAACCCCACGAGCTTAGAATTTAGAACTGGAACCTTTCAAAAGTCTGAGTCCATTTAGACTGGGAAAATCACAACTTCTGTTCCTTAAACAGAGAGGCCAACGGGCGGTGGGGAGTGGTGGGGAGAGAGCATAAAACATCCCGTAAAAAGGCTGCGAGTCCCACTGGACATCAAAGGCTCCCGGGGAGCCGCCTGCGGATGGCTTCAGGGAGAAGGAACCGGCAGCATATGGATTAAATCCCCCTCGTTATGCATCCGCGCAGGGGAGCCCACACAGCAGGGCCCGCTTCAGCGAGTCAGAAGCTGCTCTGAGTCACGGAGGGACCCCAAGGCCACGGCCACTCCCCGTGGCCCCTGAGCTTCCCGCTGGGGAAAGCCTGGGCTGGAGGAAGCGGGCTGCGCCCTCGGCGGGCGGGCATTGCCGCTCTCCCACCGGCCCCAGCCCTGGGCCTGCCCCGCAGTGCCTCCCACTGCCACCCCAAGGCCCAGGCCCCAGGGCCCCTGGGTCTCTACAGGAGCAGCCAGTCTCCTTGGGGTAGGCGGAGGCCGGGAGGGCTTCCCACACCCCCCGCCGGGCAGGACTCGGCCTCACCTTGGAGCGAGGCCTGCGCCCCCGCCCTGCCCCTGCCGCCTGATCTCCCAGGGCCAGACGTGAGGCCTCCCTTCCCCGGCAGGGCCTCCCTCTGGAGAAGGACCCCCGAGTCCCCTCACGCTTTCCCTGTGCCCCGTGGTCATCCCAACTCCCTCCACAGGGCACCTTCTTTGTACCCTACATACGCCTCCTCTCCAAACGCATCCCAGCCCGCAGCTGATTCAGGGTCTCTGTCCCCAGGGAAGCCCAGGCCCACGGGGTCCCAACAGCAAGTGGCCACACGGTCCCATTGCTCAGCTCTCCCTCAGGAGCACAGGCTCCTTCCCTCGCCACTGGGTTGCTCCACAGGCAACTTCCCTGCCCTCCCCCTCTAGCGGGAGAGACTTGTCACCCAGGGCACCCCTCCTTGGTTGGTGGTGCAGGGATACAAAGGCTGGGTGGCCTCTGTGGAGACTGCTTGGCAGCCGGACCCCACCCTCGGCCCCTCTTGCCTCCTCCCTTCCGGTCCACAGCGTGATGCCCACGGTGTCCCTATCGAGCCTCCCTCAGGCAGACCTCCACCTCAGGCCGCCTCCCTGTGACACCTGCCAACAGGAAACTAAGAAAGAGCCACTTTATTAAAAACTGGCCTCTTCTCCGATGTATACCTGCAGAGCTTCCGGGAGCTGGGTGGCGGACACACTTGGTCCTCAGCAGGGGGAGGCCTCCTACCTTCCCCTGAACATGAGTCCAGATCTTTCTAGCCCGTCATCCTACACCCTCCCCCGGTGCCGGCACCAAGGTCACCTCCTGGGCTGCCTCCTGTGCCGAGAGAGCAGCGGCCGCAGAAGAAAATAGACCCGTCCACGCACCTCCAAGTGCACAGGGGCCCAGGCAAACGTGGCCCTTGCTGGCTTCGGCCATCCAGCAGCTTCTCTTCCCTTCACGTGGGCGTGGTAGCAAGCAGGGAGGCCAGTGGGGTGCAGAGGGCTGCTCCCTTCAGCTCCGGATTTGAAACCAAGCCCAGGAGTTCCACTCTCAGCTTCAGACTATCAGGTGGACATGCTTTAGTCCTAGGAACCTCGGCTTTATTGGCTGTGAAAATCAGCAGTAGCCCCACCCTGCCCACCTCATGGGGGTGGGATGAGGCTACATCAAGAGGTGTAGAGGGAAGGTGGTGAGTAATGACGAGGTACACACGCAGGAGCCTACCATTATGTGATGTGGAACGTTCCCACGAGTCCGTCTGCCTCCCTCCCCAGATTCCGCTGGGGAGCTGGGATCCGTGCCGCACATCTGGGTTTCCCTCTGGTCGGCAGAACCAGCCTGGATTCAGGTGCTCACACCGGCCGGATGAATGAAATAATTGCAAGAATCAGTGAGCAGCGTGACATGGTGCCCAGCCAGCTGTGAGGAGACCCCCCTGGCCTTCCTGCCTGTGATCACTTCATTCCTTTTGTCCCAACACCCACATCTTGCAAGTTGGTTACTGGGCTGTTTGTGGTTGGGCTGATGCGGAAGGAAAAGGAAGAGGGGCTACAGTCACTGCACACAGGCTCTGTGCTTTCCCCACTGGTGGGCCCCCAGCCCCCAGCGTACAGACTGCACGGCACCGAGACAGCTAGGCAGCTAGGCGCAGGGCGCAGGTCCAGCCTGCAGTCCACTAGCCAGGCCCTGTGCCCAGAGGGGCACTTTTTCTCATTCACACAAAGATGCTCTCCAGGTAGCAATGCCCAGATGCCTAACCCCTCTGAGGGATGGTCTTATAGAAGGAGAAGGAGAGGTTAAGGAACTTGCTCAAGGTCACACCACATGTATGTGGTGGAGCCAGGACAATTTCAGGTCTATCCGACTCCATTCCATACAGTGTTGGTGGCACAGAAGGTTATTGTTAGACCAACTGTAGCCTCATAAAGAAGTCTGGCCAGAGGATGTCTGCACAGGCTGGTTTATGCTTGACCCAGCCTTACAATTTGGGCATCCCTTTCATGATGTGTTAGAGTTCTTTTGATTTTAAGTTATAGAGACCAAACCAGCAAAAGAATAATAAATCATTAGCAGGATTCTGAGAGGCCTGGCAGAATCCGAGGAAGGAACTGGACATCCCCACAGAAGGACAGAATCAGGATTGTTTGGGACAACTTTGAGGGCTCCAAAGGTGGAGTTCATGGTCTTCCATCCAGAACTCTGTCATTAGCTTGATTTGGTTTCTTGACCCTCAGTAAAATTTCCAAACTACAGAGAGAGAGGGAGGGAGGGAGAGAGGGAGGAGGAGAGGGGGAAGAATATGATTGGGTAGCTTGGGTCAAATGTCGGCTCTTTCTTCTGTCAATTGTTCCTTGGGGGTCAGGTTGCATATGACAGCTTGACTGCTGACATCCTGCTGTGGACCCCGGGGCAGTTACCAGATCTGTGGCAGTACGCAGATAAAGGTATATGTTATACTGGTATACCCTACCCCCTGCTAGAGGGGCTGCTGCTCTCAGGATCATGCTTAAGATGACCTTATCCTATATAATAAAAGGCAGGGAGTAGAGTATATGCAAATTGTCCCCTTGACCAGGAGTTCGACCAAGAGTTCAACCAGGGGGTGGGGCCAGCCCACCAACTGCCAGCAGCTCCTCCCCCTGGCCAGCTCCACCCGTGCACAAATTGGTGCAATGGGCCTCTAGATTATTATAATACACACACACACACACACACACACACACACACATACACACACGAGAACACATAAGACCCAGTGCTCAGTGCTGCCAGATTGCAGCCACAGCTCAAAATATCCATTCTCATGGCTGACCCCGCTCAGGCCTTAGGGAAATGCATCTTTGGATCTCTTGCCCAGTGTCCTTTCACAAAAGGTCTCTGAACTCACGAAGGTTTGAGGATCACACCGCAGCGGATGTCAGAGACAGACTCCGCTTCCAAACGTGTGAAGGATTTGAGCTGTGGGAAGTCCTCTCTGAGAGGAAATACAAATGATTTAACTTGTTAAATCCTCTTAGCATGAAGGCAATACATATTTTTTACAACACATTTTTAGTAACCAAAGATTATTGAGCATCCATTTTCTTCCCTTCCTGTTTGAACTCATCTGAAGGTACATGCTAATTACATAGTAGACTTGATATTTTGCATGAGCGGTTGAGAAATAGTTTGCAATATTAATTCATTTTGCTCTTCAAATTGCATATAGGTAGGTCTAGGTTAGAAATAACATGAAGTACAATACCAATTCTTTATATTGACAGCTAAGATAAACATAGAATGCCAGAACTGTGGGTAGTTTTCATTTTATAAAAAGACTTAATATAATTTACTTAAATTTTTGAAAAATTAAATTAAAATTTTTAGCTTTACCTTAATAATTTTGATTTAAGAGTTTAATAGTCATTAAACATAATGACTACTATATTTCATCCTTTAATTGCATTAGATAATTATAAATGTTTTTGAGAAAAGTAATTTAGATTTTTTGGTAAAATATATTCAAACTTTACCCACTTTAATTTTGTACACAGTTACATCTTATTTTCAATCCTTTAGGTCAGGGCTGGCCAACTTTTTCTTAAGGGACCAGATAATAAATACCTTAGGTTTTCAGGCCACAGGGTCCGTCACAGCCATTTAACTGCTGTTGTAAAGCAATCATAAAAAAATATAAATAAAGGCCTGTGGCTGTGTTCCAATAAAATTTTATTTACAAAAACCATTTGTTTATATGTTTCATGTGTAAGAAATTGAAGTTAAGATGAACAAAAAGTGTTCTTCGATCCACACTGAACATAGAGATTGTCAGCTGTGACCATACTATTCACTGAATATTAATATTCAAATATCAATTCTGATGAAGTTATTGACAAACTTGCAACGGTTGAGGGTCAAAATCAGAAACTAATGTTCTTTATTACTGTGACAGACCAATATTTAGATAAAAGTGTAATCCCCCTTTCAAAAAACAGAGAATACACGGCTGTGATTTCAAAGTATTAATGCATTACTCCTCTCTTTTCATGCCGGGTCAGTGAGGAGCTGCTAACCCAGCAGGCGAGGCTCTGGGAAGCCCCTCCTGTGGGCTGGCCTTTCAGGATGGTGGGCTGCATTCCAGAAGGCTCCGTCCCCAGATCTTCACTGTGAGGACCTGGTGGAGGTCCCAGGGGTGAGCTCACAGAACCATGCTCCCACCCCCAATGCCTGGGTACCAGGAGTTGGAACTCTCAAAGCTGTCCACACGAAGCCTCCAGCAATTGTGGGTTCCAGCCTGCTCTCCCCCGCCCCGCCCCCCCCCCCCCCCCCCCCGCCCACCCCCAGCCCTGCCTCAGAGATCTCAGCTCAGGGAAACTATGAGTCTCTCCAACTTGGGGACAGCTTGCCCTGTGACCTCACTTCTCTGACAGACTTAAGAAGAGTTGCTGATATTTCTGTTTTCAGTATTTACTTATTAAGATGAAGTGGGGACTTCTCAGCTCCTTAAATGCTGACCCAGAAAACACGTGTTCCATTATTTCCCCCTCCTTTTTTGCTATGTAATAATTTTACTTTTTATTTAAAAATGTTTACCGGCATGATTACAATCAAATCTTTTCGCCGTCCTTCTTTTCTGGCCATAATTATTCATTGTATTTCATAATTGTTTTCTGAAAACAGCCTTGCTGCGTGGAGGTGAGAGAGCGACACTGGGCGTGCGCAGCGGGAGCGTGTGCGGCCCTCGGCCAGGAGTCATTTCCAGCTCCCTGCTCATGACGTCACGTCGGTAGCTTGAAATAGCCGCGGTGGTATTATTTACACCACGGAAATCTTCAAACAGGACAAAGCATGCCCCGCCCCACCAAGAGGGCTGTTAATATTTACCAGCACGCCTCCGACTGGGCACCAAGTATGCTGGGTGCGGCGCTGCGCTCACCTGCGTGGGCCAGTCCCGCAGGACCCTGTTAGGTGGTGATGGAATGCTGCCGGCCCGCGCTGTACGGTCCGGTGGAGCGGATAACGCCCAGCCAGCAGGAGGAAGCACAGGCTCTGTCCGTCGGCATCTTCTGGCCAGGCACCAGGACTCACCACGCTCAGTGCAATGCCGAAGCTCCTTGTCAGCAGAACAGCTGCTTGTTGAGCAGATCATAGCTTTGCTGCGGTATCTTAAGACTTTCGCTGTTTGTGCAATCAGTAATCAATTAAAGACTCTCAGCACCGTTGTCTCTACAGGGTGATAAGGCCCAAAGGGCAGAGCTGCTTTCCTTGTAGCCGGGCCAGGTGAAGGGGCACCGAGCGGCACCCCGGACTGCGGGGGCGTCATCTTACTCATAAGAAATGAATCCTGGTGTTTGGGTCTTTCCATGTTTCTTCCAAAGGAGTTCACAAAGCATCATACCTCCTCCTTCGATGGAGATACAGTGAGCCAGTTCCCTTTCACTTCGGACGGAATATTCCAATGTGTCCAAGACACTAGAATCCCAGAAGTTTCAGAGAGGCGGCCACGACCCTGTATTTTTATGGGACTATTGCCTAACTTGTAGCACACATCTGTCTTGCAAAAACATTTATGTACCTGCTACTTTCTACTGTCCGTGGCTGCTAGTGTGATGTCAGCAGCGCAGTCGACCCACGCTGCGTCCTGTGGAGGCTGCATGAGAGCTGTGGTCCGAGGGCGGACTGTGGAGACGTGCCGTGGCCTTTCCAAGTTCCTGATGCCTCTGTGCTCGCGGGGATTAGCGAAAAGAAGGGGTTTGCCAGCTGTGGTGCCACGGGCTGTGTAAATTCATCTAAAATAACGGCTGAAATGGAAGTCGCCACTTGACTAGGCTTACAATGACCTGCAGTCACTCTCCAGGATGGACCTGACTTCCGCACCCACCAAACAGGCCGCTGCCTGCGAGCACAGCCGAAACCGCTGCTGCTGGATGCTTTCAAACGTTCGGTGTTGGCACTCGTATCTGCAGTTCCCTGAGGATGTGGACTCGGATGGCGAATCACGTTGACAGGGAGGTGGTTTTCCAGAGGCTTCCTTTTGGCCCTTCCCTGCTGTTCTAACCATTATTCCCAAACCAAGGAGTCCGCGTGGAGAGCCTGCCAATCCCCAAGCACGTCCAAGCAAACCATTCACTCCGGACCTTCGCAAGTAAACGTGGGCTGGGTTCTGGTTCCCACTGCCGTCCCGGAGGCGCATTTGCGTCACAATCCCAGTTAACACCTTAGCTTCCGGTCCTCTAGCTGGCTGACCACAGTGATGTTTTGAGTTTCCAAGAATCAGTCTCAGCTCAGAGCCAATGTTTAATAGCCCTTTCTCCAATGCAGAACTACCCGCAAACAACCCGGCTCTCTTTGTGCCGGGGGGGACTCACCGTATTATAAGGTCCCGCTTTAAGGATGGGGGGTTTACTGCATGGTTCTGGGTCTGTGCGTTGAATCAGGCTTAGGGACTGAATGACAAGAGGCCACCGTTCTCTATCATCATGATTTAAGTCATGTCCTAGAAGAGGATCTTAGTAGACTGCCACAGAGCCATAACCACGATCCCTGTCGGTCAGGCCACCATCACAGCAGCCCCTCCCCCACCTACCGGTCACCAGAGCCACTGCCTCTGGTGGTCAAGTGCCATTGCCTGACCTCTGCCCCTCAGGCCTCCATCCCTGACATCAGTGCCTGGTCATGTCGCCCACCCCTCTCTGATCTGCACCTCGCCTTCAGAGAACAGCCAACACAGCCCTTTCCCAAGATGCGAGCATGCCTCCCCCACATGTTTCTGGTGAAGGGGGACCTCCTTGGAGAACAAAAATGGGAAGGACTCGTGCCTAATAAACGCACGTCGGAGCTGTACTTTTACAAGAAATGCCTGGCGGCTCAGTGTGGCCGTCCTGAGCCCGGGTTTCCATCGACCAGCCAAAGGGAGAAAAAGCTGCCTCGGCAGCCGGGCCTCCCAGGGCGGCCGCGTCTCGAAGGGCCCCACCTGCTCCAAAGCCACCTGGTCTGAAAGATGCTTAGAACTAGAACCGACAAACATGCTGATAGACCGGCTGTGGAGTGTGGAGAAGAGATTTCAAAGATGACCTCAGGCTTTGTCAGGAGCAACTGGTGGATGGCAATGCCACTGAGTGGCGTGTAAGCTGAAAGGGATGCAGGTGTGACATAAATGCTTCCATTACACCCCCTGGGCAGAAGAGGGACTGATGATGAAAGCATCTAAGTGACTTGCCTAAAATCACACAGCCAGTAAGTGACTGGGTGGGCTCTGAGTCAACGTCGCCTGGCTCCAAAGCCCAGCTCTGCCACCTCGCCTCCCCTCCTGCCTCCTGGGGCTGCCGCCTGCCCTCGGTAGGGTAGGCGGTGCCTCCACAGAGCATTTTGTGGATTCCACTTGACAAACCTTTCAAATTTAATTCTATCAACATCCCTATGAAGTAGACTCTATTACCCCCAATGTTACAGATGGGGAATAGAAGCTCAGACAAGCTAATGATCTGGTTAAGTCCCAAAGAACATTTATGTACCTGCTACTTTTTACTGTCCATGGCTGCTAGTGTGATGTCAGCAGCGCAGTCGAGATGATTTCCAGGCAATCAAGATGAAGAGAGAACGCGTTGGTGAACGTTCTTGGAAAAGAGCTTCCCGGCAGAATCCGCATTAACCTTGCGCAGCGCTTTCTGCGGCAGCTTCTTGCTAAGCGTCTCAGCAAACCTTGGTGAACGCTGTGCTGAAGGGACTTTTCCCGTCACTCAGGACTGGTGACCAGGATTCACATGTGAACACACGGAGGCACTATGTACCCACGACTTGAAGAGAGCGGCCAACAATCAGGCCAGACTCCTGCTGCCTGAGAAGCCTCCAGACACCATGCCTCCAGCCTCCAGCAGGGAACCAGGCTCCTAGGACAACCTTCCCCTCTGGCCTTCTCCCCTGCCCCCTGCCTTCGGGTAGCCATGGCCAGAAGTCAGGGTGGGGGAGGCGGGAGGGAGGATATGTCAGAAGAGGCCAGACCCTCCCACCCTACTTCAGGTCCTCCCAGTTATGAGGTCAAGTCTGAGTGGAAGAGCGAAGTAAGCTACATTGAGATGGAAGGTTTTAATAACCAAGTTATTTTGACCTGATTGCTATGTTGTTAAGGATTCAGTAAAACTTGCTTACAAATAGCGGCCGGTTTTATAGTGACCCTCCTCGATGAAACTCCCCCTCAGCTAATCGGGAGCGCCGCCTGCCCGGGTGGACACTGCTTCCATGGCTCTTTGCAGGAGGATGCTGCAGGGAGCACGCGGTGAGCCCAACGCCCCCCTGTGAGCACTGACAGGGCAGAGAGGGGGAGATGCTGACTCATAGGTCAATGACAGCACTCCCACCTCGTGACGGCGACCAGATGGCAAAGCCCTGTCCTGAGACCACCCAGCGCTCACAGCCCAAGCATGCCTGTCCGTCAGAGGCAAGCAAGCTGGCCGTGGGAGGCTGCTGTTTTCCGCCCGGGGTGGTCATTTCAGTCAGCCTGTTGGCCCCTTCGTGGACAAAATGCAACACTGAACCCAGGAAGCATGGGACCAGGTCGGAGGTTGATGCATTGGGAGGGTCCTGCACACTCCTTCTGGCATTTGCCCAGGATCGCTGGCTGCGTGCCCCGGACATCAGGCCCCAGCATCGGCGCCAGCACTGTGCCCACAGCCACCTGCAGCCAGTGCCTGAGGATGGGAACAAGGACTCACGCACAGCCACGCTGGGCTGCCTGATGGCTGCCAGGGGAGTTAGACTCGGTCCTCAGCAGCTTCTTCACTTCCTGTCCATAAGCTTTTTGTGGAATGGGGGTACAGGAGCACCCATTGGCGGGGCCCTCAGGGCTGCAGGCTTCTCCCCAGCTCTGCCCTGTCGCAGGGCCCACACAAGGAAGTGCAAGGCCAGCCCAGGTAGGACGAAGGAGACACAGTAGGTCAGAGGGAGCCTGAGCCATCTCAGAAGGCTTCATGCAAGGGGCAGCTGAGTCCCCAAGAATTAGGAGGTTTGGGCAAGTGGAGGAGTAGGCAGGGCACTGCAGGGGGAGAGGCGCTCAGCAGAGCCAGGGTGAGAACCTGATCTGCGCGACAAACTTCTTGGAGGTCGAGTGCAATGGCCCTGTGCCGCCTGCGGACCAGGCCCCGAGGGTCAGCACAGGCGTGTGCCCGCAGGCGCTGTCTGTCTGAGAGGTCCCGGGAGCGTCCAGCCCACGGGAATGGGCCCAGCTAAGTGCTGTTGTGGGGCAGAGGTGACCAGATGGCCTGGGCTGGGCCGAAGTGTCCAGAAGGTTCTGGATGAGGCCCAGACACTTCTCTTGCCCTACCCTCTCCATGCCAGCTTGGCTGAATTCTTCTCGCTCCACAGCTCTTTCTGGTGCCTTGGCCGGTGGACCTAGAATGCTCTCTCCCCCCAGCCCCCACCCCCTAGCCCCCCCCCCCCCCCCCCGCTGGCAAACGCCTCCGAACCGCCAGCCCCTCTGGGAAGCAGCAGCTTCCCTCTGCCCCTCACCAGGCTGCCCGTGGGCCCTCCTCTGGTTTCTTCAGGACGCTGGCCTGACCATAATGAGGGAATTAGGTATTAACTCATGTTATCCCCACGACAACGCTAGGAAGAGACATTAGTATCTTCATCTTACTGATGAGGTCATTGAGGCAGACAGGCTGAGTGGCCAAGGTCACACAGCTACTTCCTCTCTGGCAGAAAACGCTTGTAATGTTTACAAGTCTGACTCCCTTCCTGTCCAGTGGGCTCCCCAGGTGCGGCCGGACTTCCCCACCTGGGTTCCCGGTACCTTTCTGGGCCAGAGTCCAAGGATGTTTGTTCAGCAGAGAGTTCACCTGCTCGAGAGCCAGCACCCCTCCTGGACCCCCACAGGTCAGCTGCCCCGCCACTGATGCCGGTCACATGACGTCACCTCTGCTTCCCGGACGGCGACCCTCCCTTCCCAAAGAGGGGGAGGTGACATCAGGGCACGGCCTCCAGCAGCAAGGACACAGAGGCTATCTCACTCTCGGAGCCGCATGCCCTGCTCTCGGGGCTGAAGAAATTCTTCAAGAGGGACAAGGGAGAGGCAAGAGAGATGTAGACAGCAGGCAGCAATGGGAACGTTGGCCAGTCCCCATAGACCACGCCGGAGGTCAGCCACCTGCGCCCAGATGTCAGCATCCAGAGTCTGACAGGCAGGTGGCCGAGCCCACACTCAGGGAGCAGGGAGGCTCGGGACCAGCCCCTCCGCCCACAGGGCTTCCATCTTCAGAGCAGGCAGCTTCTCCCCCTGCTTCTTCAGTCCCTAGGTCTGTTTCTCACGATGGCGCCGAACTTGACAGGATGCTTGCAATCAGGCACGTGCCGCAGAGTTGGGCTGATTTTAATGGTATTCTCCAGAGGCTGAATGCCCTGCCCTGTCTCCTCAGTTTCGCTCACAGATGCCTCGGCACCTGGTGCGGGAGACGGCACCTGGTGCGGGAGATGCTGCGTGCCCTCCGGCCTCTGCAGACCAAAGAAAGCAGCAGAGTGGCTCACGACTGCAAACACGCGTGCGCGCTCATCCGCACACACAGGCGCGGGCGTTCCCATTTCTCCCGGTGCTCCCGAGGGGCCCAGCCTGCACCCAGAGCTCTGCACAGCCGGCCGCATGAGGACGGCAGTCAGGAATGGAGCCCCAGAAGCCACTGCCTGCAAGTGAAGGGATTAGAAGTACTAATTGGTAGTTACCAAATAGGTAGTGTTCTGTGAGGCATCTTTAACGTGCTTGCTCAACAAGCCATTCCCGTGGCTCATCCGCGTGCTGGTCACCGGGGATCCAGAAAGTCCGGGAGTCCCCCGGCCCCGCCGGCCCCAGCCAGCCCCTCGCTGGCCCGCAGAGCCCAGCTGGAGAGCGGCAGGCACCCTGGCTGACATTGCTAACCCTGAGGTCCTGCCCCGGACTCCCAGAGCAGAGCCCCCGGGGAGCGGGATGCCCTCGCCAAACCACTCTGGAGAACAAACACCTGCTGGTTTGGTGGCTGACGTGGGAAGGACCAGGCGGGAGGGGTGGCATCGGGGAGGAAGGACCAAACCACTTGTCCTGTTTACTCACCACTGAGCCAGAAACCCTCTGAACTTACTGGAAAGCTTCAGGGACTTTGTTTTCCTGAAACGAAATAAAAACTGGTTGGACTTCTCCAGTGTTTACTATAAGACTTAATTACCTAATTACAGCCTGATCGCCTGGCAGGTTGGCAAAGGCGAAGGTGCGGCACATACCTCTGCTTCTCCCCTGGGCCCTGAGAAGTCTCGGGAGGCGGGCTGCCCAACTCAAGACAAGAGCAACCCAGAGGAGATGGCCGAGTTGGGGCTGGAAGACTCCTGGCTGCTGAGTAGGGTAGGACTGCTGTGTGGCTTTGAGCAGCTTACTTAACCTCTCTGAACCCACTATCTTCATCTGCTAAGTGGAAATAGCATGGTGTTTGCAGGGTTGTTGGAGGGTTAGCATGGTCGCCTGGCACCCGAGGCTCAGGCAACAGTGGCTGCTGTTAGCAACAATGTCCCCCTTTGGTCAGGCCCTTGGGACTCAGATGCCCCTGAAACCCGGCCACCACCCTCAACCTCCTTCACAAGTTGATTCCATCCAAACACATGCCCTCACTGCCCACCGTGTTCCTCCCAGCCTTGCTGCTCCCAGACACGCACAGCGTTACCTCCAGAGGGCAGGTGCCGTGACTGGCGGGTATGAAATCGCACTGACAATGTGGAAACACTCCTAGCTGCCAGCAGAAGGCTCTCCCAGCTTAGTTCTGTCATGCCGTGACTCAGTTTCCCCTGCTTTTGTCTTCCTGAGCTCCTGGGAGCCGTGTTCATGCCCTGTGCCTGGATGACATTGGCTGCCACTGCCTTCAGGCTCCCATGACCATCAGAACTGCACGCTCCCCAGCCCACAGACGGGAGGGAATCACACCTGAGTGCCTTGACGCTCCTGTGGGACTCGGGCTGTGCCGATGCCCGGAACACGTCTGAGTGCATTTCCACATCAACGTCTTTAAATTCTCAAGAAGAGGCTGCTGACCCAGGCTGAGAAAGTTCAGACTGCAGCCCCAGAACGTGGCACAGTCCTACCCAGCCCTCTCCCCACACTAACAGCCCTGTCCCCACCCTCGGCGCACAGGAACACTGCTGGGTGTTGACCAGAGCCCTCCGGTGACCAGAGGTAGATTGCAAACAAGCCAAACCTTTACACCCCTGTTCTGTTGGGGCTCCTTCCTCGGGGTGGGGTGGGGAAGGGGTCTGTCCCCTCCCCTCAGCCAGCTGGCTCTGACCGGAGAGCGCCGCAGAGGCGAAGGCGTGGGGGAGGCCGTTGGGCTTCTCCTCTGGCTTCGCCCTCAGTTCCTCCCTTTAAACCTCGAGTGTTCTGTACCAGTACAGCGCTCAGGCACCCGCGCTCCTTCCTCCGTTCCAGAAGGACCTCGATCCTGCTTCCAGTGGAGAGGGTGTGGAGCAGGGGGAGACGCGGCCCAGTTTTAGGCCTCCTGCTGGGGACAAGGGGTACTCCTTCCTCAGCGGGGAGAAAGTCCAGCAAGCTGGAGGCTAGAGAGACCTCCTGGCCGCAGGGGAGCCCGGACCAGCCCCCAGCTCGGCGCCTGTCCCCTGCTTTATGGCTGATGGGGACGGGAGCTCAGCAGCCCCGGAGCCCTGGTGGCAGCTGCTGCTAAGCCGTGTGCTCTGCAGAAGGGACCTTCCCAGCCCAGAGATGCGGCGTCCCTTTCCCACGCCACAGAGCACGGAAGGGCGGCTGGGCCTTCTCCTGAGCCCGCTCGCCGTCAGCCTCTCCCCGGGAAACGCAGGGCTCTGCGGCCAGCCCGGCCTCCGGCTCCCCCAAACCCGGACAGCTCAGGTCTGAGAGGCTCCCCCAGGGGAGGAGCCCCTTGAGCGCTGCCCTCGGTCTGCTCTGTCCCCTCCCCCTGCTGGGTCTGGCCAGAGGCCAGGACAGGCTGCTGAAGGAGCTTTCTGACTCCCTATTTACTGGTGCAAGTTCAAAGTCTCAGCAGTATGTGAAGCTTGTCTATAGTGACTATTTCTATGTGTGTATTTGTGACTGCTGACATGTATGTGTGCATGTGTGTGCATGCCCACCTTTGTCCTCTGGACCGTGAGTTCCTCAATGGCACGGCTGTGAGGTGGATGATGGGTGGTGGATAGGTGACAGGGAGACAGACAGAGCACCCACCCAGCCCCACGGCCCCAGGATGGTGCCTGCTCAGGGTGGGCTCCTGTGGAGGAGGAGCACGCAGGCCAGTCCTTGTCCCCGGAAGAACAGAGGAGCCGGGAGAGCACGCTGCCGCGGTGGAGGCAGTGGAGGGGGGCAAGGGGAGGGGGGAAATGGAGGTTCCTGTGAGGCCTAGCCGTTCTCCAAGCCTCAGTCTTCTCCTCTGTGAAAAGGGAGTGACGGGGACAGGTCTGCCTCTCAGGGGGAGTGGGAGGCTACGCACAGGCGACCCTGCTTCAGCTTCGCGCAGTGGGCAGGCCCAGGGCTTGAATCCAGGCAGCCACTGAGGTGCCGCTGGGCCCTGAGGCATCGCTTGAGCCCTCCAGGCCTCAGGTGCAAAGCTGGGAGAGGGGGGTGCTCCTCGGCAGGGCTTGTGGGCGCAGCACCAGGTCTGTGTGTGCCTGCAGGTGCTCAGCAGTAACGATCTCGTCTCGGCTGCTGTCAGTGTCCTTCTTTAGAAAGCAGTTGGAGGATCAGCGAGCCACACGTGGGAATACAGCCACGTGGAGCATGCATGCAGTCCACAGAGAAGGGGAAGGGGTCCTTGCAGGAAAGCGTGGGCCCGGGAGGCCCTAAGGCAGGGAGAGCGGCTGGGGGAGGCGGAGAGGGCTGCGGAAGCCTTCCTAGCCGACCCAGTGAAGGGGGCTGTGCTGGGCAAGGGGGGGGGGGGGGACCGGGGGAGGTGTTGGCAAGGCAAAAAGAAGAGAAATATTTAAAAAACACAAAAGACAGTTTGGGGGAGATGCCAATGTTTGCTCCCCATGGACGTGCTGCCTTGAAGGGCTGAGGGCCTGGTTTCTGAAGACGGCGGCCAACGCACACGGGTAGGACCTGGCTCCCTGGGTGGATGAAGACCTGGAGTGGGAGCCAGACCCACAGGATGGTGCGGAAAACAGGATCTGGGGGCTCCGCAGCCCCAGGCAGCCAAAGAGAGCCGGGGCAGCCGGGGTCCTGGGTTCTTCTGGGCTCGTTGGGCCTCTCAGAGAATGGAGGTTCAGATTCAGTCCACTTCCCAGACCGAGAAATCAGCAAGTATCTGCTGAGCATGTAGGGTTGGGATGGGAGGGGAGGATTGGCCTCCAAGCACAGGAGGCCGTGAGAGACAGGCTCCGGAGTCAGGGAGGGCTTCCAGGAAGAAGCAGTCGGGCTGTGATGAGAAGGAGGGTTTCTTTAGGGTTAAAGGACTTGATGGTTTAACGTAGTCCTTTGTACAGAAACCCCTACACACCTCGGAGCCTCCTGGCTTCCTTGTCCCCCCAGGCCAGGTGGGCACAGTCACCTTCTCTGCCCACCGAAGGGGCACCTGGCCCACACCTGTGGACACCGAGACCCGCTGTCTGCACCCGGAGAGCAATGGCACCTGGGGCGGGGGCTGCACAAGAAGGACCTTCACGGAGCCACCTCCAGGGAGAAGGTGATGCACACGCTAACCAACTTCCTGTGGAAATGTTTTCTAATCTGGGCATTTGCAAATGAGCGTCTGAGCATCTGGGTTCCAAGGATGGGAATCTGATTGTGTTCACAGGCAGCTCGCGAGTTCAGAGGCTGGAGTGTGCTGGTGCTGGGCGTGGCCGCCTGGGTGTGGTCTGGATGCCACAGGACAGGGACTGGAAAACCCGGACTAAAGGGGGCCGAGTGCCGGCAGGGCAAGAGGGGCCAGTTCCAGAGAGGGTCTGGATTTGGGTCCCCTCCCTGACATGGGCTGGTTCCGTGAGCATTGCCCTCCCTGGGCCTCACTGCTCTCTCCGTGGCATGAGGGGCCAGCAGAGGAGACCCCTCAGGGCCGTTAGTCCTCTGACATTCAGTGATTCCACACAGGCTCTGGGAAGAGATGCTCGGAGGAGGCTGCACACATGAGAAAGCCATGATGATCAGGGTCTCTTGACACCCAGGGTTTGGGTGTGGAGGCCCCGTGGATCAGGCCTGAGTTGGAACACCCCTCACTTGGAACACCCTCTCTGGGGGCGTTAGCACAGTTGCACCGGCTGGATCCTGCCTTGAGGCCATTGTGCCAGCTTCCCGCCCCTAGACTCTCCCCTCCTCCACCCCCCAATCCTCAGTGACGTCCTCCCTCGCCACTCAAGGCGCAGGCCAGCATTGCCTCCTCTGAGGCCGTCCTGCTCATCCCACTTCCAGTCGTGATGTCAGTGCCTCCTGCCGGGGTGGAACTGTGGCCTCTGCGAGAGATACACTGAAGTCTTGACTCCCAGCACCTGTGCCTGTGGCCTTGCTTGGAAATAGTCTTTGCAGGTGAAACACCTTAAGATGAGGTCATGGGGGACTAGGATAAACCCTAGTTTACTTACTGTGGTCCAGGTAAAAAGAAGGAAATTTGGACAGGTGACCACAGAGATGGGCGCAATGCATCTGCCAGCCCAGGGACAGCGAGGGCTGCTGGCAGCCGCCAGAAGCTAAGGGAGGAAAGGGACGCATTTTTCCGGAGAGCTTCCAGAAGGAGCCAGTGCTGCCCACACCGGATTCTGGGCTTCTGGGCTCCAGGGCTGTGGTTGTTCACACCAGCCCGTGGAGGTATTTGTTGCTGCAGCCCCGGGGAACTGGGGCACAGCCCTAATCCCAGCCCAGTACTTTCTAGTTTCTTTCTTTGTTTCTTTGCGGTCTGCCTCTCCCAAGAGAACACCAGCTCCGTGAGAGCAGGACCTTGTCTGTCCTGTTTGTGACTGCACCCTCAGTGCCTGGCACACCGACATTTTTTTTAATGGAGTGACAGTGTGTTATTTCTGAAGGGAATACATTCCTTTAAGTCAGAATGGAAGGACATTTTAATTTTGATAGACCACCGATTCTTTTCCTCCAAATGTCATGCTCCCCACTGGGCAGGCATGCCCCCGGTTCCCACCCCTCTGCAGGCCTGGACAGCCTTAACCTTTGTAACGTTTGCCCTCAGGAGGGTAAACACGGCATCTCATTGCTGTTCCCACTTTCATTTTCAAGACTATTGGGGAAAGTGGTCATCTTTTCATAGATTTATGTGCTTTTTGCACTTTTCTTGTGAATTGATTATTCATAATCTTTGTCCATTTTCCTATTGGTATGTGTGGTAGAACGAGTAATGGCCCTCCTAAATTGTCCATGTCCTAATCCCCAGAACCTGTGAATATATTAGGCTGCATGCAAAGATGAATTAAGGCTGCTGATGGAGTTAAGGTTGCAAGAGCCTCTCAGGAGGTGGCCTCCTCTCCCCCACCCAGTGGGCCTCACTCAGGTGGGACCACCTGGAGCTCCAGCCCCACGGGGACTCTGAAGTCCTGACCTCCCGGGCCCTGATCGCCATCTCCCATCCTCCCAGTTCTTTCTCACCTACCAAGTCTGCTCTTCCAGCTTGTCAAGGACACTCATCTCATCTCTTTTCTATAATGAGAAATTACAGAAAAGTGTAGAGAACAAAATAGCACACATCCATTTACCACCTGCTCAGTAGTGATAATTTTAACAAAGTTTGCTTCCAATTTTTTTAAAGACATATAACACTGCAGGTTTAATTGAAGTCTCGGGGTTTTTCCCCCACTCTCTAAACTTAACCCTTTCACCCTTGGAGAAAACCATTATCTCAATTTTAGTGTTTATTCTTTCCACATAATAGATAATATTACTCTATGTATTTCAAAAATTGCATACATGATCCAAAACTATTTATAAATTCACAGCAACCTCTATCAAAATTTCAACAGCCTTTTTCACAGAAATGGAAAATATGATCCTCAAATTCATATTCATATGAATTGCAAGAGGCCTTAGATTGTCAAAACAATCTTGAAAAAGAAGAATAGGTTGGAGTCTCACACTTTCTGATTTCAAAACTCAGTACAAAGCTACGGTAATTAAACCCGTGTGGTACTGGCATAAGGACAGTCACACAGACCGACGGAATAGAATAGAATAGAGAGCACAGAAATAACCCTCTCACCTGTAGCCAATTGATTTTTGACAAGGTTGCCCAGATCATTCAATGGGGAGAGGAGTCTTTTCAACAAACGGTTCTGGGAAAACTGGATGTCTACCTGCAAAAGAATGAAGTTGGACCCTTACCTTACACCATGAACAAAACTTAACTCAACATAGATCAAAGACTTACACTTAAGAGCTAAAGATTTTAAAATCTTTCAAGAAAACATAGGGGAAATCTGTTTGCCATCAATTTGGCAACAATTTCAATTTGATACCAAAAGTATAGGTCACAAAAGAAAGAAATAAATTGAACTTCATCAAAATGTTCAAATTTGCTATAAAGATTTTATAATAATCTCTTTTTAAATTTTAATATCTGTAGAATCTTTTTCATTGCTGATATTGGTAACTTATATTATCTATTTTTTTATCTTGGGGTTTATCAATCTAATTATCTTTTTAATAACCCAACTTTTTGCTTTGCTATCTTTCTCTGTTGTATATTTGCTTTATATTTAATTGATTTTGGTTCTTATTTTTATTAGTTCCTTCTGTCTTTTTTCCATGGGTTTAAGTTAATTTTTTTTGAAACTTCTTGAGGTGGAAATTTAGATAACTAGGCTTAACTACTTTATCTTATCACCTATGCCTTTAAAACTATAAAATTATTTCTAACCACTGCTTTGGATATTTTTATGTAGTATTTTTATTTTCATTCAGTTCAAAATATTTTCTAATTTTCTGTGTAATTTCTTCTTTGACCCATTAGTTATTTACAAATTTTCTGCTTAATGTGCAAATATTTCGGGTTTCTAGTAATCTTTCTTTTGCTTATTGGTAGTTTAATTCCACTTGGTCAGAGATCATACCCAGCATGATTTCGCCTTTTGGAATTTGTTAAGACATCCTTTATGGTCCAACACATGTTCTGATACGCACTTGGAGAGCATGTGTGTTCCCAGTTGCTGGGTGCAATGTTTTAGAACTGTCTATTAGGTCAAGGTGGTTAATTCTGTTGCTCATGTTTGCCATATACTTATTGACTTCTTTATCTGCCTTTTCTATCAGTTGTGATAGAGATTTGTTAAAATCTCCAATTCTGATTACAGATTTGCCTATTTGTCTCTCTTCTTCTGTCAACTTTTTGCTTTGTGTATTGGGAAGCTCACATACAAGCTTATGATTGTTATGTCTTCCTGTTGAATTAACCCTTTTATTGCTATGAAATTTCACTCTTAACCCTCATTAGTATCTGACTCTAGCATCTACTTTTCTGATATTAATAGAGCCACACCTTTCTTTTGGTGAGTGTATGATACAACTTTTACCATCTTTTTACATTCTACTTTTTTCTATGTCCTATACTTAAAGTGCAACTCATCACACCACATGATTGTTCTCGTTTTATCTAGCTAAAAATTGTCTTTTAATAGGAGTGTTGAGCGGGGTTTAAATCTATCATCTTGTTTCTATTTATTTATTTATTTGAGGGGGGGAGGGAGAAACATCGATTTGTTGTTCCATTCATTTATGCATTAATTGGTTGATTCTTATATGTGCTCTGACTGGGAATCGAACCAGCAACCATGGTGTATTGGGACAATGCTCTAACCAACTGAGCTTCTCAGCCAGGGCCCATCTTGTTTCTTTTTAAAATGTAATCTCATCTCTTTTTAACCTTCATTTTTCGTGTGTGTGTGTGTGTGTGTGTGTGTGTGTGTGTGTGTGTTCATTTTACCTCTTCTGTTAAATTTTTAGTTATATTTCTATTAATTTTTAGCAGTTAACTCAGAGATGCATTGAATTTTGGAGTCTACCTTAAATTGATACCATTACCATTCCACAAGTAATAGAAAAAATAACTTAAAACAGCTCACATTCATGTGTACCCATCCTGTTTTTAATTTTTGTTTTTGTGTTGATGGCCCTGACCAGAATCGAACCTGGGACCTTTCCGTATGAAGGCCGATGCTCTATCCACTGAGCCAAATCAGCTAAGGCCTGTTTTGTACTGTTTTGTTTTACTTCTGCACATGCTTCAATCCCACAAGCAGCTTCAATCCTCTTCCATCTGTCCTCACACTTGTCCTCCTGGTGCTCTGCATTCCGTCCTGCAGGCCTGCGTTCCCACTTGGGGTCATTGCTCTTGCAGTTCATGTGAGGTGGGTCTGCTGGTATTGTTCTCAGCTTTTATTAGTGTGGAAAGGCCTTTACTTTGCCTTCATTTAAAAAAATTTTTAGCCTTTTCAAGTTTTGAAACAATCCCAAAGTTACAGGAAAGTGCAAAGTCCAATACAAAGAACTGTTTTCTCCTGAACCATCTGAGAATATTTCGCCAACCTGGTGCTTTAATACCCCTGACTTCTTTAGAGTATGTTTCCTATAAAGTGTTCTCTGGTATAACCACAGCGCAAACTTCAAAATGAGGAAATCAATAATGATTCACTCCCATCTTATCCAGGACCCCATTTAAGATCGGCCAGTTGTCCCAGTCATGCCTTTAGAGGAGGAATCATGCTTTAGATCAGGACTTTGGTTGTCATGAGGCAGCATGCCTTTTTTGTCTCCTTCAGTCTGGACCAGCTCCTCAACCTTTAATGACCTTGATACTTTCGGAGATTGCAGCCTAGATATTTTATAGAATGGTCCTCAATGTGTCTTTGTCTAATAATCTGATTTGTCAGTATTACATCGGGATTATACATTTTTCACAGGAACATCACAGGAGTGATGCTGAGTTCTTCCCATTGCATCCCATAAGGCAGTGCATATCCATTTGCACCATTACTGGTAATATTCACTTTGCTCATTTGATTAAGTGGGGTCTGCCAGCCTTTTAAACACTATAAAGTTATTCTTTTCACCTTTAAAATTAACAAGTATTTTGCAGAGAAATACTTTGAAACTATGTAAATAGTCCTGGTCTTCATTGGACTTTATTATTTAACTAGAGGCCCGTTGCACGAAATTCGTACACGGAGGGGGGGGGTGTCCCTCAGCCCAGCCTGTACCCTCTCCAATCTGGGACCCCTCGAGGGATGTCCGACTGCCCGTTTAGGCCCGATCCCACCGGTGGGATCGGGCCTAAACGGACAGTCGGACATCCCTCTCCCAATCCAGGACTGCTGGCTCCCAACTGCTCACCTACCTGCCTTCCTGATTGCCCCTAACCGCTTCTGCCTGCCAGCCTGATCACCCCCTAACCACTCCACTGCCAGCCTGATTGATGCCTAACTGCTTCCCTGCCAGCCTGTTTGCCCCCAACTTCCCTCCTCTGCCAACCTGGTCACCCCTAACTGCCCTCCCCTGCAGGGTTGATCGCCTCCAACTTCCCTCCCTTGCAGGCCTGGGTCCCTCTCAACTGCCCTCCCCTGCTGGCCATCTTGTGGTGGCCATCTTGTGTCCACATGGGGGCAGGATCTTTGACCACATGGGGGCATCCATATTGTGTGTTGGAGTGATGGTCAATCTGCATATTACTCTTTTATTAGATAGGATAGAGGCCTAGTGCAGGGGTGGGGGCCAGCTGGTTTGCCCTGAAGGGTGTCCCAGATCAGGATGGGGGTTCCCTTGGGGCGTGGGGCAGCCTGAGCGAGGGGCTTGTGGTGGTTTGCAGGCCAGCCACACCCCCTGGCGACCCAAGAGGAGGCCCTGGTATCTGGAATTTATTCACCTTCTACAATGGAAACTTTGTAGCCTGGAGCAGAGCCAAGCCTCCTGCTTGCTCCTCGGCCGGCAGCCATTTCTGTTAGGGTTAATTCACCTTCTATAACTGAAACTTTGTAGCCTTAAGCGGAGGCCTGGGCCTGGCCAGGGTGTGCGGAAAGCTTTGCTTTCTCCGTTGCCGGGGGCAACCCTGGCCTGCTCTCTCCAGCTACGTGGCTGCCGCCATTTCTGTTAAGATTTGTTTACCTTATATAATTGAAACTTTGTAGCTTGAGTGGAGGCTTAGGCCTAGCAAGGGCAGGCGGAAAGCTTGGCTTCCTCCGTTGCCTGGGAAACCTTGCTCTCTGTGGCTGTAGCCATCTTGGTTGGGTTTATTTGTATACTCGCCCTGATTGGCTGGTGGGCATGGCTGGTGGGCATGGCTTAGGCATAGCGAAGGTGCGGTCAATTTGCATATTACCTTTTTATTAGGTAGGACTAGTGGCCCGGTGCACGAAATTCGTACACGGGGGGGGGGTGCAGTCCCTCAGTCTGGCCTCTCCAATCTGGGACCCCTCAGGGGATGTCCGACTGCCGGTTTAGGCCCGATCCCTAAACCAGCAGTCGGACATCCCTCTCGCAATCCAGGACCGCTGGCTCCTAACTGCTCACCTGCCTGCCTGCTTGATTGCCCCTAACCACTCTGCCTGCTGGCCTGCTCACTCTCAACTGCCCCCCCTTGCTGGCCTGATCGCCCCCAACTGCCACCCCCTGCCGGCCTGCTTGCCCCCAACTGCCCCTCCCGTTGGCCTGATCGCCCCCAACTGTCCCTACCTGCTGGCCTGCTCACCCCCAACTGCCCCCCCACCAGCCTAATTGCCCCCAACTGCCCTCCCTGCCACTGGCCTGCTTGCCCCCAACTGCCCCCCTTGCTGGCCCGATTGCCCCCAACTGTCCCCACCTGCTGGCCTGCTTACCCCCAACTGTCCTCCACATCCAGCCTGATCACCCCTAACCGCCTCTGCCTCAGCCCCGCCACCATGGCTTTGTCCGGAAGATCTCCTGGAAGGTCTCTGGTCTAATTAGCATATTACCTTTTTATTAGTAGAGATTATCTATTTGTCTATTTATTTATATTTGTACTAGAGGCCTGATGCATGAAATTTGTGCACTTGGGGGGGGGGTCCTACAGCCTGGCCTGTGCCCTCTCACAGTCTAGGAGCCCCATGATTGATCGCCCCACAGAGGGAGGCCCCGCCTACCACCGCCAGCCTCCCTCTTTGGGGTGATCGCGGAGCCCCCCCGGCCGGTGGCTTGGGCCTCCCTCTGTGGGGCGATTGTGGGGTGATGGCGGAGCCCCCCAACCAATCACATCACAACCCACCTTGGCAGCAGCAGTAGGTGCTGGGTCACCGTGGTGCCCGTGACCCAGGAGGGTCTGAGAGGTCAGCAGTTCAGCCCGCTCACCAGTCCCCGCCCACCCGAGCCTACTGTGCATGCAGCCTTACGTTCGGTCATTCGTTCAGTCATTTTGGACATTACAGACCCTGGCTCTTTATATATTAGGATAGACTGTGGTTTCCTATTTTATTCAAAGAGTTATAGTCCATTTTATTTATTTTGATTTTCAGATAGTACCTGATTTGATCAATGTGAGCAGTTTCTAAGTCCTTTAGTCTTTGCACACTTCCTTGCATTTTATCCCAAGATATTCCAGACTCATTTTATACTTTTACTGCCCCAGTCCTGGAATTGGACATTCTCCAAGGATCCCTGGCTTTTTTGTTACAAACTATTATTTAGAAGCCAAAATCTAAATGTGAGATATGTTCATTGTTAATGATGTGTATTTCCTCTCTACTGTGTTTGAACAGGCATGGAGAATATGTGTGTCTATATGTAATAAATATACATATATGTTATGTATTATAGTACATATAAATTTATTTTATATATATTGAAATTTACTCAGGTACATTCTATTCCAAACCAATATCACAGGTGGTTTTTTTTTTCTAGTTTTCTAGATTTGTAACTCCCTCTCTGACTACCCAAGCTGAACCTCCTTTCCTCAGTGGGGACACTCTCCTCATCAACCTCTGACATTCCACATCTGGTTTGCTCTCCATGGGAATGCTCGTCTTATGCTGTCTGGGCTCTTACATCCTGCTCTGGGCCACCCTGGCTTCCTCCATTCTCTGTAGCACACACATACTAGTAAACACATACACATCACAACCTGCTCTGCTGCACCTAATAGCTTTAGAACTAAATTGTTCAGAAATGGAAGAGAAGGAAATGGAAGGAGGAGAGGAACATAACTTGCCTTCATTTTTAAAGAAAAATTACATAGTGTGTGTAGAACTTTTCTTTCTTCAGTTAAAAAAAAATGTCATTCCATTGTCTTCTGGATTTCATAATTTCTATTGAAAAGTCAGTCATAACTCACTGTTGCTCCTTTGAATGTAATTTGTTTTCTTTTTCCTAGCTGCTTTTAATATTATCCCCTTGTCTTTGGTTTTCACAGTTTGTCTATGATGTGCAGTGATGTATAGTTTTCTTTGATTTTCTTCTCCTTGGGATTCACTGAGCCTTATGATTCTGAGTTGAAGTCTTTATATGATTTTGAAAAAATCTTGCCTGTTATCTCTTCAAATATTGTTTCTTATTCTCTCTCCCTCCTCTCTTTCTGAGAATCCAACTATATACCTGTTAGACCTATGACTGTGTCCCATTATGTCTTATATTGTCCTCTGTTATTTTCATTATTTTCTTTCTCTGCTTCAGTTTGAGTATTTTTTATACCCATGTTGTACTGCTAACTAATACTGTCAGTTGCTATGTTTAGGTTGCATTAAGTACACTCAATGAATTCTTAATTTCAGATACTAAATTTTTCAGTTCTCAAATATCTATTTAAATTTTTAAAGATTCCAATTCTCTGGAGAAATTTTCTCTTTCCTTTTATTTTGTGCATCTTTATTTATTCTTTTCATATTCTATTTGTAATGGTTATTTTTAAATTCTTGCTTGATAATTTCAATAGTTAAATCATCTGTATTGTAATGGTAGGATGAGCACTTCCAACCTGCTTGGGAAGTTCCCAGGCTCTCCCCAGAAATTCTTATATGTGAGGAATAAATATTTTCATTATCTTCTTGGTGTCTGCTTGATGTCATAAGTCTTGTCATTCGAATTTCTGGGGAGAGCCTGGGAACTTCCAAAGCAGGTCTAAAAATTGCTAGAGGAAGCAGAGAAAGGGGACTGGCTTTTTAGTCATTAGAGGATGGGGCTGGGGTGAGAGTGCCCATGCATGAACCAGGGCTTGCAAGTTTGAACTTCCTGCTGAGACTAATAATGGAGGGAACATATAGGCTTTCTTATGAGCTGGCCCAGGTGTAAGACAGAAAGGAAGAGGGAGTGATGGGGCTTCAACGCTGTCAGCATTCAAATATCAAAAATGAAGTCAAACTCTTTATTTCAAACTGTGGTATAGACTGAATGTGTCATCCCCCCCCCCCCGCCCCTCCCCACCCCCACCAAGAGAAAATTCATATGCTAAAGCCCTAACCCTCAATATCTTGGAGGTGGGGCCTTTGGGAGTTAATTAGGTTTAGATTGGGTCATGAAGGTAGAGCCCTGATAATAGGATTAGTGCCTTATAAGAACAAGAGACACTATGAGGACACAAGCAAGAAGGTGGCCATCTGCAATCCTGGAAGAAGGTTCTCACCAGGAGCTAAGTCTCCTGGCACTTGGATCTTGGACTTCCTAGCTTCCAGAACTGTGAGAAATAAATGTCTGCTGGTTAGCCGCTCAGTCTGTGGTATTTTGTTATGGTAGCCTAGACTAACTGGGACACTCTGTAATTCTGTTTCTATTGTATTTTTTCCTAATGCTTCTTGGTCATGTTTTCCTACCTATTCACATGTCTCATAATTTTTTAAATTTGAATTTCAGACATCCTATCTAATAAAAGAGTAATATGCAGATTGACCATCACTCCAACACACAAGATGGCTGCCCCCATGTGGTCAAAGATCCTGCCCCTATGTGGACACAAGATGGCCACCACAAGATGGCCAGCAGGGGAGGGCAGTTGGGAGGGACCAGGCCTGCAAGGGAGGGCAGTTTGGGGCAATCAAGCCCGCAGGGGAGGGCAGTTGAGAGGGACCAGGCTTGCAAGGGAGGGCAGTTGGAGGTGATCAACCCTGCAGGAGAGGGCAGTTAGGGGTGACCAGGCTGGCAGAGGAGGGAAGTTGGGGGCAAACAGGCTGGCAGGGGGGCAGTTAAGCATCAACCAGGCTGGCAGCGGAGTGGTTAGGGGGTGATCAGGCTGGTAGGCAGAAGCGGTTAGGGGCAATCAGGAAGGCAGGCAGGCAAGCAGTTGGGAGCCAGCAGTCCTGGATTGTGAAAGGGATGTCCGACTGCCCGTTTAGGCCCGATCCTGCTGGGCAGTCGGACATCCCTCCAGGAGTCCCAGATTGGAGAGGGTACAGGCTGGGCTGAGGGACAACCCCCCGCCATGCACGAATTTCGTGCACTGGGCTTCTAGTTATATATAAAAGAATCAAAGAACTTTCCCCATCTTCTGTTAGGCAGAGGAGGTGAGAGGCTGATCACCTCAATTAATCAGAAATTAAGCTGTGCTGCAGCTGGATTCTGGTGTTTGTTAGTCCACCTCTGGCTTAAGATGTCTTAAGGGTGAGACATGTTGTGTGTTTCATGACGCTTCCTCCTAGCAGCTTCTTTCTCGGGTATGGTCCTCCTGAGTTTTTGAGATGGTGAGACTGGCAGGTCTTTGCAAGACTGGCAGGTCTGTGCCCATTAGCCTTGAAAGTTCCTCTCTTCTGAGATTCTGAGCTTAGCTTTTTCACTTCCCTTCACATGCAATCAAAATACCTGGCAGGTCTTGAGGAGAATACTTACCAGATGTCTCTTAAAGGCCTTTTCCTCTAGCTGTATTTTTCCTCCCAAGGACTGAAAAACTGTGCCTTAATAGCCCAGGCCCAGCATCCTATGCTACCCTAGTGCTCAATGTTCCATTAGAAAAGTTTGGAGCTCCATTATTCTCTAGTCATCCAGGCTAGTCCACGTGGCTGTCAAAAGCTCTGCTGCATTTTCATAGCTGGTTTTGCCTTCTCCTGGTAGACCTCTTGGCCCAACACTCAGTCTGGATGCTGACTCAGCAAATGACCTCACAGAAGAAAAGGACTAGTAATCCCAGCTCACCTGGGGAGCGTTTTGCATCTCCGGATTTTAGTCTCATCTTGCTTTCTTCCACAGATTTCCAGTGTCTTTAAAATATGATTTATGTAGCTCGTCCAGATGATTGTTTATTTAGTTAGGGCATCATGAGAAAAGGTTTGCTACCACTAAATACATTCTACCCCAAGTAAACCTCTCTGGCTGTTTCAGTTTTACTGCTATGTATCATGGGGCTGTCCTTATGTAAGAGATGCAGAAATGTGAATATATGGTCAAGTCAATAATAAAAAATGAGTATATGTTTTAGATAGTTGAATAGCTCCAGTAGAATATCCAAATATGTTCTCTCTCAATCATGCCAAGAAATTAATGCCTTCCTCCCATGCAGGGAGACTTGAATTTTAAGATTATCATGACTCAAGCAATGTTTAACTCAACAAAATAATTTTCAACAGTGATTTCACCCATCTGATATGAGTTGAAGGGGGAACAAAGAATATGTTTGGACATGAGGTATTATTGTCATCCTTCAATGCTTTCTTGCTCAGTAACTACTGCCTCCATCTAATCTTCAGGTTGGCTCAGAATCTGAAGGAACAGTAGAGTAACTGAAAAAGAGTAAATTTGGAACCAGGTAGAGCCTGGCTCGGAAATGCCTTAAGGAAGTTACTTGACCTCTCCTGAGGTCTGGTTTCCTCCTCCATAAAAGTAAGACAAACAATGCCCACTTCCTGGGCTGCTGTGAGAATTATGTAAGATATAAAGTATATGTAAGATATAAACAACACAGGAAACAATCTCATTGTCCTCATTGATCTTCACTGGTCCTCAGTTTACCCTTCTGAAAAATTAGAATTGTGCAAACCTTACAGAGCTGTTTTGATTCTAGTTAAGTGAGACCATGGAGGCGGAAGGATTTTCAAATGTAGAATGCTGTGGGAGAAAGATGTGGTGCCCCTGTCAGAGGTGACTCTTTTGGTGGCTGAGTCACCAAGCGGCTGATCTCATAGCAAAGTTCAAAGGCCATTCCGGTTAGTTTTTGTTCCTGTGGCTTCTTCGCTGTTAGCACCATCCTCGATCCACTTCCCCACTGGGTCTTCAAGCAGCAGCCTAGTGCTGTGTTTGGAGGGAAGCCTGGGAGCTGACTGAGGTAGTCCCCAGTGTGCTGGTGCCTCAGTGCACGCTCAGGGCACAGCGGGCTGTTGTCACCCACCTAACCCCTAGGACACACACCCAGCCCCCTCAGGAGGCACAGTGGTGCAGGACTTGGAACCACACACAGCAGCTATCAAATCTCTCCTCTGCAATTGACTCGCTGTGTGACTTTGGGCAAGTCCCTTACACTTTCTGCCATCACTGTCCTCATCATCTGTAAACTGGGGGTGTAATACCCACTTGGCAGGTATATTTAAGGACTGAATGAAATAATGGGAGGCCTGGTATACATGGGAGATATCTGTACATGGCAACTGTCACTCTGACTGGACTCCCTCACGACCCTGCACCCTGGTACCTAGCTCTGTGCTGGGTCAGCAGCAGCATTTTCACTTTCCTGCGCCAGACCTCTTCCCCGGCCCTGGTGTGTCCTATAGATGGTGCCTCCCCTGCATCCACACCTGCCAGGCCACAGAAGGCGTGGCCATACGGGCGAGCCAGCGCCGTGAGAGCCAATGAGAGCGTGAGAAGGCCGCCCAGCTGCTGATGGGTGGTGGTGGGCCCCTGAATGCCCAGCCTCTCTCCTGGCCTGGCCTTGGCTTTCATGGCCTGCGCAGGCAGGGCACCAGGCCAGTCACCGGCCGGCCGCTTCGCAGCGCAGAGCGCATGAATAAATTAGGCTATTCTTAGTAGGGCCTGAAAAGGAGCCCTTTCTGTCTAGTAAGAAAGACGGGGTTTATCAGTATCTCTTCTCAACCCCAAACTGCACAGTTAAGAGGGTGTCCCGGTTCTAAGGTGCTGGGGCCTGTGCAGCCCGGGTGCTGGGTGTGCAAAGGGGGGAGGGGAAGAGATAATCTGCGGGGTTGGGGCAACATGGGGGGGGGGCGGCCCTGGCAGCTGGGAGACACTCCCCTCCGGCCTCCCAGCCCTCCCCTTGGAGCGCCTGTGAGCCCGCCTGAAGGCCGGGGCTCAGGACTGCAGTGGGCCCTCAGAGCTTCTTCCTTAGCCCCCCACCCCCCCCCCCCGGGGCCCCAGTAGCTTCAGGGCCCCTTGGACCATCTCTGTGTCCTTACCCACCACCTCGGCGTCTGGCCTCCTTTCTGCTCCTCACACACCCCAAGTACTTCCCCACAGTCCGCCTTGGCTGCTACTTCTCCTTGGCCTCAGCGTCTCTGCATCCATCTGCAGGCCGCTCTCCCTCCCACCGCTCCATCAATCATCCTGCATTTCCTCTGTGGTGCATGTCCCAATATGGAATTGCTCATTCCTCAGTGCACTGTCTACTCCCAACTAGAGTGTCAGCTCCACCAGGGCAGGGACCACGTGGCTTGTTGTCCCACTGCAGAGTAGACATTTAATAAATACATGTTGACGGAATGAATGAGCAAATCCAAAATATGGTACTTAGGTGCCCAAGACCCACTGGAACCCTTCTTGTTGCAGATTAATGAGTCCAACTGATAGTCTTATTCTCCACACCCACCTGAAGAAATGCCCATCATTGGTGATGGAGCTATTGGGGGATACTCTACTAAAAACCAGCATGAGTGAGGCTGTGGTCCAGACCTGTCTGCATGCCAACGCCCCTTTCACACACACACACACACACACACACACACACACACACACACATACACACACACACACACACACACCCCAAAACTCTGGTGCATTTTCACAGCTGGTTTCTCCTTCTCCTGGTAGACCTCTTGGCCCAACACTCAGACTGGATGCTGACTCAGCAAATGACCTCACAGAAGAAAAGGACTAGTCATCCCAGCTCACCTGGGGAGCTCCTGCCAACATCCCAAACCTTGGGAATTTTCCAGAGCCATCATGGACTAGATGCTCAGAAATCCCTGAATATTTTATTGATATTTCATTTGTATTGAGAGGATTTACACTTGCCAAAATAATAATGAAAATGACCATTATATATTGAGTTCCTATACCAGGCATGAATCCTGTTTTAGTCAGCTCAGGCTGCCATAATAAAATTCCATAGATTGTATGGCTTAAATAAGAGACACTTATTTCTCACCGTTCTAGAGTCTGGGAAGTCCAAGATCAAGGTGCTGGCAGACTCAGTTCCTGGTGAGGCCTGCTTCCTGGCTTACAGATGGCCACCTTCTCGCTGGGTGCTCACCATGATGGCGAGAGAGGGAGGTCTGGTGTTTCTTCCTCTTCTTATAAGGGCACTAATGTCATCATGGGGTCCCCACCCTCATGACCTCAGATAAACGTAATTACCTCCCAAAGAGCCTACCTCCTATTACCATCAACTGGAGGTTAGGGATTCCGCACACAAACTCGGGCGTGGGGGTGTGGGAGGTACTCATACACGCAGTCCACAACATTCCCTATATCAGTTATAATCTATGGAAATGCCACAAAGTAAGGGACTAACTGCATTTAATAGGACTCCCAGGTGCAGGGGGTGATGTGACTTACTCAAGGTCACACAGTAAAACCAAAGGTCAGTGGCCTCCTCCTGTAGTAAGCTGTCCCCGCAAACTTGCTAACTCACGCCATCACACAGAGATCGCACAACAAGCCCTGGGGCCTGGCTGGGCTGGCAGTCAATCATGGAGTTTGTTGCTGAAAACAATCTCAGAAAGATGATATCCTGAGTTGGATACTACCTTTTTCCCTAAGCATCACATTTTGGATTTGTTTATTCCCACAAGGATTTGTAGAGTGTCTAGTGGGCCGAGGAATACAGCAATGAGCAAGCCAGCAGGTTCCTGCCCTGGCAGATCTGACCCTCTAGTGGGGGAGTAGGCAGTGAACAGATGCATTAATAATTACATATTGGGGTACGCGCTGTCAGGGATATGCAAAATGATGGGTGTAGAGCAATGGGGAGGGAGAGCGCTCCTGCCAATGGGTGGTCAGGAGAGTCCCTCAGAACAAGAGACAGGCCAGGGACTCTGAGAGGGACACAGCGATGAAGGTCAGTGCCCTGTCCCTGCATTTCAGAATCACACCTGTGGGCTCAAGGCCCTGTGTTCAGAGGGGCATCCACATCACAGGTCCCAGTGCTGGCTGCTTCGCTGGCCACGGGGCCTCCCCCTCACCTCCACCTTCTCCACAATGGCCCCCAACCCCCACCCCCCCACCCCCCCACACACACACCTCGCTTTTGTCTTTGTATTGATTTTACCACATCCGAGAAGTTTTTAACAGGAGAAAGGGCCTACCAATGGGGTTGTTTGAGGACAAGGAAACGAGCCACTTGCTGTGATGAATGTTCTTGAAAAGCAATTTATTTTTCACGGGTAGCTTGCCGGCTCGGGAACAAAAGTGCTTTGGCTGCCTGTCAAATATTAACAGAGGCTAACTGTTTTCTCGGCATTTCTCTTTCCCCGCACACGCTCGCTCGCGCCTCTCCCTATGCAGGACAGAAATGACATCAAGTTCAAGGGCTCCCTGGGGTCCCCTCCCAAGATAAAGTGGCAGCTGTTTTCGCGGGGCTCGGAGACCTGCCTCCTGCCCACCCTCCCCCTTCACTCACTGGTTTCCCAACAGCGCTTGCACTTTCAGGCCCTTCTCCCTCTCCTGGTGGGAGGGGAAGGAGCGGGTCCCCAGGAAATGAGAGATCAGGTGGAAACCCTGAAAATGCCCCTGCTGCCCTCAGCGCCAGGAGCTTCCCTGTGGTCTCCACAGTTTGGTGAGAGGGGAAGTAACCCTGCACCTTTGCCTCTGGACTCCTGCCTCATCCCCACGAAGCCGCCACGCTCGCAGCGTGAGGCAGCTCTGCCCAGATGTTCTCTGTGTTCCCGCAAGGTCACGGCCCCTGAGGAGGATGCTCAGGCACCGCAGTGCCTCCAGGGGAGAGTTCCCGGGGGAGGTGGCAGAGGCCACTGCGCTCCCCACAACTCCCTCAGCCCTGCTTTTCCCAGACGGTGTTCGTGCCTGGCTGTTTGTGGCCGCCCTTCACATTCCTGGGAAATATGACAGCGACAGCAAAACAGGGATTAGGTTTCCAGCTGGGCCTCCCAGGACTGGCGGAAGGTCCGGTGTCTGAGCCTCACTGTTACCTGAGACTGAATTTCAGCAATAATCCCAGGAAGCCAGCCTCCTGCTGGAGCGCATCCTGCTAGGCGGACAGACCGCGGCCGCGTCTCGCCCTGCTCGCCCAGGAGCTGACTCCTGCTGTGCATTTGCCAAAGGGACCAGCTGATGGGGACCCTCAGCCCCGGGTGTCCTGCCAGATCATATCAAAGGTGTGTCTGGAAATGGGACTGACTCCCCAGCAGAGGTGGAACTGGGGATTTGGGTGGTTATCCTGAGCGGGAGGGACATTTCTCATCTCAGTAATTAGGGAATAGAAGCCTCATCTCCTGTGAAAACAACCTGAGACACGGAGAAGGTGGGCTCCCTTCGGCCCTTCTGCTCCTCCTGATTCTGAGCTTAGACAGGTCTCTGACGTAGGCCCCCCATCAGCTCTTCCAGGCTGCGGAGGCGGCGTGGGAGGTGGGACCTGGCCACCGCCTCTGGGAGCCAGGGCTGCAGTAGCCAGGCTCCCAGACGGCCTGGCCTCCAATGAGCATGGCCTCCTGGCTGCCCTGCCGTCAGCCCCTCCCACTGAATGCAGCTGGCCTTTTGACTGCTAGGATGTGAGGGAAGCCATACCTGTACTTCCAAGGCTACTCACGGAAAGCCTTCCGCCTCCGCCAGGGTCTCTGGGCCGCGCCTGGAGGCAGCAGGCTCCCCGCAGGAGGTCTGTGCCTGCGAGCACCGCGCTGGGGGAGCCTGCACAGCGAGGCCGTGTGGAAGGAGGGCCCCGCGGTCCCAGCTCTCCCAGCCGCCCCAGCGGGGCGCCAGACCTGCAGTGAGAGGCCGCCTTGGACAACCTGCCCAGTGACCCCATCTCCGGCCACCACCTACACTGCAAGCACGAGAGACCCCACGTGAAAACCACCCAGCTGAGTCCAGCCAACTCTTGACAAATTAATAAACTGCTATTGTAAGCCACTAAGCTTTGGAGTGTGCTGTAACGCAGCGCACGAAACCCAGAAAGAGGCCCTGGCCTGGGGGAGCAAGGGCTCTGCGAGGGGTCCCCGCCCAGCGGGCGGGTGGTCCAAGCCGGGCTTTAAACTCATTCAGCCAGGGAGCCTTCTGTCCGGGGAAGTCCCAAGTAGACTCTGAGTCGTGAAGGAAATGAAAGCACAGGAGCTCTCTTTCAAAGGATGGGAGACCCTGACCAGTCTCTCCTTTCCCACAAGCCCCTGCAGCAGCCCCTGGGAAGTGAACGAGCCCCCCCCCCCCTGCCCTCCCAGGACATGCAGATTCCAGCCCAGATGTTCCTCACCCACAGGCACCTGCACGGGGCATGCTGGCCACGCCCGGTGCTGTGCCCGCAGTGGCCATGCGGGGGCCTCCACACATCCGAGAGCTACACACTCGAGCATCTTCCTTTTTCTGCAGGTGGGAGAGGCCCTGGGTGCCCCCAGCACCCACATCCTTTGGTGGCACCCTGCCTTCCTTCCCCAAAGGACACGAGGGTCATGGCCCAGCCAGCCCCCCTGAAAGGCTGGTACACATTTTCCGCCAAGAGACATCGTTACCACCTCTGCTTCCAGCTCACCTTTGAGGCAGAGAGGAGGCAACTCTCTATAATCCCTGTCGCCCTAATGGAGAAACTGAGGCCCAAAGAAGTTCAAGTTCCCAGCAAGGAAGAGCGGAGGTTGCTGCAGCCCAGTCCCAGCCTGTCCTCAAGCAGCACCCCCTGCTCCGCCCCTCATGCGTGAAGGCGGTGGCTGCGGGCCTGCAGGGGGATGCGCCTTCCCCTTCCCAAACCAAGCCTAGCTGAACCCCAAGTCTTTCCCCAGACCTCTTCAGGACAGAGGGACGCAGCACAGCCCCTCCCACCTGGGTTATCCCAGGTGATGCGGAGACTGCGTCTCTCCCGGAGATGGCGACTGCCCAGCAGCCACGGCCTCCCCACGGAGACAGCGTGTACCGCATAGATCTTGTTCCCTTTCATCCTTATCGCCACATCCCCCCCGAACTCTGTTTTGCTCATCATGCTGACTTCTCCTCGGGGAGAGCAAGGACTTGCATAATAAGCACTTGACTCATCTCCAAAGCCAAGTTTGTTCCAATGGGTTTGACTTTCAACCTCCCCATGTCTCCTTGAAAAGATGAACCGCGGTTTTGTACCACAGGACATGCCAGGAATAGCGCACATAGAGCGTTTTCGGGAGGGGGTTCATGAGAAAGAGGCTGCGGGTCGGCCAGACATCTACAAGGTGCCATTAAGATGATGGACGCCTTTTTCCATGGTGCCTTGGGCGATCCATTGAGCTTTATTATTCATCTCTTCCCCAGAGAGGTCGCCGTGTGAGGGTGTCCGTGCTCCTTTGGCCAGGACACAGCTCTGGGGACCACACTTGCATCTTGGGAATAGAGGATGCGGGAGCAGGACCTCGAACGCTCTTTCTCCGGAGAGCTGGCAGCCCAGTGCACCCCTGCCTGGAAGCAGGGCTTGGGCAAAACAGACCAGGGTCCCTTCCAGGCCACCGTGGCCATGTCACAGCCACCATGTCTCCCTCACCACCATCGCCTCTTCCCTGCGACCATCACCTCTCCCCCAAATCAGCAGATTCTACCAACAGTCTGCACCTTCCCGTCAAGGAGGAAATCCAAAAGGCAAATCCAGATTCCTGACCAATGTAGAAATGTCTGAACACACTGCACAAACAATAATAATACCGCCCCCCATTACCCTGTCTCTGTAATGACCGAGGGCTGGGCCAGGGGCCTGACACTACCTGCAAAGCCGGTTTGGCCTCTCGCCTGTCCAGAGCCTTGGAGAGGCTAAGAAACTTGCTTCTTAGTAGGTAAATGGCAGAGCTGCGTTCAAATAATGCCCATCTTGTTCCGAAGTCCACCATGTTCTTCCCATTAGCGGCACTGCCCGCGCAAGTCAGCGGGCAGAATCTGCTGCGGCAGAAATAAGAGGCTGGACTCAAGGCCTGGGAGGAACTGGGTCGACCTAAGCCAAACAACAGGGGCTGGCAGCCTCCCTGCCTCCCTGCCTCCATCCTCCCAGCCAGCACTCCCTGGCTGGCCTCCCTGCGGCAGGGCCCAGGCGAAGCAAAGGATGTGGAGCTGGGTGGGTCCTGAGGGAGCATTCAGTGCTTCCTTCAAGGACCAATGGGGGAAGGGAATTGGGAACGGAGGACCTGCTATGTGATAGAACCATCCACACAGGCTCTTGGTGACCCTTAGAGAAAGCCCATGAGAGGGGTATTGCCTTATCGACTTCACAGATGGGAAATAAAAGCTTGGCAGGGTCACAGGACCCAAGACATGCCGGTTCCATCCAGACCTGTGGACTCCAAGGACTCCCCACGCGTGCCCACTGCTGCCCCCGACTGCGTCGGCATGGAAAGAGCCTGCCTCACACCCTAGAGCAGTGGTTCTCAACCTTTCTAATGCCGTGACCCTTTAATACAGTTCCTCATGTGGTGGTGACCCCCAACCATAAAATTATTCTCTACAGCAGCGGTTCTCAACCTGTGGGTCGTGACCCACAGGTTGAGAACCGCTAGCAGGGTCACCTAAGACCATCGGAAAACACAGATATTTACATTACGATTCATAACAGTAGCAAAATTACAGGAAATCAACTCCCTGTTCACCGCTCTAGGCATCACCCTCTTGGGACACTGACCAGACAGGACCATGTGAGAGAGGCCTTGTCCCAGAATCACCGTCAGGAGCGAATGGAGGGATTATTATTAAAAAGAACAGTTTTTCCTTCTCTTGTTTTCCAGAAATGGGCTCTGCTTTAAAAATTCTTTTTCCCTCCTTTGGGAATATTATAATTATTTTTGTTTACACTATCGACTAGCTTTTAAAAAAATATATATTTTTCTTGATTTCAGAGAGGAAGGGAGAGAGAAACATCAATGATGAGAGAGAATCATTGACCAGCTGCCTCCTGCACACCCCACACTGGGGATGGAGCCCACAACCCGGGCATGTGCCCTGACCGGGAATCAATCTGTGACCTCCTGGTTCATAGGTCGATGCTCAACCACTGAGCTGCTTTGGCCGGGCCTCGACTAGCTTTTTAAGGTTTTTCTGTGTAAATACAGCAAAGATGAATTCCAGGCGAACTCCTGTCTGAATTACTCTGAGCTGAGCATGGAGGGCCCGCATGAGTGGCTCTGGCTGCACCCTGAGTCTAGAGAGGAAGAATGCATTACCTCCGACTTTCCAAGAGCAGCTGGATGGCCAAGACCCGTCCCCTGGGAGACGGTCTGATCGATGAGCCTTCCCACGCGCCCCACAGGCCCTGTGACCCCGGGCTCCCTCCCCGACCCTGGCCAGGGAGCACGCTCTGTCCAGAAAGGGCAGGTGCACACAGTGTTCACTCCTGGCCTTTGCCCCACCCCCATCTCTGCCCCAGAATAGGAACCAATTAGAGCCCCAAAAGCCCCCTGGCCCTCTGCCTTCCTATTGCTTTGGCCATGGAAGCCCTGGCAGGAGAAGGGAGAGAGGAGGTTGAGATTGGGGTGCTTATTTCTCTGGGTCTTCGCCAGCAGGCCCCTCAGGCTAGCCGTCCTCTACACACAGGCCTCAGCGACTCCTGCCCTTTGCCCCTGGCCTCTGGGTGGTCAGGGCCTCTGTGACCAGCCTCGGCTGCTGCGCTGGTCCCTGTGGTTTCCGGACACCCTGTCCAGTGCCTCCATTCGACTCTCCGTACATCGTGCGTCCATCTGTTTCCTGGCCCAGGCCGGCCTTTCCAGGGAACATGGATAACAGTAATAGGAGCTGCCGCTCGCAGGAGGCTCCTGCAGCCAGCATTTCACCTGTGCATTTGCACAGTTTTCACCTGTGCGTGTTGCACAGTTCTCACCTGTGCGTGTTGCACAGTTCTCACCTGTGCGTGTTGCACAGTTCTCACCTGTGCGTTTGCATAGTTCTCACCTGTGTGTTTGCATAGTTCTCACCTGTGCATGTTGCACAGTTCTCACCTGAGCATGTTGCATAGTTCTCGCCTGTGCGTTTGCACAGTTCTCACCTGAGCATGTTACATAGTTCTCACCTGAGCATGTTGCATAGTTCTCACCTGTACACATTGCACAGTTCTCACCTGTGCATTTGCATAGTTCTCACCTGTGCGTGTAGCACAGTTCTCACCTGACTATGTTGCATAGTTCTCACCTGTGCGCATTGCATAGTTCTCATCTGTGTGTGTTGCATAGTTCTCACCTGTGTATGTTGCATAGTTCTCACCTGTGTGTGTTGCATAGTTCTCACCTGTGTGTGTTGCATAGTTCTCACCTGTGTGTGTTGCATAGTTCTCACCTGTGTGTGTTGCATAGTTCTCACCTGTGTGTGTTGCATAGTTCTCACCTGTGCATGTTGCACAGTTCTCACCTGAGCATGTTGCATAGTTCTTGCCTGTGCGTTTGCACAGTTCTCACCTGAGCATGTTGCATAGTTCTCACCTGTACACATTGCACAGTTCTCACCTGTGCATTTGCATAGTTCTCACCTGTGCGTGTAGCACAGTTCTCACCTGACTATGTTGCATAGTTCTCACCTGTGCACATTGCATAGTTCTCACCTGTGTGTGTTGCATAGTTCTCACCTGTGTGTGTTGCATAGTTCTCACCTGTGTGTGTTGCATAGTTCTCACCTGTGTGTGTTGCATAGTTCTCACCTGTGCGCGTTGCACAGTTCTCACCTGTGCGTTTGCATAGGCCTCACAGCAGCCCTCTGAGGAAGGGTTCCCCACTTTCCAGATGAGGGAAACCAAAGTGACAGGTGCTGAGTAACGTGTCCAATGTGCTCGTTGGTAACTGGGAAGCAGGACGAGAGACAGGCAGGTGCCTCCCAGAAGCCACCCACTTTCTGCTGCGCTGCACTGCCTCCTGGTGGAGCATGGTCTCAGGTGGCAGCCTTGAGAGTCCAGGGATCACCAGCACCCTGGGTCAGCCCCCCTCATCGCAGCACCAGCGTGACCCCTCTGCACTCTACCTCAATGCAGGCCCCTGACCACCGGGTCTTCCACAGAGACTGGGGCTCTCCTTGCGTCCATCGGCACCAAGGCTTGGACCTGTCACCTGGCCACAGCTCTTGCCATCCTCCGGGAAGCAGGGCGCTCTGACTTCACCGGCCCGTGACCCCGCCTGTCTCAGGCCCCTCCCCACTTCTGTCTCTGGATCTGCCTCTCATTTGCTTTTTCCGTCTTTTCCCTCCTCACTAACCTCTCCCCTCTTTCACTTCCCCTCTTGTTTCTCCATTTCACAAAATTGTTCACCAGTTTCTGAAGATTAATGAAGAAAAAATAGAACTAACTGCTTTTTAGACAATTAATAAGGCACATCACCAGGAGAAATAATCAACACAAAGTACGCAACACGAGGTTTAAATCAGCAGTTGAGGGGGAAAGTACGACTAACAACTAACACAAGAATCATCATCCCTGTGATGTTTAGATCTGCACAACGTGCCCAAGAGAAATTGGACAGGTAGAAATAATGGCTACACACACTCACACACACATACTTACACACTCATACTCACTCACACACACACACACACACACACACACACACACACACTCACACACACACACTCACACACACTCACGCTCACACACACACACTCACACACATACACACTCACACACACATACTTACACACTCACACACACATACACACACTCACACACACACATACATAATCACACTCACATACACACATACATACACATCCTCACTCACACACACACATACATGCACATACGCACACACACATACACAACAGAAGCAGAAGTGAAACTAAATACACAAAAATCTGACGTCTGAGTTACTTATAAAAGTTTGTTATAAAAATTAAACAGAAAAGATCTTATTTAATAAACTAGAGGCCCAGTGCACAAAATTCGTGTGTGTGGCGGGGTGTCCCTCAGCCCAGCCTGCATCCTCTCCAATCTGGGACCCCTCGAGGGATGTCCACTGGGATCGGGCCTAAACGGGCAGTCGGACATCCCTCTCACAATCCAGGACTGCTGGCTCCCAACTGCTCACCTGCCTGCCTTCCTGATTGCCCCTAACTGCTTCTGCCTGCCAGCCTGATCACCCCCTAACCATTCCCCTGCCAGCCTGATTGATGCCTAACTGCTCCCCTGCCAGCCTGTTTGCCCCTACCTGCCGTCCCCTGTAGGCCTGGTCACCCCTAACTGCCCTTCCCTGCAGGCCTGGTCCCCCACAACTGCTCCCCACTGCAGGCCTGGGTCCCCCCCAACTGCCCTTCCCTGCAGTCCCAGTCGCCCCCAACTTCCCTCCTCTGCCGGCCTGGTGACCCCTAACTGCCCTCCTCTGTAGGCCTGGTCCCCCCCAACTGCTCTCCACTGCAGGCCTGGTCCCCCCCATCTGCCCTTCCCTGCATGCCTGGTCACCCACAACTTCCCTCCTCTGCCGGCCTGGTCCCTCCCAACAGCCCTCCCCTGCTGGCCATCTTGTGGTGGCCATCTTGTGTCCACATGGGGGCAGGATCTTTGACCACATGGGGGCAGCCATCTTGTGTGTTGGAGTGATGGTCAATCTGCATATTACTCTTTTATTAGATAGGATAGAGGCCTGGTGCATGGGTGGGGGCCGGCTGGTTTGCCCTGAAGGATGTCCCAGATCAGGGTGGGGGTTCCCTTGGGGTGTGGGGCGGCCTGGAAGAGGGGGCCTGTGGTGGTTTGCAAGCCGGCCACGCCCCCTGGCGACCCAAGTGGAGGCCCTGGTATCTGGGGTTTATTTATCTTCTACAATTGAAACTTCGTAGCCTGGAGCGGAGCCAAGCCTTCTGCTTGCTCCGTGGCAGCAGCCATTTCTGTTGGGGTTTATGTATCTTCTATAATTGAAATTTTGTAGCCTTAAGTGGAGGCCTGGGCAGGCCAGGGTGTGCGGAAAGCTTGGCTTCCTCCATTGCCAGGGGCAACCCTAGCCTCTTTCTCTTTCCAGCTCCGTGGCTGCCACCATTTCTGTTTAGATTTGTTTACCTTCTATAATTGAAACTTTGTAGCCTTGAGTGGAGGCCTAGGCCAGCAAGGGCAGGCGGAAAGCTTGGCTTCCTCCATTGCCTGGGAAACCCAAGCCTCCCTCCTGCTCTCTGTGGTTGTAGCCATCTTGGTTGGGTTTATTTGCATATTTGCTCCTGATTGGCTTGTGGGCGTGGCTTATGGGTATAGCGGAGTGATGGTTAATTTGCATATTACTCTTTTATTAGATAGGATAGAATTTCAATAAAATACCAGAGTGAAAAAATAACAAAAGTATACTGTATAAATACCTAGAATTAAATTGGCATGGTATTTGAAAAATAGTTTCACAATGAGATGTCATCAGTATTGGCATAATCCTATTAAAGTGTAAATATTAAAATAGTTTTAGAGTCAAAATGTTAAAGGGGTTGAGTGAAAATGTCAGAGCCAAAAGACTGAGGACATAATGCACATGTCACCTCCAAAGGGCCCTCAAGTGCCCTCTACCCACCCCTTCCCACATCCCGGCCTGTTCCCAGTCCAGGCCCCCATCTCTGAGTATGACCTCCAGCCACCCCTCCCCTTCACAGCCTCCTCTTACCCTCTGCTACCGATGCCTCACCCGTTCCCAGCCCTGATTATGATTGAAGTGTTCTCTTTGCGTCTCACAGCCCAACTCTCCAGGCCCAGACAAGCCCCGAGTCCCCTAATGGTGTTGACCCAGAGAGCTTGGTTCCCACCAACTGCACCCCAGGCCAGCCACTTATCGCTGCTGCTGGAAGCCTCTGGAACCCCAGGCAAACAGGCTCCCAGAGCCCCGTGCAGAGGGCCAGAGCTGCAGGGTGGGAGCCAGGCAGAGTCCCTGAGAATATCAACAACAACAAAGCTAAATGTCTTGAGTACCTACCAACTGTCAGACATTCTTACGTACATTGCATAGATTATTCCTAAACCTCAAGTCAATCCTGCAGGGCAGCTATTAACTCCTTCTTCCAGAAAGATAACTGGGCTCAGAACGATTAAACACCTTGCCCAAGGCCATCCAGGCATTAAAAGGCGGACTTGAAATTCGAACACATACCTAACTGGATTCTGAAGTCCATTATGATCTCCACTCTGGTGATGGCGGACTCCTGCTGGGAACCACCAGCACAGCAGAGAGAGAGAAAATAAGTATCACTAGAAGGCTTCAGAGAGCTTCCAAGGAGTGAGGAATTGTGGTGTCGAGACTGAGCAGAGAGAAGCCTGGAGTGGTGATTCCAGCAGGGCCTCGTTCTTCCAGGACAGTGGTCGGCAAACTGCGGCTCGAGAGCCACATGCAGCTCTCGAGCCGCGGTTTGCTGCTCTGTTGACTAATGAGTTTGCCAACCACTGACCTAGACTCTCGATTCCAATAATTACAGGCTGTTGTTGTTCCTTGTAATTAAGCCCCTATCCCAGTGGTCGGCAAACTCATTAGTCAACAGTGCGACAAACCGCGGCTCATGAGCCGCATGTGGCTCTCGAGCCGCAGTTTGCCGACCACTGCTCCAGGAGGTCCTGAAGAAATGCAGAATGCAGGCCCAGACTTTAAATTCCTGTTTAATAAGCTCAAGGAAATAAAAGATAAGGTTGAAATTTTACTAAAGAAGATTATCTATGAAAAACTTGAAATTCTAAAACTGAAAAAAGAGACAATTGAGAGCACCTTGGGTGGATTTAAGAGCTAATTAGGCACTGCTGTAGAGAGAATTAGTGAACTGAAAAATACAATGAACGAAAATATCCAGAGGGAAGCTCAATGAAATAAAAGGATGGGACAAATGGAAAAGAGCATGAGAGACACATGGAATATGGTTAAGATGTCAGGGCTATAGTTGGGAATCTAAGAAGGAGAGAAGAGGGAGGATGGAGCAGGACACCCATCTGAACAGAGAGGAGCTGAGGGTTTCCCCAGGGGTGTGCTCTTCCCATTTAATTCATTCCAAGTTATTCAAATTCCCGGGTTCCTTTGTCTTTGCTCTCCCCATTCTATTTCCCATCATCTTTTGTTCCTAATTGGTGCTTTTTGAAAATAATTATGGTTCAGGTATTGACCACATGCAACATTAGTGAATCAGGAGGCAGCATTTCCTGGGGGTGGGGGGTCGGGGGTGGAGAAATAAGGAAGGGGAGAATCCCTCTTTCCTTGGATAACAGAATGTAAGGTCTGGAACTGCTGCAACTATTTTTGGAGCAGAAAAGAGTAGGCTTGGGAGGAAAGTGACATCATAGACACAGAAAAAGTGCTTAGGTCACCCAATTAAGGCATGCCTGAAGCCAACCACACACACACACACACACACACACACACACACGTGCGCACACGCACACGCACACGCAAGCACACCTGGTTGACTGGGTGTTTCAATTTCTTTTTAAGCCAGTTTGATCTGCTTGTGGATACTTACGACCAACGCTACCCTAAGCGATATAAAATTTTGGAAATACAGCTACTTTTCAGAAAGTATGAAACCATATCTATCCTGAAGTGTATGCAAGGGCCTCTGCACCCACTCCAACATTTAGTTTTGTTATTTTGAAATCTGATAGGCAAAACGATAAAATGTTACCTTTAGTTCTAATTTGCCTATCTGATATCTCCATTGGAGTTGAGTTTTTAATGTGTTTATTAACATTTGAATTTCCTGTCTTGTGTGTTCTCTATGGCTGTGATTCACTAAGACCTGAGATTTCCATCCCCCGCCCCCGCCCCCTTGCTTCCATTGTTCAATTTAACTCAAATGAGCCAGTGCGTTTGCACAAGCCTCACCAGGCTGAGGGTCAGGCACTCTGCTGCAGAGGGCAGGACCCATGGACTCAAGTGCGGCAGCCTGTCCTGGGGAGACGGACCCTCTAGTGGGCAAACATCTGGACCGAAAGGCCAATGTGCCATGGGCAGGAGGAGATAGGAGGCTGCATCCATCGGGACTTTCTTACATGTTATGGTCACTGAGTTATTTGGAATTACTTCTACCATCTGGTCTTGTGCTTTATTTATATTTGCTTTTCCTCTGCTTATTTTTCCTTCTGTTTCTCTGTCTTCATTGTATTGAATTCTCTCTGTTCTCCCATTCCACCAGTTTTAAAGTTATACATTCTATTTCTATTATTTTAGTGTTAACCCACTATATTTTAACATGAGTATCTAAGGCTAATCAGTATCTTTATCCTTCAGCCTATAATAGAGTTTACAATTGTTTAACTTCAATCAACCTTTGAACATTGATCATGTTATTACTGTATAGTATGTCACTTCCATCTGACTTTTAAATCCCTCCCACAAATTCGTATTTTTAAAAATAATAAGTGCTTATGTGGACTTAGCAACATGCTCACTAATTTCTTTGCTTGCTTTGCTGCTTTTGTCACACCTCTTCTTCTGGACTCAACTTCGTTGTTACTGAAAAAATCCTTTATTAATTCCTAAGTGAGAGACTATGAGTAAACACTCATTCAACTTTTGTTTAATAGCTGTCTAATTCATCCTCATTCACCAATAATTGTTTAGCTTGACATCAGTGATCACATTGACAGTTTAGTTTTCTTCAGTTCTGTGATGATTTTTTTCCATCATCTCCTGGCATCAGTGTTTGCTGCTGAGAAGTCTGTTGTCAGCCTAACTAACATTTCTTTTTCATTACTCTGTCTCTGCTCTGTCTGCTGTTTGCAGTTTATAAGTGATGTGTCTAGGTGCTCCCGTTTCACCTGTTTGGAACTCCATGTGTCTCTTCAATCTTTCTTCACTATTCCCTCTTTCTGGAGAGAACATGTATCTGCACCATTTCGTTCTGTCCACCAGTCTCTTAACATCACTGTCACATTTCCCCCCCTATACCTTTTTGTTGAAGTTTTCTCAGATGTGTCTACTAACTCTCTGCTTCTATCTATTTAGCTGATGCATTGAATTATTAATGTTAATTACTACATTTGTTTTATTTCTTGAGGTCTATTTAGTTATTTTTCAAATTTGTCTCTTATTTTATGATTTTTTTCTTTTTTACCTCTTTAAATATTTTAATCATATTTATTTTTATTTTTACTTATTTTTTGTGGATTAAAACAACAAACATTTATTACCTCACACAGTTTCTGGGGTCAGGAGTTTTCAGTAGCTTAGCTGGGAGGTTTTGGTTCTGGGTCTTTAATGAGGTCTTAATGAAGATATTTGCTGGGACTCCAGTCATTTGAAATCTTGTCTGAGTCATAGGATCCACTTCCAAGCTCATACCTGCCCATGAGAGTTAGCAGGCCTCATCCACCCCAGCTGTGTGTGGAGACCTCGGTTTCTCCTCACGCGGCATCTCCATAGACTACTCTCCATATGGCAGCTCGCTTCCCCAGAGCCGAGCCTCGGTGTCATCTTCACTTTACAATCTCTTTCTGTTCAATTCTAGGCTATTTAATTACAGTGGGACCTCAGTTCTCTAACTTAATTCAGTCCAGAAGGCTATTCGAAAACCAAATCACTTTTCCCATTAGAAATCATGTAAATTGAATTAATCCGTTCCAAACCCCCAATTGATTCCCTGTTTTAACCTTTCTCATATATAGTACATGTCTATTTTACTGTTTAATCTTTAAACAAACACTTTAAAAACAAAATGACATGTAATGTAAATGAAAATTTAACAAAAAGGAAAGGAAAGGTACAGTAAAAAAAAATGAAAATTTTACAATAATTATAAGCAGCAACAAAAGCAAAGAATCATGACAATATTCACAGCACAGTATCCTGAGATTGTAACGTGGTGAACTGACTCGGTTCACGATTCTCCTTTGTTTGTCACCGGGAGACGCGTGACTGATCACACAGTATCAGCATGAAAGGGTTGTCGGGTTGAGAAGCGAAGTGTTCCAGATGGGAGACGTTCGAGAAACGCGGTCCCACTGTATTTCAAGTTGTTAGCACGAGAATCTCCTCTCCATCGACTCCATTCAGAACTACTTCAAGTAAAAGCAAGCTTAATGTTGCAGCCAGGGCCAGGGCAGCCCACAGAGCCACATCGTCTACGAGCGAAGGAGGGCGGTCCCTGAGCAAGGTGGGGTGCTTACCCTGGAGAAGGAGACATCAGACAGAAATCGAAGCTGTCCTCTTCAAAGAGAAGCCTACCCGTTCCCAAAGCCAGCCCATCCTGCCGGCAGCTCAGCCGTCAAGCCCGATCAGCCACCTGTATCTCCCCATCACGGTTTCACGATGCACGGGAACACCCCGGTTCTCCGGTATCTCACACCCACAGGTTCACTTTGAAGCTTTTCTCTGATTTCCGCCTGTCCCATATTCTAAAGTAGTGAGCTCCAAAATGTGTCTTTAAAGTAGGACTTAGTCGTTATTGGCATCATTAATTCTCATTGGCGCTTCTTTGGAAATCCCTGGTCCAGAATATGATGGGATGGATTCCACATTCCTCTGATAAGATGCCTTAGCAATTCCAGACCTCAGTCATGCCTCTCCTCTCCAGAGATGAGCTCTCGGCCTCTGAGTCTGTTCTCAGGGCACACACCATCCTCGCTGGCAGGCCTGGCCTCCCACTGTGCAGTCAGACAGGCCACTTCTGACCTCAGCCCTACCACGGAGAAGCTGTGAGAACTTTGGTAATTTACTTAATTTCTCTGAGTCTCGGTTCACAGTGATGCTCACTCCCAAGGCCTGGGAGAGGAACTATTCAAGGAACTATTGGCAAGGTACCCCTCCGGGTGGGAGCTCACCCTCCTCTGCTCTTGCTGACCGTGGCTCCTTGCTCAAGGCCTTGCCGCTCCTCAACCACTGGCCTGCCCCTGACACCTGCTAACTGGCCGGTGCTTGGCCTCTAGCTTTTAACAGTCACGCATCTTTGTCTTGATATAGCCTCCCATCTGAACTATGACCCTTGACCTAAAATACCTGCTCTTCCCTCCACCCCACCACCAAGATTTCACCATTAGCTCATGGTCTCATGTGACCCCTGACCCCGGAACTCCAGGCTTGGGTGCAGCCCCACTGGAATGGGTGGGGAGAGAAGTGGGAGAGAAGGACAGGTGGTGTGGGGAGGTGATGGAGGCCATGCTAAGAGATGTCCCTCGTGGTTCTCTTTCATCTTGAGCGAACATCTGTGGCTTCCACGTTGTCACAAAACAAACAGAAGCGAGTCTATGTGTCACAACCCACAGCTCGTTTCGCGGATCTTTGACCATGCTTTCATGTCCCCGACAGTGGCAAGCTTTCCCCCTGGGAAGTCAGGGGCATCTGCCACGCCCCGCGCCCCCCTTGCCCTGGCGACGTGATGCTGGCACTCCCTGGCTGATGTCACCCCGCAGTCACCTTTCATGTGTGCACAGCTGTCGCTGCGTGGGGTTCCAGGGGGCCAAGCTGTGTCCCTGCCGCTCCCCCTCCTGCCTCTCCAGGACCCCAGCCGCTGACTCACGGGTTCTCCACTCACGAAGGGCTTCCTGCTCTGCCGCTTTGGGGCACTCTTCCCAGTTTTGAACAAATGCCTGTCGGCTCACTATTGCCTTTCCTGGGGCCATGGGGGGGGGGGGGAGGCAGTGTGGGCGTGGAGGGGGTCTCCTTATTGCTTACCCTCCAGGTGGGACGCAGCTCACAAGTCCCAAGCTTGGCACTCAGGTCCTCACACTCTCCCCTGATCCGGGGCTCATCTGTGGATCCAATGTTCATCTCTCCCCACTCCACTCCCCGCGACTCCTCCTCCAGGGACAACTTCGGGTCACAGTTCCTCTGACAAAGCTATGATTAGCCACCTGGGGAGGGGAGCTGGCACGGGCACGGGGCTCGTGTCCATGCCTCCTGTCCCCTCACCTGCTTGCAGAGTGCGCAGAACCAGGACCTTCACACAGGGCTGCAGACCTTGGCCGTGGTGCCCGAGGCTCTTGTGCCCTCCTCCGCGCCCCCGTGTCCTCACCTAGAGAGTGAGGGCGCCATACCCAGCCCTCAGAGCGGCAGGCGGGCTAAATGGGAAGAACTGCCCCGTGACACATCATTACACCTCAGGGTCGTATTTACGACCCCATCATAATGGGCCAAGCTCATGGCACACAGACTAATTTATAGTGTCTTCGCCCAGAGCCACACGGAGATCCCTGCAGATGAGCAATCTCTGCACAGAGAGGTCGAGTGACTTTCACCGGGTCACACAGCTGCTAAGTGGCAGAGCTGGCTGTGAACCCAGGAATCTACCTCGTCCGTCCCCTCGGGGAGAAGCCTCCCCGTTCTCTGCAGCTGAGGGAACAGGAGGGAGCGGTGGTCTCCAGAGGCTCCTGCTCCCCCCCGGCCAGTCTCCCTGTCACCCCGCGCCCCTCCCCGGGCTCTGATGGGCACACTGACTGGGAGTTTGCCTGAGGGTCACTCACTCCCTGCGAGCCCTTCACTGTTTGTGGGGGCGGCGGCTCAGGTCTTTAGGCCTCCACTGTGCAGACAAGGATTGCGTTTCAGAGACAACACTGGGGTGGGGCCCCCACCGCCCCGGACAGGCAGCTTTGGGCGTGGCTCTGCCCAGGAGCTGGTGGCGGGAGGTGGTGATTGCCCTGGGTTGGCCCACGCAGGGGCCCAGCGGGGACACGTGGTGGGATGGGGCAGGGAGCATGGAGGGGGCCCTGCGGGCAAGGAGCTCCTGGAGGTGTCTGCTGTTTCCTTCTTCATCCCCAGGAACAATTCCCCCTTTGAGCTTCTTGGCTGAGAGAGGGGAGAGATTCTTGACAGATTGATTTATCTGTTTTGGTAACTTGGCCTTCCTGAGGAAGGCAGGCTCTGCGCCAAGGCTGGCATGGAGTCCAACCCGGGGGGGGGGGGGGGGACCAGGGCCGTCCTCCCATCCTTCCCGACAGCGTGCCCTCAGGCTCAGCGCGCTCTGGCCCGGCTCCCTGCCCCTGGAGGACTGGAGTCACGGGGACGGGCAGTGCCTCCTGTGCCCTCCCAGCCTCGGGTCCCCCAGGTGGCTCTTCTCAGGCCCACTTCGTGGATGAGGAGGTTGGGTAACTGATAACTGACTGCCCAAGGTCACAGTGAGCAAGAGGCAGAGACCAGAGGTGAACACAGCGTTGCCTCCTCCGCACCGGGCCTCCTGTGCCTGCCCGCTGACACTACACGCAGATCAACACAGATGGAGGGAACACAGAGGGAACACAGTACTGTACAACGAAACACAGACCTGCACTGAGGGACCAGGAGGGGAGCACTGATCTTGGAAAGACTGGGAAACGGTGTTTCTATATATCCTCTGAGGCTAAAGACACGAAGACCTGTACACACCCATTACATTCTAGTTAGCAGGTGCATTTTCCCCAGGGGTTTGGGAGAACAATCCTGGAATTACTTTATGTGCATCCTAGATCTAAGCACATGAGTAACAACAAGATCCAAGTTGGACAAAGAAGTTGCTAAAAAGGAGAGAAAGAAGCTAGAAAGTGCTGGATTGGAGTTACATGTATCATCAGATGAAGCCGTGGTTTTTAATGTACATATGGAAATGTTTTTTATATTAATCTATATAAATTATGTACAGGAATGTATGTGTTATTGTGGCATCTCAGTGCCTGTGTTCAAGTCGCCCTTATTTTACTTCCCAATGCCCCTATCACACAGGAGTAGCGATCTTGGTGATTTGGATCTGCCAGGGAGAAGCCGTAAAGTGCTTCCCTTAAGCAAAAAGGTGAGTACAGTTCAGTAAAATATGTCGAGACACTGAGAGATACCATATTCACATAACTTTTATTATAGCATATTTTATAATTGTTCTATTTTATTATTAGTTATTGTTGTTAATCTCTTACTGAGCCGAATTTACAAATTAAACTTTATTATAGGTATGTGTGTATGTATGCATGTATAGAAAAAAACATGGTATAGACAAGGTTTGGGGTTATCCATGGCTTGGGGCCTCCACTGGGGGTCTTTGAGCATGTCCCCCGAGGATAAGGGGGCACTGACATGTTTACCTCTATCTGCTGGGGCCCAGGAGCCGCGGGCACAACCAGCACCATATTGTTCCTACAAGCTGCTGTCAGTAAGAGGACCCGGGCTCCGGAAAGAAACCGCTATTCCAGGGCCAGGTCAGCAAAAGTACAAGATGAGCCTGGAACATCTTGTAATGTCAGAGAGCAAGGAAATGCTCAAAAAATGATAAGGACACGTCAAAAGGACATAGACACCAACTTGAAAGAGTTCTCAGTGGCCAAATCTGGGACAATCTGAACAACAAAATCAATAATGATAGTAATGGCCCATCAGCCATAGAATAAAATAAGAATCCACCAGTTACACAGGTATAAAGAGGTAAATGAGTAAATGCATAAATGGGGGAGAAATGGGGAAAGCTCTTCCTCTCAGAAGAATTTCGAAGGGTTAAATGTAGAAGGAATGATGGGCATAGAATATTCACTACTTAGTAAACTCCCCAGTAATAACTGCTTCAAGCAGGAGTTAGGAATCGATGAATGATAAAACTAGCAGGCAAAAATATAATGAGAAATAAGACATTCACATAGTTTCAAATCACCTCCCCGTCGGTACTTATTGACTACGAAGGGGAAATAGTGACTTCATAGCAGAGAAATCGGACATCTTGTGCCCCCACTGAAACTCGGAGAAGGATGCAGCATCCCTTTGTGGAGTCCCTGCAAAAGCTAACCCAAATCTGATCACAAGGAGACACCAGACAAGCCCAAATCCTACAAAACAAATGAACATTCTACAAAGTGACTGGCTGCTACTCTCCCCTAAAAATAGAATAAAGCAAGACTGAGGAACTTTCCAGATTAAAGGAGACCACTGAATTGGCAAAATGTAAATGAGACCTGAAGATGAGATAATAGGGTTGTAAGCATGTTAATTTCCTGATTTTCACTGTACTGTGGTTATGTAACATGGTAGCATTTGAAGAATCTGGGTGAAGAGTATAGTGGAAATTCTTTGTACTATTTTTGCCACGTTCCTGTAAGTCTGAAAGTATTTCAAAATGAAAAGTAAAAAGAAAGAAAGAAAGAAAGAAAGAAAGAAAGAAAGAAAGAAAGAAAGAGAGAAGAAAGAAAGAAAGAAAGAAAGAAAGAAAGAAAGAAAGAAAGAAAGAAAGAAAGAAAGAAAGAAAGAAAGAAACTAGAGATGCCTCACTCCATCACTCAGGCGGACCTCATTTGGATCCTGACTCAAACAAACTGGAGAGGACATTCTGCCCCTCGGGTGACTGGAGGTCTGAGCCTGGGCATTGGATGCTGTTGCTGAGGCCCTGCCACCTTTTAGAGATGGGAACTAAAATATTTTGGGGTGAAATGATGACACCTGGGGTTTGCTTCAAAATAATGCAGTGGGGAGGAGAACCAAGATGGTGGCATAGATAACCACCTATATTCACCGCCTCCCACAACCACATCAAAATTACAACTAAAATACAGAACAACCATCATCCAGAACTGCCTAAAAGCTGACTGAATGGAAGTCCTACAACTAGAGGAGTAAAGAAGAAAGCACACTGAGACTGGTAGGAAGGGCAGAGATACGAAACAGGCTGGTCATATACCCACATGTGCCGTTTTTTTAATCAGGAGGGAGATTATCTCTGCAGAGGCCACCATGAGGAGCAAGGGGTCCCAGCCCCACACCAGACCCCCAGCCCAGGGTTCCAGAGCTTGGAAGAGAGGTCCCCATAACTCTGGGCTATAAAAATCAGCTGAGATTGTGGCTGAGTGACACAGAGGCTGCTGGAAACCCAAATGTTCCTCTTAAAGGGCTGGCACATGAACTTACTCAGACTCAATCCCTCTGAACTCCAGTACTGGTGGCTTTGGGGGACCCAGACACATATGGGGAGGAACTGGATTGTTTGGCATCAGGGCAGGAACTTGGGGGTGGCTTTTCCAAGATGGGGTGCTCGCAGAGGTCATTGTTCCTGTGTTGGGACCTACCCTGTCTCAGGGCTGACTGGCAGCCATTGCTGAGTCTCCATCAGCCTGAAGCACACTGTTTGCTCTGCCCTGAGGATTCCCTGAGACCCCACCCCATCCAATTTACAGCCCCACCCAAGCTGTTTGCAGCAGCTTTTCCATATGAATGGCCTGTCCTGGCTGAGGCTTCAGACTTTCCTAAAATCTCTCAAACAAGCTGCAGCTGGTGTCAATGTGCCCAAACCTATCAATAAAAGGCCCAAGACCATGCACTAGCATGAGCCTGCCTTGCTTCACAGCTGGGCCTCACCTGTGCACCTCCAAGCCCAATACAAATAGCAGCCATCTGTAGACCTCTCTGTAGCTCCTGCCAAGTGGCCCCAGGTAGTGGCTGACTTTGCAGCTCTCTGGAGGCCCCAGAGCCAGTGCATCCAGTGGTTGGCTTCAGACCATAGCAGATTACGACTTTACACATCCACAAACAACACACTCAAGAGGCAGACTCAATGAGCACCAAGGCCCCGCTGAAGCAAGTCCTGCTCTGTAGGAGTGTTTCCTGCACAGCAGCTCTTCCACTGTAGCTACAGCTGGTCCTCATGCCAGTTGGCCTGGAGGTAAATTCCTCCCAGTGACGCCAACAGCAATCAAGGTTCAACTACAAGACTATAAACAGCCCTCACGGGGGTGGGGGGGGGACCTAGAGTGCTCAGCTCAGGTGACTGGGGAGGCTGAGCCACTGGGCCCTACAGGACACCTACTACACAAGGCCACTCTACCAACTCCAGGAGACATTGCAGGTCTACCTAATATATAGAAACAAACACAAGGAAGTAGCCAAAATTTGGAGACAAATAAACATGTCATAAATGAAAGAGATGGAAGCCAGCAAACTCCTGGATACAGAGTTCAAAACCATGGTTATGATGTTATTTGAGGATCTTCATGAGAGCTTCAACTGAGAAAGTCAAAGACATGAAAAAGGACCAGTCAGAAATTAAGCATACACTAACTGAAATAAAGAATAACTTATAGGGATTCAACAGTAGAACATAGGAGTCTGAGAATCAAATCAACGATTTGGAATATGAGGAAGAAAAATGCACCCAATCAGAAGAGCAAAAAGTAAAAAGAATCCAAAAGTATGAAGATAATGAAGGAGCCTCTGGGACAACTTCAAGTGTACCAACATTCACATTATGGGGATGCCAGAAAGAGAAGAGAAAGAGAGCAAAAATCTATTTGAAGAAATAATGACAGGAAACTTCTGCCTGGTGAAAGAAATAGACTTACAAGTCCAGGAAGCACAGAGAGTCTCAAATAAGGGAACCCAAAGAGGCCCACACCAGCAAAGCTCTTATTTAGAATTGAGGGTCAGATAAAGAGCTTCACAGACAAGAAAAAGCTAAAGGAATTCATCACCTCAAAACTAGTATTACATTAAATGTTGAAGGGTATTCTTTAAGAAGAGGAAGAAGAAGAAAAAAGATAAAAATACAAACAATCAAAATAAACAAATAAGAAATCTAATAAACAAAAAAAACTGGTGAATAAAATAGAATTAGAGGCATGGAAACATGGAACAGACTGACGAATCTCAGAGGGAAGGGGGCTGGGGGTGGGAAGAGATTAACCAAAGATCTTACCTATGGACACAGACAGTAGGGTGGCAAAGCCTGGGGTGGGGTGGGAACCGGGTGGAAGGGGGCTTTGCGGGGGGGGGGCGGGGAAGAGGGGACATCTGTAATGCTCTCTACAACAAGGATTTAAAATGTACAATAAATAAATAAATAATGGAGGGGTATGGGTGCAGGTTTGCTGGGCGGGCTGACGGGGTGATGGCCGATGAGGCTGTAGGGTGGGACTAGGGGTTCGTTATACTCTTCTGTCCACTTTAGTATAGGTTTGAAATTCTCTCCAAAAATGTGTTTTAAAACATTGCCCCCAAACAGGTCTCAGCCTGGACAGGCAGAAGGAGGATGCCCACTTGGATCACCAGTATTTCTCCCCGCTTCACCCTCCAATCCCCCCCCTCTGAGTGTGGGCCCTGGTCCACTGTCCCAGGCCCTCCCCAAGCGGACCCCTCTGAGCCCCCCTCGGCTGCCTGCACCCTGTTTTAGAGGCTCTTCTCAGTCAGGAACCCCACTAGCCTGCCCCACCTGCCCCCCAAGGACAGCCCACCTCAGCAGGTTCTCTCACCTCCTCTCCCAGAAGCATGCATGTTTAACCACAGCTCACATTCCTCCTCTCGCGCCCCTCCCTCTTACTCAGACTGGGGCGGGACCCTGCACCGTGGGAGGCAGTGTCCTCAGGTCCTGCGGCCCATTATGGGGACACTGTGGACACTAAGAGGCCGTCACCTTGTGTACAGACCACCCTCCGTGCTGCAGGATGCCTCGCACCCTCTAAGCCAGCCACACCCCAAGTCCCTGGGACAAGCAGAACGTGCCCCCACATGGAGAGCCGCCAGGCTCTCCTCTCTCTGGCCTTGTCCTCCTGGTGTTTGCGTTATGGGAGAGAGCCCGTCCTGGTCAGGTGACATGCTGGCGAGGAAGAGGTGGGCCAAGGCTATCCTTTCACCCCACCTAGACCAGAAACGGTTGCCCAGGCTGAGGGGAGGGTGCAGGCAGACAGGAGTGTAGATGCGGGTCCTGGACCCAGGAGGGTCGGCTGCATCCCGAGCTCAGTGTCCCCGTGCCCTCACCATGGTCACCCGGGATTTCTCGGGGGTGGCTTAGAAGCTACAGGGGGTCTTCAACCCTGAGGGGTTGGGAACTGTGACAGAGGGGCTCACAGAGTGGGGCATGAATGGAATCCAAGACCAGATTCTCCTCTCACACACATGCTACATGCACATCACACACACATGCACACATACATCACACACACACATCACATCCGCGCACACACTCCCACTCCTCCTGCTCATTCTCAGCCCGCAGCCAGTGGGGGTCAGAAATCAGAACCCGGGAGAACAGACACCTGAATCAGAAATGAGGCTGAGTGATGGGAAATCAAGCAAGTGACCCATCCTGCATACCTGAGCCTGTACTCTACAACAGATTCAGAAGTAGGAGGCAACAGGGTGTCATGAAACGCCAGCCATGGAGGGAGTTAGCCTGAGGGCTCAGCCCGGAGCCTGGAGAGTGGGCAGTCCCGGGGTCCAGGCCCCGCGATGTGGCATCCCCCTGCTGTAAGCCACGCAGGCAGTTTTGTGGGTTGGTGTGTGTAAACTCCAATTGAGAAAAGGTAAGTGTGGTTTTTTACTACTGCCTCATATGTCAGGCCTTTTAAATGTCATTTAATGTATTTGGGGCAGAGTGTATTGGTGAGAAGTGTTGGATGGTGAGGGTCTGGGAATATATCAAACTTTTAAAATTAATGTTTACAAAACAACCCGTTTTTAAGCCTCCCTCCTGTAGGTTCCCTGGGAGGTAACTGGAACACAGACCACGGCCGGTGGGCCCTCTGCGCTGGATCTAGGTCTGTGCTGGCTGGTCCTGGCTCCGCCTCAAGCACACCTGGATCCCTGGAGAAGAGCGAGGCCAGGTGCACAAAACCCACCATCCCTGGCCTCCCAGGTGGCCTTTGATTTTCTTCTGGAATCAGGTGTCCCGACTGTGGCATCAGGGTGCCACCTGGTGGCCAACATGCACATTACTGTTCCCCCAAACCATCTGCTCTGTGTGTGTGTGTGTGTGTGTGTGTGTGTGTGTGTGTGTGTGTATGTGGAGAGAGAGAGAGAGAGTATGAGAGAGCCCCCCCCAAGGAGTGGGTGGTCAGGAGCAGCTTGGGAAGAGGCAGCCTTTGTCTGTAAAACCTAGTTTCAAATCATAATTCTGCACTTACTTAGTAATTCACCTTGGACAAGTCTACGGACTTGTTTTTTCACCGGGGAAATGGAAATACTATTCCATCCCGTCCAGGGCTGCTGGGTGAGTCTCTGTGGCATGGAGGAGGCTGGTCATAAACAGAAGCCACTACTGATTCTTCTCCCAGGGTCAGCCCAGTAGCTGTCCAGCCAGTGCCGCCTCCTCGGCATCACACCCACCCGCAATGCTGAGTGCGTGGCGAGGCACGAGGCGTGTCTGTGGGCGCCCAGCACAAAGTGCGGCTCCGGAGCTGGTTCTGGTGCTTTCCTTGTTCCTGCTTTGACCGAGCGCTGCCGTCCCGGGCTGGGTCCATACTAAACAGCCCCCTCAGCGGCTGCTGGGAAGGTCAGGCCGCAGAGCAGGACCTGGACTGTCCCGAGTGCTGTCCTCCGTAGAGCACCGCACGAGGTGAGGGATGGGAAGCAGCTTCAGGGTGAGGCCGCGCAGCAGACGGGCTGCCGGATGAGTTGCCTCTGTTTGCGGGGGCTGCCCGAGGCTTGCTGCAAGGGGGGAACCGGCAAAAATGGGCCAACTGCAAGGCAGGGGCTTGGAGGCGCCTTCTTCCGTGCAGGAGAGGTCTCCCCTCGGAAGTGAGGAAGTGAAAGTAACTTCCCAGAGGGGAGCAGGCAGGAGCCTGGGTGCTGGCCAACCAGGCTGCGTAGCTCTGGCTGCTGCTGCCGCCGCTTGACCCTCCACTAACGTCCCAGGGGGGACTGCGTCCGCTTCATCCGCTGAAGGCCAGGCCACCTCAGGGAACTCGCAATTGTGCATCCTGCCGTACGACACCTGGTCTCATGCCCAGCAGCTGAGGGGAAGCTGCTCCTTTAAAGGACAGGTGGGAGCTAGCTGGCAGGACAGGCCGGGTCGGCACCCATGGCAAGGCCGGGGAGGTGAGGCAAGCAGAGGTGGGCGCGGAGGTCATGCCGACAGGAATCATGGGAAACAAGGAGAGGCTTTGGCCGTGAAAACTGCAAACGACAGGAGCACCAGCACCTGCTCAGGATTCCTGCCGTCACCCGACGAGACCCCACAGGCACATTTGTTTTGTGAGTTGGAACACGGAGCAACACCTGAGTATTTCGGCTGTATCTTGGGTGGTGCCAGACCAGGGAGCGTTACAGACCAACTTACCTCCACTCCTGACCTCAGCTCTTTACCCTCAAATCAGAAATCAAAAAGCTCCCCAAACATTCCCTTTTGGGGGGGCAAATAATTTGGCAGCAAAGCCTGCCCTGTCCCCACCTGTGGCTACCACCGGCCATTGTTTACCTACATTGTGTGAGTCACGGTGGGTTTGCTGCGGGTGCGCCCGGGCCCCTTGGAGGGAGCTCGTGGCTGGTGTGCTGTGTAGGACCTGAACATACAGTGTTCCGGACCGTGGCGGCCCCAGGAGTGTGGGGTCTGACATGATGGCTGTGGTAGAAATTGAAACTACTCCCGGGTCTTCCAAAATCCGCATCCTTAAAACTATTTAAAACTGAGCATTCTTGCCCTACCTGGTTCGGCTCAGTGGATAGAGCGTCGGCCTGCGGGTTAAAGGGTCCCTGGTTCCATTCTGGTCAAGGGCACATGGCCGGGTTGCAGGTTCGGTTCCCAGTAAGGGGTGTGCAGGAGGCAGCTGATCAATGATTCTCTCATCATTGATGTTTTTCTCTCTCTCCCTCTCCCTTCCTCTCTGAAATCAATAAAAATATTTTTTAATGTTTAATGAACATTCTGATTCACTTACTTCTCACATTTGTTGACGTTGTTGCACTGCAGTGCGTTCTGGTTTACACGTCCTGGTGAGTCTGCTGATCACCGTCCATCAGACCGTGTTCCCTAGGCTGGCGCTTTGAGCTCAGGGTGGCCTTCCTCTCTGCGTCCCTCACGGTCCCAGGCTGGCCATCCGCACATCACAGCCAGTGCCGGTGTCAGCTGCTTCGGGGTCTTCTCTCCGCCCTCTCCCAGGGCGGGTGGCCTGTTTCCGGAGCCCTGGGGTCCCTGCGGTGAGCCTGCGGAGCCCTCCCACACAGGGGGTTTTCGATATTGACATGAGTAGGGCTGCAAAGGAAACCAGTTAGACAGACATATGTAAAAATTGTGGCACAGTATTGTGTACACAAAGTCTTGGCAAAATGAAAGCATAATTTTTTTCCATCCCAGCTGCAGCCGTGCTGAACTCTCTCTTCAGACCCTCGGGGGCCCTTGGACCCAGGGAAAGACCCGCTGGTGCCGCTGAGCCCGATGTGTCGTCATCATGTCAAAGCTGCGGAAGTGACGGCTGCAGACAGGCCCCTGAGCACCTGCAGGGACTGAGCCCGTCACCGAGCGGGGAGGCTGTGCTTGCACCTCCTGACCAGCACCTCTGCCACACGCAGCCTCGCAGCCTGGAGTGCAGGGACCCGGTAACTGGACAGGGTCCCGAGGGCCTGCTGAGTCTCTGCTGGTGTTTCCTGACCTGCGGTCAGCACCCTGTGCTCTTTGCATCTGCACATGAGCTACATGTCCATGACGCAGCCACCAAGGCCCAGATGCTGACGCTGAGCACTGGCGCTGACGGCTGGGAGCACTGGCGCTGACGGCTGGGAGCACTGATGCTGACGGCTGGGAGCACTGATACTGACGGCTGGGAGCACTGGCGCTGACGGCTGGGAGCACTGATGCTGACGGCTGGGAGCACTGATACTGACGGCTGGGAGCACTGGTGCTGACGGCCGGGAGCACTGGTGCTGACGGCTGGGAGCACTGGCGCTGACGGCTGGGAGCACTGGTGCTGACGGCCGGGAGCACTGGTGCTGACGGCTGGGAGCACTGGCGCTGACGGCTGGGAGCACTGGCGCTGACGGCTGGGAGCACTGATGCTGACGGCTGGGAGCACTGATGCTGACGGCTGGGAGCACTGGTGCTGACGGCTGGGAGCACTGGCGCTGACGGCTGGGAGCACTGGCGCTGACGGCTGGGAGCACTGATGCTGACGGCTGGGAGCACTGATACTGACGGCTGGGAGCACTGGTGCTGACGGCCGGGAGCACTGGCGCTGACGGCTGGGAGCACTGGCGCTGACGGCTGGGAGCACTGGCGCTGACGGCTGGGAGCACTGATGCTGACGGCTGGGAGCACTGATGCTGACGGCTGGGAGCACTGGTGCTGACGGCTGGGAGCACTGATGCTGACGGCTGGGAGCACTGATACTGACGGCCGGGAGCACTGATGCTGACGGCTGGGAGCACTGATACTGACGGCCGGGAGCACTGGTGCTGACGGCTGGGAGCACTGATACTGACGGCTGGGAGCACTGGTGCTGACGGCTGGGAGCACTGATACTGACGGCTGGGAGCACTGGTGCTGACGGCTGGGAGCACTGATACTGACGGCTGGGAGCACTGGTGCTGACGGCTGGGAGCACTTATACTGACGGCTGGGAGCACTGATACTGACGGCTGGGAGCACTGATGCTGACGGCTGGGAGCACTGGTGCTGACGGCTGGGAGCACTGATACTGACGGCTGGGAGCACTGATGCTGACGGCTGGGAGCACTTATACTGACGGCTGGGAGCACTGATACTGACGGCTGGGAGCACCGATGCTGACGGCTGGGAGCACTGATACTGACGGCTGGGAGCACTGATACTGACGGCTGGGAGCACTGGCGCTGACGGCTGGGAGCACTGGCGCTGACGGCTGGGAGCACTGGTGCTGACGGCTGGGAGCACTGATGCTGACGGCTGGGAGCACTGGTGCTGACGGCTGGGAGCACTGATGCTGACGGCTGGGAGCACTGATACTTACGGCCGGGAGCACTGGTGCTGACGGCCGGGAGCACTGATACTGACGGCTGGGAGCACTGATGCTGACGGCTGGGAGCACTGATGCTGACGGCTGGGAGCACTTATACTGACGGCTGGGAGCACTGATACTGACGGCTGGGAGCACTGGCGCTGACGGCTGGGAGCACTGATGCTGACGGCTGGGAGCACTGATACTGACGGCTGGGAGCACTGGTACTGACGGCCGGGAGCACTGATGCTGACGGCTGGGAGCACTGGTACTGACGGCTGGGAGCACTGATGCTGACAGCTGGGAGCACTGATGCTGACGGCTGGGAGCACTGGTGCTGACGGCTGGGAGCACTGATACTGATGGCTGGGAGCACTGGTGCTGACGGCTGGGAGCACTGATGCTGACGGCTGGGAGCACTGGTGCTGACGGCTGGGAGCACTAGCATTGACCGCTGGGAGCACTGGCGAGGTTGTGGAATCACTGCCCAGGGCAGAGGCAGCCTGTGTGAATCGTGTTCCCCGAGGCTCATGGCCCTGGGGAAGGAGGAGGGTGAGCTCTGGAGAGGGAGCTCTGGGGAGTGCAGTGTCCTTTGGGGAAGGCGTGAGCCCTGACCTGCGGTCTGTGGGGGAAGGCGGTATCCGGGCCTGTCCTTGGAAGAGGTGGGCGGGGAAGCCCACCTGGCACAGACCGCAGGGGGTGGGGCAGAGAGGAGGGCAATGGCGGAAGACCCAGGTGCGTAGCTCGCTGAGATGAACTGCATCCTGCCTGGGGGAAAGGGGAGGAGGGAGGGAGAGGGAGGAGGGAGAGAAGTGAGAGGGAGGAAGGGAGGTAGGTGGGAGGGAGGAGGGAGAGAAGGAAGAGGAAGGGAGGGAGGGAGGTGGGAGGGAGGAGGGAAATAAGGAAGAGGGAGAGAGGAGGGAGGTAGAGGGAGAAGGGAAGGAGGGAGGAGGGAGAGAAGTGAGAGGGAGGGAGGGAGGGAGGTGAGAGGGAGGGAGGGAGAGGGAGGAGGGAGAGGGAGAAGGGAAGGAAGGAAGGAAGGAGGGAGGTGGAGGGAGAAGGGAGAGAAGGAAGAGGAAGGGAGGGAGGGAGGTGGGAGGGAGGAGGGAGATAAGGAAGAGGGAGGGAGGAGGGAGGTAGAGGGAGGAGGGAAGGAGGGAGGAGGGAGAGAAGTGAGAGGGAGGGAGGGAGGTGGGAGGGAGGGAGAGAAGTGAGAGGGAGGGAGGGAGGTGGGAGGGAGGAGGGAGGCAGGACTTTTCTGTTCATGGCTGAGTCCAGGGCACCCTGCCCTGCATTTCCTTTGTCCCTTCTGTGCACCAGGGTCTGTGGCCAGGGCTGGGACCCAGGGACTGAGACGGACACACTCGGTGTCCTCCGGGGGCCCAGGTCCTAGGGGGAGCGAGGAGCCAGCACAAAGTCACAGGAGCCGAACTCCGCCTGGGCGGTAGGGAGGACGCACAGGCTGAGTGACACCCAGGGGCGAACTGAAGCGTCGGAAGAACAGCCCGTCGCAGCCCCTGCGAGAGCAGAGCCACCGGCCAGCATTCTGCGCTGGGAGTGGCGAGCTCACCTCGTCGGCCCGTGGGCTTCTACGCGCAAACGCTGTTGTCCACCTCTGGGAGGCTTTGAAGGTCAACGCAAAGGGCCGCGGCGGGGTCGCGGGCGCAGTGAGGAGGGCCCCCTTCATCCTGGTGTCCTCTCGGCCCGCTGTGCTCCTCGGCGCCCGCCTGCGCCCGCTGTTGCAGTTTGTCTGGAACCGGTTCCCGCCTCCCGGAGGTAGTGTTTTATCCCACAGGCCCGGTGACTTTCTGGAGAAACAGCAGCGTGACCTGAAGGAACGGGCGACCTCTCCACCACGCCCAGGCCCGAGCCTGGCGCCTCGGCAAGGGCAGTGCTCGCTCGGCACAAGCTCCTCGGCCGCCCGAGCCCACACGGCCCAGCGCCGCCGTTGGCTCCTGTTTGTGCCGCCGCCGCCGGCTCCTGTGCAAGCGGTAAGTAAGCTGTCATCCTTCTGGTGAAAACCACTTACCCGTGCGCCGTGGCGTTGGAAACAGCAGCATTTTGAAGTGGAAAACTTCCCGTGCTCAGCGGTGGTGTGTTCCTCCTTTGGCCGGAGCTAGCGAGAAGCAGCCGGACCTTCTCCTGAAGGCGGACAGCTCTCGGCAGAGGTGCGGGCGGGCGGGCTGTGCGGGGAGCAGCGCGCAGCCACCCCCGCGAGGCCACCCACGCGAGCCAGGCCGAGGGAGCCGGCTTCCTTCCCGCCCACGGCCCCGACCACACAGAGTCAGGGCCAGAGGCGGGAGCTGGCTGGGCCAGGCTTCCTTTGCTTTGCTGTCCTGGGGTCACTGTGACCACCGTGGCCGAGGCGGGCTCAAGGTTAGCCTTGGGCTTGGACAGTCTCCAAAGGGGGCGAGCTGGGAGGGCGGAGGGGACGGCGGGCTCCCGCCTGAGGGCGGGAGGGCAGCCAGCTCAGCACACAGGAGCACCCCTCACCCATGCGGGGCACATGGGCAAGCGAGTGAGAGAGGCCCCTGCCCCTTCCTCCAGGCGATCGCAGCGCCCGGAGCAGGCCTGGCACACGGTGGGCGGCGCCCTGTGGACACTGCTGAGTGGATGTGGCAACAGGGGGCTTCCTGGCTCCTCCCTGCCGAGGAGAAAGCAGCAGAGCCCCTGGGGGCCGTGGGGGAGGTAGAGTCAGGCCCCACTCCTCCCGTCAGACCCCCGCAGCCTCTGCCTCTCAAACCTGCACTCTAACCCCCTCCACGGAGTGGGGCCTCCTGTGCGGGGTGAGCTGGCGCTGGCGCAGCCTCGTCCTCTCTCCCTGCGGGGCAGGAGGCCCCTCGGACCCGGCAGGGGCCTCTGTGCTGAACTGCTGGCCCGACCCTGCGACCTGAGGAGACCCCTCCCCTCGGGAAGTGTGCCCCTCCTGCGGCGATGGGGAAGCCCGGCTCGGGTGGGGCCTGGAGCGGAGGAGCCAGGTGGGCTCAAGGGGCACGGCCGTCCCAGAACCGGCTCCCCCCGCTCTCCGAGGCTCCTGGGCCCTCAGAACCCAGCCTCCCCTTCCCCCGCGCCGTGCAAGGTGGCTTCACCACCTGTCCCCCCAGCCCATCTCAGGGGCCCCAGGTCCCAGGGCTGCTCCCCACTCTGCCGACACACCTCTCCGCTGTTGACAACGACGCGCCCGCCATGGAGCACCCCTGGCTTTGCCTGATTCTCAGCACGTTACCCACCTGATGGGCCCACAGCAGCCGTGAGGTAAATGCCGCTACTCTTTCCTGTTCACGGGGCCTGGGCTGTCCGCTCGGAGCAGGATCTGCACCCTGAGCCTGAGATCTTACCTCCATTGCGCGTCCCGAAGCCTGTCCCCCAACATGGCGCCCCTCTCACCAGCTTGGAGGTCTTCCTCCCCACTCATTGTTGCTGCTTGGAAACCATCATCACCTTTGTCTGTTTTTTCCTCACATCCAGAGCAGTATGGGGTCATCTTGTGCAAATTTTGGATAATACAAAAAAAGAGAAAGAAAATGAAACTCACCCACCATTGCATTCCCTCCTGTCTCACTCTGTTCTTTGATTATATACACAGGGTGTATGTAGTTTCTTGGACTCTTTTCACTTAGCAATACATGAAGAGCAATCTCAGAATCATTAAATATTGTGGAAACACCATTTTCATGGTTGTTGGTGCTCCATCAAAAAGCCGAACTAAATTGTGTTGAAAGTTTCCAGATTATACTATGTAACTAACCCATCATTCAAGTCTGGTGATAGAACTCCTACTGGAGAGCTCTCATGCGCCCCCTCCTGGGAGTGTAGAGTTGTGCAACCCCTTTGGGCAGCGTTTTGCACAGTGGAGCACAGCTGAGGACGGATCCTGTAACCGTGCTGTCACCCAGCAGTGCGCCTCTTTGGTACCCACACCTTAGCCAAACCCCCACAGATGCACCAGCAGACACACGCCCACCTGGTCAGAGCCTCATTGTGTGTAATAGCAAAATATCAGAGCCGACCTGGAGGACAACCGTCCGCGGGGTGGAGGACTCAGGGTGTAATCCTAGGACGCGTTGCCACGGAGCAATGAGGATGAGCCAATCGGTTCCCACACTGCAACCAGGCCGCGGCTCTCAGCACCGAGGCAAGCTGCAGAAGAACAAAGGCTGTGTCCATACGGAACCTGAAAGCACGCGAAGCAACGGTGTGAGCGTTTGGAGAGGCCCATACCCAGAGAACACGAAGACCTGCCTGTGGACGTGAGCACCGCGCTCGGGGCGGGGCGGGGCCTTTGGAGGGGAGCGATTCCTGGGGTGTCCGCTGTGTGGGTGGATGGATTTATGGGGCTGTGTTCTGGGTACACATGTGTTATGTCAGCCATTTAATTTTATTTTGTACTAAATTAAGCAAGGACAGAAAAGAGATTAAGAAAATTTACTAGGTCAACAAAATTGACTTGGTCTGTCTTAGATAGATGGACTAAGAGAAAAAGAAATTAATGAAGACTAAGTAGCCCTAATTGGTTTGGCTCAGTGGATAGAGCATCGGCCTGAGGGCACATGGGTCCAGGTTCAATTCTGGTCAAGGGCATGTACCTTGGTTTCGGGCACATCCCCAGTAGGGGGCATGCAGGAGGCAGTTGATTGATGTTTCTCTCTCATCGATGTTTCTAACTCCCTTTCCCTCTCCCTTCCTCTCTGTAAAAAAATCAATAAAATATATTTTTTTAAGAAAAAGAAGACTAAGAAAATGGAAATATATCTCAGGCCCATGGATTGGAAGACTTGATATTGTTAAGATGTCACTACTATCCACCCACAGATTCAAGGCAATCCCTGTCAAAATCCCAATGACTGTTTTGCAGAAATAGAAAACCCCATCCTAAAATTCATACGGAATCTCAAGGGGCCCTGAACAGGGAAAACGATCCTGGAAAAGAACAGAGCTGGCGGACTCACACGTCCTCGTCTTCAACTTACTACAAAGCGACTGTAACCCGAACAGCGCGGTGCCGGCGACAGCAGGCGTGGAGGCCAACGGGACGGAATAAAGAGCTCGGAAGTACAGCCGCACACGCGTGGCCTAAGGGCTTTGGACAAGACCATTTCATGGGAAGGGACAGTCCTTTCAACAAGCGGTGCCGGGCGAGCGGGATATCCTCGTGCGGAAGATGAAGCGGGACCCTCCCTTAACAACATGCACGCAGGTAAAAGCAAAGTGGGCCAAAGCCCTAAACTAAGAGCTAACACCGTAAGCCTTTTAGGAGAAAACGCAGGGCAAGGCTTTACAGCACGGATTTGGCAATGACTTCTCAGCTACGAGGCTGACGGCACAGGCAACAAAGAAAAAACAGACACATCGGACTTGATAAAATTTTTAAATGTTGTGCGTCAAACATGAAAACAGTAGAAAGGCACCCAAAAATGGGACAATTTTGTAAGTCATACATCTGCTGAGGGCCTGCTATGCAGAATCTGTAGAGAGCCTTGAGGACATTGAATAGGCGAAGTGAGAGAAGCCGCAAACCGCCCGGTGCTGTGTGCATCCACTTCCACCAGGTGCTAGGAGGGTAGTTAAATCAGGGAGACCCAACACAGAGCACTGGCTGCAGGGCCCGGAGTGGGGGGGGTGGGGGGGGAGCCACTGCTTCTTGGGGACAGAGTTTCCGTTTTGCAAGATGACAAGAGTCCGGTGGGTGGTGCACAACAACGTGATGTACTTAATGCCACTGAACTGCACACTTACACGTGGTTAAGATGGTAAATTTGACGTTATGTATATTTTACCTCAGTTGAAAAAAAGTGGGAAAGAGAAGGAAAGCGGCAGAAAGAGGGATAGAGAGATCAAAAGGAAAGGGAAGGAGAGAGGGGGAAGGGAAAGGACTCAATGCGACTGTGAGATAAGGAGGGCGCTGGGCACCTGCCAGGAAGGTCCGAGGCTCCTGGGACCTGCACTGGGGGTCTGACCAGCAGCCTCTTGAGCACCCTGTCACCCTTGCTGACCTCATTCTGGCTCAGTCAGAGTCAGTGGAGACAAAGGAGACAATGTGTGGTCAGTGCCACCCTGTGCCAGGCCCAGGGTGAGGGGCTCTCATGGACATAGTCGTGGGGACCCCCTGTGGGCCCATCTCCTGCCCCGAGCCCCTCACTACCAGCGAGATGGAGTAGGAGGAAAGGCCCTCTGGGAAAGGGAAGGTTGTTGGTACAGGCGGGAACCTGTCAGCCTGGCCTTGCCCCTGGCCTTGAACTAGAGCAGCCTTCCTGGGCAGACTCCCCAGGCTGTGCATTCTCTAGGGCTCCCCAGCGTGCCCCCCGTGGCCACCTTCACCTCCTCAAAGTCCAGCCCTGAACTGGCCTGCTCCTGGGCTTCCGCCTGAGGACACAGCTTCTTCACACCTGTCCCTCCTGGCTCAGGCTCCTTCTCCACCTGCCACCGTTTGTTGGGCCTCCGAGAGCATTTCCTGTCATGCTGATGTCGCCACAGACAGCGCCAGAGCCCCTCCAGGGCTGGAGAGGAGGGACAGACCCAGCCCCGGGAGGGGAGGGGACAGACCCAGCCCCAGGAGGGGAGAAGACAGACCCAGCCCCAGGAGGGGAGGGGACAGACCCAGCCCCAGGAGGGGAGGGGACAGACCCAGCCCCGGGAGGGGAGGGGACAGACCCAGCCCCAGGAGGGGAGGGGACAGACCCAGCCCCAGGAGGGGAGGGGACAGACCCAGCCCCAGGAGGGGACAGACCCAGCCCCAGGAGGGGACAGACCCAGCCCCGGGAGAGGAGGGGACAGACCCAGGCCCAGGAGAGGAGGGACAGACCCAGCCCCGGGAGGGGAGGGGACAGACCCAGCCCCAGGAGGGGACAGACCCAGCCCCGGGAGAGGAGGGGAGGGGACAGACCCAGCCCCGGGAGGGGAGGGGAGGGGAGGGGACAGACCCAGGCCCTGGAGGGGACAGACCCAGCCCCAGGAGGGGAGGGGAGGGGAGGGGACAGACCCAGGCCCTGGAGAGGAGGGGACAGACCCAGCCCCGGGAGAGGAGAGGACAGACCCAGCCCCGGGTGGGCGTGGAGCTGCGGAGGAGGGAGGAGAAGCAGCTCCGACGGGCATTTAAACGGCACCGTTTGGCTTTCCATTTTGGCTAAAGCCACAAAACAGGAGACGCCTCATGGTAAAGGGGAGGCGCGAGAGCCCATGAAGGGCTTGCAAGGGGGTGGGAAAGAGGCCGAGGGAGGCCGAGCGCGTGTGGGGAGCTCAGCTGGTTAGAGCGTCATCCTGACATGCCAAGGCTGCGGGCTCCACCCCCGGCAGGGCACACACAGGTGTCAATGAATGAAGTGGAACAAGTCTCTCTCCCTCTCTCTCTTCCTCTCTCTCTCCCTCTCTCTTCCTCTCTCTCTAAAAGCAGTCACTCAATAAATAATTTTTTTAAAAAGGAAGTAGAGGTTGGGGAGGAGGGGAAGGAGGTTTCCCTGGAAAACTGTTGGGGAAGACCACCCCCCTTTTACCAGCAGCCCTTCAGGAGAGGCGTGGAGAGCTGCAGTCTGGGGACAGAGGCAGGTGTCTGAGCCACACCCCGGGAACGGGAAGGACGGAGGCTGCTCCTACTCCGCAGGGGGCTGGGTGGGAGCTGATGTGTCGAGCTTGGCCATGCGCAGGGCATTTTGGGACGAAGGCAGCTGGTATGGAGTCCTCGTAACTCCTGTCGGAGAGGGTCTGTTGGAAGTGGGAGGCAGGCTGGAGGCCCAGTGCCAGCCCCCAGGTCTTTTCTTCTTCAGACCCACCTCGCCCCTTCCTCCCTCTGCCCTCTCCTGGGCTCTGAGAGCAGGAAGCCCACGGAGGAAGCACCCCGAAATGTTTCCGTACAGACACAGCCTCACAGCTCTGGGGTGTTTCCTGGGGACCTGGGGGCAGGGAGAGGAGCTGGAGGAGCCACTGAAATCATTAAGCCGGTGGCGGGGGAGTGGGGACTCGAGACCTGCTGCCTGCCACTTCCCATAGCTCCTGGCCGGACAGCCTATGGGACCCACCCGAGTGCATCTCCAAAACCCACCGCGAGGTGGCAGGGCGGGACTAAGAATCAGGCCGCCCGCGGTCCCCTGCGGCAGGCCTGGGGCTCCTGCAGACAGACCCGCAGAGGGACCCGCGCCAGGCAATGCCCCCAGGCGGCAGGGGAAGCCTCTGGGACCTGGCACCACCGCCCCCCCCCCCCCCCCCCCCCCCCCCGCGCTCTGTCCAGGGGAAACAAGCCAGCATCTGCGGCCTGACGCAGGCACCTGCCAGCACTCGCAGCTCCTGTCCGCCCGGTCCCTTGTGCTGCCTCCAAAGGGCAGGAGACATGTCAGCTCAGCTCTCACCTCCGAGGCCACGTGGGGGTGGGGTTGGGCCTGGAACCTGGCAGCGTGCGAAGGGACAGCTGAAGACAACACGAGAGAAACCACCTCAGACAGCAGCAAACCCGCGCGATGCAAACAACAAGGCTCACCTGTGTCTCACTCCTGCACTGCGCTTTCCCTCCCAACGCAGCCTGAGATGGGGGGCCGGGGCAGGCCCTCGCCCAGCCTCACACTCACCCTCAGCCCCCACCCTCAGCCTCCGCTCTAGACACACGCTCTACTGCTTCGCTGTGGGGAACCCAGGTGGGCGGCTCCGAGTCTGGTTAGAACCTCCGTTCCACCTCCACGGTCAGCGAACCCAGCAGGAGGGCCGATGCCCAGGTGAAGGGAGGGAGGGGACTGGACTTCCTAGAAGAGCTGGAGAGGGTGGGGGAGGGGTCTCAGCTCCAGACAGTCCCCCTGAAGGAGGCTGGCTCTAGGGTGGTACCACCATGCACCAGCTCTCCACGCTGTGCTCTGCTTTGTAAGACCGGGCCATCATCCTGGTGTGCACTGTGGGATGTTTTCCCCGGATTAAATACAAACAAAGTGCATTTACCACTCACACCCATTAGGATGGCCACCGTCAAAAAGCAGAAAATAACACGGTCAGAGAGAACGTGGAGAAATCGGAATGTATGCACTGTTGGTGGGAATATAAATTGGGCAGCACTTATGCAAACCAGTATGAAGTTTTCTCAAAAAAAGTAGAAATGGAATTACTATATGACCCAGCAGTTCCCCTTCTGGGCATGTCCCAAGGGAATTGAAGCGGGTCTGGGAGATACGTGCACACCCATGTCCACAGCAGCACTGCTCACGGAGCCAAAACGCGGGAGAATCCAAGTGCCATCGGCAGATGAACGGACTAACAGAGCGTGGTGGACACCTCACCACCAAATGGCCCTCAGCCTTCGGTAGAAAGGGAATGCTGACATCGGAGACGAACGGAGGACAGGGTGCTCAGTGAAAGACGCCAGTCACACAGGACACGTGCTGTGAGACTCCCATTATGGGAGGGCCTGAGACGGGCTCATGGAGACAGGAAGTGGGCTGATGGTGCGGGGTGGGGGCGGGGGGGGGGAGCGGCGGAGGGCGGGGAGTTCCTGTCTCCTGGGGACAGTGTCAGTGTTGCAAGATGACCAGAGCCCTGAGGTGGATGGTGCTGACGGTGCACAACAATGTGGATGCCCCTCCTGCACTACCTCTGCACTTAAACGGCCCAGATGGTCAAGTTTATGTTATATGGATTTGACCACAACTATTGACAATTTAAAAATTGATCACATTGTGAAAAGGCTAAGTACAGGTAGTCAAAAATATGCTATAGCGCTGGATGATGTTCTCAGGGGTCAGAGCCTCAGCCCCCACACTGAAGGGTCACAGGTTCCATTCCCGGTCAAGGGCACGCGCCCCGCCCCCCAGGAAGCAACCAGTTCACACTGATGTTTCCCTCCCCACCCTCTCTCTCCCCTTCTCCCTCCCTCCCTTCCACTCCCTCTGAAAAGCAATGGAAAAAATACCCTCAAGTGAAGATTAACAAACAAACAAACAAAATATATATATACTGCCTAGCCCGCGTGGCCCAGTGGTTGATATATACTGCCCAGCCAGTGTGGCTCAGTGGTTGATATATACTGCCCAGCCAGTGTGGCTCAGTGGTTGATATATACTGCCCAGCCAGTGTGGCTCAGTGGTTGATATATACTGCCCAGCCAGTGTGGCTCAGTGGTTGATATATACTGCCCAGCCAGTGTGGCTCAGTGGTTGATATATACTGCCCAGCCAGTGTGGCTCAGTGGTTGATATATACTGCCCAGCCAGTGTGGCTCAGTGGTTGATATATACTGCCCAGCCAGTGTGGCTCAGTGGTTGATATATACTGCCCAGCCAGTGTGGCTCAGTGGTTGATATATACTGCCCAGCCAGTGTGGCCCAGTGGTTGATATATACTGCCCAGCCAGTGTGGCTCAGTGGTTGATATATACTGCCCAGCCAGTGTGGCTCAGTGGTTGAGTGTTGACCTGTGAACTTGGAGATCGCGGTTTGATTCCCAGTCAGGGCACATGCCTGGATTGCAGGCTCAACCCTCAGTAGGGAGCGTGCTAGATGCAGCGTATCAACGATTCTCTCTCATCATTGATGTTTCTATCTCTCTTCCTCTCCCTTCTTCTCTGAAATCAATAAAAATATATATTTAAAAAAAATACATATATACAGGTGTCCCAAAAAAGTGTATACACACTTAAACAGCTGATAGCTCAATTTTGAAAATGAAATATGTTTTAATAAACACTGCCTTTATACTTATTCCAAGTGTGTGTGTACATTTTTGGGGAGACTCTGGGCGACTTGGCTCAGAGCTGTTTGTCCTGCTCTCTGCGGCTACATATTCTCTGAGATACGGGCCTACCCGCCTCCCCTGAGCTGGAAACAGTGTGGCGAGTGGCAGAGTGACCACCACCGGTCAGCAAAGTCCGTTCAGCTTCTGCTTCGTTTGCTGGGTCTCTTGGGTTTGGATCCCTGAGCCCCAAGTAAGAAGTCTGAGCAGCCCCCACAGCCGGTCCCCGTGAGAGGCAGCACCGCGCGCCTGCTCTGAGGTCCGGACCGCATGGCACAGAGACCAGCCAGCCCCTCCTGGGGCCCCAAGAATTCCGGACCCACGGACTCCATGAGCACGAGGAGCCGTGTCAGGCGCTGAGGTCCTGCCATTCCGCAGGGACAGTGGGGGGGACGCTGGCACCTAGAACACGTCTGCGTGGGTGTCCCTGTGACATGGCTCCAGATATCCCTCCCCCGCCCCCCCCCCCCCCCGCCATTTCTCCTGGACGCTTCCTCCTGCCTCCCGTCCTACAGATACACATATAAGAACATTTATAATGTTCTCTGTGGGTGGCCCCGGTTAAATGACCAAGGAACAGTCCAGAACTCTCTGCCCAGAAATGTCCTCTGGGTTTGTGCTTGAACATCGGCTCACCCAGCATCCTGGCGAGGCGCTCCCGTGGGAGGCTGGGAGCGACGCGAAGCTGCGTCCTCAGCATCTTCCCACCGGCTCGTGCTTTCGTTGCAGAGCCGCGGTCTGTTCGCTTGGCCTTTGTCGGGTGAAGCTCATGGACAGGCACCGCTGGGAGCTGAGCTCAAGCACCTCTCATCAGAGAGGGTCCCAGCCCCCCTCTGCACACGCACATCTCTCCAGGAGGCATGGTGGGTGCCAGGCCAAGGTGCCACCGGGACTGGCTTGACCATACTGGCCCTGCAGGGCAAAGGCACCGACGGAGGCAGGAGCACGGGGTGGCGGGCACAGGGGCTCGGCCCCCCACCTTGCCACACAATTGCCGCGTCACCTTGGGCCGGTCCCCGAAGCCCGGGCCTCCCTCACTTGCCCGTCCTCCACTGGACGCTGGACGGATGGGGCCGCTCAGCACGTGGGCTGCTGAGGGGAGCGGACGGGCCAGCCTGGCCTGGAGAAGCTGAGCTGCCCTGGGCAAGGCAGATGCGGGCTCCACCGAGTGAGTCAGCCCCTGCGGAGCGGGACTTCCAGCGGGCAGCCCGGAAATGAGGGGCAGGGAGGGTGGTATGTGAGGGAAGACAGAGGCGGTCGGGAAGCCAGCGCTGCGGGAATCCACTCTCACTAAATTGTTTTTGCATTTTCAAACCATGCTTATGAGCAGCAATCGGGAGAGCTGAGCCCACCGCCAACTCTTCTCAGAATCAGGTCCTACCCAGGAGCCTCGCCCTTGCCTGTGGTCAGCACCAACATTTATCACCAGCCTTAGACATTAGGGTAAGAATCAGGTGCTTCCAAGCTACCCAAACCTCCTACAAAACAACTGAGCTGTGAACGGAGCCTGAGACACTCCCCCCGCCCCCCCATGGTCCGCACAGCTGGTGGGGCTCTGGCCGCTCAGCCCTCTGGTACTCCCAGGGGGCTCCCGCCCCCCCTGGGGTGAGAGTGCTGGAGCCGGGCCGCACCCCTGCCGGGAGCCAGCTTTGGGGATCTGCCCTCCAAAACCTTGGGTTAGGCCCTGAATGTTCTGCATCTGGCCAGGGCGGTCCTTCCCCCGCCCCCTTAGCCTGTTCCTACCCTGCACCTTCTGGGCCTGGCCCAGGAGCCACCGCCCCTGAAAGCTCTGAGGCCTCGGGGACAGAGTGGGGTCCGAGCTCTGACACAGAGCGGCCCGCCTCCGGTCTGCGTGCGCCGGCTGCCCGGCTCTGATGCCGCGGGGTGGCAGGCACCTCCACAAACGGGCTGCAAGGGCACAGAGTCCCCCTGCGCCGCCTGGGCAGTGCCCCTGCGCCGTCCGCTCTCGCCCTCTGACTTCCGACCCGAACCCTCACTGGCTGGAAGTCGGGAAGGAGTCTTTGCAGCGCCCTCTCCCAGGCTCACCCTCCTTGAGGGGACAGCGGTGGCTTTGCTGCCAGATGGAATCTAACTCTTTCTGATCCAGGGGTTCTCATTGTGGGCATTTGGGATCCTGTGATCTTTGTTGAGGGGCAGTCCTGTGTATTGTAGGGTGTTTGGCAGCCTCGCTGGCCTCCACCCACTAGCTGCCAGTAACCTCGCGCCCTCCAGTTGTGACCAGAAAATATCTCCAGACATGGTCAAATGTGTTGGGGGTGGGGACCACAGTCACTCTGATTGAGAGCCATTGGTTTAACTACAAAGGCTGTTAATCCTGAGGTGGAAGCATCCTTGGGAGAAGGGGATATAGCCAGGCTGCTCAGCCATCAGCACCCCCAGAAGTAACTGCTTAGTCATGGTTTCTCCCCTCTCCCTCTAGTGACTCTAGTCGGGGCCTGGGGCGACAGGAGCTGACTCTGGGGAGCTCTGAGCAGAAAAGGAGGATGCAAAGGGTTGCATTAGGAGGGGCTGCCTGGGAGGAAGAGGGGGTGACTGTTGCAGAAGTAGCCCCAGGTTACTGACCGGCCCCCTCTCCTTCCCCCTCAAGGCAGGGACACTCCTGGGATCTGATCCACTGAATGCCAACCCCGCTCCGTTCCTTTGCTCCGCGCTGGCTCTGTCGCATCACATCCGCTAAAACAGGCAGGAGGAGTGGAGAGCGCGCACCCACAAATAGCTCCCAGGCGTCCACTCTGCACGTGCAGAGCCCTCCTGAGCGGCCGCCGCGGCAGATGGTCCTGACGGGAGTGCCTGCGGTGCCCGGTGCCCGCACACCCTGAGCCGCGGGTGAGTGAGGAATGGCTCCTTTACGGCCCAACAATTCACGCAGTAATGACCTAGCATCACTCCTCTGGGAGCTGGGCCCAAGAAACATATTTTTGCAGGTAGCGGCAAATAAGAGCCAACTCTGCAAAGATGGAGACTGAATAAATCTCTCGCCCCAGGAGAACCCACGCTCTGACAGCAGCGATCTGTAAGCACTGCGCTGCAGCCGGAGGGCCTGCGATGGGGCTGGACGGCGTTCACTGCCAGGCTTGGGAAGCCCAGCAGAGCCAAGGGAGCCAGCAACCGGTTCCTCCCCACAGGTGACTCCACGGGCCCAGGGCACCCCATTCTTCTGCTCCAAGTGGGGCCTAGTCCTGCTGGAATTTGGGGGTTTCTTCAAGGCCTGTGTGAATTTCCAAGTTGGTATGCGATGAGTGGAAATGAGAGAGCAGTGTGAATAATTTTCTTTATCTGGTTCACTGTCAAACTCCTATTCATCCTTCAAAACTCTGCTTAAAATTCCCTTCCTCTGCGCAGCCCTCCCTGAGCCCCGCCTTCCTTACTCCGCAGCTGAGTCAACCCTGATTCCACGGTTTCTCCAACGGCTCAAGGAGCTTTGGGCTGGGACCACAGAAGGCCCGTCCGTTGCCAGTTCCTCTCCCTGGAGATCTGAGGACACCTTGGTCTTCAGGTTCCACACACCCAGCCCAGCCGCCACTGCTGCCCCTGCAGCTGGTGTCACGCATTCCCGGAGCCACCTCTCTCTGCTCTGCCACCTCTTTTCTCGTCCCTGCCCCCTCTTTCCTGGCTCAGCTGCCACCGGTCACAGGCCCCGGGTCCTCTGTGCTGCACAGGCCAGAAACAAACTTTTCTAGAAAGGTGTGGGGACGGCAAGGACCGAAGAGCTTCACATTGGAGGTGCACCCTGCTCGGGGTGCCCCCGCCAGCCCAAAGGGTGCTCTCTAGGTCTGGTCTGCTGCCCTGTGTCTGGGCCTGGCCAACTATTGGTCCCCACCTCCTCGTGACCAAGACCCTCCCAAAGGTCCAGCCTCCCTGCCCAGGAGGGCGATGCGCTCTTCCTCCCGCCCTCACCCTGGTCGTCAGCACTCTCGTGTGTCACCTGGATCACTGTCTGCTATGCGTTCTTCTCCCCGTGAGGACAGCCATTCACAGCCACAAACAGAACAATTTAGCTCATGGGGGACGTTACTGGCTTTAAATGTTAAGTATTTTTCCCCAAACAAAGAGCAGTCTTTCCCCAATTGTGAAGCAGAAGCTGTCAGAGGCTTCACATGGGAACAGCCCAAAGCTCAAGGCTTCAGAGATGTGGGGTCCAGGCGCACGTAGGCCCTGGCCCCCTCGTCGGGAGGGTGCCCTACGCTGCCACATGCAGGCCGACCCCGCTCCCAAACCTGTCTTCTGAGGTCACAACAGGTGTTCGTGTGGGTAGAAACAAGACAACAGGCCCCAAACGGAGTTGCAGGTGCTAAGCCCCACGTCACCAAACCAAGACTTAATCACAGTTCGGGCTCTCCTAGAATGGGATCTTACGTTGGCCAATCAGGATCGCCTGGTCAGCACCAGGGAGCACCTGCCGCAGGCCCCTGCCATCGTCTCCAGGAAAGTGACCTCGCGATAACCAGCCTGCATGTCTGGTGTGGCTTCCTGTCCCTGCTCCTCTGCCTGTGAGCGCTTCCATGCTGTGCCGTTCCTCAGAGTCCTTTCTGTCTGCTGGATGCATGCTTCCCCATCTCAATCGATTTTTGCTCAAATATTGGCTTTAAACTTTTTAATATGCCGCAGTTTGTATTCTAACAATGCATTTGCAGGCTCTATTCTAGGCATGCTGTACATGCTAACTCACTTCTTCTTCACCACCTGTGAGTCATCTGCATTTACTGATAGGGAAACTGAGGCTGAGTGGCCTGTCAAGCCCACAGTCAGCCGCACACTGAACCACACCCCCCTCCAGGTAGGCATGCTCAGGCCTCATCTTTCACTCCACAATCTAGGACAGCCTGGCCGGGACTCAGAAACAGGGGCCTCGCGTTTTACTGGCCACTCTGAAAAACACCAAACCACCCGGGGCTCTGCCGAGGGTCTCCCCACCCAGACCCTCCCTGTGCCCCCTCTCTATCTGCTGAGTGCCAGCCCTCTATCTGCTGAGTGCCAGCCAGGCTCCCGGGCAGTGGGGGAGGGGCACAGTGGAGTCAGAACACAGGCTCCAGTGAGGGGACCAAGGACCCCAGAACTGCCTGCCGGGTGACAAGGCCCCAGGCCCTCCCTAATGCTGAAGGGCTTAGTGGCTCCCCGCCAGGACAGTGAGCAGGGGCGGCCCAGCTAAGGGGGAGGTGAGGGACCTGAAGGCTCCACGGGAGTGCTGAGGTCCAACCCTGGGAGTGGCAATCCCAAGCCCCTGAGGGGCCAGAGGGGGGTGGACAGGCTTCAGGGAGACGGCCCTCGCAGATGAGGGATCTGCAGCTCAGCCTCTCAGAGGGGCACTTCCTCCTCTGTGTCACGGGGCAGGCTGCCCTCCTGTGGGGCAGTTTTGAGGGTTAAAAGAGGTGGCAGCAGGGGAACCCACTCAGTTCGTGGTAGCAGATGGGCTTAGCAGCTGCATCATTTGGGGAACTGTAGGCGAGTGCATTGGAAAGCCTCTGCGTCTCTCCGGGCCTTGGGCTGGCAGCGCGGCAGGAGAGGAGGAGTCGGAGGGAAGGGGGCCCTGCTGCCTCAGGCTCGCCATCCTGCACCCAGTCACCCAGGCTGGTCTCCTCCCTTCCACCGACAGTCATGGAGGATGCGGCCCCGGGGCCCAGCATTGGGGGGAGGGGGAGGCTGGCTGCCTACCCTTTCCTCAACACTTGCCCAGTTTCAAGGCGATTTCAATCCCAGCCCCATGCCCGGAGGGAGGGTGGAATTCAAATGATCCAGAGGAGTGGAAGCCCAGTGAGTCTGCTGCCCAAGGCTGACACCGCTCCTTCCTCTACCTCCGTCCTCACGGCTCAGTGCAAATGTGGGGATCCTTTAATATCGACAGTCAAACCTGGTCACTACTCTGGCTTCTGTGAGAAACACGCTCACCTGTCCAAACTCAAACAATGGACTCGGAGGCACCAAGTACCGTGAAAGCAACACTTTTAATGGCGTCTTGCAAGATGGGGTGTCTGGTGGACAGGCACACCCAGTGGTTACAACCAGCAATTATCCCCAGTGTGCGAGTCCCTTCCCCGGTGCCCCGTTGGCTGAGTACTATGGGGTGTACACTCTCCCCTGCCGTGGCCTAAGTTTCCCATCGGGCTATTTAAAAAGTGGGCTGTGTACCTGTTGCAGTTGTCTCCTCCTCCCGTTGTCTCTTTGTGGAGGGAAGGTCTTCATGGGCTTATCTACCCTCCCCCATACCCTGCTTGTTTCAGGGACTTCGCAGTTGCATTAACTGGTTAAGCAAAATGGCTCTTAGTATTTTTCCATTTAGGGCGAGATGTGTTGAAAATGGACCACTGAGGCTCATTCCTAATGCTTGAAGTCCTGGGTGGTTTCTCAGCTCTTGGGATGCATTTCAAAACCCCTGGGATCCAGCACCTGCCTACCCTCGAGCCTCATCTCTGCTTCCTACCTTGGGGTCCTTGCTAGGAGCTCCCCCTTCTGTTGCCCCCCCCCCCCGCCCCATATTTGTCTAATGACTCCAACATCCTAAGGCCTAGCACAGAGCCTGCCATATGGAAAGTGCTCAGTAATTACTTTATGAAGGAATGGTTTGGTAACCAATGGGTATGTGAATGTGGGGAAATTGAAGACCCCACAGCAACTACTTTGGGCTGAAGCCATTATTACTACACCACTAGGATCCTTACCTGCCACATCCCTTCACCCACAGCTGATTCCCACGCATGTTCTCTCACTGCACATCCCTTCACCCACAGCTGGTTCACTGGCATGTTCTCTCACTGCACATCTCCTCACCCACAGCTGGTTCACTGGCATGTTCTCTCACTGCACATCCCTTCACCCACAGCTGGTTCCCACGCATGTTCTCTCACTGCACATCTCCTCACCCACAGCTGGTTCACTGGCATGTTCTCTCACTGCACATCCCTTCACCCACAGCTGGTTCCCACGCATGTTCTCTCACTGCACATCTCCTCACCCACAGCTGGTTCCCACGCATGTTCTCTCACTGCACATCTCCTCACCCACAGCTGATTCCCACGCATGTTCTCTCACTGCACATCTCCTCACCCACAGCTGGTTCCCACGCATGTTCTCTCACTGCACATCTCCTCACCCACAGCTGGTTCCCACGCATGTTCTTTCACTGCACATCCCTTCACCCACAGCTGATTCCCACGCATGTTCTCTCACTGCACATCTCCTCACCCACAGCTGGTTCCCACGCATGTTCTCTCACTGCACATCTCCTCACCCACAGCTGGTTCCCACGCATGTTCTCTCACTGCACATCTCCTCACCCACAGCTGGTTCCCACGCATGTTCTCTCACTGCACATCCCTTCACCCACAGCTGATTCCCACGCATGTTCTCTCACTGCACATCTCCTCACCCACAGCTGGTTCCCACGCATGTTCTCTCACTGCACATCTCCTCACCCACAGCTGGTTCCCACGCATGTTCTCTCACTGCACATCCCTTCACCCACAGCTGGTTCACTGGCATGTTCTCCCACTCTACATCCCTTCACCCACAGCTGGTTCCCATGCCTGTTCTCTCACTGCACATCCCTTCACCCACAGCTGGTTCCCACGCATGTTTTCTCACTGCACATCTCCTCACCCACAGCTGGTTCCCACGCATGTTCTCTCACTGCACATCTCCTCACCCACAGCTGGTTCCCACGCATGTTCTCTCACTGCACATCCCTTCACCCACAGCTGGTTCACTGGCATGTTCTCCCACTCTACATCCCTTCACCCACAGCTGGTTCCCATGCCTGTTCTCTCACTGCACATCCCTTCACCCACAGCTGGTTCCCACGCATGTTTTCTCACTGCACATCTCCTCACCCACAGCTGGTTCCCACGCATGTTCTCTCACTGCACATCTCCTCACCCACAGCTGGTTCCCACGCATGTTCTCTCACTGCACATCCCTTCACCCACAGCTGGTTCCCACACATGTTCTCTCACTGCACATCTCCTCACCCACAGCTGGTTCCCACGCATGTTCTCTCACTGCACATCCCTTCACCCACAGCTGGTTCACTGGCATGTTCTCTCACTGCACATCCCTTCACCCACAGCTGGTTCCCACACATGTTCTCTCACTGCACATCCCTTCACCCACAGCTGGTTCACTGGCATATTCTCTCACTGCACATCCCTCCACCCACAGCTGATTCCCACGCATGTTCTCTCACTGCACATCCCTTCACCCACAGCTGGTTCCCACACATGTTCTCTCACTCTACATCCCTTCACCCACAGCTGGTTCCCACGCATGTTCTCTCACTGCACATCCCTTCACCCACAGCTGGTTCCCACGCCTGTTCTCTCACTGCACATCCCTTCACCCACAGCTGGTTCCCACGCATGTTCTCTCACTGCACATCCCTTCACCCACAGCTGGTTCCCACGCATGTTCTCTCACTGCACATCCCTTCACCCACAGCTGGTTCCCACGCCTGTTCTCTCACTGCACATCTCCTCACCCACAGCTGGTTCCCACACATGTTCTCTCACTGCACATCCCTTCACCCACAGCTGGTTCCCACGCCTGTTCTCTCACTGCACATCTCCTCACCCACAGCTGGTTCCCACGCATGTTCTCTCACTGCACATCCCTTCACCCACAGCTGGTTCCCACGCCTGTTCTCTCACTGCACATCTCCTCACACACAGCTGGTTCCCACGCATGTTCTCTCACTGCACATCCCTTCACCCACAGCTGGTTCACTGGCATGTTCTCTCACTCTACATCCCTTCACCCACAGCTGGTTCCCACGCATGTTCTCTCACTGCACATCCCTTCACCCACAGCTGGTTCCCACGCATGTTCTCTCACTGCACATCCCTTCACCCACAGCTGGTTCCCACGCCTGTTCTCTCACTGCACATCTCCTCACACACAGCTGGTTCCCACGCATGTTCTCTCACTGCACATCCCTTCACCCACAGCTGGTTCACTGGCATGTTCTCTCACTCTACATCCCTTCACCCACAGCTGGTTCCCACGCATGTTCTCTCACTGCACATCCCTTCACCCACAGCTGGTTCCCACGCATGTTCTCTCACTGCACATCTCCTCACCCACAGCTGATTCCCACGCATGTTCTCTCACTGCACATCCCTTCACCCACAGCTGGTTCACTGGCATGTTCTCTCACTCTACATCCCTTCACCCACAGCTGGTTCCCACGCATGTTCTCTCACTGCACATCCCTTCACCCACAGCTGGTTCCCACACATGTTCTCTCACTGCACATCTCCTCACCCACAGCTGGTTCCCACACATGTTTTCTCACTGCACATCCCTTCACCCACAGCTGGTTCCCACGCCTGTTCTCTCACTGCACATCTCCTCACCCACAGCTGGTTCCCACACATGTTCTCTCACTGCACATCCCTTCACCCACAGCTGGTTCCCATGCCTGTTCTCTCACTCTACATCCCTTCACCCACAGCTGATTCACTGGCATGTTCTCTCACTGCACATCTCCTCACCCACAGCTGGTTCCCACGCATGTTCTCTCACTGCACATCTCCTCACCCACAGCTGGTTCCCACACATGTTCTCTCACTGCACATCTCCTCACCCACAGCTGGTTCCCACACATGTTCTCTCACTGCACATCCCTTCACCCACAGCTGGTTCCCATGCCTGTTCTCTCACTGCACATCTCCTCACCCACAGCTGGTTCCCACACATGTTCTCTCACTGCACATCCCTTCACCCACAGCTGGTTCCCACGCCTGTTCTCTCACTGCACATCTCCTCACCCACAGCTGATTCCCACGCATGTTCTCTCACTGCACATCCCTTCACCCACAGCTGGTTCCCACACATGTTCTCTCACTGCACATCCCTTCACCCACAGCTGGTTCACTGGCATGTTCTCTCACTGCACATCCCTCCACCCACAGCTGATTCCCATGCATATTCTCTGCCCTGCTAACCCCTTCACAGCTGATTCCCACACCTGTTCTCTCACTGCACATCCCTTCATCCACAGCTGATTCACTGGCACGTTCTCTGTGCCAAAGCCACAGAAAAGTCAAAACAAAAAAGCACATCAAAACCCAGGAGGTCAATCAGCAGAACAAAGGGATTTTTCATTGAGTCCTGAAGGCCTTGGGTTTCTGTTTAATCGCCATCACAGATGTGGCCCTGCCCCAAAGACATCCGGATCCTGGAAGGCGGAGGGCCCACTCCTGGGAGGGGGAGGGAGAAGCCCTGGGAAGCTCTGGAAACCTCTGTTTCTGGGAGACACCGCTCCGGAATAGCTCCTGGAAAAGTGCCAGGGTTCAAGTCCAACAGGCTTGAAGCAGTGGTGACAGTGGTTCCACAGAAGGTGGGACTGTAATCAGGTATTTGCATTTTAAATTTGAAGTGTGCACATACCATCTGACCCAGCACCTACCTTCAGAGTTCAGTCCTAAGCCCTTCTCCCGCCTCTGTGCAAAGACGTGCGCCCAGGAACGCCTCTGCCACGTTCTGTGTAACCATGAAAGTGGGAACCCCAGGTGCCCATCCGCAGGGCAGTCAGTGGATACCTCCTGAACATCCTCACGTGGGAGATTAAGTGCCTCTCAGAACGGCAGCCAGGGAAAATGTTAGAGGGAAAAATTCGCTTGCAGACCAATATTTATAGTATTGTCTAGTTGATGTCCGTACCTATGTTGAGAGGATGGGTACTTCTAGAAAGTGAAGGGAAGGTGCTGGGAAGTGGGAGCACATTCCAGAGGACACAGGGAGGGTGGAGAAGAGGGTGAGGAGCCAAGAGAATGGAGGCGTGGAGGCTCTGAGGTGGGAGCGCAGAGGAGGGAGGGTGGCAGGCGTGCTGGGCTCACCCAGGACCTGTGTGTCCTGGCAGCCGGAGCAGGGCTGGAAACATGTAAGTGGAGGGCTGACAGGGTAACATGGGGAACTGCTAGTGTGTAGCTGAAAAAATAATTAATATCATTTCTCTGTGTTGATAAGAAAAATTCACGGGCGTCCTCTGTAGCCCAGGCAGCACCCTTCCTCTGGGGGCCGGGGACGGTGGGCAGGAGGGAGCGGGCAGGAGGAGGGGCAGCTCCAGGCGTAGCCCAGGCCGGCAAGGGGCACTCTCTTGTGCCACGGGTACATGTCTGCCACCCAGGGTCGGCATTGCCTCCCGGGGGGCGTCTGTGGTGGACTTGGCAGGCTGGAGAAGAAAAGAGATGCAGGGATTGGGAAAGTAACTCAAAGGAACAGGGAAGGGTTGTTACTAAAATGAAGCAGGTGGTTTTGAGTCTCACATTTAAGTCTCTAATCCACTTTGAGTTTATTCTTGTGTATGGTGTAAGTTGGTGGTCTCGTTTCATTTTTTTGCATGTGCCTGTCCAGTTTTCCCAACATTTATTGAGTAGGCTATTTTTACTCCATTGTATGTTCTTGCCTCCTTTGTGAAATATTAATCGACCGTAAAGGTGTGGGTTGATTTCTGGGCTCTCTGTTCTGTCCCATTGATCTATATGCTTGTTCTTGTGCTAGTACCATGCTGTTTTGATTACTATGGCCTTGTAGTATAGTTTGATATCAGGTAGCATAATTCTTCCAATATTGTTCTTCTTTCTCAAGATTGCTGTCATGCCCTGGGTGGGTAGATCAGTTGGTTAGGACATCCTCCTGACATGCCAAAGTTGTGGCTCGATCCCCAGGTCAGGGCACACAAAGAATCAACCAATGGATGCATAAATAAGTGGAACAACAAATCGATGTTTCTCTCTCAAAAAAAATAAATAAATAATAAAGGTTTTTTTTAAAGATTATTGTTGCTATTCTCAGTTTTTTGTGGTTCCATACAAATTTTTGGAATATTTGTTCTAGTTCTGTGAAATATGTCATTGGTATCTTGATAGGAATTGCATTGAATCTATAGATTGCTTTGGGTAGCATGGACATTTTAATGATGTTAATTCTTCCTATCCATGAACATGGTATATGCTTCCACTTATATCTTCTTCAATTTCTTTCTTCAGTGTCTTATAATTTTCTGAGTACAGGTCTTTTACATTCTTGGTTAAATTTATTCCTTGGTATTTTTCTTTTGATGCAATTGCAAATGAGATTGTTTTATCAATTTCTCTTTATGATAGTTCATTATTGGTGCATAATAATGCAACTGATTTCTGGATATTTATTTTGTATCCTGTTACTTTACTGAATTCATTTATTAGTTCTGGTAGTTTTTTGGTGGAATCTTTAGGGTTCTCTATATACAGTATCATGTCATCTGCAAATAATGACAGTTTCAGTTCTTCCTTTCCCATTTAGATGCTTTTTATTTCTTCTTCTTATCTGATTTCTGTGGCTAGGATTTCTAGTACCATGTTGAGTGGTGAAAGTGGACACCCCTGTATTGTTCCTCATCTTAAGGGAAAGACTTTTAGTTTTTCCCAGTTGAATGTATGTTAGCTGGGGGGCGGGGGGCGGTTAACATGGTCTTTATTATGTTGAGTTATGTTTCCTCTATCCCCTTTGGGTGAGGGGAGGCAAGGGGCAGGGAAGATGGTTTAGGTATGCCGTGTAGCATCCCAGCATCAGTAAATAGCTGGGAAGTGACGGGTCCACATGGGCTTTCCACGTCACTCCTGCACACGGATGGCAGCAGTAAAGTGGATAAAAAGGTCTCTTCAGGCCTACGATGTGCTTACCCCAGAAGGGCCCTCCAGTGCCCTCCAGTGTGATCCTCGAGCATGCTGAAGACAGAGCGTAGGTGCCCGCTGAAGTCACACAGCAGCTTCTGTGCTGGATACGACTAGAGGTCAAGAGAGAAGAGATGAAAAAGTGAACAAGCTGTATTGAAGGCCTTCTAGCTATTAGATGCTGGGACCTTGGTTTTGTCTTTGGGGAGACACAGAATGGTGGATACTGCATGACTATGTAGAGCAGGTGATTGAACATGGATGGGCCTCGCAGAGGGGGCCTGAGGCAGAGGGGACAGGTAGGCAGGGTTCTTGGGAACAATGGATTCCTGAGCTGAACGTGGTTAGGAGAAGAGGGCAGGAGATTACAGACAGGACGGGTGCCCTGCCTGGAGCCCTGTCCTCTGAGAGGGCCACGGACATTTCCCACGGCTGCAGGCAGTGGGACTGTGGAGCAACTAGCTCTCGCACTAATGCTGGGGCCTGGGCCAGCACAGGGCAGGGCTGAGCACAAGGGGCTGACACAGAGCCACGGTGCCTACGAGGAAGAGGCTGGAGGACTTGGGAATTAGTTGGATGTGGTACGGAGGGAAAGGAAGGGCACTAGGGTGACTCTTGAATCCACTAATTATCCCATGAGCACTTACTGAGCTCCTACTGCATACTAGACCCTGGATGGCAGCACTGGACTTGTATACTGGAAGACTCCCAAACTGCAGTCTGATCCAGGGGTGTGGCTAGGAGACTGGAAGCAAACACTGTTTAATTTTTTAAAATGTTTCTCTTATTGCCCTATCCAGTTTGGCTCAGTGGATAGAGCTTCGGCCTGCGGACTAAAGGGTCCCTTGTTTGGTTCCGGTTAAGGGCACATGCCTGGGTTGCAGGCTCGATCCCCAGTAGAGAGAGAAGAGGGGAGAGGTAGAGAGAGATAGAAATATTGATGAGAGAGAAACATCAATTGCTGCCTCCTGCATGCCCTCTCCCCCACCCCCCACCCCCCGAAACCTGGGCATATGCCCTGATTGGGAATTGAACTGATGACTTCTTGGTGCATGGATTGACACTCCACTCCTGAGCCACACTGGCCAGGCAACACACTGTTTAATTTGAATTTGGGGTTGAGGGAGCATGGGTGATGGAGATAATAGAAGTCTAGGCTCTCCCAAACCATCCCAAGTAGTTCCTACACTAGGGCCTGGGGCTCAAAGAAGATTTTAAGGCATTGTCCCTGCCCTCAAGGGCCTGTAACAATTGAGTAAGAGAGACACATCAACAGATAATTAAAATGTAACATGTCTGGTATGTCAAAGAGACACACACATGATGGAGTGGAGGCCTGTTGGAGAGTTAGCCAATTCACTGGGAGGTGGAATGTGATAATTGTGAGAATAAACAAGTCATCTTTCTGTCAAAGAACAGTTTAGACAGACCCCATTTTCGACTGCGTGACTTGGCAGCCGCCATGTTGGCCTCATGGCTTGCAGCTCCCCTGGGGCCTGCCATCTTGAAATAGCAAAGGCCAACCCCTCCCTTTGAATTAGCCAATCGTGAAAGACTGTGCGCCTCAGCTCCAATCAAGAGCAAAGGACAGGTCACATGCGTAAGGGATTATAAACCCAAGCAGCCCGCCTGCTTGGTGTGCACGCGCTTCCAGACCATGTGTGTGCACCCTTCTACGTAGAAGTAAATGTGTTTGCCTTGCTGCCTGGCTCGCCAGTGTTTTGTATTCTACCAGAACCCCTGACTTGGGGGCTCACCTTATTTCTAACATCAGGGAAGGCTTCCTGGAGGAAGTGACAGTAGATAAAGCCTCTGCCTATGGCATCCAGAGGTGGAGGATGCCAACAGAGAGCAGGCTAAGGGAGAAAAGTGTCAAGTTCAGTTTTGGACAGTGTGAATCTGAGGCTCCTGTGCTATCCCAGGGAGTGATGTCTAGTAGGTATTGGATACAGGGTTCTGAACTGCTATTATTCCCATTTTATAGATGGGAAAGTTAAGGCTCAAATTGGTTAAATCCTCTACTGACAGTGACACAGCTGATTAATGCAGCTTTGAGTTTCAAATCCAACAAGTGGCGCCAGTGGCTGAGCAGCTGCTCCGTGGCCCCTGCAGGGACAGCATCCGACAGGTGCCGCTGGTCTAATTAGCTCGGTACCATCGGGCACAGAAAGGCCTTCAGAGTCTCTGGAAATGATCAACAGAAGAGAGAGGATTTAATTGATAGGAAACAAAGGGTGAAAATGACTTCTATTAGAATGAGCTCACATTCTCTTGTCAGATTTCCTTCTGATGATGAGATAAGAAAAAAAAATGGCAGAATTTCAAGTTACACCCAAGCCACCAGGAATCCTTCCCAGTCTCTAGTACCCACAGACTGCCCTCAGGCCCCAAGCTTCCCTTCACCCCACCCCTTCCTGCATAGCCCCTCCACCCTGCCCTCCACCTGCAGGGACCTCCCCTGCCTCGCCCTCCCGGGGTTGAGCCAGCAGGATCTTGGAGAAACGCCAGAGGCTCAGCTGCACCCAGCGTTGGTGAACGGAATGCTTTTAGTGCCCTGTCCCCTCAGGACATGCCCATTTGAGGGGAGGGAAACGGAGGCCTACCTTCTGGAGACTTAAGTTTGGCCAAGTCTCCAGGCTCTACTCCTCTCTCTCTTTCTCATGTCATCAGCCTCGCTACCCATTGGCAGGCGGGGCACAGATGCCGGTCAGGGGAGCCCTGTGACTGAGAAGGGCCTCTCACTCAGGAGCTGGGGAGCAGTCTGAGCTAGGACCTTGGCCACTCGGAAAGCTGAACTCGTGGCCTTAATTATTCTCCTACTGATGAACATTTAGCTCCCCCCAAATTAACATTAAGGTTTTTTTTTCTTTGTTTTTTTTTTTTTTTAATATATATTTTATTGATTTTTTACAGAGAGGAAGGGAGAGAGATAGTTAGAAACATCAATGAGAGAGAAACATTGATCAGCTGCCTCTATCCACTGAGCCAAACCGGTTAGGGCTAACATTAAGTCTTTAACAAACACCAAGTTGTTAATTTTCCATGACTCGGCAATAAGCTTTTTCTCCACCTTTGCTGGTGGTCTCTGTCTTATTCAACAGGGGGATCTCAGGGGACCCTGGCTGGGGCTGGATGTCGGCCACTCAGCCTCAGCCGCGGGAGGCCGTTTCTTTGCAGGAAGCTGCAGCAGCTCCTGCGCTGAGCACTGCAAACCACCGAGCCCTGCGCATGCCCAGGGCGGGCCTGGGGCCACCAGCCTCTCCAGCGGCCAGGAACAGGGGCGGGAAGAGGGCTTTCAGTGGGCAATTGCCTCAACGCCTGGGCGGTACCCACCCTGGTGTCCTCTACCTGACAACGCACAGATTCACCCCGATTCAGAGGCTAGGCTGGGGCTTTGGCTCTGTCCCTGCCCGCCCCCCCCCCCCGAGTTCTTGGGGTCATTTTAATGTAATCGCGGTGGGCATCCTCCTGCCCTGTGGGGCCTTCTTCTCGCCCAGACCCTGTCTCTGACCCTGTACAAAATCAGAAGTGCCGATGCTTTATTTGGCAAGTCTAGAAAACACCAGGGTGGGTGTTCCTCGGCGAGCGCGGGCTGCCCTCACAGCACCGGAGCCTGCGCTGCTTCAACAGCCGAAACCGACTTTCTCAGTCCTGGGGCCGGAAGTCCAAAACCAAGGTGTCGGCAGGCTTGGCTCCCGGCAGACCGGCTCCCGGTGGCCCGCTGACCGGCTGGGACTTCATGGCCAGGGAAGCAGCACTCTGATTTCTTCCTGTCTTTACGTAGTGCTCTCCCATGTCCGCGTGTCCATGTCCACAGGCCCCTCTTTATAAAAACAGTCAGATGGGATTAGGGCTTCCTATTGTCTTCATCCTAATTACATCCTATCTCCCAATAAGGTCACATTCTGAGGTACTGGGGGTTCCAGTTTTGGGGACACAATTCAGCCCATAACAGGGGTGCAGAAGTGAGACTGGGAAGGGAAGCCAATGATGAGCATATCCTCATAACAGGAGGAGCTATGCAGGCAAGAGGAATCCCATGTGGAATTCTGGGAGACTGGGGGAACCCAAGAGGTGTGGGGGCTGGGCCACTGATGCGCCAACTCCCATTTGTCACTGGTGGAGGCCCCCCCAAAGGACAGAATTCCCTGGGGCTTCCAGCTGGTGCAGGCGGAGTGGCCCCAGGGTCCAGACAGACCCCAGGCAAACAGACAGGTGCGGACAGTTGGAAGTCGGGCCCAGGGGGGAGTGCACAAAAGGGCAGGGCACCCACATGTCACCCCAACTCCTGCCAACCCCCAAAGCCTTCCCGGTCACCCGAGCCTGTCCAAACCTGATACACACTCACCATCTACTGCGGCCAGGCCTGGTGCTCTCATTTCTCTGAGCGGCACTGCATCCCCAGGGCACCTTTTGGTGCGGGACAAGGTGGCAGAGAAGGGGGGTGGGGTTCTGTGGTGAAGGCTGACCACACCTGCCGCAGCCTCGCTGGGCTGTTAGCACGGCCAAGGTCACTCCCCAGACTTCCCCTCCTCAGCTGCCCTGGGCCAGGCCCGCAGGGTGCCTGGGGCAGAAGGCAGGCGGGCCTGGGAGGGTCCACAGTGCTGCCAGCCCCATCGTTCCATGTGGCCCCTCAGGCAGCAGGCGGTGGGCAGGCCCCAGGCCCCTGGTGCTGCTGTCTCAACAGAGCTTCGTCTCAGCATCAGCCTGTGCGTGACACATGCCCACCAGACCAGGGCCAGGGAGGGGAAACTGAGGCAGCCCAGGATCTCAGAGACAGGCAGCACTCCAGAGATTGTCCGGCCCAACTTTTCCTTCCAGTGTGGAAACCGAGGCCCAGGGAGAGAAGTGAGCTGCTTCAGTCCTCACGATGACTTCATGATGTTGCTATTAATTCTGTAATTAATAATGAAACGGTTAAGATTTATTGAGCACTAACTTATCATCTGGCAGGCACTGGCATGTTAAGTGCTCATTAGGGAGTTTCTGATTCCATTATCACAGCAACTCTCGGAGGCCAGTACTGTTGGCTGTCTTTCTTTGACAGATGGGGAAACCGAGGCTCAGCAAGGAACTTGCCAAGTATGGCTCTGAGCTTCTGGGGGATTTCTCTTTGAGGAAAGGGCTCAAGCTCCCACACGGCCACCCCAGGATGAGGTGAGCAGCTCTGGCAGGGTGGGGAGCCCCACACCACACAGGCCTCCCACATTCCACCTTGGCTCAGACCCAGGGACAGGAAGAGACAGGGAGCACCCCAGGGCCTGTCTGCCGCGGATCAAAGTGCCAGGCTGGGAGGCCGCCAGCCCGGTGCTGCAGGGGGAGCAGCGCGGAGTCCCCAAAGTGCCCTAGAGACCCACTCCGGGCCCCCGCTCTCACTCAGTGCCCAGCAAAGGAGCACCACACCATGAGGCCTCTTCGGGGGCTCTGCCTGCGCAGTGGAGCCTCCCTCCCCATGCTCCCGCTTGCTGCCCAGCCATGCCCAGGGGCAGTCTGGGAGCGCCGGGGAGCAGGTGCTGACCTCTTGGTGAAGCGCGGTGTGGAGAACGCGAGGCAGGGCCAGACAGGCAGGCAGGGCCAGCTGGCAGCTCTGGGACCAGGAGGCGGTGGGCCCACGCCCCGCGGGTCCCCTCGTGCACCCCCTCCCCCCCACGGCCCAGCTGATGAAGGAGGCTGTCGGTCCTGTGCTTTACAACACTTTTCAATGTTCTTTCGCCCGTTTTACTGAGATATAACGGACATACAATTGTATTAGTTTAAGGTGCACGACATGATGATTTGATACTTGCACATGTTGTGAAATGACACCACGAAAGTCCAGTTACCAGCCATCACCTCACCTAGGTCTAAACTTATTTTCTTGTGATATGACTTCTAAGGTCCATCTTTTAACGTTCACATATGCAATGCAGCGCTGTTACCTAGTCACGGTGCTGCGCACTGCATCCGAGGACTTACTTAGAGTGGAAGATGGCACCCCTGACCACCTTCACCCATTTCCCTCACCCCAACCCTCACTCTGGCAACCATCAATCTGCTGTTTCTCTGAGTGTTTGTGTATTGTTGTTTTTTTTAGATTCCACATATAAGTGAGATCACACAGTATCTGTCTTTCTTTGTCTGACTTACCTCAATATAATGTCTCCCAGGTCCCATCCATGCTTTGCAAATAGTAGGCCTTCCTTCTTTTTTTTTTTTTTTTTTTAATATATTTCATTGATTTTTCACAGAGAGGAAGAGAGAGGGATAGAAAGTTAGAAACATCGATCACCTGCCTCCTGCACACCCCCCACTGGGGATGTGTCCGCAACCAAGGTACATGCCCTTGACCGGAATCGAACCTGGGACCCTTGAGTCCACAGGCCGACGCTCTATCCACTGAGCCAAACCGGTTTCGGCAGGCCTTCCTTCTTTTAATGGCCAGATAAGATTCAATAATACTCATATGCCACATTTTCTTTACCCATTCACCTGTCGAAGGTCACTTAGGTGGTTTCCACGTTTTGGCTATTGCAAATAATGCTGCAGTGAACATGGGGGCTCAGATATCTTTTTGAGAAAGTGGTTTTGTGTCCTTCAAGTATAAGCCCAGAACTGAAATTGCTGGGTTATTCTATTTTATTTTTTTGAGGAACTTCCATGGAACCCTGTGCTTGGCAGCAAGGAAAAACATCTCTTTCCAAAGTTCAGGGCAGTAAAGTACACACTCCTAACAGAGGGTCCATTAGGACGGGCTGGGGGCTCACTTTGCCCCCCCCCCCCCCCCCCCGAGGAACCACAGCCCAGGATCCACGGGCGCAGGGACACCGGCCGTGCTGCCAGGCCTGGCCCTGGGTCCTGACCCAGCCAGGGCCCAGTCCAGGCCTGTCCAGTTTCCTACTGCTGCCATAACAAACTGTCACACACTTAGTGGCTTGAAATGACACAAATTTATTTTCACGCTATTCTGTAGATCAGAAGTAAAATCGAGGTGTTAGCGGGGTTGGCCCCATCTGGAGGCTCTGGGGGAAGTCTGCTCCCTGTTTATTTAGATGCAGGCCTGGTGGGTTTTCTTCTGTAAGCGGAGACACTCCACGGCCCTTCTCGCCTCGGGGCCTTTCCCGTCCTCAGCCCTCAGCCCGCACTGGCCAACGGGTTCTTGGGTTCTCGGCGAGTCTCTGACCCATGCAGGGGCCACCTCTCCCACTCTGACTCCTGAGATTAGGCGAGGCCAAGCATCTCCACTTCAAAGTCCTTAATGTCAGCTCACCTGCCGAGTCTCCTCTGCCCTGTGGGGTGACGTGGCCACAGGCTCAGGGACTGCGGCCTGGGCATCTCTGGGGCCCGTGATTCTGTCCACCGCCTTTCCTGGCTCCCTTTCACGAAGCCCAGAGACTCAGAGTGACAGCCAACCTCAGCAGGCGGCTTTGTGCAGCCAACCGGGCAGGCAGAGCTCAGGGCACGTCCCGGCCACCCTGCCCTGCCACCCAGGCCCTGCCACCCAGGCCCTGCCCATGTGTGGCTCCCTGACGGCTTTCGGCTACTCGCTGGGATGCAACAAATGGGCTTTTCCATTATGAAAGAATTTCATGAACATTAAAGAAAGTTTGGAAAATACACACACACAAAAAAAAGAGAGAGAGAGAACAAGCAGAAAAACAAGGCCCCAGGCTCCCAAATAGCCACCGTCCATATGTTGCTGAATTTCCTTTGAGCGTTTTTTTTTTTATTCTGTGCATGGGTTGACGTTTTAAGACTAGGGTTATGATCATATTATAGAAATAAAATTTTATTTTGCTTTTTTATATAGCATTATATTAGACATATTTGTTACATTGAAATAAATTATTTGTAAATCCTTTTGAAATGGCGACCTAATCGTCCATTACATGGATGGTTACAACTCACTCAACAATTCCGTGACGTGGACATTCAGGTCGTGGTCATTAAAAATGACATTGTGATGGATGCCTTTTGCGTAAAGCACTCCCCAATCTGAGGTACATTTCCTGGCGCAAGGGTTGTTGGATTCAAGAGCATGAACCCATTTTAAAGTTTTTGCCGTCAGCTGGGAGGGTGACCTTGCGTCCCAGTGCGTCTGACAGTTCTCATGTCCCAGCATCATATCCAGTGTTCCTTCCAGCTGGGTCCCAGTTTGGGTGATAAATCACGTGGCCACCCACCTACAGGCTGCCCTGGGGACTCAAAGGGTGCCTATCCTCTGTACCACTGGGCTCCAGTGTGGGCACCTGGGAGGGCGGAGGCTGCACCCTGTTCACCTCTAGGCGCCTGCCGACCTCCAGCGGGCCTCCCCCTCGTGCCTGTGCTGGACTCTGGGGTGCGGTGGAGCAGCCGGGGAGGCGCCTCACAGGTGCGCAGGAAGTGCCACTAAATGCATCAATGAGACCAATGTTTGTCCGACGCCACTGGGTGTTTGAAATGAGCATCAGGCCCCGGGGAATGAAGAGCCTGAATACAGAGGCTTCTGGGGGGGTCAGGGTTCCTCTCGAAGGCGGGCCCCAGGCAGGGCACCACGCCTGCGGAGGCAACACAGTTCTTTCCACAGCTAGCCAGGAGACATCTGTGAACGTGCCAAGAAGCAGAATGAATTTTTGCTTAAAAACTGTAGGCCAAGGCAAGCCCCCAGCCCCTGCCATATCAGCGAGGAGGTTTGGCAGGGACCGGGTGGTGGGAGCTATGGGACTTGCTGGCTTGAAAGAAAAGTTTCTAATTCAAAAGACTGGAAATTTCTTTCACATACATTAGCGAACTCCTGGACTCCTTAGATTCACGGTACCTCCCCCTCACCCCCCAGTCACTCAGGCACCACAGCTGCCTGGGTAACTGGAAGTGGGGGCATCGGGGAGAGGAAGCCCCGGCCGCCGTGCGTCCTCAGTGAGACACCCCTCGGTGTTCCGAGGACCTGCTCTGCGTGCAGCACAGCGACACGCACGGCAACGGCCCATCAGATGCTAGAGATGGCGCTCGGGCCCCCAAGCCTCCCAGGTCCCGGCAAACACCTTCAGCCCCTTCAGCTGCGGGCCGCGGGGCAGGGCTGGAGCCTCCCTCTTCCAGGTCACACTCAGCACTATTCTCGGTCGCTGCTGTCTCCTTGGGACGCAGCCCCTGGCCGAGCAGGAGGCCGGAGGTGGAGCTGTCTGGGAGGTGCACAGGCCTTGGTGTGGCTGGTAGTTCGGCATCACCCACGGGGCCAACGCGGCGCTTCCTCCACGAGGAATGCAGTTGACACAGGTGGCCTGCAGCCAGGGCAGCACCTGGGGGTGGTCTGTGACAGCTGAGCTTTTCCCTGAACCACAGCCCACGAGCTTCCTGGGGCACCCTCAGCTTTCTCCTGTTTCGCGCTCTCTCCACCGCATTGCTCCTAAGCCAATCTCTCCATTCTTTCCTTATGGGATGGGTTTGGTGAGGCTCAGAATCTTAGATTGCATGTTGCCAGTTTCTTCTCTTTTCAAATCCTGCCTTGCCAGGATGGGGAGGATCGGGTGTCAGCCTTGTGTCACCCCAGATTTGATGCGATGCTTTGCTCCGTCTCCTGTGGTCGAGTGGCTCTCGGCACCGCAGAGCTGGGGAGGGCTGTGTGCAGTCAGGGGCGCCCCTGGCTCCCGGGCAGCAGTTCTTTGCCCAGCACTCGCCCTGCAGTTGTTGACACTCCCCCTGCAAACCCAGACATCGCTCTCCTGCTGGGTTCTCAGCCAGGCACGCAGTCTGTGAGGGGCTACCCCAGCCCTCCGCCGGGACTTGCACCAGGACTTGCCACCAAGCCTTCTGGTCACCCTCAGAGCCCACCTTTCCTGTGTGAAGAAGCAGACGGCATATTCCATTTCCTGCCCCTCCCCGAGGCGGCACAGCCGCTCGGGAGCCCGGGGAGCCGTGCTGCGCCCGGCCCGCCAGCTCTCCCGGTGCTCTGGGCTGTGGTTTACTGGACGCAGGGACCAGATTATTCCACCTGGCTCTCAGGTCTCTGACTGCTGCCTCAGCCACACTGTGGCGCACTGGCCTCTAACCATGTCATTCCAGGGTGAAGGCCATCAGTATTGTTTAAGATGGCGTGACATCAGAATTGGGTGATTCTCTGCTCTTCATCTGCTTTAACACCCAGCAGGGAATGTCCCATCATGGAAGACAGAGGGACAAAGATAACTGAGACAACGCCCCCGCCTCGGGCCTGCTGGCCCTACACTGCTCCTGCCCCCTCCTTGTTCATTTCGTCATCCTGGACGTACTGTAAAAGGCACGGTTCCCCATTTCTGGAATTTCAAACTATGCTCATGCTCTGAACTCAATTCTCCCAACACCGCCAGAGTGAAGAAATGGAGTTTTCCGAACCGGAATGGGATGCCGTGTAACAGGCTGTGGCATTACACAAGGCAGCCAACGGACATGCAAGCTGGGGTGGACGGCAGTCGGGCTGAGGTGGTCAGGACGTGCCTGTTTATTCACTCAGCACCTCCCCCCCACCCCCCGCCCGAGAAGCTCCCGAAGATAGTCTTTCCTCCAAGCTGGAGACCTGAACCGATGCTAACAGGACATTGCTTTCAGAGGGCCAGTGCGGACAGCGGGTCTGTACCCCAAACCAGCAGCACAGTGTTGCTGTGATCACTGTGAGGAGATGGGACTGCCTCGCCCTGTCTAGGGGAGCCAGGGAAAGCATTAGAGAGGAGGAAAGATCAAGCAGAGTTCTGAGGGATGCATAGGAGCTTTCCAGCAGAAATACTTGACCTACATCTAGACTTTACAATTTATAGTGAAAAAGGTAGATTCACAAGTCCAAGTTGTCCCAAGCACACTAAAAAGTTTTTCAATAACCTAATTATCGGATTTTTAAAAAAATGTGTTTTTATTGATTTTTAGAGAGAATGGAAGGGAGAGGGAGAGAGAGCAAAACATCGATGTGAGAGAGAAACATTGATCAGCTGCCTCCTGTATGCATCCCACCTGGGGATCAAGCCTGAAACCTGGGTATGTGCCCTGACGGGGAATGGAACAGGAGAACTTTTGGTGCACAGGACGACGCTCAACCAACCGAACCACACAGCCTGGCTGAGTATCGGATTTTAAATTTAAAATTAAATAAAATTTAAAATTCAGTTCCCCAGTTGGACTAGCCACATTTGAAGTGCTCCACTAGTGGGTACTGAACGGACTGTATAGGTTCAAGGAAACCAGTGAGGTGGGGTTCTCTCAAGCATCTTTGCACAGGCACTGATTTAAGCATATCATTGTCTTGGTTATTCTTATTGAAACTTGCAAATATGAAACAAACATATTTTGCCAGGGGAGTCTCTTTATTGGGTCCTGAGCCCTTTGACACAACTCTGAATGGCACTGACCGCTGCCTTGCTTTGTGGTATGACAATATGTTTCAAGTTTGCATTGGACATTTTCTTCCCAAGAGCTGGAGGCAACCATTTCTTCAAGGAGCTCTGGTTCGTTAGCGTGGGAAGCTAGAGAAATCAAGTTCTACGCCTGGGGCTGCTCGCTGCTACTGGGCTCGTCGTTGTTTTTAAGACTTGTCAGTGGGCAAGAAAACACAGCTAAAAAGAAAGAAATCATTTATATTATAAAATAAAAAATTTTCATATGAATTTGTGAGTTCATAATGATATTTCCAACTCAAATTCAGAACCATAGAGTTTACTCAACCTTATTCATCGTATATCTATATCTCCTTCCTCTCATGCTAAATATCCCAGTTGTCAATGATACCTACATAATTAGTCACTCACATTATTTCACACTATACATACAGTATCTCAGAATACCAGCACTCCACAAACAATATAATTATTTTTTTAAAAATGTGTTTTCCCCCAGTTCTTTTTGTCCTAAAGGTAGATCCCTCCACAGTTGTTTTAAAGTCATATAGAAAATTATTGTTTTAAAGTCATATGGAATATTGTCTCTTGTATCTAATAACTGGACACATAATTATGTTTATTTGTTTCATTTACTTTCATTTTGGGGGGGGATACTTTTTAAAAAGGAATTTTTGTTCTATAATAATGTAAATTATTTTAATTGTCAAGTCTAAAAACCCAAGGTATATTAAAAGAAGCCTAATTTTCTTTTTGGTGTTCTGAGCACCCAATTTCAATGTGGGGAAGGGTTTTTCCCCCACACCAACCAACAATTCTCAGACACCAGCAGGGTGTCCAAGAATTCAACCAAGTCTCCCACTCCCGCACTGGAGAGAGCATCAGATTCCACAGCTTAAGGGTCAGTTCTACAGACTGCCCTCCCCACCTCAGACACCAGGGCCAGCCAGCTTGTTACCTGTGCTTCTGACCAACTTGCTACAGATTGGAACTCAGGATGCCAATTGCAAGTCCAGATTGTTACCTGTACTTCTAACCAACTGGCTATAAATCTGACGTTCCCGTGACCCCCTCCTTGGGAGTTCAATTAATTTGCTGGAACAACTCAGAACTCAGAGAAATAGTTTACTTCCTAGATTATCACTTTATTATAAAAGGATATCACTCAGAGGAAAGAGGTATATAGGGAAAGGTATGTAGGAAGGGAGGTGGAGCTTCCCTTCCATGCCCTCTCCCCAACCTGGGAGCTCTCTGGACCCCATCCTTTGGGTTTTTATGGAGGATTCATTACACAGCCATGATTGATTAAATCACTGGCCAGAGCTGGCAACTGACCAACCTCCATCCCCAGAGGTGAGTAGGGAACTGAAAGTTCTAAGCCTCTAACCACACCCTAGGCTCCATCACAACCAGCACGTCCTTAGGGGCTTTCCAACAACAACCTCATTAACATAAGAGATACCTTTTTCACTCTTAGGAAATTCCAAGTGTTTTAGGAGCTGTGAGGCAGGAATTGTGCACAAAGACCAAATACCAAATATGAATGAGAAATATATGTTGGTCCTCTGAATGACCATATCTACAATAATAAAAGAGTTAGATGCAAATTGACCGTTCCTTTACGATGCCCACCAGCCAATCAGGAGTGAGTATGCAAATTAACCCAACAAAGATGGTGGGTTGATTTGCATACCCAGGCGCTGAGCAGCCGGGGGTGAGACGCTTGCATCGTTGCCATGGCAACGATGCAGGCATTCCACACTGTCCCCAGCTGCTCCGGGCCTCTGGGCAGCGTGGGAAGGCGGAAAGGCGGCTCTGGCCAGAGCGAAGGTGGTGTCGGCAACCAGGGGAAGGAAGGCCCATTCTTGCAAAAATCTTCGTGCATCGGGCCTCTAGTCTATAATAATAAAAGCATAATATGCTAATTAGACTGGATGTCCTTCTAGATGAAGCCAGGGCTGCAAGGGAAGCCCAGGTCCCGGGTGCCAGAGGGAAGCCGGTGCCCGCAGCCAGGGGAAGGAAGGCCTACTCTTGCATGAATTTCATGCATCGGGCCTCTAGTCCTATCTAATAAAGAGAAAATATGCTAATTGACTTTCATGCCATCGCAAAGATGGCAGTGCCCACAGCCAATAAGGAGGGAATAAGCTAATTGACTGCCCCACCCTCAAAGATGGTGGTGCCCACAGCCAATAAGGAGGGAATATGCTAATTGACTGCCACGCCCTCAAAGATGGCAGCGCCCACAGTCAATAAGGAGGGAATATGCTAATTGACTATTCCACCCTCAAAGATGGCGGCGCCCACAGCCAATAAGGAGGGGATATGCTAATTGACTGCCATGCCCTCAAAAATGGCAGCGCCCACAGCCACAAGATGGAGGCGCCCAGTCCCCTCAGCCCCACCGGGGCGGCAGTCGCGCAGCACAGCTGGGCCTGCCCCACGCACCTGCCTCTGGAGTCCCTCAGTCCCCTCAGCCCCCCAGCCGCTCAGGTCCGGCCCAAGGCTCAGGCAAGCCTCGGATGGCAGCTGCCCAGCCACCCAGGGCTGGCCCGAGGGATGACCAAACAACTGAACAAGCAGGCTGCGTGGGGCAACCAGGCCAGCAGGAGCGTTAGTGAGGGCCGACCAAACGACTGAACAAGCAGGCTGCATGGGGCAACCAGGCTGGCAGGGGGGGCAGTTGGGGGCGATTAGGCTGGCAGGGGGGCAGTGAGGGGTGACTAGGCCGGCGGGGGAGGCAGTTGGGGGCAATTAGGCTGGCAGAGGGGGCAGTTGGGGGTGACCAGGCCAGCGGGGGGGGCAGTTGGGGGCAATTAGGCTGGCAGGGGGGGCAGTTAGGGGCAACCTGGCCGGCAGTGGGGGGCAGTTAGGGGCGGGCGATTAGGACGGCATGCAGAGTTGGTGAGGGGCGATCAGGCTGGCGGGGGGGGGGGGCAGTTAGGGGCAACCAGGCAGGCAGGCAGGTGAGCGATTAGGAGCCAGTGGTCCAGGATTGCGAGAGGGATGTCCTGGATTGGAGAGGGTACAGGCTGGGCTGAGGCCCTGCTCACCCCCCCCCACCCCCCGTGCATGAATTTCATGCACCGGGCCTCTAATATATATAAATTTGTAAATCATAATATTACAAGTTTCTTTCCCTGTCCTCTCCATCTTATTCCCTATTCCCCCTGGAGAGAATTTTAAAACATTTTATGATTTAACTATGTAAAAATAAATCTTACATACATGTAGGTATGCACGTATTTGTATCACACTCATTTTAAGATAAACAGGAGTGTACCACACACACTGTGCCCCCCTTGCTAAACACTAAACAATATGTACAATAGCTTAAAAAATATTCCTCATTCCTTCTCCTAGCTACATAATACTCCACTGCACAGTATACTATAGTTCATTCCATCTGTCCTCACATAAAGATACTTGGGTTGCCCTAGCTGGTTTGGCTCAGTGGATAGCATGTCAGCCTGGGGAAAGGGTCTCAGGTTCGATTCCGGTCAAGGTCACATGCCTGGCTTGTGGGCTCGATGCCCAGTAGGGGGTGTGCAAGAGGCAGCCAAACAATGATTCTCATCATTGATGTTTCTATCTCTTTCTCCCTCTCCCTTCCTCTCTGAAATCAATAAAAACATATTTTAAAAAAAAGACTTGGGTTGTTTCTGGTTTTGACATTCCAAATACAGCCTTATTACTAGTCCTCTGCATGAGCCTTTCTGCCTTGTGTCTGAGAGAGGCACCTGGAAGAGAGGTGAGTAGGTCAAGGGGTGGATGCGTGTGTGATTTGCTGGATATTCCCAATTTCCCTCTTTCGGGGTTGTCTGCATCGCGACCAGCGATGTTAGAGGGCGTTGCCCTGCAGCCTCTCTGTTGTCAAGCTTGGGGTTTTGTCAGTATGACAGGTGAGAAATGACATCTTTGCCTACTTTGGATTTCTATTTATCCCAGTACAACTTAGTAAAAAGCACACCTTTCACGCACTCATTCATGATGCCCCCTTTATCGAAATTAAAATTTACAGACATAGTTAGGTCTTGTTCTGAATTTTGTATTCCATTCCATTGTCTATCTTTTCCTTCATTCATTCAAGTCCAAATTGTTTTAATTATAGAGGCTTTGGTTTTCATGTCGGATAGGGCTGCTTTATTTGCCCCCCACCCCCTGATTGCGTTTCTTTTTCATCATTTTTCCTGGCTATTCTTGCACTTTCTTTATCCAAATGAACTTTATAATTGTTAACTTATCTAGTCTTGTCTCCCCATCCCAAAAATATATGGTATTTTTATTTGGATTGCAATAATTTACACATTAACCTAGGAAGAACTAATTCCTTGATGATGTTGAATCTTTCTAACCAAAAACAGGTAACTTTCCATTTGTTCAAGTCTATTTTCACATGTTTTGGTGTTTTATGGCTTTTCAGGTTTTTGACATTTCTTTTTATATTAAAGCCTTGACGGGTTATACTTTTTCTTTGCTATCATAATCTTTATCTTCCATTTTATCTCCTGGCACATTTTGCTCATCTATATGAAAACTTTTTATTCGTATGTTAATTTGGGAGAGGGGGGGAGGGCTTTGGGCTACCCTCAGCTACTCACCAGCTCAGGCCTTCTTGAACTAGGTGCCTACTCCCATTTTGCCCAGGCCCTCCACCTCGAGGTCTGACAGGGGCTCCCCAAGCAATCTCTCCTTCTTCACATTATTCAAGGGCAGTGGGACCTTGCCTCTCTCCAGCTGATTTCTGGCAAAATGAGGCTCACCAAGTAACCCAGGCACAAACCTTTGACACCAAACATTTTAAGAGACAAGTTGAAACATTAATAAAATAATAATGAAGGAGGTCAAAGAAGAGCAATTACCTATACCCATTGGGGAAGATTCGGGTTCAAATGTCCTTTAGGGCAGTCCACAGGTGACTTCCACATTATCTTCCTCCTACTGGAGGCAGTGAATGGAGGGCATAGAACCCAAGGAAGCAGATGTCTTAGAACACGGCTGTCTCCCACTGTCTCTCCATGGCTTCCCGAAATTCCCAAGAGAAGTGGCTAATTTAAGGTAAATGTAATACAGTGAGGGCACGGAGGCTATCCTTAAAATCAATGTGTAGTTCAGTTCAGAATCTTCTGGTAATTTCATTGTATTTTAATTAGGTATCTTTAATAATTCCTTTCTAAGTTGTCTTGAAATAATGTCTTTTGTTGTTATGTGACTGGTGAGGATATTGATATTTCTTAGGCTCACTAGTGGCTATGAGATGACATTATCTTTTTCAGTTTGGTTAAGAAACCCACAATGTGTTTTGAGAAAAGTCCTTGAGTGGCGGGCCCTGAGGGGGAGAAAGCCTGGCAAACATCCACTGGACCTCTAAGCCCTGCTGGTTTTACCCCCTCCCCTCCCCTCCCCTCCCCTCTCGCCCCCTGGAGGGCTGCACCAAGCTCCCATGGTCCCCTCTGAAATGCTTTCCTTTTCCAAGCTGTCCTGCACATGACAACCTCCTTCCTAGTCCTTATCGTCTAAGCTGACGCACGGACCTATGAGAGTACCACCCAGTGAGGACGAGCAGGCGGAGCAAGGCAAGGACTGTACCTCATTCACCTTTTTATCTCTAAGGTACATGGTACATGGTAGGAGCTCAACAAGGATGAATGAATGAATGAGGTGGAGTCTATTTTCCTTTCCCTTTGAACCTAGAACTTCTTGTCTCAATGAACAGAATGCAGCCGAGTGGAGGGGCCAGCTCAGGAGCCCTAAAAACAATCCGTAATCAATCCCCGTGGGAGGATGGCCCTTGCTGCCCCGGCCCCCCCTCCCCTCCTCCTTGCCTCTGACTGGCTGTAGAGTCTACCACCAGCTCCTCTCAGCCACGGCCCGCTCCTCACTTAGGATGTCATTTTGTGACCTTCAATCGTGGCCATATTTGTGTGTCTCTTGATCAGTGTGTGGACTCCTGGAAGGTAGAGGCTGGTCTCCCACTTCTTTCTAGTGCTCCGTGCTTGCTCCCCGGCTCTGCAGCGAGCCACGGAACACACCGGCGGGCTGCCTTCTCACCTCCCCGCGTCTCCTGTTGGCTTTGTGCGGCAGACCTGTTTCCACAGCACCGTTTCTGCCCCATTATGCTCTCCAGAGTCCCGTTCCCGTCGAGAAGTAGAGTCTGTTCTCCTTTCCCTTCAAACCTAGAACTTCTTGTCTCAATGAATAGCATGCAGCCGAGTGATGCTGTGTGACTTCCAGGGTTTCCTAAAAGGCAACAGGGCTTCCTCCGGTTATTTCTCATTAAGCTCACCCTTGGCACCCAGTTCCCACCAGGCTCCAGGAAGCCCAAACCAGTCTAAGCAGAGAGGCCACATGGAGAGGCCCCCCCGGCAACAGCCAGCACGACCAGCAGGCACATGAGTGAGCAAGTTTTCAGAGCTCTAATGAGCAGTAGCTCCATGAAGCAAAGGGTCCCACATGCCTGCCGCCCTCCCTGTCATGTTACATCACTGAGCACAGCGTCCGGCACACGGAAAGCTGCTGAGGGAACGGACTGGACGTGCACAAGGCCCCATATGTAGTGCTAGACGTGGGCCAGGAGCTGGTGCGCCGAGGTTCGGGTGAAGGCTGTCTCTGCTCTCCATCCATTGGCCTCTGCTCCCAACCTCCCGCTGCCTTTTCTGGTGCCCAGACTTCTGACCATCAGGGGTTAAGGCACAGCCTCTCCTCAAACTGAAAACATTCCGTCTTCACCTCCACAGCCACCTTCTTGCCAAAATAAGCCAGGAATGGTTATGGGAGTGCCTGGATTCCAGCAGGAGTTGAGCTGGTCTGAGAAGCAAAACAGAGAAAAGGAACTATCCCAAAATGTTGATTTGTTTAAACTTCACAAACTTAACAACACGAGGAAACCAAGGGAGACAAGCTTGTAATGAAGTAATCAGCCGACGCTGCTAATATTCCAGGAACATGAAATGATTCCCCACACTTCCTGCCGTAGATATGAATAGGGTCATTAAAATATGGCCAAGGACGGGAGGGAGCGTTTACTTTTTCTGTCTCCTTGGAGTCTGTGTTCTGAAAGCTCAGCAGGAATTTAAACAAATAGCATGGAGGAATGGTGAATCTGATCATATTTAAAGAAAAAGCCCCTTTCAAATTTCACTTCCCTTTAATAAATGCATTGGCTTCTGCAAGTTTGCTTTTTAAATCCCTGCAGGTTCCCTCCCCCCATCTGGATAGCCTATTTGAGAAAAACAAAATTAGCATCAAGTTGCTCTAATATTGGTCTGCACATTTTTTTCTCTCGGTCAAGAAGAAATTGTTGCTTCTCTCATACCCATGCAGGTAAGGACAAAGGAGGGTAAGAGGAAATGGGAATCAGAATGCTCCTTCTTTGATTAAAAAGTGAAAAATAAAGTTAGGGGAAGCTCCATGGTGTAGGGAGAAGGCTGCTGAAAACAAGGAATTACATCAGGAAATGGGCCTGTGACGCTCACACCCCACAGGGCGGGCAGAGTTGGGTCTCGGAGCCTGTGGGTCCCCGGCTGCCAGACAAGGTCCAAGGCAGGGAGAGGGACTGGGTGAATCTGGGTGAACTGATGCTACACCTACTGACACTCCTGGCGTCAGTGCTCTGGCCTTGGACGCGTCACTTCACGTCTTCAAACCTCAGTAAAACCCCCTTGTAAAACTGGGTATTAAAGAACCTATCTCACGGAGTTTTGTAGGTTAAATAAAATAAAGGAAATACAACCTGTCCCCTAGCACATAGTGGGTGCTCCACAAATGTTCGGAAGAAAAATTAAAAACTCTCCCAATGGGTGAGGACCCTCAGTTCTGGAGAGGCTGGTGGTCCCTGAAGGGTTGGGGGACACTGGCCAGCTGCCCCCCTGCTCCTCCAAGCCTGGAAGCCCGGTTCTGCGCTGTGGTGCAGCTTGAGGGCCCTGGGCTAGTCACCTAGTTTGCTTAACAAGTTCTTTCACACACACATACACATTTTGGCCCCGAAATTCAGTGAGGTTTTTTTCTTCCTTCTTCCTCTGTTGTTGGGTTCTGATTACTTCCATCTGGCTGCGGCAGCTCCAGTGGAGTCTCTAAAAACAAAACAAAACAAAACAAAACAAAACAAAACAAAACAAAACAAAACAAAAAGTCCTCCCAGCAAAACACACAAGCACTAACCCTAGAAGGCTGCCTCGCTTCTAGCCAACCAGCGTCCAAAGGGCCACTCAGGCCCGCCGAGGCAGGGGGCCCAGGAAGGACCCATGGCACCTGCCTGCACTGCTGGCTGGAGAGGGTCCGCCGGAGCCGGGGACCCCTCCCTTCCCTCCCTCCGGGTTTCCGCCTGCGCCCTAAGAAGCCGGCGCCCTGGGAGCAGCGACCCGGGCGCTCTCGGCCGAGGGGAAGAGGGCGGTGGGGAGCGCGGTGATGTCAGAGATTGGAAACAGCCGTGCCAGCGCCTCCGCTCCGGGCTCATCTGACTTGAGTTAGCGACCCCCACCCACCCCGGCGCCTAAAAGAAAGTGCTGGAGACTGGCGCGTTCTTTCCTTCTCGGATCGAACTCTCCTTGTAGGTGTGCCGTTTCTCCTCTGGGCCGGGGAGGAGCGTCCTCGGCTGCCTCCTCTCCTCCGGTCCCCGGGCCCGGCGGGTGCGCGGCGGCGGGTGCGCGGCGCCCGGTGTGCTGCCGCCGTGCGCGCGGGGGCGCTGCGCCGTCCGGGCGGCGCCGGGATCGCGGGAGTGCCGCAGCTCGCCAGCCGAGGCAGCACGGCTCCGCGGACTTTTCTCCAAACTCCCATCAATGAGACTTCGAGAAGGAGCGAGAGGCGACGGCGGCGGCCGCTGAAGCAGGCGAGGAAGGGCCGGGGGAGCCGGAGGAGCTGGAGGAAGTAGCGCGAGCCGCGCGGCTCGCCGGAGCCTCGGGGAGCCCCCCGCGCGCCGGCGTTCGGGGCGGCCTGGCCCCCGCCCGCCTTTCCGTCCCCTCTCTTGCCTGGCCCACCGGGCCCGGCTGGACTGAGCCCCTGCACACGGCAGCCGGCGGCCGAGCGGCCGGTCGCCGCGCCAGCCAAGTTGGGATGGGGGCTGGCAGCCACTGCCTGGCTCCCCAGAGGCCACCTGCGTGCTAGAGGTAAACTTTTGTCTCTCTCGGCAAAGTTGCATTGGCCTTCTTTTGCTTGCCTTTCGTGGAGTGCCCCCTACCCCGGCCGAATCCAGGCGGGCTGGGATGCTGTGCCGTCCCGGAGGTGGCCGGGGCGCTGGGATCGGGACACCCGGTTTAGGGGGTCGGGGCTAGGAACTCGTGACTGGGGCGGGGGGGAGGCGGGTGTTGCATCCCCCTTCCTACCTGGGGGAAAGAGCCTCTCTTCTCCGGGTGCACAGCCAGGCGGCCCTCGCCCCTTCTCCACCGCGCCGGAACCTGGGGCTGTTTTTTTATTTTATTTTATTTTATTTTATTTATTTTTTTTTTTGGGGGGGGGGGGTTGGTGGCAGGAGGCTGGGATGCTGCTGAACTCCGGGAGGTGGGCAGGGAGAGTGCCTTGGGTGAGTGTGCTGTGTGTGGAGGGCTGCAGCTTCCAATCGTGAACTTCTAACTGCACTTCTCCGCGCCACACGTCCCGGAGCCCTGCCTTTCTTTCTTCCTCCCTCCTTCCTCCCCCTCATCAGGCCTTGCGCCCCCTCCCCCTCGGGCAGCTCTCTTCTCCCTTCTCCCTCCGCTTTTCTCCTCCTCCTCCTCCTCCCCCTCCTCCTGCCCTCCGCCCCGAGATCCGCTGGACTTCCCGTAGGGATCCGCGTGTAATCCCTGGCCGGGTCCTCGGGTCCCCCCACCCTCACTTTCATCCCGCCCCCACTCATCCCCCCCTCCCCCGTACCCTACCCTCCGAGCCAATCTCTCAACAAGTATATTTGCTGAGGAATTTGAAAAATCCACTACTGGAACTTGATCTGTGTGTGATGGATGGGGAGAGGCGCGGAGAGAGTTGGGCGCCAATCCTATTAAGGGTTTAGGGAGGGGAGCATTTTCCCTGGGTGGGGGCGGGGGTGTGGGGAGGGGAGGAGGAAGGAGCGTGTGCTGTGTGTGTGAGTGTGTGTGTGTGTGTGTGAGTGTGTGTGTGTGTGTGTGTGTGAGTGTGTGTGTGCGTGCGCGCGCACACTCCAGCCGAGTCGGGAGCTGAAGTCCACCCACCTCGGCGCCTTTTCAGCCCGGCAGGAATTGCTGTCATTTCCTAGGAAACCCGACTTTTACGGCGAGCGTAGCCGGGGATGGAGCCGCGCGCTGCACCCCGGTGACCCGCGGCGGAGGCGCTCGCGGGCCTTGGGTCCCCCTAGAGGGCTCTCCCTTTTGTAAGATTCTTCTGCGGCTCTCAGAGTTGATCCGACTGGCACTGGAGGCCTCTCCCCAGCGTCGGGGGCCGGCCGCGGGGGTCTCCGTCGCTGCTCTGCCCTCCTGCCCCGGCAGCGCGCCGGGTGCACCGCCTCCCCTCGGGCTTCGCACCGGTGGCCGCAGCCCGGTCCGGCCCCCGCCCCCGCGGCGTGAGGTTTAATCCCGACAGCTTCAGATAAAGGGAGCGGTTGTAAAACGCTCACACGCTGTTTGCAGACGAGGCTCTGGGGATGTTGGAGAATTTGAAAGTAAACGTTTCCCTCGCAAGCGGCATAAAATAGTGTTTAAACAAATATTGTATTGGCATGCTCAGGGGGCTCGGTGCCAAAAAAGTAAAGTAAATAAACTGCGAAATCCAAAATATACAGCGGCGGAAAGCAGGGGAATAGGCGGGCTCGTCACAAGTCCCTGATGAAGTTTGTTTGTTTGCGCCACCTCACCTCCAAGGCCCCTCCGCGCCCATTTCCTCACCTTGGCTGGCAGGTCTCCTCCCTCTCCCGGCCTCCTGCCGGCCTCTGGGGCCTGGGAGCGGCCTGGGGGAAATCCGTGGTGTGGCCACCTAGGCTGGTCTCCCAGGGGAGGGGAGCACCTTGGCTGAGCGGCTGCTGGGAGTTGGATGCTCTGGACGCTGTCCCAGCTTCCGGCCTGCCTGGGACAGTCATTCTAGACTCAGGATCTGGAACCCCCAGATGCGCCTTCCGGGGCCTCTGACCTCCCTCCTTGCTCCTCTTCATCTTTCTTGCTTTCGTTTTCCTAGACGTGCAGCCGCTCCCTCCTGCCGCTGAGGGTTCCAGGAAATTGTGGAGATGTCCTCTCCGGGATTTAAATTCCACTCAAACCTGGACAGGGGGACAGTTGTCACGTCTCTGACGTCTCTGAGAGTTTCAAAGTTGTATTTTGAAATATTTAGGGTGGTTTTGCATTTCTCCTCTGCTTTGAGAAATAGGCTACTTTCCTGAGGTTTAGTGGTTCTGGGGGCATGTAAACGAATGCAGGACGGTCCCATTCTAGGCCGGGAGCCTGGGGCCCGGGAGACAGCCCTCCCGTGCACAGCCCTCCCTTGGTCCGGCATCCGGGTGAGAGTGTGGTCAGAGCTGTCTGTTTTCTAAGTCAGTAGGTGCCAATGAGAAGGAGAGGAGAGAAACACTCCCAAACCAGGGCGCTCACTGAGGAAAGAGGTGGGGCTGTGAGAGATGTTTTTACCTTCCGTGGGAATTGTTCTGAGGGGATTTCACACAGGGTCAGGCTCCATCCACAGAGCCTCCCAGGCTCCTCGGCCTTGCAGGGGACTCTTGGCCTGCCCCCCTTGAAGTGTGTGTGAGAGGTAGACTAGGCCCCTCTGGCCCAACAGCATTAGGGAGGGCGGAGGCCACTCCACTGCCCCAGGGGTGCTCCAGCCCACAAGAGGGGACCCCAGGGCCACCGGTCAGCGGCTGGTTGCCGGGCTTCAGGGGGCTTGGGAGCTGTGTGCTGAAGCTGGCTTGTTTGCACTGCAGACTGAAAAATACACAAATACTTCATGCTTTTTGTACTCCCACAAGTGCCCTGTACACAGTGTAGCCCCTAGGACTGGATTAGCAAACCAGGGGATTCAGCAGCAGGCGGACAAAATTGGATATTTGCCTAATAAACACCCTTCATCCATCGGGGTCTGAGGGGCGGGGGGCGGGGGGGGGCACTTCACCTCACAGATGCCAGCAATCCCCTTTAACTGGGACCTGGAGGTTGTCATGTGCACTTTGAAAGCCTGTGTGACCCCTACCCATGTGGCTGGCTTATTCAAGGGCAAAACCCGAGTCCTCCGTCGTGTCTTTTCCTGGCGCAAGTGTGTGTTCAGCGGGGCTTTCTTTCACCTGAGTGTTGCTGGCTCATGATGCGGGCCTGCGGGAGGTGGCGCAAACCAGCCTTGCTGCTTTAAGTCTGGGGGTGGTTTCTACCTGTGCCAGGGCCTGGGTCCTGGGACTCGAGGGCCTCCAGGCAGGTGGACCAGGTGGCCCTCGTGGCCCTGGGGTGGACAGCTGCAGCTGTGCCCGCTGGGCCAGCGCCCTTTGTAAAGGAACCCCAGGGGAGCAGTCCCCCTTTCTTCTTTTCAGTAAGCGGCAGAGGCATGGACCCATGAAACACGTGAGGAATGCCAAAGAGAAAGACTGTCCTCAGGTTCCAGAAAGTGCGGAGCGGCGGGCTCGGGGATGGCCCAGAGAGCAGAGCACACAGCCGTTTCGGGGACAGGCTCTCGGCTGCCCAGGAGCACAGGCGGGCGTCTGCTCCGCCTGCTCCGCCTGCTCCCGGTGGGCAGCCGCGGTTGGTGTGTCCTTGGGTGAAGAGCAACAGCTTCCTGGTTTTCAAATAAATGCAGGGCTCCAGATTCCGTGTGACTCGTCTTCTCTGAAATGAATTTGAGCGTTTGCTGTGGAACAGAAAGGCTTTAAGGAAACAAATCATCGATCATTGCTTGTAGATTCTGAGGGTGACAAACACATCCTTACCCTTCAACACTGCGTTTAAAGCTGTGGGAGAGTCCGACAACCATAACTGCATACTTTCTGCGTGGTTAGCATCTTATTTTCTCAGTTTCTTCATCAACAAAAGCGTCCTCAACAGTCCTGTGTTGTTCTGATTCTAGTTTCTTGTATACAAACGGGGGAAAACAACTTATTTAAGATGTGACCAAAGAGTACATAGTAAACTGTCTTTGTGATTTTGGTTTAAGTTGAATAAGTGAATGTGGCTTTGTGTGTGCGCATGTGTGTGGTTAAAAAACCAGGTTGCCGGGAAGAGGGTCTTAGCCGAGTGCCGGGTTTCAGGCATTAGCATAAGAAAAAAGTTGTAGTGCATTTACTATTGTCTGGAGTGAGGAGTTCCAGCAAAGGGAAGGGAAGCCCAAAAGGGTGATGGCCCATTGATTCCTCAGCGGCCTCAGCTGGTCGTGGCTGAAATCGGTGATCGGATATCACTTTTATCTTGCTTTTCCATTCTCAGTCCTTTTTCACACATTCACTTTTGTCAGGGTTTATTGATTATGTTTTCTTCTCTGCAAATCTGTGGAAAATGTAATGAACCAAAAACATAGTGACATAAAGGGGACTTTTTATTCATTAGTGCGGGATTGATTTCCCCCCTTGGGGGAAGGCCCCTGGCCTCCCGAGCGAGTGGGGGGTGGGGAGGGTGGGTGGCCCTGCTGCAGGCAGAGGCGGGGCCTCCCCACGCTGGGGCCTCACTGCTGACCAGGACGCCTCAGCCAGCGACTCCTGTCCCAACTGAACATTACAGCCCCCATTCCCCATGGCTGTTCCAGCCAGCCCCAGTCTACACGCTGCTGACCCCTGCCTGGCCGTCCAGGGTCCTGCTCAGTGCTGTGTGTGTGTGTGTGTGTGTGTGTGTGTAGGTGGGGTCTTTGTGTTCTCCAACCACACAGACCATCTGAGAGCCTGGGCCTTCCCTGGGACACAGTTAAGTATCTCTTCCTCCAGCCCTCGCTCTCAAACCTGTAATTAAGCAAAGCCCCTGGTGTGATTATGCTTTGCTGACTCGGCTGGGTTTGGAGCGGCTTCCCTCTGTGAAACAGGGTGAACTCTTGCTCTTTCCAGAGGCTTCCTGGCAGCCTATGGTACATTTCTATCGTCCATCTGTCTGTCAGTCTCTCTCTCTCTCTCTACTCTTTTTTCTCCCTTCTTCTCTCTCCATTAATTCTTTCTTTCTCCTCCCCCTCCCAATCCCCTCCCTCTCTCAGTCTCTTTCTCTCTTCCCTACTTCTTTTCTTTTCTTCTATTCCTCTTCTCTCTTCACCTCCTCTAGCTCCTATTTCCTTTTGTATCTTTTTATTTCTCTCCTCCACCTTGTTTTTCTCCCTCTGCTCCCCCCTCCTGTGTGTCTTTCCTTTCTCGCTCCTCTCTCTCTCCTTCCTGCTCTCCTTCCAGCGTTCTCTCCCATCACTCCCCCCCTCCAAGGACTGGCCCTGGAGATCCTGGAGGAGGCAGGTGCCCAGCCCTTGGGGACCATGCCCACATCCAGGGGATGTTGGTTGCCCTAGTGCCCGATGCAGGCGCTGCGTTCCCACCTGCCTGCTGCCTGGTCTGTGGCTGAACAATGGCCACATTGTCCCGGCCGCCTCCCGGCCTTCCCTGGCGAGTGGGGACAGGCCGGGCCCTGCTCTTGGCGAGCCAGAAAGAAAGCCAGCAGGCCAGACCTGAAGCTGCGGTGCCACCGCCTTTGTGGCCAGGGAGAGACCCGAGGAGGTCCCAGCATCCCCGCAAGCCCGCACCCACCTGGGAAAGGTGCCTTTTCCAAAGGGCGCTCCCACCCCGTGAACTGAGCGACTCCTGTCCCCTTTCGACCCCCCTTCCCTTTTCTCCGGGCTCGCTCTCCCTCTGCCCGGAGAGGAGAAGGGGTTTTGAGTTTAGCTTAGAGTTTGCAGAGTGAATTGAGAGCCTTTCACCAGGGCCAGGAGACGGGGCCACGTTACCCAACGTCAGGAACTGTCTGTGCGGGATCACAGACGGACTGTCAGAGGCCTCTTTTTGCCCCGTCTACACCCAAACGCAGAGAGGGAATGGTGGTTTCTCAAAATAGTAACCCCCTCCCTTCCACCCTCCGCCCCCCCCATTCGCCTTGACCTGTAGGGATTGGAGAACTCTCGGCGCTCAGAAAAAGAAAGATCTCTGAATGCCTAGGATGTGAAAAGCGCATCCGTCCCCGTCCAAGCCGATGCTTAGCAATGCTGCTTTGTGCGGTGGACAATGCAATAAGTCAGCTCGACTTTTGAGCCACATTTAGAAGGAACTGCAAGGGCCGCTCAAGTACACTTGTGCTAAGTTGAATTGATTGAAATTTAATGGCGGCTAGTGGTGATGAATGGTAATGATTTTCCAGAGTATCTTTGGCGTACTTGACATTCATAACTGGAGAGTGTTTGTACGCGCACCGAGAGGCTGCCACACACGTGAGGCGGAGCGTTATTCATCTTCCTGGTGCCAGTCCCTCGCCTGCTTCCTCTTCTCAAATCCTTTTCCTTCTTACCATAATTCAGTTGTTTGGATGATTTAAAAAAAAAAAAAAGGAAAAGAACGAGAAAAATCTTTCTCTATTGAGCACCCACATCATGTCAACATAATTTTGAGCTCATGATTTTTTTCAATTCCTGCATAAATCAGCTTCTAATATACAGAATGTGATGAATTTGTTTCAGCTGCCATCATGAATTAATGTTATGCAAATAGAAGCTTTGCAGGTGAAATGATTTACTTAATAATTTCAACTTCTAATATTTAAACTCATTCATTATATTGGGAGCTAAAAAAAAAAAAAGGAGCAAGTCCATATTTTCAAACCTGCGATCGGGGAGATGAGTGTGCAAGTGCTTGCAGCGCAGGCTGACCTCGGTGGCCAGGAACCAGCTCTTCACTGGCTGATTCTTTCCTTGAGAATCTTCCGTTCCCCAAGCAGGGGTTGAGAGGCAGGGGACAGAAGTCTTACCAAGCTGCGTCTGGGGAGGTCACAAAGGCATGTAAATAATTCCAACCTGACCCTGCAGGGACCCTGTCCCCTGGGACTGAACCAGCGCCACGTTGGGAGGGAAGGAAGGCTTGAAAGATGAGGACGACTGAGCCAGGGGCACGCGGGCAAGGGGCTCGGATGCCCCCGCCTTAATCTTTGTCGTTTGCTAGTTAAGACCATCCTGGAGCCAGTCAGGCATTGGTACCTGCCTAGGAAGGTGGCGGTGGGCCAGAAAGTTGGGCAGACCTCCCTGACCCCCACACCCTGCCGTAACCGCTGGGCAGACTTGCTCATGGATGGCATCCTTTCAGGCTGTTCCCCCTGGAAAAAAGCTGAGGGAGAGAGGAAGAGTGATGGAGGAAAGCACTATGGAGAGAACAGAGCCTGAACCCCATGGGGTTACCCTCAGGAAGAGCGAGACTCCTCACTCCAGAGCTGGGTGACCCGGTGCAGGTTGCTTGATCTCTCTGTGGAAGGAGGGGCTGGCAAACGTGGTCTTAGGCTCCCCAGCTTCAGAGTCCTGGAGCCAGCAGCCCTGCCCTTGCAGCCTCTCTGAGAATCGGGTGTGAGGACCAGAGTCCTGCAGACGTGTGGTCTTGCTATTGCCTCTGCTCCTGGGACAGTGTAGGGAGGCACCTTGAAGGGTATGCCCCACCTCCCCTGCCAGCCACTCTCCTTAGCTGGCCCTGTGCTCAGGGGGAGCCTGGATGGGGCTGCACTTGGGGACATTGGAGGGGGCGGGGAAAGCACTCGGCCCTTGTGGCCTTCTCAGACTTTCCTGAAGGCTACAGACCAGTGGAAGGGAGAGCTGACACATACATATGTCTTGGATCTCTGAAGATAAGGGTAGAGTTTTGACTTTACTTCTCTAAAAATTGAGGTCATTGCAGTCCGATGACAGGTTGAAGGCACATCATTCAGACAGCGTGCCATGGTGATACATGGTGTCAGGCAGTGACAGCATATTTAGGGCTGGCCCTCGCCGTCTGCGGAGATCAAGGTGAGGGGACATCTCTGTTCATGGGCTGAGGGTGTGCGTGCGTTGCCCGTTTCTGTAGGAATTCCGACTCAGCAGTTCCGCAGCCAGGAGTTCTCAGGATGCTGCTGGGGGCATGGAGCAGGGAGTCGGGTCCAAATGCTACGCAGATGTCTTCATCTATAGGCGCGGTGCATGATAGAGTATGCCAGGTTACTCTTCCTGGTGAGTGGGAATGTGGGATAATGGGATACGGGACATGGGACATGGGACATGGTTATTTATGCTGGTAAACGCATGTATCAGTAAGACTTCTAACTACCAGATCCCTTTATGAATTAGAAGAGAAGTAGCCTGAGAATGAAGTCAGAACTGGGAGTGAGTGACAGAGGAAAAGCCGAGGATGGGCCTCCGGCTTCTCCGAGTTGCCTGGGCCCCCTGGCTGGGACTCAGTTGGGAAGCTCCTTGAAGTGCAGAGTCTCAGGCCCCGCCGAGAACTCCTGACCGAGAGCGCCTGTGGCGTGGGGCCCGGGCTCTGCAGTTTGTCTAGGATGCTTAGGGTGCAGCGATTGGCCACGTGTTTTCTTCCCGGGACGCTCCTTTGTGACTTTTGCACCTACAGCTGGTGGACAGCCAGGACTGGCCTCCGAAGACCGGGCCTGGCAGCGGCTGGCCAGCTGTGCCGCCGGAGGTGGGGCACACAGACCGGCTGCCCTCCACCTGAGGCAGTGGCCAGGGCTGGGAGGGGTCCTGAAAGGCAGCCCTCAGGCCCTGAGAAACCAGCGCCGTGAGCTTATGAAATCTGCCTGTCCTGTGGCCTGGCCTGAGGGTCCTCGGGTGGCTCTCTCCTGGTCCCTGTGGACGAACCGCATGTGCGGGGAGCGCGGTGGCTGTCTCATGGCTTCATGGCTGAGGTGGCCAGCGATCGGACCCTCTTCGGGTCCAGTTGGGGCTTCCCAGTTTGAGCAGGTCTTTGGGCAGTTTGACCCACACTGAGGTTTGACTCCAGGGCCTACCTGTGGTGTCTTTAGGATCCCTAAGGGTAGGAAGGAAATAGACTGGCAGGAGTGAGAGTGGGGTGGCAGGAGCTGGGGTGGCCTCAAGCCTCAGAGCTGCTGGGAGCCTGCCCTGCCCACCCTGAGGCCAGCCCGTGGTTCCCGCGCTCTGCCGTCCTGGCTGGCCCCCGGCCCCAGCTCACGTCACACTCCCTGTGCTGGCCTGGTGTCCGCATATTTCAGGAGTGCAACCTCCTTACTGTGACTGGAGTCTCCTGAGCGAGGGGGCGAGAAAGAGCCTGGTGGGTGTGCGGCTGCTGGAACCTCAGGACACGCAGGTTTCTCTTCGAGGCCCTCGCACAGCGCAGAGTGAGTCTTACAGGTGTGTGTGAGCACTGACGAGGCTCTGAGGGGGAGCCCAGCATGCCCTCTCAGGGTCAGGCCCTGGGAATGGTGGCCTTCCCATCACTGAAGTCCTGCCGCCTTGGAGGCGTGGGCTAGGGTTAGGCCAGCATTTGGGGGGCTTTGTGATTTGTACTGTCCTGCAGGGCAGACTCTTAGCTTCATGTTAATCTTTCGAGTACATGTGAGCAAGGACTTCAAGGGAACATGAAACAACACTTACATATGTTTGAACTTGGGGCCTGTGGATGCGTCCCATCCACTGTGTGGTTGGTTCAGAGGGTGGCCATCCGGGGACTGAGCGGATCTGAAGGCAGCTTTCCTGGCTGCCCACGTGTGCTCAGGCCCTCTGCGCAGTCCCCACTCCTGCGGGCAACGTGTAAAGCAGATGAGGGCACGCTGCCCGGCTGCTCCCCAGCACTGGGAGCCCCAGGGGAAGTGGATGCAGGCTGGTGGCATCTCCATCTCCTCCCGGTTGCTGGTGTGCAGCCCTGAGAGCCGGTGCCGCATCCTTCTCTAGGTCCAACCCCTCAGCCCCAGGCGCCCAACCCAGCTGTTATGCCCAGCACAGATGAGGCCCCCGTGGTCCTCCTTGCCACCACGCCCACCTTCAGGGGCCCACCATGAGTGGGCGGAGGTGGCAGGCCGGAAAGGAGGAGTGGCATCCTTTATAGAAGCAACTGGAAGCCTTGGTTCGCAGGGCCTGAGGGTCCTGACGGACACCCCGTCCCCTGGTGTGCGTCCTGTTGACTGTGACTTCAGCCGTGAGTGTCAGGCTCTCGGACCACTGCCCGGCACAGCATCTCCTCGCATCCCCACGGAGCTGGCTGCCTGAGTGAGCACCGTGTGTGCCCCAAAGCTGCCTGACCCCTGCCCAGCCCGCACACAGGCATGCGGGGCAGCAGCGGACAAGCCTGGCTCTCACTGTCCCCCCGCCAGCCCTGCTCGCCCCGAGGCTGCCTCAGCTTTCCCAGGGGCCCACGCCCTGCCGGTCCCTCTTCCTTCTGTTTGTTTCCTTGGGTTTAATTTCCTTAGGTTTCAACATTCTTTTCTTTGCTTGGCTTGAGGGCTCTTGTTCCAGGTCTGGACTATGGTTTAAAACTTGGTGATTCAAGCAAATGAATCTTCTCTTCTGATGTGAAAATATGAAAAACAACAACATATTTTTCTACATGCTTAAAACTAAGACATGCCATTTTTTTTTTTTTTTACCAAACACTTGCAAAATAGGGAACAGCATAAAGAGGGAAACTTTATTAAATTGTCTCTCAGTTTCTTTCTCTCTGTTATTTTGTGTGAAATGATATTTTGCTCTATATTTTCTCACAGAATTGAAGTTACAGCAGGCGGGGACGTCCTGTTGACTGTGACTTCAACAGCCTTGTAACTATGAACATTTTCTATGCTATTAGTGAATAATTTTATGTGATTTTTAAAAATTGGCTACATAACATTTCTTTGCCTCTGTCATGTTTTGTTTTACTTTCTTTATATCCGTGGACATTTCGATTGTTTCCAGTGTTGTTACTGTAGATAACGCTGGAGTAGACATTTTGGTGTGTAAATGTTTACCTGTAATTCTGATTATTTCCTTAGAATAGAAAAGTGGAATAACTTAGCCAAGTGTTTGGACAGCTGTTTTTGAGGCCCTGGTTAGGCCTTAGTGGATTTCCAGTAGAATCTTCCTAGCTTTTGAGAGATTGAAGATGCTAGCTTGAGGTTTCAGAGCAGCTGGGTGCAAGTCAATGTAAAGCGTTATTGAGTGCCTTCCGCGTGCCTAGAGCGTGCACGCCGCTTGTAGAACACGGCCTCATTTTGCAGGTGGGTGAACTAGTCCCAGTGACACTGGGCAATCTCCATGTCCGCTAGCCCAGTGGTCCGCAAACTCATTAGTCAACAGAGCCAAATATCAACAGTACAACGATTGAAATTTCTTTTGAGAGCCAAATTTTTTAAACTTCTTCTAACGCCACTTCTTCAAAATAGACTCGCCCAGGCCGTGGTATTTTGTGGAAGAGCCACACTCCAGGGGCCAAAGAGCCGCATGTGGCTCACGAGCCACAGTGTGCCGACCATGGGCCTAGGCAGTGGAGGCAGAGCCCTGAGCCCAGCCAGGCCTGCGGACACCTCCCAGGACCCTCTCCTGCAGTTGGCTTCCCGATGCCCCCTGGGAGCAGCCGGTCTGCCCCAGGCAAGGACTGCAGACAGCTCTGATTCTCAGCCAGGGCCGTGAGTCCCCGGGGACATCTGGCAACGTCTGGAGACATCTTTGGTTGTCACACCTGTGAGGTTGCTACTGGCATCCAATGGGTAGAGGCCAGGATGCCGTTCCACATCCTGTGGTGCACAGGGCAGCCCCACCACGGGGAGATTCAGCCTCAAATGTTACCAGCTTTGCGCTGGAGGAAGGCCCAGCACGGCGCCCCACCCCCGCCCTGACGCACAGGACCGCATGGGGCTTCCTCTTCTAGCGGGGCTGGCACGTCCTGCAGTCATTCGCACAGCAGGCGGCAATCTCAGACCTTTCCGGGCCTTGCATTTGAAACAGTGTGGCACTCGCCATCAAAGGGAATTCCTTGTGCAATCCATCAGTCAATCAGCCAGCACTCGCTGGAACAGCTGGTGTGTGCCTGGCACTTACTAAGCTCCCTGCCGCAGGTGCACACCTTGCTAACCTGCTTAACAGCTGAAGGCCTCCAAAATCCCAGCAGGTCTCTCGAAGGTGCATCTCCTTTGTTCCCCTCCGTGCCTGGCTGGGAGGCTGCTGCAGGAAAGTCACGAATCGGCCAGCGTGACCTCACAAGGCAGCTACCTAGGAATGTTGGCCCGGAGCAGGAATTGTCTGTTTTCCTGCCCAGGCTGATACGTTTCCCACTTCACAGTGCATTTTTTACCAGGCTCTTCCCGGCAGCTGTTAGTTAGGGATCACAGAGTCCTGGGTCCGAGTAATGAAGAGCTGGGGTCTGGGCCTCGGGCAGTGGCTCGTTTATTTAACCAGAATGTGTGTCTGAGTAGCCAGGAGGGCCTCCCCCGGAGAGGAGCGGACCTGGATCTCCACGGAGGGGCAGGGGAGGCAGGGCGGCCAAGGCAGAGGAACTCAGAGGGAGGCATTTCCGGAACCTCCAGGGGAGCGCTCTGCAGAGGCCCTTCATGAGAGCCCGGGTGCCCGGAAGGGGAGGTTCTGTGAGTCCCAGGATGGCTCTGCCACCTTCCTGGCACCCGTGTGGTTTAGCTCAGATCGTGGGATAGACTCACATGAGCAGCTCATTGGGGCTCCAGTCAACCTGAATTCTAATTCTCTTAGCACGTGCTTCCGTGCTTCTGGTTTACGCCAGTCTCCATCCTGCTGGGCCTTCGAGCACCGTGTCTGCTGCAGATGCCGTGGCAGGGCCGACCCGTGCTCCCCACACCTGGACACTTCCGTGCTCTGTCCCTGGCCGAGGAAGGCAGCAGCCACCAGCAGGGCGAGTTTCTAGAAAGTGCTGATACAGTACCTATGGCACCTCATCTCCAGGCCGCCAGAGGCTGCCCCGGGCCCGAGGGGATGACCCAGTGCCCCTCTTCCCTGCCTGCTCTGGAGGGGCCTTTTCCAAGCGTGGTTCCCACAAGCCAGGATGGTGGTCCTGCTCTCCAGTCCTTTGACCTGCTCAAAGCTGGTCAGAGAAGAGGCACAGGGCTTCAGGAGGCTGGTGGTCACGTGGCTCCCACAGGCCAGCCCCCACCCCCACCCCGGGCCCTCGGGGGCCGTCTGTGGGAGGACTGCGGAGTGGGAAGCCCCTGGCCCGGACTGTCCTAGCCCCATTGCCATTGCACTTGGGGACCATCTAACCCAGAGAGGACAGTACCAGCCTTGTTCTCCTGGATTAAAAAACGTGTCCTGATATTTTTGGTCAACTTAATTGTAGTCTTCACCTTTTATTAATATTTATTCCCCCTCCCCATATTTTACAGAGTTGAGATTGTATGGTTTATAGTTTGCTTCCTATAATTTTCACTTAATACTTTTTGGTAAGCATGTGCTTTAGGCTCTCTCGGAATGTGTTTTTTGATTCCTCTCTTTCGGACATAACGTGTTTGTTTGTTTTTCCACTATCATAAGTAATTTTTCTAAAAACACATTTGTATATAAATGTTCTAAATTTATTAGTATACTTAACTTTCTTTTTTTAAAAAAACAAAAACAGAAACAGATCATTTGTTAAATAATTATGAAAAAAGATTTTAAAAGAAGAAAGTTAAAGCCGCCCCCAGCCTCAGGCCCGCATCCTGCATTGTCTGTGGCCCCTCAGCCCCTTGAGGGCGCCCCGATCTTCCCTGGTGTGTTGACCAGTGCTCTCACGCGCAGGGAGCTTTTAAATGTGAAATTTGGTGAGTTTTGACTTATGTACGTAAACCATCTCCACAACAAGATAGCGAACATCTCCATCATCCCCAGAAGTTCCCTCCTGCCCCTGGGGAGTCTGTCCCTCCCACCCCCTCCCCTTTCCTAGGCAACCACGGACCTGCTTTCTCTCGCTGTAGATTAGTTTGCCCTTTCTAAGTTAAAGGAACTGTACATCTTTTCTCAGCACAACCGTTCTGAGACTTACCACATATCTGTAGCCCATTTCGTTTTTGTTGCTGAATAGTGTCCCATCATATGGACAGAGCATGATTCGTTTATTCAGGTGCCTGTTGATGGATGTTGGGTGTTTCCAGTTGGGGGCTGTTACAAATGAGGCTGCTGTGAACATTTCTGTGAGTCACTGTATGGGCATAGGTGTTCTTTTCTCCTGGGTGAACACTGAGGAGTGGGATGTCTGGCTCCTATGGTAGGTGTATCTGGGTCAAGAGGTTGGTATGATTGACCTTTTAAGAAACTGCAGAATTGTTTCACAAAGAGGATTGCACCATTTTATATTCCCACCAGTAGAATATGAGAGTTCTGGTCCCACCACATCCTTGCTAACACTTGGAATGGCCAACTTTGAATTTTAGCTATTTTAATAAGCATGTAGTGGTACCTCATTGTAGTTTTAATGTGCATTTCCAGTGAGTGATGTTCTCTGGTGTGCTCCATTGCCATCTGCTTATCTTCTTTGGTAAAGTGTTTGAACAACTCTTCTTCTTTTTTTTTTTTTAACCTTGGATTGATTGTTTTTTAAATTATTCAGTGTTGAAAATTCTTGGTATTTTCTGGATGTAAGTCCTTTATCAGGTATATGCTTTGCAAGTATTTTCTTCCAGTCTGTAGCTTATCTTTTCATTCACTTAACAGTGTCTATCTATATATATAAAAGCCTAAGCGACTGTTATGACCAGACGACCAGACGACCGGCCGGTAGCTATGACACGCACTGACCACCAGGGGGCAGACGCTCAATGCAGGAGCTGCCCCTGGTGGTCAGTGCACTCCCACAGCCAACCTCCCATGGCCGGCCAACCTCCCACGGTCCTACTCCCCAAAATCCCACCACACACACCCTACCCCCCCCCCCCCCCCCCCCCAGTCAGCCAGCCCCGATTGCCCCGATCCGGACTAGGTGAGATGGCCCCAATCGCCGGCCAGGCCGAGGGACCCCACCCATGCACGAATTCGTGCACTGGGCCTCTAGTTGTAGAATAAAAGATTTTAATTTACTGAACTCCATGTTATCAAATTTTCCTTTTATAGATCATGCTTTTGGTATTGTATCTAAGAAATCTTTGCCTAAACCAAGGTCACAAAGATTTTCTCCTATGTTTTCTCGTCAGAAGTATTCACGTTTTAGGTTTTACATTTAGGTCCATGATCCATATTGAGTTAATATGTTAATACATATAGTACTAAAGTACGGATCAAAGTTATTTATTTACTGGTATTTGCATATAGCTATCTCATTGCTCTAATACCTTTTGTTGCAAAGATTATTCTTCTGCACCAGTTGCGTTTACACCTTTATGAAAAAATTCTCTTTCCCAAATAAACGTGGGCCTGCTTCTGGTACTTTCTCTTTGTTCCTTTGATCTGTTTGTCTGTGTTACACCAACACTATACTTCCTTGTTACTGAGCTTTGTAATAAGGCTTGAAATCAGGTAGTGTTAGCTCTCCAACTTTGTTCTTTTTTTGAAGTTGCTTTGGCTATTTTAATCCTTTGAATTTTCATATGATTTTATACTCAGTTTGAAAATTTCTTCAAAAACCTCAAAGATTTTGATTGAGATTGTCATGAATACAGATAAATTTGGAGAATTGACACCTTAATAAAATTAAGTACTTTAATCCACAAAGTATTTAAATTCTCTCAGCAGTGTTTTAGTTTTTAGTGTACAGGTATTGTGCATATTTTTCAGATTTATCCTGAAATATTTTATGCTTTTTGAAGCTATTATAAGTGGTAGTTTAAAATTTCAATCTGCTAGTATTAAGAATATAATTGATTTTTCTGTATTGTTCTTATATTCTGTTTTGTAAATTTGATCAGATTTTGTATGTAAATATTCACATCATCTGAGAATAAAGTTTCTTTTCTTTTCTTACAGTTCAGGTGTCTTATTTACTTATTTTGCCTTGTTTTACTGGCTATAGAACATACATCCTTGTCTTGTTCTTGATGTCAGATATGGTAATATGGTGAATCACATTGATTGGCTTTCAAAGGTTAAACCAACTCTTCCAGTTTTACTTTATGTTTTTGAAGTTCTGACATTAGCTTCTTGATGAACTCCTTCCTGAATGACTCTCAGGTAATAATCTCTGTTCTGGTTACTTTTAACATTTTCTTTATATTTGCAGTTTTCATCAAATTTAGAACATTCTCAGCCATTATTTTCTCAAATATTTCTTCTTTCCACCTCCCTTCCCCATTTCTCCTTTGAGGACTCCAATTACACATATATTAGTCAGTTCAAAGTTGTACCACATCTTCCATGCTCTTTTCTTTTGTAATTTTCCCCTCTGTTTTTTTTAAAATATATTGAATAATTTCTATTACTATTTCTTTAAGTTCATGAATCTTTTCTCTACAGTGTCTAATCTGCTACTAATCCCATCCAGTGTGTTTTACATTTCCAGAAGTTTGATTGGGTCTTTTTATATCTTCTGTGTCTCCACTTAATTTTTGAACATTTGGAATATAATAATAATAATAAATGTTTTAAGGCACTTATCTGTAAATTCTAACGTCTGTGTCAGCTCTGGCTCACTTTGATTCATTTCCTCATTATGGGCTGTATTTTCCTGACCCCCCGACCCCCTTTCTGCATGCCTGATAATCTTTGATGGGTGCTAGACATTGTAAATTTTATCTTATTGGGTGTTGACTATTTTTTGTTTTCTATAAATATTCTTTTTTTAAAAAAAGATTTTAAAATTAATTTTTAAAGAGAGAGGAAGGGAGAGGGGGAGAGAGACATTCATCTATGCGATCTACTGCCTCCTGCACACCCCCTACTGAGGATAGAGTCCTCAACCCAGGCCGTGCCCTGACCCGGAATCTAACTGACAACCTTTCTGTGCAAGGGATGACATCCAACCCACTGAGCCACACTGGCCAAGTCCCTACAAGCATTCTTGACCTTTCTCTGTGACATGGCTGATTTACTGGGAACATTTAATCTTGCCGTTAAGATTAGTTAGATGGGGCCAGAGCTCAGGGCTAATTATTTCTTGCTATTGAGGCAAAATCCTGGCGTTCCCTACCCAATACCCTGAGACTTCTGGGGCTCTCCATCCAGGCTGGCGAGACTAGGCATTGGCCCTGGGTGCCCTGGAGGCCGTTCTCTCAGCCCTTCAGCTGGCTCTTCCCTGGCCCCTGGCCAACTGCAGATGCTGACCACACTCTGCAGTATTCCAGGGAGACCTCTGCAGATCTCCGGGCTCTGTCTCAGTTCAGCCCTCTCTGGCACGCGGTCATGCACACTCTAGCTGCCCTGGCCTCCCCGGACTTCCGCTTCCTCTCCGCAGGTCACGGAATCCACCAGGTTCTGGTAGGTCCCCCCGTGCCTGGCAGCCGGGGGCATTCTGGGGCTTGGTCCTGTCCCCCAGGGACCACTGTCTGCTGCCTGGTGGTCAGTGTCTTGAAAACCATTGTTTGAAACATTTTGTCTGGTTATTCAGTGGTCTCCGGTGGGAACCTGTCCCTGTTATTCCATCTTGGCTGGAAGCAGAAAGCCTGATCTGTGTTTTTCTCCCTGGAGAGACTTTTCCCGCTTTAAATGGTGGAGAGAAGCCACAGCACAGCTCGTCCTGGCCCCCAGGTGCTCCTGACCGGACAGGGAAGTCTGGCTGGTCCCGAGGCTGCGGGGGAAGGGCCTGGTGCTGAGGGAGGCTGGGGCACCTCACCAGTTGCCCCGGCGGGTCCCACCTGTTGGGAGCTCGGCCTCTGAGGACATTTGTGTGGGCCGGAGGTTTGGGTTTCAACTTCGAGCACCACACACGCTCTCGGCAGCTTGTCCAAGCGCTGAGTGTACAGCTGAGCGTGGGAGCCGCGTCCGGGCAGAGAACCCCAGAGTGCTCGGGCTTGCCAGCAAAGGCACTCATTCAAGATGCTGTCATGGGGAGAAAGGGGGGAACGGAAGTGGGAAGGGCCTGGTGTGAATCGCGGGGCTGGGAGGCCTGGCCGTGGGGCCGGGCTTTGTCTCACCCTCCCGGGGATGGAGTGCTGGTCCCCAGGCCCAGATGTTTGGCCTGGGCCTCTGGCCTGTGTGCGCGCTCAGGAGCTGGGAAGCTGGGGCTCGGCCAAGGCCCAGGCCCAGGGCCCCTTTGACGGCTGAGCTCTGCTGAGGCAGTGGAAAATATCTGCTGGGCCTGCAGCCTCGGGAAGGGTGGCTGGAGAGGCCGTAAATCACCCGCAGGCAGGGAGAGCGCCTCTGTTCTCCGTGGGCTGGGGAGAGAGCCGGGGCAGGCCTGGGGAGCCCACCGTCCGAAGGCCGGGCCGGCCACTTTGGAGCCAGAAATCTGGAAGGAGAGGCCGCGCGAGGGCCAGTGGTCTCAGCATCCGGTCCTCTCCTTGGACAAGAGGAAACCTGTCATGGTACACAAGTGACAGGGGACAGCAGCCCCCTCCAAGCCGGGGTATCACTGGCCTCCCTCCTTCTCTAGAGCAAGTGGAAGGAAGGGGTACAGCACCTGCACCCGGGGCCCCCTGTGCCGGGTTTGTCGTGACTCTCCTTGTCCCTACCCCACGGCCGGTTTCCCTTTGTCCATAGAGGGCCCTATGCGAGGCCACATGGCTGTGCACCCTGTGCGATCTCCATGGAGTCAGGGTGCCCCTCACGGTCCTCTGGGGCACTCCTCCCCGCTGTCCCATCAGCCTCGGAGGGGCCGGCGAGACATGCTTGCTGTGCAGCTTTGAGCAAGGCCTTCGCCCCCGGCCCTGGGCTGCTGCATCTGCGGAGAGAAGGGGATGTGCGGGACTGGCCCAGGGCTCCACGTGACTCTCAGCCAGGCTGGGGCCTTGGCGTGGGCTCTGAGGAGGGCCTGGCGCCTCTCAGAGGTCACCGACCCCGAGCCTTTGAGAGGATGCCTAGACGTCTGAACCGTCCAAGGATCGAAGAGGCAAGCCTTCCAGGAAAGTGAGGCGGGTGCACCCTTTCCTTGGGGCCTGCGGTGACCTTGGGAGGTGGTGGGAGAAGATTCGGGGGACTTGTCTGCTTTGCGCCGTGTGCGGAGGCCTGTCTCCAGCTTATGCCAGGGAGGGGCCTCATTGAATCATCACCTGGGCTCCTCGGGGCTGCTGGCTGGGCCGGGCCCCTCCCCCAGGCCTCTGCTGGCTCTTGGCCCACAGCAGTCAGTCTTTCCTTCTTGGTGGTTTCTCAGACCTCACCCGTCTCTTTTTACTCTGTTCTCACATGCCCTGAAGTTCTGTTTGCCGCTTTGCAAAAGTCAAAACAAAACTGCCGTCATGTTTCCAGGTCCTCCTGGCACCCCGCCCTCCGGTGCCTCTTCGGCAGGCACACCGCTCTCCTCCAGAGCCTGTCCGGGGAGTCTGACCCCGAGTGCCCCGCGGTCCAGTCCTGCCGGGCGCTGGGAAGGCTGGCACTGAGGCCCGTCTGCCGCGGAGCACGGGCAGGGGGTGGAGGGACGGTCTAGACGGGGCGCGTCCATTCTGATGCAGCCAATGCCGGTCTAGACTTTTCTTCCCACCCCACTGCTGGCCTGTATCTTGGTACAATTTGTTCTTCAGAAGGAAGGAGAGTGGGGCGGCACGAGAAAGGCAGGAGGCCCGGGGGAAAGCTCACCTTGTGTAGCGGACGTCACCGTTTCTTCCAGACGGAGACCGGCCGTGGGAAAGCTGTGGGATTGGCCCGGGTGGGAGAATGGCATCGAGGGGAGATGAGTGGAGAAAAGAACCAGGGAGACGGCCATGGGGGTCCCGTGGGGACCAGAATGCCCTCATGGGGGAGCACTTTATTCCCTGGCCACACTGCCCCACCCAGGGCATGGCTCCCTCCCCTCTCTTTTCTCCCTCCTTAGATTGGCTGTAGGCAGAGGGGTGTGGGGTGGGGGTGGGAGCAGAGGGGTGTGGGGTGGGGGTGGGAGCAGAGGGGTGTGGGGTGGGGGTGGAGCAGAGGGGTGTGGGGTGGGGGTGGAGCAGAGGGGTGTGGGGTGGGGGTGGGAGCAGAGGGGTGTGGGGTGGGGGTGGAGCAGAGGGGTGTGGGGTGGGGGTGGAGCAGAGGGGTGTGGGGTGGGGGTGGAGCAGAGGGGTGTGGGGTGGGGGTGGGAGCAGAGGGGTGTGGGGTGGGGGTGGAGCAGAGGGGTGAGGGGTGGGGTGGGAGCAGAGGGGTGTGGGATGGGGGTGGAGCAGAGGGGTGTGGGGGTGGGGTGGGGGTGGAGCAGAGGGGTGTGGGGTGGGGTGGAGCAGAGGGGTGTGGGGTGGGGTGGAGCAGAGGGGTGTGGGGTGGGGGTGGAGCAGAGGGGTGTGGGGTGGGGTGGAGCAGAGGGGTGGGGGTGGGGTGGGGTGGAGCAGAGGGGTGGGAGCTTCCAGCCAGCCCCCGGCCCACTGTCTCTCCTGCTGCCTGTGCTCCTTTCTGCATCACCTCTCTCCGAAGCGACAGCACCATTGAGGGGCAGCTCCGCTGGCTTTCAGCCCCTCATCTGCCTTCCCTGGGGTCATGTCCCCACCTTGCAGGGGGCCGTCTGCCCGTGACCGGAGCCTGTGCAGCCGCCAGCCCCTCTTCTAACCAGCAAAGTCTCTGTGGACCGGAACCGCCGGGTGGCCTTCGGGTGGGGCCGCCGCCTGGGGGGTCTTTGGAGGGTTAAGGACAGTCTGTAATGCAGTCAGCCCAGCGCCTGCTCTGTGGGGTGTTCCTCCTCCTTCAGCCACATCAGAGGTGCCATGTAAATGCTGGGCAGGGGGTGGAATGAGGGGAGCACCTGGCGCCTGCCCTGCTCAGACCCACCATGGCCTGGCGCCTGCCCCTGCACGGAGCCACCGTGGCCTGTTCCTGTCGCTGCTCAGCGCCACCGTGGGGAGGTCTGTGTTACCATGGCCCCCCCTCCCCCAACACTGGCACCAGAAAGCTGCCACTTCAACCCAGGGTTCTTCCCTCCTCCCCTGGAGCCCTGGTTCCCTGTGCCCAGGTCTGGACTGTGCTCCCCATCATTGGCCAGGCCAGTGGTCTGTCTTGTGCTGGGACCTGCTATTTATTCTAAGAATTGGGGCTTTTAGGGGTCAAAGCCCCTGCCTTTTTGTCTTTGGAGTCCAGGTGGGGGCCTTAGAGAAAGCGCCGGCTCTCTGGCCATGGCTGAGGTCTTTGCTGTTTCCTCCGTGGTCGGCACCCATCGCCGCTCTCGCTGGCCGCCTGACGGGGCCGCTCTGTGAGAAGGGGGCGCAGGAAGGCACCTGGGTGGGGCAGGAGCGGCCTCTGCCTCCCAGGGATGCGGCCTTCCCTGGACGAGGCTCTGGGGTCCCGCGCAGAGGACTGCCTTCCTGGTGTGCGGCTTGGGCGGGAGCTGGGTGGGTGCTCAGTGGGAGGGGTGATTCCTGGGGGTGCCCCTGCTGGGCCGGAGGGCCCCCCCCCTGGACCGGGTACCCTCACTCACCAGGGAGCGCAGCTTCCAGAGGGCGAACGAGAGAGTTAGGCGAAGTCGCCTGTAAGGCAGGCCCTGGTGCCCTTTCCCGCCAGCGCAGCCGCTGCAGAGGCGCAGGGAGGCAGGTGGGCACAGTGGCCCCCACGCTGCGGGCTCACTGGTGCTGCTGGTGCTGCTGGAGGCACAGGAGCCGGTTGTCACCTGTGCCCAGGGCCTGACTGAGAGCGGCAGCTGAGGCTGGCGGCAGCCATGGCCCCTCAGGAGGGCTTCTGGGGGCGGGAGCTCCATGGGGGGGGTCTCTCCCCTCAGGAGGGCTTCTGGGGGCGGGAGCTCCACGGGGGGGGGGGGCGGGTCTCGCCCCTCAGGAGGGCTTCTGGGGGCGGGAGCTCCATGGGGGGGGTCTCTCCCCTCAGGAGGGCTTCTGGGGGCGGGAGCTCCACGGGGGGGGGGGCGGGTCTCGCCCCTCAGGAGGGCTTCTGGGGGCGGGAGCTCCATGGGGGGGGTCTCTCCCCTCAGGAGGGCTTCTGGGGGCGGGAGCTCCACGGGGGGGGGGGCGGGTCTCGCCCCTCAGGAGGGCTTCTGGGGGCGGGAGCTCCACGGGGGGGGGGGGTCTCGCCCCTCAGGAGGGCTTCTGGGGGCGGGAGCTCCACGGGGGGGGGGGTCTCGCCCCTCAGGAGGGCTTCTGGGGGCGGGAGCTCCACGGGGGGGGTCTCGCCCCTCTGGAGGGCTTCTGGGGGTGGGAGCTCCACGGGGGGGGGGTCTCGCCCCTCAGGAGGGCTTCTGGGGGCGGGAGCTCCACGGGGGGGGGTCTCGCCCCTCAGGAGGGCTTCTGGGGGTGGCAGCTCCATGGGGGGGGTCTCGCCCCTCAGGAGGGCTTCTGGGGGCAGGAGCTCCACGGGGGGGGTCTCTCCCCTCAGGAGGGCTTCTGGGGGTGGCAGCTCCACGGGGGGGGGTCTCTCCCCTCAGGAGGGCTTCTGGGAGCGGGAGCTCCATGGGGGGGGTCTCTCCCCTCAGGAGGGCTTCTGGGGTCCGGAGCTCCATGGGGGCTCGCCCAGCCGGGAGCAGGACCTGGCCGCCTTCTCACTGCTGCCTCCGCAGCTGGCTGCAGCGCCTCCAGCTCGGGCTCCTAGTGATGGAAAGCGAGGTGCCTGTCCCACAGCTTCCAGGACATCAGCTGGGTCTTGAACCCAGACCCGCAGCCGCCAGGGGCCTTGCTCCTCCTCTGCTCCCTGGTCTGCAGCTGAGTGACAGACGGGACGGAGTCACACCCGGTAGAGAGCATGTCCGCAGGGACAGACCCAGCCGTTCTCTCCACCCACCTCCTTCCTTTTCTCTCGGTCGCCATCATCCAATGAGTACTTGTTGAGCAGCCCTGGGAGCCAGCACTGCCGGGCCTGGGGACACCAGTGGATGAGACCGATTCCTGCCCTCACAGAGCCCCAGTGGTGGGCCTACGGTGGGGGAAGACGGTCAGATACACGGACCCTCAGGACGTCAAGGGCCGGGGTTTTGCTGCAGGTGGCACAGGGAGGCCAAGCCCAGGCCCGGGCCGGGCTCCATGTTTGCCTTGCCCCTTCGTAAAGGGGAGGTCTGCGGAGGGCCGGAGCCCAGCTCCTCTCTGGCTGAGCTTCCTCCGTCTGGAAGCGAAGGCCGGCGGCTGAAGAGGCACCCGCCCTGGCCCTGCCTGGGATGCTGTGCTGGAGGGTCTGAGGGGGAGGGACTTCCTTGCTGGGACTGGGGTGCTTTGAAGTGAAAGTTAACGCTGGAAGGCGGGGGCGGGAGGGTGGGTGGGAAGAGATCAACCAAAGACCTTGTAGGCATACATGCGTAACCCATGGACACAGACAATAGGGTGGTGGAGGCCTGGGGTGGGGCAGGCTAAAAGGGGTCAGTGGGGGTGGGGGGAAGGGGACATATGTAATACTTGCAACAGGAAAGATTTGAAAATAAAATAAAATACGAAAAGAAAAAAATAAAGTTAGTGCTGGACTGGATGGGAGAAGAGCAGGGCCTTCCAGATGGGCCACACGAGCAAAGGCCTGGGAGGTCCAGGAGCCTGGCGAGGAGGCCTTGGGGTCAGGCCCTGCCTCCTTCTCTGGCCTCGTCAACCACTGAGGCCTGGGACAGGCTACTGCTCCATCTGAACTGGTCTCGGGGTCCCTGATTGCACCCCCACCCCCACCCCCAGAGGCCCAGTTGGCTACACCCTCCCTTGTTCCTTGGCTCAGATCCAGGACAGACTCCTGTCGGACCATTGTCACCTGGGGAGGGACTAACTGGGTCTCAGGTCTGTCCTCTTCTCCTGGCAGAGCTTCTGCCATCCATTAGCCATCTTCAACGTCTGCTGAGGGAGGGAGGGAGGGAGGGAGGGAGGCAGGCAGGAAGGGAAAAGGAAAGAAGGACATGTTTGAGAGGACCCACTGTGACTAGGCTGCCGGCAGAGAAGGGGAGTGAAAGGAGCTGATCTTGGGGAGGCTCCTGTGTGAAGGTCTCAGACGGCTTTTCTTGGGCAGGAGGCTCACCACAGCGAGGCGGGTGTCCAGCGGGTGCTCCGGCCGCGGAGAGCTCTCCAGCAAGGACCAGGGAGGGGCCGGCTCGGAGCCCGGTGGTGTGGAGTCCGCCTCCTAATTACGGCCTCTGCACAGAAGGACAAGGAGCCGTGCGCTCTCCCTGGCATGTGGCGTCGTGTCCCCAGAGGAAGTGCCCGGGGACTTTCGGGACTGGCCTCCCTGCAGGGGCAGCGCATGTTTTGGCCTCAGTGAGGCGCCCGGGGGGTGGGCCCTGAAAGGAAAGCCCGGACCTGAACTCAGGGTAAAGGTGTGGGGCGGGTTCCTTTGTAGGAGCGGCCTGGTCAGCAGGCAGGCCTGGCGGGCAGGGCTGTGGGGCGGCCTCCTCGGGCCGGGCCGGGCCGGAGGTAAACTGCACAGCCCCGTGCAGACATCGCGCTCTAAGAACTTCCTATCAGATCCCCAGAGGAGCCAGGCTGGGGATGTGGAACCTCGTGTTCCTGGACCTGTCGTGCTGGGCGCACTTCCTGGGCTCTCCTGCTGTCACCTGCACGTGCCCACGGATCTGTGGGGCCTCAGGGAGGCAGGCCCTGCTCCGATGGCCCGGGCACAGTGAGGTGCCAGAGCACGGGCAGCTCTGCACGCACGCCTCCACGCTGTGCCAAGGACCTGCGGGGCCGGGGCCGGGGAGCGGAGACCGACTGCCCAGAGGCCCATGACGCGCCGCCCAGTGGTCAAGAGCAGGGCCTCTACCTCCAGAGCACACTTCCCGATGAGTTGTTGGGCATGTCCTAGCAATTTGCTTTTTTTTTATGAGTCCTCACTCGAGGATATTTTTTCCATTGATTTTGTTTTAGAGTGGAAGGGAGGGGGGAAGACAGAGAGGGAGAAACATCGATTGGCTGTGTCCCACACGTGCCCCCACCAGGGCCAGCGATCAAGCCCCACAAGCAAGGTACGTGCCCTTGACTGGAATCGAACCCATGACTCTTCAGTCCGTGGGCCACCGCTCTATCCACTGAGCGAAAACGGCCAGGGCACAGCAATTTGCTCTTAACACGGATACACTACAGGTGTTTATGTGAATGTTTAAATCTTTTTAAAGAAGAACTGATGCTTCTAGGTTAGCCTTTCCCTAATGTCACCCTCACTCCGAGTAGAAGTGAGGGCTGGGTCCCAGCGGGACTGTGGGCTGCAGGCCGGCCGCAGGGCATGCACGGAGCCCGCCTTCGCCATGTGTGTGGGAGGGAGAAGGTAGGAAGGCTCCCCAGAGTGTGCACAAGCTCTGCAGGCAGAGAGGGCCGGTGGGCGCAGTGAGCTTGGAAAGCTTTTGGCTTTCCAGAATCTTAAAGTGCACGGTGCTATTCTGAAGGCTCTCAGAAGTCCTGCACCAAAGAGCTTGTTTACTTGGGTACCATCTCCGAAACAGAACGCGGAGTGTTCTTTCTCTGAGTGTCTAGGTGATTCTGCAATGAATGGCCTCTAAGTTAGCTCTGACTTGTCTGCTTTGTGTCTGGTGAAGAAACTAAGAGCTGTAACACTTGTTTATTTACTCATGCAGTCAACACCCAGTGAAATCGCTGAGAAGGCCTGGCTGGGTGGCTCAGCTGGTTGGAGCGTTGTCCCTTACCAAAAGGTTGCTGGTTCAATGCCTGGTCGGGACACGTGCGGGAGACTATTAATGTCTATTTCTGTCTCTCTCTCTGTCTGAAATCAATAAAACATATCCTGGGTAAGGGTTTTTTAAAAAAGGAGCTGAGATGGCTGTTATTCCACTTTGCAGTGTTTAGTGAGCACTACCTGGTTCTAGGCATGTGCCCCTGTCCTCTTAAAGGTCCCATCTAGTCTCCAGTCCTCAAGGGTCTTTCCTTGAACTTCTTTCTGCCCCTGGGACCGAGGGCGCCTCTCAGCCAGTCCCACCCTCTTCAGACATCCCAGCTTGGGACCACTAGGCTTCTCTTGCGTGCCCTCAGGGTACAGGTCCCCCATTGATACCCTGAACCCGGTCCTGGATGCCACTGGGGGAAGGTGGAGGGTGACCTCAGGCTGACCTGGTGGTTTTCCCCGTGTGTCTGTAGACAGCCCCCTTCTGCAAGGCCCATTGCTGACTGTGCTGGTAGCCTCCTCCCATGAGGCATATGACTCGTGGCTTTCCGCCTTTCGTGAGGCCAGTCCCCGTGGCTGGGTGAGGTGCTGGGCTGTGTTGGGGTATGTATATTAGTACCTTTAGAAAGCTCCAGAATTTGCAGGTTTTGTATTCTGAAGTAAGGCTCGGGGATTCAGTGGCATCGATCCTCTTGGAGATAAAAATAAAGTGTCCTCTGGTGGAAATATACGATTGTGCACTATGCTTACAGTACCCCTGGCTCCTGCTTGTCGCGACTTCTGGTGCTTGGAGACCCAGTGTCAGTGCCTCCTCCGCCAGGAAGCCTTCCCTGAGAGCTCAGGCAGGCTCCTGCAGTGCCGTTCACCTCTTCACCTTCCTTTTATTTTTCTTTAATATATTTTATTGATTTTTTACAGAGAGGAAGAGAGAGGGATAGAGAGTTAGAAACATCGATGAGAGAGAAACATTGATCAGCTGCCTCTTGCACACCCCCTACTGGGGATGTGCCCACAACCAAGGTACATGCCCTTGACCGGAATCGAACCTGGGACCCTTGAGTCCGCAGGCCGACGATCTATCCACTGAGCCAAACCGGTTTCGGCTTCACCTGCCTTTTGCAGGTACCGTGTGAGCCAGGGAGTCTGGGTTGAGGACCCCACCCCCAGAGCCTCTCCCAGCTGCCAGGGCCTGTGCCCTGGGGTGGCCGGGTTCGTTCCTGGCCCCGGTGCTGCCCTCGCACTGTCTGCACTCTGGGGGGAGGGGGGGGCACGTCTTCTTGGACTCGGTATGACTGCAGGTCGAGGGACGAGAGGGCAGGAGGGTAGGAAGGAGAGCTGCTTCCAGTCATCACCCTGTAGAGGGTGGGGTGGCCCTCAGCTTTCCCTGCTCAGGTGCTTCCCTGCCTCCAGCTTTCCCCCTCCCCGTCCAGGCAGGGGCAGGTCCTAAAGTATTTGTGCCTCCCTTTGGGCTCCAAGCTGAGAGAAATAATTAACAGGTTGGGGGCGTCTTAGGTAGGGCCTTCTAAATCTGGTAATGGGTAGTATCCTGGGGAGGGCCGGGGAGGGGTGGTGGGGGTTGGTTGGGGCAGCAGGAAGCAGATGGAGAGAAAGCAGGGAATGAGTAAGCCCCGCCTCCTGGCTCAGCTCTGTGCTTGTCCGGCTCAGGCTTCCCCGCTGCAGTTCCCATCGCCCCACGGTCTCCCTTGTTGCTTTTCTGGCTCTCTCGTGTGCTGAGAGCACCCGGAGGGCCAGGCCACTGTGGCTTATTCATGGTGTCCCCAGCCTCAGTGCTGGGCACACAGTAGGTGCTCAGTAATGTGGAATGCATGAGTGGTTAAAGAGTGTGTTGGCCAGAGGAGCCAAATGTGGCAGCAGGGCCAAGGCAGTTGTGGAAACGAGGCAGGAGGAGAGGCAGATGTCGCGTGAGTGGGTAGGGGACAGAGAGGCACTGAGGGCGAGGGCAGGGGGCTGCTCAGGGCTGGGTGGGCAGTGGGCGGGGAGGGGCTGAAACTCGGAGCTGCGGCCCCTCCGCCAGGCCCCTGAGGGCTTGTTTGGGGAAGAGGCGGCAGGGAGGCCCGAGGTTCTGCAGGGCGAGGGGCCTGTGGGCAGCCGAGGCTCCGGTTCCATTAAGTCCATGTGGAGGTGAGACGAAGGTCATCAGGTGTCTTTGAGACCATTGTCCCCTCTGCTTTTAAGCTTGCTGCCTGATTTCCTGTTGGCGTGTGCCAGCGTGGGCCCGAGGAGACCGGGGAGTGAGATAGATGTTGGTGTCGAGAGAGAACGTGGAATTTGAAAAGCAGCAGGAAAAGTACTGGAATCTAGACAGCATTTGTCACAGTACACATGCCTGTTTTCCAAACAAAAGTCCCTCTGTGGACGGGGTCTCGGGGCGTCGGGTCTCCCGCCAGCTCCCCTCTCGCGGGGCTAGGCTGTGCTTTCTTACCTCAGGGCCCGAGGGGTCAGGGCTCACTCAGCGAGGCCGGGCCGGGTGAGCCATCCCTGCTGTTCCCCAGCTTGTCTGGAGCCAGCCGACCCCTCCTGACCTCGTAGCCTTCAGTCCAGCTGTGGCGCCTCAGTCTGGACACGTCAGTCTCTCCAGGAAATGCGGCAGCCGGTGCGTGACTTCTACCCTCTACCCCTCGCAGGCCCGACACACATGTGCCCACGTGTCAGGGATGCAGAGGGCCACATGCCCGTTGGCCTCTGACCCCAGGCTCCTCACCCGGAGAGGATTGTGGCTCCTGGAGCATCTCCCAGCCGTCTCGAGAGGATTCAGGGAGGAGCTCTGGGGTAGAGGGGCATGGACGCTGCCCTCAGCAGAGAAAGAAAGACGGTGGTCAGGAGGGACCACCCCACAGGAATGGGAGAGAGTCCCGCCCCTGGGGCATGAAGTTCTGTGTTTGTCATAAGAATGAGGAAGCCAGGGAGGGGGTGCGGGCAGTGGAGGAGAGTCTCTGTGCTCAGACTGGCCTGGTGGGATCCCGGCTCTGCTCTCAAAACCTTCATGCCTCAGTCTCTGCACCTTGCAGGCTCTACCCAAGGGCGTCTGTCTTTTCCTTTCCTCTGCAGCGTGCACTGGGCTTGGCCACCTACCTGCGCGGCCGCGGGCCTGGGCTCTGGGCTGAATTCCTCCCAGGGGCTGAGCTTGGGCCTCTGAGGTGGTCACCCTGGCGAGGTGGGCCCAGAGCTTTTCCGAGTATAAGCAGAGCGTGAGGCCAGGTCCTGGGGTGTGCTGAGCAGGGTGCGGACTGCATGGGGGAGACCGACAGCCTGCCCCCCGCCGCTGTCTGGTGCCTGGGGCCGAGCATGTGCAATGGGGATGTTTTCCTCCATGATCGGCTTCTGAGGAGCCTCCCCCACTCCCTGTCTGCTGCTGGTGAGAGGGTCAAACAATAATGGGTCTCCTCATTTCCAAGCCAATTGGGAAATTAATTCGCATCTCTATCAGAGCCCTATTAGTAATTTTCAAGAAAAAAGTAATTGAAAAGAAACCTTTTAATACCCTCACCAAATTGGCATGGGGCATGTGAGCCGAGGGGGCTTCTCCGCCCTCAGCCAGGGGCCCTCTGCCCTATCCCCGCTGGCCCTCTCCTCAGCAGCCCGGCCTGGCTCCCCCCCGCTTTGCCCCCTGTCCCCATCACCTCACCCCGCCTGGGTCCCTCACCCCGCCGTGCTCCAGTGGCCGGCCTCAGCCCTGGCTCCGGCCCAGAGAGCATGTGACCTCAGGAGCTTTCTGCTCTGTGCCTCTGGCTCTTCAGGTGGAGGAGGAGGGCGCCCAGCACCCCGATGGGCGTTCCTCACTGAGCAGCGACCCGACAGTGGGACACTCTGGAGCAGGAAGTAGCTTTTTCTCCCCCAGGAGCCACCCAGGAGCTACTCGGACTTTGGGGCCACTTGGCACCCAGCTTGGTGTCTGGTGCTGGCGCCCACGGCCAGGACTGGTTAAACGAACAGGCAGATTCACAGGTGGAGGAATGGAGGAGAATCAGCAGAGGCTCCTGAGCCCCCGACATTCACTCCGCACTGCGAGCGTCCTCGGTGACCTGGGCAAAAGAAACATGCTCCCGCTCGCCGGCCAGCCCACGGCAGCGCTGGGCAGCCGGGGTGGCCCGAGTCCAGTGGACTCTTTCTGCCGCACAGTGGAAGATTCCAGGTTCCCTGGGTGTCGGGGGCTTGGGGGCACCCCAGAACTCCAAGGCCCTGTGTACTTAGCCCCTTCTCTGGGAAGTTAGCGCTGCACAAAGTCCCCTCTGTGCCCCAGAGACCTTGCCTGGCCCTTCCAGCTACTGGGGGTCATTGCGCCTGTGCTGGGCGACTCCAGTTTGCACCAGTTTGGTTCTGCTGCTGCCAAGGCAATTATAAACCGTGTGAGACTCGAGCCCTGGAGCTGGGGAAGTGAGTTCCTGAGGTGTAGGAGGCAGGCTCAGAGACTTGCCCCGGGGTGCACCTGGCGTGTGTGCTCGAGTATGTACGTGTGTGTGCGTGCATATATAGGAATGTGTCTGTGTTATTGTATGTTTGTGTGTGCATGCATTTGTGTGTGAGTGCATTTCTGGTTGTGCATGGGTTTTGAGTATGTTAGAGTATGTGTACACAAACACTACATATGTGTGCACACATGTGCATGTGAGTGCACAGCCTCCAGCAGTCGACATGGCTGGACAGGTCCTGACTGATGAGTAGGGGCTGTGCCTCCTGCCCCCTTGACCCGGCAGACGAGGAGCTGCCTGGAGCAGCTGATTTGAAACTAGCGTGGCCAGGGTGCCAGGTGGGTCTTATTAACCTGGGCCAGTGGGTGCTCAGCTTGGCCTTGGACACGTGCTCTCTCGGTGGGCTTGGCTGATGGGAGGGAGCCCTGCTGGTGTCTGAGTCCCTGGGACCCTGGGACCCACAGCTAGCCGTGCAGGGCCTTTCCGGCCCTGGGCTAGGAGCCTCTCCTGCCCACTCCAGCCCCAAGTTGTCTGAGAACGTGTCCCCACTCTTTCCGGCTCAAGCAGGCTCTGCTGCCTAGGCGGCGGCCCTGCTGGTCTGACTCCAGGCACCACGTATTGTTCTTGTTGGGGCCAAATTTACATAGAACACACTGTTTGGTATCCCCTGGAATTGTGCAACGTTGGGGAGCCATATGGGGCTCCCTGACCCTTAACTTCCGTGTTCCCAGCCACCTACCCCACAACACTCATCCTCTGCGCTCCGAATCCGCAGCTTCCCATTGGTGCTCCCAACTTCCTCCTCTCCAGGCCTCTGCTCCCCAGCTCCTGCTGGAATGCCTCCCCAGGCCTGCCGCCTCCCGTCGCACCCCCTCTTAATCCCCCGCCCCCGTCGCACCCCCTCTCAGCCCCCCCTCCCCGGCACGTACGCAGCGTTGGTGACGGTTTACCGATCTGTCTTCCCAGCTGGACCAGGGGTGCATTGAGGTTGGGAACAGCCCTTGTCTGGGTCCCGCTCGTTCCTTGTTCAGCCATCAAGGCACTCGGGGGTGTTGGGGAGTGACCCAGTGAGCCTGGCGGAGGTGCCCCACATCTGATGTGGAGGGTGGCCACGTGCTCTGAGGCGATTTGAGGCAGGAATGGTACGAGGCGGGACCCGGGTCCAAGCTCTCCCTTGCCCCTGTTCTGCTCTCTGGTCTTCGACAAGGTCGTGAACCTCCAGGACCTGGGTTTTCTCATCTTGAAAACGTGGCTGGGACCCCTCGGAGTGTTGTGTGTATCAGGGAGTTGCCCATGGGACGCAGTCCACAGAGTGCTGGGTGCCTGCTGGGCGTCCTCTAATTAATAATAACAGCAACAACAATAATAATAATGATCGCCTGTGGGACACACTGCAGAGCGCTGGGTGCCTGCTGGGCGTGCAATAACAATTTAATAATCCAACCACAACGACGGCAACTGGGGCTCCGCGGTTGGCGCCGAGACCACCTGCCTGACAGGCAGTAGGGACTAGATGGAAAGGCCTCCTCTGTGAGCCACGCCACCCGCCACGCCCCTAGGACACCAAATCGGAGTGAACTCTGTGGAGCCCAGACACTGGTCATGACCGGCACCTCTGCCCTGCCTGCCCAGGCCCCGGCCGCCAGGGGCCGTGCTCTGCGCTGCCGCGAGTGGCTCCAGGGCAGCCAGGCTGGTCTTGGGGAAAGCTCGCCCGAGTGGACACGAGGGCAGCGTCCGGTCCTGACCCGGTGCCCTCGGTGGGCTCTGCGTGGGTCCTGGCTCCGCAGGTCTGCAGCCCCTCCTGTGTGCGGAGGGGCCGGTGCGGAGGCCGGTGCCACAGCCTCGGGCCGCGCTCGGGCTGGCGTCGGTTCTGCGCCGCCCTTCCTGGCGTTCGTCAGCCGGTGAGCACGTGTTAGAGGGCGCCGCGATGTGCTGGATTCGGGACAGAGCTGGGCAGTGGGCAGCACGGCCCGGACTTCACCGTGCTGTGCCTCCGCCTCTGCGACCGGGCGATGGCTCCACGTATCTGAGCCTGGGCTTCCGCGTTAGAAAGGTGACCGGTCTGCCTGGGTGTTTCCCAGGGGCCCTCCCGCCCCCTCCGAGACCTGTGAGTCTCAGGGTAAATCAGGGGTCTTTCCTCTTCGCAAGGACATGCGCAGTCTCCTGGGGCAGACAGGACAGCGCTGCTGGAAGAGGTGCCGGGGAGAGGGAGCGTGGCTGGGCCGCCACTCTGGCTGGGCGGCCGAGCTTTGGGCAGGCGCTAGGCCGTCGTGGGAGCCTCCTGTCCATCCCAGCAGGAACTGCCCGATGCTGACCTGTCGCCAGCGGCTCAGCCACGTGCCCAGTCTTCTTCCTTTCAGAGGGCCGCTGGGCTTTCAGGGCACCTCCTCCGAGTTAGGAGAGAGGAAGGGCGTGGCCCTGCTGCCCTCCCCCCTGTGGTCACCGTCCCAGGGGCCTGCCACACTGCTTAGGGGCTTCACACTCATTTTACGCCTCGGTGCTTGGATACTTACTCCTGCCCGGACTCCCTGCTGACGGCTCCCTTGTTTCCATAGTTACCCTGTCCCATCCTCCGGCCACGCCACTCCCTCGCTTAGGCGCTGCAGGGCCCACATGCACAGATGGAGGGTTCGCCTCCCCGGTGAGGGCAGGGGCTTGGGCGAGCTGATGGTCCTGCCTGAGAAGGAGCCCAGGACTGCTGGGAAGTGAGCTGGGTCCGTCAGCAGTGTCTGCCACGGCCCAGTGCGGAGGCCGACACTCCTCTGCTGCCAGCCTTAGTGTGGGATGGTGCTCCAGTTCCTCGGTAGCGCCCATGGTTCCCCCTGCGGGCCTTCCCTGGCCTCTCCACTTCTTCCCGCGCCCAGAGACTCACGCCTGGTCTGTGCTTAGTGCTGCCTCCCGGGTTTTTGTTTTCACAAAGCAAAGCCTTCCGAGGGTCCCGACCACGCGCACCTTGGTGTCCACGGCAGGTGGGGTGCCCCGCAGCCAGGCGCACTCCGCGAATGGTAGAGCGAGGGTGTCCCTGGAGGCAGCGCCTTCGGCGTCCCAGGAACAGCCAGGGTGCCAGTTCCCGGCTGAGCGGCAGGAAGGAGCCGCCGCGAGTGGAGTGCCCGGCCCGGGCCCAGCCCCAGGCTCGGAGGCTCAGCTCTGCGCTCCTGACCTTGGTGGGTGTGGGACATTAATATCTTCTGCTGTGGACAAACGCTGAATTTTTATTAATTGTAAAGAAATAACCCGTGTGCTAAGGAATAGTGTGGAAAGTTTAGGAAAATATAAATGAAGAAGGAACACATTCCCCGCCCGGCCGTCACTCAGCAGCAGCCGCGGCCACAGCACCTTGCAGGACCCCTCCGGCGCTCCCAGGCGCTAAGACTTCTTGCTTCGCGTGCCACCTTGCACCCTGAGTTTCCTCACTTGGTGTTTTCACACGAGCCCTTCCCATGGTATTAAGAAAGTCGGTAAATGTTGTTTTCGATGAGGAATATTCCGTCGTTAGGACATGCTGTGATCACTTAACGGGCCCCTGTTGTGGGTCACTGGGAGTGGTTTCGGGATTTGGCGTGCTGCACTTTCCTGTACCAAACAGCTTCCCAGGGAGCAGCTGCCTAGGTCTCCCCGTGGGTGGATTATCCGAGCGGAGCAAGTGGGTCCGAGTGGAGACGCCGCTCAGGCCTGGATGAGGTTTAGGGCACTTGTGGGGAAGGTGGGAGGTCTCAGAGTGCAGGCCGCAGTCAGTTACAGGGTCGGACACCGGTTTTCGGAGGGCGGGCGGCGTGATCTGACTCTGCTCTGTTGAAAGGAAAGGCGAAGCCTGCAGCTGAGGAGGGAAGCTTTGCCGCCGGGGGTGACAGCTCGGATGGGCGCTGTCGGCTAGGACCGTGGTGCGTCTCCTTCAGGCGGCTCAGCTGCCATGCTGCCAGGCTCCTGGCTCCTCCCCCATGTCAGCCCCCACTGCTGTCTGCTGCTGCACTCGCGGGCAGAGGGCCTCGGTGCCAGGTTGGTGCTGCCGACGGGTGATGAACATCACTCATCCATGCGTGTCCCCTGGGAGCCGCAGGCACAGCGCCTGCCCTCAGGCAGCTCCCAGGTGCGGGGAGGGGAGGTAGCTGCGTCCGCAGAAGGCGTGCGTGGGCCCTAAAGCCTGGGATGTGCGAGGCTCGGAGTGGGCTGCTGCCTCTGGAGGCGGCGGTGAGTTTGGACTCGGTGGGCGCTGGAGGACCACCGGGGCCTGCCGGGCTGGGCTCCTTCCACCTTCCTCGCCTCCTCCCATCGCCCACCCTCCTCCACTGTAAGCATCCCAGCTGAGGTGGGCGGCCGCCTCCCGCCACACCCTGAAGAGGTAGAAGAGCGTCGCAAGCTCCATCGCAGTGGGCTGTAGGCCACGGCCGTGCTGTCTGCCCAGCTCCTGCCTGAGCCGCCCCGACCAGGCCCTCTGTGTCGAGGTGGGAGTGAAAGCTGCGTTGGTGACAAATCTGGCAGCCGCTGGGTACACTGGAGGCAAAGATCAGACCTTTTTTTCAAAAAAAATAACTGCTTTATTGAGCTATATTTCACATACCATAGAATTCACCCTTTGAAGTGTACAATTTCGTGGCTTTTAGAATATTCACAAAGCTGTACAACCAGCATCACTGTGTAATTGTAGAATATTTTCATCACCCTGAAAAGAACCCTGGACCAGTTAGCAGTCCTGCCATCCCCGGGCACCACGAATCTGCTCTGAAGATGGCACCTTTTGCTGTGTATTTGCAGAAATTTCTAGACAAGAGGTCCAGTGTGGATAACCCTTAAGCTAGTCCTATACTGCGTATTAAAACTCAGGAAATTTGGAATAATAAAACCCACCCCTGACTCTGTTGAGAATCTGGGCCCTCATCCTTGCATGGGCAGGGCCAGCCGGCGGGGAGCGCGGCTGCTGGCCTTCCACAGGGGCCTGTGCGCTCCAATTTGCCACAGTCCTCATCACTCCATCGCCTCTGGCCTGGCCCGCTCCCCGTGTGACGCTGTCGGCCTGGCCGGCCGGCCCTAGACCTCTGCCTCCTCCATCGGATGGCACATTGTCAGCTATCTCTGACCTTTCCACCTTGGACCCTGTTTTGCTATGTGGCTCACGGCCCACAGTCAGGGCTCCCGTGAGAATTCACCTGATTCTAGCCGGGCTTAAAGTCTTGTTTTCCAAGGGTGGGTCTGTGTGGGAGTGCAGGAATCACCTTTCCCATCCAACTCTGTGCCTGGAAGCGCTCACCCCTTGCCAGGACCGGCGGGCACCGGCACGTGAATATGCCAGGACCTAACTGTCCTGCCAGCGTGCCTGTCTGACCCCTCCCTTCCCTTTCCCTCCCCTCCCCTCCCCTCCCCTCCCCTCCCCTCCCCTCCCCTCCCCTCTCCTTCCCTTCCCCTCGCCTCCCCTCTGAGACAGGTCTTCCATTTACACTAATTCAGGCTTTGTGTAGACATGAGCCCGCTCGGATTCGCAAGCCATTTAATCTGCCGTGATTGACGCTGTGCAATTAGATTTTAATTGAGATGCACACTGCTTAAGCAGACATAAGACAGCCACAGCTATTGCTAATTAATTTTCTTCCGAAATGACAACGTTTAGTAATTATGCTCCGTGATGCTTGTGTTACTTACATACCTTACCTCTCAGGTGCCACTCGGGTTCCTGGCAGAGGTAGTGGGTGGTGTTTTCATGCATGCCCGCTGCGCTGGCTTCACGCGTGAGCTGGCCCTTATGCTCCGCAAATGGGCAGAACACACCCGGTGCCCGGAGGAGAAGGCAGTGTCTGCCTCGGGAGTGGGCACCTTACCCCTCCCTGGTCTCTCTGCGTGAAGCATCTGATTCCCTGAGGCTGGAGAGCGAAGCGGGGAGAGCCTGCGGTCTGCAATGTCCTACAGGACAGGTGCCTCGGCTGCTCCGCCTGTAAAATGGGGGCAATAGCCCCTCCATGAGCCTGGACAGGTCACATACGCCACGCTGGCCGAGCACGGCCCGGTGAGCACGGGCTGCGCTGAGCTGAGGCCTGGCGCTCCCGGGCTCCTGTCATGTCACCCTCCGAGGCCCGCGGCCCCCGGACTGTCTTTAATGTTCTGGCCCAGGCAGGTCCGTGTCCTGTCCTTGGCTCGGCTCTGCCTGGGGGCTGGGACTGTCCTGTCAGCAAGACCGGGCCCCAGGGCTGGGATGGGGCAGAGGGAGAGAAGGCAAAGGCATTAAGAACCCATCGGGCACTAGTCTTGACACGTGTGGACACATCGCATCTTCCAGTGCGGGTTACGTGACGCCCGCTTTCCAGATGGGAGGCCTGGCTCGTAACGCTGGTTACAGGGCTTGTAGGAGGATCCGACCCAAGGCCTGCAAGCCTGGCTCCTTTCTCCTGTCACCGTTCAAGGGAGGCCTGTAGCCTCAGGCCCGTGGGAGGGGGCTGGGTGGGGTGGGGTCGCCTGTTGTTGAGAAGGCGGGACAGGTGTCTGGCACTGGGGTCAAGGATTCCAGAGCCCAGGGCTCTGGGCCAGGACCATCTCTGTGGCAGTGGGTCATGGAGATGCTGCTGAAAGCTGGGGCCCCACTCCCAGGAGACACCTGGGGGTCATGTGCCCATGTTGGCCCCAGTCTGGCGCTCCCTCATCTGCCTTCCAAAGCACCTTCTGTGCCAGGATCTTGGCCGTGTTCTCTGTGCCTTTCTGGGTGAGAGAGGCTGGCGACTGTGGCTGAGGCCTGTGGGTTCACTTGACACAGGTGGGGTGGTGACGAGGCCTGGGGATTCGGGACCGGGCAGGCAGGTGCGTGAGGCGGGTCTGAGCGGGCTCTACAACCCACCCCTTTCATTTCCTTGCCTTCCCTCCTGCCCTGAGCCCTGATGTGCTGGGAAGGGAGGGCCGGGCCGGGAATAGGGGGTGAATTCCGGTCCTGCCATGCTGTGCAGCATCAGGGAAGGGTCTGAACCTTTCTGGGCTGCAAGTCCTCATTTGTAAGATGAGGGGTTGGGTGAGAGGCCCCACAGCTCCATTTAATTGGACAATGTTAGGCAGTGAGCTGGGAGTGTGATGTTGAAGACGGAGTCACGGGGCCAGAGGAAGGAGTTGTGAGCCCAGGTGTGTTCAGAATGGGAGAGAGACCCGTGTATTTACTCCTTCGGAAAACGGAAGGAGGCCTGCTGTGGGAGCCTGCCCGAGGGGTCGGCGCTCAGGGTCAGAAGTGAGGGGATGCAGTCCCGGGCCCCTTGCTGTTCTGGGAAGGCTGTCCCGGGCGCTCCCAGGTGTGCCCTGGAGTCCTGGCCACGGCCTGTTGGCTCTCTGGGGAGGTGGGGGGGCGTGGGGAAGCCCTGGCCTGTCTGCTTGTCCCAGCGTGTCTGATGGCTGGAATTTCCCCTCTGGTTCCCAGCAGACCCTGGCCCCCGTAGGCCCTGGGCCGGTGGCCCTGTCCTAGACATGCTGGCGGGGTGGGTGGTGGCAGCTGCTGGGTTCGGGAAGGAGCATCACAGTGAGTCTTGATGGTGGAAGCTGGGTCCTGTGAATGGCAGGGCGGGATGTAGGCAGCCGCCCTGGATCCTGGACGCAGCGCTGGGCTCTGATCCTCCTCCGGCCGCCTCTGCAAGCAGGGAGCTGTGAGGTCCAGGGCGGAGGCCGGCTGAGGGGCTGTGGGGCCTGGGGCTGACCGGCTGGAGGCAGCTTGGCTGGCTGTCGCTCACAGGGGTGGAGTGAGAAGGGTCCAGTGCGTGGGGGTCTCTGGGGCCAGCCTGGGGTGGGGTGGGGCTGCCCAGGGGCATAGCACCAGGAGCCGTGAGCACCAGAGGGTCTCCAGGCCCCCGAGCCAGGGCTTCTATGCCTGAACCCCTCCTCTCACAGCCAGAGGAACCCCTCCCGCTCCCCCTGAGAGCAGAGCACTATTGTGAGGGAGGACTGGGTGTCCAGCACTGGGACACACTGTCAGTGGTGTGTGTGTGTGTGTGCACGTGCGCACGTGCGCATGTGTGTGTTAGTGGGAATGTGTGACTGTGAGTCTGTGAGAGTGTACAGTGTGTGTGGGTGTGTGAGTGAGGAGTGTGTGTGGGTGTGTGAGGGAGGAGTGTGTGGGTGTGTGAGTGAGGAGTGTGTGGGTGTGTGAGTGAGGAGTGTGTGGGTGTGTGAGTGAGGAGTGTGTGTGGGGGTGTGAGTTAGGAGTTTGAGGGAGTGAGTGTGAGTGAGGAGTGTGAGAGTGTGTGAGTGAGGAGTATGTGTGAGTGAGGAGTGTGTGTGGGTGTGTGAGTGAGGAGTGTGTGAGTGAGGAGTGTGTGGGTGTGTGAGTGAGGAATGTGAGTGAGGAGTGTGAGTGAGGAGTGTGTGAGTGAGGAATGTGAGGGAGGAGTGTGTGTGAGGAGTGTGTGAGTGAGGAGTGTGAGTGAGGAGTGTGAGTGAGGAGTGTGAGTGAGGAGTGTGAGTGAGGAGTGTGAGTGAGGAGTGTGTGAGTGAGGAGTGTGAGTGAGGAGTGTGAGTGAGGAGTGTGTGAGTGAGGAGTGTGAGTGAGGAGTGTGAGTGAGGAGTGTGAGTGAGGAGTGTGTGTGAGGAGTGTGTGAGTGAGGAGTGTGAGTGAGGAGTGTGTGAGTGAGGAATGTGAGTGAGGAGTGTGTGAGTGAGGAGTGTGAGTGAGGAGTGTGAGTGAGGAGTGTGTGTGAGGAGTGTGAGTGAGGAGTGTGTGAGTGAGGAATGTGAGTGAGGAGTGTGTGAGTGAGGAGTGTGAGTGAGGAGTGTGAGTGAGGAGTGTGTGTGAGGAGTGTGAGTGAGGAGTGTGTGTGAGGAGTGTGTGAGTGAGGAGTGTGAGTGAGGAGTGTGTGAGTGAGGAGTGTGTGAGTGAGGAGTGTGAGTGAGGAGTGTGTGTGAGGAGTGTGAGTGAGGAATGTGAGGGAGGAGTGTGTGTGAGGAGTGTGTGAGTGAGGAGTGTGAGTGAGGAGTGTGTGAGTGAGGAGTGTGTGAGTGAGGAGTGTGAGTGAGGAGTGTGTGTGAGGAGTGTGTGAGTGAGGAGTGTGAGTGAGGAGTGTGTGAGTGAGGAGTGTGAGTGAGGAGTGTGTGTGAGGAGTGTGAGTGAGGAGTGTGTGTGAGGAGTGTGAGTGAGGAGTGTGTGTGAGGAGTGTGAGTGAGGAGTGTGTGAGTGAGGAATGTGAGTGAGGAGTGTGTGAGTGAGGAGTGTGAGTGAGGAGTGTGAGTGAGGAGTGTGTGTGAGGAGTGTGAGTGAGGAGTGTGTGTGAGGAGTGTGTGAGTGAGGAGTGTGAGTGAGGAGTGTGTGAGTGAGGAATGTGAGTGAGGAGTGTGTGAGTGAGGAATGTGAGGGAGGAGTGTGAGTGAGGAGTGTGTGAGTGAGGAATGTGAGGGAGGAGTGTGTGTGAGGAGTGTGTGAGTGAGGAATGTGAGTGAGGAGTGTGTGTGAGGAGTGTGTGAGTGAGGAGTGTGAGTGAGGAGTGTGAGTGAGGAGTGTGTGTGAGGAATGTGAGTGAGGAGTGTGTGTGGGTGTGTGAGTGAGGAGTGTGAGTGAGGAGTGTGAGTGAGGAGTGTGTGAGTGAGGAGTGTGAGTGAGGAGTGTGAGTGAGGAGTGTGTGTGGGTGTGTGAGTGAGGAGTGTGAGTGAGGAGTGTGTGAGTGAGGAGTGTGTGAGTGAGGAGTGTGAGTGAGGAGTGTGTGTGAGGAGTGTGTGAGTGAGGAGTGTGAGTGAGGAGTGTGTGAGTGAGGAGTGTGAGTGAGGAGTGTGAGTGAGGAGTGTGTGTGAGGAGTGTGAGTGAGGAGTGTGTGTGAGGAGTGTGAGTGAGGAGTGTGTGAGTGAGGAATGTGAGTGAGGAGTGTGTGAGTGAGGAGTGTGAGTGAGGAGTGTGAGTGAGGAGTGTGTGTGAGGAGTGTGAGTGAGGAGTGTGTGTGAGGAGTGTGTGAGTGAGGAGTGTGAGTGAGGAGTGTGTGAGTGAGGAGTATGTGAGTGAGGAGTGTGAGTGAGGAGTGTGTGTGAGGAGTGTGAGTGAGGAATGTGAGGGAGGAGTGTGTGTGAGGAGTGTGTGAGTGAGGAGTGTGAGTGAGGAGTGTGTGAGTGAGGAGTGTGTGAGTGAGGAGTGTGAGTGAGGAGTGTGTGTGAGGAGTGTGTGAGTGAGGAGTGTGAGTGAGGAGTGTGTGAGTGAGGAGTGTGAGTGAGGAGTGTGTGTGAGGAGTGTGAGTGAGGAGTGTGTGTGAGGAGTGTGAGTGAGGAGTGTGTGTGAGGAGTGTGAGTGAGGAGTGTGTGAGTGAGGAATGTGAGTGAGGAGTGTGTGAGTGAGGAGTGTGAGTGAGGAGTGTGAGTGAGGAGTGTGTGTGAGGAGTGTGAGTGAGGAGTGTGTGTGAGGAGTGTGTGAGTGAGGAGTGTGAGTGAGGAGTGTGTGAGTGAGGAATGTGAGGGAGGAGTGTGTGAGTGAGGAATGTGAGGGAGGAGTGTGAGTGAGGAGTGTGTGAGTGAGGAATGTGAGGGAGGAGTGTGTGTGAGGAGTGTGTGAGTGAGGAATGTGAGTGAGGAGTGTGTGTGAGGAGTGTGTGAGTGAGGAGTGTGAGTGAGGATTGTGAGTGAGGAGTGTGTGTGAGGAATGTGAGTGAGGAGTGTGTGTGGGTGTGTGAGTGAGGAGTGTGAGTGAGGAGTGTGAGTGAGGAGTGTGTGAGTGAGGAATGTGAGTGAGGAGTGTGTGTGAGGAGTGTGTGAGTGAGGAGTGTGAGTGAGGATTGTGAGTGAGGAGTGTGTGTGAGGAATGTGAGTGAGGAGTGTGTGTGGGTGTGTGAGTGAGGAGTGTGTGAGTGAGGAGTGTGAGTGAGGAGTGTGAGTGAGGAGTGTGTGTGGGTGTGTGAGTGAGGAGTGTGAGTGAGGAGTGTGAGTGAGGAGTGTGTGTGAGGAGTGTGAGTGAGGAGTGTGTGTGGGTGTGTGAGTGAGGAGTGTGAGTGAGGAGTGTGAGTGAGGAGTGTGTGTGGGTGTGTGAGTGAGGAGTGTGAGTGAGGAGTGTGAGTGAGGAGTGTGAGTGAGGAGTGTGAGTGAGGAGTGTGAGTGAGGAGTGTGTGTGGGTGTGTGAGTGAGGAGTGTGAGTGAGGAGTGTGAGTGAGGAGTGTGAGTGAGGAGTGTGTGAGTGAGGAATGTGAGTGAGGAGTGTGTGTGAGGAGTGTGTGAGTGAGGAGTGTGAGTGAGGAGTGTGTGAGTGAGGAGTGTGAGTGAGGATTGTGAGTGAGGAGTGTGTGTGAGGAATGTGAGTGAGGAGTGTGTGTGGGTGTGTGAGTGAGGAGTGTGTGAGTGAGGAGTGTGAGTGAGGAGTGTGAGTGAGGAGTGTGTGTGGGTGTGTGAGTGAGGAGTGTGAGTGAGGAGTGTGAGTGAGGAGTGTGTGAGTGAGGAGTGTGAGTGAGGAGTGTGTGAGTGAGGAGTGTGAGTGAGGAGTGTGAGTGAGGAGTGTGTGTGGGTGTGTGAGGGAGGAGTGTGAGGGAGTTGTGCCAGGGAAGCCACCAGGCCGGTGGGAAATGCCAGAGGTCGTGAGATGCTCCTGGTTATGCCGGTGGAAGAGTTGGGGCGGACCGGCGGGAGGGCGTAGCCTGGGTGCAGCCCTGGGGTTGGGCACCCGGGCCACCCGCCTCGCCTCAGCAGGTGGGTGCTTAGGGGACCTGGAAGGTGGAGAATGTGGACGAAGAGGCCCCGGCGTGGCTGTCCCAGGAGCCAGGCCCTCAGGGCAGCACACGTCACAGGGAGGAGTAAATAGCCTCCTGCGCACGCCCGCCCCTCCCTGTGTGAACTACACGCCGGTGCCGACTGCTGCGCCTCGCCTGTGCCAGGCTGTGCTGGGCACTGGGGCACCGGCTGTGTGAAGTCTTCACAGACGGACGGACATACCACCCCCTGTGAGGTCAGCGTCATTACCCTTCCATTTCTCACACCAGGGAGCGTGGCCCGGCTATTCTCCCTGGTCCCGTCTGGAAAGGCCGCTGGCCCGTGCCTCGTAAGACAACGCGGCCTGTGAAACCCTGCTGGCCCCGGGTTCTGCCTGCGGGTGCGTGAACCCGCCAGGGCTGAGCGGTGGGGCCAGGACCTTCTGCAGCCCGTTCCCGGCTTAACAGGCCTGGCGGTGTTGACAGCTGTGGGCGTCGAGGCTGAGCACGTGGTGCTTGGGAGAAAGGGCCCAAAACCCGGACACCTGATGGAGAAGGAGTTGGAACAGTCCGGCCAGGAACGAGGGTCCTGGCCCACTGTGTCTGCCATTCTCCCTGCCCAGCAGGGGGATGAGCCTCTTGTGGTTCCGTAATAATCATGGCGGACATGCCCGCTGTCTAACTCACCCTTTACCCTGGGAACCTGACGCATAGGAGTCCATCCCCACCTGACCTTGGGGGTGGGGCCTGAGGGGGGCTAAGAGAAGAGGGTTCTTGCAGCTTCCAATGTGCACAGCAAATAAGCGGCAGGGCTGGGTAGACCCTCCGCCTCCTGTCCCCTAACCCTGTCCCCTCCCCACCCTCCCCTGGCAGACCTGCCCCTCCTGCTCTGTTCTCCTTTCCAAACCTGGCCGAGTGCAGGGCTGAGCTGGCTGGGGTCCGAGGGTGTCTGACATGAGCCAGTGTGTTTGTGTCATGGAGCGTTGGTGTTCAGGGGGATGGGCGAGAGAAGACACACACCTTTTCTCAGCCCGGCAGGCTTCCCTGCAGGAGAAGGAATGCGGGTGCAGCCAAACTGCGTGGGTTCTCAGTTCCCAGAAAGGCACCTGTTACTCCGAGCTTCCTTGGTGGTTATCACTGGAAAGGGAAGTCTGGTGTGCACACATCCATACAGGCACACGCACATACACATGCACACGCGCACACAGGCCCCTCTGCGGCTGGACAGACCGTCCTTGAGGCAGCTGAGGCGGCCGCGCTGAGACCGAGGCCTGAGTGCTGGCTCCGCGGCAAGGCGGGGAGCCAGGCCAGCCACATGCTGCCGTCAGTTCCTTCGGACAAGCAGGGATGGCCTCTGTGCCGGGCAGGCCCGCTGTCTGTCCCATGCTAGATGGGAAAGGAGGGGGCGGGGAGGGGGGAGGATAGCAGTGAGAGAGTGAGCGGTGAGGGAAGGGAGAGAGGCAGCCGTGGAGGTCTTTCCAGAGGAGTGTGGCGCCGTGTCTCCGCCTCAGGGAGCGGGGACTTCCCAGCAGGCAGGTGTGTGCGATCCTGCAGTCGGGTGGGGAGGCCCGGGGCCTGTGGAGTAGATGGCCTCACTGTCAACTCAGACAGGAAACTGCAGCTTGGAGAGGGTAAGCCTTCCGCCAAGACCCTCAGCTGCTCAATGGCAGTGCTGGCCTGGGAGCCTCGTCTGCCTGACCCCGCCAAGCTGCCCCCTCTCAGGAGGAGGGTGCTGTTCCCTTGGTCCGGGCACCCACAGCCCTCTCTGATGGTCCCCATCGTGAGGGGGGTGGACCTTCAGCACCCACATACAGGTGGCCTGCCCTTCCTTCATCACAGGCTAGTGGGCTTGCCCTCCAGCAGGTCCTCCCGGGGGTCAGAGCCTGCGGGGCCAGGGGCTCCACCCAGTAGAGGTAATGTAGGGGCTTGTGGGGAACCTCAGAACCACCTGAACATGACATGGGTTTGCAGCGGGCCAGAGAGCACTGGTATGACGCACAGCCTCACTGTGTAAACTCACATTGATCACATCACCCCTCTGCTCAGAGGCCTTCGGTGGCTCCCCAGTTCCTTCAGAATAAAGCCCAGAGTCCTGGCCTGCACACGCCCTCCCTGTAGCCCTGCTCCTGGCCGGGCCCTGCCCACTCTGCTCTCCTGCACAATTTGGAAACAGTAGGAAGTTTTTAGACATCGCCAGGTGTCTTTTCAGACAGGGGTGCTCCGGTTGAGAAGCACTCTGCAGAGGATTCCTGAGGAGGATGGAGTTGACGTCCCGATCTCTGGGATCTTTGGGACCTCACGAGGCTCCCTGCCTGGCGGATCCCTGGGACTGTGCCCCTGTCAGCGGGCGGTTGATTGGAGGGACTGGGCCTGGTGCCATCGTGGAAGGAGGCATGGGGTCCAGGACCTGGAGGCGTTCCTCTTCACGTGGGCAGGCCCGAAGTTGGGGGGCCAAGTCCTGCCACCATCAGATGTGTCCTGGGTGGGGGGAGCCCAGCCTAAGTGAGTAAGGACTGTGGGTGACAGTCCGGTGGCCAGCGAGCACCTGACCCTGCTCTCCGCTCTGTGGCTGCGGGCCAGTTCGGAGGACGCCCTTCACTGGAGGGAGCCCCCTGTCACCTTGGCCTCTCACATGGCTGGGACGCCACGAGCATCTTCCCAGGGACAGTCCTGGTAGGGGAGCCGGAAGCCGAGCTCCCCCGTGGCACCTGGACGCACAGATCTGGCCTGTGGTGGAGCGGGCGGGAGACTGAGCTGCGGGCCGGTGTAGACAGGGCTTCTGGAGGCCCCCCAGGCCGGGGGGACAAGGCTTCATCGCGTGTGCCTGGAGAGCTGTGAGGACAGGAGGGAAGGCGAACCAGCAGCACGCGCTACAAAGCCACTCCGCTCTGCGCGTGGTGTCACGCCATCAATGCCGGAGCGCGGGAACAAGCAGGAGACGTGCTGCTTTTATCGGGAGGGCGTGGACCTGCGGTTAGAGCCAGGACAGCCGTCAGCAAAACGGTGCCGGGCTTTTGGCACTGGGTCCCCCATCCTTCCCTGATTCCCCTCCCCCCCTCCACCTAGGGAAAGGCCTCACTGTATTCTAGAGCCGTTTGCCTTTTAATAGACCGTTCTTGAAAATTAAAACATTTCAAAGAAGTGACTCTAATGGTAGAGTTCCTGGCAGTGAGGAGGGGTTTTTAGCCCGTGAGATCTGTCCGGCACCTCCGAAGATAAGAGCAACCGGTGAGGCTGCCTGTTTGTCAGGCATCGGGTCAGTGAAAGAACCGTTGCCAGCTGTCCGTGTGGCAGCCACGGGGCTGGTGTGGGGGCTGGGAGACGGCTGATCCGGAGCCCTGGGGTGGCCTCACGGAATGCACTTAATGGGGCACCGAGTGTGCGCCCGGCGGTGCAGGGGTCACGCAGAGCTGCCCTGTCTCCCCGGGTGCTGTGCTGTGGATGCCCAGGCTGACAGGGGGACTTGTGGGGCACTGTGCCAGCCGGGGTGGGGGGAGAGCTGGGAGGCACTCCTGTGTAAGCAGGAGTGGGGGACAGGTGTTCCTGGGGAGAGCAGACAGTAGGCCCTCAAGAACGTGTGCCACCTGAACGAAGCATCTCATGCTTATACCAAGTCATGGAGCCCTTAGAACTTCCCTGCCTCCCCGAGTGGGCAGGTGCTCAGGCCGCAACGGACCCGCACAGGGCTGGGGTGGGGGTCCGGTCACCAGGCTTGGGGGGGTGGGACTGCCAAAGGGCATGTGAGGGCACATGGGCTCCTGGGCATGCAGGAGAAGAGCGAGGCTTGGGAGAGGCTGGGACTGCGCAGGGCAAGGCTCACCCAGGGCAGCACAGCGGGCGGGCCTGTGGTGCCTTCCTCCCCCCTCGTCACGGAGATGCTCCCTAAGGCTGGCCACTCCTGCTGGCCACTGGCCGGTGGTTGCTGGCGGAGTCTGGGGAAGGAGCCTGGTAGAGGCACACACAGAAGGGCTGGGTGTGGGCTTTGCCTGCAAGGTGTGGGGAGGGCCATGGCTGGGCAAGTCGGAGCAGGGCGCTGCACAAACCGAACCAGGATGCCAGGCCACCCACCGGCCTGGTTCTCCCCAGAGCCTTGAGGGGCAGAGCAGCCGCCCTGAATCTGTAGCCAGCCCTCCTCGCCCTGCCCTGCCCTGCCCCTACCCCAGGCCCAGGCCCAGCGCCACCCATGGAGAGGGTGGCCTCAGGCCTTGGAGGTTGTTGGTGCTCAGGATACAGTTGCTGGTTCATGGATGCAGGGGGCTTGGGTCCAATGTTTGGGTCCTGTCTGCTCCCCACATGCCAGAGTTCCTGTTTCTACCAATTGTGGCATGGCATGCGCTCCCTGGGGTCCAGGCTGCCATCTATAGACGGGAACTGAGCCCCGAAATGGGGCACTTACTCAGAGTTGCACAGGAGTCGGGGTATAGCTGGGAGAGGGATGTCAGCTGAGGGTGATCTGGTAAGGAGCTGGGGGACGGCCCTTTGCATCATCGCAAGGGGCTGCTCGGTGTCTGAGCTGCCTGGCCAGGGGCCCGGACGGGATGGCCCTGGAGGCCTTCTGTGGTGCCGGACGCCTGGGCCAGAGGGAGGAGACTGAGGGAGGAGGAAGATGCCGCTTGGGCCCTGAGTGGCTCCTTGCGAGGCAGCCTCCTCATCCCAAGGGTCCTCACCAGAGTTCCAGCAGAGTCCTGGAGCCCCCCCCCCCAGCTCTGAGGGCTTGGGGAGTCCCGGAGCCCACCCCCCCAGCTCTGAGGGCTCAGGGAGTCCCGGAGACCCCCGCCCCCCAGCTCTGAGGGCTCGGGGAGTCCCGGAACCCACCCCCCGCCCCCAGCTCTGAGGGCTTGGGGAGTCCTGGAACCCATCCCTGCTCCAAGGGCTCAGGAGTCCTGGCTCCCCGCTCTCCCCCCTCTGAGGGGCTCAGTGGAGCGGGGGCGGGGGCGGGAGGGTCCTCCCCTGCAGCCAGCCCAGAACTGTATCCACCGCCAGGTGGGGTTCAGGACCTCCCGCCCCCTCCTTGGAGAGCCTCTGTGACTTGGGTCACTTGTGCCAAGATGCTTGAAGAGGTGAGATGTGATCTGGGTCTGCACCCCCCCCCCCCACCCGGCAGAAGCTGTGGTTTGGGCGATGACTAGGAATGCCACCTGCACGGTGCCTCGGACCCCACAGCGCCACTCCCCAGCCTGCATCTCCACTGGGAGAAGCTAGCCCTTCCGAGTGTGCCGTGGCTCAAACAGCACCTTTTAAGCAACACGTAGGCACCTTTAAATTCGTCTGAGGTTGTGTGTGCCTGCAGCGACAGGTGCTCAGGGATGCGGTCTTGAGTGCCGAGCACCGCGCATAACCGCCTTGCTCTCAGGGAGTTCGCCCTCTAAGGGGGAGGGCTGCGTTTCAGGCGGTAGCACTTCTGCCCTGAAGATCGTCCTAGCAGTGTGGTCACCCCCGCCTGGGGCAGAAGTTCCGACCTCAGAGAGCCATGCTCCCCTGCACCCGTTCCTCAGACGCCCCACCCAGAGTGCTGAGCTCACAGGAGCCACCCTGACCTGGTGGGGCCGGGGCTGAGGGGCTACGAGAACAGGGTCCTTGCAGCTTAGTGCCCACGAGCAATCTCGCGGCCATCATCGAATGTTGGCTGAGCCTGTGTCTGGGCAGGCATAAAGGGAACAGGCCCGGAAACAGGTACTTAGAACAGTGACGTGGGGGCTTGAGCCCAGGGACAGGACACAGGACTGATCCCTAAGACCACTAACCTACCTGGCCCCGGGGCTTTGGGGCGGTTGCACCACAGGAGGAGGCTGGAGAGTGTAAGCAGCCTGCGTGGGTCAGGGGATTGCCCTCAGCTTAACGGGGGGGTGAGCCTGGAGGGACAGGGAGGCAGATCCACGGTGGGGCCTAGGAGCGGTGGAGGGGACTGGACCTGGTTCTGTGGGTCCCTCCCCGCCTTTCCGGTCCTTTTTCCCCCTCTCAGAGCCTCCTTCCGGGGTTTTCTCCACTTGCTGGGCCTTTGTCATTGCTTCTCTCCCTCTGCCCAGTCCTGGATTCGGGGGGCCCTTGCAGGGGCCTCGGTGCCCTGGTTCCTGTGTGCCAGGCCTGGCCCCCATCTGCCCTGCCCAGCCCTGCGGGGCCTTCCCGCTGCCCACCGCCTGCAGCCTGCCCAGGGCGGTCTGTTTTCCCTCCTGGGGCAGAGGCGAAGCTTGTTTTTCTTCCCTGCGCAGGAATCGCGCCTCAGAGACACACAATGCAGCTGTTAAAATATCTGGGTCTGGCTGGGCGCGCACAGCGAGCCCCTTGTTCTCCTCGGAACAGCAGCCTCCCAGCAGGAGCAGGGGGAGCGTGCCTCTGCTGGCAGAGTGCTGGGGGGGAGGGGTGCAGGGAGACACCCGAGCCCCCACTCAGGGCTCTCCACGGAGGACGGGATGGACATGGGTGTTTGCAATGGAACAGCAGGGCACATTCCAAAAGGATGCCAGCCTGAGACTTTCCACGTTAGACTCCAGAGGCACTGGGGGGGGGGGGGGGGGGTTGGAGAGGACGGGGCTGCCAGGCTGCCTTGTGCAGTCTCCCACAGGCTTCCTGTCGGGCTCGGCCCCTCTGCACTGCCTGGCACAGGTTTTGTGCCCAGTGGGCCGGCGGGTGGACAGTCTTGCCCAGGCTGCAGTGATGGTAAAGTGGAAACTTTTGAGCGGGGCACTCACATGTCCAGTCCTGTGCTTTTAATCCTCACCACAAGGGAGGTGCTGTTGTCATGCCCATTGTACAGGTGAGGTCATGCCCATTGTACAGGTGAGGAAACTGAGGCTTTGGTCTGAGAAGCTGGCTTTTTCGATAGCTCTGGGTGGAGCTGGATTTGAACGTGGGCCTGCCTTCTCCAGCCGGCGCTCTGTGCTCTCGCTGAACAAGCCAACGTGCCGGCTGCTGCTGTGCCGGAGTGTCGTGACGGTTCAGAGCAGCGGGCGCGGCAGCAGGACTCCGGTGGGAGCGCATCGGGGCACATGCTGGGTTTTAAGGCCTGGCTTCCTTGGGCAGCGCAGAGATGAAACTGGGCAGCGAAGCCTGGGGATGCAAAGGCAGGGGGACGGACATGGCCTTGGTTTTCAGAAAATCACCTCCAGTGCAAGTGGAGTGTCAGGCACGAAGCAGCTCTTCCCCGCACCCTCCCAGAATTAAAAAAAAAAAAAAAAAGCCTCCTGCCAGCTGCAGTCCTCCTGACACCCATCTCCGCCTACCGGAGGCGGGGCCGCAGGAGGGCCTCGGCTGCTGCCCTGACCAGCAAGTCAGTGAGCGGGGAGGGGGGCGGGGGTGGGTCATGATCTGTGTCTGCCCAGGGGCTGGGCAACGAGGGAGTCCTTGCCTGGAACATTACACCCAGGAGTGATAAGGTGACCCGCTGGGGGAGGGATTTGTGCATGGTGCCCACCCCTTGCCACAGCCAGAGGGCGAGGGCTTCGCTCCTACCTCCCAGGCCTCTGGTCCAACGCTCCGGGAAGCAGCTCGGTTGTGGGAGCCAGGCTAGCCGGCTGGTGCAGCAGAATGTCCAAGACTAGGAGGCAAGAAGGTACATTTTTCATAAAATCAGTCTCCCCAGCCTGCCTTCCCCAGCTCCCTTCAACCTGGTCTCCTTTCTCCCTCGGGGAACTCTCTCCCCTCTCTTTCTCCCTCCAGAATGTGCCAAGGGCTCATGCCATTCCTGCCCCTGGGTGCCCTTCCCTCTCCTCTCTGTAGGCCACGTTCAAGGCCTCTCATGTCCTGCCTGAAACCAGAGGGCAGGTTGGATGGTCACCTGCAAGTCCCTTCCACGCCACCGTCAGTCGCCCTCCGTCGTCGGTCTCCCAGGGCCATCAGGTCTCTGCTCTTGGCTGATGTTAGCATAAGCTGCTCTAGCCTTCGGTGAACTGGATGAACTGAACCTTTGGGCACCCCTACAATATTCCCTGCACGTGGCAGGCGTCCACATACCCAAAAGAGTCCGGCTGTGATGGAAAAGGTATAAAACGTGTGGGCTCAGAATCCAGAGGACCTGCCTGGCCACATGTTAGCTGTGTGACTTTGGGTGGTTACTTACCCTCTCTGGGCTGGTTTCATTGTAAAGTGAGGAACATGGTATCAGCTCCTCTGGGTAACCTTGGCAGGCAGTGTGTTACCACAGGAGAGGCGCTGGCCTGGTGTGGGTGGGCACCCACAGGTGCTGACAGGCTCCCATCTTTTCTTTCTCTGCTCCCAGTGCCGGGGACACGCTGGGCAGGGACGATGGAGCCTTTCGAGGGGCCACACAGGATGGAGGGCGCCGCGCGGTGTACCACGGGGGCCTTGAGAGGAACTCTGTTTTCTGGAACTGTCCCCACATCCCACCGGGCAGCAGGTGGGCAGCAGGCTGCGTGCCCAGCCCACGTAGAGACGGTCTGATCCAGAAGGAGCAGGTGCTGTGTGCCGGTGCCCCCCACACTAGCCGCGCCTGAGGTTCCCGATCACCTTGGAAGGGAGCCCTGGGGTCCGGGCCTGGTCACACATGGGCTGGCCTTTTCCTCCACGTGTGACCAGGCCCGGATGCCAGGGCTGTTCTGCAGGCTCTGGTTCCCCTTCCCCCAGGGGCTGTGGGAAACCCTGGCCTGGGTGGTGCAAGGGGGCCAGCAGGAAGAGGGCCGAGCCAGGGGGCAGGTCTGACAGGCTGTTCCCGACCCCTCTCTGGCGGCGGAGGTCAGTTACGGTTCCCTGAGCGCTGCCTGGAGCCCCGTGTGGGGCTGGTGTCCGGCTTTCCTCGGAGCTGGTGGAGCTGGTGTGCCGCTGGCCTGCCGGAGCCGTTGCACAGGGGCTTCGGTTTCACCTACAGAGACAGGCAGGTGACAAAGAAGTGGAAGCAGGTGCAGCCTAGGCCTGAGGTGCCCCCAACGGGTGTGCGGCCAGCAGGGGCCCCTGCTCTCCCCCTGGGCCTCCCCTGGGAAGTGGCCTTTCTCGGAGAAAGGTGCCTCCTGCAGAGGCGTGGCCACCCCGGGTCTAACCCACTGTGTGGGGGCTGCTGCTGTAAAACACGCTCCCGACCGTGCTGGGAGGGGTGGCTGCCGTCTCCACCTTCTGGGAGGTTGGAGGGTGCTCCAGGTTAAGGGAAGAGATGGAGGCTCAGAGAGGGGACGTTACATGGCCAGAGGCACACAGCTGCCATGGACTGCACTCGTCCAAGCACCAACAGCTCTCCCTTGGGAGAATAAATGCACACATATTTGAAAATAGGGTTTTTCTGACCCTGCCATGAAGGGCCAGCGGGGTGTCCCAGCGAAGTGCAGCCCTAGGGAACCCTCCTCGCCTCACCCGTTTCTCCTTCTCCTACAAGGTGGAGGAGTGAGCGTGGGCTGGGACCCAGCTGGGCCCGTGGGGCTGAACCGAAGCACACGTCTGCTCCCTCCTGCCGCCAACACGGGAAGCCAGGCCCCCTTTCTTTGGTGTGTTGGCCGCTGCCCTGTGGACTGTTACCCCTTAGGCCAGGAACTCACTTCAGAGCGTTCGTTTTACCGAGGGCAGCACCGAGGTGATGAAATGAAGTGGTTGGCGCCTGGCTACTCAGAGAGGACATAGGACGAGTCCTTGGGGCTTTGGGGCCAGTAGAGACAGCACCCTCCCCTCGTTTCAGTTGTAAGATGTTACAATACTCACCTCCTTTCATCGGAGCCGCATTGGCAATGCTCTTCACTCCAGGCACGTTCATGTGTTTTATCTCATTTCATCTTAAAAGTAACTTGGTGATAAAGGCAGGGCGGTGTTTATTATCGCAGTGTACGTGTGTGTATCTTTCTACACATCCATGTGAATGTGTGCATCTCTTATGCAATGGTGTGCCCACACATGTGGACGTGTATGTGAGTACATGTATGTGTGGCATGTGACCATGTATGCATGTTGACTGTGCATGTGTGCCCAAGCATGGCTGTGGATGTGTGGATGTGGTCTATGTGTGCGTGCATGCATGTGACGGTGTGTGTGGTTGTTGCTCTATGTTGTGTGTGCTCTGTGTGTGCCCATGTGTGCCTGAGCGTGTGGGGCCTTGGCACGCATGCCACATGGCTGAGATCAGAGAGGAGTGGGGACGTGACGGCTGGGGAGGCTGGCTCGCTGGGAGGCAAGGCTGCATCTCTCCTGGAGACCGACTGGCCCGGGAAGCCGCTCCCGGTCCTGTGACTCACTCGTTAGAGGAGTTCAAAGAAGCCAGGTGGCGGGAGGTGTCTGCGATCGCAGGTTTCAGAGAGATTCGCTCATTCTGCTCTGATAATTAATTTATCCTTCCAGTCAGTCTTTTTCATCAGAGTTCTTAACCTTTTCTGTGCCGGGGACTCCTCCTGGGAATAATGCTGTCAGTGCTGAGAATGAACACACAGGAAGCCAGTAGTACTGCCTGCCGTGAGCAAATGCGGAGGCACCGCCTCTGTGCTGTGGTCATACGTGTGCTGGCACAACCGGCAAGGTCAGGGGCTCTGATGGCGACCTTCAGTGCAGCGCGGAGGCCAGCAGGTGCAGGCACATCTGTGCCTTGTGCTGGTGGCGGGCTCCTGGGCACTGCAATTTGATGCCCACGTTCGTGGCTGAAGGAGACACCCACTTCCAGTTCCCAGTGAACGGAGATAAACATTTATTTTTTCCATCCAGGTGCTGCAGCCTTGCTTTTTAGCGGGAACTTATACCTTATTTGGAGGCTGGAAGCGGCCTTATGAGCACCCAGTGCATTTGTTCTTAAACCTGCCAGCGCGTTGGAAACAGCCATGGGACTTGGTGAAAAATGTGGCTGTTTGTCCCCACGGTCCACGCAGACCCGGGGAATCGGATCTCCAGGAGGCCGCGGAATGCCTTCTGAGGTTCTTGGTGCTGCCCGTGCCCTGGGGTGCCGAGGCCCAGAGGGCAGGTGACCTGTGTGCCCTCTCCTGAGGGCGAAGGTGCTCCTGGGGGCTTCGTGTCCAGGCCCCTCCCCTTAGCGGAACCGGAAGTGGCTGCATCCCCCCGGTGAGCGCAGACCTGCTGGAGCAGTGCGTTTCCTCGCTAGAGAGGGTGCTCTCTCCTCCTGCCCCCGCGAATGCTGCACCCCGGACCCCTCTTGTGTGGTTTGTGGGACATGACCCCGCCCAGACCAGCAAGCCCCCAGCTGTGGTGTGGGAGCCCTGAGCTGGTGCCCTGCTGCCCCCTGGGGCCCAGTAAGGCTGCTGACGAGGCCGAGACATCTGCCTCTGATCCGAGGAGCTTTCGAGAGTGAAAGTGGCTGCCTGGGACCCTGGAGCCTGGTGTTTACCCAGAAATTGTGCTAATCCCGCTAATGCCTGTGATTTGCACAGCCTCTCTGTCTATTGCCTTCCTCTTCTGGGAGGGGAGGGCCGGGGAGGGTGGCTGATCTGCAGGAGACGAGGCCTGTGGCACGGGGCACTGAGGGTCCCTGAGGGTCCCTGGCCGGGCCAGCTCCCCGCAGGCCTGCAGGGAGCCCCTGGGCTTCCGGTGCACATCTGCTCCTGGGCAGTCTGCGGAGGGGAATCTGGATAAGTACGCTTCCTCCCACTCTGTTCACCTGGTCCTGTGCTGGCCTCGCCCTGAGGCCTCGGGAAGCTTTCTGGCCAGCGCCCCCGGCTCTAGACCTGGCCCCCTGCCTCCTCTGTGGAAAGTGGTGCGGGGGCAGCTCCTTCCTCTGTAAGAATCGGGGTGATGACATCACTCTGACAACACAACAGGGGGATGTTCGCCTGCAGGAGCTGCAGCGGCTGCTCCCCAACATCACAGCCTTTCCCTCCTTTTCTTTCCAACCTCCTCATGTCCCTTAATAGAAGCTGACACAGTCCCTCCGTTCTTGAGTGTCTTTCTTTCCTTGGAGTCCATGACACTAAAGTGTGAGGGTTCAGAGTTATTGGCCTCAGTTTTCCTATGTGCGTTTGGGGACACCTCCCAGGAGCCTGGGTTTGGTCACATGTGCCAGCCCTCTGGGTGCCCTCACTCTGCTGGTTTCTAGTCCATTGAGCCTGTGCCTTCCAGATGCAGGTCTGGTTCCCTGTGCCCACCTCATCCCATGAGCACCTGCCCAGCTGGGCCTGGGGACCTAGGGGCGCAAGGCCTCGCCCTGCCCTGGAGGAGGTCCCCGTCCAGCAGGGAGCCAGCTAGGTGCAGAGAAGATTGTGATCAGCTGTGCAAGAGGTGCCCTGATGGTGGGGGAGTGTCCAGACACAGGGAAGGACACCCAGGTCATTTGGGGGTGTGGAGCCTGGCCAGCTCAGCCTAGTGCAGTGTGAAGCACGAAGCTGATTTGTCTATGAAGAATTAGCGAGTAAATAGTTCGTGAGTAAATGTGTAACTGCACACGCCTCCGCTGCCCCACCTGGTCAGCCTCAGCAGGCAGGTGCCACCCGTAGAGCCAGGGTTTTGCCAGCAGCCCGGACAGAGCCTCAGCATTTGCCCAGCGCTTGGCCGGTGGTCCCTGTCCACCAGTCTCACCACCTTGGGTTTGGCTCTCGGACAGGGGCCATGCCGAGCCTGCTCCCAGGGCTTCCTACACTCCTGGCCCGGTGCCTCCATATCGGAAGGGCTCAGCAGCCAGTTACTGCAGTGCCTGCCAGGGAACTCTGGCAAAACCCTTTGCCCTGCAGGATCGTCGCTCGAGGGGGCGCTCACTGTGGTGCTCCGGAGCACGGCTTTGGGGTCTGGCACAGCCGCTTCTGAGTTGTTTGTCTTTGGGCAAGTTACTCAGCCTCTCTGGGCGTCGGTTTGTCCTATGTAAAATATTGCAAAGTGCTTGGCAGCTGGTAAACGCTTGTTAAAGGTTTGTTGTTCTGGCTGTTACTTTGTTTTTTTGTCCTTATTTCCAAATTCAAGGTGTGTTTCAAAGTTGGGCCTAAATTCCTTCACCTGAGCCCTTGGGAGGAAAACCTATGCTGGTCACAAAATTACTTGTACAGTTACTTAAGTGCTGTGATGCCTCGGAGGCCCCTCACAGCCTTTGACCGGCATTCCTGAGCAGTTGTTCCTCGCCAGCCTGACCTGGAGGGGATGATGAGTACAATAAGGGGGTGGTCTGGTTGCTGCAGGGGTCCATAAGTTGAAGTGGCCATGACCGGAGAGGAGTAGAGGGCTTCCTGGAGGAAGGGACATCTGAGTGGCATCTTGAAGGAAGAGTAGGAGTCCATCATACACGGAGACGGTGAAGAGTCTCTGGTTGGCGGCATGGCTTGAACAGAGGCCTGCTGGTTTACAAGGGAACTGAGTGAGAAGAGGAGGTGGGGAGAGGAGGCTGCAGGTAGACACAGGAAGACTTTACCTGAAGGCCCAGGGGGCTCAGCAAGGCCTTGATCCAGGGGAGGGATGCAGTGAGTTTTTTTTTAATCTTTATTGACGGGAGTATTTACAGATGTCCCCCTTTATCCCCCAATTGCCCCCCTCCACCCAGTTCCCACCCCACACCTTCACCACCCTATTGTCTGTGTCCATGGGTTATGCACATTTATGTATATATAAGCCCAATGACAGGAACGGCGGAATGACCAAAACGACCAGAACGACTGGTGGCCATGATACGCACTGCGGCAGCCAACCAGCCTGATCCGGGCTCCGATTGGCCCCCAAACACCCCGATCGGGGGCCGGGCCAGCTGGCCAACCACCTGTGGCCCCTTTCCCCCACCAGCCAGGCCCAGTGGGCCCCCATCGGGGTGGGCTGGCTGGACCCCACCCATGCACGAATTTGTGCACTGGGCCTCTAGTATGCATATAAGCTCTTCGCTCCCCCCTTCCTTCTGAGATTGGTCAGTCTGTTCCGTGTTTCCATGCCTTTGGTTCTATTTTATTCATCAGTTTATTTTGTTCATTAGATTCCTTGTTCATTTATTTTTATTTTTAGATTCAATTGTTGATAGATATGTATCTATTGCCATTTTATTGTTCATCTTTTTTACCTTTTTTTCTTCTCCTTCTTCACCTTCACCTTTCCCTTCCCCTTCCTTTTCCTCTTCCTCTTTCTCTTCCTCTTCTTAAGGAATACTCTTCAACATTTCATGTAATCCTGGTTTGGTGGTGATGAACTCCTTTAGCTTTTTCTTGTCTGTGAAGCTCTTTATCTGACCTTCAATTCTAAATGATAGCTTTGCTGAGTAATCTTGGTTGTAGGTTCTTGTTATTCATCACTTTGAATATTTCTTGCCACTCCCTTCTGGCCTGCATAGTTTCTGTTGAGAAATCAGCTGACAGTTGTATGGGCACTCCCTTGTAGATAGCTGCTTTACTCTTGCTGCTTTTAAGATTCTCTCTTTGTCTTTAACCCTTGGAATTTTAATTATGATGTGTCTTGGTGTGGTCCTCTTTGGATTCCTCTTGTTTGGGATTCTCTGCACTTCCTGGACTTGTAAGTTTATTTCTTTTACCCGGTAGGGGAAGTTTTCTGTCATTATTTCTTCAAAGAGGTTTTCAATATCTTGCTCTCTCTCTTCTCCTTCTGGCACTCCCATGATGCAAATGTTGGTACACTTGAAGTTGTCCCACAGGCTTCTTACACTAACTTCATATTTTTTCTTCTTTTTGCTCTTCTGGTTGGGTATTTTTCCCCCCTCATATTCCAAATTGTTGAGTTGATTCTCAGACTCCTCTACTCTACTGTTGAATTGCTGCAAATTATTCTTTATTTCAGTTTGTGTATGCTTAAATTCTGACTGGTCCTTTGTCATGTCTTTGAAATTCTCACTAAGATCCTTGAAAGTCTTATTAAGTACCTTGAAGCTCTCATTAAGATCCTTGAGCAGCCTTATAATCATTGTTTTGAACTTTGTATCCAGTAGTTTGCTTGCTTCCATTTCATTAGGTTCTTTTTCTGGAGGTTTCTTCTATTCTTTCATTTGTGACATGTTTTTTGGCTCTATATTTTGGCTGCTTCCCTGTGTTTGTTTCTATGAATTGGATAGAGCTACTATGTCTCCTGGAGTTGGTAGAGTGGCCTTGTGGAGTAGGTGTCCTGTAGACCTCAGTGGCTCAGCCTCCCCAGTCACCTAAGCTGGTCACTCTAGGTACACCCCTGTGTGGGCTGTGTGCACAGTCTTGTTGTAGTTGATCCTTGATTGCTGTTGGCATGACTGGGAGGAATTGACCTCCAGGCCAATTGGCTGTGAGGACCAGCTGCGACTACAGTGGGAGAGCTGCTGTGCAGGAGACACCCCTAGGGGGCAGGACTTGCTTCAGTGGGACTTTGGTGCTCACTGAGTCTGCCCTTTGAGTGTATCGCTTGTGGATGTGTGGAGTTGTAATCTGGTATGGTCAGAAGCTGTCCACTGAGTGCACTGGCTCTGGGGCCTCCCGGGAGGTGCAAAGTCAGCCACTGGCTGGGACCACCTGACAGGAGCTACAGAGTGGGCTTGGAAGTGTTCAGGCAAGGCCCGGCTCTGAAGCAAGGCAGGCGGTGCTAGTGCCAGGGCTTGGGCCTCTTATTGATTGGTATTTGGCACACTGGCACCAGCTGCTGCTTGTTCGAGAGATTTTAGGAAAGTCTCGAGATTTGGTTTTGAGAAAGGGTCCTGGCTGTCAGATGGACAGTGACCTATGGTGGGGGCAAGGTTGTGTGGAAGGTGCCCAGGACCAACCCAGAATGAAAAGATGCTTGGTATAGAGCAGCCAGCTGGGAGAGGCGGTGCTGGTTAGGTCTTTGGTGGGGAAGCGATGGCCATTACAGCTGATCAGATGTGTGGGAGACTGGGGAGGAGGAAGGTGACTCAAAGGTACAGCTCAAGTGACTGGGCCAGGCTAAGGGAGCAGAGAAGGCGGAGCAGGCCCAGGCCATTCAGACAGCCAGAGTCTGAAAGAACAGATTTTACAAGTAGTCTTGAAGGATCAGGTAGTGATCCAGGAATCTTGAGACCAAAGGGAACGCCATCACTTACCAGAATCCTCAGAAGACGTCTCTGTCCCCGTCTGCCGTGGGTGTCTGGACGGGGAGTTTGAAGGTGTCGAAAGCGGCCAGGCTGGTGTGTGCCGACACACCGGGAGGTGCTGCTCACTCAGCCAGCCAGCAGCCCTGGGAGCCGTCTTGCATGCGCCACACCATGCCCTCGTGCCCTCCAACTTTTACTTAGAGAGACACCGAGTAGGGTGCAGATTTAAGAAAATGAGATTCTGGGTCCTACAGGTGATTTAGCCTTGAGGCCCCAGGGATGGACGTGACCACTGCCTTCCGTTCTGCCACACTGTGGTCCATGAGCCCTCTACCAGGGCGGTCCCTCCCACGGTGTGGACCCGCCCGCCTCCCTCCTGGGACAGCCACCACGGCCTCCTGAACTCCCTCCAGTTGTCACCCATTTCCTTTGTTTCTTTTATGGCAAAGCTTCCTGAGAGATGGCTTCTGTTTCCACACTCATCCAGTCTCTTCCTGACCCCACCGGGCCCTGGTCACCCCGTGTGGATGAACCTGCAGCTCTGGACCTCATCTTAGTCTCTCATTTCCTGTGGCCGAGCTGATCATTCCTTCCTCTTCCTGAAGACATTTCTCCTGGTGTTTGGGCTTTTTCCTCCTCCTCTCCCCTTCCCTCCCCTCACTGGCCATTCCTGCTCACTCTCCTTGGCTGGTTTCTGATCTGGAAGCATTGGCCTGCCCTGGGCCCACCATATTCCCATCTCTAGCTCCCACTTCTCCCCTGAGCTCCAGCCTGCATCTCCAACAGTTTCTGTGGGTCTTAATAGGCATCTCAGAGGTTCATGGCCCAACTGCGCTCCTGACCCCTCCCCCCCGGCCCCATGCTCCATCTCAGCAAATGGCACCACCGCTCACTCATCCAGCTGCTCTGTCAAAATTGGAGCCATCTTTGACATCCCACTTCTTTTTGAAAGATGACTTTCACATTTCTATTCTGTAATATCTGATACAAACACTGAGTCAGCCGCTTGTGCGAGTGATGAGGCATATTAGCGAAGCACTTGCTGTGACCCACCGCCAGCAGAGAGCGTTCCGTGCCTGCACCCCTGGGTGCTCCTCCCTAGCCATGACCCCTCTCTCCGTCACGGACACACCCAAGCCCTCCCAGGCCCTGTTGGCTATGCCTGCAGAGCACACCCGCGGCCCACCACCTCCCTCCAACCCAGGCCCCCCTCGTAGCTCCCAGGGTCCCTGCAGTAGTGCCCCTTCCTCCCAAACTTGCTCTCCACACAACAGCAGAATGACCCCTTTTCACAGTGAGTCACTTCCTGTCCCCCTCCAGGGCCTGCGCCCACCTCCTTGCTGCTGCTCACACACGCCAGTCCCTCCCACCCAGGCCCTTGGTTCTCGCCTCTGCCCTCTGGCTGTCCTGGGCTCCTGACCTCACAGCGGCAAGCCCCTCGCACCCTGCCCCCTCCTGCCACTCTGCTTTCTCTTCCCAGGCCCCTTCTCTAACTGGAGCTAAATACACACTGGCTTCCCCTCACTTATTATTGTCTCTGGAGTAGAATGTAAACTCCATGGACTGTGTCTTCAGCACCTGGCACGAGGCCGGCTGCATGATAGGGGCTTAAAAACCTATTGACTGAGCGTGTGTGAGTGACTAAGTGATGGAAAATGTGAGGAATGAATGAGTGACGGACATGCACATGAACAAATGAAAGATGGATCCTGGTGAGCAGGGAAGGGGCAGGAAATGAGGGCTTTTTTCCCGGGACCCCCATGTCGTTGTTTCTCGATTTATTTTCTTTCCTGTGACTCTGAGTTGGAGGAAACTGTGATGCTGACTCCATACCTCCGTGCAGTTGTCCTTGCTGCTCCCGACTCGGCGGCAGGAACTGACTTGTTGCTCAGGTTTTAAAATCTGGGGTAAAAATAATGAAAATGTGCACCTGTTGTCCGTGAGGTCGTTCAAAGACCAGATGAATCTCAGAACTAATAATCCTCAAAATTAATTAAACCCTCCTTCCCAATTATGAGAGAATTGAGTTGGTTGCTGTCGCGGTGCGTGGCGGCGGGGAATCTGGGTCGGCGTTCCCGGCTGGGTCTGGGGCAGTGTTGGTGAGTGTCTTTGTCTTCTCTGTAGGGCTGCCACCGGGACCATGAGCAGCTAAGATGGACACGTCCGCCTCAGCCTCCTCCGCGGAGAAGAAAGAAGGCAAAAGTGCGATCCCGGAGGGTGCTGCTTTCACCGACGCGGCCAGGAAGACCTCTGCGCTGGCAGTGGCCGCGGCCGCGGCGGCGGCTGCCCAAGGAGGTACTTTCTTTTTTGCACACTTGGTGGGCAGCAGGGGCCTTTTTCATTAGCCCGTTAGGGTTTAATTGGACTGGTGGCCCATGTCATTGGGCAGGCATGCTGGGTTTATGGAGGGTGAAGAGGAGGGCGCCCTGCTCCCGGATCCTAGGCACTGTGACGGGTGCCTGCAGGCTTTCCCGAGGTCTGGCCACCCCGGTCTGCGGCAGGGGGACTGGGCAGGGGGACTGGGCCGGCTCAGACTGCAGCAGGAGAGCCTGCGAACTCAGAGGGGAGGGGAGGGAAGGAGGCCGGGGGCTGCTGGGCGGCCCTGGGGTGTGTTCCCTTGGCGCATTTGAGATGTGCCAGACACTGCTCCTGCCTCTGGCCCGCAGGGACTATTTTAGAAGTAATTGTCTCTTGATCCCTTCTGGCTGTAATTAGAGGGTCAGGTACAGAATTTAGTATCCTTAGGTGGATTTCTGGCCAACTTAATTATAGCAGAAGGACTAAGGAGCCACAGCCTCTCATTTTACTGCCCGGAGAGAAATACTCTGCTTTCCACTGGCCGAGCCAGCGCCCGGTGGGAAAGTTTGGCGGGAAGGCGGACCTCCCCTTGTGTCTGCGCAGTCCATCTGGAGGCCACAAAACTATTTCTGTCTCTGAGGAATGGAGAGACTTCGATTTCTTTTCTTTCCCTTTTATTCAAGCGCATTTAGTCACGCCCTGTTGCTCTCGCTGCTCAAGCACAGCTCGGCAGCAGCGGGAAATGCGTCTTGGCCAGCGGGGCTGGTGGAGTGTGGGCGTTGCCCCTCACTTTGATGTGAGCACAGATGGGTCGCCATCAGGCCCGGCCAGTAAGTTGGGCAGCACGAGGGTCTGCGTTCCTAACCAGCGCTGGGATGGCGTGTACAGGGCGAGGGTCTGCGTTTCTAACCAGCGCTGGGATGGCGTGAACAGGGCGAGGGTCTGAGCTTCTAACCACCTCAGATGATGTGGGGGCTGCTGTCCACGGGTCATGCTGGCGCAGCTCAGGGTTGGAGCCTGGGGAATCGAACGACACTGGGAGCGGGTTGGAGCCGGTGTCCAGGGAGGACTCATGCAGCGTGGTGTCCAGGAGGCAGATGTAAGGGGAGGGACGGCAGGTCAGCGCCAAGAGCCTGGCGGTGGATTGGAGGCTGGCCTCCTGTCCCGGCCTGGCTGTGTCTGCACCTGGCCTGCTCCCTCCTCTGGGTCAGGGCCTGCCCTGCCTGTGGCGCCTCCAGCTGTCCCTCTGCTTGATGCACAGGCCCAGGCGCCTGAGGCCTGAGGGAGCTCCAGCAAGCGGGCTCAGCGTGTCTCTGCTGGGCCCTCAGATGTTTCTCCCTTGCCAGGGCTGAGTGGCTTATGACCTGCCCCATGTCATTCACTGCGTGTTGTAGTAGCAGGGGACAGCCTTAGGCAGTAGCTGGGCAGTAGCTGGGGAAACCCCTCCAGCATCAGACCTGCTGTCACCAGTGGTGCGGTAACAAAGGAGCTTGAGGGGTCTGACCTGAGGCGGGGCAGGCAGCTGCCGATAGCTTGGAGCAGCAGCTCCTCCAGGCACCTACCCTGCTCCACCCCACCTACCCTTACCCCAGGGGCCGGCCCTGCCCACCCCCAGAGGCCCCTGTCCCCTTATTGCCCAGGGGATGAGTTTCCAGCAGAGGGTGGGTGTAACCTGTCAGCCCAGTTGCCCCTGGCAGGTGGCTTGTGTCATTGGAGCCAGCCCACCCCTTGGCTCCCTCTGCCCCTCTCCGAGCAGCCTGCCTGGGAAAGGCCCTCCTGGAGTCAGGGAGGAGCGGCTGTTCCTGCATGGAGCCAGCAGGGCATCTGGGAACAGGTGCCTGGTGCGGGGGGACCGTGATGCCCACCTTCTGCGGATGGCGTGAGGAGCGCCTGGCGGTGCGGCCCAGGGGCCCTGGCTACGGTTCGAGGTCAGCACCAGCCCTGGGTCCCAGTGTGGCAGGCTGTTCCCTCTCCCTTCTCTGGGCCTCCTCCTCCTATTCGGGGCATGGACCGATGTCTTTGTGCGCTCGTGACCTTGGAGCTTTATCACGTCCTTCCAGAGGTGGCCGAGGTGCTGTGAGTGACTCGTGGCATCCAAAGTCTCACTCTGGTCCCTGGATAGCCAGCTGATCTCAAGCACAGAGGGAATGAGGAAGAGCGTGACGGTCTGAGGGAGCCGAGGGGACGGAAGGGAGGCGGTGTCCTCAGTGGCAGAGCTTGGAAGCCCCGTATGGAGCTCCTGGGTATGAGGCTGGAGCCCGGCTCCTTCACGAGCAGTTGGCGCCTCCCCTTTGCCACCTTTCCCTTGTTAGGAGAGGCTGGCGTGAGGTGGGGAGGGACTTGCTCAAGGCCACCAGCCGCTCCAGCAGAGAGCGGGGTCTGGGGCTCAGGGCACAGGGTGGGAGTCTCCTTCCGGCATGTGCTTTCAGCCTGTATGAGGTAGGGCCAGCCTTCCCAGGTGTAAAGTATGAATCATACATGCAGCTGCTCTGTAGTTACAGCAGACACGTAATGTGCTTCCGCCTGCCTGGCACAGGGCACCCCGTGGGTAGTAGCTGCCCCTGCCGTGCAGCGCAGGGAAGTGGTAGGAAGCAACCCAGACTCTGCAGCCAGGGCGCCTGACCCTGGGCAGTATGTGCCTCAGTTTTTTCATCTATAGAATGGACGTAATAATAGCACCTACTTCATAGTGTTGTCAGAATTACTCGAGTAGCACATGTAAAGTGCTGGGCACATCAGCTCTGTATGAGGTCCAACGTAACGATTAGCTTTCACCAGTTTTTCGCTTCTAGGTCCGTGGGCTGTGACTTAGAAAGTCTGCCCTTCACGGACCCTTGCTAGCTGACCCATTGAGGCCAGACAGGTGGTGGGAGGCTCTGATTTCTGGTGTCTCCCCACTCGGGAGTGGTGGAGGGAGTACGGGGCAGGAGATCGAACCTGGTCCCAGCCCTTGGCCGCTGGGCCCAGGCCGCCCTGGACAAGTGCGCTTGGCGGCCGGGGCCTCTTGCACTCATCCTTCCCCCCTGAACCCTGAGGGTGCAGCAGCCCAGAGGTCTGAAGCTGGCCTCGCGTGAAATCGCAGGAGACGACTGTAATGAACGCAGATTCCAGGCCACCCAGACCTGCGGAAACAGGACCTCCCGGGCCGGGGCCTGGCCATGTGCATGTTTGACAGGCTTCCCACTTCCCAGATGCAGCTGGACTGGATCCCGGGAAGGGGCAGGCCCTCACGTTCACAGGGCTGAGCACAGCGTGACTCGGCAGAGAGCTCCCTCACCGCAGGAGGCCTCAGTGCCACCCGCACCACACCGGCACCACCGCTGTTTAGTTCACTGGCTCTGCGGCTTCTTTGCACGTTTCTTTGAGGTGCCTCTTTGCTCTGTAGTGAGGCATCACGTCTGTCTTGGAATGCTTCTCAAATCCAAACACCGGAATGCGTAAATAAGCCAACCGTGAGCATTCCTGCTGAGATGCCCGGGGCTAGGGGTCCCCCGTGGCATGTGGGCCTCACCGAGTCCTGCACTGATCAATGCCTGAGTCCCTGGTGTCCTTGCCCCACTGTTTCTGTGCCACACCCCTCCCCCACCGTGTGGGCAGAGCGTCGTTTGTTCTCCACTGTGCCCTGCCCCTGGCAATGATTGTTGAACGAGGGGGTGAATCTGACCCTGTCATGCCAGGTGTGTGCCCGGTGGGCTGGTGCAGCCAGCTGCCTCTGCTGGCCCTGCGGTCTCCTGGCACAGGGTCACTCGGGGCTGGCCTGCTCCTTGGCCCCTTCTTCCCTCACGAGGCCCCTGGAACTTACCAGAGGGCCAGCCGCCCTGGCTTACCTGAGCTGCTTGGCCGGGGCCACACGCTCTGCCTTGGGCTGGAAGTGCACTCAGATGTGACTAAGTGGTCAATTATTCTTATGTAAGTGATTTTCAGGATTGCCGCGGATGCTGCTTCTGAGCTTGTTTTAACAGCCCAGCCACACGGAACAGCCAGTTCCCGTCGGACTTTTTCTGGAGAGCGGAGCTCAGTTCCCCAACAGCTTGGCATACCCAGGAAGCGGGCACAGCGTGGTGGCCGGGCGTCTTCTCAGCGGGTCTGAATGACTCCTGATGGCACGCTGGCATGGCCTCGGGTGCTGAGGGTGGGAGTGCCTGGGCGCAGGGTGAGGGCTGGCGCTCCTTTCGGCCATGGCGGAGTGCAGCGGAGGGACTGGCTCTTCCCAGCTCCCCCGTGTTCTCTGTGTGTCCTGGGGCAAGGCGGCTCACATCTGGGCTGTAAAATGGAGATAATTCTGGCCGTGGTGAGGTGACACGGAGAGTGTCTAGAGGGGCTAGCAGAGAGCCTGCTTAGATGTGCAGTACCTGTTAGTGACATAGACCTGGGGGGGCATTCCTTCTGCATATCCCGGCCTCACGCAGGACACCGAGACCTCATGCCTCAATGCCCCTCCAAGCTGCCATCCAAAATCAGACTCGATGTCCCTTTTGCCTCCAGCACAGCAGACCCCTTCCCTCCCCTCCCCCTTTGTGCTCTGGGAGACCCCTCCCGCCTGGCTTCTCTCCCTAGCCGTGGTGGCCGGCATACACGTTTCACGTGGGACCCAAGCTGCTGTGTTCTGGCCGGCACCCGGGAGCTGGTGAGCTCTGCCCATGCAGAAGGAAGCATCCGAGGGCAGGCACGTGGCTCCTGCTCCTGTTCTCTCCCTGGGCCTGGGCCACGCCTCTGGGGCACGGCCTCATTTCTCGTGCTTCATTGTGTTGTGCGTGTTAAACTGTTATAGTGTTAGGGGGAGCTCTGAAGCTATTTCCAAGTATAGCAGTCCCCCTTTATCTGTGGTTTCACTTATCCGCAGTCAACCTCAGTCTGAAAATATAAAATGGAAAATTCCAGGAATAAAAAAGCAAGTTTGAAATTGTGCGCCGTTCTGCATAGGGTGATGAAATCCTGTGCTGTCCGCTCCATCCCTCCCAGGACACAAATCATGCCTTTGTCCAGCCTCTGCACGCTGTCCGTCTCCCTGCCCTTAGTCACTCCCTAGCCACCTGGGTTACCAGATTGGATATTGGAGAGAGAGAGAGAGAGAGAGACTATATTTCACGTACTTTTTATTACAGAATATTGTTATAATTGTTCTATTTTGTTATTAGTTACTGTTGTTAATCTTGTTGTGCCTAATTAAACTTTATCATAGGTTTAATTTATGTATGTATGAGAAAAAGCACAGTATTTCTAGGGTGTTCTGGTATCCACTTGGGTCCCGTGGGTAAGGCGGACGGCTGTGCAGAACTGGGAGGAACTTTAGGTCATCTCGTTCGAACCTGTTCATTTTACAGCCGTGGAAACGGAGGCGTGAAGCACAGTCACCTGGTCACGCCATTGGGACCGGAAACGGGTTCCCTAGGACCTGCCATGGGGTGGACACAGCTGCCCCTAACCCTGCCCCCCTCCCGGCCCAAACACCCGCTCCCCAAATTGACAGTATTTATGTCAGAAACATTTTTCTGATGTTTGGTTCTGTCAAAACTAATTTTAGCATTTCTCAAGCCTGGTAAAAATATAGCCTCATTACTTTGATGTCAGAGCATAGTTTACTATTAGTATATTCTGGGCTTTATCATTTTAGTCATGTTTAACACGGCTGCACCAGGCATGCACTATTAAATCTGGCTTATTTTACATTCCTGTCCGGAATTATTTATTTGTAACAATTTCCTCTCTATCAAAAGACACAGCTAATGCTGTGTTTTAATGTGTTATTTACACACAAAATAACCTATTTACAACTCAGTGTGCGCCGGAGGGAGAATGGATGGGCCCAGTTTCCTGCGTGCTGTTATATCGGAGTTTAACAATCTGGTTTGCTAATAGAACCATTTATCATTGCGGGGTGGGGGTTATTTATTTTCTGTTTGTGGTCAGGTCTCACCGCCTCTGATCTCAGGAACATTTTGAAGATAATGAAGTCAGGCCTGGTGTTTGGGTGGATGTGGGACACCTGGAGGCGTTGGGGTCTGAACATAGAGCCCTTTGGGCACAGGAGCTGGGCCTTCCGCGATCTTCAGGGTCACTACTCCCCCCCCCCGCCCCGCCCCAGTTAACAGAGAGAAGCGTGGGTGGACATTGGTGTGGGGAGCAGCAGAGTGGCCCCTGGGGACTGAGAGGGGCTCCAGCCCGGGAGGCAGGTGGAGCTTCCAAAATCCCTCCCCAACCTCCCCTCCCCAACCTCCGCTCCCCATCTCCCCTCCCCATCTCCCCTCCCCAACATCCCCTCCCCAACCTCCGCTCCCCATCTCCCCTCCCCATCTCCCCTCCCCATCTCCCCTCCCCAACCTCCGCTCCCCATCTCCCCTCCCCAGGCATCAGGGAAACAGCCAGAGAGGTTTAAGGCAGGTGCCTGCCAAGTCAGTTAGCTTGAAAGCCCAACTTGCAGTGGGAAGGGTCCAGGCGCCACAGGGATGGGCAGTGCTGTCTGGGACCTGGGGGGCTGGGTGGGTGGAGGGAGAAGCCTCCTGATTGCCCTGGAGTGAGCCCTGGGTGGCTGGGGGTCCCAGGTGGGTGTAGCCATGTGACCATGCAGGCTGAGGTCCTGCGGCTCCAGAGTCTGACATTGGTCACATCCCTCCTGACTGTGTTGGTGATGAGGAAAGCAACAGGTGCTTCAACTAGAGCCAGGCAGGTGGGGTCCGAATCCAGGTGTGAGTGTGGGCGCCCTTACCTCATCTGTACGCGGGGCTGAGGGAGCTCTCCTGGCCAGCTCTGCCGAGGGTGGGTCTGGAATGTGGGCGACCGGGGCTGCTGTCATGGTCCTCATTGGAGAATGGCGTCACCTGCCTGAGGGGGCCTGTGGCAACTCCTGGCTGTATCTTTTTAAAAAAGTATTTTTATTGATTTCAGAGAGGAAGGGAGAGGGAGGGAGGGAGAAATATCGATGATGAGAGAGAATCATCGATCGGCCGCCTCCTGCATGACCCCCACTGGGGATCGAGTCTGCAACCCGGGGATGTGCCCTGACTGGGAATCGAACCGTGACCTCCTGGTTCGTAGGTCGATGCTCAACCACTGAGCCACACCGGCTGGGCACCTGGCTGTATCTTTACTGGCCGGAGGAGTGCAGAGCTTTCCAGCTGACCATGGTGCACAGCGGCGTTAACACGCCAGGCCCCCACCTTTCCCAGCCACTACGGGCGGAGGGAGCGCCCAGCACCTCCGCTCCTAGGTACATTCCTAAGGAAACTGAAAACGTATGTTCATACGAAAAGCCGTGTACAAGTGTTTACAGCAGCGTTATTCATAATAGCTAAAATCTGAACCTAAGTGCCCATTAACTAATGGATGGACAAACAAAGGTAGCATGCACACACAATGGAATATTATTTGGCCATAAAAAGTGATGAAATACCGAGACCTGTTTTGGCTTGTAGGAGCCTTGATAACACTATGCTCGTGGAAGAAGCAGACACAGAAGGCCACATTCACGTGAACTGTCCCAAACAGGCAGACCCACAGAACCGAAGAGAGATCAGTGGTTGCGGGGCGGGACGGGGGCGGGGCCGGGGGACGGGAGTGTCTGCTCCTGGGTATGGAATGGAGCTCCTTTTGGGTGGTGAAATGCTCTGTAATTAGATCGTGGTGATGGTTGTACAACCTGTGAATACACGAAAACCTCTGAATTGTACACTGTAAAAGGGTGAATTTTATACCTCTGTTTTCATAAAGTAGGGAGAGAGGAAGAAAGGACGAAGGAATAAAGGAGGGAGAGGTGAGGGAGGAAGTTAGGGAGGGGCGAGGGGAGGGAGGCCTGTGGCATCGGGCCTGGCCTTGTCGTGGCCCTGAAACCCCGGCCGAGTCCCCAGGCTGCGTGAGCCCCGCTGCCCCGCAGGGAGGCCCGGCTTCCCCTGGCCGAGGAGCAGCTTTCCGGCCAATTCCATGGGCTCCAGAAGCTCTAGAATAGCGAGTGGAAGGAGGGCTTTAATGACAAAGTAAATAATTGCATTAGGGGTGCGAGTGTGGGGGGAGCTGAGTAAATCACTCGGAAGGAGCGGCGGCCTCCGCTAACTCCCCGTTCTTCATCACCAGATTACGCCCTCCCTTGGTCCCTAAGTAATGGATCGTGGCGGCGGCGTGGCTCTGCAGCAGGGCTGCGGTCGGGCGGGGTGGAGAGAGTGGCCTGCCCTGCCCCAGAGCCAGGACCCTGCCAACCCCGCTGCTGCTCCAGGTATGGGAGGCGGGCTTGTTGCTCTGCGGAGGGGTGGGCCGGAGAGCCAGTGCCATTTCCACCCCCAGGTGATGTCACAGGCCCCTCAGCAGCACCGCGGAGGGCGTGTGCTGGGCAATTGCATCTCCCGGGAAGTGGCGGAGTTGGCACGTGAGGGTTGCAGTTGTTTGCACACTCCCCTCCCCCGCCTCCCCTGTTCTGGCCTAGAGCCCCGGGGTTTCCCCCTTCACTTCCCTGTCCTCTTGCCTTCACTCCATGGCCTCCACCTGTCCTCAGTGAGTCCCAGCTGGTGGCTCTAGGAGCCGCTTCTCTCCCCTGCCCCATGCCCGCCCCTTAGGCTGGCTCTAGCCCGTGGCCATGGAGGGTGGACAGCAGCCAGGGTTAAGGCCGGGCCCCGGGAGGACCATGTGTGATGTCTGAGGACCCAGGAGGACAGCAGTCAGAAATAGCTTGAACTGACGGCTCGTCTCCATAGAAACAGCCAGGACGCTTGTTACGAGTGACAGAAACCCACCTGGACCCCCTGAAGTACATGGAGTTCTCAGCTCCGCACGGGAAGCCCTGGCTGTGGCAGCTGAGGCCCTGGCGATGCCACCGAGCACGCTCTACGCTCGTGGCTGGCTTTCCTCTCGGGCCATCGGAGCGGCCTTGCCCTCACCAGGTGCCGAAAAGCCCACAGCGAATGTGGGCCCGGCGCCCTGAGCTCTGATGGAGAAGTGTCTCCCTCCAGGTAATTCCAGCAAAAGTCCAGGAGTCTTCTCATTGGCCTGGCCGGGCCCCTGCCCCTGCGAGCCAGTCACTGAGACCATGCCCATACCCCTGGGGGCTGTGTGATGTTGGGCAGCCAAGTAAGAATGTCGCCCTCACTGCAGCCAGTTGGGAGACACCAGGGACACGGGCGGTGGGCGGACCCCGAGCCCCGGCTCTTTAAAGCCGCGATCACTACTATGGTCTCTCTGTCCCTGGGCCTCCTCTTTTGGGCTGAACCTGGAGTGACCAGGCCTGCCCCCTTCCCTCCCTCCTTGTCCTTGTGAGCTCCCCCGAGGGAACGAGAGTTCCCCTGAGAAATACCAGTGCCACCGAGAGGCCCTCAGAGGAGGGACACGTGGGAGGGTCCTCGGAGGGGGGACATGAGCGCAGACCTGGGGTGTGGATGAGATGGCCGTGTGGAGGGCGGGCAACAGCACGCCTGCTTGAGAGGGGGTGTCGCCCCGAGAGGAGGTGTCGCCCCAAGAGGAGGTGTCCCCCCGAGAGTAGAGAGACGCCCTTGGACAGGGAGGTGTTAGCAGCCGAGGGAGCCTGGGATGCGCTGCCGAGGAATTTGGGCTGTGGGACGTAGGGAGCCATAGAAGGGACCAGGGGAGGGACGTTAGAATAAAGTCACTTTCTTGTTGGGTTGACCTGTGTCCTGTGACAGGAAGTGGTCCCTCTCCACAAATGCCATGCAGGAGATTCTGCTGGATGGCGCTGCCCTTCAGAAAAGCATCCCTCCTCTGTCCTTCTCCCTCCCTCCTCCTGCCGCCCCGCCCCGGTGTGCACTGAGGGCCTAGTGCGTGCTGGGCATGCTCTCTCACTAGGTGGCTGCAGGAACATGCAGAAAAGGGCTCCTTTTCCTGGAACGGACAGTCCAGTTGGCAGAGACAGGCAAGTCCCCAAATGAATGGCCACGCCATGAGAATGTAAAATGGGGCTCTGGCAGGCGGGGGGCCCTGGGGCTCGGCCATGCCTCTCAGGGTGTTAAAGCTGCCGCCTCTTCCAGATGTGCTGTGAGGAAAGAGGCGGAGCTGGCTCAGGTGGTCCCGTGCGGGGCAGCCACGTTTGTCCACGGCCCAGGGCCACCTTCCCCGCAGTGGAGGTCAGGGTTCATCGGCAGTGGCTGCAGGGGCGCTCCTCTGAGCCAGAGCCCTGGGTCCCAGCCGCGTGGGAGCGGCAGCAGCCCCGTGGCCCTGGTCTTCCACTTGGGACGGTGTGTCCTCGCTCGGTGGGCTTGGTCAGGACTGAGGCCCCACAGCAGGGCATCCTAAGATGGCTGGGAAGGGCCGGCCGCAGGGTGGGTGTGGGGGACCTCTCAGGCCCTCCTCTCTGTCCTGAGGTTGTCACTCCACAGTGGGCCTCTGGGGCACGTCCAGCTCTTGGGGAGACACCGGAGGGACCCCCTGGTCTCTGTCTGGGATGCCACCCTGTCCCGTCCTCCAGGCCCCTCCTCACACGCCCCTGCTGGGCATGCGGGCCTGTCCCCTCTCTCCCTTTCAGAAGGTTCCCTCCTGGGCTGTCCTGCTCAGGTGGGCCCCAGGTCGGCCCAGGGCACTGCCCCCTCGCCCGGCCTTGCTGTGAGTCCTGTTCCCCCCTCCTGCGTGCCCGTGAAGGTGAGCGTCCTCTGTCAGCAGCACAAGCGGGTGAGGCCGGAAGGAGTGGTGGCTCTCACAGTGATCCCCAGGCCCTGACCGGAGGTGAGGGGAGCCTCTGTGGGCCTTGTTCTGCGGGGAGGGGAAGGAGCTGAGTGTGGGGGGAGCTGAGTACATCAGAGGCCGGACCTGCTACTTCCGAACTCCAAGTAGCAGACACTGGTCCTCAGAGCCTTGCTGGTGACACTCACCCACGGCATTGAGGCCCCGAGGAGGCCCACGCCAGCTGCTGGGTGACATCCCGGGGGCCGGGAAAATGCCCAGGTGCCGCCAGAGAAGGCATTTAGAGCGTCAGAACTCGCCTGTTAGTGCCCGGTCTCACTGACGCTGACCCCATGTCCTGGCTGGGCTGTGGGTGGCCAACACGTTGTTTGTACACGAATCTCTAAGGAGGAATTGGATCTTAAAAAAAACGAAACGAAACAATAAGCAGAGCCGATGTTTCCCTCTGTGGGGACCCCAGGAGCTCGCTGGCTTTGGGGGCAGGGAGGGCCAAGAGCGGCCTTTGAAAGTTCTTCCCCGGGAGGTGGGGCGGAGTGGGCCCACGTGGAGACACAGCCCCCGCGTCCTTGAACCCCCCTTTACAGAAACGTGCCAGCGGCACTTGGGGAACAGTCTGGCCCCGCAGCTGGGTTATTTCTTGGGAGGCAGGGAACCAGGCCCAGCGTCAGACTTCCGGCTGGTGGCTGCCCGGGGCAGATGGACACCCCGTCTTCGCATCCGGACTTTGCCGTCCGCTGCGCCATTCTGGTGCGTGGTCTCGTCTGTACAGCTGCCTCGGCCCTTTGTGCTCAGATGCCCCTCCCCACCCGGTCCCGCTGCCAGCCTCTCGCCGCCTCTCGCCTCTCGTGAGTGCAGTCTCGTTCCCAGCAGGTCACAGGCTGTGGCACTGGTCTTGAGGAAAAGGTCGCCCAGACTCCTGGCCATCGAGGGAAAGTCTCAGGCTGTGCCCTGCTCTGAGGTCACGTGGGCACGCGGCGTCTTAGTGCCAGTCTGCCAGAGGAGGGCTCCTGCACGTGGGTTACTTGGAGTGTGGGCAGGGGACGGGCAGAGGACAGGAGGCACTGGTGACGGGCACCCTAGCGGGCAGTTGCCACCAGGACTGCAGGAGTTCCATCCAGGGCAGCTCCAAGCCGTGTGACTCTGCCACCCCCGGGGAAGGGAGCCCGGGCTGGCACCAGCTCCTGCCAGGCCTTGCTGGAGGGCACTCTGTGGGCAGAGTGGGCCTTGGAGGCGGAGAAAACCCGTGACCAGGCGCTGCAGGTGCTAGTGTTGGAAGTGGGGGTGCACCGCAGTGGCGAGGGCGCCGAGCAGAGCGGAAGCCGAGGGATCTGCTGCGTAGACAGCAAGGGGGACAGGTCGCGATTCTGGGGGTTGGAAAGCCTTTTCCGGGCTCTCTGTGGTTGCTCATTTGAGATGGGTTCCGCTGGCTTAGGATAGATGAGTGGTGCAGTGGACGCTTCCCGGGGAGCCCGCAGGAGGGGAGAGCAAGACTCCCCTGTGGCCGGATAGCTGTGCCTGGTGTGAAGGGTGCATCGGGTCTGTGCTACGCGTGGGTTTGATGGGGAAGAGAACAGGACAGGACAGGACTGCTGCTTCGAGAGGGGCCAGACATGGGCCGGAGGGTCCTGAAGGTCCCTTGCTACGTCCTCGAGAAAGGACCTGTGTCCCGTCTTCCCGGATGGTCAGTGCCCAGGGGGCCGGGGACGCCCCTCCCAGCTGGCCCGGAATGGAGGAGACAGCCCCGGGCCCCAGGGACGCCTGACTTATAACCCGTCACTGGAAATATATGCAGCGGAATGAAAAGCTCTGCCGGAGAGCAGGCTCTCGCGGGCCCTTGTAAAGATAAGTAACAGCAGCGAGAAGGCCACGTAAACCCTTACCTTTGGGGTGAGGGGGTCTCTGCAGACAGTACGTCTTTATCGGGAAATGTTTCCTCATAAAAGCCACAGTGCGGCCTGGAGAGAAGGCATCTGCCGTTACGGAAGCAGGCCCTCTGTACCAGGAGCCGCAAATCACCACGTCCGAGCCGGGAGAGCGAGCGTTAACCCCGACTGCTGCCTTCCCGCCCCCCACCAGCGAAGAGACCGTAACTGTCTGCGGTGGCTCCGTGGCTCAGGAGCCGACTCCAAGCTCTGGGTGCACGTGGCTCCTGCCCACCTCCCGGCCTCTGGTGTCCCCGCCCCCGTGCCTGCCTGCTCTCACTGCTCTCCCACCAGGCCGCCCCGCATGTCCGCTCAGGGCCGTGTCCATGCCTCACGGCTCCCGAGACACGCAGCCTCGCGCCAGTCCTGTCACGGGAGCAGAGCCAGCGAGTGGCCCAGGACAAGGTTGTGATGGGCCCAGCCCACCGCAGCGGTGAAGCCCGGAGTCTCAGCCTCTGGTGCTGGGCCAGCGCCGCTTAGGTCTGTGGGTCTGCAGTGGGTCTGACAAAGGGGAGAGCGTGGACCAGCCGGACCCGTGGGGACAGGCAGAGCCCACGTCTGTCTCCTTCCGCTGGCTGCCACCCTCCACGCACAGAGCCGGGGGCCGCAGGAAGCCTCCCTCAGCCGGGTCCTCCTGGCCGAGCGCTGTGCGGGCGCCGCAGAGCCAGGCTGCCGCGGCTCCAGCGAGGGCCGAAGAGTGGCAGTGACATGCCAGGCCCGGGGCGGTGGGCCTGCTGCTCCCTTAAAATTGTTGAGGACCCCAAAGAGCTTCTATTTACACGGGTTACCTTACTAGAAACGTAAAGTGAGAAAACTTTCAATGTTTTACTTTTTAACTCATTGGAAAATAACAATAAGTCCCTTATTTTTATGAAAAGTAACTTTTAAAAAATTAGAGTGAAAATGGGATTGCACTTTTATAAACCTCCTTAATTTTGGCTTAGTGGGCTCTCGGTCTGCCTCTGCCCGCAGTCCGTTGCAGCTGGCTGTATGTGGAGGAAGGCTGGCCTCACATAAGATACAGTTAGAAAAGGAGTGACATTTTAAAGGCCTTTTCAGCGCGTAGATCAGTGATGGGCAACCTTTTGAGCTTGGTGCGTCAAACTTCGCCAAAAAACTGAGCATAACTCGGGTAGTGTGTCACTTTGAGGAAAAAACTAACTCCAAGACTCTAGTTGCAAATGTTTCATCCTCAGGAGCAGCAAATGTTTCATCCTCGGCATGCGGCCGCGTGTCATCAGAAATGGCTACGCGTGTCAGTGCTGACACGCGTGTCATAGGTTTGCCATCACTGTTCTACACCAAGCACGCGGCAGGTGCTTGTTTCTTAAACGAACAACATGGGATCTGAAACCGTATCAGAGACCTTTCTGTGTTCTGTCCGTTACCGTCCATTGGCCAGCCCCACACCTTGCAGCGGCAGCGTGGATTTTGCTCCTGCGTTACGTGATGCATTACGCTTTAGTCATTGGAGACACCGGCTGTCGAGTGGTGGCGATTTCCCAATGCACAGGGACAGGCGAGGGAGGAGTCGCATCTGGGTATCACTGAGAAGCGCAGTGACAGTGCCCTGCCCTGACGGAGGGCCCCTGCTTTGCACGCTCCCCCTCCAAGCCACGCAGGGTTCAGCTGTGACAGCCCACGCCAGAACCGTTCCGGGGAGGGAGCCCTTGGGATGACAGCAGCACCTCCACGTCCCTCCCAGAGCACCGCCGGCACCCCTTGCTCCCACCTGCCCTCTGGCGGTCCTTCCTCGCTCCCCCTCCTAGCACCCTTTCTTGGCAGAGCTGTGTGTGCTCCGGTCCATGAGGACCGTGCCCCGCCCTTGGCCCAGCTGACTGTGAGGGCCGCGCTCCTGTGCTACCCAGCGCCGTGGGCGGTCCAGTGGTCTTCACCCCTCTCCTCCCAGCCTCGCCAGTGCTTGCCGCACCTCCTCCCCTGTCTGCTTTCCTGTCGTCCTGGCTACAGCTCTCGGGGAGACAGGCTGCTCTGGGCCCAGTCCACAGGTTATTTTAACACCACAAAGGTTGGCAGCACAGACATGCAAGGCTCTCCTCCGGCCTGCACTCCTGCTCCATTTGAAAGTGGCCTGTTTATTACTTTTTATATCTTCTGCCTACCCTCAGACCGCAGTGTCCCCGGGCTTGCCCTGAGGGGCAGCATTATCAGCCCTCACTCATTTAGGATGGAAACTGGAGACCTATGCCCCCAGATGGCCCAGGATGCAGGTGCCATGAGCCTCCCGTGGCGGCACCTTCCTGAATCTTGCTCCATGAGGCGCAGGAGTCCCGACTTGCCGGCTGCGTCACCGTGAGCAAGGCAAAGCCTGGCACTTTGCTTCCGGCCCTCCTTCTCCGCCTCAGTGCCGTCCAGTCCTCCTGCTTTGGTTTCAGGTGGCCGGACCTCATGCCTGCACTTGGCAGAGCTCAGAGCTGCTTGAGCTTTAGGCCCCACCCCTTGCAGAGGGGCGATGGGAAGGACCAGCACACGCCAAAGAGCCCCAGCATCCATCCTTGTGGGGGGACAGCTCTACCTCCAAGCCTGGGGGTGGCGGTGCACAGCACCTGCCCCGGGATGGGCTGGCCTGTGTTGCACCAGGGCTGCCATTTGGCGTGTTCAGGGTTTGCCTCATCCAAGAGGAAAACAGCCCAGCTTCCCCGGCAGCCCCTGGGAAGGCGTGTGCAGGTGCCAGTGGCCCAAAGCCGACCTTTCCAACTGGCTGGGTCCTCAGTGGGTGCTGAATGCTCGGGGACTTAGTGCAGATAAAGCCAGGAGCCGGCTGACATGTGCTAACTCCTACAGAGAGACCAGTAGGGTCCGATAACACGCTGTGTCCATCCCGCCTGCTCCCCGCCTGCCTCCCACACCCCCAGCCCCAATAGAAGCGCTTCTGAGCCGCCTGCGTTTGTCTGGGCTCTCAGGCCAGTCCCTGCAGGGGACCCGCCCCAGCGTCTTCCTCTGGGCCTCCGCCTCTCCAAATCCCAAGGCTCCTTCAAGGCCAAATTCAGTTAGTCAATTTTGTTTAATTCAAAAAGCATTTGGGTGTTTATGGAAGGCCCGCTGGTTAGCATGTTGCCAAGGCTACCCGGCTATGAAGTGGTTCAGCCAGGACTTGAACTTGAGTCTCTCTGAGCCCCAAGTACAGGCCCCTCTTCCTTTATAGTGCTGCCTCCCTCCTCCCACCTTCTGGTACCCTGCTTATCTAGAGTATCCCCACGCCCCTGCCCTCTTCAATTTATACCTGCCTACTTACACCCACCTACCTACCTAGGTTTGTGTGCTAAGAGAACATAGAAATCGGTTAGAATTGTTTCCAAACCAAGGATCCCGGGGCACTGAGTAAGGGCCCTTGGACTTCCTGTGAGGCCCTGAGGCATAGGGTGGGGGCCCAGGGGCTTGTGCTTTCCGGGTTCCTGGCTCCTGTGGGTAGACGGAGTGCTGGATGCCCTCCCGACGGGTGAGCTCTGTGCTGCACTTTTATGAAAGCACCAATAGCAGATGACCCAGGGATAGGATGCCGGGGATGCAGAATGCCTTCACAGTGTCCATCCACGCCCTCCTAGTTTCCTCTCTGCCCCTGAGCCGCTGAGCCCTGATGGCAGACACAGAGAGTTCTGACATGAGCCTTGGTCTCAAGAGCAGTCCATCTGAGAGGCTTGGGGACGGGCGGGTTCTTTGTCCAGCTGCAGGCATTCGCCAGTCATTGTGTCAGTCCCTGGGCAGACACCCCACCATCTGAGCCCACAGGGGGCTCCCCAGTCAGGAGGAGGGACTGACCAGCACAGGATTCGCACCACAATATGGCGAGGACTTCAGGAACGTTCGCCCCAGATGCTTCCTCCTGCCCCCGGGGGAGGAGCGGCAGGGAAGGCTTCCTGAGGAGCTGTGCCTGGCTCCTGAGGGATGACTAGGAGTTCACCAGGCAGGACAGTGTGACAGAGAGCGGAGCGGGAGCACAGCGCAGGGAGGGCGACCGCTCCGAGTGTGTGCATCTGGGGGCTGCTGAGTGCGCTGCGGGGAGACCTTCCCCAGCAGCTTCTCCTGAGGCATCACCCCTAGAAAGCCGGGGGCTCCTTTGCCCTCTGCCCGGTCCTCCTGGCTCGGCCTGAGCTCCCCTGGCTCCGTGGGAACCAGAGCCCTGTATGAGAGCGGTTCCTGGAACGGTTTCTCCTCCCCGCACCCACTGGCCCGCTTTCCTGTCGAAGCTGCACTCCCAGCTGTTGCCCTCCTATTTGCTGACTTCCCAGCGACTGGGCTGTGGGGCCCGTGAGAGGGACCGCGCTGTCAGCCTGGCTGGGCGCCCTGGAAGCCCGGAGGGTTCAACCACCAAGCCAGCTGGTGAGCATTCGGCCCCTCTCAGGATCACAGCAGAGGCCGAGCAGGAGGCGGGAGGTGGTGGCTGAGCAAGGCAGGGAGGGAGCTGCTTCAAGGGGCTCCCGGTGGGCTCCTGGCCGGCCCCGCCCGCACCTCCCAGGTAGGCTGGTGTGGTTGTGCGGCCTTGGGAGGGCTGCGGGGATGGTCACCGCCCGGCCCGCACACCTGTGTGTGGCGCCGTGTGTGTCTGCGTGTCGTCTCTGTGAGCGTTCGCCGTCCACAGTGGCAGGAACTTCGGGGGAAAGGAAAAGGGACGGATGTGGGGCTGGAGGAGCAGCTTCGCTGTCTGGCGGGAGGGCCGGGCTTTTCCTGGGCACTTACGTGTCGGGCGGGGAGGATGGCGGGCTCGGAGCTCAGGTGTGCGGGAGGCGCCAGAGCAGGAGTTTGCTGAGGTCGCCTCAGTGCGTTTCTCAGTCCCTGACCAGGAGGCCTTTCAGCGGGGGGGTGGGGGGTGGGGGGGGTGAGGAGGGGGTTGCCCTGTGCCGATGCGGTGACTAGTGTGTGGCCTCCCGTGGTTTCAGACGCCCTGCCAAGACCCGGGGCCCGCCTCACTTCTGGGGAAGTGGGAAAATGTGTGCAGGGCCCGGAGCACCAAGCCCTGCCAGTCCACCATTCCTGCCGGGCGGGCGGCCTGGCATGGCCTGCGGAACTGCCACCGAGCGGCACCGGGGACAGGGCTTCCCGGGGTGTCTGCAGGGGAGCGCCACGCAGCTGCAGAGGCCCAGCTGCGCCCGGGGTCCGGCAGCTCCTGGGCTCCATGGAGTGAAGTCACGAGGGCCGGTATGTGATGTGTTTTCCTATTGACTGGATGCGGAGAAAAATGCCCAAATTAGGGATGGGCCTGTGTCTCGGCCAGCAGCACCGTGCCCCACCCCTAGTCCACCGCGAAGGAGCTAGCAGACGCCCAGGCGACCAAAAAGGGCATCTCGGCTCTGGGGAGGGTGTTCCGTCTCGTTCCGGCCAGGCTGTCGCACCAGGGAGAGGGGGTGACCAGCATCCAGGGGTGTGTCTGGCCCAGCCCCACACTCACAGGTGTGGGAGGGTCTGCCTGGCCGCCTGGCAGAGCTGGATGGGAGGATGAGAAGGAGAGGTTACGGGTGGGCCCAGTAGGGGGCCCGCGCCCTCAGGGGGGCACCCGCCCCACTCCCTCCAGCTTCCTCCTTAAGTTGTAGACTGTCCTCGGAAAGATGCTTTTTCTGCTTTGCCCCAACCAGCCCTTTACACGGTGACCCAAGTCTCTGCCACGACCCTCGGAGGCAGGTGCAGCCCCATTTTACAGATGGGGAACCGAGGCTCTTCACTGTTGGGGGCCTGTGCAGGGCACCAGCTGGGCAGCAGAGGGCTGGGTCCCTCCGGCCCTCCTGGGCTGGGCCGCCATCCACAGAGCCAGTGGGTGCTCTTGCTGGGCTGTGATCCCACGGGGCCGGGGACAGAGGCCTTGGGCGCGGGTTGCTGTGCCCCTGCCTCTACTTGGAGAGGAGGCTGCCGTGGCTGAGGCCTGGCTTGGTTCACGTTCACACTCTGCCGCTGACCTGCCGGATGGGTCCTGGAGCAAGTGGCTTCACGAGCCCTCTGCACCTCAGTGCCTTGTTTGTAGAGTTCCCACCGGTGGGTACCAGGCTCGTTGCAGGATTTCAGTGAACTGCCATCGGCAAAGCACTGGGAACAGTGCCTGGCAGGCGATACCCTCCCAGGAAGTACAGTGGTGAGGGCAGACTTCCAGAGCCTCACTGGTCCCACACTGGGCTGTGGGCTCTGCACCGGCACACAGGAGGTGCTTCAGGCAATGTAGTGGGGACTGGTGTGGGCTGTGGCTCAAAGTGCATGAACAGAATGGCTTTTGCAAGCTGGTTCTCAGCAAGCAGCCTGGTGGGTCATAGGGCTCCCGAACCTGTGTTCCCCCAGCTCCTGAGCCTACCCTCATCCCGGGGACTCCTGGTGCCCACTTGCCACAGTTAGCACCAAGAGAGGTGGTGCCCCACCCCTAGCCCCTAAGTACATGGTGACGGTCATCCTATATAATAAAAGCCTAATATGCAAATTGTCCCTTCGACTGGGAGTCCAACCAGGAGGTGGGGCCAGCTGGCCAACCGCCCACGCTCCCTCCCCCCGTCTGGCCCTGCCCCGGCCAGCGGCAGGTAGCCGGGGGGAAGGGAGGTGCCAGGGACCCTACCTATGCATGAATTTCGTGCACCGGGCCTCTAGTAAGGATAGAAAACAGGAACACATGCAAATTACATGGTCACCATTTCTCTGATTATTAAAGCAATCTAAAATTTTTATTAATGCAGAAAAGCACAGTAAATATCCACATATTCTTTCCTGATTCTTCCTACCATCATTCATATGTTAGCATATTTCTTTCCAGTCCTTTCTTACTATGCAATAATTTCTTCCTCCAGTGCTTGGTTCAATGAAGGAAATTTAAAAAACAAAACCTGAAATGACTCTCTGGAATTCAGAACTTCAGAGGAAAGGATACTCATGCAGCCAAAATGGCTAATTTCTCATTTATTTAAAATATACCTCTGCAGATAACCCAGCTCCTCCCTCCCCAGCCCGGATGGGCTGTTCTCCATGGAATGGTCTATCGGTGGCAGGCCAAAAGGGTGTTGGAGAGACACCTGGACAGGTGCGTGCAGAGTCTGTAGAGAGAGGCAGGTGAAGGGCTGGGTGGGAAAGGCATCTGGGTGGGACTTGTCCTGTCGCCGCCGGCGGCCTGGTTTCCAAGGTGAGGCAGCATAGGCATGTAGCAGGCTGCACTCCGCCTTTGGTATACCTTTTGGTCCCTGGACTTAATGAGTTCTGCAGGGACGCTCTGCTGTAGCTAAAGATCATTTACCTGAATTGCTTTTTAATTTCTGCAGTGGGAGGCTGCCCCTGGCGCAGTATAATTACATTATAATTTACAGCAATCCCAAATCTATAAATTCAGCCATCCTGGCGGGGGAAGGGACTGGAGCTGTATGGGGGTGGGGGAGAGAGGACCCTCCCATCATTAGATGAGCCTCTGTTTCTAGGTGCAGGTTCAGCCAGTGGGCAAGTGTGGGAGAGGCAGAGAGGGAGACACGTCTTGCCCAAGACGTGCTGAGGTTTGCTTTCACACTAAGAAGCATTCCGTCTGGAGCTGGCTTGTGGCGGGGACTCGGCTGTAATTCAATATCCCTCTGATCTGCCAGCTTGTGGCAGCTTTGCTGTGGGCCTGGGGGAGCACACGGAAGTGGGTAGCCTGGAGACAGGCATGGAACAGCTGGAATTGGGAGGAAGGGTTCAGAACGCTCTCCCGGATTCTCTCCCCCGCTGTGGGCTCAGGAGACGAGACGTGAGGCTCGGGGCAGGGCCTAGGGGATGTTGGTTGGTGATTGAGACACTCATCCTGGCTGGGAACTTAGGGAGCCACATGGAAGCTGAGCCCTGCGGGGTTCTACAGGCAGGGACAGGGATGGGCAGCGCCCACGGGACAGGCTGAGAGTGGCTCAGTGGCTCAGTGGCTCAGAGCTTTGATTCCACCCACCTCGCTGAGACCCACTGTCTGCGCCCACGGAAGGATTTACACTGCGGTGGCCGTTAGCTTTCCATGTCACTGTGTAATTTGTCCCGTTCTTGTAAAACCACACACAGAGCAAAACGTTCATACGTTCTGTTCACAAAAGCAGTTAGTTAATTAATGGAATTATGTAGTGCATTAACATCATATAATAAAGAATAATAGTTCTTTACTATTCATTAACTATAGAAATCTACATGTTCATATCTTGGGTGATTTACATTGGAATGACTTTAAAAATAAAATAAAATCGGGAAGCCATAGCATAGCAAAAACAGCAGCGGAGCTTGGTTCAGAGAGGTTAACTCACTCACCCCAAGTCACACAGCTGTTGGGAGGAGAGGAGGCTCGGGAACAAGGACGATGTGGATGTGATCACTGTATGTGTGAGCGTAGGGCAATGGAGAATAGAACGTGGAAGCAAAAATAATTTGTCTTTTCCCGGAGCCCACAGGTGGGGGTTGGGGGGCAGTAGGGAAACCTTGATCTTGATGGTTACCTGTTCTCCCACTGGAGGAGCGGAGCCCTGCCCCCGGGTGTGGAGGCCCTGTCCCACCGGAGTGGGTGTGCGCCCACCTGACGAAGCTGGGGGTCCTCAAGTCTACCTTCTAGGCTTTGGTCCTGCGCCCGAGTGCTGGGCTCAGACGTGGAACTGGCTCCAGAGTGGCCTCCAAATACTCGCCTCTGGCTAGTGCCCCTCACTCTCTCTGGCTGGAAACCCTGTCCTGCCCCCTCAGCCTACACCGGGGCTTCTCCTCGGCCACTAGTCTGTGCTTCCCCAGGCGGAGCCTGCGCTGTGTTCTGTCCGCAGGGCCTGGGCCTGCCTGCCAGGAAATGTTTGGATAACCAGGCGGAAGATCACAGGGACGCCTCCTTCCGGTGTCTGCTGGTTCACAGATGTCCCTGCACGAGCCTCAGTGGCTCAGAGCTTTGTACTCCAGCTGTGGCCCAGCAGCATCCCTGTGAGGGACAGGATGCCGGGGGGAGAATCCCTCAGGCCCTCGCTGCTGGGCACTATGGGAGGCGGCTGGGTGACGGCTGCCTTTGTTGTGACAGAGCAGAGCGTTGGGCCTCAGCCAGGCTCTGTCCAGAGACAGCTGCGTGCTTGCAGCCAGCCAGTGGGGCGGGCAGGAGGGAGCGGGGCTGGCGTGCACCTGCATGCACCCTACTTAGCAAATCCACTCGTGTGAGAGGCGGAGACCGCCACAGAGGGAGACGGAGTGCACGCACTTGAACGGTGCCCTTGCCCACTTTTCCACTGAGTGTGCCGGAGCCGGATTGGAGTGAAGGTGGGAGCAAGCATCGCTGGTCTGCATCCGGGCACGCTCACTCCTGCCTCGTACACCATGAGCTCCTGAGCTAGAGTCTGGGCGTTTCTGCTTCGGGGTTCCATGCATGGCCTCTGCACCAGCCCCCTCGGCTGTTGCTCCGATGGGGCAGCCTGTGTCTCCACACAGAGAGCCCTGAGCTGGACTCGCGAGGCAGCAGGTCCACGTCCACGTGGGGCCTCCCGAGGTGTGCGAGGGCGCTTTGGGCTCGTGGAGGTTTTTGTCTCACGTGCGCACATTAGCCTCAATCCCTGCAGTCGGCAAGGATCCCGTGTTCTGTTTTACAGAGCTGGGACCTGAGACTGAGCCGGAGCGGGTGCTCCGGGTCACACAGGTGGGAGAGGCGTGTTGGCACCCCAGCCGTGGGGTTTCAAAGCCGGTGGCCTCTCCACTTCAGGTCCCCAGGGGGCAATTTGAGAATCAGGCAGCTCAGTCTCCCCGTGATGACTGTCCCAGGGTAACCTTCGGAGCCCATTTCGGATCGTGGCAGGCACGTCCGCTTTCTCTGTCCTCCCCTCAGACCTGGGCACATTCCTGCGCATTGTACCTCCCCACCCACATGCGCCACTGGGGCTCCCAGCTCGAGTAGGGATCCCACCACCTCGCGCTCTCATCCTGAGTCCATGAGGGACCGTGTGCCCCGGCTCCTAGGACAGCCTGGCGCCGTGTCAGTAAGTGTGTGTGCTCCAGGGGTGCTAACTGCAGCCCAGTTGTCCCGCCCACTGCCATCTTCTCCCACGACGGGGGCTGGCCCAAGTGCACGCTTCTGCTGACACTTGTTGCCAAGGAGTGAACCCAGCCCATGAGCCAGGGCCTCTGCGTGGGAGCAGGTGGCGTCGGTGCGGTTCACACCCACGGCGATGGCCAATATCAAAACAACAGGAAAATAACAAGCATTGGCGAGGATTTGGAGAAATTGGAGCCCCTATGGTGGTGGGGATGTAAAATGGTGCCGACACTATGGAAAATAGTATGGAATTTCCTCAAAAAAAGTAAACCTACAATTCCCGTACGGTCCAGCATTTCCACTTCTGGGCATATACACAACGGAATTGGAAGCAGGGTCTTGAACAGATATATGCACACCCCTGTTCACAGCAGCCGAAGGTGCAAGAAACCCAGGTGTCCGTCAACAGATGAATGCGCGTGCGGCACGTGGCATGGACGTGCAATGGGATAGTGTTCACCCCTAGAAAGGAAGGGGACTCTGACACAGGCTGCAATGGGGGTGAGCCTGAGGACACGGTGCCAAGTGAAAGAAGCAGCCGCAGGGGACGAGAACTGTGTGACTCCACTTACGTGAGGCACCTGCAGAGTCACCTTCCTGGAGACAGGAAGTGGAGCGGTGGCCGCCGGGGCTGCGGAGGGGGGCCCGGCAGTTAGTGTTTAATGGGAACAGAGTGTCCATTTGGGAATGGACCGAAGTTCTGGAGGTGGATCGTGGGATGGCTGCACAACAATGTGAATGGGTTTAATGCCACTGAACGGTGCACTTCTAATAGTTGAAGTGCTAAATTGTAGGTTATGCATATGCTACCACAGTTTTTAATTTCAGTAATTTACAAAGAGTCAGTGAGGAGCAGATCCAAAGACCGCGGGCTGGTGAAGCTGCCATGAGCCTTGGGCGGTCTGACTCCCCTGGCTACACAGAGGCAGGTGCACGCCGGGGCCGGGCCGGGCGTCCTGGGAAAGGCTCGTTTGGACCTGAGGCTGCTGTTCCCTGAGAAGCCGACTGTGAGGCCAGCCTTGTGCCTGAGCCCCGCCTGGGACTTCCGGGACATGGAGCTCTCAGCCCCAGACAGACGCTGAGGGTGGGATGTGGGGGAAATATGTGGGGTTGAGAAATGTAAATCTGACTTCTTTCTTCTCTGGAAAAGAATGAAAATCCAGCATAAGCTTATTACCGGCGGGCTGAGAGTATTGGAAGCAGCAGTGAAGGTCGCAGGCTTCCCTCTCCCTCTGCCCTCGCAGCCTGCGCACCCGCCCGCAGCCCGAGGAGTCTGTCCTGCCTGTGTCTCTTCCGGTCCCCGCCTCGGGAAGGAAAAGAAAGTTAAATTCATATTAATTACAGCCAAATCCGCTCAGTAAGCACTTGCTGAATGTGCTTGGAGACGAGGTTTAAAGCTCCCCTCCAAACAAAACGGTAAAATGAAAGGAACAATTTATTTGGTCAGACATGTAATTTGCCACGTTATTCCACTTCTCTTGTTACTAAAATGGATTCTCTGCTGAGACCGTGACTTCCAGCTTCCAAAAAAAATCATTGTCCACGCTCACGGTTCCTCCCAACCTTCCCAGAGGTCCGGCTGGCCCCACCGGCTGAGCCGGGCCCAGGGCTCTCAGAGGAGGCACACAGCGCACGCTCTGCACGCACACTGCCCCACACCTGCACACAAGTGTGCACACACTTATCAACACACTCACAGTCACACATACTTACACACGTATGCACACTCTGACCGTGACAAACAGCCATCGCCACACACAGCATCACATACATGCACACCAACACTTATACACACCCCTCACACACTTACAGGCACGCATATATGCACACATCACACACATAGTGTGCATGTGAAAAACAGACACTGAGTCAAAGCTGGTTAGTAGTTCAGTAAACTCTCTCTATGTGTTTTACAGAGTGGCCCATTGTGGGAATCTGCTCGTATTTCTGACCATAGCTCATGTTTTTATGAGGACACTTTTCGCAAAGCTAGTTTTGTGATTAAGGCCTCGGACCCTGGAGTTGGACACTGCCAGGATTGAGTCCCGCTCGGCCACTTACCAGCTATGTGGCGCTCAGCATGTAGAATGAGCCCCAGCCTGTTTCCCGTCTCTAAATGGAGGTAACAGAGTGTTGACCTCAAAGGATGCTTATGAGGAATAAATCAGATTGTGTGCAGTAACTGTTTCCCAGGAGGTCCTGTCCCTGGTGGCTGATGTCACAGGCCCACAATGCCTGGGGTCCCCTCCCTCACCAGGTGTCCCGTTGGCCCGGGCTGTGGGCCGGGGCCTGGGTGGCCGCAGGAGGGGCTGTGTAGGCCGGAGATCCTGCGTGCTCACCAGGACCCTTTTCTTTTGGGGACTCCTTCCCCGGGGCTCTGGGTATCCAGAGGCAAATGTGGGGCCAAATTCCTGTGAGCCTGGCCCCACTGAGTCAGCGCTGTGCTGGTTGTTCGGAAGGAAGGGGGCTTGGCGGTGGTGGGCCCGTGTCTCAAGGAAGGCGGGGAGTGCCTGTGTGTGTGCCCGTGAGTCCACGTCGTGCCTACAAGGCGGCCTTTGAGCCGAAGAGCTGTGGGTGACGGTGGTGGACGGTTCGGGTGTCATCGTTCGCTGCTGCCTGCGTGGGAGTCTGGTGGTGTGGGCGGAGGCCTTTCTAGCGGCCACCAGACCCTGGGCAGGTCACGACCCATCTGCACCCTCAGCCTGAAACCTGCCACCCTGAGCGCCTGCCGGCGTGGGCTTCTGGTGCAGCCTCGGAGGCCGTGCCGCGCCATCAGGTAGTGTGGGGTCCCTCCTTGTGGTCGTGTGTGTTTTAATGGCTTAGACCCTTCTGCCTACAGAGTCACGGTGCCCTCTGCCCCGGTGCCATGCCCAGGCCTCCAGGGCGCTGGGTGAGCGGCGTGGAGCTGGCTCCCCGGGGAGTGGGTTTGCTGAGCCGGTGCATGTGTGAGTGTGGGCTCAGCCTGCGTTTACACGGGCACGCACTGTTATCCACGGCGCCGCCCCGCCCCCGTCTATGGAGAGGGCTTCCTGGTGTGGAGACGTGTGTCCCATGAGGTAACAGTGCAGCCCTGTGTGGGCCTGGGGGCCCGTTTCACCCAGGCGAGGTGACGGAGCTCAGGGCAGATGGGGGACAGTGGTGTGTTTCACATCAGGGCAGATGGGGGACAGTGGTGTGTTTCACATCAGGGCAGATGGGGGACAGTGGTGTGTTTCACATCAGGGCAGATGGGGGACAGTGGTGTGTTTCACATCAGGGCAGATGGGGGACAGTGGTGTGTTACCTGGGGCTGCTGCAGGCCAGGCCAGTGCCATGTACTTTAGAGGCCATGGGGAGGGGCGGGGTGTGCAGGTGGGCGAGGTATTTATCCAGAACCTTCCTGGCCAGGCCAGCGTGTGAGGCGGCATCTCCCTGCCTGTCTGTTCGGATCACTGTCTGTCTGCATCTGGGTGGCTCTCTCTATCTCTTCCTCTCTCCTCGCTGTCCTTCCCCGACTGTTTGCTAGTCCGTGGGCCCCTCCTTCTGCCACTTGGTTCTCCCATTCCGCCCCTGTGTCACATCGCTCCATGCCTACACACGTCGCTGTCTCCCTCTGCCTCTGCATCGTCTCTGCCTCTCTTTCTTCTGTTCAGTCTCTGGTTCTCCGCTGTCTTCCCTGTGTGTCGCCGCCTCCCTCCTCTGTCCGGCTGGCTCTGCACATGGGCTCGTCCTGGGTGGCAGTGGCCCTGCCCTGTGCCTGGCCGCCCTCTGCTGGGCCCGGGAGCAGACGAGTTCCTTGAGGGCATTCTGTCGGGCCCCTGGGCATTGCTCTAACTGGGCAGTCAGCCGAGGTCCTCCCAGGAAAGCCGTCCCGGGGGACTGCCCTGCCGTGGGGGGCCCGGCACCAGGGCAGCCTCAGAGCCGGAAAGCACCTGCTTTTCCGGAGAGAAAGGCCGTGTACGCACAAGTCAGAAGGGCTCATACCCAGGAAGGAAAAGTTTGGCTCCGAGTATTTTTATTCCTTTTGCTTGGTGGGAGGTGTTCAGCAAAATAAGTTTTCATTCTGAGAGCTCCCTCCCTGCACCAGCACCTGGGAAAGAGCTTCGTCACAGCCGCGAGGAGCAGCGAGGGGCAGCAAGGGTCCACGAGGGCCGCGAGAGGTCAGGACGGGGCTGGTGCACGCTCCGGGCCGGGAGTGCAGATTTAATCTCGTTGGGACACTTACTAAGTCTCTTAACCTCGCAGGCCCCAGCGTTTCCCTTTGTAAATGGGGTTCGTCGTGATTCCCGCCTCACGGGGCTGTTGTGGGGATTAGATGAGGCTGGGCCTACAAAGTACCCCATGTGGTAAGGATGTCCTAAACGCTGTTGGATTGGGAAATACTCTCAATACCATTGCCCAAAGTCTCAGCCAGTGGAGTGGCCGAGGGTTGCCTGGGCTGCATTGCGGGCACTGGGAAAGCTTGCTTCCCACACAGACTCCACGGTGAGTCCTTTAGTTGGTTCTTTCAACCCTCCATACACTGCCAGGAGCGCTGTGTGGTGTTTGCTCGGTGGTGAGGGAGGCGGCGGATGGAGGCCCCAGTGCCTGTCCACCTGGTCCAGGCTGGGCCCGCGGGTTGCACAAGGCAGGGCTCCAAGGCCCCCCTGCGCATGGAGGGAGGGCCTGTGCAAAGAGGCAGCCAGCTCTGTGAGCCCGACCCAGGCCCCACGGCCTTCTCTCCAGGGCGCTGGGGGCAGACAGCTCTGTTCAGCCCGGCTGCTTGGGGCTGGCATTTGTGTCTGCCCTTGAAGGCGACAGCGTGTCCACCTCCAGTTCTCACCGGGGCCTGCACAGATCTCGCCCGGCCTCTGTCCTGCCCCGGGGAGTGCCTGGCTGAAACTGCCATGGAGTGTGCGTGGCCAGTTGGGAAGTAAGTGACTTTCTGTTTTGAAGGGAGCTGCCCTTCTGGGTGGTGACCTCCTGGCTGGTGACCGGGGCAGGACTTCCTGAGCCCCAGGCTGCTGAGTCCTTGGGAGGAGACATGGCTGTTAGGGAGCAGCAGGCCCAGGAGGAGGGTCCCCACGGGACAGCGGCCAGGCAGGCTGGAGGTCTCCTGTCCAACCACCTTGGACGGGGACAGCCGGGAGGGATGGTGATGGGATGGTGGAGCTCAGAAATCGGGTCACAGGAGAGGCGTTGGGCCAGGAGCCTGGGCTTGCGTTTCCTGGCTGTGTGACCTTGGGCAAGTTGCCACACCCCTGGGAGACCCGTCTCCCCACGTGCTGGGGAGTCTTCCCCGCAGTGTGGGCAGCAGCTCCTCCCGGTACTGCCTCCCTGAGGCTTTTCTCTCCGTGGACACTGTGCTCAGATGTCACAGCGCCACCTCCCACCTCAGAGGTCACCTCCCTCTGCCCCTCTGGTCACCAGCGGGGAGCTGACACCTGCTGGGGCCCCTCGGCTAGGAGGGTCCTTCAGCTCCCCAAGCTCCATCATGACAGGCAGGAAAAATGCAGGCCATTTAGGGTTACTGGATTTGAATTTAGCTTCTCTTTGAGCAGAATCCACAATTCAAGGTTTAAAATTCAGTTGGACACCAACCCTCAGGTCTCCCAAAGTCACCTCGGTGCAGTTCCTAAAGTCTCAGCTTGTACGTAAGGGGCTGGCCTGGTGAATGTCTCTGCACAGCGCCGGGTGCTCACGCCCCCACAGCACCACGCCCCGAATCCTCTGCATGAGGTGCAATGTTTTCAAAAGTAGGTGCATTACTACAGGTGCGGTGAGGCCAGCCATCAGGAGGCAACTGCCGCTGAAAAGATGGTTTGTTACTCACAGTTCCCAGGAGGTGCAGGACCACACGTGGGAGGGCCAGGCCGGCCCGGAGCAGATGGAGTGTGGGGAAAGCGTGGGCGGGAGCCTTGGTTGTGGATTTTGTGGTGCGGAGTGGGCAGGCACGGTAAGCCAGCCCAGGACTGGCTAGTGCGAGCAGTTCCAGCGGGCTTTGGGGCGCGGGCTGTCGCTAGCTGTCGGTACCTGGCCCTGGAGTGATGAGGGTAGGGGAATGTTGCCTCTGGTAGTATGAGAGGCAGAGAGAGGAGGTGGTTTGGAGAGTGGGATTTGGATTGGTTGGTTTGCATGTGAAAGGCACTCTCCTGCTAGTTTGGGCTGACTAACCCTGGGAGGGGCAGTCTCTCCCCAGTAAGTGAGGCCCCAGATGCCAGAACAGGACGAATACTGAAAAATAAGAAAACAGAAATAACTGGGAGGAGTGCGAGGGGGCTCGGGCCCCTGCAGACCCCTTTGTGCACAGGCCTTTCCCTGGCCTCCTTTGTGGGAACCCTGTCCCTTGCCACTCAGTCAGTCACGGCCACCAGTTGTGCAAGTCATCAGTGGTTTCGTGCGCATCCCTGGGATTATGCACACGGCGTCCTGGTTCCGGGGCTGTGAGGCCACGTGTGAAGGACTTTGCTGTGCGCCCTCACGTGGGCCTTTCTGGCCCTGAGCCCCAGGTTTTCTTGGTTAAACCCATGCAGGTTTTCAGCTGGTTTTCCACCAGCTGCTGGCTGCAGTTGTCACCGGGCAGACTGTTTGGAGCAAGCATGATAACTTCGATAGCGTGACTGGTCTCTGATGGACATGCCACAGCAACGAGAAGCAAATCTCTCTGAAGCAGGCAAGGGGATCAGCAAACGGTGGGGGGCGGGTCTGGGATGGAGGGGGGTGGGTCTGGGATGGAGGGGGGTGAGTGCTGCCTGAGCCAGCGTGGAGGCGGGCTGCGGGGGTGGGGGGTGTTAGCTGTGATAGGAGTGAGTGTGCATGTTTCCCCTGCGATGCAGACAATGACACCGCAGCAGGGTGGCTGTAAGGTCAGAGGAGGCCAGGACCCGTGTGCCCCTCTGTACGTGTTGGCATGTCCCAGAGCAGACACACGCTCCTCTGGGCAGGCCTGAGGCCTCACAGGCCATTGGCAGCCACGCGTTGGCTGCTCCATGCCGTCACTCTCTCCCTTTCACGTGTTGTCCAGATGACCTGCTCCGTGCCTTTGGGGAGGGGAGACTTTCTACCATTTATCGGACAAAGAAGTTGAGGCAGGAAAGGAAGGCTGAGGCAGACCTCCCAGAGCCACCCAGGGGCTGGTCCCAACTACAGGAGGCGCTGGTGGAGCTGGTCAGATGTCTTCTGAGAGAAAGGCTGACTTGGAATGGTTGCGATGCTAAGAGGACTGTTTTAGGTGGGCCTGCCTGTGCGGTGACACCCGGGAGGCCTCAGCCAGACAGGCTCCAGACCATTGGACCTTCCAGGCTGTGAAAGTACCTCCGACTGGCTTGTCTGGTCCTTTAGAAAAGATAGACAGATAGGTAGGTAGACAGACAGACAGACACACACACACACACACACACACACACACACACACAAATACTTTAAGCATACACACAAATGTTGCCAATGCACATACCTGCACTCAGCTTGCTATTTTCTGCCTTGCTTTCGATGGATGGCATACCAAGGTGGGGGCTCATCTGCTCTGAGTGCAGACAGTAGGGAATGCTCAGGGTAGAGAATTCAGAAACAAACATAAATTGCCTGTAAATCGGTCTCCTTTTTTCTGTGACCATGTCCTGGCACTTGTGAGCAGTCAGGGATAGAGCATTCCGCTGGGGTGGGCGGGGCCATCTCAGGGCCAGGGCCGGCCCACTTCACCACGCAGACCCCTACCTGCCCCGGGACTCCATTACCTGCCCCTGCTCCTTCCGCCTGGCTAACCTTGGCCCGGAGAATCTCATGTTTATTATCTGCAGGCGTATGCTCATGTTCTTACCGTGTGTGTAGTTTTTCTTGCTCGTTATATTATGGTTTTGCGGTGCATCCATTCTCTACTTGAAGCTCTCATGGAAAACTCTGGGTGCTCAATGATGCTTATTCCACAACCCATTTCTCCACCTTCCTGCTGAGGTTATTCAGGTGGTTTACAACTTTTTATAATTTCAAACATTGCTGCTATGGTTGCAACATGTCTCCTTGTGTACATGTGCCAGGAGTTCTTTGGGAGGGGGTTTGAAGTCAACTTTGTGGGTAACAAACAGCATTTGAAAAAATGAAACAGAAAATACCACAATGCATCGCAAGCAGTGAAGGTAAGGTTGTTCCTCGGTGTGTGCGCTCATGCACGTGTGGACGGCACTGTGATGTGAAATGTATTTCTCTGCATCACTCAGACCATCGAAAGCCCTGATGTATGTGCATGAGCAGGAATCCTGGGCTTAGAGCACCTACATGTTCAGCTTTATTAGATACTACTGCCAAATCGCTCTCCAATGTGGCTGAACAAATCTACCTCCTACACTTTTCAAACAATGATTTATCTTAATAGATGCATTTTCTGGCCATCTAAATTCTAGTAAATGGGGATGACCTTGCTTTAATTTGTACCCCCTCATTTGTGAACTGGACATTCTGGTTTCCTCTCCCCTACTTGGCCTGTTCTGATAGGTGTTTCCTTCCTTCTCCTTATTTTTTTTAAAGAGATACTAATCATTTATTATTTAGATGTGTTATAAATACTTCCTCCCAGTCTTTGGTTGGCCATTATCTTTGTCTATGGTATGGTTTGTTGGGACAAAAGTTGTACACTTGAACGTAATCAGGTGTATCATTCCTTTTCTGTATGGCTTGTATTTGTATCTTGTTTCAGAGGTCCTTTCCTACCTTGAGGCCATAAAGATATTTTCCTATATTTTTTCTAAAAGTCATACAATTGTACTTTTACATATAGTTTTTAAAAAATATATCTTTATTGATTTCAGAGAGGAAGGGAGAGGGAGAAAGAGATAGAAACATCAGTGATGAAAGAGAATCATTGATCGGCTGCCTCCTGCACACCCCCGACCGGGGATCGAGCCTACAACCCGGGCGTGTGTCCTTGACTGTTACTGAACCCAGGACCCTTCAGTCTGCAGGCCGACGCTCTATCCACTGAGCCAAACCAGCTAGGCTCCATGTAGTTTTTAAATCTAGCTCGAATTGTTTTGTCATTGACATGGTATAGGGATCAAGTTGTTTTATCTGTGGGATAATTAATTGTTCTCCTAGCAGTTACTTCATTTCTTAATTTTAAAGTGCCAATTTTAAATTTATTCTTGGGGTTGTGAGGGGGCCTTATTCTTTATTGCTGGCATCTAGGAATGTGGTTGCATTTTATATGTTGATCCTGTTTCCAGTAGGATCTTGCTATCTTATTACATGTATCCATATATTTTCATGGACATTTTATTTAGTCATATCATTTATAAATTATGGAAGTTTTTTCTCTCTTTTCCAATTCTTAGATTTTTACCTCCATTTTGCCTCTTTCATTCCGTCTAAAGTAGAACTGTCCGGTGGCACACGTGCCATATCATGTGACCAACATGCTCAAGTTAAGAAATGTTGGGGTCCACATTTTAAAAAGTAAAAAGAAATAGGTGGACTTAATTTTAATAATATTTAGAGCCTCGTGAGTGGGCATCCTTCTCTTGTTTCTGATTTGGGAATATTTCTGAAGTGTTACCATACCATAAGACTACTGTTTAATGGTTTCCTATAGTTCATTTAAAATTTCCTTTTTGTTCCTATTTTGTAAAGGCTCCCTGATTGTGAATGAATGTTGAATTTTATCAATGCTTTTCTATAAATACTGAGACAGTCATGACTTCTTTATCCTCTTATTGTTATGATGTTTATTTTAATACATTTCTATTATTGTCACACCATTGATTCTTGTTTAGCAATGAGATTCACCTATAAATTTGTTCTTTCTATTCTTATTTAGTTGAAGTATCCACCAGATTAGCCTCATAACGTATGCTAAGGAATACTCCACTCTCAGTATTCAAATATTTGAATATGTGAAGGATTACTTTAAAATATTTGTATATGTGTACATATTTGTATGTGTTCACATGTGTCAACTATATGTTAAGGATTGTCTTCAAATATTTGTATATGTTCAGGATTACCCATTGCTCCACGGTTTCAAAACCCAGACTGCAAAGCCACAGCCTGGTTTTGTTAGTGAGAGCCGTGTTCGTTTGTTTTTAATGGTCAGAGGTAATTCCAGCTTTCTGTTTCTTTTTGCGTCATCTCAGTAAATCCGTCAGTCCATCTCTCTCTAGAAATGTCTGTCTCTCCCGCGATCACACTTGTCCGCAGTGTTTATAGTTAAGTCTCTCTTCGTTCCTGTGACGTTTATGTTTCCTCGGGTATTTGGTCTTAAAGGTTCGTTACTTGATTCCTTTTGCTTCTCACATCCCACACCCCATTCTTCCCTCTTTAGCTCGGCCCCGGGTTCGGTCCTACTTCCTTGGGTTGGGCACTGGTGACTGATTTCACCCTGGTCCTCTCCCACTCTCCCCAGCAGACGCCAGTGCCCAAGTCCTGCTCACTTACCCCCCACGGGTTCTGACGTATAGGTATTTCATTATTTTTTAAAATCTTACCTTTTCCTCAGTTTTGTAACGTTTTTGTTTATTATCTCTTCAAATTATAACGTTCCCCCTATTTTTCCCATTCTCTCCTTCTGGTACTTTCTCATTCTGTCCTCCTTGTCTTTATAGCTCTTTTTCATGCTGTGTATTATTCACCTTCTTTATCTTTCCGTTACACATTCACTCAGCATCTTAGGCAGACTTCGCCGTGTGCTTTGTGATATCTGCGGACTCTTGGCCATGTCATGTGTGTGTGTGTGCATGCGTGCACACAATGTGTAGTTTGGAATAGTGAATAGGGACTTATCTGTAGGAAATCTGTGGGCCTGAGCTGCGGCTCTCTCCCTGCAACGTGGTTTTCCATGACTCTGCCAGGTCCTTGGGAATAACACATGTGTGGGATCAACTGGACCCCCTGGGGCTGTAAATGTGAACTGACACCCAACGAGAAGGCAGGCAGGTGGTTACAGACGCTCAGAGGAGACTTCTAAAACCCCCACTCATTTCCCTTCCAGAGTGTAAGCACCAGGGTCTTGTCGTGTCCCTGCAGGTGGGCTGGAAGGCTGTGCAGCTGTGACCCTCCAGGAGTCTTGACCACACCTGGGCTGTCAGTGCCCACTTCTCATAGGTCCCCCATCCTCTCCTTGCATGGTCACTGAGCCGGGGTCAGGGGGCACAGTGAGGCCCGCCTCTGGGTCTCCCAGCACCCGCTCACCTGAGCTGCTTTGGTCTCCAGGTCTCCAGGGTGCCCCTGGTGGGCTTTCTTTTCCTGCCCGCTCCCATGTGCCTCTAAACAGGTAGTCACTGTCCTTACTGAGCTGGAGAGTTCTTCCCCCACCTCTTCAAGTCGCTGTGCTGTTGTTTTTCATGTGCAAAGTTAAAGGTAGAAGACGATCTTGATGGGAAAAGAAACCCACAGTCTGGGAAAGAGCTGTAATTATTATCCACTCCGGGAAAAGACCCGGGAAGTGGTCGGTGTTCAGGGGAGGAAAGTCTTGGCATTTGTCTTATTCCCAAATCCACTGGCTAAGTCACAAGTCGTCGACGCTCTGCATCCAGGCCCAATGCTTGGGGTTGTGAGGGAGCCTGGTGAAGAGGGGGAGGGCCCATTTAGTCTCATCTCAGCCCTGTCCTTGCTGAGTCATCTTTGCAGGTCAGATGACATTCTGGGAGCGCATCTTCTCTATAACCAGTGAGAGAGATTTCCCGCACTGAATTCAGGGCTCACAGTGACCTTAGTGCGGAGCGATGACTACGTGATTGTTACTTGCAGAATTTCCTGTGTCTTTATTTATTCAAACAGTGTTTACGAGTGTCTGCTGTGTGCAGGGCTATTCCAGGCACAGATTAGAACACTTGTTCATTACCTTTGGTTTGCCAGGTGCTGAGAAGCCAGAGAAGCGTGACTAGCCTCCTGGCTGTCCTGGGGGTGTGGGTGCAGGGCCACTTCCAGAGCCTGGAGCCCAGGAGCCTGCAGCGGGGGTCTCAGGCCCTCGGTGGAGAGGGAGCTCGTGTGTGTGTGTGTGTGTGTGTGTGTGTGAGGGAGGGGGGTACCCCTGCTGGAAAGATAAATGGAGCCCCCTCTCCCTTGTTCCAGTTCACCCTTTTATCAGGAAGTTGGAGGTATTTGGCTTTTTGTTAGGTTTTTATTTATTTTACTATTTTAAGTAGCGTAACTTTCATGATTCAAAATTCACTAGTTACAAAAGTAAAAAAAACCCCACCTCTCAACCCTGTTTCCCAGCAAGCCAACTGGTTCCACTCCCTAGAGGCACCCAATGTCTCACATGGCATTTGCAAGATATTCTAGATGTATCCACGTAAATAATACATATATTTGTGAATATTTATAAATGTGGGCCTACCTATAAATTTACACACACACATACATATATATGTTTTTTAATGCAATCGCTGGCATCTTGCTATTTTGGTTTGACAATGTATCTTGGAAATTGGTCCATATGAGGCTTGAAGCGCTTCTTCATCTGTTTTTATGGCTGCTTGATATTCCATTATATGGACGAACTGTAATTCATCTAACGAGCCGCCTCCGATAGATATTTAGATTTCCAGTCTTCCGCTGTTTTCGAACAATGCTGCAAGAGCTCGACTTCGCCTGTTCCTGCACACCCGTGAGAGCACATTTGCAGGGTACAGAGTGCAGCTCACAGGGAGTCCCGCCTTCTGACGTTATAACCGGCGCTGGGGCCGAGGCTGCCTGGCCTGGGCGGGCGGGCCCCACCTCCTGGGCGGCCTGTGGGCTGACCCGCACTTAGAGGAATTTTTCTAAGACCTTCATGCACACACAAGCAGGTATGGTTCTGAACGAGTGAATGAAGACACTCACCACTGAGAGAAATCAGTAGGCGGCATAGCAATGGTTTTGTAAGTTTAGAGATTAACTGCGAATGAGCCCCAAGTGGGCTCTTCTGACTGCAGTTTCCATGGCCCATGGCAGGAGGGCTTCCCAGCGAGGCTGCCCAGGGCCCGGCGGGAGTCTGGTCCAGGAGTCACCGCGGGCTGTAACATTGGCTCACCAAGTTAAACATGAAGGCACAGGTATGATGTGAGCGTCACATCCGGTGGAAAGTTCACTTTTGACCTAACGTAAGGCTTTTTGTGGTAAGCTGTGTTGCGTGTGCTGGTGCAAACCTTTGCTAGTAAGTAGAGGCCTGGCTTCCGTTCTCCGTTTCAGGATCTGGTGACAGTGAGTGGCAGCGTTTATTGAGCTTATGTTCTGGACCAGCCTCGTCTTCTCTTTGCACTTTCCTGGGACGCTCTCATCTACTCCTCCCAACAGCCCTGTCACCACCCCTACTTTATAGACAGACACCTGGGGCTCAGGTGTTGATGCACGTTCCCAGGGACCCACACCAGGATCCACACGCCGGCTCCTGGCTCTGCTGGGGAGAGCGGAGTCCTTAGCCATGCCTTCCCGGGCACACTCGGGACCGTGGCGCCAGGACAACCTGAGGTGCCAGGTGGCAGGGGGTGACTGGGATCTGTCTTTACTTACAGCCATGCCCAGTCCATGTCTTGCTGTCAATAAAAATAATTCCAAACAGGGCATCAGAGATTTTGTTTAGGGACATGAGCCTCCCTGTTTCTTCTGGGGGAGCATTTTGAAAAGGAAAACGAACACCCCATCCCGGTTAGGCTCAGCAGTGACGGGGCAGGACAGCTCTGCTGCTGGGGCTCCTTCTCGGGGCCCGAGGGTGTCCAGGGGCTTTGGAGCCGGAAGAGGGGCAGCGTGGCTCTGAGGGAGCCTGCAGCGTGACTTCCGGCTGGGCCTGCTTCCCCCTCCGTGACGGGGCTGGGGTCCCATCTGGTGTCACAGAAGAGCCGAGTCACTCCGGCAGCTCTGAGTCAGGATCAGCATGCTAGTTCTGTCCAAAGCTGGACAGGACACATTGTCCTCTGTTCAGCGTGTGCACACGGCCTCTCTCCCAACCACTCACCTCTGCTGAGGCATGAAAGCGCGGACAGTGAGTGACCCGGCAGGGCTGTGTGCCTTAAAACAGGTGCCAGGGGGCATTTGGCCCTCAGGCTGCAGCTTGCTGCCCCTGCTCTAACTGGCGAATGACATTAAACCGAATCTACAAAACTGGTGGCTCCAGCCCTGCTTGGATACAACCCCATTTCCTATGTCTCCGTGTGGGTGTCCACCCTCTGCCCAGTTCCTGTCCTACCAAGTGCAGTGGGGGTGGGGGGTACTAGCTGGGGAGGCAGACCCACCTCTAATCGACTATGTTGCACTGAGCCTCACTTTCCCCATCTGTAAAATGGGAATGGTGATTTCTCAGAGGTTCCTCTGAGCTCCAAAATGTTCTCAGTTTAGTTAGAAAGGAGATGAAATGCTCTTCCCTGGACGTTGCAGTCTTAGATTGTGTTTTTGGTCACCAAGACAAAATGGTTAAGATAATGTTGTGCTGTAATCGGTGCTCCGGGAGGCAGATACCCTCTGGGGTGCCCCATCTGAGCGTACCCCTAAACCTTCAGGAGCCAAACAAGGAAGGACAACGCTTGGCACTTCCTTGGCCCACACCATGTGGAGGGCACCTTCACCTGCACATTCTGGGGTGGTCCCTGTGAGGAGAACGTCAGCCCCTCTCCTGGTCTCCAAGGCAGCTGCCCTCTGCATGGCCTGACGCGGGGAGCAGGGAGAATACCCAGGGGAAGGCCAAGGCCACTGTGCCTGTTACCCGTCTTCCGTTGTTCCAGGGAAGGGTCTGCTGTACCGGCAGGCACCGCTTCACTCAAGAAGCCAAGTAAGTCGGGTGCACACACGCGTCTTGCCCAGCTGGGGCCCAGGGCGCCCACACGGGCTGGCCCTCCGGGGCTCGCCCACTGCAGCTGCCAGTTGGCCGGGTGTCTGCCTGTCTCGTCCTCAGACACCCCACCCAGCCCTGGGTGGCCCGGGATGGGATGGGACGGGAGGAGCGCTCCCTGGGAGAGCTGGAAAGGAAACGGCGTGGTGGGGGCTCCGGTGGCTTCGGTGCTGACTGGGCCTGTCCCACCACCAGTGAACTCGGGCCGTGATTGGCCCTGGGAGCGTCAGTCTCCTGAATGGACGCAGGGGAGGGTGGTTCCTCAGCGATGCCAGGCTTCTGGCGGGTTAGTACAGATTCGTGACTCATCAGACTCCCGGCACGCACCAGGACCTGTAGAATGAACGGTGTGAGAGACAGTGTTACTGAGCCTTCCTGATTGCCAGGCAGCAGGCTACTCATCACACAGCTGAACTCATTTGATCCACAGCAGCCCTTTTCCACTTTACAGACAGGAAAACCAAGGCTCACACTGTTAGCTAAGGCCACCCAGCTGGTTAGAGACAGAGCCGGTGTCACTGGGTGACTCTGCCTTCCAGAGTGGGTGTCACTGGGTGACTCTGCCTCCCCCGGTCCAGCCGCGGGATGTCCTTGGTGGGGGCCAGGCACGGATGAGCCCTGCCCGGGGGCTGCCATTTCAGGAGCGGGTCTCTGTCTTGCTGTGGGCTGGCCTCCCTCCTCCTTCCTGAAAGCCCCTCGTTGGGGCCATTCCAGGCAGTCCAGGGCTTGGGCCTCGGCCCTCCCCGCAAAGCCGGTGAGCATGGGCGAGTTACTTCACCTCTCTGAGCCACGTTTTCCTTACGCAGAAAACCCACGGCCATAACTGCATTTCCGAGGTGCTGTGCAGGCGGAGTCCGTGGTCCCGGAGGAGAGGCAAGACCGCGCCCTCCGTCCAGGCCTTGCTCGGAGCCAGTGCTCCAGAGGTGTCCGTTCCCAGCGGACCCTGAGCTTAGCGCCTTGGAGCAGAGCGGGCTCAGCTGTGTCTGCGGCTCCCCGCAGGATCCTGGCCTGCGGCAAGGGCCCAGCCGCTTCTGTGGAGTCTCCAAGTTTAGGGATGGTTCCACCGCACTGCTTGTCCCTGCTCCAGGGGAGCCCGGGGCAGGCAGGGTGACCGACTGTCCTGGTTTGCCCAGGACCGAGGCATTCTATGGACAGTGCTGGGCACACTGGGTGAGTTGACTACCTGGGACAGGCTGGCCCTGGCCAGTGGTGGCTTCCCGTAGCCCCGTGGGCGCAGTGCTGAAGGCCCACAGTGCTGTCCGGGGCCCACAGAAATGTTTTAGTTTTGTGTGTTTGTTTTAATGAGAAGCCGGGATTATATTCATCCCTAAACCAAGACATTTGTAAAATAGAAATGTGACTGTGTTTTATGGAGAAAGAGGCCTGCAGAGGGCAAAGTGCCCCGGGAGTCACAGTGCTGCTGGGGGAGGCGCTGCCCGGCACCCTGCCCAGCCCTCTGAGGACCGGGGGAAGAGGCCTGGCCGAGGAGAGGGGCCCATGGCCGCCCGCGCCCAGCAGGCTCCCCTGAGGTCCCAGCGGTGGAGAGGAGGTGGCGGTGCGTTTCTGGGCCTGCTCAGCCTAGAGCTTTAGGAACTGATGACGGGGGTGGGGCACAGGGAGGTGGGAACAGGCATGTCCGTGTTGAAAGCGGCCGAGCCCTTCCCAGCGGGCCGGGAGATTCTGGTCCTCAGATGCTCCTGTCCTGGCTGCGTGGGGGGCAGGGGTGGGGGTTCCTGTTTGGAGCCAGGGAGTTGATTTGATCCAGCTGCGGCCAGGGCCCAGCTTGGAGGCTCAGAACGCATCTGGGTCCCCACCAGCGCCCCTCCCTCCCCACATGTGTCTCTGAAGCCCGGAGAGGGGCGGCCCGTGGAGGAGGGTGTAGCAGATGTCGCTGCCCCACACCGTGCTCTGGTCTATCTTTTAGGGTGGCCGGTGCTCAGAGCAGCCCTAAGGAGCTGCCGGCCTCCCCTGGAAGGTGGGGGAAGAGGGGTGAACAATCCAGGCTGCATCCTGATACCGCTTGTCTGAGCCAGGCGTCGGCGCTCCTGTCCTCGGGACTTGGTGGGAAAGCTCTTCTCAGCCTGGCCCCCCGGAGCTGCTGGTGGGACAGCCGGGAGGAGAGGCGCGGCCTGGCTGTGACGCACCAGCAGGACGGGGCTCCGACATAAGAATGCCGTGAGGTCAGGAGTTATGCAGCCTCGCCCGCCGCATCAGACAGGAGGTGGCGTCCAGGTCAGTGACACTCATCCAGGCCGCAGCAAGGTGGCCGTCCGGACTCTGGCCTGGGTTTTCCCTCTCTCCCAGCCTTCCATTTTATTTTGGGTGGAGGCAGGGTATTCAGGACCGAGAAGAGAAGCTAGGTCTGCATTTCATTGTTCATTCCTTCTCGGCTGTTTCTGCAGAGGAATCTGGCAGGACGGGGCGTGGGGGCGGGAAGAGCTGAGGGGGAGTCTCCTTCGCCTTCTCTGCTGAGCGTGGCGGCAGCTCTGCGTTTCCTCTAAACGTGGCTGCCTCTGTCAGCCCCGCACGGTGGCCTGGCCGGGCACCGGGAAAGGAGATGTGGGCCTCGGGCCGATCCCGTGGAGCGGTCTGGACGCGCACAGTGGACACGTTCCCTGTGAGGGGACGGAGCTGGGAGGGGTGAGACCTGTCTCTGGTGACCTGGGCAGCACGCCTTCCTCTGGGAGCTGGTGGCAGGGCCTCTCCGTCGCTTTAAGAGTAAATGGGCCACCAATCCGAGTGGCGCCCTGCTCCCCGGGCCAGCCTGAGCCGTGCCGGACGAGGGGGAATGAGTAAATGGACAACAGAGAAACGGTGACACAGTGTGTCCACACGCCGGAATGTCGCTCAGCCTTAAGAAGGAAGGGAGTTCTGCACATGCATGCACTTGAGGACATGGTGCTCAGTGGTCCGTCAGCCGTCACCAAGACATGCTGCTGATTCCACCTCCGTGGGCTGCCCAGCACAGTCAGGTCCATAGACGCGGCAAGGAGGGAGCGGCTGCGGGCTGGGGGGGGGGGGGGGGGGAGTCACTGTTGGAGGGTGGGAGGTTGCAGGGCAGGAAGAGGAAACGGCTCTGGCGACGGGTGGCGATCGCAGCACCACACTGTGCGTGTGCTTGTCCTTACTGAGCCGTACACTTACAAGTGGCTGAACGGTCAGCTTCACGGCTGTGTATTCACAGCGGCGTACAAAAGATTAAATGGCAGTTGACCCCTCTCTTCCTCTTGACTCCCCTGTGGAGAGTGACCGGCATCAGGTGTTTTATCTCTTATGCCAACAGTGTTGATGTTGATAACTGGATTCTTCCACAGAGAAGCTAAACTGACTTGGGTCACCGGGACAGAGCGTGTGTGCTGGGCCCAGAGCCGAGCCTCACGCCCTCGGGCCTTTAGGGACCCCCGGGCGTAGCTGACGCTTCCCCTGGGCCAGCCCCACTCGCCTGCAGAACTCCCAGCCAGGTTCCCAGTCGCATCTCTACACATGCATAGATTCCAAGGTTTAACTGACATCTGCGTGCAGCCAGCTACGTGGAAGAGCCGTGTCAGTGTAGACCGTGGGTGAAGTATAGTCCTGGAAGAAACGGAATTCAAGGAGAGATGCAGTGTAAGCGGAAAACAGCCCTCTTGGTGCCTCAGAAAGATGGAGAGCGCACTGCATCCATAAAACAAGAACAGGCTGCTACGAAGTCAGAGTATTCAGAAAATAAAAACCAGCTTTAGGTGAAAAATATGATGGTAGAAATGAAAAGTTTTTTTAGGATGGAAGGTGATTTTGGAAACCATGGGAAAAAAAGAATAAAAAGGTAAAGACAAAGAGAAATATGAGAGGAGAGTGAGAAAGCTAGAATATTAATGCAGGTAATTATGTAATTAATGGAAGTTCCAGAAACTGAAACTGAAAACAGATAAGAGAAAAATATTTAAAAATTAATACAAGAAAATTGCCCATATTAGGACAAAATCCTCACATTAAAATAATCCTCAATGAGCCTAGCACTTTAAAAAAAAAAATCCCATTTGGTTGTGTTTGTAAAATTTCAGATAACCAAAAATAAAGGGACACTTCTAAAAATTCCCCGAGAATAGGAAACAAAAACCAAGGTGGTCTGCAAAGGTGGGAGGGTTACCCTGTACCCCCTCTGCTGCGCATCCTGTGCGGAGGCAGGAGGAAGATTAGCAGACTCGGCCTAACTAACCCTCACTCGGGGAGGGACTTTTCCAGTCATGCAGGGAGGATTCAGAACTCTTACCTCCCCCAATCTTTCTTAGGCAGTTACTTCAGGGTCCTCTGATGCAAAGTAAGGGGGTAGATGAAGGAAGGGAAGGGCTGGGACCCCAGCAGGGAGACCGGAGTGGGGTGACGGCAGGGCGCAAACTGCCGCTGCCTCCTGAGTCAGGTGGGTGCGCGGGGTGAGGGCCCGGGAGCTGGGCGGAGGCGCTGGTCGGTCATCAGGACCCCGGGATGAAGGTGTGGCTGGGAGGCTCCAGTGAACTGAGCTGTGCTCCACATAAATGACTGATAAATCGGAAACACTGAGCTCATACGATCAAAGACTCCAACCATGATGTTTTAATATATTCCTTATATAGATCAGACAGCCGTCAGAGCAACTGAAAGTAGAAGTTTTAAAAGTTAAAAGTAGGTGCCTCCAGAGCACATGAGGCGGGGGCGGGGGCGGGGGCGGGGGGGTGGACTGTTGCTTTTCATTATAAGCTCCTCTGTGAAGTTTTTTAAAAAATCTTGTGCAGAATTGCTTACATTTTCCACCCAAAAGCCAAAGAAGAGTCATGAAAATTAAAATGAAACAATGTGAACGTTGCAGTTTGCCAGGGGAACCGTCGGGATGGAGTCGGGAGCCCAGGACGGCGGGGACCCGCCGACGAGCCTGTGCGGAAGGCCGGGTTGGGCTGGGGCTGTGGGGCCTCCCCAAGAGGAATGTTCAGTGCTCTGTTTCGTTTGACTTTTTTGGAAAATAAAAATGCAAAAATGCAGCCCGTGGGCTCCAGTGAGATCAGAGCCGAGGGCGACAGCGGCCCCTGCTCAGGGAGAGCCCGGCTCGGCAGTCACGGCGGCTCCTGTGCCGGCTCCTCGGATGGCTCCTGGGATGCAGCCCTGCCCGGGGCCCGTGGAGGCCGGGGCCTTGAGACAGCCCTGGGGGACACATGGGTTTGGCCTGCTCCCTGCCCCTGGGCCTGTCTTGTGCTGAACTAAGCATGAGGGGAGGCGGAGGGAGAGGCCCCACGTGATGTCCTCGTACAGTCCCGAGCCTGGGGTGGGGGGGGGCGCAGTGGGCTGCAGTCCTTGCTGCCTTGGAGATGCTGCGCTCACCTGTGACATGTACAGTGTCAGTGAGGGCTGCTGGGAGGGAAGTACACGGGCTGGGCGTGGGGGTGACAGGAGCCTCCGCACTGGAAGTCAGGGAAGGCTCTCAGAGGTGACGTTGAGGGCAGAGAGCTGTGGTGGAGCGAGCCTTAGGAAGAGGGTTTGCCAAGAACCCCTGCGGGGGTGGGCAGAGCTGAGCAGAGGCCTCTGGGGATGTCCAGGGCAGGCTCGTCAGCATCGGGGGGCATCACAGCACATCAAAGACACACTGGTCAGTTCAAGAGTAGCTAAGGCTGGGAGGCGGGCCGTGGGCCCAGGGCCCCGAGCTCCACGCTGAGGGGAAGCCCCAGGCCCGGAGCGGGAGGGTAGGGCCCTGCAGGGAGTCTTGGAGCCCTGAGATTTGAGCCCCATCTCCCAGGATCCTGGACAACATTGTCCTGTGTGGGGGTCTCTCCTGCCTGGGGGGCTCCCTGCGTGGGGGGCTCCCTGCGTGGGGGGCTCTCCTGTGTGGGGGGCTCTCCTGTGTGGGGGGCTCTCCTGCGTGAGGGTCTCTCCTGCCTGGGGGGCTCTCCTGTGTGGGGGTCTCTCCTGCGTGGGGGGCTCTCAGTGGCAAACCCCACGCTTGGATTCCTGCAGGGGATCTGACAGGAGGAGGACAGGGCGGAGTGTGCCGGTTGTCCTGCTCACCCAGACAGATGGGAAGCAGAGACTGGTGCACCCCTTTCCTGTGAGGGAGCACCCCCAGGCTCCACGTGTAGGGCCAGCTCTGTGCTGGGCCTGGCTGGGGCCACTTCAGGCCAGCGGAGGTGCTAAAACCCATCCTGCCCCCAGCCCGGGGCTGCCTCTCACCGCTCAATGGGAGCCAGGCCTCCTGCTGGCACCCCATGTCGGATGACATGACCCTGGGGACCAGTGAAGTCAGCACAGGCCTGAGGGATGAGAGCGTTTCTGAGGGGTGGCACTGGGAGCCGGTGCCCGTGTGCCAGCGGCAGGGCTGCGGGTAAGCAGACAGCAGGGGCAGCTTCTCGGCCAGCCCACCCGGGGCTGAAGCCTGGCATTCCACCATTTCAGGTTCGTTCCTTTGGCTTGGAACACAGATGTCCCATTGAGGAGGGACCTTGGAGCTCACGGCACGGAGCAGCCCCTGTACCTCGGCAGGGCAGCAGGCCTTTGCCACACCCCCGCAGAGCCAGCCAGCGCTCACTGTGCCTGTGTGTGGGCACAACCGGTCCCCTCTCGGTGTGTCCCTGGGAAACTGCAAGTGCCTGACCCTCTCTGCGCCCCTCTTATCATCCCTCGAGAGGGGCTGGATGGCAAGGGGGTTGAGGAGCCAGCTCCGAGCTGGCCCGTGGGGTTCAGTGATGTGATGACCTGCATGGCTGTGGCTTTCCGGAGGGGAGGTATGGGCGAAGCCAGGGCTGCAGGATGGCCAGGTGACTCAGGGGGACAAAGAAGGCACAGGTGTGGAGGCTGGGGCTGCCGAGATCAGGGCGTTTGTTCAGGACAGGAGCTCTGAGTTCAGATAGGGACTGAGGCCTGGGGAGGGAAGCAGGGAAGGTGTGAGGGTGGTGAGGAGTTCTGGGAACAGGTGGAGGAGAGATTTTGTGGCTCCGTTCCACCATCGGATGGGAAGCAGAGACTGGGGCACCCCTTTCCTGTGAGGGAGCACAGGAAAATCCCCCTGCAGCCTGGCTCCGGGCCTGGGCGGGAGGCCGGGAGGGCTGGCATGGAACCGCAGCGCTGTGCTTTCCGCTGCTGATCCTCAATGGTCTCATGATCCTCACTGGGCTTTTGTTTGTCGAAGTGCATTGAGTCATAGGCCTTTGTCTGTCAAGGAAAAGAAACGCCGGGAAACCTTTGGGTGGCACGGTCATGTTTTTCTGCATTCTCCAGTCAAAGTTTCCCTTTGGCTTCTCCAAGCGGTTGAAATCAGGAGGGAGAGAAGCATTTCTCTGCACACGTGTGCTGAGCCCCTTTCCACATGGCCCCCATGCTTGGGGTCCCCTCCTGGGCCACGTGCTGTCCTCCACCCCTGCCAGCACCTGTGAAGGATGCGGGGCTGATGGTCACAGATGTGGCTGGCACGGCTGGGGCCTGGGGTCTGGGGAAGGTTGCATGGTGGTGGGTGGGGCAGCTCTGCCATGGCAGGGAAGACACCCGGCACTCACTGTCCTTGGTGGGCCCTGGCTGTTCCTGTGCACATGTCTGACTCCTTCATTCAGCCAGCATTTATTGAGTGCCTAGTGTGTACCAGGGGATACAGTGGGGAATAAGACAGATCCCTGCCCTCACATTGCTCGGTCTGATAGAAGCAAACCAGGCAGGTGTGTAGACAGTTACGATGCAGGAAAGTGAGAGCAAAGACAGCCAAGGAGCAGCCCAGGGTGGGCGGAGCCTGGAGGGAAGGAAGACTTCCTGGAGGAGGTGGATCCCCAGCGGAGTCTCAGGTTAGAGAGGAGTTTGCCAAAGCCTGAAAGGCAAAGAGGGCAGCAGGTGTGAGGGTCCAGGCACGGGCCAGCGTCCCTGCAGGCCTGCAGGGTCCTCATCTTTCCAGTGCCCCTGGGGCCCATCTCCAGGGAGACCTGCCTGCCAGCTTCCGCTGGGCCTTCTCTGAGGGATGGAGGCCCCCTTCGGAGGGGCCCCAGAGGTGCTGTTCTCAGTCACGGTCATCGCTGAGCGCGGGATGTCTCCTTTCCACAGCCTGTGACCGTCAGATGAAATCACGGGCCCAGGGTGGCCCTGGGAAGCCTGCCGGGCTGCGGCTGCGCTGGGTCGGTTCATGCCACCCCATGTTCTTGGTCTCCACTGTGTGTGTTCTGAGTTTTTCCATTTTTAACGCTGGGAGGCGTCTGAGGATGAGAAGAGGCTGGGAGGAAGGCAGGTGCCTCATTGCCTTTTCCAGGGTCTGCTGTGTGTCTGGTGGGGTGGGCGGGGGCCTGGAGTGAGCTAAAAGTCTGAGAAGTCCCAGATGATGCTGACGCGGTGGGCCTGGGACCACACGTGGACATTCCCGGCTTAGCCCTCTGCCGGACACTCGGGATCCCTGGGGCGGGGAGGAGCAAGGCTCAGGCCCACCTGGACCTAGATCTCCTCGGGCCATCGGAGGATGAACCGGACTGCCTCACAGGAGAGGAGGTTTACGGAGGCCGGGTTTTTAAGGACATAGCACATCAGGAGAGGAAGACATAAAGTCCGGCAGACACACAAGCTCGTAGACAAACAGTTCACAGCATTGGGAAGGTCCCCAGGAATGAGGGGTACACACCGCTCCTGTGAGGGGGCGGGTGCCTGGGTGCACGCAGGGCCCTCAGCTCCAACTGCCCTGGCGCGGCTCCCAGCCTGCTCAGCGAGGTGGTGCTTGTCCTCAGCCTTATCTTCAGAGCCAGTGGAACCGGCCACGGTCACACTCGTTACCTAAATGGTCTGTGCAGCTGGGTCATCGTCAGCACACGTCCAGGTGAGGCCCGTGGCTCAGTGCTCCCACATTTACAGAATGGGCGGGGGTTGGGGTGAAAGGCACCCTCAAAGCACCCTCTTCCCATCACTAAGGATATTCCTAGGGTTTGGACCAGTCCCCAAAATGTGGGGTTCCCAAAGGGTTTTTCCCACAGGCAGCACCCTGAGACGGGCTGGGGCCTCCCAGGAAGATTGACATGACCACGCACTGTGAGCTAACGCCTCTGTGGTTCCAGGCACTGCTCTGTTTACATGCGTCTGCTTATATAATCCTCCCACAGCCCTAGAAAATGGTCTCATGTTCCTCATTAGACAGTTGAAGAAATGGAGGCCAGAGGGGCTGTGTGACTGGCCTGGGGTCCCACAGCAGTAAGGTGGCTCCAGGCTTCCCACCCTGGCTGTCCGAGCCCAGACCTCTGCCCTCACCCCGTGCTAGGCCGCCTCTCCGCGGTAAGGCGTGCATACCTTCTATTGAGCTCGTTAAGAAAGCAGGTCCATTATTCACAAGACCAGCCACCATTCACGCAACGCTTACTTTGAGCTGCATTAGCTCAGGTCCTCTTGGTAATACCAAGGCGCTGTGCTTGTCTCCATTTTACAGAGGGGAAAGTTGAGGCTCGGGGCGGCGGGGTACTTACACGGTGCTGCAACTTAAATGCAACCCTGGGCTGCTGACTCCACTCCTGCCTGAGCTCCCCCTGCCGCCCATCCCGCTTGTTTTCTGCCACTTCAGGCTGAGCCGCCCCAAGAACGCCCTCCTCCTCTTCCTGTTCCTTGGAGCTCCTCTCATTGTGTCGCCCACGAGTGTTTGAAGGCACGGCATGCCTGCCTCAGAAGTCTCAGGTGCGCTCTAATGCCCGCCCCGGGGGCTGCCTCCTGAGTCAGAGTCGTATGGCCCAGCTCATCTCCCGCTGTTGTGCCTGCCCGCCGGGCTCCAGGTGAGGATCGGGCAGCCATGCCAGGCCGGGGTTAGGAGGCTGTTCCTGGGCCCAGAGGCTGGATGGCCCTTGGGGAGTCAGGTGGGCCGGGGAGGGATTTGGAAGATCAGGGCCTCATTCTAAAACGGACCTCCCTCCTTCCCCCGTGTTTCTCCTGCCCTTAGACCGGCCACTGTGTGAGGGGACTGGCCCAGCTTCCCATGGGATATCCCACAGCACCAAGAACCCCAGGCCCCCCGAGCTCCGGGCTACTGCAGTCCTGAGCCCTGTGTCATTGCACCTCCTGTCCCCTGCTCCCTGTTATTGTGCAGACCAGTGTTTTCCCAGGTGCTTCTGTTGGCTGTCTCTGCTTTTCTCAGGGGCATCAGAAGAAGCCTTGTGAGGCTGGAATGGGGATGAAAAACCAGACAGGCCCAGAATGGGCAACTTGGACCGTTGGCGGACTTGGCTCCTTTTCAGGCCCTGGAGGAATAAGCTGTTTTTGAGTTGAACTGAGGCCAGGGGCCCTTTGATTTATATTGAGGTGGAAGCTGCCTGGGCAGGCAGAGATAATGAAGGTGTGAGCTGGGGGCCTGCTGAAGACGGGATGGGGAAGGCTGCGAGGAAAAGCTCATCCCTCCGTGCCTTTTGGCTGTGCTAGTCTGCAGACCAGAGCATGACTTCATGAGATACTCCAACCTATGCAGGGCTATGAATCTAGTCCTTGAAGCCATTGACGGCCCTCTGTGGGCACCTACAAAAGACCTGGGAGTTCTGAGCCGAATGGCTGTGGAGGAGAGGAAAGAGAAGAATAAGGTAGGGATGAGCGGTGGAGACAGAGAGAAGAGGAAATGCCCTGACTATAGACCTTCCGTCCTCCCATCCCCCCACCCACCCTTCCACCACACACCCACACACCCATCCCCCTAACCACCCCTCCACCCACTCATCCACACACCCATCCCCCTACCCATCCTTCCACTACACATCCACACACCCATCCCCTCACCCATCCATCCACCCACACACCCATTCCCCTACCCACCCATCCACCCACACATCCACACACCCATCCCCCCACCCATCCTTCCACTACACATCCACACACCCATCCCCTCACCCATCCATCCACCCACACACCCATTCCCCTACCCACCCATCCACCCACACATCCACCCACCCATCCCCCTACCCATCCTTCCACTACACATCCACACACCCATCCCCTCACCCATCCATCCACCCACACACCCATTCCCCTACCCACCCATCCACCCACACATCCACCCACCCATCCCCCTACCCATCCATCCACCCACACATCCACACACCCATCCCCCCACCCATCCACCCACCCACCCACCCATCCATCCATCCATCCATCCAACCACCAATCGACCCAGCCTCCCATTCATTCACCCGTCCATCCATTCACCCTCTTCACCCATCTGTCCCCCACCTACACATTTTTCATTGACCACTACTATGTTCTAGCCATTTCCATCCAGGTCCCACTTTCTAAGTGTAGCCCCCAGTAGGCCAACCACCCCCTCACTATTTTCTGATTTCTTTTTGCACTCACAGCCTGATCATGACCCTTGGCCCTTGCAAACCCTCCTTACCATTTGCTTATACTTCTACTTGTTTCTCTTTGTGACCCACTCAGATCGTTAGGCCCTTCACTCAGTCATGTTGCTTCTCATCACTTGCAACGCTTAGAGCTCTCCTTGAGGAGTTGCTTGAAGCACCTTTGGTGGGTTGAGATTGGGATTGACTGGCATCTGTCTAGAATGGTTGAGGGGGGAAGGGAGTTCACACTGGTGAGCACCTGCCAAGTGCCCGGGTGGGTAGGGGAGTGGGCGTCAGTACAGAGCTTGGTGCTGTAGAAAGAGCCCATGTTTTGGAGCCAGGCAAGGGTGGGATCGAGTCCTGGGACTGGTGACCTTGGATAAGTCACTTAACCTCCTGAGGTTCAGTGTCCTTACTTGTCAAGAAACAAGATTTAAACAAACCTGTGCTGCTGCATGTGCATGCAGGCACTGCCCATGGTCCTGGCACCTGATTGGTGGGTGCTGCCTCCTCCCCCACACCATGTCCCCAGACTCAGAGACTGCTCAAGGCCTCCTGTGACAGCCCCGTTCTGCACCCTGTGGAGTTGGAATGGGCAGAGTCCTGAGGACACAGGACTCCTGGGCCAGGATCAAGCAGTGGACATTGGTACCCTCTGACTTCTGCCCACTGCACTCCAGCTCCACCCTTGTCTGGTCACATCCCTCCACATTCGCTCTTGGGCCTTGTAATTCCCTCCCCCGCACCACCACCACCAGGCGGAACGGGCAGAGAAACTGCAGAGCTGCTGGAGGCCAGGCCCGATGCTCTGAGTCAGCTGGTGCCTTGCTGTGGGCTCTTAGACTCGGGCCCTCTGTGCAGCCCAGTGGCCAGTGGGTTGGTTCACGATACCTGGGAAGTGGCGGAGGTGAGCTGGGAGTGAGAAGGCACTAAAAGGTGAGGGCGGGAGGCCCAGCTCTGGGGAAGGCACACAGTGCCAGGGGCACAGGCACTTAATCATCTGAATTCCCTCTGCCCCTCCCCACTCTGTTTATTACCTATTAAATAATTATCTCATTTGGAAAGTGTTTCTTAATGTAGGGCAGGCTCCACCCCGAGGCACAGGTTTTGCAATGGATTGTCTCCTGTGTGTTCCAGGCTCGGGCAGGACTGGAGCGTGCTTGCCCGGCTGTGCCTCTGCACCGGGCTCAGGCTTGAGCCAGGCTCTGCCAAGGCACAGCCAAGTGGGGCGTCGACTCCCCGCGCCTCAGGATGTCCTGGCTAATGGCTTCATTACAGGGATGTTCTTGTCAGGCTTCTGAAGGGGATGGCTCCAGGCTGGGCCTCCCAAGTTACTTGGTATTTTCTGGGACCAAACATCTGGCAGCTTCAGAGATGGGAGGAGCCTTTGTCCTTTTTATAGGTGAGGCCACTCAGGCCTCAGGGCGTCAGGGGTCACGCTGAGGTCAGACATTGAGGTGGCTATGAAAGCAGAAGCCCAGGCCTCCTGCCTGGGAGCACTCTGTCTTCCTCCTTCCTTTGTCTTGAATGTCGTTGGCACCTAAATATGGCCCTTCCTTCCACTCCGGTAGGAAGGGGCTACTTCCTGCAACCAGAGCCGGGGCGCTGTGCTGGATGAATGAATGAGTGATGAATGAGGCAGCTAAGCCTCACAACAACCCCATAGATTATCCCCTTTCTTGTTACTAAAAAGTCATACGTACTTTTCAGAGCATGTGCAAACAGTACTGAAGCACATGCAGAAATGCAGCGCCCCCACCCCCACCCCCCGCCACCCCGGCCTGTCTGCTCCACCGGTCATTGCAGAGGCCAGGCAGGCACGCGCGCTCCCCCAGCTGCCGTGTGGAGGGCTGACTGGGTGGACCAGAGAGGTGTGGCCAGTATTACTAGGGTCCTCCAGACAGGAGGCAGTGGTAAAGGACCAAGGCCGTGTCCAGACTCATCTGATCCATAGCTGAGAGTGAGGCTGAGGGCATGGCTTGGGTCCCGTGTGAACGTTGGCCCTTCGTGTCTCCCCTTGCGTGGCCTGGGTCCTGTTACAGCACAACGGGCCAGTCCTCTTTGCTGCGCCTTCATTGTGGTCCCTGCGGTTCACTCTTGAGCGCTGGCCCAGGCCCTGGAGCTGCCTGCGCTCAGTACCCTTTAGAGAAGCTCGGAGTCTCCCTCGGGCCAGGCCCACTGTCAGGACTCTGGGGGCGGAACTCAGCAGCGGTCACGTGACCTGGAGCGATCAGGAGGCGCTCTGGAGAAGTGCCCAGCATGCGGGATGAATGGTCAGGGATGAATGTGGAGGAACCTGGGGTGGGCGTTTTGGCAGCTGCCCCGGTGGGTCAAGGACGCAGCTGCCCTGGTGGGTCAAGAGCCTGCGTAACTGGCTTACCTGGGGGAGGGTCCTGTGCGAGGGGCAAACCCAGGCAGGGCTCATGGTGGGAACTGGCCTGCTCCTTTGTTACTAGGGCGTTGGCGAGGGTTCTGGAGCAGTGGAGGGCGGCACCGGTGCCAGACGTGGGGATGAGAAAGGCATTAGGCTCCGTTACTCAGTTCCTGAGGCCCCAGATGAATTGCTCCTCTTCCAGTCCTGTAGGGGTTAGCGTCCCTACCTGCAGGACTGTCGTGAAAATCCACGCTGATTCATTGTGGCCCCAAGGCAGTGTCCACAGGCGGGAGTGTCCAGTGATGTGCTGGTGATGACACTGATGGAAATGACAGTGACCAAGGCCGTGTGCTGGATTTCTGGGCTCTTAAAGTCTTGGGCCACCAAGACCAAGGCCCCCAGTAATGACAGCTGTCATTTATGGTGCCACGGTAGCGTGATGGGCGATGAGTTAAAGCTCGGAATTCATCTTCTCTGCACGGGGGCTTTGTCACCCATGGTGCAAAAGCGGAGCCTGAGGCTCCTGGTGGCCTCACCAACACACAGCCTGTGAGGGACGCGGCCTGAATGCCATCCGGGGCTGCCTGTGTCCCTCGGCTCCTCTCTCCAGGCTCCAAGGCTGCCTGTAAAACACCACAGTGGGCGGAAGGCTTGCATGTAGCAGATGCCGCAGTGAGTGTAAAACACAGAATGGACGGCCAGCCCCAGAAGCAGGCTGGGGGCTTCCCGGGGGGCCTCTGGGGCTTTCTCCTGGTCCTGGTCGCAGTGCGATTCAGCTCTAGGTGAGAGGAGCTGAGAGGGGGTCCCAGTGCCAGGCCCACGGGCTGCGGCCACCACCCTGTAGCCACCCAGGCTCCTGTCCAGTCCTTTCGCTCACCGATATGCTTTTTAAGACAAAAAGGCAGTCAGGTGGTTCAGTTCCCAAGTCTGGCCAGATCTCGGCCTCTTGGGGACGCGGACATGGTGGCTTTCCAATGCCGTGGCAGGATTAGCCCTCACCCCCCCCCCCCCAAACTCTGCTGCCTCACTGACCTTGGGGGACCTGGGCCAGCTGAGCTCAGCCCCTTTCTTAATGGAGATGAAAAAGGCATAACCCGCGGGCCCTGCGTTGCCCACCCTGCAAAGGTAACTTGCCTGCTTGCCGGTAAGAGCCAAGATGTCACTCACTGGCCTGTCCACCCCACAGACTGATCGCCACGGGCAACACAGAGGAACTGCAGAAGGACCGTGTCTGCGGCCCAGCAGCTCAGAGGATTTCAATGAGATGATCGCTTGTCATTTTTTATTAATGTGCGAGTGCCTGATTCATTATACATCTGAGGGGTGAGCCACCCAGCTGGGGAGGAGGATGCGGAGACGTGTGTCCGCCACAGAAGGCGTGATGTGGCCCCATGTGCACGTCTTTTCTCCCTCTTTCTCCCTGAAGTAAACAAGTAAGGAAAGGTGCCCGTCTCCGGCCGGCAAGGCTCTAGTGAGCGGCTGGGAGATGGCACAGGGGAGGTGGCCCAGTGGCCGGACGCTCTCTCAGCCCTGCACTGCAGCGCCGGGGAGTTGGCTGTGGCTGCTCTTCCTGTTCCCTGCGCATCTCTTGCTCACCCCTGTGCCTTGGGGGGTGAGCAGGGGGAAGCCAGGCCCCCGAGTCTGGGACTCCAGGTGAAGGGAAGTCACAGAGTGGTCTGTGCAGGAGGCCTCCGAGGTGACCTGGAATGAACTTCGGGGGAGCTCTGGCCCCAAAGGCATTTACTGAATGTCTGTGGCATGAACAAATGCCTACATAGCGGATTCCTCCTGACAGAAGGGCATGATTTACCTGCCCCTCTGCCAGTGGGTGCCGGGCCTTGTGCAGGGTGCTGGGGGCCAGGCAGTCCCTGCTCTCTGTCCTGCCACCGGCTGGCTGTGGGATTTCAGGCACTCCTGTTTCCTCACCTGTGTGCTGAGCATTTCTGCCCATCTGCCCCCCCCCCTGCCCGTGGGGTGACTTGACAAGAGCTGCGGGACCCAGAAGCCCTTTGCAGCCGAGATGGGCCCACCGTGAGCACTTCCCGTGCAGGTGCGCCGGCCGAGGGCCCCTTGCCTGGCAGGTGGGGTCCAGCTCTTGCGTTCTCAGATCTTTCAGGAGCTGCACACTGTCATTCATCGTGGCTTCACTGGTGCCTGTGCTGAGCAGTCACCCCACGATTCTGGGTGAGTGCGGGGTTTTTAACAACCTGGGTGAAGTGTGAGGCTGGCCCTGGTTCAGAGAGGTCGGCAGCCGCAGGCCCCACTGGGGCTCTGAGGCACGTGGTAGATTGTTTGCGTTCTCTGGAGGCATGAAGTTGCAGCCTATGTCTCCCCTCTCCTCCCCACAGAGGACAGAGAGGATGCCTGGCCCGCAGTCGCCCGCAGTATGAACTGTGGGAGAGCTTCCCGAGGCAGCCGCGTGGCTGGCTGTCCGCTTGTGCCCCCTCCAGCTGTTCACCAGTGAGCCTCGGTGCTCAGGGGTGTTAACAGTACCTGCCTCTCGGGTGATGAGGCGATGGGAGTCCCACCGGAGGGCCTTCGACCTCATTACAGATGAGGAGCTCTTCCTGTCTCGGGCCAGCAGGCCACGGGAGAAGACTGGGTGCCCGTGGCGGGCTGAGAGGGGCCGTGTGAGACCCTGGGCGCACAGGTCTGCTTCGCAGTCCCCTGAGAGCTGTCAGGTCACTCTCCTGCACCGCCCAGCTGCCGTCCTCCCACCAGCTCCCACACTGACCCCGGCCCAGGGCCGCCCCCCTCACCCTGAGATGCAAAGCCATCTCTGCTTTTATGAGCTTCTGCTTTGCTTCAGGAGCACAGTCTCTCAGGCGTCCTCAAACTATGGCCCGTGGGCCACATGCGGGTGGTTTTGCCGTCTTGTTTTTTTACTTCAAAATAAGATATGTGCAGTGTGCATAGGAATTTGTTCATAGTTTTTTTTAAACTATAGTCCGGCCCTCCAACGGTCTGAGGGACAGTGAACTGGCCCCTGTTTAAGAAGTTTGAGGACCCCCTGCTCTATCTGTTTCAATCAAATGCTCAATGGCTTTAGTCTGCTTAATTACTAGCCTTGTATTTTTAAGATAAAAGTTTTCACTGCAAATATGCACCAGCTCAGCCACATTGTGGTTCCCTGGGCTGTTGCGGGCTCACCTGGAAACCTACCCAGTTCTCTATGGGAAAGGTGTACTCGAGTTCCAAATCATTGATTTGCAAAATGCTGAACTTTAAGAACAGGGCTCATTTGTAAGTGGGAACAGCCTGCAGTCAGAATAAAATACAGGGTCTGCTGCGATACGTCCCTTGAAGGCACACAGAAGCCAGGCAGGCCCAGCCTGGGAGGCCACGCTCAGAGGACCTGGAGTTAGGAGGGCCCAGGAGGGCCATGGCAGGAGAGAGGGTGCGTGCCAGGCCTGCAGGCACATTAGGGCAGTGAAAAGGCCAGTTTGGGGGCGACTGGCGAAGTAGACAGGTGTCCAAGGGTGGTCACTAGATTTGGATGTCATCTACGGGGCCATGGTGGAGCCAGGGTTGTAGGGTGTGGAGGGAGCCCACTGGAGGGGGCTCCGGGAGCGGGGAGTGGGGGCGGGAGGCCAGTTGGACACCCTGGTGGGCTGCCGGGGTCCTTCTATCCAGGAGCTGCTTCTGGGGTGGGCATGGCCCTGGTGGGCGGGGGGAGGGGCTGCCACCATGGCTTTGTTGCCAGGCTGTGTCTGTTTTCACCGCTCCCTCTGGCACAGGTGGGCCTGTGGGTGCTGCCCTGTGCGACCCGGTGTGTCTGAATGTGAGAGCTGGGGGCTGGGCTTCCTGGCAGTCTTCGCCCTGTCTAACCGAGAAGGTCGTTAGGCTAGCATGGCACTTGCTCCCTCTGGGTCACTTGTAAGTCACGGGGGTTTCTCTAAAGCCCCCTGCACCGTGGCTGCCTATGGAGGGCCTGAACGGGGTCGGGTGGGAGCGGCTGTCTCTGGAGGCGGCTGTGGGGCCCAGGAAGCAGCCGGTTATGGGTGGCAGCCAGCGTTGGGGTTGGCCAGGGCAGGCTCCTCCATCTCAGCGCTGCCTCCTGGGCTGAGCGTTCCCTGAGGAGGCCCAGGGCAAGGAAGGGTGAAGACATCGGGACCGCCACCTCGCTGCTGTCAGGGAGCAGTGTGACGTGGGGTTGGGCGGTGGGGAGGGTTGGAAGAAGGCAGCTTGAGCTCCTAGAATGCTTGAAAGTGTGGTTATGGTGCCTGCGGAGGTCCCAGAGTGGCCACATGCCCTGAGCTGAGAAGAATCTCACTAGCTGAGCTCCCAGCAGGCTAACAGCTGGGAGGCCAGCTCTTAACTGTGCGGATTGGCCCCGCCCCTGCCCCAGCCCCAACCCCCCCACCCCCAGCACCCCAGCCGGAAGGATCAGGATTCTGAACTGTAGGAGCTCCTTGGCATCCTCGCCCCCAGGGAGGAGGTGTCCATTCTGGGAGGCGGTTCCTGCAGGACAGGGACGGAGGCTCTGTTCCCTGTTCCGCCAGCCTCCCTGGCTTTGCGTCCCCTGAGGCCGCGGCAAAGTGGGGGTCGCTTCCTTTGTTTGCTTTCTGTGGGCTTTGCGGTGCCATCTGAGCAGCGCCACCCAGGAGGGGTCTGCTTTCCTTTCTGCTGACCAGGAGGTTTGGGGATGAGCTCTGCGTCATTGACCGAGACAGCCCGCTGACCCTTTGCAACTCCCTGAGCGCGTCTGGTTTGGCCATCTCCGCCCCTCCCGGCCCAGGAAGCGCCTTGACTCCGGGCAGGGCCCCTGCTTGGAGGGTGGTGGCCGTGTCAGGCCTGGGCAGGGCTGGCCGGGGCTGCAGAGCTGGGCGCCGCCGGGGCCGCTCATGCAGTCCCTTTTGGGTGTGGGGCCCGCTGTGGGCTCCGCACGTGGCATGTGGGGGCGGGTGGGGGCGGCGTGGGGTCAGCAGGCCTGGCAGACCTCACCCGGAAGATCCACCCGCCACAGGGATCTGTGAGCCGCAGACGGGAGGTTCCAACCTTCCGTCTGATGGGAACTCCGTGTCCCAGGACTTGCCACGTCTCCCTCCCGTGGAAGGGAAAGGGACAGGACAGGTAGGCAGTGGCTCTCCCACAGCCTGAAAAGGATCCCACATTCAAAAATCTGAAACTCAGTGAGATTTCAGCAGGCTGGGGTGGGGTCCGAAGGTCCTGGCTCCGAACGTCCCTGAGGAGCGGCAGAGGGCCAGAGGGCCTTCCAGAGGAGGGGACAGTGGCCTGGAGGCCAGTCACCCTCCCACCTGGGTCTCAGTTTCCCCTCCTTACCCAGCAAGCCTCTGGTCCAGATGGCCCCTAAGGTCCCACCCAGCTCGCTCTCCCTGTCTTGGGGTTGCAGAGCCGTGAGCTTGAGGCGCCAGGCCACCCAAGCTCGGGCCTTTCCCTGCACAGCCCCTGACCTTGGAGGACAAGCCTGGGGCCTCTCCCAGCCGGAAGGGTTCGCGGGGCTCCCAGCCTGGGAAAGGCACCCGCCCACTGGAGCACACCCCAGCAGCACCAGATCCCTCAAGTCAAGCCAGCCTGTGCTCCTAAACCCTCCCCTGCCATAAATCATCCCTGCAGCCCCGCCTCCCTCCCAGCGGCCACTTGATGTTCCCTCCTGCTGCTCCATCCAGGGGCTCCCGCTGAGGCCTCTGGGCCGGCAGTGCCCTCCCAGCCCCGCGCCCCTCCAGGCGGCATCCCTCCTCCCTCCTGGTCATTGGGGTAAGTTAAAGGAGAAGGGCAGCTTTTCTGCAACTCTTCAAGTGGCAACCGGAGGCTGCGCCTGTCCACAGGGGCCTAGTCTGCTGCTTTCTTCCCCTTCCCTGCGAGTCTGTGGCTGAGAGCTTGGAGCCAGGAGAAGAAGTAGCACAAAGCAGGGGCCCTGGTGGGAAGGGGCGGGGGAGGAGGCGCGGGAGGGAGCAGAGCTGGGCCACTGAGGACTGGAGAGGAGGAGAGAGGGACTGGGGCAGGGGAGGAGGCCCTGAAGAGAAAACAGTGAGAAAGAAGTTCAGAGACTCCAGCTTCGCAATGGGGATGGGCGAGGCTGCCAGGAGGGGGTGGTAGGAAAATTAACATCCTCAAGCCTAGGATTGCTTTCCTGCTCCCCCCTCCCAAGCCCCTCAAACTCCGGGTGCAGCCGGAACTTTGAACCAGGAGTGTCTTCTGAGATCTGGCAAAGCTGAGCTTCTGAGGCTCCGTCTTCGCACTCCGATTCCCCGTGGTCCAGCAGCCAGGAACCAGACGGGAATCTTTATTGTCTGCTGAGCTGAGCAGCTCTGAGCTGCTTAGAAAACCATGTGTGTAACACGGAGCTTCCCTGGGGAAGATGCTGTTTTCGCATGAGGAATAAATTTGGGGAAAGTTGAGGTTAGGAGAGAAGGAAACAAAGTCGTATCCAAAAAGAATGTTCTAGAGGCTCAGCAAAATCTAGAAGACACTTTCATCATTCCTTTTAAAAAAAAATAATTTTATTGATTTCAGATAGAGGAAGGGAGAGGAAGAGACAGAGACAGAAACATCAATGATGAGAGAGAACCATTGATGAGCTGCCTCCTGCACGCCCCACACTGGGGATGGAGCCTACAACCCGGGCCTGTGCCCTGACCGGGAATCGGGCCATGACCTCCTGGTTCATAGGTCGACGCTCAACCACTGAGCCTCACCGGCCGGGCCTTATCATTCCTTCTCTTTTTGATTGTCCCTCCTTTGGGCTTACTAAAAGCACCCGGGAAAGAGGACCCCAGGGGTCCTAACGGTGGGGGGACTTGTTCCAGTGGGCGGTGCGGGTTGCTGCCCCAAGACCTGCCACCTGCTCCCTGCCACAGAGGAACGCCCCCCTCGGACGCACAGGCAGCCCCTGGCCTGGTTTGGGCCGTCTCCTGGGACCTGTATTTTCCCCTTTGTCGGTTGGAAACAAAGTTAGGGGAGAAGGTGAGGTCTCCCTGGCGCTGCCTTCAGGGAAATGGTGACAGCAGTGGTGTCCAGTCAGCGTGACAGCGCCCAGGAGGAGGGCTGGGAACCCGCAAGCGGCAGGGAAGCAGGGGCTGCAGCGGGAGAGACCTTCCGTGGGACAGGCAGGCGTTCCCGCAGGGCCAGCGTGTCCGCATCCCTCGGGGGACGAGCTCGTGTGCTTATGGGAGACCCACTGCCCCTGGGACGAGAGCCCGCGGAGACAGAGGAGCCTGCCTGACGGACGTGGGAGGCCGTGAAGTGGGGCCCGGTCCTCGGAGCAGTGGGAAGGACAGGGCCCACCAGGTGGCTGTGTGGGGACTTCCCTCTAGTTGCCCTGTTGAGACAGGACCGACGGGTAAGAGCAGACGGCCACGGACTGTGACAGATGGGAGAGGTGGGAGTGGCCTGGCTGGAGGGGGCAGCCAGGGAGATCCCCCTCTGTCCGGCTGCGGGAGCTGGGGGACGTGGTCAGGGCTGGCCCGGGGGGACGGTGCCCAGCGTTTGAGTACAGAGTGCCATTTGGTATAATGGACACAGCTCAATCATGGCCATTTGTGTTTTTTTAACAAATCATGATCCCCACCTTCCAAACAATTTAGTTCTTTTTTCTAGCCGGCCCCATCACAAACTTTCGAAGCATGAAATGAATTTCCCTGGCCCCCGCCAATAGGATCCTTCCCTAGATAATGGATTCTATGAAATGGCTATAATCCTCCCGAGTAATGAGCGAAAGCTACACTCTCCAGTTGGGCCCAGCATTCCTCTTCCTGATTTATGATATATTGGTTAAAATAGTAAACTGATAGCAGTTGCGAAATGGTCATCAATCACCAGGCAGGGCTGCTCACCCCGTAGAAAGGTTTCTAGAAGTGCGATGCCAGGAGCCAGCAGAGGCACAGCTTCGCCATCGGAAGGCAGAAGGCGCCGGTGAAATCCGATCTGCGTGTGGTGCTTTGCAGTCAGGAATGGAGTGGCCGAGGAAGGAAGGAGACGCCAGCCAGCTCGTTCTCAACGCTCCAGGGGCACCTCTCCTCCCCACACCGCGGGGCACACGGCTCTCTCTCCTTGCTTTAGTGTTCTCTTCTCTTTCTGGACAGTTTTGGATAATTTCGCAGATCCTAAGACATGTAAGCATGTTGGGCTATAACGTGTAGTGTGAGTTTTAGAGCAAAGTCTATCGACAGTGTGAGTGGAATCTGTGTCTGAGCTGGGCTTGGAGTGCAAGGCCACCCGCAGTGGTGGGTGCTGGAGAGGCTAACACCCGTGGGAAGAACCGGGTTTCGGCAGTTTTCACGGAATGGCCTCCGTCTCAGTGAGAGGTGTCGTGGCTGTAGATTACTTGTATCATCAACTGACTGAATGGAGGGAAACTCTCGTGACTGTGTGTAGTGAGTCCTGTGAGGGCAGTGATTTGGCCCGGGTCTCAAAGGGAATTGGTGAAAGTGATTTGCAACGACGACACCAAAACTTGGACTTCACAGGTGGCATTGACCCCCACCTGTGCCAGCTCAGTCGTCATTGGAGGGCAGGTGCAGGGTCGACAGCTTTGATACCTGTGGCCAGAGTGTGCGGGTGCCTCTGCCCCTCCAGCAACTCAGCTGCTGAGCTGACCCACTGACCCTTGATTCCAACAAGTGGCCGTACCACATGCCAGCTCCAGACCCAGCTGCAGGTCCAGATCCTGCTGGAGAGCAGCCCCAGGTCCCGGGAGGAGCCCAGTGCCTGCCCCCCGGGGCGAGGGTACGATTACTGTCCCTGCCATCGCAGGCGTGTGGTTGCCCACAGGTCATACAGCTGCCTTGACCTCATCTTCCTCCTCTGTGTCCCCTGCTGTGGAGTCTGGTGGGCAGGCATGCAGCAGTAGCTCCACCCCACGCCCACCTCTCAGGTCAGTGAGCAGCCGGGGCTGCTGGGAACGCCAAGTCTGACAAGAGGTGGAAGAAAAGGCAGGGGCTGCCTGGGATTTTGGACACAGTTGTCAACCCCTGTCCTTGAGGCCAGGGTTCCCAGACTGAGGAAGCCAAATCTGGGACTTGGAGACGTGGATTGGAAAGCATGAGGCCCGGCTGCAGCAGTCACGGACTAGCGGGAGGACAGGCGGTCCTGCCTCAGCCGCCCTCCCCCAGACCAGGCCTCGGGCAGCCCGCGCTCCCAGCGCCCTTCGGAGCCTTCCTTATCCCGAGGTCCTGCCTTTCTTCTCAAAGTTAGAGTGCCCTGCCCTGGGTAGGGCGTGGTGGGTGTGTCCTGAGTGTTTGCTCCGGGATGCACAGGGAGTGGTCTGGCTCCTTGGCAACGGGGCGCTACTTTAACTCCCGGATCCCAGCAGAGTCAGGGCCGGGGCGAGCCCGCACACGCCCAGGCTGCCCCCACGGTCCCTCTCCCTGTTGCCTCTCTGTGCTGACACCCACCAGGACGGAAACTTTTCTCTCCTGTGCACCTGGGCTGTCAGAAGGTGAGGGCTGATCACGGCCGATCGTGCTCCTATAGGTGCAGGTTTGCAAAGGACGTCTTTTGTTCTCGTTAGAGTAGCTAACCTCTAAATCTATTTAATGCCCCTTCCCTGGTTGTCCATCATTATGACACATGATTTTCCAAAGGATTTACTATTAGTTAGCAGCACAGGGCTTTCTCCCTGGGGTAGCAGCTACTTGCAGTGAAGAAAATGCATGTTCAATGTAGCAATTTGTCTTTTTTTTATATATTATAAGAGTAAATGAGTTATTGTTGGAGACTTCAATATTATTGCAAATTAGGTGCTGCACACGGAGCTGGGCCCATTTATTATGTTTCTCGACTCCCACAGCAAGCACACCAACCCATCCACGAATCAGTTGAGTTCCAGCCTTTCCCAGGGCGTGCACGGGGGGACACGCAGGGTCTGGCCACGACATATGGGAAGCCGCCTGCACAGGCAGGACGGGGAGCACAAACTTTGTCCTTGTGCCCGGCGGTCGGTGGTGGGCGGCTGATGGCTGGGGTCCTCAGGCTGGAGGTGGCGGCAGCTGTGTGACCACAGGCTGTGACTCCCCCTCCCCCCATGATCTGTTCCACGCCCACATTGTGGTCCAGGAGTTGAGGCTGGAGATCTGTGCCCAGCGTAGCTCCTCAGCCATGACCTCGTGTCCAAGGTGCTGGCAATCCCAGCCACAGGCCGGTTGGCTTCTGATTTGGAGTGAGCCTGAGAGAGGGTTGGTGTCTGGGCCCCACTGAGGTTCTGTCTGTCAGTCACCTGCCAGTCCAGGGGTGGACATGGGATGCAGGATGCGTGTAAGAGGGTTGGGTTCTTATCCACCAGGGATGAGATGGCGTCCCCACGGCAGAGTGAGCGGGCCGGGTGTGGTCAGTGCCAGGGAGGGATGGGCAGGGGCCTTGGTACCCAGCCACTCCCCGAGACCCAGGGCCTGCAGGGAAGGCCACCGGGTTTAGTGCTCAGGGACAAGGCTTCTGGTGACCGAGCAGTCCAGATTGCCGTCCTGGTTCTGTGCCACCTCCCGTTTGCATGGCCGTGGACGGGGTGCTCAGCCTTGCCCTGACCTGCAGCCTTCAGTTTCTCTCCTGTAAAGTGAGGCTGATAACCCACAGGTATCACGGGATTAAATAAGCCGCATCCCTGAAGCGCTCAGCACAGAGCCGACTCTCCCCTCCCTCCCCCTCCCCCGCCTCTCTCTGCCACAGTTTTACAAAAGTGAGGTCCTTGTCTCTGCTCCTTGGTAACCTTCCTCCTGCCCCCTTAAGCCCTTAGTCAGGGAGGCTCTGCAGCTGCAGCTCTCAAGCCTTTCAGTCCCAGGAACTCCTTCACGTGCTTAGCACTTCTTGAGACCTGATGTTTTTTGGAGGGATTATACCTGTTGATCCATTTACCATTTTAGAAGTTGTAACTGAGAGATTTAAAAGGTATTTTAAACTCACTTAAAAGTAATAGTAATAAACCCACTGCATGTTAATGAAAACAAACCATTTTTTTAAAAAAATTAGGAGACTGGCATTGCTCCGCTCTCACCCCTTGCGCCTGCCCCGGCAGAAGGCAGCCTCGCAGGCCTTTCTCGTCGGATCTGCTCCTCGGGACCTCTGCGGCCCCCTGGACACTCGGGAGAGATCAGCAGTGAAAAGACAAACAGCCTCTGAGTTTACAGGTCGCTTTGACTTTCTGGATCCCACAAAAGGATGCTGGGATCTCCGGGGTCCTCAGACAGCACGCGGTCTCCTTTTTAATGCCTACAGGGCGTTTTTGACCTTCCTGCCGGAGGCGGGGCCTGAGTGCCCCTCCAGGGCCAGCGGCTCTCTGAGCCCCTCATCTGAGCACGTGTGCAGCCTCTCCCTCCCATTGTGTGCAGCGGGGCCCACGCACATCTCGCTTGTTTGCAGGGTGTGACCATTTTTGTGCCTCCTCACAGGCACTGTGGGGTAGAGCCCCGGGTTTGTCCAGGTCACACCGACCACTGTGTGGAGGCTGCTCCGGGAGGGAGCTGTTGACCCAAGCTCTGGGGGGCCCACTGCCTGCAGACCGTGAGCACCGGGGAAGCACCAGCTCCCGGCTGTCCTCATTTCGGAGGCTCCCAGCCCAGCTGTGACGGCACCCGTGCCTCCTTCCCAGAGCCGCCCGTCTGGCCGCAGAGCCTGGTTCGTGAGGGCTCCGTGGGTGGGTCTGTGCAAGAGCCGCTGTTTGCCTTGACTTTGGCCCGATTTCTCGACTGGCTGGCCAGCTCTTTTCAAAACTTGGCTGGGTGTTTCCAAACTTTATTTTTTCAAAGACAAAAATTCCTGGGCCTGTAGCAAGGAAAAAGAAACGTTATGATCATAACCGTAAGAGCCAGTCGCCAAAGGGGAATAGTGAGCGTTTGGAAACACCGAACGTCATCAGACACAGCACAGCCCCCGGCAGGAGAAAGGCTCATGGTGGGCAGGGACCGCGGTCCCTGACGTGTGTGTGTGTGTGTGTGTGTGTGTGTGTGTGTGTGTGTGCCCCCGACGTGTGTGCCGCGCGGCTTGCTGACTTCTCCCTGCGTCAGCGTTTGGGGAAAGACGGATGTGCGGGAAGCGGCCTCGCTCCTGTCTGTGTGAGCGCCCACGTTGAACATCTGCAGTGGCATCGATCATCTATGACCTGTAGCATTTGCACTTGTTGTTTATGTCTCTCGGCTGCATTGTTTTCTCGGGGCTGAAATACAGCACACTAATGAGGTGTCTCTGCTCAGGAGGGCGCGGCGGCTCCGAAAGACGCCCGGCAGCAGCTGACTAGTTTGTCAACAGTTGCACACGGTGGCAGCTGCCGTCCCTGCGAAGAAGGAGTGGAGATGCTGGAGGAGCGCAGCTGGGAGCTGGGGCTTGGGTGCCCGGGGAGGAAGGCCGGGCCTGGAGGTGACTATCCAGGCATATTTGTTTCTAGGACTGGGCCAGTCATCGCTCGGCGGAATGTGGCTTAGCGGTGACAGGCAGTCCCGGGTGTGGGTCCTAACTTCCCCACTTTCAGCCTTAAGCTCTGCTCTGGAACTGTGTCCTCCATGAAGTGGGAGGTGACACCGCGGTGGCAGGTGTTAGGAGATTTGGCAGTGGCCTGGGGTCTGTGCTAGCTAAGTGGCTGCAGGGTGGTGCCTGTGTCCGGCACGGGTGGCTAAGTGCACGCCGGCTGCCCTCCTGCGCTGGGTCCTGGGGACCGCACATAGCGCCCTGTCAGCACGCGGTGTGTGAGCAGAGTGGAGGCCGATGCACCGTGTCACCTGCCTGCAGGCCCTGACACACCCAGTGTGGGCCCAGGAGCCAGGAGAAGGGGACCAACTCTCCAGGGGAAGCAGGAGGAATGAGCTCAGGCTGGTGTCTTAGCGAGGGAGCCATGCCCTGGGCGGGAGGGGCGGAGACTCAGAGGCGGGCGCACAGGGGGAAGGAGCTAAAGGAGCAAAGTTCTTTGGTGGGGACGTGGGCCGGTGGACAAGGGGCTGGGCTTGGGAGGAATTTGAAACGGGTTTCTAAGAGAGCATTTTCTGGACTAGAAGCGATGGGATAGATGCAGCATGTCCCGCTCGTAGCAGCGTCAGCAATTCTGACAGCTGTCCCCGTGTGTGGACTGCTGGGGTAGCCCAGGCCGTCGGCGGGCACCTCCTCTCGTCTATTCCTCACACCGCCCAGCCCTACAGCCGGTGTGCTGTCCCCTGTCAGTCCTGTGCCATCAGCCACGACCCAGCTTCTAGGAGTATCCTAATGAATGCTCCAAGCTGAGGATAAAATGTACCCGGAAGAGAAAACCCGAAAGAGCCAGGACTGTTTGTAGGCGAGGACGGTGGTGGGAGGGGGGTCTGCCTCGCCAGGACTGCGCCATATTCTAAAGCTGTAGGGTGACAGCAGAGCCTCGGGCAGAGTGCGGGGCCCAGAGAGAGGGGGCCCAGCTGGGAGCTAGCTTGCAGCAGGATGGCTGTTCACCTCGTAGAGAAGGATGGACAGTCAGTAGGCACCATAAAGACAGTGGGTTATAGGGACAAAAAGTTAAATCCACGCCTCATTTCTCTGCAAACATACATTGAAAGTGGATTCAAGAACTGAATTTTTGAAAATCCAACTTAGGAAAGGGGACTCATTCACCGGCACTTGGACTGCCTTGGGGAGCCTGACACCAGCCCCGATGTGAAAGCCGCCAGGAAGAGCTGCATGCACTGGACCACAGCACAACCGCATCCTCTCTTCTGACCTTCTTATTATGAAAAATTTAAACTATTCGACAGAGGTTGTTGGCAGCCTCTGCCTCGTCTGGTTTTGATGCACCTCAAAGTGGACTGCAGACATCAGGAAGAGTGTGAATTTTTCTTTGAAAAAGATGCTGTCAACCCAGGGAAGACCGTGACAGGCTGGGTGGTGGCATCTTCCCCCCACGTGTAACAGAGCTGAAGAACTGACCTTGGCGAAACAAAGGAAGAGAACGTCCAGTTTTTGACAACTGGATAAAATATATGCGTAGTCGATAAATAGAAGGAGAATTACAAATGTAATTTAAACGTAAGGGAAAACCCTCAACTTTCTTAGTCCTCGGGGAATGTACATCAGATTGGCAAAGACTTAAAAGTCAGCTCGTGTTTAACGAAGGCCAGGAGCAGTGGTAATGGGCTGCAGGGCATTTGGCCGCACATCACACGCATTTAGAACCCCCGGAGCCAGCAATGACCCTGCCCCAGCTCTGACGGGAGGAGCGGCTGCACGTGGACCGGATGAGCATGCGCAGAAAGGTCCCTTCTAGCATGGTTAATAACAAAAAATTGCAAACAACTTAAACAGTCCAGCGGCAGCTAAAAGTGAGTTAGATCTGTTCATTCTGACATGGGGTGATCTCTAGGAAACTTGTTCAATGAAGCGTGAATTACTTGTGCATTGAAGAGTACAGAAACTTAAAAAAATAAGAACCACCATTTATTGGATCTTTGCTATTCCAGGCTCTTTCCATCTATTATCGCTAGACTTCAGACTAAATCTATGCGGTACTATTATTCCCATTTTACAGATGAGGAAAGTGAGGTGAGGCTTGCTAGTATTCCATCCAAACTCTATCTGCCTCCAAAGCTGTTGCTCTTTCTGCAACACAATTGCTTTGTCCAGACACGAGAAAATGCTACCTGCACGTAGTAATGGCTCAGGAGACGTAATTCTTCCCCAACCCCAGTTTTGAGACGTTGTGATGCATTCAGATAGTATATCTAAAAGAATATACAGCTGCAGATGAGACACACCATTTGTGGCCAACTGGAAGAAGGCAGGGGAAATGTCGGGCAGTGTCCTGGGCAAAGTGGGGGTGATCCTGGGGCTGCGGGTCCTTCCCCGGGGCGGCCGCCAGTGATCGGATGCTCTCCTGCCTGTGCAAGAGCAGCGTTTATCCTTTAGAAATCAGGCTCCTCAGGGCAGTGCAGCGGAAGGCCACTCTCCCCGGTGTCCTGCTGAGCATGCTCTGACCTGAGGGGTCACCGAGCCCTGAATAGGGGCACAGCCACGTGTCCCCCGAAGCTTGCCAGTGCAGCCCGCTGCAAAGATCCGTGAGGTCAAATCTCACCTGTACTCCCTGGGTTTTTCCCTTTTGTTTCCCTTCCCTGAAGAGACAGATCCCCAAAATATTGCTAAGGTTTATGGGTATATTCTGTTCTAGGAGTTTTATGGTTTCTGGTCTTACATTTAGATCTTTTATACATTTTGAGTTTATTTTTGTATATGGTGTGAGAAAGCGGTCCAGTTTCATGTTTTGCATGTCCAGTTTTTTCCAACACCATTTACTGAAGAGACTGTCTTTACCCCGGTGTATATTTTTGCCTCCCGTGTTGTACATGATGGACCGTACAGGCGAGGGTTTATTTCTGGGATCTGTTCCATTGATCTGTGTCTGTGTTGATGCCAGTACCTGCTGTTTGGATTACCAGAGTCTTATAGTATAGTTTAATACAGGTAGTGTGATTCCTCCAACTTTGTTCTGCTTTCTCAAGACTGCTGAGGCTATTCGGAGTACATTTTAGGATTATTTGCTCTAGTTCTGTGAAAAATACTATTGGTATTTTGATAGGGATTGCATTGAATCTATAGTAGGGACATTTTAACGATATTTATTCTTCCTATCCATGAGCACATTATAAGTGTCCATAGATAGATGATTGGCTAAAGAAGATGTGTACATATATACAGTGGAATACTGCTTAACCATAAAGAAGAATAAAATCTTACCATTTGCGACAACATATGTGGACCTAGAGGGTTTATGTTTAATGAAATAAGTTAGACACTTATTTGTGGATCTAAAACACAAAATAAATGAACAAACAAAACAGGAACAAACACACGTACAAAGTGAGGGTCTCTAGATGGGAGGGGGTTTGGGGAGATGGGTGATAAAAGTGAAGGGATTTGGAAGTATAAATTGCCGGTTTTAAAAACAGTCATGTGATGTCAAGTACAGCCTAGAGGATATGGTCAATAATACTGTAATAACTATGTCTGGAGCCAGGTTGGTGCTGGACTTATTGGGGGGAATCACTTTGTAAGGTATATAAATGTCTAATCACTATGTTATATGCCTGAAACGGATATAATATTGTTTTCCAACTATAATTGGAAAATAAATTTTTTAAAAAATCTCATCTGCAAAGATACATGAGATCAAATCTCATCAGAAGGAACATTTTAAAATCCCTTCATGTGATTTAAATATTCTCCGGAGAAATGAGATGGGGTGACAGGCGGGAGGGAGCCGTCTTCTGCGGGTTCGCAGCTGGCTGGGGGGCTGGGTGAGGGACCCGGCGGCTACATGGCCGCGGTGGTGCCTTCTCCGGGTGGCCCTTCTCCACGGGCCTGTGTGCATGGGCCAGCAGGGAGGCGCTGACCCCGCTGAGCAGGCTCTGGAGGCACCTGAGGACAGGCGGGGGCGGCCCGTGTCGGGCAGTCACCGGACTCCCAGCCAGGCAGACTCCCTCAGCGGAGGCTTGTGCTTCAGGGCCCTGTGTGCCTGCTCCCTTCCGTGGCCTTGGCTTAATTGTAGATTCATTGTTGGGTCTTCTTCCTCTTAAAGACCCCCGTGAAACCTGGACCTGTCATTCACACAGTGGGCAGCAGCGTGTTGGAGGGCAAGAGGTCTGAGAAGGCCTGCTGTGCATGGCGTGTGGCCGGGGGGGGCTGGGCCAAGCTTGGGCCCTGGGTCTCAGGGGCTGCGTCTGCCCGAGGCTTGACCCTGGTGCCTCCTAATGTGACCATGTGGCTGCTTTCCCACAGGCCCAGGGCAGGAGGCTTGCTGCTGGCCACTCCAGCCCTGTGCAGGACCCTGCTGGCCACTTGCCACCCTACCATGTCAGTCTGAACTTCCTGAAACCAGGCTGCAGGCCCAGGGGACACATCCTGTGTCGCTTATTGGGGTCTGCAGGGCCTCACATGCAGATCTCGAGAAAGTTTTTAAATAAACTATTTTGATGAGGTATAAAATTGACCATGCATCCTTCAAAAATTAGAATAGAACACGCATACAGTAAGGTGCACGCATCTTAAATGTACAGCTTGGTGAAGTGTTATCGTTTGAACACATGTATGTAACCAGCACCCAGATTAAGAAGCAGACCGCGGCCAGCATCCCGGAGCCCGCGTGCCCACTCCCAGTCCCCTCCCCCGGCAGGCACGCTGCCTCTGATGGCGCCGCCTGGCTTCCGTTCTTTACAGCAGTGGGGTCGAGCAGTGTGTGCGCTTTTGCGTCTAGCTTCTGTCTTATTTTGGGCGGATTTGTTCATGTTGTTACATGTAGTTGTGGTTTGTTCATTCTCATTGTCGAATAGTATTGGTTCCCTGTTTGTGAGTGTGGCACCATATACTGACCTGCCCCAGTGTGGCGACCTCTGGGGCGGGTCGGTGCTGCCGGGGAACGTCCTGTGCAGGCTGGCGGAAACGTGTGTGCATTCCTGCCGGCACGTACCGGGGAGTGAGGCTGCCGGGCCTGAGGCATGCGTGCGGTCAGCTCTAATCAATGCTGCCAGTTGTCTAAAGTCCTATACCGGTCTCCCTGTTTTAATACTGGAATTTGCCATCAAAAGGCTACTTGTTTATTTTTTTTTTTAATTCTCCTACATTAACATCTAAGAAAAACTGTTCAGTTGAGATGGGTACATTGCCCTGTTTGCTGAGCCTAGGGTCCTGATGGGAAATGAAAGAATTGTGAACTCGGAAAAATAGACCTTGGGGAATAGTGGCCTCCCCGCTGACGCGCCTGTTTGTTCTGCCTCCAGCCAGATACTCGCTGTGGCCTCTCCCTCCTGCGGCCAGGCCAGAGAGAGATAGCACCCTCTCCCCTTCTGATGTTCCAGTCAAACGTATTAGTTACTTTTTATGGCTAATAATGGCTCTAACCAACGAAGACCATCGCTTTATGCAAATAATTAGGCGCAAGGAAAGCTGCATAAGCAGAATCATGGTGTCGTAAAGCCATGTTATAGTGTGTAAGACTGGCTGCATGAGGGAATGTTTAAATCAATTAATGCCTTCTATGGAAGGAGACCGTATGAGCTCACTGAAATGATATTTATCAAGAATCTTAATGACATAGTACAATTTAACAACCAAAAGCAGAATAAAGAATTATATACACTATAGGAACCGTATTTTTAAAACTCATATTCCATAGCCGAAAGAAAAGAGCAAACTTGTTTTAATTTTTCTGGCTCTAAAAATCCTTCTCCCTCTGGAAGCCCTCTGAGCTTCCCCCTTCTACTCAGGTCTGCCCCCCAGCACCCGCCCAGGTCTGGGTGCGGCTGCGGAAGCGGCTGTGTGTGTGTGTGTCCATGTGTCCGTGTGTCTGGCACTATCACTCCCAGATCTCAGTGGCGGATCTGGTCTTTGCCCAGCAAGGACAGGGGCTTCACTTTCTACAGTTCTGGTATCTCTCATGCCCAACCCCGTGCCTTCCCACAGTGGCTTTTTCCCCTTTCTTTATTTTTTGAGCCGGCACTGCCCAGCCTGGAGCAATGGGGAAATGGAAAAGGACCTTGTATTAGGGAGACTTAGTGGGGAAAAACGAGTGTCAGAAAGGGCTGGCGGGTCAGCTGCAGCCTGGTCGGGGAGGCTGTGATGTGGAGGCGGATTGGATCGGGTCAGGCTGGCATTCTCGCTCTGGTGCAGACGAGAGAGACAGTAGGAGGCTATTGCAGGCTCTCCCCGCCCGGGAGACAAGGGCCCAGCAGTGTGAGGGAGGTGTCAGCAGGCTGGCAGGAGTAGGGCTGCATGGACCATGGAGGGCTCCCCGGCCAGGCGCTGGCTTAGAGAGGCGCATGTCCACCAGTCCGCCCTGGCTGCAGCCCTGCCACGGGCCGGACGCCTGCAGGTGACGAGGTTGCAGTCACTTAACGGCCAGGCTGTCATCCCCCAGTAACCCGTAATTACTACTCAGGAGTTTGCGGACCAAGACCAGTAGGTTCCAATCCAGTGTGTTCCTGTTTGCATGAGCTGCTCTAATGGGGATTTTACCCACCCTGCCGTGTCTGGGACCTTCAGCCAGCCGAGTGAACGCATCATTTTCTTCAGCATCAGGTGGGCTCTGGCAGTGGGCTGTGTTTCAGCACTAGGACTTTAAGTGCCCGTTAAGATGCCTACATGGAGAAGTGGTGTGCATTCCCCTCTGTCTGCACCTTGTGCTAGAGACCAGGGGAGGAATACACGGGGGCTTCCTGCACTGGCGGCCGGCACAGCACCCGGCGGCCTGCCCAGCACCCGGAGGCCGGCACAGTACCCGGCGGCCGGCACAGTACCCGGCGGCCTGCCCAGCACCCGGCGGCCTGCCCAGCACCCGGCGGCCGGCACAGTACCCGGCGGCCTGCCCAGCACCCGGCGGCCGGCACAGTACCCGGCGGCCTGCCCAGCACCCGGCGGCCTGCCCAGCACCCGGCGGCCTGCCCAGCACCCGGCGGCCTGCCCAGTACCCGGCGGCCTGCCCAGCACCCGGCGGCCTGCCCAGTACCCGGTGACCTGCCCAGTACCCGGCGGCCGGTACAGTACCCGGCGGCCTGCCCAGTACCCGGCGGCCGGTACAGTACCCGGCGGCCTGCCCAGCACCCGGCGGCCTGCCCAGCACCCGGCGGCCTGCCCAGTACCCGGCGGCCCAGCACCCGGCGGCCGGCCCAGCACCCGGCGGCCCAGCACCTGGCGGGGTGGCAGGCAGCGGGTGTTTGCTTTCCCCCTTCACCCCACTGGGCTCTTACAGGGAAGGAAAGGGTTCTTTAAGGACCTGAGTGTGAGGAATGGGAAAGCAGGGACCTGTTTCTGCCTGCGGACAGGCACGCCCAGCGCTCGCCAGCTTGGGGTCCTCTGCCCGCTGCCTGGGCCCTCACTGTGTTTTACATGAATTTCTAGCACCAGCCACAGGGGTTTTGCTAGTTGGGAACTTTAGTTAGAGAATTGGGCAAACTTCATTGCTTTCCACTCAGACTTAAAGCCAGGGCACTGATGAATGCTCCCCCATTTTTTCCAGCCTGGGCAGGGCCAACGTATGGAAGTCCAGGCGCTTGGATTTTATCCCGCCCGTCTCCTCCCACCGCACCTCTGCTCCTTCTTCCCGCCTCAGACTCCAGCCCTCCTCCCTTCCCGATCTGGGCCCCCAGCTCTGCCCTCAGGAGGGGAAACCAGGTCACATATGTGGTTGATCACACACACACACACACACACACACACACACACACCTTGTTTTGCCCACTAGGAAGCAAAGCTGTGGTTTCTCTGTCCGCGCCCTGGAACACCCAGACAGCAGGCAGAAGCCAGAAAAAGCAGGTAGGAACTGAGCTACGACAATTGAGATATTTGCGTATGAGAGATTGATTATAAAAAGCGAAGTTATATCTTAAGCAGAATTTGATTTGTGCTGGTTTTGAAAAATGTGGGTATGTGAGGTGACGTTGAGCTCACTTGGGCGTTTTGTCCTCTGTCCTCATCCACAGGACCCAGTCCTGCTTCTGCTGCTCCCGTGGACGGGAGCGAGCGCTTCTACCCCAGGGAGCAAAACAGGAAATTAGTCTCTTTTTAGCCCACCCGAAGACAGCACCTCATGGTGGAAAAGCTACCTGTGTTTCCATGGTAACGTGACCTCAGAGCCTCGGTGTCTGCGTCTGTAAAATGGGGGTGAGGCACTAACCTTACCGGATGTTCGGCAGGATTATCTGAGCAGGTCCATGTGTTGGGTGCACAGAGGTCCCAGCTAGTGTCGTCACTTTCTCTCTAGAGACCTTGAATGTGATGCCTTCAGAAAGGCAGCTCAAATCCAGAGCTGCTGGGCCTGCTCCCGGTGCCCTGTCCGAGTTCCCCGTGCCACACCCAGAGTGCCGAGGTTGGGACAGTGTCCAGCCGAGGAAGTCCCAGCCCTCTTCCCTTCTCAGGGCCCCTGGGCTGTGGGGGGGCAGGTGCGGGGTGGGGGTTGAGGGGAAGACGGGAGGACAAAGGGAGCTGGCAGCACAGCCACGTGGCGTGGCCGGAGAGCGGGGAGCTCCCAGGGACTCAGCCTCCAAAGCCAGCTTGCAGGGGCAGGCCCTTGGGACGGAATGTGACAAGGGACCAGTGAAGCCTGCAGGTGGATCCCAGACACACTCGCGACCCAGGACAGGGAAGGGGGGACGCAGCTTGTAAACTGAGAGGATCAGCCCACGTCAGGGCTCACCTGGCTGTGAGTTTGCAGCCAGTCTCTGGACGAATGTGCTGCCTATGGTTTCACCCTGGGGAGCCCTGGGCGCTGGAAGGAGGGAGGTGGAACCCTGGACTTACTCCAGGAGCCGCAGCTTCAGAGGAGTCCAGAGTGGCGGGAGGGCAGGCAGGGGCGGCATCGCAGGCCCTGAGCTCTCTCGGAGGTCTGCCTCCGGGACGCCACACCCCAGGGAAGGGGAATGGTGTGCAGGGCGGAGGGCACCCAGTTCGGAGGCCCACCTGTGGAATACAGGTGTCCCTGACGTCCTGGGCACCCTGTGAACTTGGGAAGTACGGCCGCAGGGGAGAAGAGCAAGCCAGAGAGCAGGCAGTGGCTGCAGTTGCAGTGCAGAGAGCCCTGGGGCCCGGGCACGGAGGCCTGGCTGGCTGTCCCTCTGTGGTCCGTCCCCTGTCGGACAGTGGGGTCTCACTCTCTTCCACCACGTGGGCCCCCACTACCTTCCACAACGTGGGTCCCCACTGCCTTCCACCACATGGGCCCCCACTGCCCTTCACGAAGTGGGCCCCCACTGCCTTCCACCACATGGGCCCCCACTGCCCTCCACGACGTGGGTCCCCACTGCCTTCCACGACGTGACCCCCCACTGCCTTCCACCACATGGGCCCCCACTGCCCTCCACGACGTGGGCCCCCACTGCCTTCCACGACGTGGGCCCCCACTGCCCTCCACAAAGTGGGCCCTGCCGACTTTCTTTGCTTTTGCTCTAGACCAGTGGTCGGCAAACTCATTAGTCCACAGAGACAAATATCAACAGTACAACGATTGAAATTTCTTTTGAGAGCCAAATTTTTTAAACTTCTTCTAACGCCACTTCTTCTCGCCCAGGCTGTGGTATTTTGTGGAAGAGCCACACTCAAGGGGCCAAAGGGCCTCATGTGGCTCGCGAGCCGCAGTTTGCCGACCACGGCTCTAAACCGTCTGGCCCGGCCTCACTCCTAGTCTCACACCTGATCGGAGCGGGTCTTCATTCCTCCATTTTCCTTTTTCTAAGCCAGGTGTATTAAAGTATACTTTTCTTATTGTAAAATTTGCCCCTTTGAGGTGTACAGTTCCATAAATGTTAACACCTGCGTACAGCTGTGTGGCCACCATCACATCAAGATGAATACAGACCAGTTCCCTCTCCCCCAGTCTCTCCCACCCCACCACAGCCCCCGGCAACCTGTTAGGTTTTGGTTCCTGTAATTTTGCCTTTTCCAGAATACCACATAAATGGCCTCATAAAGTATGCTTAGCTGGGGCTTCAGGGGGAGAAAGGGGAGGTGCCTTCAGTCCCTGCACGGTCAGCCTTCGTTTGTACCTGCTCTAATGAACGAGGCCACACTCGCGGCAGGCCCGGAGGAAGACAGCCTGGGCCGCCAGCTGCAGAGGAAGTTGTGCTGTTGGCAGGTGTTTGCTGAGCACTTGCTGCATTTACTCCTTAGATCCCACAACCCTCCTGGGAGGAGAGGCATCGTTGCGATCCCTTTTAGCAGATCCAGGAGACGGGGGCTCAGAGAGGTTTAGTAATTCTCTAAGGTTGCACAGCTGAGAGTTGAGCTCAGTTCTGTTATCTTCGCCATTTTGTGCAGATCTTGGGCTGAGTCTTGGACAGATGTTACTTCCCCGGGGCAGGTGTGCCTTCGCTCCTGGTGGGTGTGAGGTAGCAGAGGGCCCCTAGACCCGTGTCTCCAGCCCCTGCCTCTCAAGGGGGCTCCGCTCCAGGAAAAACAGTCTGTGCTTGGAGCCTCACTAGGAGAGGCGTGTGTTGAGGCACGATTTGTTAGGAACAGGTCGCACTGAGGTCTGAGGGCCACGGGCACCTCTCGCGGGCAGCCCAGTGCTGGGCTCACAGCCAGTCATCACAGTGCTCCTGACCGGGATCCCCCCCGCACCCCTGCCTGGGCCCACCTGGTGGGAGGGGGAGGCAGGGACCCGCTGCGTGGATGCTGGAACGGAGAGACGAGCCAACAGAGGCCCCACTGCACATGCTGGCCGGGGGGGGGGGGGGGGGGGGGCTCAGGTAAAGGACAGCACCGCAGTCCTGGGACCAAGTGCCACTCAACCTTATGGGTAATGGGCTTTCCATCCCCTGGGTAATAGGAGACACCAAAAATGAGGACATTACTGAGTGAGTCCCTCACCTCCCTGGCCCCATTCAGCAGACTCGGAGAAGGACATTGCCCAGCGTCAGGCCGTGTGTGGATTTAATGGGGCTTCCAGCTAAACCTTCCATCAAGTTTACGGCTGTGCCTGTCTCCTGACCTTCCCCCTCTCACATTCTTTTCGGGAATGAAGCTGTGTGCAGGCGGTGAGGTGTCACTTCCCCCGCTTTGAGATATACAGCGGTGGGCCCCGGTTGAGATGGTGGATTTAATCAGGCTGGTCCCCTCGTTCACCCGCCCCGAAGCCAGGTGACATTAGCACAGCCATCAGGGTCCATCTGGAGTGGGCAGTGCAGTCAGCCGTGCTTACCCTGCCAGCCACATGCTCAGGCCCAAACCCTGCCCACCTCCCTGCTGGAGTGAGGCCAGGCGTCTGCTCACCCACCAGGCCAGAAGGAGGGGTCACTGCACCCCCCGCCCCATTGCTGCTGTCAGCCGGGCACCGGGACCAGTCCAGGCCGCGCCTCGACTCCTTCTGTCCATGTCTGGCTCTCCTCCTGGGGGAAAGCCTCCTCTCTGAGTGCCACTCCCACCTCTCTGACCATCTAAATCTGACTGCCCTTCCAGGCCCAGCTCAAGGTCACCACCTCCAGGAAGCTATCCCTGATTTCCCTCTCCCCAGCAGGATAGGTCTTCCTCTGGGAATGGTGAGGACACCAGGAGGAAAACCCACAGGCACTGCCCTGTGGCGCCTACTGCCTGTGAGAGTTTGCAGCCCCAAGTGGACTGGGGACCTGAGGGCAAGCCTGTCTGTGTCCGTTTGCTGCTGAGCCTGCCCACGAAGGCACCTATTATTGTGGACCTTGTCATTGTCATTGCCACAGGGCCACGCCCCGAGAGTGAGGACGTGGTCACGCTGCCAGCCCCACTGGCTTTGTGGGGCAGGCCAGTCTCCCAGACAGCCCCTCACAGCCAGGTGCCGCCTCAGTGTGTCCGGGTCTAGAAGCACTGGCCCCACGGGTGCACGCCTGTGCCTGTCTGCTCCAGCCTCAGGCACGCGGGCCAGGCCTTTCCAACCCGCCTGCTCCCCTCCTGCCCCTCGGCTGGGCAGGCGGCACCTCCTGCTCCTCTCCCTTCTCTCTGCGGGGAGCACGTGCTCTCGCGACCCTTCCTCCGGCCCACGTGTGTCTCGTGGCCACCTCAGGGCTGTGGGGGAGCCACAGCGGCAGGCAGGTCCCGTGCCCACTGCGCCAGCCGAGCACGTGAGGTGGCTGTTGGCACAGCGGGTCTAGCAGGTGGGCAGTGACTCCGGCTTGAGGCCTCCAGGGATGATTAACAATACAATTGTCTGCGCCTTGGAAGTCGAGGGCCTCTGGACTCTTGAGTTGAAGGAGGAAGAATGAAGTGGCACCGAACTTCACCGGATCAGTGAGGGGGGGCCTCAGGTGCGGGTCAGTGTCCTTAGCATTGAAGTTGTCGTTGTTACCACGTAGGACCATGAGCTAATATCATAAACGTGCTTTTCTCCCTCTGTGGCACTAAGACCAGGAAGCGGGACATCACTCCTCTTTATTGGCACCTGTAGCTGCCAGAGCTCATTGCACCATCCAGCGTGTGCGCCTCACACCGACCTCAGGAGGAAGGAATTCCTAGTCCCGTTTTGCCAAAGAGTTTATGAAGGAGAGTGCCAGGTCAGACCTGCGTGCTGGAAGGCTCTGGGCTTCCTGGGAGCCTGGAGGGGCGTGGGCAGCGGGGGAGAGGCAAGCGTCCCGCCAGGACCTAGGCCAGGGCGAAGAGGCCTGGCGTGGGCCCGGAGGCGGATGTGAGGCCCCACGCCACCGCTGCTCTGTGGAAGGGCCAGGACGGGCGGCTGAGTGGGCGGCAGTGCCCCTGAGAGGGAGGGGCTGTGTGGAGGAGATGCAGGCATTTTCTTTTTAGATGTGTCACATCCAAGGAGCCCGGGACTTGTGCAAGGGGCGGGCAGAGCCATCCAGTGCTCAGGAGAGAGGTCTGGGCCCAGGAGAGGTCTGGGCCCAGGTGCACTGACATACCAGGTTTTTCTCTGTGGTGCCAGGGGCCCTGTAGGAAGCCGTGGCTTCTCAGACGGCCCTCAGGAGCCGGCCCCAGCGGGTTCCTGCGATCCTGGAAAGCAGGTGGCTGGATGCTGCCTGGAAACGCCCACATGGTAAGCACTGGCCAGCGCAAGCAGCAGGCCCTCCACGCGCCCCGCGTGCCAGTGTGAAGGGCAGCCCATTGTGTAAACACACAGCTCAGGGGCGACCGGGGAATAGCCCCCAGTGAACCTGAATTGATGCTCCAATTAGATCAGTTCCAGCCAGAGCATCAGCCTGTGACTATCGCCCCCCGGAGTGCTCTTTTCCTCTCGGGCCAAAGGCTTGTCATCGACAACGGGGCGAGCTCTGCGCAGCCCGCTCCCTGGCGCTGGGCAGCCTGGAAGGCGCTGTTTGAGGTTAGCCTTGAGTCAGCCGGTGCCATGCACTTGGGAGCATTTCAAAGGAGGCGGGTGTGCACACAAGTCATTATGAGGCTGATCCGAAGTGGGGCATTTGGGAGTGTGTACACAGCAATCATCGTTGAAGGGCCCTTCTCCCACAGAGACCATTATCCGGAGCAGGGTGCTGTTTGCCTGGTTTTGTCTGGGCCACAATTTGCATTCACTTGATGGATTGTCAGGGTCGGGGGTCTCCTCCTGGGGAAACAGTGGAGTGGCTAGAGCAAACCCTTAAGAGGAAGGGGATCGCTAACACCGCGTTTGCCCGGGTCCTTGAGAGGGCCGATCCCAGGGCGGTGCTAGATCAACATGACAGGGGCTAAGCCGCTTTGGAAGTCCGTTCACGGAGCCTGTCATTGCTCACGCAGAAGGGCCGCAAGTCTGCTCCCGGCGGCTTAGATGCAGCTCGCAGCACCTGGCCTGCGGCGCCTGGCTTTTGGCCAGCTACCGTGGCTGTGGCTCCGTCCAAGTTTGCCAAAGTGGTTTGCAGTGGCCTTCCTCTGGTCCAGCCCTGCCTGGGCCCCTGAAGCTCCTGCCCGGTCACCGGCCTTCGTCCTGGCTGGACCCTGCGAAAAAGGCTCCGGGGGAGAAGGCAGAGGGCAGGGAGGGGAGAGGGCTGTTGGCCAGTCGGTGGGAAGGCCCTCCTTTGCAGGGTAAACACTCCCGGCTGCCCAAACGCCGGCGATCCAGTGTGGTTGCTGTCCCTTTGGGCCAGGTTGGAGAGGTTTGGGTTTGATTTTTGGTGTTTTCTGGGACATCACTGACACGTTGGGATGTTGCTTCTGCGCCTTAGGAGCCAGACCCGAGGTTGAGTCTCTTCTTCGGAGCAGCACCGCCGTCACTGTTATCTTCTTGTTTTCGTTCTTCTTCTTCAGACACAGAGCCCTGTGCCGTGCAGCTTGGGAGCGCTGGCGGCGGTTAGAGGCAGGCCCGGGCCGTGCTGCCCGGAGGAGCCCCTGCGTTGGGGCCGGGTTTGGGTGTGGTGGGTGGTGAGATTGTTGGATTAGTCTGTATTCAGATCGTCAGGGATCTCCTTTTGTCACAGTCAGAGCTGTGTGACGCAAGGTGACTCATCAGTGATGCCAGTTTTCCCCGAACGGGTCTCTATTCCGAGTTGCCTCTTCTGGGTCCAGGCCAGGCCGGACAACCCAGCAGACGGGCCCCCCAGTTCCAGGCCGGACAACCCAGCAGACGGGCCCCCTTGAGCGGACTCAGGGCATCTCGGCGAGCCAGTGCTGGCTGAGGCCTCGGTGGCGAATCCTTTTTCACAACAGAACCTAACACTCCGCAGCCCTGCCAGCTCCAGTGACTGAGTGTTTCCTGTCCTCTCTACGTTGGTTAAAATGGAGGTGGATCTGCCGGCCCGGCACCCCGCAGAGGAGGGGGCTCAGGCTAGGCGCTGTAAGGACTTGGTCCAGAAAAGGGACGCTCCCTGGGGGAGGCCAGTCGTCAGGTGCCGGGGATTCCAGGGACCAGGACACGTTAGTACCTGGTCCTCAGGGAGGAGGGAGATGGGGGCACCGAGAGCGAGCCTCTTGTCTTCGGGCCCTTTTCCCGCCCTGCCTGTCAGAGGGGGCCGTGGGAAATGGTCGGAAGGCCTGTGGGGCTGGCACAGCCTTATGTCCCAAGGAAGCTTACGTGGCGGTTTCTTTTCATCTTTTCACACGAAGCCAATGCTCAGAAGGTGGCTGGGAGGTACCAATTGGGCAGGCAAGGCCGCAGGCAGAACGCCTCCCACCTCAGAGGGCGCAGGTCCTGTGCCCAAGGGAAGCCTGAGAAATCGGAATGTGGTTTGTGTGGCTGTAAACCTTAGAAAGACAGTCTTCAGGGTGCAGGGCCAGGCACAGGACCCAATTTAAAAGACAATTAAATTGGACCTTACTGAAACCTGAAACCTTGCTCTCTGAAAGGCCCTGCTAAGAGGGTGAGAAGACAGGCTGCAGACAGAGAAGATACATGCAAACCACGTGTCTGACAGGACTAGCACCCGGAACCTGCGGTACTTCCAGAACGCAACAGTGAAAGCCCAAGCCACTCAGGAAACGGGCAACAGACATGCAAGACACAGTTGACCAAGGAGGATGCATCAGATGGCGCATAAGCACATGAAATGATGTTCGACTTCATTAGCCACCGGGAGGGCCAGCCGCAGCCACAGGGAGAGGCGGCACACCTGTCAGGACAGGTGACATAGACAGCCAGGGCAGCACCCCGCGCTGGAGGGGCTGCGGGCCCGATCTCTCACTCGTTGCTCGCAGGAGTGTAAATGGTGCGACCACTCCGGAAAACAGCCTGGCGGTTTCCTATCGAATCAACATGCAAATACCGTATGATCCGGCATTTACCCCAGAGAAGTGAAGATTTAGGTTCGTGCAAAAACCTATACGTGAATGTTTATAGCAGCTTTATTTGTAATAACCCAAACCGGAAACAATGCAGACGTCCTTCCGTGGCTGCATGGTCACACACGCCGTGGTTCATCTATACAGTGGATTACTAGCCAGCTATAGAAAGGAATGGGCTCTCAATGCCCACATCGCCTTTGATGAATCGCTAGGAAATTATGCTGAGGGAAAAAGCCACCCCAAAAGGTTACAAACCATAACCTTAGATACGGTTGTGAAATGACAACATTTTAGAAATGGAGAACAGATAACCAGGGGCCAAAGTCAGTCAGTGGCGGGTAGGGAGGCACAGGAGGAGGAGGAGGAGGTGGTTATAACCGGGCACGGGAAGGGCCCTGGTGCTGATGGGACTGTCCAGAATCTTCCCTGAGGTGGTGGCTGCAGAGCCTGCACACACACGCATGAGTACAGGCATGCCGCAGAGGTATTGTGGGTTCGATTCCAAACCGCCAATACAGCGAGTGGTGATCTCTTTGCTCGTGGAGGGCCTTGCCTTCAGTTTGTAAAGAACGCAACATCTGGGGAGCACAACAGCACGGAGGCAGTGAACGAGGGGTGCCCGCACGAGCAAAACTGGGAGATCGGAACAAGACGGGGTTCTATCGCTGTCAGCAGGCTGGTTCTGGTGTTGCCTTGGAGTTTTGCAAGATATCATTAGGGAAACTGGGTAAAGGGTACCTGTCTTACAACTGCATTTGAATCTAAAATAATCTCCGAATTAAAAGCATTAGTTAAAAACTGCCATGTGCATTTAGACAGGTGTCTTTCCTAGCTCCTCCCCAAGGAAGCAGGCGTATGTTTCACAAGGGGTCAGGCCTCCCTCGGGACATCTGCGCTTATAGGAGTCTGTGAGCAATGGAGCCCCCATTGGCTCAGGGATCCCCAAAGGCTTGGCTTCCTGAAACCGACAGCTGGGCAGCAGGAGGAGCCAGGACGGGCAGCCCTGCTTCATTCACCTCCAGCCATTTCCACCTCCCGGTGTTTGCTCCTTGGGGATGGCTTTCTCTTACGGCCTTGCCAGGGTCGTGTCCATTTGTTCGTTCATTGACAGTGCTTTTGTCAGCAGACATTTCTGGAGGACCCACCAGGCACCAGGCGTGAGAAGACAAGCTCTCTGGCTGCAGGGAGCTGCAGGGTGGAGCAGGACCGGGCAGGGGGGCACAAATGCTGCACAGAAATGAGCTGGGATGAGACCAGCAGGCGACCTCAACCTGGAGTGGGGGCTCCGGGTTAAGGTCAAGGGGGAAAGGAGGAGGCTCGGAAGGCTTTCTGGAGGAGGTGGTGCTGGAGCCGCCTTGAAGAACAAGTGTTCTAAAAGGACTCTTTTGAGAGGCGGGCGATACAGCCTGGTAGGTAAGAGTTGACCGCCTGGGTTTGAATTCTGGCTCTGCCTGACCTCTTCCTCAGTTTCCTTTTCTGTGAAAGGAGGACAAGGGGACCTACCTTGTAGGGTGGTTCTGAGGATGAAAAGCATCACCTTTGTAGTGCCTGGTCTATAGTGAGTGCTATGTAAGTGTTTGAGAAATAAAGTTAACCAAGTAAATGGAGTGGACCACAGAATGTGATTGAAGCTGGGCCAGAGGGCTGGAGAGGGTCGGAGGGCAGGCCCTGGGTGGCTCCGTGGCAGTGGGCAGGGTCGGGGCCTTCCCCTGGGAGCCGCCGCCATTCCTGAGAGGTGCAGCTGGAGGGCCACATTGGCCTCTTCACCGTGGAGATCACTGTTCTTTCCTCTTTCCGTGCGACGCCCCCGCCGTGCCCCCGACTCCATTTGGAAAGTAGTAGAAGGGGACTTCCCCACCAGGCTGTCCTCATTTGCTGGCACAGAGACCTTGGGGAATTGGGAGAAACTGGACTGACAAGACAGACTCCTGGAGTAGGGGCTCCTTTGTCAATGCCCCCCCCCCCCGCCCGTGTGTGACCAGCACAGACCCACTGAGGCGCGGTGGGTGAAGCCCCTCCCGACTTGACCCTGCAGGACCGTTGGCCATGTGACCTCTGTTTGGCTATGCAACTTGTCACCTTGGACTACTTAGGCAACACTGTGAACAGGTGTTTCCCCAAAGTGTTGGCCTGTTGTTCCCAGCGAGGGCCCAGGGGGAGGGCCAGGGAGGGGAGGAGGCAGGTTTGCTCTTTGCTCAAGTCGCAGGCTGTCCTCGCCTTGGTTTTGGCCTGGGCCATAGGGGACCTTTGTTCCAGGAGGGGTTCCTGCAGGCTGGTGGTCTAGGTCCCCCACGTCTGGGAGGGCTCAGGCCTGGGCTGTGGGACCACATGATCCAGGGTTGGTTTTGCTGGGTAAGGCCCAGGGCTCTATTTACTCTGCAGGAAAGTGGGTGCACAAAGCCTGCTCCCTACTTCACAGCCAGCAAGGGCCCAGCCAGGGGGGCTCCAGCTGGGTACCCTTAGTGCGCGGCAGAGGACACTGCGCCCTGCACTCGCCGCCGCCTCCTGAGCACTGCACTGGGTCCTGGCACCCACGGGTCTGTGCCCCAGGGCTTTCCCTGGCTGCTGCCCTGGTGGCAGACCAGGGTGCCAGGAAGTGAGCACCCCAAATCGACAGCCCTACCTAGCAGATGTCTCTGGCAGAATTGGTGTATCAGTACCCCAGCCCCTCACCCCACAGTCGGGGCCTGGGTCTAAGGTCAAGTCTCCGCAGGCCGCCAGAGGGTCTTTGTGGTGTTGAGCCTGGTTGCCCGAGGGTGTCCCTGCTTAGCCGCCTTCCTTCCTTGCCTGTCCCTGCTGTTCTACAGTTGGCCTGTTGCCTCCAAAATAAACCCCCTGCACTCACATCCTCATCTCCGGGTCCGCTCTGGGGCACCCAGACCAGATGGAGCCACTGCCAGTTCTCTGGCAGACACTGTGGACTTGACGTCAGGCGGGATCCCCCCCCCCCCCCCCCCACACACACACACACACCCACAGCAAGCTGCTTCCACGCCCCACTCCCCTCCTGGGCAAAGTGAGGACGATGACCCGCCGTGGCGAGCCCTGCCACCTGGCACAGTTACGGGTTTCAGACTCCGGCGTCTTGGAGCAGCCATCTTAGCTGCCTCGTGGCCCCGCCTGGCCCTCGGGAGTTTGGGAGGGAGGCTGAGTCGCACAGCTTGTGGGGCTGTTATTTCCTGTTTCTGGCTTAGTTTGCTCTTGCTGATGGACAGCGTAGGGGGAGCAGGGAAGGCTCAAAGTGAATACCCAAACCCCATTCCCTGAGAAAGGGAGAGTTGTTTTCAAACCCGGTGGCCCTGCCTCGGCTCCCGCCCCACCTGGCCTGTGGGTGGCTCTGGGACAAATGGTTCTAGCCGGGCCCCACAGCCCCCGCTGCAGAGCCTGTCCTGAAAGGTCGGGTCCTCTGAGAACTGGCTCCTTTCTGGGAGCGTTCATAAGAGATTTCTCATGGCTCAGTTCCCCCATAGAAAGTGGGGATTGCAACTCCTGTGCAGCTCGAGGGAGGAAGTGAGGGGAGTGAGGCAGCGCAGACAGGAATAGGTTAACAGTATTCATGGCGGTGTCTTGGGAGGAATTACAAAAACCAACGAAGAAAAGCTAAACACAAAACCAACCAAAAAGAAAAAGGAAAACTTAAAGCAGACTAAGACAAGATGGACAGGACCCATGCACACTGCCGCCCGGCAGCTGAGCGAGTCGGCAGCCGTCTGTGGGTCTCTGGCTGTTTTCTGAGCCTTAGCCAGGCCTTTGTGGGCCCGGCTGGGGGAATACTTAGCAAAGCTGTTTATTTTGCATAAGCCCCAGTAATGACTGAGCCTGAGGACAGAGGAATTGTGTGGGGCTGACAGCGTGATTTAACACCGAGCCACCTGACCCCCACCTGACCCCGCACCCCTCAGCTCCCCCTGCAGAATAAATTCACATCGCGTTAATCACGGGAAGGCGGAGGCCAGAGGGAGGCCTGTTGTGGGGACAGAAGTCTTGAAAGGGGTGGCAGGGGTCCTGTGACAGCTGGATCTGAGTTTGGGGCACTCACTAGAGTTTCCTTTCTACTTCCTGCCCAGCTGAAACTCCTACTCACCGGGAGGAGGGGTGTCTCATTCTTGGGCTCAACTTGCCTTCTTGGTTCTTCCCAAGCATTTGCCTGTCGCCCAATCTGTGCGTTTCTTTAATGCAAAACTCTTTGTTTATTTTTTAATGCAATGTTGGTGGCAGATGCCTGTTCCCTTGGAAAGGAGAGCTTCCCTGGGCCCACGCCCATCTGCAGCCCCTGAGAGAGGGGCGGGTCTCAACTGTGCCCGGACGCCGTTACCCGTTACCCTCCAGCTCTCAGAGCACCTGCTCTGCCCCCGCCTGCATTCTGCCCCTGCTCTTCCCTCGCTTGTGTGCCCCTGGCAGTGCTTCATCAGCCCTCACTGCTAGGGCGAGGGGCGAGGGGCGAGGGGCGAGGGGCGAGGGGCGAGGGGCGAGGGGCGAGGGCTCCCCGGGTTCCATTTCGGTGATTCTTTCTGCACATAGGATGATGCCGAACCAGCTGAGCCACAGGCCAGGGCCACTGTGGTGCTTCTGAATCTGCACCTGGTGAGCCTGGAGGGGCAGGAACCCCAGTATTGTCAAGAGAGCTGCCAAGGGAGGAGGCGGGCGGGGATCAGCTCGTTCCAAGGCCACACACAGATAAACCCTCACTCCCCATCTTGCCTTCCTCCAGAATAGGCGGTTTCCCTGCTTTCTCGTGCCCAGTGGGCACCTCCCTAGGGACACGGTTGACAGTGAGGGAAGGGGCTCCCCAGCGGGGGCTTTGGCCACTAGGCTGTGGACACAGCCCCCCGGGCCCGCCTGCGCTCCCCGCTGCCCAGCAGTTCTCCCCTCCTGAGAAACGGGAGGAAGACAACGATGATGAAAAGAAGCAAGAACTGAAAATGCGACTTGCTGCCCCTGTGGAGCAGGAGCGTTTTGCTGGGACTTGGCACAGAGTGGATTTATGGAAGGCAGGTCAGAGGGTCGGAGGGGAGGAAGTTAAGCATCTCCTGTCAGACTTGGGCAACATTTGATCAGTGAGAAACCCGTGTTCCCCCCGGTTTCCACGAGAGAGGATGGGTCTCACGGAAGCTGGTGGGGCTGGGAGTCGGGGGGCTGCTTCTCATTCCTGGTCTCCCATTCACACCCCCCTGCCTGGCCTTTGCTTCACATGAAGGATTTGCTCCCCCTGTGGCTGAGGTTTCCCAGTTCTGACGCCGTGATGTTTGAAGTCACTGGCACGCCTCGGTCATCACAAATGGGCTCTTCCTCCCCCTGTACCGATGAGGAAACCGCGGCCAGGAGCCGGCACTGAGCCCTGGTGGCTGGACTGTGTGCAGGATCTAGGTGGCGCTTCCTATCCAGCTAAGAGTTCCAACGTCTAATGTCCCTATCTCCCTCCCTCTCTCCCTCCCTCCCTCCCTCCCTCCCTCCCTCTCTCCCTCCTGTGTGAGTCTGGACACCCTCTCTCGCCCTGTCTGAAACTGGGGACCTGGAGGCAGCCCCACCTCCCCCACCCAGGCCTAGTCCCAGGCCCCTGAGCTGGGTTCCGTGGAAGAGTCTATGGAAGTCACAGGGCCAGGGTGTCAGAGGCAGTTTGGGGTCCAAAAGGGCCATGTGTTCCCTAGATGGGGGCGGGGGTCAGGCAGGCCCAAGCAGAGGAGGAATGGAGGCCTGAGATGTGTAAGTCAGGCCACTGCGTTGGGCGGGGCACATTTACAGAGACCGAGGGGGGGGGCTCTAAAGGCAGAAGATGCCCGTGCATGGCCGCCGCGTCGGAGTTCCAGGGCGACATTCCACCAACAGCAATGGCAATGTTGTGGTGAAGGTGGGAGTGTTAAACAGGCCTCTTCCCCTTGGGAACGCACATACACAAAGCCTTTTTGAAGCTTGGCCCCCCTTTCCGTCTTGAGGGATCCCCAGCCCGATGTGAGTCACGCAGGAGGCCCCCGTCAGCTCTGATGGGGTTTGCTTCTCCCCTGTCACCCTGTGTTCCGGAGCAGCCTCCAAAGGCATGTGGATTAATAGGGTCGACGGGAGAGAAGAGGTGGCGGAGTGAAGAGAAAGAGGTCATGCCCTAAACATTAGCAGATCAAAGGTAATGCTGGGGAGGGGAGCTGGGGGGAAGGGGCGCCCCCTTCTGTCCCAGGTGGCCTGTGTGAGGGCGGCAACGAGTGGGAGAGAGTCCACCGCTGTCCGGGCGGAGGTCCCAGAGCCCTTCCCCTTTAGGTTACCTCGAATGTGGGGCTCTCTCCCCAGCACTACCCCCCGGCCCCGCCCGGCGCCCCTCTCCATCCAGACCTCCAACCGTCCGCCAGCCTCAGAGGCGCAGGCGCTGAGTTGATGCCTAGAGGGGACACAGGGCTGCGTGTGGGTCTGGAAGTCGTGGCTCTGCGCCCTCACTCTGTCCGGGTTCCTCACAGCAAGTCACGTTTCCTCTCAGCTTCGCCTCTCCACGCTGAGGACCCTGAATGCCCCCACTTTGCTAATAGGAGGTAAGAATAAAGCTTTAAAAAAGCCAAAATTGTTGTTGTTGTTAGGCAGTCACGGGCCCGGGTTTGGGGGAGGGTTTCTGCTGGGTTCCCTCTGGGTGACCCGCTGGCATCTTGTTGGCTTTTCTCCGCCGGGGGGCTGGTCTCCTTGTCTGCAGGGAACGCCCCGCCAGCCGGGCCCTACCCTGACCCGTAACTGAGGACACTTTAGACACTCGCACACCGCACAGCTCTCTCTGCTTTGGAAAAGGAAAAACCAAAGGAAGTGCGAGGCACTGTCACTAGCCTCTGTGACCTCAGGGGGCAGGGGCTGTCTTGGAGCCTCGGTTTCCCTGTTAGTGCAACTACGGGTCTGATTGATAACCTCCGAGGTCGAACTGACCATGTCTTCAGTCCTGTACGTATATAACTTGGTCATCTCTGGTCCTAAAATTTTATGAGACTTTCTCACCCCATTTCATGAAATCGCCTGGTAATTACACCCAGTGGACTGCCGTCATCTTACGCGTTTGATGTCAGTGCCCCGTCCAATTAGCCCGGTCTTGGTGCTAATCCCTGGGGACCCCACCTTCCCTGCTTCCTGCATTCGGAGGCGTAAATGCGACATTGCCTTCCCAGGGAGGATCTCTTACCCCGTCGTCGCCTTTTCTTGTTGCGATTGTGCGACGTGGCTCCCGCCCTCACCCCCTCCTTCCAAATGAGAGTGAAGTGCAGTGGCAGGATGTGCTGCTCTAGTAGATTTTCAAAACAAAAACCCAACGATCGATCGTCGTAAAGAAAGTCATTCCAATGCGTGAGTGTGGGATTCTGTTCCCCAGACATTGCTGTGTCTGCAGAGAAAAAGAAAATCTCGGTGAGCATGTTGTATCGACAGTGAGAAACAAACACCCAATAGATAGGAAGCTTTCACTGGGGACCTGAGGGAAGTCCGTGCGGATGTTCAGACCGAGCCTCCCTCTCCCTCACGGCGCGTCCCCATGTGGCTGTTTCTCTCTCTTCCCGCAGAGCAGAGCAGGGCGGCTGCGGAGGGGAGGGAGCATTCATGGGGCTGACGCTTCACACAGAGCCTCACTTCAGCACTGCTGACCCTGGTGGTCAGAGTTATTGCTTCCAGTGGACACCAGGCAGCCGAGGCTGCGGGAGGTGCAGTGACTTGTCCCCGATGATTCGGCGCCAGCTGGTGTCCTGGGCCCCTCCCCGAGCATGCAGGCACGCAGGCCGGCACCCTTCCCAAACCCGGGCGGGCAGCTGCTGGCACCTCCAGCCTCAGGCAGCGTGGAAGGGTCTGCGGTGAGAAGGCCCAGCGTGGTCCCCACTCTCTCCGACAGGCGCTCACATCTCCACCCTCCACCAAGCACGGCCTTTCCCGGCATCTTCCCCGCAGGCCTCCCGCCCCGACAGCCCCTCCTGGGCTCCTTGTGAGCGGCTCAGTGTGCCTTTGAGTTTACAAGCAGGCATCTCCGTGGGGCCGGCTCTTGAGATCCCTGTAACAGAGCCAGCACCCGGGCAGGGGGAGCACACTTCTACCTCCCGGGCTTTGCTGCCGAGGGCTGCCTTTTTTGGAAATGTGGGAGCTCTTCCCTGTATCCCTCCCCCCGTCTCACACACACCACAGGCTCACTACCCCTCCGCCTGCAGCTGTGAATGGGCGGCCTGGAGGGTGGGCGATGGAGCCCCAGCGTGGGACACCCCCTCTCCGGGGGTCTGGAAGGCCTTGTTGGCTGTGTGGGTGCAACTCGCAGTGAAATGAGGGCCAGGGCGTGAGCGCAGCCCGTGGGCCGGCTCTCTGTCCGGTCGGCCTGGCTCTAACACACGGGCTGTTCCCAGGAGAGCCGGGGCCCAGCTTGCCTGTCTCTGTGGCTGCCGTGAGGGTAAATGAGGTACCAGGTGAAAATATGCTTTAGAAACCAGGTTGGCTCCGTGAGTACAAATGCAGGCTGTTTTCCCCTCTGGTGTCCGAGCCAGGTGTGGGCCCGCACTAAAATGCAAATGGCTCTGTGAGGGGACAGTGGTCCTTTGTGGGGTGTGCGCCGGCTGTCCAGCGCCTCAGCCTGTGGAGCGAGACCACTGGCTCCATTCCCAGCGCTGGCTCCCTCGGTCCCTCGGTCCACGTGGAGCCTGAGCATCTGCATCTCGAACCCATGGGGCCGGGGGGTGGGGAGCACTGGGAAAAGCTGGGGGTGTTTGCTCTGTTTGGGGTTCTGAGTTGGGCAGATTCTGCAGGGATGCAGAATGGGCCCCGTCTTTTTTGTTGCCCCCCCCCCACCCCCTGGCCACACACACACACACACACACACACACACACTTTTCTCATTCCTCCTTTAGCAGAATATAGCCCTTAAACCAGTGCTTCTCAAACTTTCAGACTTCCATGTACAAACTAGTCACCCCCGGGTCTGCTAAAATTCAGCTTCTGACTCGAGGTCGTGTGGGGCCAGGATTCTCCATTTTAGACACTTCCCGGCCGATGCCGAGGCTGTGGGTCCTGGGGCCACACGGTGAGTAGCAAGGCCTGAGACACGCAGTTTCCCAAGTCACTTCTCAGTTGTCATTTTCTCCACGAACGCTCAAAGAAACCCGCCGGCTACAGTGGTGTCCTGAGCACGCGCTGCCTCGGTTTCCCCTCTGTCCAGCAGGGACGATAATCCTTGTCCTGTGAGGGGTGTGTGGGTGAAACGAGGTGAGGGGACAATGCCCACTTCTCTGGGGCATTGTCGTCCCTCCTCTGCCTGCCTGTCTTGTACATTCACAGCTTCTGTGTGAAGGAGCCAGGGGGTTCTGGGCCGTGGTTGCAGCAAAAAAGGGCAAGTGGGTGCGCTGAGTGGCCTGCCCGGGTGCTGGAGGACGCCCAGGGCTATCCCCCTGCGGGTCCCCAAGTTCAGATTCCGCACGTGCCTTGAGAATGATGAGTTCAGTGTGTGGTCACTCACATGCCTTTGGACTTTTCAAGAATTTGAAATTATTTTTATTTTTTTAGGTTAAAAGGAAAAACAGAGCCTTTTTCCTGTTCGGTATAAATCTTAGCTCTGGGTTATGTACCAGCACAAATTTCCACACACCGCACATGTACCCTCACCCCTCTCAGATCAGTAAACACTTTTTAAATGTGTATTTTCTTTCCAAATAAAGCCACTTAAGCTTTACCAAAATGACCCGCCGACGTGAATCCACACTTGGCACACCTCCGTCGCCGTGTTTTACCGAGTGGGGACGCCTGTAGATGAAGCGGAGGCGCCGTGGGCCTTCCCCCGTGGTTCGGACGAGGAGCTGCTCCTCAGTGGAAGATAAATCATGGCTGGATGTGAAGAGGTATCATTTAAAAAGTGACAGGATTCAATTGGCTTCTTAAAAACCACGCAGAGCTGCTAAATTCACATGGAGATTGAGTGGCTCCGGATTGCCCAGGGTGACAGCGTCCTCGCATTGATTTATCTCCTCTGTTTGGCCAGCCCATGACTTCAGGCCTGGGGTGGAGCCGTTGCATCACGGGGGAGGGTCTTCACGGCCCAGCCCCCAGCTAGGCCCCGGGAGCACCGAGAGCGAGGTGCCCGCACAGGCCCCTGGGAGAGAGAGAACGCATGGGAACCCAACTTCAGAAAGAGGCGTGCCCTCCTCCTTCTTGTTTGTGGTAAAATGCTGGCGGCATCATCTTGAACGGTGGCCATTCCCCTTGTCGCACCGTTCGGTTGCCCACGCCGTTTGGTGTGGTAAGTTCCCCGTGATCAGCCTCTGTCCAGCATCTTCCCACCAAGATGACCCGGGGGTGAGCGCGAGGCTGGGAATGCCCTGTGGGTAGGTGACCAGGTTATTTCCAAACAGGCGCTTCAGCACACCCTTCATCGTTGGATGGTCTCTTTCAGAAAAAGATCCCGTTAATTTTTTTTAGGTAGAAAATGGTATTTTACTTTCAGGAAATCAAGATGATTTTGTCTTAAAAAAAAAAAAAAAAAAAAGACAGAAGAAAGGCCTTGCTTAAGGAGGCATTCAGTGCGGGTGGTAGAGACCCCATTGGCAGCTCACACTAGCTGATGGCTGCCGGGTCTTTCACCTCCCAACTCCAAGTTTAGGGGTTGCTGGTTGGTAACGTGAAATCAGCCACAGTGAGAGGGTTTACACCATAGAAATTGGCAAATGCCACAAAAGAGGGTTCCGCCTTCCCTGAGAATTGGTTGTTAACATCTCAGCACACACCATTTAACACTTGGTCGTCAGGGCTTGCTGAGCAAACACGTGATCCTAAGAAGCGCCTGCAGCCAGAAGTGGTGCTGGTTAACAGGCATCGTGCTCTGTGATCAAGGACGGCATGCCTGCGCATTCTGCAAAGTAAGGAGGAAGGGGGGTGAAGGCTAGAAGGCCCTGGGTGTTCACGGAGCGTCAGGAGGCCCTCGTTTCTTGTCCTAGGTGACGGCTAACATTACAGCCGGAGCTGGTGCCAGGGACCTGGCCGGTGACACTGGCCAGAGCCCCTCTGGGGCCTGCGCTGCCCTCCCACGTTCCTCCTGGTGACGGCTGTGTTGGCAGGATGTTGCGCACCTCCAGGTCAGCATCTGGTTCCCATTTCATCGGAGGAGGCCGGAGTTCACCCAGTAACCCACAGCTCGCATGCATTTCAAAGGACGTGCTTAATGGGTCCCCAGTGCTGGGCTTTTTCATCTCTCCAGGAGATGGGTGGGGGAGTGGGGGAGGACAGGTGAAGCTGGTGAGTGTATTTGGAAGTTGCAGAAGTTGTTCATTTTGAGGCTGTAATAAATGGTTCGGGCTGAGGCAGGGGAGGGAAGTGAGACGCAATAAATGGATGGCAAAAGAGGGATTTATTGAGGCCAGTTTTCCAGGGTAGACTTAGGGACCAGACAGCTGGGGGGGAAACATTCCGGTTTGGGTTTGGGTTGGGCCCCCCAGCCTCGGCCCTTTCCCCAGTGAGAGCTGGGACCCAGCGCTCGGTCCTGGTAGACTCTTCCTAGAGCCCTGCCACTTGGGCACAACCCAAACAGACCTGTGGGCTAGGGACGCGTGGGAAAAACCGCCGCCCACTGAGAGGCAGGCTTGGCCTCCGTCGGGCTCTGCACAGGGTCCGACAGTCTCCCTCCGCACTGGACACTCAGAGAGCCGCACCGCAGGCCTCCCCAGCTAGCCGCAGTGCGGCCCACGAAGGGGAGCCCGTAGGCCCCCAGGCCAGTCCCCTGTCTGCGCCCGCAGGGGACCCAGCGGGATCAGGGCAGACGCCATGAGAGGGGCTGGGAGGTGTTCCGGGAAGCCAGAGTCCACGGGGGCGACTTCACAGACTTGGTTGGGTCTCGGAGTCCGGGGCTTGCTGAAGTGGGTGGGCGTGCAGGGGATGGTGGGAGGTGAGGCTGGGGCGTGGTAGGTGGGTGGTGGGAGAGCATGGAGGTGGCAAGCTTGGAGTGTGATACAGGGGTGGGGAGGGAGCTGTCCCCAGCTCACCTCAGTCCAAGGAGGTCAACCCTTGAGTCCAGCCATGTGCCACGGGCACGGCGCTGTAAGTGGTGCCAGGAGTGACCGGGAGGACAGGGGAAGGCCCTGCCTGCCTCGAGTTCTGGAACCTGCCAGGATCTTCTGAAAAGTGAGCATTTCGGGAACACCAAGCACCGTCCTTCCCTGTAGGACCCTGACATGGCTGTGGGACTCCTGGGGGTAGAAGCCAGGCAGCCACCCATCCCTGGACTCACTCTTCCTCTGTTGACGCTCCCTTGCCTGGCTACCCTTCACCCGACGCTCATTGCCCCCAGGACTCACAGGATAGAAATGCAGCAGCAGCTCTGAGGGCACGTCGGTCCCTGGGTCTCGGTGTGACCTGTGATCTCTGGTTCTGGTTCTCTCACTGCCAACTAGAGAGCCACACACCTGCCTGGCATCTCCGGGTGCAGAACGCGTGTCCGAGTGCGGGTGCGTAAGCGAGGGAGGGGCCTGCGGGAGACAGGCTGTGGCCAGGACGCACCTGCCGCCTGCTGGGAGGAAGTGCAGCTGTTCTCTGCCCACTGCCCGCTGCAACCCCCTGGGAGCTTTTACAAAGGCCGGTGTCGGACTCCAACTCTGAGGTTCTGTCTCGGTTGGTCAGAGCTGGGCTGGGTATTGGCATTTTTAATTCCCTGGTGTTTCTAATATGCTTTCAGGGCCTGTGATCCCCGAGGATGAGAAGCGGGGTTGGGGTGGGGGGAGCGATGGCACCCTCCGTCTGCCCCTCTGCCTGGGCCTCTGGCCCCGCGGGGAGAGGAGGGAGGTCTGGGGCACGGGGCAGAGATGTGGAAGGACAGGTTGCACCTGAGCTGCAGGCTTTCTCTCAGCCATTAAAGTTTATTGTTGCCACGGACAGTGATTGAAAAAGGCTTTTTGCAGGACTGAAATGTGAGCAATGAAACTTGCCAGTTGATACCGACACAGGGCACTTATCTCATAAAAATATCCTCCATGTCAAAAGGTTTCAGTAAATGTGCCTGGGAGTATTAGCACTCACTGCGGCCCGCCTGGCTCCCTGGGGCCCGCATGAGGGCTGTAAAAGGGGCTCTTAGTTCCTGAAAAGGAGGAGGAGGTGGGAGGGGAAGGAGAGGGGGGAGCTCAAACCCACCTGCTGCTGGTGCGGGAAGTGCTGGATCCTCCCGGTGGCACCCCAAGTTTAAGGGGGGTGCCTGTCCACTGTGCATCCTCCACCCTCCAAGTTGCCACCTTGGAGGGTGGGAGGGCTGCTCACCTGAGGGGCAGGTGTGCCGACCCCAGCGAGGGCGTGAGCTTGCGTTTCTGTGATCTCAGTGACTGCTCCCGATGGCCCGCCGAGGGAAGGAAGTTACATAGGTGGAAACTGAGGTGCAGAGAGGTGAAATGACGTGCCCAAGGTCACACAGCCAGTTCGCAGCAGAGCCAGGATTAGGACACCAAACCCGCCTCTGTGCAGGACACTCGGAGCCTGGTGACTTCTCACTGTTTGGGAGCTGGAGGGCTGCGGAGCCCGGGCTGATCTGGGCTGGCCTCTCTCTGTCTACCATCCCGGCTGCCCCGGGACTGGGCTTGGGGCGCCGCTCAGGCCGATGGAAGGTTCCTGCCTGCACCTGGGACCACGGTGGGAACACGGGTTTCAAGGTGGGCTCTGGCTTCTGTTGCCCCTTCTGTTCCACTCAAGACCCAACTGACAGCTGAACACACAGGATGTGTTTGTTAATCAGGTGTCCGCTGCCTCCCGGAGTCATTAGGGACCAATGAGGGAGTGGTTTGTGCCACCCTGAACCAGGTCAAGTTTCTACGCCGGTGGTCACTACACCAGCTCACCCTGCTCCTGCCCTTGCTGGGCTCTGAGCACAAGTGAGCCCACGGTGCCCTGGACAGAGGCGTGCAGCCCGAGGAGGCTCTGCCTCTCCCCGCGAGGCACGCTGCCGGCCTCAGCCAGAGCCGCCTGCCTGCTCCACCCTCTCGCACGTGCACTGGGGCAGGGGACAGGCGAGCCCTGGGTCTCGGGTCCGATAGGAAGTCAGTGGCGTCAGCGTGACCGGGACCCTGAACTCTGACCTGGGGAGGGGCCATGTCTCCCTAGCAGCTTCCCCCTCCATGTCCACACCCTGTGTGGCCATGAGTCCAGGGGTGCTGGGTGCCGACTGGGAGTGACCCTCCTCTCCACTGGATGCCGGGAAGCCGGACCAGAGGGAGCACCCCGGCCACAGTGTTGGAGGCCCGGGGGCCGGGTGAGCACGCCAGCTCTGACAGGAGCCTGTTCCCCAGCCTGGCTCCCCTCCTGACCCCCTGGCCTTACACAGTCATTCTCACTCGGGGCTCCAGCCACCCCGGTGTCTCCTAAAGCTGCCTCCCAGCTCCGCCTTGTCCACACTGGCCCCGGATGTGGCTGCCCACTGATGCCCCACAGCATCTCAAACTCAGCAGGTCAGAAACCGCCATTTTCAGACCCTCAAAGCAGCCTCTCTCTCCTGTGTCCCCTCTCGTAGTTGGGGACATCACCACTCGCCTAAGCCCCAAGTCAGCACCCCTCCCAGAATGCTTGACCAGGCCAGCCTCTCTCTTCACTCACCCCCACACCTGCGCAGCACCAGTCCTGCTGGCCCTGCCCCTGCGCCTGCAAGGTCGGGGTGCACTCCCTCTGCCCCGCTGCCTCCCCGTGGAGGCCCTTCAGCTCTCACCCCATCACTTCAGGTAGGGTCTGCGTCTTAATCCGCTTCCTCACCCCGGCAGCATCCACACACCTCACCCTCCGCCCCCTTGGGTGTAAAAGGCAATGCTGACGCTGTTACTCCCTTGTCTAAACCTGACGCCTCTCCGTCAGCAGCCGGCTGGTGCCCGGAGTCCGTTGTATCCTGTAAGATGTGGAACGCCCAGGCTCACCCTGTGCCAGCCTCACGCACCACCGCCCTGCCCTTCTCCACGGCTCTGCCTGCGAGGCCGTGACACAGGGCGCGCTCTGCCGCTTCTCGTCCCGGGGCCTCCCTGGCCCGCTCCTCCGGCACCTGGCACCTTCGTGCTGTGTGTCGGGATCTGAAGACCGGGCTGGGAGCCCGGTGACCTCCGAGGGCTCTGGGCAGGAGCGGCCGCTCAGGAAGAGACCCCGTGACACTGGCATACATAACACGGGGAGCGCGTTCTCCACGGCCAGGGACTCGGGCGTCTCCATCTCCCAGCCAGTCACACCGGAGTGAAGAGAGCAGTCATCAGGATGGGCTGGACGGGGAGATGGTTAAGCCTCAGGCTCCCGAGTCACAGACCAGGGTTCAAATCCTTCCTTGCCAGTTACCTGCTGTGTGATCTCGGACAAGTTATATACTCGCCAAACCTCGGTTTCCTCGCCTGTAAAATGGGGTAGTGACAGTGCCCCACAGGGTGGATGTGAAGAGCAAAGGAATGTGAATTCCAAGGCCACAGCGTCCGCCTGGCATAGCCACATGCTGGCTCCTCGCCTGTGTCACGCCGTACACGCGCACTTCCACCACAGGTGCTGGCGGGGACAGCGCTGTCACCGTAGTGAACAGGATGGGTGTGGAGGTTGCTGCCCTCCGGGGCATTTATTGATCCTTGGGGTGGGGGTGGCAAGAAGGATGGCGTGACAGCACATGATGGCCCCGTGTTTACCTGCGACCCCGCATAGTAGGCATTAACCCTGCCCCCGGCCCTGTGTGGTACGTGGCTACCATCTGCCTGGCGGCGAGGAGGGAGGCCCTTCAAGCCCTGGTCTGCGCTCTGTCCTCAGCCTCCGTCAGCTTCAGCCTAGGGGGTTGGGCCTGGGAGAGGGTGCCAGGACCAGCAGGGCGTGGAGCACGGGCATGCGTGTCAGGGTGGCATCCCTGTGCGCTGGGTAAAGCAAGGCCGTGCCGGTCCGCCTTCCCCCCACTCGGCAGCTCTGTGGGGACACCTTCCCAGAGCCCTGGGTGGCAGGGGCCTTGACTTTGGAGCGTTCTCTCCGCTCCACCTGCGGACTCGTGCTCACCGTGAGCCGCTCCCAGCACCTGGGAAGGGGAAGAAGCCACCTCCGCGCATTCCAGAGCCGAGGCGGAGGGCCCTGTGGACTGGGAAGAAGTCACCATTTCTGCTTCCAGGGGGGACGGTCCCCTGACCCAGATCTGGCCACGGCTCCTCCCCGCCACCGGGCCACACATGGCATCGGCCCTGGCACTGTGGCTGGGGAGGAACCAGTGCTATGGGAACAGCAGCCGGCTCTGGCTGGCGGGGCTCCCGCACAGAGGCAGGCTCTGGGTGGGCGGTCTGGTTTGGGAATCTCGCCCTGCCCCCAGAGGAAGGTGGGGTCAACCACCAGAGGCACGGCGTGGCCTGTGGCTGCGGGGCAGCCTGTTGGCAGAGGGAGATGCGGGCCGACAGGGGTTTCATGGTAGTGCCAAGTTACCCTCCTCTGCCCTGAGGTGTATCTGACCCGGTGGGGAGTGGGGTCCACTGTCACCCACTGCTCGTGCTGAAGCGCTAACCCAGAAGGGCTGTGAGCGTCCCAGCTCGCGTCCCCGGAGTCATCAGGAGTTGCAGGGTCAGCATGATCACTCCTCCTCTCCTTGCCAGCCACCTGCGTGTGATCTTGGACAAGTTACATACTCACCAAGCCTCGGTTTCCTCACCTGTAAGATGAGGCTGCGGTTGCTTGGTGATGAGGGTCACTGTCTCCAGCCCCCTGCACGGGTCTCTGTCAATTTCCGGGATCGTCGCTTTCACAGTGCCATCTGGAGGGGGCGAGCGTGAATGTCCAAGGAGACATGGACTGCATGGCCCCGAACCCTGGGACCCTGGGACCCTGGGACCCGATGCTAGCGGTGTGAGATTGTGCACACAACCTCCTTTAATCCGTTTTATACAGGGGATCCTGGCTGGTCCCGGGCCACCTCCTGGTAACAGCCCCGTGGACCGCAGAGCCTTGTGAGTGGCCATGGCTTCGGGGACAGAGGCGGACTTGCTGCGGTGTGCAAGCACTGGGCTAGCTGTGGGGGGGGGAGGAGGCGGAGGGGCTGTCTACCCGTTTCCCTGTCTCCTCAGGGCCCCTGACAGTGTCGGCACTTTCCCTGCGCTGTGCTTTCTTCCCCCAGCTCTCCTGTCCCAATCGAGCCCGTGGGCACCTGGCTCATCCCTGCCTCGGGGCCTTGCCCGTCCCGGGAGTGCAATGCTAACAGGCAGTTTGGGGTCCCCAGGGGCCCGCAGGCCTGAGGTGGGGTGACTGCAGGGCCCTTGGCCGCCCCTCCCCTTGGCAGGGTTTGAGGGGCTTCTCACCCTAATCAAGGGCTGCGTTTTAATTTATGCAAATGGGGGAGCGAGGGTGGCAGGGAGTCACAGACATCCATCACCCCGTTTCCCAGCACGAGTCGTTCGTCAGCGGGCCTTACAGATAAAACACTTTTTGTTTAAGGCAATTACTTAATCTTGACAAACTCCGGTGTTAAGCAGGGCTATTAGTGGGACCCACCATTAATCAGCACCAAGCCAGGTGGGTGCTTTTCCTGCACTGCAGTCGCTCGTGGGGGCCTGGGGTGGCCCTTTGCCATCCTCACCGCCCGCGTTACACCAGCAGCATGCTAACAAGGAGCACCCGCATGTGCTGCGGGGGTGCTGAGCCATGGGGGGAAGGGGCCCATGTTTAACGCCAGTCAGCACGTTTTCCGAGCCAGGCAGAATGATCCATGGGGGTTATTAGCAGGCACCGAGCACAGCTGGGGAAACAGATAACCCCTCCCTGGGGTCCCTCCCGGGCTTGCTTCCTACTTGCTCATCCCTGGGCAGCACTTAGAATACCCTTTTATTCGGGGGGAGGTGGTAATCACTTTGGAAAGGCCATGAGCAAAGGGGAGTGGGTGGGCTCTGCCACTCCTCCTGGCTGAGCCACGTGGACTCTCGCCCCTCCGTCACACACCTGCGGCTCGGATCGCACCGAAGCCCGGCCCAGCTGTGTTGAGAGGGACTGGGCACCCTGGGCCTCCTTTTTGGCCTCAGGTGTTGTTTGTTTGTTTAAATATGTTTTTATTGATTTCAGAGAGGAAGGGAGAGGGAGAGAGAGATAGAAACATCAATGATGAGAGAGAATCACTGATCGGCTGCCTCCTGCACGCTCCCTACTGGAGATCCAGCCTGCAAGAGCCTGACCGGGTATCAAACCGCAACTTCCTGGTTCATAGGTCAACGCTCAATCACTGAGCGGCGCTGACCAGGTTTTGGCCTGATGATTTTATGGAACTAGGAGAGTTCTCACTGCCCCGCCCCGCCCCGCCCCTCCCCCTGTAAGAACCTGTCTGGAATTTCCAGGCATGGAGTGAGACCTTGGAACTGACTCCAGCCCGTAAAATCAGGATGATAATAAAAATACATTCCCCTCCAAGCACTCTAGGTCCAAGTGCTGTAGGGTTGAATCAGTTAACAAATGTCACATGTTAGGAAGGCTCAGCATGTAGGAAGCCTGGTGCATTTGCTGTTAGAACCACCTTCATTGTCTGTCTCGGAGGAGGGTCCCTGCTGATAAGCCAAGGAATCTGTGCTGCTCTGCCTGCTAGTCCTCTCTCCAACTCTGCTCTACTAGTCCTCTCTCCTATTCTGCTCTACTAGTCCTCTCTCCAACTCTGCTCTACTAGTCCTCTCTCCAACTCTGCTCTACTAGTCCTCTCTCCCACTCTGCCTGCTAGTCCTCTCTCCCACTCTGCTCTACTAGTCCTCTCTCCCACTCTGCCTGCTAGTCCTCTCTCTCCTACTCTGCTCTGTCTACTAGTACTCTCTTCTATTCTGCCTGCTAGTCTTCTCTCTCCTACTCTGCTATACTAGTCCTCTCTCCGCTACTCTGCTCTACTAGTCCTCTCTCCTACTCTGTTCTGCCTACTACTACTCTGTCTACTACTCTGCTCTGCCTACTAGTACTCTGTCTGATACTCTGCTCTGTCTACTAGTACTCAGTCTGCTACTCTGCTCTGCCTACTAGTACTCTGTCTGATACTCTGCTCTGTCTACTAGTACTCTGTCTGCTACTCTGCTCTGCCTACTAGTACTCTGTCTGATACTCTGCTCTGTCTACTAGTACTCTGTCTGCTACTCTGCTCTGCCTACTAGTACTCTGTCTGCTACTCTGCTCTGCCTACTAGTACTCTGTCTGATACTCTGCTCTGTCTACTAGTACTCGGTCTGCTACTCTGCTGCATACATCTTTTATGTCATACTGTTTTACAGCAAACTTCGTTTTTATAAATAGAAATACAATACTCTAAAATGACTTTAATAAGTATAGCATAGTGAACACACAAACCAGTAGCGTGTCATTTATTATCAAGTATTGCATGTTGTCCATGCTGTCCTGTTATTTTCACCAGCATCGCCACAACACGCGAGTGATGCGTGGTGCTACCGCATTACGTAGCTCCGTTATAATTTCATGGGACCGCCATCGTATGTGCAGTGCGTCGTTGACGGCAGCGTCGTTGCGTGGCCATGACTGTGTCTGTCTGCCCCTGCTGTCTGCCACGCTGTGCGCAGGGCTCTCTCCCCGGGGTCCTAAGTCAATGAATGCAGAATGTCAGCAGCTATTGGTCAACCTGCCAGCCTCACGCCCTCCTTTCCTGCAGTGAGGAGAGTCACTCCCTCATCCCCCACTCGTTCGTTCACTGACTCACTGGGCACTACTCCTCACTCCCTCCAGCACAGGTACTGGACTCCGGCTTTGAGGAAATGGGGTCAGAGGGCAGATCTTCTGCCTGATTGGAAGAGGGGCAGAAGAAAGGTCTAGAAAGCGTCCTAGAGGAGGCACGAGTGGACTGGACTTGCTTGTGAGCTGGTGTGATAAGGAGACAGGCAGCGTGGGGGTGGGTGGATCTTGGGCACAGTGAACACTGTTGCAGGCTGGGAGTGTGGAGGGGGATGGCCTTCTGGGTCTGGTCCTGGGGGCCAGCCTGAGGGCAGGGTCAGGAGAGCTAGGACGATGCTGGGCTTTGTACTCCATTCTCCAGGCAACGACAGGACCCGGGCTGCCTGTCAAGGACCCGCCTCTAGATCCCCTTTGCTGGGGCAGAGCTGGGCCCACAGAGCAGGGTCGAGGCCCACAACACCTTACACGGGAGAATGGGCCAGGCTGCTCTTGGGTTTGCGGAAGGAAGGACAGCTCTGGTTTCTCGGGCCCCGAAGCACGTTGGGTGTGAGTTTGCCCTATTTTAACCCTGTTTATTTTAAAGGACGTAGATTCCTGCTGCTTTTCATTCACACTTAGCTCATCAAACACTGTTTTGCAAGAGGGGTTCTGATGCCCAGGAAGCCTTTGGAGTTGTCCTCTCTCTCCCCTCGCACAGTCTTATTCTAGGAAACGGTTCTGGGCCTGCGCGGGGCCAGCGGGTGGGTCTCGCGCTGTCTTTTCTACGTCTGGTTTCTCTGCCAGCAAAAGGGGGATGGGCTTTGCCTGGTCCTGTGGCCTGGCCTCCAGCCCTGCCAGCTGGACCCCCAGTGTCCCGATGCAGGGAACCCGTTTCTGCGAGCAGCAGGTGGAGGTGGGGAGGGTGGGGGGAATGGCATGTGCTGGGACCGTCCTCCAGTCAGTGGGTCGGAGTTACGCAGAGCCAGCGCTGCCCAGGGGCCAGGCTTCGGAAGTGTCACGTGGCTTGGCCAGAGTTTTTCCACATCCCCACCCGCACAGTCCCTGCATGCGCTTTGCTTTCTGGTGTCAACAGATGGTCGTTGGCGCCAATTCAATGCCAACAGGAATCCCTAAGTTGGGGTGTGGTGAAAAAGGAGACTTTATTTAGTGCAAGAGCTCGACGGTGCTACAGCACTGCGTGCAGCAGCCGAGAGCGCTGCAGCGCGGCTGTGCCAGGGCAGGCCCTGAGGCGCCCGGGCCCGGCCTTATCAGCGAGGCAGCCTCGCTCCACGATGGCGCACGCCACTCGGCCCCGCTCCGCGCTGGGCTGCGGAGGGCGCTGCCCTGCTCTGCTCTGGAGAGGCATCGTCAGCTCCAGTAGGGAAAGTGGGCTTATCTAGACAGAAGTCCCTCCGCTGGCCCTGGGGGTCAAAGGGGCACATCTGCAGGTGGATGGGAGAGCCTCAGTCCTGTTGCTGAGCACTCCAGGAACTCCTGCTGAAGGCTGGGAGGTAGGGGCAGGTGGTCCAGTGCAAGCTTCCCTCTGAGTGCGGTTTGGATGAGAGGCCCCTGAGCAGAATGACTGCTAGGCTCTGCATTAACTTTGCACTCGCTTGCTTTTTTCTCGATTCCTTTATTCTACTCGGGATTTAATTTTTTAAATACCCCAGATTTTATAAAGCGTGGCAGTAGAATAAAAAACTGGAGTTTCTTTTCATACAAACTTATTTATTTGGATTTTTTTATATTTCAAATTATTGATACATTCAAAGAGTAATTTTAACCTCTATAATTTTTCATGATATGATATTTTTTGAAACATTCACCCACATGAAGACCTGGTTTACATTCACATGTTTCGCAAATATAAATCGTCTCTCTTCTTCCTCCTTTGATTTTTCCGTTAGAACAAACAACACAATCTTTGTGTTTTTTGTTAGGGTGAGGTGTGATTATATGGAGCTTTCCATCTTAACGTTGCTCTAAGTTAGTGGATAATAATCTACCCCTGGAAGTTAGTGTACCATCTCTGAATTCTCCAACAAGATCATGTACTAGTTTCCTAATAAATTTCACATGCATTATCGGTTTTTCATTTTTTCTTTTTTGGCATCAGTTGAGACAGCATTTACATTTTACTTGTCCTTTCATGCTAATGAAAACAAGAAAAGATACTGGAAAAATAGACAAAAATCCCCCTCCCCCCCGCGGTGAAACTACGTGTCGAGTGTGGCTCGACATACGAGCTGCTACCGATGCTAACCGTGTCGAGTCACACTCGACATCTGAGTGCAAAAGGTTAAAAAAAAAATCTACCAGGAACCCTTCTTAGTCCTCAGGGTTCACACTAGGGACCGCCTTTTTGTCAGAAGGTCTCAGGAGCACCTGCCCCAGCCTGTGGGGAAGGCAATGGGGGCTGACTCACTGCTCTGCCCGGAGGCCGAGGTGCCGGAGGAGCGGCCCTGGGAGTCCAGTGGGCGGAAGCCAGGGCGGGAGGGCAGGAAGCGGCAGGAAGCGGCCACATAGACGTGCGCAGGGAGTGAAGAGCCAGCAGTGAGGAAGAACTGAGTTTGGGGAGACTGTTCATCACCATGTTCTTGTGCCGTCGGGGCTTTGCTCCGCCTGGACTGGAGGGCTGTGAGCCGTCCCAGTTCAGTGAGCACTGGTTGGGGCTGTGGGTGCAGCAGCAGCCGCTCCAGGCCCATGGCTGCTGAGCACTTCGAGTGCAGCCGCTCCGAACTGCGACGTGTATAGAGGTAAACTACACAGCGACTTTAATGACTTAGTATAAAGTAAAGAATGCAAAACAACTTGTTAATGATTTTTATGTAGGTCATATGTTGAAATGATGTTTTGGATATGCTGAGTCAATGAATTTATATGAAGACTAGAGGCCCAGTACACGAAATTCGTGCGGGGGGAGGGGGTTGTCCATCAGCCTGGCCTGCGCCCTCTTGCAATCCGGGACCCCTTGGGTAGGGTCCCTAGGCCTGATCGGCGATCAGGGCCTATCGGGCTTTCCTTTGTCCGGCTGCCAGCAGCTGGCCCCGCCCCCGCCGCTGCCACTGCCTGCCATCTGTGCGGCGCTGCCCCCCCACCTCCACCGGTCGCCTCCCTCTGCGGGTGACCGGCATGGGGTGCGATCACTTGGCTGGCCTGGGCCTCCCTCTGCGGGGTGATCGCTGGCCGGCCCCGCACACCCGCCGCAGCGCCGCCAGCCTGGTAGCCTGGGCCTCCTTCTGTGGGGCAGTCATGGGGCAGTGGTGGGGCCCCCGACCAATCGCATCACACCCACCTCGGCTGGCCTGGCGCCAGTGCATCTCATAGCGTGGTCACCCGGAAGGTGGTCCGGACAGTCCTCCTGCTGTTCGGTCGTTCAGTCAATTTGCATATTAGGGTTTTATTATATAGGATTATTGCCAGTTTCTTTTTAAGGTTTTTTTTTTTTGTGACTTCTAGGATATTTAAGACAGCGTGTGCACTGTATGTTGAGGCCAGGGCTGCATTTGACAGTGGGCACTAAGAGAGACGAGTTTGGGGTAGAGAATGTTTTAAGGAAAAGATCCCTTTAAGGAAACGAGTACCCCCTTGCCGCTGGGACGGCATGGCCAGGGCTCCGAGGTGCCTTTCAGAGGCTGCTGCAGTGGAAGGGAAGCTGTGTGACCAGCTGTCAGGGCGGAACGCCAGCGCATGCGGCCGGAGTGCCGTGCTCAGAGGTGCTTGCAGGCTGTCCTCCCAGCAGATGCCAGGCCCGGTTTTGCATCTCAGACACTGGCTTTGGCAATCTCTGCCTCAGAACACACCCTGGAGTAAGGGCTGCCTTCGTCAGCCCGGGAAAGTGTCCTCAGTGCCTGGCGGGACCCAGCGCTGTGGCCCCTCAAGAACGGCAGCAGAACGGCCACAGGCTCTCGGCGCTCTGGGGGCTGCGGCAGGTCCAGCGCCAGGCTGAGCTCTTGCTAGGCTCTGCAGGAAGGGCCGGGAGCTGCGGAGGGAAGCAGAGTGGCGGTGACACGCCGGGACCCGTGGGATCCTTGTCTCCCGTGACAGTGGGCTTTTTGTGACAGCATCGAAGCTGCCAGGGTTGCTGGTACAAGTGGGCAGGTGAACCTGTTGGGGGCGACGAGACTCCAGGGAACGCTTGTGAAGGTGACCGGGCAGTGCTGGGCCACACTGACCCGCCTGCCTCTGGGACAGGCGGCGGGAGCCTGGACACGGGGCGGCACAGGCCACTCATCTCCAGGCCCTTGGCCTGGGCTTGTGTTCTCTGCAAGGTCGCTTGGAGGTCTGCAGGGCACACCTGTGGAGCCCCGGCCCCTGGGCAGTCTGCTGTGGGCTTGGGGTCCTGACTTTACTTCCTTTGGAACAGATTCCGTGGCCAGGACACTTCAAACGTGATCAGGCTTGGCCTTCTCTAAGGTATTTTGGTGCTAAGGTTTTCTAATGTGGGACCCCACTCGTCTACCCTGACCATTGGGCAGCCCGTTTCATTCCCCGTCTCCTCGGGGTGCCTTTGGAGCTCTCCCCCCGCCCATCTCCCACCCTGGCTGAGGGCAGGAGGTCGTGGAGAGGGCCTCTGGCACTCCCAGGTCCTCACAGGCTGGCCCTGCACAAGCTCCGGACACATGTCGGCTCAGCTCTGCTCCAGTGTCCCTCTGGTGTGGGTCCTGTCACTGCCTTCATTGCACAGATGAGGAAACCAAGGCGCAGGCAGGCAAAGAGCATCAGTGATGGGGCCAGGCCTGGCCACGGTGTCCGCTGCAGCCCAGTGCTGTCCACCACGACCCTGTGGCCTGTGGCCCAGTTCTCATCTGCCTCCCATGGCCTGTTCCCCTTATCTTGGCCTCACCATCCGAGCATATCTCAGTCAGATCAGGTTGTGTAACCGAAATACCGCAAACGGGAGGGCTCAGTGAGACATTTACTCTCCCAGTCACGGAGGCTGGGCAGGGACTGGTGCTGGCCGGCCGGGCTCCTGTGCGAGGGCCTGTGGCACAGGAGTCTGCCGCTCCCCGGGGCCTTGGGGCAGGTGCGCTGCCAGCCCTCACAGAGAGCACTCTCCCTGCAGCCCTGCCCGCCGCCTGCAGAGCTCGGGGCCCTGTCCTGGTGCAGCAGCTGGCGCTGGCCCGGCTTCCTGCGCTCTTCCCAGCATCTATTTTGTCATACGTTGTCAAGCAGCACGTTCTTGGGAAGGCCAGCCTGTGGCGGTGGGGTGGGGGTGTGCGCTGGCGGGCCCTGGTCCTACCAAGCTCTGTGTGGGGGCAGGACTGGCTGTGAGAGCCAGCAGCCTGGGCCTCAGCCCGCAGGACACCAGCCAGCTGTGGTGTTGGAATTTCCTGTCTGATTTTCATTTCCCCCTCCCCCCAGTGAGACAGAAACGCTTTTTAATTGCCCGCTGTGGAGTGCCATTCAGGATATTATTATTCTTATTAAGTGCTTCCTGCGGGGCGGGGCCTGGGCATCAGCATCAGCAGAGGCTGGGGAAGCGGCCTGTCCGGGCGTGTTGGGGTGGTGGTGCCATTCGCAGGCAGAAGGCCTGGCCCCGGGGAGGAGGCGCCCCTGGACTCGGGTGACTCGCATGCCTTCGAGCTCTGAGGCCTGAGCCGGTGGCGCCGTGCCCCCTGGGAGAGGCCTGGCCATCTGAGTCACCTGCCTGCCGGGTTTCAGAGTTGACTGAGGCCACCCAAGCCGGAGGCACGGGTGCGTGCTGTCTCGTGGGGCTTCTCCCAGCCTGGCACGCACCTTTGTTCTGCAGCGCGGAGAAGCTCAGGAACGGTGGCGCCTTCAAAGCCCGCGTTCCTCGTGGTGCTCAGGCCCCCTGAGTCCACGGCTCAGAAGCCCCGATACACAGGACAGCGCGATAGTCACCGTACCTGCAGGCCCGCAGGGGCCCCACCGTGTGTGCAAAGCTGCAGGTGATTTGGGCCTGAGAAGCGCTGTTCGTGCCTCTGGGGCCCACAGTGCCTCCTGTTACGGGCACATCATTTACTTTCCCGGGGACCCCAGGCAGAGGTGTTCTTAGTCCATGTACAGGAGAGGCCACAGAGCTCAGGCCAGGATTCAGGCCACAGCTCCGTGGGGGACACCATCGAGTCTTCTGGACCCTGTCCGCCCTGCCGGAGCCTGGGGAACTCGTCATCTTCTCCCTTCCCTGAGGCCTCCACGTCCGGGCCCAGCTCCGACACCAGAGGCCTGCCAGAGGCCTTCCTGGCTGCTCCGGGCTGCTCCGGGCTGCGTGGGACTCTCCCTTCCTCGAGTCCAAGGCCATTCTGGCAGCCCGTGCTGCATGGACCCCATCCGCCACATAGGGCCAGGCTCTGCGGCCTTGCAGACATCCCCTGCAGAGCTGCCCTGTGCAGGAATTGCGTCCCGTACTCGGGGTCCCCAGAGCACTCAAGCAGGGTCCTCACCCACTGACCGAGCGGGAGCCTCAGGTGGGCCTGGCCCCGGGGTTGAGAGCTGGGCCCTGGTGGTGGTCGCTCCGCTGGATTCCGGAGAAGGCCGAGGAGCTGGAACCGGGAGAGCCCGCAGCCTGTGGTCAAGGCCACGTCAGGGGCATCACGTGTCCGGGCGAGGTCATCTCCCTCGGTCAGCCCCTTCTCGGTAGCTAGTGTTGCCGTTTCTGGTGTATCCTAATAAGCCTGCACTGCAGCTTCCCGAGGTGTGGGGCTGGGGCCTCACAGGAGCAGGAGAGAGCCAGGTGCCCTGCCCTGTGGATCCATGACGAGCCCGCTTCAGCGGCTGAAACAGAAACCGTGACCAGCAGGCCACCAGCTAGTGTCCAGCTGAAGTGTCCAGGTCAAGGGGCAAAAAGAAGAGAGCGCCCTCTCTTCGCACGGTGAACAGTTCCCGTCAGCAGAGCATCTTCCCATCCCCGTCCCCTGTGGGTTAAGCGGTTTAACGGGTAAGCAGGCATCGGGGGGAGTGGAGTGGCAGGCTCTCTGTGGGAGGCCCGTCTTGCCAGACGTGCGCTTGTCAGGCCGTTGATCCCCTCGCTTCCTGGGGGCAGAGCTGGGTTTGCTTAAGACAGCTGGATCATTAAAGGGGTCCACCTTCTGGACCACCATCCTCCCGCACACGGGACGTGTTACCCTCCTGGGACCCAGTCACACGCTCTCTGCTTAAGCGTCTTTGCCACTGACTTTGCTGAGGGCCAAGTCACGGCTGCAGCACTGGGGGGTGTGGCGGGAGGAAGGTGAGGCAGGGATACGTGTGCTTTTATACAAACATCATCCTTTCAGTCAAATTCATGGCGCTGTTGACTCGCCAGAACGACCAGGCCACCTGTGAGTCCCCTCACTTGCGTGTTGTGTCCTGGCCAGTGAGGCACAGACACCAGGGAACGGAAAGGGGGCCCAGCTGGCGCGCAGAGTAGCTGGCCTGAGCCCCCTGTGGATGGGCCCACTGGGACGGGGCGGCGGTCAGCAGGTTCATTTACAGGAGACTTTTCCTGCCATGCCCAAAGCCATGACGTGGCATCCCGCCCGCGCCCGCTCTGCACCTCGGAGCTCAGGGGCCCTGCGTGCTCACAGAGGCACATCAACCGCGGATGCGCGTCTGAGTTCCTGTCTGATGCTCGGGGATCGGGGGAAAGTTCCCCCCGTGACTAGACAGGGGCCTGATTCACGTCTCCCCCGAAGCTCGAGATCCGCTCTGCGCAGACCCTGCGGACACGCGGCGCCGCAGCCGGGCGGGCGTCCTTCCTCCTTTACCGACAGAGGCCCTGGCACTCGGAGCTCTTGTCACCTGCAAGGAATTGTAAGTGAAAGGAACGTGGTCAGCTAGTCATCAATGGGCACCCCAAGCAGAGTCCCCATAGTGTGAGAGAAATTGGGGCCAATACATCTTTCTCTGGCCCCAGCCAGGCCAAGCCAGAAGGCCTCCGTTTCTGCTTACCAGAGGCCACCTGGAGCCCATCCGGTAGCCATGAGGCGGCCACGGCACCGGCCTCCTGCACAGTGGCCCCAGGGCCTGGGCCAGCTGCCCGAGAAGGTGGGGACCCATGACTTCTCTGGCCCCTGGCCTCCCTCCCAAGTGCCCTCGGCTGCACTGAGATGGGTTTGTGCTTCGTCCTTCCTCAGGCCTGCCTTGTGCCAGGACAGCCTCCTGCCAGGATACCTGTGCCGTCCCTCGGTCAGTGGCAGGCAAGGAGCTCTGCTCGCAGGAACCAGGGGTCCGAGCTAAGGCCTTCCTTCAGTCTCGATGGGAGAGACACGGTACCCGGAGACCATGCTATCCTCCAGGGACCGGACAGCCCGGGGGCTGGTGCGTCCCCAACACGCCTGGTCTCCTGGGAGACGGTTGCCTTCACCAAGCTCCCCTCCAGCTGTGGGCCCGCCCCGAGCTCGCCCCCTGGCAGTGCCTCCGTGTTGTAGCAGCACAGGACTTCACCTGAGGGGACTCCTCCAGCTGCTCACACAGCTGCCCCGTCATGTTTCCATGGCCCAGTTTCCTGCTTCTTTGTCTGAGCCCCTGCTGACCCCGCCCATCCTCTCCGGCAGGAATTCACCAGAGTCCTTGTGTCTGATGCATGGGGATGAGTTAGAGCCCGGCTTCCAGGGGAGCCCTTCCCCCCTACTTACGCCTTCTCTTTGGCCTTCTCACTCACACAGCGAGATCCTTAAACCAGGGACACTGCCGTGTGACGCTGCCTCCCTGGGACCACCAGCGAGGAGCACTGGGCATTTAAACCGTAGCACAGGAAAATTCTGGGGGGGGGGGGGCGGGGGGGGGGAAGCCAGCATGCCGCCACCCTCGCCTCTCAGACGGTTGGTCTTTCTGTGTGGGATCAAAACCAAATGTGCATTCCTTCAGGGGGTCGGGCGCCCACAGAAAAGTCCCAGCTCAGAGTCTCTCCCTCTGAACTCAGAGAGAGCCGCGCTGAGCGCTGGCATGTGGTGTGCCCCCTCTGCCTGAAGGATGCCGGGCTTGGATTTTTGTTTGACTTGAAAAGAGAGCCCACAATGAAAACAACGTGTGGAAGGGTCTCCTTCCGCATGTCACCCAAGGCAGCTCTTGTCCTTGTTCCTCTTGGTCCTGGGCTGTGGGCAGCGCCTGCTCGCGGAGCCCACCGCGGCGTCTCCAGGGTCTGGCCCAGGGGCCCAGGCTAAGCATCTGCCTCCGAAAGGTTCCTTCATGGGAGCTGGGGACAGTCCTTGCTGGTCTGAAAGGCCCTCAAACCTCGGGTGCTCCTGGTCAGCCTTCACCCTCTGTTTGCCGGGAGTGCGCAGCTGGTCCCAGAGACAGTTTTGGGGGCTGTCCTACAAGTGGCTTCAGTGACAGGGCCTGTGGCTGGTGGGCTGAGAGGAGGTACAGGGCCACTGGGTCAGTGTCTTGTAGATAGGGCCGTAAAGAAAAAGCAGCGCCTGCACCAGAGCCCCCCTGGGCCTGCTCAGGGCCCTTCCCGTGGCCTGTTCGGGGTTCATCCTGTGGCCTGCTCAGTGTCCCTCCCGTGGCCTGCTCGGGGTCCCTCCCGTGGCCTGTTCAGTGCCCTCCCGTGGCCTGCTCAGGTCCCTCCTGTGGCCTGCTCAGGGCCCTCCTGGGGCCTGCTCGGGTCCCTCCTGTGGCCCCTCCCGTGGCCTGCTCGGGCCCCTCCTGTGGCCTGCTCAGGGCCCTCCCGTGGCCTGCTCGGGCCCCTCCTGTGGCCTGCTCAGGTCCCTCGGGACGCCTTGGCATGTCCCTGGCTGAGGCAGGCGTGGCCCTTTCCCAGAGGCGCGGTGACAATAGCGTAAGGGGGAGGCCTGCCCCGGAAGCCGGCCTGTCTGGTAGGAAGGAAGTTAGAGCTCACCTAATCCTCACTGTGCAGATGGCTAATGTGAGACCCAGAAAATGACATAATTTCTCCCAAGTCCCACGGTCACTAGTGGCAGGGCCCATCTGAGATTCCTGGCCGAGGCGCACGCCAGCCCCACACCCCCTGGCCCTGCTCCTGTGGCCTTTTGATTTCCTGCTCAGAACCCTTCTCCCCTCACCCCACCCCTGCACCCTAAAAGGTCCGAGTCCTTCCCACAACCAGACCGGGCTTGTGGGACCTTCTTCCCTGCCGCTCTCCCGCCACCCTCTGCTCCTGGCGCCGACATTGCTGTCCTCCCTTTGCACTTGCCGTCCCCCCGCCTGGTGCACCTGTCCTGCGGGAGCCCTTACTCCCACCCCACGTCCCATCCCCTCCCTGCCCCGTGCCCAGCCCGTTTCCGCTGAGCTTCACCATCCTCTGACATTATGGTACAAATATATTTGCTAGTTTGTTCATGGCTTGTGTCCTCGGGAAAGCTGCCCGGCTCTGTGAAGCGGCACCGCGGGCTGCTGTCTCTGCACGGCTCCAGGGCCCAGGGCATTGCCTGCTGAGAGCACGCCCAGATAGCCGGCAGGTGACGGACTGGATAAAGGATGAACTGAGGAAGGAAGGGATGCAGGATGAGCGGTGACTGCTGCCAGGCTTAGCCCCATGCTGGGGGTGGACTGGTCCTCTCTGAAGGTGGGCAGGCACACGTCCATCCGCCCTGGGGCCCCTCGGGGGCTGCCGTGTGGATGTGAGTCCTCAGAGACCCTGCTGCTGAGGGCCTCCTGGGTGCTGGCTGCTGGCAGCACCTAGGGCTTCATGGGGGTGGGGGACAGTCGAGCCACGAGCTGCCTGGCCGTTGCTCTCCTACGGCAGACCCACCACACAGAGCCTCCGTGTGCTTCCTGGCGAGAAAAGGATCCATGGTGCCATGGCACTTCCCCTGGCCGACCCGGTGGGCACTGGGCCACACCCAAGCTGCCGACTGACCTAACACACCAATGCCTGGATGGGTGAACCCCAGGCTCCTTCTGAGGACGCCAAGTGGTAACAGGAGGGGCACGGGCTGTGGCCGGAGCCCCTGCTGCCTGTCACCCCATGGGCGCCGCTGCTTGGAGGGCAGCCGGGGTGCCGAGGCCCTGCCCTGCCCCTCTGACCCGAGAAAGAGAAAGCCGCTTCCCATGTCAGCTCCACAGCCATCACCCAGGGCCCCGTCGGAAGGAGGGAGCAGCCCGGCTGCGACGTACTCATGGATGGCTGTCCCTCGTGCCTCTTCCCAGAAGCCCAGGCTCCTCCTCCCCCAACACACACAGGCACACACGCACCCTCACACAGGCACACACACACAGGCACACACGCACACACAGGCACACACACGCACACACACACAGGCACACACGCACCCTCACACAGGCACACACGCACACACGCACAGGCACACATGCACCCTCATACAGGCACACATGCACCCTCATACATGCACACATGCACCCACACACAGGCACACACGCACACACACAGGCACACACGCACCCTCATACAGGCACACATGCACCCTCATACAGGCACACATGCACATGCACACAGGCACACACGTACATACACACAGGCACACACACCCACACACAGGCACACACACACAGGCACACACACAGGCACACACGCACCCACACACAGGCACACACGCACATACAGGCACACACATACACACAGGCACGCACACACAGGCGCACACACACACACACACAGAGGCACACACACACACACACACATGCACAGCCTGGTTTGGTGGAGCGGCAGGTCAGCCTCGGTGCCACTCCAGTTCACCTTTGCCTGGTGAACTGGCACGCGCACTTCACTCCTGTGGAGGCCAGAGCTCTTTAGACCTGAAGCAGTTGCATTAATCCTGCACAGAGACACATCTCCACTCACAGCTGCTTAGGCGGGGCCCTGGTCGGGGTGGGGTGGGGGAATCTGATATTGCATTAAAGGACCCCCTTCAACCCTGTCGGTGAAACTCTGGGGTGAAAAGGGGCACACGGGTGCTGGGGGTGGAGAGCGGGAACACCAGGAATTCTGGGGTGAGTGCAGCTTCGGGTTGCTGTGAAGACCTAGGAGTTGATATTTGCAAAGTGCTTAGAACAGGCCCGATACTGTGTGCATTTGCTAAATACAGTGGGTGAGCAAGGTGGGGACGGGGGCCCAGGCATTCCCCTTGCATAGGGCTGCCTCTGAGTGTTCATTCATGCTGGGCAGAGGGAAATGCTATGACCAGCTGTCCAGGGCCTTGGACTCTCCTCCTGGCTCTGCCATTTTTCAAAGCCCTTGGCCTCCATTTTCTCATCTGTGAAATGGGTGCAATAACACCCACCCTGGCTGCCCCAGGGGGCTTTTGGAAATGCAGGGAAACAGTTGTTGACAGTGCTGGGGTCCGGTCTGCCTGGCCGCATTGAGGAAACCATAGAGGCCCTTTCCTGCGCCTCTGGAGGTGGCACTGCTTCCCTGCTGGACTCCCCGAGGGTTCCCGAAGCCCAGTGTATCCCGCGTGGAAGCAGGCGGCGCTGACCTCCGATTTTAGAGGCCAACTCCCCTGTGAGCCCAAGATTTCTGGAGTCTGGGTTTGGCAGATTGATTTAATCAGGGTGAGAAATTGGTTTTCTTTGTTCCAAGTCCCCATGGAAGATGCCAGTATTGTGGAATTATGAAGATAAAATTGAATATGTAAAAATGAAGTTTAAAATGTCAGGAGAAAAGTTTCCTCTTGTTAAGAGTTCAGAGCATTCAAACCAAGTGTCCATCAAGGGATGAATGGATGACCAAAACGGGGTCTACCCATCGGGCACATGGTATCACGGATGAGCACTGAGGACATGATGCTTCGTGAAGTACCGGTCACGTGAGGACAAGTACTGTCTGACTCCACTCAGATGAGGGGCCTGGAGCGGTCACATTCATAGAGACAGAAAAAAGGGTGGTGGTCGCCTGGGCCAGGGTGGGGAGATGGGGAGTGTGTAAGAGGTCCAGGGCTTCAGCTTGGGACGATGAAAAGGTCCCATGATGGACGGTGGTGGTGGTTGCACAGCAATGTGCATGTGCTTACCTGTGCTGTACACTTACGCATGATTAACGTGGTAAACTTCCTGTTGTGAGTATTTTCCCACAGTAAAGTCAGAGTGGGTAGTGTTTACAGAACAGCATCAGCGTCTGCACGTGAGCAGCAGTGTCTGTGTGCCTTTATTAGGGCAGGCCTGGCGGGCTGCTGCCCCGCATGCGTGGAAAACAAACGGCCGCGGCTCGAAGCCAGTCAGCAGGTCCGCCTCACCGCTGACTCCCACTGGCCAGGCCTTCCGCGTGAGTGAGTCCGCGGAGACATCTCCACGTCTTAGCCCTTTCTCCAGTCTAACTACTTTTTAAAGAGGCTTGTTTTCCTAGCACCTGTAATTACGTTTGCCTCCAGGGTACCCAGGAATTTTTTCTTAATAAGCAAAGAGCATCCTACAATTACCATGATGATTTGTTGAGGGCAGGCCAAGTGCAGACAGGGGCTGACTCACCTCTGGAAACTGATGCTCGCGCGCTGGCATTTACAGCTCGGAGGCCCCGCCAGCGCGCTTAGGGTCAGTAATTAATGGTAAGAGCTGGGGAATTAACATTCCCACATCGGTGTCTGCCGGCTGCGGCGGAGTGGGCCCGGGCTTCACAGAGCTCTGGGCGAATGCTGCTGGCGTGGATGCCGTCACCCACACAGTGGAGCCACGCAGCCAAGGCCGGGATGGGCAGAAGCCTGTCGGCTCTGTCAGCCCTGATTTGCGGCCCAGCCTGTAATCTCCCCGAGTTCAAAGAGCCCTTCGCTGCTTGTCTTTGTCAAGAGCGCGGTTGGGGATCTTTTATGTGAGTGATGTAGGTTCTCCGGCTGACTTTGATTATTTATTCATCCCCTTCGTGGGTGTGTGATAGCCGGGCACCTCGGAGCCCCCTGTCCTGACTGCTTTTCTTCTGAAATTCATTGAGCTTTAAAGCCCTTTGAAAATTGCTTTTCGAGGGAGGGGAAAGGTTTTGAAGTCCTGTCTCTCTCCCCCTGTACAGTGCCGCAGCACCTTTTGCCACCGTTCCATGCTCCCTTACCGATTGACATGAGACACCAGGAGGGAAGGTACCATTACGAGCCTCACTCTGCCCACGGCGTGCACGGGTAAGTTCTGCCCTCGGCCCGCCGCCTCGGCGTGCGGTCTCCCCGCACCGGGGACGCCAGGCTGCCAGCCCCGGCCCCCTCTCCTGCCTCCGTCTCTCTTTTTGGAGTTCCTGATCTGCATCGTCACCTTCGCCACCCACGGGTGCACTGGCCGGGACCCTGAGTGGCTGTGTGGGTGGGATGTGGACACCCAGCTCCCTCTGGTTCCCTGAGAAGGGAAGCACAGCCATCTCCCCCCTCACCACTTCCAAGGCTGCCGACTCTCCTGGCGGATCCATAAGCCGCACCTGGGCTCTACCCCCTACCCCCCCCCCCCCCGGCAATGGGAGCCCCTTCAGGCCAAAGGTCCCATCTGAGTATGCTGACCTTCCTCAGATGTTGATAATCATTCATCACACACCCCTCTCCCTCTCTGAAGTGTCCCGACTTGGACACTGAGTTCCAGGGTCCCCCTACTTATCAGGACAAGCTCCACGTTATGCCTTGGGGCCCCTCCTGCTCCTGCTCGGAGACCGCAGGTAGTGAGACACCGGTGCTGCCCCACGGCACCTCTTGAGGCCCGTAGCTGACGTCGCTTTCCTTGGTCTTTATGACCTCATGAACCATGCCCACGCTGCCCCATGTCTGCTTTTAGAAGAGAGGCCATGCTGCTCCCCCCGACGTATCTGCCGCTCCCACACCTGCCCGGGAGGGACCTGCTGCACAGACCCACCTGCCCTGTGGCCCCTCTGGACCCAGCCACCTCACCTGTCCAGGTGCTGTTTGTGGTTCCAGCACTCACAACCCTGTCGCATGTTCCTGTGTCTCGGCTCCAGCTGCCCAGCCTGCCTGGAATGGGGCACCGATTCCCACTGGCCCGGCCTCCTCCTGGCATCTCCTTCGGGTCCTCTAAGCCTCAGCGAGGAGCACCTCCTCCGGGGGCACTGGGAACCGCGCACCGAGTGGGACCCTTCCCTGATCCCACCGCACTACCGCGCCAGGATGGCTTCACACCTGCCTCCCAGCAGGCTCTGCCAGTGGCTGGCGCACAACAGGCGCACAGTCACTGTTCGCTGAGTGCACAGCCCTCCTTGCATCCCTCCCACTGCCCTCCGGCTCCCGGCCGGGTGGAGGCAGTGATACTCGCTGAGCACTCACCACGTTCAGAGCACGCCCTCTGCCTGGTCGGGGGCAGGTGACTGAGACGGGGCCCAGTCCTCCGGTGACTCCTATTTCTGGGCACGCATTGCCTCCCCACGACAGATCAAATCTGGGATTTTTATCTTCTTTTTAAAAATACCTTTCACTTTGGAATAATTTCAGACATATAAAAACAGTTGCAAAAATAGTACCAAGATTTCCATTACACCCTTCACCACTTCCTCAAGTGTGCTATTAACTAACTCTGGGTCTTACCCAGATTTGGCCAGGTGCCTGCTAATGTCTTTTCTCTCTGGTTCAGGACCCAGCGTTTGCATTTAGTTGTCTTATCTCTATCGTCACCTTTAATCTGGGACAATTGCTCAGTCTCTCCTCATGACCTTGGCATTTGTGAAGGAGACAGCCCAGGTACTGTATAAAACGTCCTCCTGGGTTTGTCTGATGTGGCCTCAGATTAAATTCAGAATATGCGTTTTGGGGAATAATGAGAAAAGTGATGCTGTGCCCTTCCTGCCGGGGGCAGGTCAAGGTGACACTTCTCATGCCTGGGATTAGTTGTGATCGCTTGGTTCCGGTGAGTTTCTCCAGTTTGAAGTCGGTCGCTTGGTAATGACTAGGAGTCACTTCGGTAATGAGTGCATATCCCCCTTCTCACCACATTGGCACCCACAGACTTTAACCTCCATGACGGCTCCTGTCAAACAGGAGCTACTGGTCTTTGCCAAGTGCCGCTTCTCCATTCACGTCGCTCCTCCCACATTTATCTGCTAGAAAGCTCCTGTGAGGCACAGCTGTGCCTTCTCCCCATTTCTCTTTTTCAAATAAATGCGTTGATATTTGTGATAGTCGATGAGTTATAGTCTCTGGTGATCACTGTTGAGTGTGTTGTTCACATTGTCCCAGATTTGGACATTGTCTCCCTGTCTTCCGTCACGTTCAGCACATGTTCTGGTTCTCAGGGACGAGGTAGGACCTGCTGCTGCAGCCGTGCACCCGCCGCAGCCCCGCCCACCTCGCAGGCCTCGGCTGCTGTCGGGGACGCAGGCCAGTTCCAGCAGCTTCGGGGAGATGCGTACGTTTGGAGCAAGTGGATCCCCCGGAATTGCTCCGTTGGTGGCATCTGCGAACCTAAGCGGGTTAAGGGAGCTGAGTCCCTTCTAGGAGGGGTTGCAGTTGCTGATTTTCTGCTCCTGAGACATGTTTGGCTGGTTCGGGACACGGATCCTGGGCACAGCAGGCCTGCGGGAAGTGCTTCCCTGCCGGGTCCCAGAGCTAGTCGTGGGCGTGCTCAGTGCTGAGAGCTCCTGGAGGGGCGCCAGGCAAGCCCCTCGCTGCAGGGGAACATCCAGGCTCACATCCCCCCCAGCTGATAGGAGAAGACCCCCCACTGGCGAATGCGATTTCTCATGTTAACTCTGCCCTATGACTGTTAAACACTTCCTGTTTCATCTCAGTCCTCTCATCAGCCCAGTGAGAGTGCATTTCATGTCACCCGCTTTACAGAGGAAGGAACTGAGGCAGCACAGAGAGGATAAGTAGCTGGCATGAGGGTCACCCACGTAGGGTTGGGGAGTTAGAAATCTCATTCCTGCCCCTGAGCCCAGCCCCTCGGTCGCACACTGGCCTCTCCCGGGGGCACATGTGTGACTCCAGGACCCCTGGGCAGGTTCCACCGAATCCACAGAGCACAGACCACCCTTGGTTAGGGCACTGCCCTAGGTCGGTGGTGCCCAGCCTGTTAGGAATGCAGGTCCCCAGGCCCGGACCTGCGGAGTCAGCTCCAGGGCAAGGCTATGGTCTGCATGTACCACGCCTGCTGCGGGCGCAGGTTTGAGACGCTGTGCAGGCAGGGCCTGGCTGCTGAATGGGGTCCTTAGTGCTGTCCCTCCCTGTGCCAGTGGGAGCGTGGCAGGAGGTCGCCCTGCGCCTTCTCCAGGCTTCGCCGCTCACCAGCTCTGGGTTGGACACAGGCCACGTTTCCCCCCCCCCCGCCCCCCCGGGCCTGCCTCCTTCCTAGCCAGGGAGGCGCAGCGTGTGGGCAGAGCACCTGGAGAAGCGGGTGACGATGGCAGGTCGCAGAAGTCCGGCCAGGCCAGTGGCCTGCAGAAACCGTCTTGTCACTCACGGGCCCAGCGTTTCTTTCACTTTCCTGGATAACTGAAGGGCGCGTATGAGTCTCCTGCTGCTGCTGTAACAAATCACCTCACTTAGTGGGTTAAGGACAGACTTGGTCTCGGAGCTCTGGAGGCCAGAAGACTGACGGGAGTCTTCTAGGCCCATGGTCGGCAAACTGCGGCTCGCGAGCCACATGCGACTCTTTGGCCTCTTGAGTGTGGCTCTTCCACAAAATACCACGGCCTGGGCGTGTCTATTTTGAAGAAGTGGCGTTAGAAGAAGTTTAAGTTTAAAAAATTTGGCTCTCAAAAGGAATTTCAGTCGTTGTGCTGTTGATATTTGGCTCTGTGGACTAATGAGTTTGCCGACCACTGTCCTAGGAGAACAGTTTCCTCCTGGAGGTTCCAGGAGAGAATCCGTTTCCGTGGCTCACGAGCCCCGCCTCTTCGCGTTGCCTTTCTCCCCGGCTTCTGTCCTCACGTGGCCGTCCTCCTCTGCGGCCGTTTTCTCCCTCTGCCTCCCTCAGAAGGACACCTGTGATGGCTTGAGGGCCACGGGACAACCCAGAACAGTCCTGGATTCCACGTCTGCAGCGGCCCTTTCCCACAGAAGGTCCCACTGCCAGGGCCCAGGGCTGAGGACGGGGACTCTCTGAGGGTCGTTCTCCAGCTCATTTGGGATCCCCGGTCCCAGTGGCGAGCCCAGCATCACCACGTACAGAAAAAGGCGAGAAATGTGTGCCCTGGAGCCGGTCTGCTGTGTTCCCTCACTTCCCGATGGCCCTGGGAGGGGGGTTAAATCTGCAGCTCGCAGGTGCAGTCGCAGGCTCAGAGGTGTCCCCACTCCCACAGGGCATGCCCTGCACGGCCCTAGGCTTGCCTCTGCTCGAGGGTTGAGGAGCCAAGGAGGGCTCGTCTGTTCACACCCCGGCCGTGGTGGCAGCACTGTTCCCCGCATCCTGCTGGCCTGGCTGCCAGTGGCTCCACCGTGTCCTCAGGACAGGGGGTCCCGGCCAGGCCACAGGGGACAAGGCAAGTGCTGCAAAGCCCGCCGCTTCACCCCTGCCCTCAGTGTCCCAGGTGAGAAACGGGACAGAGCTCGGGAGGAAAGCGGCCCTGTGGCCCAGGCCCTGCGGTTAGCGTGGGGGAGCCCGGTGGAGCCCGATCCAGCGAGCCGCTGTTGTGGCCGCTCCTCCTCCTTGCCGGCAGCAAATGCGTCTAATTACACAAACGTTGCTCAGCAAATGAGGCGCGGTGTCGTCTGCTGTCAGCCCGCCTCGAGGCCGCTGCCTGCGGCTCCGTGCTCAGGCCTCTGCACAGGCACCCAGGACCCTGGTCCACTCTGGCTCTCGTGGTCCAGTAGCTGCGTGACGGAGCGCCAGTGCCCAGGGCCCGGGCAGAGGGCTCCACTGCGGGCCTCCTTGCCCGGCCCGGCCCGCAGGGGCACTGCTGTCACCAGCCCCGCAGGCGCTAGGGGCTTATATGCTGACCAACCTGAAGGAATGAGCCTCCGTTTTCTCATCTGTAAAAGGGCATGATGCATAGTAAGGGTACCTGCGCCATCTACTGAGTTACTCTCAGAATTAAATGGGGTAATTTAAGTGAGAGTGTGGGAACATTCCGTAGATGCTAATCATGGTGGTATCACTGTTGCTACTGCACTGGCTATCAGAGAAGGAAGTTGTCTGCAGGCACGGGACCTGTGTGGCAGGGGCAAGCCATGCCATGCCCTTGGGCGAACTGCTGTCGGGTGGCTGTGGCACAGGAAGGTGGGAAATCGGGCCCAGGCAGTAACCACTGGGGCGAAGAGAGGAGGGTCTCCTTACCCCAGGAAGGCCTTTGTCCTTACAGCCGCAGGAGCCACCTTCCCTTCACTGAGGGACAGACCCGACAGGGCCTGCAGCGCTTGCCAATGCCCAGAGCCTTCCAGCAGGGGAACGGCCCAGCCCCTGGATCCTGGTGCAGCACCTCTTACCTGTAAACCACGGGTGATGGGGCGGCAAATGGCTGGGGGTCAGGCAGAGGTCTCTCGTGACCCCAGCCCCACCCCCCAGGACATGCTCCTGAGGCTCCGCGAGTCCTTTCTCGGGGTCAGAAGAAAGCCCCGCCGGCTCCCCACTGCCTGGCGGCTGCCAGCAGGAGAGAGGGCACTGTGGCCCTCCTGGGCCCTGGCCCTTGGAAACTGGCTCGCCCGGGTGTCGTGGGGACCCAGGCTGAGACATGGCAGGTCCTCGGCCGGGACTCCCCGTTCCTCTGTGTCCTGCAAGCGGGAGTGGAGGCTGCCTGGGGCTCGGTCCGCACGTGCGCTGGCCGGGAACGTGGACGCTCGTGTTCCTGGCTCAGGAGGTGGGGTTGACCTTCCACTCACTGTGTCGCTTGGGTCCTTCCCATCCCAGCCCTGCCCGGGCTTCAGAGAGGACCCCTTCCAGCCACTCCCAGCCGGAAGGTTAGAGGCCATCTCGTGCAGCAGTTCTCAGACCGGGCTGAAGGTCTGACTGGGGTGTGTCTGAAAGACCCACATTCCTGGGCCCCTGCCCTAGAAGTTCTGGTTCTTTCGGGCGGGGGTGGGGCCTGGGAATCTGCTTTTTCACAGGTGCCCGCAGGCCGGAGGTCACAGGCCGGAGTTCACAGGTGCCCGCAGGCCGGAGGTCACAGGTGCCCGCAGGCCGGAGGTCACAGGTTGGAGTTCACAGGTGCCCGCAGGCCGGAGGTCACAGGCCGGAGTTCACAGGTGCCCGCAGGCTGCCTTGCTCATTCTAGACCCACCAAGTGGCCCAATGACGGCTGTTGGCTTTGCAGAGGCGGAGCCCGCAGGGCGCGGCTCCAGGGATGAGGACGCCGAAGTAACACCTTGGGGTGTTAAAACCCCCTGTTCCTTTCATTACTGTTCCCACATCCAGTGCCCTCCAGTTGACCAAAATCGATTCACATTCTCAACTTGCAGAAGGACGTGAGCATATTGGGGTGCGGGTTGGGGAGCAGTGGGCAGCGACGTCTCAACCATTGGAAGGACAATCCCCTCCTCTCTCCTGCTACCGGCTCCATACCTGACCGCGACGTCCACGACCCCCAGCACCTGCCTAGGTTCTGGACCCGACCACCACTAACCACTCCCCTGCGATCACTGCCCGGAGCTGTGGTGGCTGCAGCGGTCACGGCCCAAGGCCGCCTGCACAGGGGAGGGGAGGGGCTCTTGTTGGGACAGATGGTTCTGGGGCTTACCTCTCAATTCATGCAAAGTCAGCATGCTGACTCCAGTCCTTAAGGAAAAGGAGGGAATGCCAGCTGGTGGGTGTGAGTGCCCACCTCCCACCACCATCCGCACACTGTCACACGTGCGAATTACCCAGAGGCCCCTGAGAGCGCTGTGAAGGTGCCTGATGCTGGCGCCTGCATGTTAATGGGGTGCTTAGCCTCCCTGTGTGCTCTTAAGAAAGTCGTTTCTTTGCTGTTGCTGGCTGAGCTCACGAGCCTCCCGGGCCGGGGCTTGGGAAGATGGCTTTTTCCAAGGTCAATGCTCCGTGAAGACTGCCCGTCGTCGTGAGTAGCGAGCACGTTTGCGCAGCCTGTGGCTCACTTGCATTGTCCTGGGCCCGACAGCTCTGTCCTCAGCCAGTCACCGAGGAGAGGGGAGGGAGGGCACCGAAAGCTATGGGCATTTTCCTCTGGATTCTTGGCACAGCACACCTGGCTCATGGTTCATAGAGCACTGACTTCGTGTTTTTCAAAAACTGTCCTCCTCCCTCGGCAAAAGTGTGTTTTTCAAAAACTCATGGGAAGATGAGACTTCTGAAGGGCAAGTCCACCTGGCTCCTGGGCCTGGGGTCACCCACCAGGGCCTTGTACCACCGCCACCGCCACTGCCCCCCCCCCCCCCCCGGCTCCTTGCTCTCCTCTGTCTCCAGGGAGCACTCCCTAAAAACCCACGTGGCCGACCACTTCTTCAGAGCAGCTGGACCGCAGGCACACGGAGCCCCGAAACCTGGGGCCGGGCTGTTTGTAGGGCCAGCGTGCCAACCTCCGTGGCCGTGTGCGGCCTGCGTGACAGCGATGCGGCTCACAGCGATGCGATGGCCCTCAGACACCCTCCAGGCAGGGCCTCCCCGCTCTGGCAGTCACAGCCTTCTGGGTCCTATCACCTCCCCTCATCGACACCCTAGGAGGAGGGGGGCATTGCCACTCCACTTGTTAAGTAGGGAAACCCAGCACGGTGAGGCCGGCTGCCTTCTCCAGCGACAGCCTCCTAGTAAGCAGCACAGCCGGGATTGGAACCTGGGAACCTGACCCGGAGGCCCACCGCCCACCCCGAGCTCCGGGAGCCGCGCTCCTCCGCCCGGGAAGGTGCGGCGCAGACAGCTCATTCATAATGGAGGCTGGCCTGTGAAAGTTTCATGAGGAGCGTGGCTGATAAGGCGGCCTGCTCTTTGATCTCGGGTGAGTGCTGGCTTCTCGCAGAAGAGAGGCTGCCTGGCTCTGGGCTTTAGAGAGAGCCTGTGTGGCCGGCCCAGGGCAGACGGGCCTGGAGCAAAGCACAGCTTGGTGTGCAGAGACGAGGCGGCCTGGGAGGACTGCGGGTGGAGCAGACCTGCAAGGTGGGAGGTGATGCGCTGGGCCCTCCTGTCCCGCTCGGGCCCCACCGTCTTGGCCATTTCCCACCCCACCCCCGTGGATGTAGGCAGAACAGCGTGGGGCAGAGTTCACAGCCTGCCTTTTTGTCCTGGGGCTGGCTGTGTACCCTTCGTGAGACTCTGTGTCCCCATCTCTAAACAGGGACGCAGCCGCACCCCACGTGGGTGGGCGTGAGGCTTAGATGAGTGTGCGAGGCATGCAGAACAGCTTCGGGCACAGAGTGCGCGCCGGACAATCACGTGCTTTTCTCGGTCTCGTGTGGACACCAACAGGACACGCCGTTTCATTCCAGGCACTCTGTTGGGTGCGGGCCGGTGGTGCCATATCCAGTCCTCCCAACACCCTGTGATGTGGGCAACATTCTCCCCGAGTCCTGGAGGAGAAAACTGGAGGTTCTCAGAATTGAAGAGCTTCCCACGCCCACTCCACTAGGAAGTGAGCTCGGACCCGCACACTCTTCTGTGCCCTGATTATCGCTGGAGAGAAAGGGGCCTCTCGGTGCACGTGTTAGAGCCACGGTGTCCTCTCCCTGCTGGGAAGCATGGAAACAGAACAGTAATTAACCCGAAGGAAGGAATCGCTAATGGTAAAATTACAGGTGTTGGTGGGGCAGATTGCCCTTTGAGGTGGGGGTCTCTCCCACTGCATATGTCCAGGCTATCCACTCGAGGGAGAAGCCAACACCAGTGCCCAGAAAGCACTAACTTACTCGGCTGCGTCGTCGTGGCAGGATTGATCTGTGTCCCAAGCGCTGTCGCTCAGGGTCACTCCTGCCAGCCTGAGCCGGCGTGTGTTGCGGAATGTGGGAGCAGTGCCCTGTGTGGCCCTGCGGCCGCGCTCTGCAGGCCCCGTCGCTGCAGCCAGCACCGCTGCGTGGATAGCTCGGCCCCGTGCCTGAAGGAGAAATATGTTGGGCACATCCTCTCTGCCCAGGAGCTGCACTTCTGAAATGTGAATTTGACCTGCCCCGCCCAAGCAAAGTAGAAAGAGATTAGTTGTTGCCTAACTCCTGGGGCAGTTCCTGTGGCCATGCCCGCCCAACGCCTGTGGTTGCCAGCCTGTGCCAGGTGCTGGGTGGGGATGCAGGCCGAGGGAGCACGAGGATCTCCTGGGCTGGGAGGGGACGGGGAGAAACTGGGCCGGTACCGGGTGGTATGCGGGGCGGGAACAGGGAGCCCAGAGCACCAGGAAACCAGGGATGGGCAGTTCCCCAGCAGAAAGGCCGGGGGCCTGCCGCTCTCCATCCCCCCCAGCCCGGGGGCTGCACTGCCTTTGCGGGTTGTCCCTGCTGCGTGCCGGTGTGAGAGGGCCTTTTCAGAGCGCACACCAATGGCCCCAAGAGCTTGGTGAAGTCGGCAGCACCCGCTCTAGCCTATTGGGGGTTGTCCAGGGCCGGCCAGGCCGAGCTGAGGGCTCTCAGTGCGGGGAGTGCTCCCTAGGGGCCCTCCCTCCCACGGGCCTCTGCTCACTGCTTAAACCCAGCCCCCAGCCCCACACCTCACTCCTACCCAGGGCGCCCCTTCCGGCACCCTGACGTCTGCCCTGTGACACAGGAAACTGACTTTCTGGAAGGTTCCGCTCAGCTGTGCTCAGCCAAGGGCTGCTCTTACAGACAAAGGCCCCTCATTCGTGGAGGTTAGCCCCGGCCACAGGTCACTGCGGAGGGCAATCCAGGCCGGCTCCCCCAGAGCCTTACCCCGGCCAGCCTGTTCCTGCCGCCCCCACCCCGCTCCGCACCCGTCCTCACTCCACTGGGGAAAAGACTCCTGGATACTTCCTCTTGTTTTCATGCTTTTGGTTTTTATGTTTGAAAAGCTGATAACCTTCCAATCTTCCTGCTCCAGGGGGTGTGGGGGGACGTGATAAAGGGTGGGTGATTGAATTAACCCCTGTTGCCCGTGTGGCTAGATCTTAACCAAGTCCAGCTGTATGACCTCCTTTGTAGGCGCAATTTTATAACCTAATTTCCCTACGAAAACATCAGTGTTTACTTAGTGAGAAATCTGCTCTTTGTCAACTGGAAACAGTGATTCCTTTATTGCGGCTCTCCGCGGGGCCTGACAGCCGAAAGCAGGCACTCAGCTCGGCTGGCGAGTGTGCGGGCTGTGATGGGAACGGGGTGAGCCGAGGGCCGGCGGACTGATGTGCACAGATGTGTGTCGGTCACAGAGCGGGCCCGGTGGGGCTGGGGCTGCCCAGAAGGGAGCCGGGGCGGCAGACAGCTGGCGCGGCCAAGATGAGCCCCGGGTGACGAGGGAGGCACCCGCTGAACCCTCCCTCACAGGCTCTCCAGCCGCCCGCACACGTTCACAACCAGCCCTGTGACCACTCCACTCCCACCCGGAACCCCGTCCACTCCGCCAACTGCTCGCCCAAAGCCAGCTTCCACCCCGCTACGCTTTTTTTAAAATGTGGTCTTATTAAATGTCACTGACATACAAAAGAATAGCAAAAGCCTGGTGAAGACATAAGGACGCGCATCCTCGTGCCCGGCCCAGCCCCAGGCCGAGGGCTATGGCAGCACCTTGGAGCCCGTGTGCCCCTCTGCGTCCGGCCCAGCCTCTTCGGTGCCTATCTCTGGGGTTTGGAGCTGGTCACCCCCGGACGCTGTGGCGTCTGCCCGGTAGGTGAGGTCCCAGCAGCGCGCTGTTCAGTTTGCCGGTGGGCTGTACGGAAATGGGGTCGCTGCGGTGTGTTCCTGCCTCCACGCCACGCAGCTCCTCCTGCAGACCCGCCCGCTGGTGCCCGGGATCCCACTTCATCAGGCTCGCTGCTCTGTGCCGGCAGGTGCTGGGATGCATCTGCGCCTTGGCTCTTTTGAGCCTCTTGCCGTGGTGCTGCTGTCCCACCCTCCGGGCCCCCCAGCGTCTGGGAAGGCGACTGCCGAGACAGAGGTGTTGACATTTTAACCCTCCCAGATGTGCCAGGCCTCTGTCGGCTTTGCTGACCTCACCCCTCCAGCAGGGCTGGAGGGCTCAGCTCCCTCCTCCTCCTTGTTACCAGGATGATGTCATCAACATTTACATTTTTGCCAAAGTGGCATCTCCCTGTGATTCTAATTTTCCGCTTCCCTTATTACTAAGAAGCTGAGCATCCTTTATTTATTGGCCGATAATGTTTCCTTCTTATGAAATGCCTGTCCGCGATTTTGGCCATTTGTCTATGGAGTTGTCATTTTCCTATCGATTTGAATAAGCATTTTATCTTGTAAGACTATGCATTCCATGATTAGTTATATGCGTTGCAAATAACCTCTCCCAGTTTGGGCCTGGTCTCTCCTCTCGCTGGGTGCAGAGAAGTTCCCCTTGTAACGTAGCTCCTGCTATCGACGTTTGCTTTAGGATTTTCTCCACACCTTCTCTGCCCGCCCAGCTGTCTGGTCAGAGCTTCAGCCCTGGGCTCTGTTAGCTATTCTCCAACATGACCTGCCCTTTGCTCAGCTCTTCTCCTGTCTCAGAACACCAGGCCTGCACTACTCAGGCCTCCTTTCTGTTCTTCTCTAAGAGTCTGGGCCCAGCTCAGATGCCGCCTCCTTCAGGAAGCCGCCTCAGATTGCCCCAGCAAAGTGGATGAATGCTTCCCTCCACCCTTCGCTGCGTCAGCACCCTTCATTCTGTTTGCAGGCTGCAGTCGGTGTCCACACTCTCTTCATAACCCACAGGTCCCAGCACGCTGATTTTTGTCAGGGTAACCATGTGGACGCTAGGCTTGGGGGCTGTAATGCCCTGAGCTCCTGGCTGGACCTGGGGCACCCTGCTCAGCAGTAGCATCGCCACACCCTGGTGGCTTGTCCTCCCCACAGCCTCACGGACTCTCATGAGCTCTGCTGAGATCTGCACACGTGTAGCTTCAGGGTGGATCCGGGGAATGTCGGGTGACCACTCCTGGTGCAGCGTTTGTCAGTCGGGTTTGTGACCACCTGCCCAACTTCCTGAGTGTGGAGCCTGGCTGAGTGTCCCTCGGACCCCAGCCTGCCCCAGTGCCATCAGCGGCTGTGCTGAGTGAGCCCTGGCTGGCGGAGGGAGTGCCCGGTGAACCTATGCCCGAGCAGTGAATGGCTGGGCGGGGCCCAGCACCCTCCAGGGTGCCTGCCTGCTGGTTCACAGCCTCCTCCACACGGATGGGCAGCCAGTCCCGGGGCAGCGTGCAGACGGACGCAACAAGCGACCTGGGCTCCGGTTGGGGCGGGAGCAGCTCTCCGGCGCTTTCCGGAAGAATTCACTTACATCTTGCACTGGTAGACCCCTGAGTATGTTTTTAACAGGACTTGATTTCTGTAACTTTTAAAATTAACCTCTGGAAAACGTGGAAGCGGCTCGCCAACATACAGTTTCACACATCAAACAAAACCTCCAAAACCAAACCCTGGAAGAGGAGCTAGAACTCCACCCAGGGAGCTCGGGGGAGCTGTCATCTGTCTGCTGGCGGGCCTACGGCATCAGGCACTGCCCGCGCTGCGGGGACGCCCAGCTGAGAGCAGACACGGCTGCCAACCCCAGCCCTGGCACTGGGGATGAGTGAGCTCAGCGTGGCAAGGCCACCTTCAGGGACCGTTCTCCTCCCAGCGGGTCAGTGGGCCTGTGGCCACCTGCCGGTGTTTCTGAGACAGTGGTGCCCGCCCCCAGCAGGTCGGCAGCAGCAGAGGGGTCACGCCTGCCCACTCTCGCCTGCTGACCTCTCTCTCGTGGCCCTGCCATCCCGGTGGGTGGTAGCATCTCAGCCGAAAGGCGGGACCGGTGTGTGCAAGCACGCCGTCCTTGGGGCGGGAGGGTTGGCGTGTCGGGGCTGTTTGCAGGGCGCATTCAACTGTGGGGCGTCAGGGACCGTGTAATCCCAGCGGCGGGCGGGAAGGCACGTCCCAGGCCCTGTGTGCAGGGGTTGGGGGCAGGGGGGTGGCGCACAGAGCCTGGAGGCCCTTCCGCAGGAGGGCACTTTCCCTGCCTTGCCAGCCTGCCCTTGATGGAGTTAGGCTACCCGAAGAAATAGCACACGGCCCTGCTCCGGGGAGCTGAGGGTGTGGGAAGAAAGGTGACCTTGATAATGAGGGTGAGTCCCGCCTCCGAGGGCCTGCGCCACCCCAGACCCTGCACTCACTACCGCAGTGGCTCCTCCCGGCTCACCGCGAACTCTGCTTACACAGCAGATCATTACTCTCTCGCGGCCCTGTTGGTTAGGGATCTAAACTCCGCGTCCCTGGGCCAAAGCGGGACACAGGGCCACTCCTGCCTGCTTGCGGCCCTGCTAACCTGCACGGGAGGCCTTTGCACAAAGCCATCAGGAGGGGCGTCTCCCGGGTACCAGGGTCCTGCCTCCCGCTCCCACCCCTGGGGGGCAGAGCCTGCCCCAGCCCAGCGGCTCCTGCTGAGTCTGCGTGAGTCAGCACCCCTCAGCCCTGCATTGTCTGCTCTCCAAACAGGCACACGGGTGGGGCCAGGGCCCGACCCCTGAGCTTCCGTCCCCACCTCTCTGTGTGTTGAGGAGCATGTTGGTTCCTGCCCAGGGCCTTGGTTCTGGCTGTGCTATGGGTCAGACCCACCAAGCAAAGTCTTACTCTTACTCTTACTCTCAGCCCTGAGGAGGCCACGCGTCCTCTAGCAGCGCGTCCCCGTCCCCATCGTCCCAGCTCCAGGGACGGCGCCTGTCTCCCCGGGTCTCGGAATGCTCCCTCGGCCCAGCCAGGGTGGCCCTGAGAGTACACGTGGCCGGGGAGGGTCCCCATCACCTCGCCTCTCCCTCATCTCCTGGCAGAAATCTCGAGCCAGCACGTGGGGAAGGGGCCTAGGACGTGATGTGGGAAGACGGAGGCTGGGTCCACTCCTCCACCCTCTGCACTTGCGTTTACTCCCCTGTTGAACCTAAGGAAGGGGGTGGCGATGCTGGCTGAGCACCTACCGAGTGCCCAGGGCCACACTGCACACTTTCGGCGCTGAGTTCAGCCCATCTCACTGCCACCCTCGGGCGGGCCCCACTGCCCGTCCTGCAGGCATGGACACAGGCTCGCAGCTGGCCCCACCCAGGCCCACGCCAAGTGACAGAATCCAGAAAGGCCAGGCTTTACCCACGGCGGTGGGGGCTCCCCTAAGCCTGCACCACCCGGGGTCAGCATGGGAACCGGCTGAGGTGACTCGCGGCTCTGTTGGTTAGGGATCTGAAGTCCGCGTCACTGGGCCGAGGTGAACTCCTCGAGGCAGACGCCGAGGCAGAAGCTTGGCTCCCAGCGGACGTTGGTACGTCTCAGTACCGAGCCCGACTTCACAGTCAGAAAGGCCAGCGTCCATTCAGCTCTACCACTGGGTCGAGTCTTCTTACTGTCCTGAGCCTCAGTTTCCCTCTGTGGAATGGAGACAGTACACCTCCTTGCAGCTGGGAGTGCCGCATGCGCTCATTGTGCGGGAATGTTCGCAGCTTCCCCGTGTCCGCCTCCCCAGGGCAGCGTCCAGTTCGGCTAGAACAGCCGCCGGCCCGCTAGGGCTCCACTTGCATTGTCCATTCTCCCTCCTCCTTTTTCTTCTCCTGGCCAGCGCCTCGGCCTTTGGGCCTGGCCCTCAAATCTCGTCCAGGGTCTTTGCAAGACCCCCTCCCAGCAGGGAGGAAGGGAAAGAGGGAAGAGGAAAGGCCCTGTTAAGGGCACCTTTCTGGGCCCGCCCCCCCTTCTGGGGGAGGAGCCGGGCCCAGCCAGCAGGCCAGCGCCCACCCAGAGGAAGCGCATGCAGCCTGGCGAGGCGGGACCCTGCTGCAGTGCTGCCGCCGTCACCAGCGCGTGCGCACGGAGCCGGGAGGTAGTTGACTGTTTGTCTCACCCAGAGCCCCCTGCTGTGTCTCATGGCCACACAGGGAAGCCAGCGTCGCTGCCCTCAGCAGCTGTGGGCAGGACGTCCTGCAGGTGGCAGAGTGGACAGGCCGAGGAACTGTGCCTCTTAGGGTTGCTCTGGGGAGGGGGCGCGTATTGGCCAAGGTTGCCTTGAAAGGCCTTGGCGGTTGCCTACGACAGAAAATGTCAGCTTCAACTGCTTTAAACAAACAAGCAAAAATATTGGCTCAGACACTGAAAAGGCCAAGGTACTAGCTTCTGGTGAAGCTGGATCCATCCCAGGGTCCGGTTCAACACACTGGTTCCACGTCTCTCAGCACTGACATTCTTTGTGTCATCCTCAGTCTTGGCCTCTCCCCTCACAGTCCCCAGCAGCTCCACACCAACATCCTACTCGCTTAACAACCCTGTGGGCCGAGAGCACTGCCTTCTCAAAGGGCTCAGCCCAAGCTGCTGTCCCAGGCGCCTGGGGGCAAGGGATGGTCTCAGTCACATCCACACACACCCCCCACCCCCCAACAGAAGCGGGACGTGGGTCCAATACAGATCCAGCCCAAAGCACCTGTGGGCTGTGCTCCACCCCCAGGCATAACCTTCACACACACATCCTTATATTCCACCCCTTTTTGTGCACATGCTGCTTCCTCATAAACTCCTATTCATCCTTCAGAACCCAGCCCAAATTTCACCTTCCCTGAGAAGCCTTTCCTCATACTTACAGACACTTAGGAAGTTTGTCCCTCTGCTGGGGCCTTTACCAAACTTCTCACTGCATACTTGATTTGCAGGTCTGCCTCTTCCACTTGGGCTCTGAGCTCCCTGTAGTCCCCTGGGCACAGAGCAAGTGCTTGGGACAATTTTGTTGGGAATATGAACAAGTATATGAAGAAATAACTGGTAGAATCAGGCTCAGATGAGCTCAGAGCTGGACTGAGGGAAGAAGGCAATGCATAAAGTAGTGTTCACGCCGCACAGGGTGGAAAAGGTGGCCTCTGCCAGTCCTGTCGCTGTGGCCTGCGTGTGAGCGTGTGCGTGCCTGCGCACCTGCGACACAGGGAGACTGCAGCCCTTTCAACACAAGCACCCACCGCTGGCCCCTCCGCCCGCCCCCGGGGCCACCTCCTGAGTCTCCACTCAGTTGCCAGAATTCAAGGCCTGGCCAGGCCATAGCTGAGAGCAGGGTCGGGCCCGCACAGTAAGGGCTGGAAGTAGGGGAGGAAAGGAGAGTGCAGCTGGAGGGTGGCCTCACGCAGTGGCTCCGATTTCCCCAGCGGATGTCTTTCCTGGTGCGGTCCATGGCACGGTCCTCAGCTCAGCCTGCCCGGGACTCTAAGTGAGGCCGTGGATGGGACCGAGCGCCCAAGAAAAGGACGCTCCGGCCTCTGAAGGACCTGCTTTGTAGGTTGGCAGTTTTGGGGTGATTTCAGAGCTGCTGGGAGGCCCCCTGAGCCCCCAAATGCATTAGTGATGCTGGAATTCTGCCTTGGAAATGGAGGCCTTTGGCTTTAGGGGGTCTATCAAAAGGGCATCTCTCGGAACATTGGTGCCCCTGGATCCTCATCGTCATTCGCAGAGTGGGGGGAGGAGGAGGTCCAAGTCCCTCCTGAGGGCGGGATTGGACGGTGCATGGCGATGGGTGGAGAGGGGGTGAAGACAAAGAGGGGCTGACACACGGGGGGAAGCTCCCCGTTCTCAGGTGCTGCCCTCCCCGATGCTCCCCGAGCCCCGCTCACAGAGAACCGTCACCAGGAGCGCCCGTTTCTCGGCACAGGCTCGGCCCAGACCCACCTGGATTGGTTGTGGCTCCGCCGCCTGCTATCTGAGGGGCCTGAGGCCATGGCCCAGCCTTTCTGGCTGTGTGCCCAGGTGTAAAATGACGTGACGCTCCTACTTTGTGAATTTTTTAGAAGGAAACGCACGCATGTGGCCTGTGGTGACAGCAGCCACGCAGCCTCCCTGGAGGAGATTCCAGGTCAGGGCACAGCTACGTGGTGCTGTGCTGAGGGGCCATCTCGGGAGGCCTCCTGGAGGAGGTGTCTGGAGGGCACGCGTGGCCGGGCTGGCAGATGGGCCTGCTGTCTTGGGTACTGAGCAGCCTGGGCAGTAGATGCGCCACACCCCCAGTTGACTTGTGGCAGAGCAGGGAAGGGAGTCGCGGCTTGTTAACCCCCAGCAAGTGCCCAGCACTGGTGAGAGGCCAGAGAGGGGCGGTGTCCTGGCCGCGGCCACCCGCTCAGTGGGAAGGGTCAGGCCTGGCGAGGAAGCCAGTGCTCGGGGAGAGGCGGTGGTGTCCTGGCCCGGGTTCCCTCGAGCTCCCTCCCATCCTCCGCAGTCCAGTCCCGCTGGGCACCGCAGGGGAGCATGCCCTCGGCCTCCGCAGGGGCACTGCGCCCTGGTCCGCCCCGCCCCGCCCCAGCGCCAGCAGCCTCCCGGCACTGGGAAGGGCAAGGGTCGTCCCGTGCGCCTTCCGTCCACCCTGTGAGCTGGCCTGTTTCACCTCGTCCCCTGTCTCGCCTGTCTCAGGTACAGCAGTGGCCCCTCCAAGCTTCCTGCCCTGTCACAGGGACAGGGAGGCCTCGTGTGTTCCCTGGGGAGGCGGGGTGGCCCCAGGGACGAGGGCAGCACCTCCTGGGAATGAGGCCCACGGGGGTGGGATCCTGGCTTGCGTCTCTCTGGCCGCACCACTTGGAGGGGTGACTTACCTCTCTGCACCCTGAGAGCTCCTGGTTGGTGTCCCCCGATGGCCAGGCAGCGCTGCTTCCTCGTGTGCTGCTGTTCAAGGTCATCGCCACTGAGACCTCCCCGCTGAGCCTGGGCCTGGGACCGGAGGAGGGGCCCCGAAGCCAGAGCTCCCTGCTTCCTTGGTGCGGCCTGTGCTGGGAAGGGGGTAGAATTCACTCTCCCAGAGGGTGGCACTGAGCATGGAGACAGACGTCCCAGTGGCTCTCTACTGGGAAGTAGGCCCCCCCTGCCACCTTTGAGCCCACCTTCTGCAGCCGGACTGGGCTGCCCCCTCCCCCCCAGGGAGGCCCCACTGTGGCGCACGCTGCGTAGACACCACCCAACCCAGCCTCCTACTTGGGAGTCGCCCACCTGGCCGTGGAAGGGGGTCAGCTCACAGACACCCAGGCTGCCCTGGGCCTGAACATGGCCCTTTAACTCCCCGTGAAACCACGGCTTGTCTCGTGGGCCTCAGCTGTGGTCAGTGGGCTCCACAGGGCAACCCAGTGCCAGAGGCCTGGGCAGGCCCCCTAGGACCACAGGCTGTGGTGACACAGCCCCGACCAGCGTCCTCTGGGCTCCGGAACCTGCCCTGCCCGAGTGTCTGGGGAAGGAGCAAAGGGTCTGAGAATGGGGAGCACCTCCACTCTTCCCCAGGCCAGCTGGGCCCCTGCCTTTTGCCCTCAGCCTTCCAGAACGTTTGCCCTCCCACCCCAGGTCTGTCCCAAGAGTCACCTATAGGCATCCTCCCTGCCCCGCAGGTGACGGTCTCCTGAGTCTTATCTTCACACCTGTCTGTGGTGGGAATGTTAGGTTCCGTTTCCCCCTAGACACACAGCAGCCCCACCCAACGCCATCTCCTGAGCCCCTCACACTTAGCGCAGCTCCTTGTGGTGGACTGGCCTCGGAGGCGGCCTGTGAAAGGAGCAGCTCGAGGTTTATCCCCAAGGCTTCCTTCCACCACGCTCAGAACTCGGCACGCACTCGTGCAGCCCTCACTGGTTTCAAGAATGCCTCTGCAGGATGCCTGCCCCCTGCCAGGTGCAGCATCAGAGGTACCCGGGACAGGTCCTGCTCCTAGGCAAGACTGGAAGGTGGGCCCACCCACCAGGACCGGAGCGGTACACCCGGTGGGGGGGCGGGGGCGGGCAGCAGGGAGAAGGAAGCAGTGCCGGTGCCCAGGAAGGTGTTTCAGGGATGGCGGATCCCTGACCTGGGCTTACAGGGAGGACAAAGAATTAGCCCAGCGAGGTATAGGGCGCAGGAAGGCATCTGAGGCCAAGACGCGCGGCAGCGTGGAATTGGCCTGGGAGTTCCTTGGATCCGCACGTCATTGCAATCGCCTCGGCGAAAGCTAGAAAATAAGGTTGCAGAATGCTTACATCCAGGCAGGGGAGCAGCCTCGGGTAGCTTGTTAGCCCAGCTGTTCAGCCATCTGCAGGTCAGCTGTTTGCTCCCAGTTGGCATTGTGCTGTAAGCGCAGTTGCGTGCACTATTGAACATGCTCTGTGATCGGCTCTGCTCCAGCCAGCAGACCTTCTTCCCTCTGAAGTAACCAGTTCTAACGGTGCCAGCTTTGTGCATCCAACATCAACCCCATGTGAAGACTGCGGGGCCCCTGGGCATCTCTGGGCTTTTCCCTCAAAGTGCGGTGCTGACGCTGTAACAGCAGGCTGACAGCTGCGTCACCATTTTGGGGACTTTCATCCTCCTGGCAATCCTATGAAATAGATACTGTTTTATCCCCATTTTACAGATGAGGAAACTGAGGCTTGGGGAGGTTAAAGTAATTGCTCAGTTTGAGCTGTTAAAGGCTGAGATTCTAATTCAGGTTTGTGTGATTCTAACACATTCTTTTCTTTGCGCTCTGCCAAGTCATAGAGAGACCCTATTTTCTGAAAACATTTGAAAACTGAATTTTGGTGAATTTCATTCCCAAGTGACTTGGTTGTGAGTTTTCTTTAATGGGCACGTTTGGGAGGAGGTGACCTCTCCACACCCCCGCGGCTCACAGGCTGACAGCTGCCTACGGGCCCTGGCGAGCAGGTCTTGTGTGAAGTCCCGTCCTCACGTTGAGCAGAGCTGGCACCTCCTCGAGGGCCGGCCTCGGGACGTAGAAATGGGTGGTGGCCGTGCCAGCCCGGACCAGAGGGACCAAGGCAGGCCACGGTCGGCAGGACACCTGAGAAGGGAGGCTTCGTAGCATTGGAAGGAATTCCATCTGAGGGAAGCTGGGATGATATGCCAGATTTAATCACAGCTCCATTCCAAAGCTCTTCTTGGATCTCGACCTTTTCCTTCGCAGCGGATCCCGGCCGAGCGCTTCACCCAGGGACTGCCCAGCTGAGGCCAAACTTCTCCTTTGGGTCATCTCCAGTTCCTCCTTTTCTCATGTCTGTTAGGAACATGAGCGCTTTGCCTCTTCCTCCAGCATTAGAATCTCCATGTTCTGTTTTCACACCTTTGCAGAATGCACACATTCATTCCTTCAACAGATTGGCCTGTTACCGCTGTGTATGCAGCCGGAGCGCACTGGGAAGCCATGGCGACACCTTGCCCAGGTGTGCGACCTGCTGAGCCTGTGGCCCAGCACACCCAGCCATGTGTGCGAGCATTCCCCCACACGGGGTGGCGGGCAGCCTCGCCGCACGCAGGCGCTCCCCTGCACTCACGGGCGGGGCTGGGGGAGAGTTCAGACTCCTGAAGGGTGACCGCGACGCTGGCACACCGAATGGCAAGTGCAGGTGCCCCTGGGCCCGCTGCGTGCCGGGCTCCCTGCACGTCCTCCTCAGCAGGCCACGCCTCCTCAGAAAGCCCCTCTTTCTCTCCGCAGGCCGCCTGCCCTGAGTGGCAGCCCCGTCATCTCCGACATCTCATTGATCCGGCTTTCCCCCCACCCCGCCGGTCCCGGGGAGTCCCCATTCAACGCTCCCCACCCGTACGTGAGCCCCCACATGGAGCATTACCTCCGCACCGTGCACAGCAGCCCCACGCTCCCCACCATCTCTGCAGCCAGGGGCCTCAGCCCCGCTGACGGTGAGTAACAGCCCTGTGGTGTCAGGTGGGGCCTGGACTTACCGGGTCACTTCCGAAATCTGTAAATGCCTAATCACTCATGCACTGGAGACTAATGTAATGCTGCATGTCACCTGTAGTTGGAAAAAAAAGTTAAAAAAAAATAAGGAACCAGGTGAATCTTCTCAAACCTACCCACTGAAACCTTCCCCTGGCCCGAAGTCACTGCCAGGGGAAGTGCCAGGAGAGGCCATGGCTGCGTGCACTGTGCCCACGGGCAGAGGCCCGGGCCCACGGCCCACGCATCCCTTGTCCCCGCTGCACCTCCCCAGCTCCCGGGTGTGGCCAGGAGGGAAGCGGAGCTCCAGGCCCAAGTGTCCCGGTGAGAACTCAGCCTCCACGGGTCCAGGAGGGCCCTGCGGCACCGCTCCCCCCTGTTCACTGAAGAGAAACCGGACCAGACAAAGGGTTGCAGCCACGGGCCCAGAACACCGCCGCTCAGGGTCAGAACCCAGCCCTGCGCTCTGCGTGGTCCCGGCTGGCCTTGGCCGAGCTGAGGTGTCTGAAGGGGTGTGTGCTGCGTCCGCCTCCCCTCGTGGACAGCGGGCGGTGCCCCGCCTCTCCCGATGCCCGTGCCAGGCGGCTGGAGCACGAGGGTGCAGGCCCTGAAGTTCGAATGTGGTGTCGTCGGCTGCGTGGTCCCCCCGGGGGAGAAGTCCCGGTCTCATCCTGAACCCGAGAGCACGGCCGGGCTTGGGAAAGGGCCTTTGTAGATGGGTCCCTTGGAAATTTTGAGATGAGGAGATCATCCGGGCTGTCCACTCAGGCCTTAAATCCAAGGACAAGTGTCCTTATAAGACACAGATGAGAAGACAACACAAAGATGGGAGTGATGTTACACAAACCAAGGAAGCCAGCACCCCCAGAAGCTGGAAGCAGCAGGGGCGATTCTGCCCTACAGCCTCGAGGGCGGGTGCTGCCGCCCTGGTGTGGGCTGCTGGCCTCCAGGCCTCGAGGGAGGAACACTTGTGCTCGCAGCAGTTACACCACGGCTGCGCTCACCTGTCACAGCTCCTGGGAGCGAGTGCACACTCACTTGGGGGTGGGGGCTAGGGGAGCGGGGGGTGTCTAGAGGAGGGCCAGGAGCCAAGCACGCTCCGGAGACCTATGGGCCAGGGACAGCCGTGTGGCCCATGAAGAGCCACGTGGCGAGACGGGCTGCCCTCGAAGGAGACGTGAGTTGACCGAGCTCTGGCTTCACGCCTGATTTTGATGTAAACTTTGAGGTGGCTCCTACCACACCCGCTTACCCGCTCCCACCCCATGAGAGCCGATGGTCAGCAGAGGGGCTGTGGCTGCTTTGCATGACCCTGCCCCCTCCGGCGGACCAGACCCCCTGAGGCCGCCCTGGCCCTGGCCCCGCCCCCAGGAGACTGAGGAGCCTGTCAGGCTCCCCAGGCAGCATCAGCCCAGCACCTGCTGGCACGAGGCAGCATCTGCCAGACCACGTGTGCCCGAGGGTGAATGGGCACTTGGGGGAGACTTCAGGGAGGAGGGGGTAGGCGAGGAGGGGGGCGAGGGCGTTTTCTTCATGGACGGACGACAGGCAGAGGCCTTACAGCGCCGGGGCTGGAGGCCAGGCTCTCTCTAGAGGACGCAGAGGAGATGGGGGAGGAGGAGGAGGAGGAGGAGGAGGAGGAGGAGGAGGAGATGGGGGAGGAGGGACGAGAGGAGGAAGAGCAGGTGGAGGAGTGGGGAGAAGGTGGGAGAAGAAGGAGGAGGGGGGAAGGAGATGGGGGAAGGGAGGAGGAGAAGGAGGGAGAGGAAGAGGAAGAAGGGATGGGGGTGCAGGGGGAGGAGGAAGCCTCTTCTGCTGCCGGCTTCTCTCTCCAGCCACAGGAGGTCTCCCGTGGTATTTGCAGGACGGATGGCAGGGCGTGGGCGCAGTGGTTGGGAACTTGAGCTCTAGATCCAGCCGCCTGCCGTGTGACCTTGGGCAGGACCCCTGGCCCTCTAAGTGCTAAGGGAGGTAAAGGCGACCCTGCCTACGGTGTGACCGCCTCCCTCTCGCCGCGCCTGCACAGACCCGAGCGCTCCGCACAGCCTTGTGCTGCTGTCATTAGTAAGCCTGGCGTGGTGGCATTATCGCGCCAGCTCTGCAGACCTGGTACAAGCCAGGGTTCGCCCTGGGTATGTGAGGTTTCCAAGCCCCCCGTCCTTTCCCTGGCACCACAGCCCTGAGGGCCAGGCCCTCTCCATCCCACCCCACCCTCCGGCCCTGAGAACTGACGTGTGCCCGCCCTGTGTCTGCTAAGGCCCGGGCAGGGCTGAGTAAGGGCGGAGGCGGACAGCCGCCCGACAGGGAGCTGGTGGCCTGCGGCAGGCGAGGGGCTCTATCTAGCCAGGCCTGGCCAGCTCTGGGCTGCGCTCTCACCTGGAATGTGCAGTGGCACTGCCAGGCAGCCCACCATCTGCTGCCCTGGCACCTTTGTCTGTATCTTCCCTCTGAAGCCTCGCTGCAGCCTGGGCCCTGTGGACCTGCGCTGTGCGCTTCTGCAGGGCTCGGAGGGGAAGGGGAGGGTGGGGTATGGCTGTGGTGAAGTGGAGGAATGCAGAGCTGAGGCCGCGCTGGCCTCCCCTCCCCATCGGAGAAACATGCCCACCCACTTGGCCTGCTCAGTGCGGACAGGGGCCGGGGGAGGGCACACAGGCGCTCAGAGGACAAGGGCTGGACTGCAGGACACGGAGGGGAACTCCTCAGGCCAGGTGGTAGTTCTCCTTTTTCCTTTTTTGCCAGATTCTGATGGCTTTTTTCTTTCTCCCTCCCCTCTGCCCACAGTGGTCCATGAGCACCTTAAGGAGAGGGGGCTGTTTGGCCTCCCCCCGGCAGGCACCAACCCCTCAGACTATTACCACCAGGTGGCCCTCATGGCGGGCCACCCCACGTCATACGGGGACCTGCTCCTGCAGACGGGGGGCGCCACTGGCACCCCCCATCTCCACGACTACCTCAATCCAGTGGACGGTGAGTGCTGGGCCCGGTGGTGGCAGGGAGCGGGATGGGATGGGCTGACGGTGCCCCCAGGGGCTGAGGCAGGTGCTTGCTGCTCCTTTGGGGGTAAGGAGCCCTGAGGACGGGTCTGGATTTACCCCAACCCCGGCCAGGACTGTGTCCACAGGGGCCAAGCCTGAGCCACACGCACAAATGCTCAGTGAGTGTCTCAGGGGTCGCAGACGCTGCAGGGGACAAAACACACACCTCTGCCGTCAGGGACGGGGCCGGGCGGGAGGGGGGGGGGCAAAGCCGGGAGGGGGCGACCGCGTGCAGTGCAGGTGTAACTTTAAACCCACGGGGAAGGTGATATTTGAACAAAGAATTGAAAAAGGGAGCCGTGCGGAAATGTGCGGAAGAGTGACCCAGCGGGTGAACGGCAGGTGCAGGGCCGGAGGCAGCGGGCCTGCTGAGCTCACGAGGCGGCCCAGGGCCCGTGCGCCTGGCACCCGTGAGCCGGGCAGCGGTGGGTGCCGCGTTCTAGGGCTGCCTCTGCGGGCTGCTCGGGGCTTGGTAAGACGTTGGCTTTCGTGGGGAGTGGGAGGGGCCCTCGGAGAGGGTTGGACAGAGGAGTAACGAGGTCCCACGTATTTTTAAAAGGAACCCCACTCTGACTGCTGCTCTGAGGATAGCTGTAGGAGGCACGTGGAAAGCTGTCGGTTAGGACAGGGGAAAGGCGGTCATGTATCGGATAGATTTCAGGGGAGCCGGAAGTTTGTTGCCCAGTCGGATGTGGAGTTAGGGAGGGAGACTTGGCCCTGGGACTTGGCCCGCGCAGTTCCATCCGTGAGCTGGGGCAAAGCCGCCCCGCACTCCTAAGGCCTGGCTGCGGCGCACCCCCTCCAGGAAGCCTGCAGACGCGCTCCTGCCCCCGCTGGCTTCCTCTCTCTGCCGCTCAGTGCGCACTCGCAGGAGCCACCAGGGCGGTTCCTGAGCCCCTGAGCCTTCTTGTCCCCAAAGGGTGTGCGGGCAGAGCACTGCAGCCCCCTCACTTATTGTCCACGTCGCCCTCCATGCTCCCTGAGGGACGTGACAGGAAGTTGCTCCCTGGGTCTGCCCCCCCCGACCCCCGCGCCCCCTCCCCACGCCTCCCGCAGGGTGGTGTTTATCCAGCACTAGGCACACGGTGTGGAGTGTGAAGCCCCGCCTGCTGGCCCCATGCACGCTCGCCACATGCTCCCTTCTCTCCTCCCGCCATCCCTGCGGGTGCTCCCATGGGAGCCGGAGGAGGACAGCAGGGGGTAAGGTTGTGCACACGTGACCTGTCGAAGCGAGAAACCAGACAACCACATACAGTGCATAAAACTGGACAGCGTGTTCCAACAGCCGTGTCCTACTGTCAGGTGACCCCCAACCGGTCCCACCTCGCAGGGCCTCCGTGTGGATGGGCTGGGCCAGCTGGACAGTGGGCGGGCACAGAGAACTGCGGCCGCAGGGTCAGGTGGAGCAGGTGTCCCACAGGCCAGGCCAGGCGCGAGCACCTGCTGTGAGGGGACTTGCCTCTGTCCTGGGCCCTCGCGCACGTTCTCCCGCGTGCCGCCCCCCAGCCACCTGCTAAGGCTGGAAGCACTACCCCTACTTAAAATGACCCACGGGTTCCCAGCACCAAGTGACCTGCCCAGGTGGCGAGTCAGGGTTCCAAGCCCCGATCTGTCTGTTGGCTTTTCCTGGGCCCGCCACCTCCAGGCAGCCGGCATCTGACCAGCCGGCGAGCCATGGCCTCAGGGAGGGCCCCTGGACCAGCTGTGATCCAGCTCAGCCCAGAGCCGCTGGGCCCACACCAGGGGGCCTGTCAGGGTGGCGTGAGCAGTGAGCTGAGGGCACACCTAGACCAGCGCCTGCCTGTGGTGGGACCGGGAAGGTCTGGACGGTGACACCCGGCCCCGTGTGCTATGTGACCTGAATGAGATCTTGTGTGTGAACCTGTCTCCGTGCCTGGCATTTAGCATGTGCTCAGCTAACGCTAGTGTAAATGTCTTCCACCAGTATCCTTTTCCGTCTTTCACGTGGGGAAAGATGAGGCTGGAGGGGAAGGCCGCTGGAACCACGTCACAGTTTGAATTGCACCCGAGGGTGATGAGGAGCCCAGGGTGTGACTGCCGAATGACCAAGGGGATAAGTGAGTAACGAGAGGCGGGCATGAGCCGGAGCCGAGAGGCAGTCTGGAAGGAGGGCACACACCCTCCCGCCACCCACTGCATCTAGACTCCCCCGGACAACTCCCCGCTCCTGCCTGCAGGGCCCTCCTGCAGGCCGGCCTGGTTCAATCCTGCCCCGTGTCCTAGCACCCAGGCCAGTCGGCACATCTGTGTCTCTCTGTGTCTCCATCGAGCCTAAAATAACCTCATTTATACAGGCATACATCCTCCGCAGGGGAACGCATGGCGGGGCGGAGGGGAGGCGGGAGGTGGACGCCCCTCCCAGGGAGGCCAGGCTGGGGCAGGAAAGGGCACCTCCCTGCCAGCCCAGCCCCTCGCTGGGAGCTCTGGCCTCCTGGGGTCGACGAAGGCTCGCTGCCTCTGGTTCTTAAAGGATCTGACTTGTAGCCCGGAGAGCACAGGAGGCGGGGGCGTTGGAAGGCAGTAGATAGCCCGTCAGGGGCCCACGGCTATCCTCTGCCGCGGGTTCTCTGGAGCGCGGATTCTCTGGCTGTCATCAGCTCCCTAAAGCGGAATTTCCTCAGTTGTCTGTTGAAGATGGGTGATTTACCAGCGGCTCAGCCGCCGCCGCGCGCTCCCTCCACTCCCACCGCATTGGGAAGATGGAAATGTTTCCGATTGAAATGTTGTCTGTTTACAGCCCATATTTCCTCCAGGCTGTATATTTTATTGTCATATTGACACTAATTTGACTCGGATGTCACCTCCGTTCTGACGCCCGTTCTTTATGCTGCTTGTGGGTCCGGGGGGGTTTTCAGAAACCAATTACATTGATCACACCGCAGAGAGGCGGGAGGAGCTGCTGGAGGGACAGCCAGCGGCCCGCGGCAGGCGGTTCTGGCCAGCTGCCGACGCGGAGAGGCCTGGCCGAGGTCCTGGGGCAGGCTGCTGTGCTCAGGCAGTGCGGCAGGCGGGCCACCTGCTCAGCCTGCCCAGCAGCCCCGAGAGACAAGCCTTACGCAGCCACTTCACAGGCGAGGAAGCCGAGCTGGAGCCCTGCATCGCAGAACCAGGACACGGGCTGGTCAGCCTCGCCCCAGCCCTGGGCTCCGAAGCCCAGGCTCCCTCTTCACCCCATCAGGGCGGTGAGGGGCTGCGGGCAGCTCAGTGGGCAGGGCCAGGTCCTCGGCTGGATGTCCTTAGAGCCTCTCCTCAGTGAGTCCAGAAAAGGTCTGGGTGAGAGCGGGCCGGGCAGGAGGCCTCCCCCACACCGAGGACTCGAGGCCCAGGAGCTTGCCACAGGGGTGCGTCCCGCTGTCCCCAGGGAGGGTGTGTCCCAGCCCGGTGCTGACGACAGTAGCATCTGGAGCAAAAATGGCTCCAGGGTCCTTCAGAGCCAGGTTCCCTGCATCCCTCTGGCCGCCCTCAGCCCAGGTTCCTGGGTCCAGAGGCGGTCCACCCAGAGCCATGGATACGCTGGTCAGCAGCCCACAGCCACCCGGAGGGAGGTGCTGTTGGCCTGTCTTACCGGCGGGGGCAGCTCACAGAGTTGCAGTGACTCACCCAAAGCCACCCAGTTCAGAGCTACCGGCCAGATGGGAACCTGGGTCGGCCTGGGCGCAGGGCTTGTTCGCACATCTCCTGCCCTCCCCGGCCTCCCTGGGGAACGCAGCCACCCCGAGCACGGGACTACCTGGGCGAACCCAGCACAGGGCACCTCACGAATCCTGCTGGCGGGGAGCCGCCACTCCCTTCTCGCACCTGGAAGGTGCGTCCAGGAGCAAGGCCGGGGTCCTCCGTGCTTGCAGAGCCGCGGCCTCCAGCGGTGCCTGGCATACTGTCACCACTGCGCAAGGGTCTGCTGGTGCGGAGCAAACACACGGGTGAGCAGAAGAAAGAACTCGTGGTGAGGCAGGGTCTGGACGTGAGCGGCGGCAGGCGTGGGCAGCGGCGGGCCGGCCTGGGTGAGGGCAGGCCGTGGCTGGTCGCCCGGAGGCCGCGGACATCAGGACGGGCACATCCCCAGAGGAGCGGAGGCGGCGGCTCCGCCTGTCCTGGTCGTAAATCACAGGAGAAGCCCCGGGAAGTGAGCGCAGGCTTTCCTTTCTGTTTAGTAATTTATCAAGGGACGAGGCGCATTAATAAACACATTTCCCTGGAGGGGTGGGATAACGGAGATGAATATTACTGTCAGGTTTGGCCTGTTTCCTCTTGTTAAGGGCACAAGAGAGGGTGGGAATCCAAATATTGGCAAAACCTTTTTGTGAAATTGTATCACCAAGATGCGTGTATTTCTGCTTTACATGACGTGCCGTCTCCCCACACACGTCTCCCGGTTGGCCGGCAGCTCCTAACGCTTTTGTTCCTACCCTGAGCTCCCTTTAAAGTGCGGGCTGGCGCGGTGTGGCTCGGTGAATAAGAACGAAGGGGCTGGAGGTCGCCCGAATGGGCGGGTGAGCGAGCGCGTGGTGACGCTATGCTGCGGCGGCCCCGCCGTCTTTTCGAGACGAGCTGTCCTTTGCCCCAGGCCTCACTCTGGCCCCCCGCCCCCTGCCCACCTGTCCTCCTGGCCCCTGAAGGAGTGGAATCGACTCACAGTCCCCCTGCGGACGCGCTGCTGGGTTCTAGGCACCGCCCTTCCTCCTCTCCATGTGTTCTCACGACACCCTGCCAGCCAAGCACACCGCCCCATGTGCAGACGGGCAAAGAGAGGCTCGTGGCGGCTAAGTAGCATGCGCCAAGGCAGCCAGAAGCATCAGGTTCGTGTGGCCGGCTGGCACAGGCGGTGGGCCCCACATGGTGTGTGTGTTCACCCCACCCCGCCAGGAGCACCCTCCCATGATCCTCACCTCCCACCCGAGCAGAAGCTGTGAGGCGGTGGTTTGGGTGGCCATCCACCTGCCTTCCCGTCTGTTTCTCTGCCAAAGGCTTCCAGGGACGAACGTCTCGTCATTTGCACAGGAGGCTGATAATAGCCCCTTCCTTACAGGGTGCCTATGAAGAGTGAACCACCCAACACTTAAAGTGTGTGCAGGGTGTGCTCCTGTCCCGTCTTAGGCATCCCCTGGGGGTCCTGGAGTGTCTCTCCTGGGAGAGACATGCATAACTGCAGGGAGGGAGGAGGACCTGCCCCTGTGGGGGCTCCCTGCCCCCAGGGCTCTCCGCCCTGGCTCTAGACAGCTCCTCCTGCAGCCCCACCCCAGGCGGGGCCCTGGGTCTCCTCTGGACAACACAGCGACCTAGAAATGGTCGGACATCACTGGACAGGTCACACACCATGGTTTCCACCCTGTCCAGACTCCCCAGAGCCCAGTGTCCTCCTTGTGAAGGGGTCCGCAGTCGGACGTCCAGGGCTGTGGTGAGGGGATGAGGGAGGCGTGAGAAGTGCCCGGCACTCAGCAGTCGCATGTCAGTCCTCTGGCCGCTGTGCCCTGCTTGGATCCCTGTGTGGGACGGCCTCTCCCTGGGCCCTGCTGGCCCCTGCCCACCCATCCTCCATCAGTGGCCCCCGGTTGGAGGGGTGGCCTGTAAACAACCCCAGTGGGTGCTTGAACACACCCTGTGCCCCACACGGCCTGGCCCTGCCCCTCACCCCCATGCTATGCTCCCTGCGGCCTGGCCTGGCCCCTCCGTGCTGTGCTCGTGGTGCCTGCTCAGACCGGCTCAGACCACATATGACCTGTCCCCCAGGGACATACCAGGCTACCCTGGCCACAGAGTCCCCCAATGGAGTTTCTACAATGAAAAAGCCAGTGACTGCCGCACACAGCAGTGCGGAGCAATCTCACAAACTAACGCTGGCTGAAGGAGCTGGATCTAAAAGTATTTACAATTTCATTTACATGAGTAGGCAAATACTCAAAAACAGGAAGACTGAGCTGCCCTTTGGAGGTCAGGCTAGCTTGGGGCAGGTCTGGACAGACAGGGGGGCTTCTAGGCACTGACCAGGCCCTGTTTTTTGGTGTGTGTTTTTAATCCTCCTCACCAGAGGACATGCTTAGAGAGAGAGAAACATGGATGCGAAAGAGAAACATCAATATGTTGCCTTCCATACATGCCCCAACTAGGGATTGAACTTGCAACCCAGGTATATGCCCTGACTGAGAATCGAACCGGCAACCATTTGGTGCTGGCCTCAGGGGTAGCTCACGTACCTGTGTGCTTTGCTGTCCTGCGTCAGGCACTGGTGGGTCCAGCTGGTCCCTGTATCCTGAACAGGAAGGGCCTTGACGTTATTCAGTGCTCAGATTCACACAAGCATCTAACCTGTGCTTCTTAAGTCCTTACCATACCACTTGTGGATCAGTCCATTTTATAGACGAGCAGACTGAGGCTGAAAATGGCTACAACCCTGGCCCAAGAGGCCACAGCTGGAGAATGGCAGAGCTGTCCTTCACCTGCAGTCCACCTGCCCCCTCTCCCCACAAACACGTTTTGCTGATGTGCCTTGGGTTGGCTGTCCCACAGTGTCGCGTTTCTCCAGCCCACGGGTGACGCCCCGCCTGAGCCGCAAGCGGGCGCTGTCCATCTCCCCGCTGTCGGATGCCAGCCTGGACCTGCAGCGGATGATCCGGACCTCCCCCAACTCGCTGGTGGCCTACATCAACAACTCACGCAGCAGCTCGGCCGCCAGCGGCTCCTACGGGCACCTGTCGGCGGGCACCCTCAGGTGAGCCCCGCCTGCAAGCAGAGGCTGAGAGTTGGGAGCTGGACTGGGGACCAAGTAGGGAGGGTCCGCGCTTTCGCCCGAGAAGAAAGACAGGACTTCATGCCCCAGACACCATTTCTGGCGGGCCTGTCATGAGAGATTCGGTCCGAAGTCACAGGTGACGTTCCTAGTATTGAAGGGAGTACCGTGGAGCAGCAGGTCCCTGACCCGCTTGGGGGCACGCCAGGGTGAGTGACACTGACCTGGGCCATGCGAGTCTCTGGCTGGCAGCAGGCTCCCACGTGGCCACTGCATGACACACCCCGACCTCGTCAACGCCACTAGCCCAGCCCCCGTTTGAGGACTCAGACCCGCCCACTCGGCTGACACCAGGTGCTTCCCTTGAGCATCCCGGGAGAGGCCAGAGGTGTTAGGAACGCTGGGAGAGCTCGGCCCAAGGACCCAGAAATGGACGTGGTAACAAACGTATCCGTTACCTTTCGCCGCATAATAAATGACTCCTCTGCTCGGCGGTTTAAACCGCAGGCATTACCGCCTCGGAGGTCAGGGTGGGAGGCGGGCTTGGCTGCGGCCCGTGAAGCTGCCAGCCGTGCTGCAGTCCCTGAGGGCGACGGGCCCGGGCCCCGTTTCCAGGAGGCCCTCACCATAGCTGCCCAGGGCCGCTCCGGACACGGCCGCCGACCCCCACCCGCCGTCGGAGTGGGATCTGAGGGAACGGCAGGGGGGGGGGGGCGGGGGAGCCACAGCGTCCTTCATGCTCAGCCCGGGCCTTCTTCCGTCAGTGAGCTCTTCTGAAAGAGGCTGGTGCGCGGGGCAGCGTAGACCCAAGTGCAGAAGGAGGGGAAGGAGAGGGGGATGTGCCCTGAGGGCGCAGGGCTCGCTTCCTGGACGAGGGCATTAGAACGGGCTTCGGGGGCCAAGTGGGGCTCGTAGGGAGCAGGGGGGTGCTTTGCATGCCAGAGCCGCGAAGGGTCAGGGTGGGGTGGGACGGAATCTGGGGGCCAACCTGCCAGGGTGAAGGCTGCACCTGGGGCAGGGTCTGGAGGCTAGGCATGACAGGCGAGGCCTGTGAAGGCAGCAGTGGAGAGCCACTGCTGGTTCTTGGGTGAGGCAGAGCCGTGGTGATGGCGAGGTTAGCACTTGCCCATCCGATCCCTGGGCAAGGCCTTCTCTGCCCGGGAAGTGTCGGTCTAGCAGAGCCCGGGTCCCCCCTCCCTCTCCTCTGCTCCACCACCTTGTCTGCTCTTCTCTGCAGCCCAGCCTTCACCTTCCCCCATCCCATCAACCCCGTGGCCTACCAGCAGATCCTGAGCCAGCAGAGGGGCCTGGGCTCAGCCTTCGGACACACACCACCCCTGATCCAGCCCTCCCCCACCTTCCTGGCCCAGCAGCCCATAGCCCTCACCTCCATCAACACCACGCCCACCCAGCTCAGCAGCAGCAGCAACTGTCTGAACGACGCCAGCCAGGTAGGCGGGTGCGGGGCGCGGGGCGGGCCAACAGATGCTGACTCCACGAGGGCTGGTGGTCCTCATCTCACACCGACAATGTGCGGGCGGACTCGGGGTGCAGGTCTGTCTAGGGGTGCCTTCTGTGACGAGGCCACATGATTGAAAGGCCTTAGCTGGATGAGGCTGGGTGGGAGGCCTGGGCGGGGTCCTGACACCGCTCCCACTCCTGTGGGCAGCGCCCAGCCTCAGGTCTGATGCCGCCTGCGCAGTAAACAGGTGAGTAGACAGAGAAACCTAGAATTCACAGTCGGCACAGTGTAGGTGCTCCCCGCCCAGAATATGAAATGGATCAATGAATAACAATTAATATCGTGCAGTTTAGTTTTAGAGCATGGATTCACCAAAGACCATCTTTTTAATAATTTTTTAATTTTATATTTTAATTACAGTTTACATTCAATGTTATTTTGTATTAATTTCAGGTGTACAGCATAGTGGTTAGGTAATCATCTATATATATAAAAGCTTAAGTGACCAAATGACCGAACTACCAGTCAACTGGTCGCTATGATGTGTACTGACCACCAGGGGGCAGACGCTCAATGCAGGAGCTGCCCCCTGGTGGTCAGTGTGCTCCCACAGCCAACCTCCTGCGGCCGGCCAACCTCCCCCGGTCCCTCCCCGTGGCTGGCTGGCCCCGATAGCTACTGGGCAAAATGGCCCCCATCAGCCCCGATCGCCCGCCAGGCCGAGGGACCCCACCTGTGCTCCCACAGCCAACCTCCTGCGGCTGGCCAACCTCCTGCGGCCGGATTTGTGCACCGGGCCTCTAGTATACTTTATAAACCGTTCCCCGATATTTCCAGCACCCACCTGGCGCCATACAGAGTTATTACAATGTTACTGACTATATTCCCTATGCTGTACAGTACATCCCCATGAGTCTCTGCTTCTCACTCCCTTCCCTGTTCACCCAGTCCTCCGAGCCCCCTTCCAGAGGGAGGCCTCTGTTCCGCTGCCGCGGACGTGGTGCGAGCTGCTGGCAGGCCGTACGGGCTCTCTCCTGGCCGTGCCTCTGGCTGGGGACTAAGCTGGAAGGACTCAGTCTCTCCCACTCCAAACACAAGGGTTGGCCCAGATAGGCTGTGTGGGGAGGGTCCGGAGGTTTGGGGTGTCCTCCCTACCCCCAGTGACAGGCTCTCCCCTGCACCCCTTCAGAGCAAGCAGAACAGCGAGTCGGCTGTGAGCAGCACCGTCAACCCCATCGTCATTCATAAGCGCAGCAAGGTCAAGACGGAAGCCGAGGGCCTGCGGCCAGCCTCCCCGGTGACCCTGACGCAGGTAACCTGCCCGCCACCCTCCCGTCTCCAGGCTGGGCCAGGCCCGGTCCGCGGGGCCAGCGCCTTGGGACTGAGCCCCTGCTGGTGAAGGATGACAGGTGGCTGCCTGCATGAACCAATGAGCAAATGACTGAACCCGGGTGGGCGGGCGGGCGGTCCTGAGCTCGGGGAGGACCAGAGCTGTGTCCCCAGCACCCTGCACCTTACATGCTCGTCAGACACGCGCTGAATTGCCCGGCGGGAGTGGCTCGGTTGGTTGAGCGTCATCCCATGCACCGAAAGGTTGCCGGTTCGATTCCCCGTCAGGGCACATACCTGGTTTGAGTCCCCGTCAGGGCACACACATTTCAGGTTTGATCCCCGGTTGAGGCCAGTACAGGAGGCAACCAGTGTTTCTCTCTCTTTCTCTCTCTCTCCCTTCCTTTCTCTAACATGGCCTCAGAATGAGTGAATGGATGATCTGGGGCTGCAGCTGTCTCGCCCCCACCACACCCCTCACCCTCATGCAGTACAAGCCCGAGGTGCTCACTTCCCCTGATGGCTCAGGCTCCTGCCCAACGGCTCCCTCTCCCTGGAGACCTGCCCCCTTCGCTGCCACTTCAGCCTTTCCTGACCCTCCTGCACTGCACCGCGAGCTGTGGGGAGGGGCCCTCTCAGGGAAGGGTCTGGTTTGGCTCCGGGCCACCAGGGTGTACACCGGGCCCGGCGCACGGTTAACTGCAATCATAGTTTCCAAGGACTCCGTGCACATTTGAGGGAATGAGTGTGTGGTGAAAGGGAAGGAATGGGAAGGTGAGGGACGGAGCGACCCACAGCCAGGGTGGCCTGTGCGGGCTGAGACCCTGTGCAGGTCCCTCGGGAGACCCTGCCTCCTGGTCCCACATCCGAGAGGACAGGCAGACAGTCCAGCTCTTGCAGCAGAGGCGGTGGGGGAAGGGCTCGGGTGAGTGCTGACCGCACAGAGGAGCCTCCCGCCCGGCTCTCACGGTGGCCGGGCCTCCATCCGTTACTACCCTGTCACAGCTCTGACGCTGGCGATGCTCAGGCCTCCTGTCCCTGTCTCCCTGCCTCTGTCACACCATCCTTTATCAGACTGCAGCCATCGGGCATGCTCTGGGCACTTAATTTTTATGAAATATTGGGTTCTGTTATTGTCAGGCAGACAGAGGGGCTGGTGACAAATTCTTCTCCCCTCGCTGACGCCAGCGCCTCTTAGTGTGATGCGTGGCTTCCAGGGGGCGGCCCTCATCGGGCGGTGGGAATGGATGAGGGCGGCGCACGTCTGGGGAGAGCAGCACGCGGGAGCAGCGAGGACGGGTGGAGGCCACACTGAGCCCAGGGAGCCCCCCCTCCGCCCCCTCCAGCCCAGGGCCCCACAGGCCCTCTTTCCTGCCCAGCTGGGCTCCTCGTTTGTGTCAGGAGGAGGAGAGCCATTCATCATGAGGGGGTTGTCACCGTGTCACTCTGTCTTGATTCCGTGACCGGACTCCTGCAAGGTGGGTGGGCATGCTCTCCCTCGGCACAAAACGCAGCCCAGCCTCCCTCCCGGCCTGCCTTAAACGTGTGGGCTAGGAAGAGCCCAGCGCACCCGGGGGGCCCGGGAGCACGCCGTCCCGCCAACCCCGTCCCCACACGCGTGTCCGTCGGCAGCCTCCTCTTCGAATCAGCAGAGCATGAAGTCCGGGTCCAGGTCCTGCGAGGGCGGAGCGGGCACCAGGAGGCCCCGCGGCCCCTCCTGAGGAGTCGGGCAGGGCGTTCTGGGCCTTCTGTAAGGTGACCCGGAGCTGCCGGGGACTTCCGGCACTACGCCTCGTCTCCTTTCCACAGCGCCTGCATGTTCATCCAGCCTCCCCGGTGACCCACGGGAGGGCGGGTCCCCCGGCCGCAGGGGCCATGGTGCTGGTGTCACCCCTAGCCACAGAGCCGTGTGAGGAGTGAGGCTGAGTGTCTGGAGTCTGTGGGGCTCTGACTGGGGAGAGGTTCCCCCTCAGCCTGAGCTATAAATGTCCGCCCCAGAGACGGCTGTGAAAGACAGGACACCTGTGCCAGTGGCAGGGAGTCTGCATGGAAGCAGGTCATCCTGCCGTCTGCTCTTTGCCTGGCGTTGCTCTGAGCCTGGCTGGCGGGCCAGTGGGACATCGGGAGTCAGCGGAGCAGGGGAGCCCTTGACGTCCTCGTGGGCCTTCCTCCGGCCGGGGCTCCGGTGCCTCCCTTCCACCGGCTCCTGTTCCCCCCCGGGCCCTGCTGGGAGGCTGCCCCGGCCAGTGCGTGTCTGCATTAGCTGAGGCGCGGAGTGTGTCTGCATTAGCTGAGGCACGGAGTGTGTCTGCATTAGCTGAGGCGCGGTGTGTGTCTGCATTAGCTGAGGCGCGGTGTGTGTCTGCATTAGCTGAGGCGCAGTGTGTGTCTGCATTAGCTGAGGCGCGGAGTGTGTCTGCATTAGCTGAGGCGCGGAGTGTGTCTGCATTAGCTGAGGCGCGGTGTGTGTGTGTCTGCATTAGCTGAGGCGCGGTGTGTGTGTGTCTGCATTAGCTGAGGCGCAGAGTGTGTCTGCATTAGCTGAGGCGCAGAGTGTGTCTGCATTAGCTGAGGCGTGGTGTGTGTCTGCATTAGCTGAGGCGCAGAGTGTGTCTGCATTAGCTGAGGCGTGGTGTGTGTCTGCATTAGCTGAGGCGCAGAGTGTGTCTGCATTAGCTGAGGCGCGGTGTGTGTGTGTCTGCATTAGCTGAGGCATTAGCTGAGGCGCAGAGTGTGTCTGCATTAGCTGAGGCATTAGCTGAGGCGCAGAGTGTGTCTGCATTAGCTGAGGCGCGGTGTGTGTGTGTCTGCATTAGCTGAGGCGCAGAGTGTGTCTACATTAGCTGAGGCACGGAGTGTGTCTGCATTAGCTGAGGCGCGGAGTGTGTCTGCATTAGCTGAGGCGCGGAGTGTGTCTGCATTAGCTGAGGCGCGGTGTGTGTGTGTCTGCATTAGCTGAGGCGCAGAGTGTGTCTACATTAGCTGAGGCACGGAGTGTGTCTGCATTAGCTGAGGCGCGGAGTGTGTCTGCATTAGCTGAGGCGCGGTGGCGCTGATTTATGCTCAGTCTATTGCTGGTTTTGGAGTAAAAAGTGTCCTCTTTGAATTTAAGCACCTGTGACTGGGTGGAGCCTGTCTCGGGGCCTTTCCTTTGCCACCGTGAAATGGGCACCTGGGCTCCATGCTGGGGAGGCTGGAGTCCACGTCCAGGCCTCCACACTCGCCGTGTGTCTGGGAGGGCGAGGAGCCTCCGAGCCTCCTTCTGGCTGTAGCGCAGGAAGAAAGCCCCACTGCAGGCTGTCCCACGGAGCCTGCTGCCGGGAGGACGTGCCGAGCATGTTCACCCAGCCCTGCTGTCCTGGGTTCGAATCCAGGTGTGCTGGGTGCCTGGGAGGAGAGGACAGTACAAAAGTGAGAGGTCTGGAGGGCCAGGCCAGATGCCTGTTGGGGTTCTCTTGCCTCCATGGAGAGCAGACTCTGGGACTAAAATGCCTCACACCACAGCCTGTGGGTCCTCGCAGGGGAAACCACGCCAAACAGCAAAGCCACCGCCTCTCACTGCTGCTCTCCTCGCCATGTCAGTTGACTCAGGATGTAGCGAGACGCACTGGTGATGACACATTGGCATCAGAGAGGAGGAGGGGGCCCAGGAAGCTGTGTGATGGGAGAGGGATGGGCAGGAGCCAGCTGAGGAGGGGCTGGAGAAGCCGATGTATGTGTGTGCCTGTGTGCGTGTCTGTGTGTGTGCACCTGCACAGCCCGGGGCCTTGGCACACTGTGCAGAGCTCACGGCAGCCTCAGGGCGGGGCTGGGTGCCGGACGAGACTCAGTGGTGTGCTCTGCTCCTCCCTAGGAGCAGCTGGCCGACCTCAAGGAAGACCTGGACAGGGACGACTGCAAGCAGGAGGCGGAGGTGGTCATCTACGAGACCAACTGCCACTGGGAGGACTGCACCAAGGAGTACGACACGCAGGAGCAGCTGGTGCATGTAAGCCTCCCAGCCCCGCAGCTGCCCGGCAGGGGCAGGGGCAGGGCCCGGCCCAGGGAGCCTGCAGCCACCCAGGCCCCGGACAGAGAAGGGGCTGGAGGAGGAGGCTCCCAGGGGTGCCGTGTCCTCTGCAAGTGGGCAGCGTGATTATTCATCCAGGCCCTGGGTCTAAAAGGGGGCTTACAGATACATATGCAGCACAAGAGGTTAGAAGAAAAACAAGCAAAGGGGACAATTAAGGGGAAATGAGCAATAAAGGGAAGTCAGGAGTCCAGTTAGTATGCAAAGCCAAGTCCTCCGAGCTGCAGTTCACACGTAAACCCTCTTTCTGAGGTTCCTAGCAACCAGTGCAAAGAGGGAAATAGGTTAGCTGAACCGCCATCATGCGCAGAGTAAGAGCAAACCTGGCCTGAAACCCGAAGGAAGTTTCTCCCGAGGAGAAGTTGGCGACTTCCTCTTGGAGGCGGTTCATAGCGGCCGCACAGGTGCCGGTGGCTGTTTCCGCCGGTCAGAGGGCCTGCGTGCACGTGCCCGGTACTGGCAGGTCAGGAGCCCCGAGAAGACCAGGCAGCGGGTACGCCCTCAGGGTGTGCCCTCGCCTTGGTCCCCACCGCAAACTCTCCGATAGCGGCACCTGCTGTGGCGGCCGCGGGGCAGTTTGTGCAGTGGGAGGAGCAGGCGTGGGGCTCAGCGTGGAGGCACCAGGCTTCAAACCACAGCCAGCAAGTCTAAACAGGTGAGAACAGGCGACAACCTCCGTGAGCCGCAGTGTTCCTCCTGTGGCGGGTGAATCCTACTCCACAGGGGTGTGGAGATTGAATAGGACCCCGGCGTAACCACTTAGCAGAGAGCGCAGCCCATGCCTGGTTGCCCCTCTGCCTCCGGCTCCCTGTCCTCATGCCAGCCCCGAGGCCTCTCCTCTCTGTCCAGAAGAGAACTTAAATTCAGGAACAAGCCCCCACACCCGGTCCCAGCACACGCTCCTTGTGGATGAGTGTCTGTAAAGATGAGCCCCACACTAAACAGCACGACGGTGAGGGGGCTGCACACGCACATGCACCCCGTGCCCGCACTGCTCGCACCCAGGAGCCACCCCGAGCGAGCGCCCTTCTCCCCAGCGCTGGGAGCTCAGCGTTTAGAGCACCGCCCACGCCCCCCGCCCCCCCCCCCCCCCCCCCCCCCCCCCCGCTTCCTCCATCTGCCACCGGTGCCCTCAAGTGCTGTAGGTTTCTCTCGTGTTTGGGATTTTCTTCCCACATTCTCATCCAGGAGGCCAATTTCCTAGCAGACCATCACCGCAGCTGACGGAGAACCTGTGAGGCAGGGTCCGTCTGTACTCTCAGCCAAGGAGTCCGAGATGGAGAAGGGACCCGGGAGCTGAGTTATGGGGCAGATCAGATTCGATTAGAGGAAGAAGGGGCGGCGTCTGGGCCTGGCAGAGGCCGGGCAGAGTGAGACCAGGGTGACAAGATGCGCTCAGTAATGAGTGCGTGGGCCCCAAGGAGCAGGGAGGCATTCCTCAAACGAAGCAGAGGGCTCCCGCCTGTGCCAGGGCTGTCCCCGCAGCTGCAGGTGAGCGCCTCCGCCTGCCCCGGAAGAGCCAGCCCCTGGGAGAGGGGAGCCGGCGCCTCACCAGCTCTGTCTCTGCCTCCCGGGAAGATGGATGGCGGCAGGCACGCAGGCGAGCTGAGCCCTCAGTCGATTATGAACAATTTGTTGCTAAGTAAACCAATAAGAAAAATGAAAGGCATTGTCAGGGCACGTTCCCATCATTTGAAAGGCTTTAAAACGGCAAGTGAGGCGAATAGAGAAGGTTCCCCTGAAGCTCAAGGTGCTGCAGATCTTACTTGCAGCGATGCTGGCGTTTGCGTGCACGCCAGTCGGGCCTGTCACTCAGGCACGAGGCCTCGGTGTCCAGCTCGGACAGCCTCGCGGGGTTCAAAGATCCACGGCATCATCGCCAGGAGGAGACCGCAGGCCACGCCACTGCCCGCGTGTCCCTTATACTATGTAGGAGCACGTGTAAGGGACAGTGAGAGGAAACAGGTGACATTCGTTTTAATGATACATTTTATTTAACCCAGTATATCGAAGAGATTATCACTTGAACATGTAATCAATCTAAAACAAAATACTGGAACATTTGACATTTGACATTGGGACTTTTTCATTCTGTGTTTGACACAGGTGTGGTTACACTTACAGCCCGTCCCATTGGGAGCAGCCAATTTCAGGGGCTTCGAGCACAAGTGGGGAGTGACTGACGCACTGGACAGTGTGGGTCTAGAGGCTTGGGGGGGGGGGGGGGATGAGAGCGAGCGGGAGCTGAGAACAAGAGAAGAGAGGGGCTGGGGCTGGAGAGAAGGGACTCCAGGACCTGATACTCCACACTCCTCCCCACCTCGTCATTCCCTCCCCACCTCCCCACCCCCCGCCCGGGGAGGCAGGACAGGCCTGGAGGCGAGGGCGAGGAAGGGAGGATGGGACCTGCGCTGCCTGGCCTTTAGGGAGAAGCCCCAGTGGGAGGGAGCAGGGTCCTGTGCACCACTGTGTGAGCCTCCAGCACCACCTGTTCCCACCCCAGGTAGATACACACCCCAAAATGGGGACATGAGAGTCCCGGGGGTACCACCCACATGTCCGCACCGTCCAAGCTCAGGGGCAGCGTGTGATGCGCCTGCTTCAGGGAGGACGGCAGCTCGGGGAGTGGGTGATCCGCCGGCTTCAGGGAGGACGGCAGCTCGGGGAGTGGGTGATGGGCCTCCTTCAGGGAGGACAGCAGCTCAGGGCAGTGGGTGATCCGCCTGCTTCAGGGAGGACAGCAGCTCGGGGAGTGGGTGATGGGCCTCCTTCAGGGAGGACAGCAGCTCGGGGAGTGGGTGATGTGCCTGCTTCAGGGAGGACGGCAGCTCAGGGAGTGGGTGATCCGCCTGCTTCAGGGAGGACGGCAGCTCAGGGAGTGGGTGATCCGCCTGCTTCAGGGAGGACGGCAGCTCAGGGAGTGGGTGATCCGCCTGCTTCAGGGAGGACGGCAGCTCGGGGAGTGGGTGATCCGCCGGCTTCAGGGAGGACGGCAGTTCGGGGCAGTGGGTGATGTGCCTGCTTCAGGGAGGACGGCAGCTCAGGGCAGTGGGTGATCCGCCTGCTTCAGGGAGGACAGCAGCTCGGGGAGTGGGTGATGGGCCTCCTTCAGGGAGGACAGCAGCTCGGGGAGTGGGTGATCCGCCTGCTTCAGGGAGGACGGCAGCTCGGGGAGTGGGTGATCCGCCGGCTTCAGGGAGGACGGCAGTTCGGGGCAGTGGGTGATGTGCCTGCTTCAGGGAGGACGGCAGCTCAGGGCAGTGGGTGATCCGCCTGCTTCAGGGAGGACAGCAGCTCGGGGAGTGGGTGATGGGCCTCCTTCAGGGAGGACAGCAGCTCGGGGAGTGGGTGATACGCCTCCTTCAGGGAGGACGGCAGCTCGGGGAGTGGGTGATCCGCCTGCTTCAGGGAGGACGGCAGCTCGGGGAGTGGGTGATGGGCCTCCTTCAGGGAGGACGGCAGCTCGGGGAGTGGGTGATCCGCCTGCTTCAGGGAGGACGGCAGCTCGGGGAGTGGGTGATGTGCCTCCTTCAGGGAGGACGGCAGCTCAGGGCAGTGGGTGATCCGCCTGCTTCAGGGAGGACGGCAGCTCGGGGAGTGGGTGATGTGCCTCCTTCAGGGAGGACGGCAGCTCAGGGCAGTGGGTGATGGGCCTCCTTCAGGGAGGACGGCAGCTCGGGGAGTGGGTGATGGGCCTCCTTCAGGGAGGACGGCAGCTCAGGGCAGTGGGTGATCCGCCTGCTTCAGGGAGGACGGCAGCTCAGGGCAGTGGGTGATGGGCCTCCTTCAGGGAGGACGACAGCTCGGGGAGTGGGTGATGTGCCTGCTTCAGGGAGGACGGCAGCTCAGGGCAGTGGGTGATCCGCCTGCTTCAGGGAGGACAGCAGCTCGGGGAGTGGGTGATGGGCCTCCTTCAGGGAGGACAGCAGCTCGGGGAGTGGGTGATACGCCTCCTTCAGGGAGGACGGCAGCTCGGGGAGTGGGTGATCCGCCTGCTTCAGGGAGGACGGCAGCTCGGGGAGTGGGTGATGGGCCTCCTTCAGGGAGGACGGCAGCTCGGGGAGCGGGTGATCCGCCTGCTTCAGGGAGGACGGCAGCTCAGGGCAGTGGGTGATCCGCCTGCTTCAGGGAGGACGGCAGCTCGGGGAGTGGGTGATGTGCCTCCTTCAGGGAGGACGGCAGCTCGGGGAGTGGGTGATCCGCCTGCTTCAGGGAGGACGGCAGCTCAGGGCAGTGGGTGATGGGCCTCCTTCAGGGAGGACGGCAGCTCGGGGAGTGGGTGATGGGCCTCCTTCAGGGAGGACGGCAGCTCAGGGCAGTGGGTGATCCGCCTGCTTCAGGGAGGACGGCAGCTCAGGGCAGTGGGTGATGTGCCTCCTTCAGGGAGGACGACAGCTCGGGGAGTGGGTGATGTGCCTCCTTCAGGGAGGACGGCAGCTCAGGGCAGTGGGTTATCCGCCTGCTTCAGGGAGGACAGCAGCTTGGGGAGTGGGTGATCCGCCGGCTTCAGGGAGGACGGCAGCTCGGGGAGCGGATGATGGGCCTCCTTCAGGGAGGACGGCAGCTCGGGGAGTGGGTGATGTGCCTTCTTCAGGGAGGACGGCAGCTCGGGGAGTGGGTGATCCGCCTGCTTCAGGGAGGACGGCAGCTCGGGGAGTGGGTGATCCGCCTGCTTCAGGGAGGACGGCAGCTCGGGGCAGTGGGTGATGGGCCTCCTTCAGGGAGGACGGCAGCTCGGGGAGCGGGTGATGGGCCTCCTTCAGGGAGGACGGCAGCTCGGGCAGTGGGTGATGTGCCTTCTTCAGGGAGGACGGCAGCTCAGGGCAGTGGGTGATCCGCCTCCTTCAGGGAGGACGGCAGCTCGGGGAGTGGGTGATCCGCCTGCTTCAGGGAGGACGGCAGCTCGGGGAGTGGGTGATCCGCCTCCTTCAGGGAGGACAGCAGCTCGGGGAGTGGGTGATGTGCCTCCTTCAGGGAGGACGGCAGCTCAGGGCAGTGGGTGATCCGCCTGCTTCAGGGAGGACAGCAGCTCGGGGAGTGGGTGATCCGCCGGCTTCAGGGAGGACGGCAGCTCGGGGAGCGGGTGATGGGCCTCCTTCAGGGAGGACGGCAGCTCGGGGAGTGGGTGATGTGCCTTCTTCAGGGAGGACGGCAGCTCGGGGAGTGGGTGATGTGCCTCCTTCAGGGAGGACGGCAGCTCGGGGAGTGGGTGATGGGCCTCCTTCAGGGAGGACGGCAGCTCAGGGAGTGGGTGATCCGCCTGCTTCAGGGAGGACGGCAGCCCGGGGCAGTGGGTGATGTGCCTGCTTCAGGGAGGACGGCAGCTCGGGGAGTGGGTGATCCGCCTGCTTCAGGGAGGACGGCAGCTCGGGGCAGTGGGTGATGGGCCTCCTTCAGGGAGGACGGCAGCTCGGGGAGCGGGTGATGGGCCTCCTTCAGGGAGGACGGCAGCTCGGGGAGTGGGTGATGTGCCTTCTTCAGGGAGGACGGCAGCTCAGGGCAGTGGGTGATCCGCCTCCTTCAGGGAGGACGGCAGCTCGGGGAGTGGGTGATCCGCCTGCTTCAGGGAGGACGGCAGCTCAGGGAGTGGGTGATGTGCCTGCTTCAGGGAGGACGGCAGCTCAGGCAGTGGGTGATCCGCCTGCTTCAGGGAGGACGGCAGCTCGGGGCAGTGGGTGATCCGCCTCGTTCAGGGAGGACGGCAGCTCGGGGAGTGGGTGATCCGCCTGCTTCAGGGAGGACGGCAGCTCAGGGAGTGGGTGATCCGCCTGCTTCAGGGAGGACGGCAGCTCGGGGCAGTGGGTGATCCGCCTCCTTCAGGGAGGACGGCAGCTCAGGGCAGTGGGTGATGTGCCTCCTTCAGGGAGGACGGCAGCTCAGGCAGTGGGTGATCCGCCTGCTTCAGGGAGGACGGCAGCTCGGGGAGTGGGTGATGTGCCTCCTTCAGGGAGGACGGCAGCTCGGGCAGTGGGTGATCCGCCTCCTTCAGGGAGGACGGCAGCTCAGGCAGTGGGTGATCCGCCTGCTTCAGGGAGGACGGCAGCTCGGGGAGTGGGTGATGTGCCTCCTTCAGGGAGGACGGCAGCTCAGGCAGTGGGTGATCCGCCTGCTTCAGGGAGGACGGCAGCTCGGGGAGTGGGTGATGTGCCTCCTTCAGGGAGGACGGCAGCTCGGGGAGTGGGTGATCCGCCGGCTTCAGGGAGGACGGCAGCTCAGGGAGTGGGTGATCCGCCTCCTTCAGGGAGGACGGCAGCTCGGGGAGTGGGTGATCCACCGGCTTCAGGGAGGACGGCAGCTCAGGGAGTGGGTGATCCACCTCCTTCAGGGAGGACGGCAGCTCAGGGAGTGGGTGATGCGCCTGCTTCAGGGAGGACGGCAGCTCAGGGAGTGGGTGATGTGCCTCCTTGAGGGAGGACGGCAGCTCAGGGCAGTGGGTGATCCGCCTGCTTCAGGGAGGACGGCAGCTCGGGGAGTGGGTGATCCGCCTGCTTCAGGGAGGACAGCAGCTCGGGGAGTGGGTGATCCGCCGGCTTCAGGGAGGACGGCAGCTCGGGGCAGTGGGTGATCCGCCTCCTTCAGGGAGGACGGCAGCTCAGGGCAGTGGGTGATGTGCCTCCTTCAGGGAGGACGGCAGCTCAGGGAGTGGGTGATCCACCTCCTTCAGGGAGGACGGCAGCTCAGGGAGTGGGTGATGCGCCTGCTTCAGGGAGGACGGCAGCTCGGGGAGTGGGTGATGTGCCTCCTTCAGGGAGGACGGCAGCTCGGGGAGTGGGTGATCCGCCGGCTTCAGGGAGGACGGCAGCTCAGGGAGTGGGTGATCCGCCTCCTTCAGGGAGGACGGCAGCTCGGGGAGTGGGTGATCCGCCGGCTTCAGGGAGGACGGCAGCTCAGGGAGTGGGTGATCCGCCTCCTTCAGGGAGGACGGCAGCTCAGTGAGTGGGTGATACGCCTCCTTCAGGGAGGACGGCAGCTCAGGGAGTGGGTGATGGGCCTCCTTCAGGGAGGACGGCAGCTCAGGGCAGTGGGTGATCCGCCTGCTTCAGGGAGGACGGCAGCTCGGGGAGTGGGTGATCCGCCTGCTTCAGGGAGGACAGCAGCTCGGGGAGTGGGTGATCCGCCGGCTTCAGGGAGGACGGCAGCTCGGGGAGCGGGTGATGGGCCTCCTTCAGGGAGGACGGCAGCTCAGGGCAGTGGGTGATGGGCCTGCTTCAGGGAGGACAGCAGCTCAGGGGGTGGGTGATGGGCCTCCTTCAGGGAGGACGGCAGCTCAGGCAGTGGGTGATGGGCCTCCTTCAGGGAGGACGGCAGCTCAGGGCAGTGGGTGATGGGCCTCCTTCAGGGAGGACGGCAGCTCAGGCAGTGGGTGATGGGCCTCCTTCAGGGAGGACGGCAGCTCAGGGCAGTGGGTGATGGGCCTCCTTCAGGGAGGACGGCAGCTCGGGGAGTGGGTGATCCGCCTGCTTCAGGGAGGACGGCAGCTCAGGGAGTGGGTGATGGGCCTCCTTCAGGGAGGACGGCAGCTCGGGGAGTGGGTGATCCGCCTCCTTCAGGGAGGACGGCAGCTCGGGGAGTGGGTGATCCGCCTGCTTCAGGGAGGACGGCAGCTCAGGGAGTGGGTGATCCGCCTGCTTCAGGGAGGACAGCAGCTCAGGGCAGTGGGTGATGGGCCTCCTTCAGGGAGGACGGCAGCTCGGGGAGTGGGTGATCCGCCGGCTTCAGGGAGGACGCAGCTCGGGGAGTGGGTGATACGCCTGCTTCAGGGAGGACGGCAGCTCAGGGAGTGGGTGATCCGCCTCCTTCAGGGAGGACAGCAGCTCGGGGAGTGAGTGATACGCCTGCTTCAGGGAGGACGGCAGCTCAGGGAGTGGGTGATCCGCCTCCTTCAGGGAGGACGGCAGCTCGGGGAGTGGGTGATACGCCTGCTTCAGGGAGGACGGCAGCTCGGGGAGTGGGTGATCCGCCGGCTTCAGGGAGGACGGCAGCCCACGGCTAAACATCAAAGCAAGTGACTGAAACCCTGGGTCTGCCCAGACCCGCATGCTGTTACCGGAAACAGACAGCCTCCGGCCCATGATCCTCGTACAGCAGAAACCACTCTGGGCGCCATACAGATGGTGAGGACAGGTGTGGGCGCAGGGCCCGGGAGGCAGAAACGTCAGCCCCTGTTCCTGCCAGGCCAGTGCTGGCCAAGACGGTCTGAGGACCGCCGTCCAGGGCGGCTGCTTGCCTCGCTCTGCCCCACTCGCCCCAGTGGGCCGCGAGCTGACGAGCAGGGTCCCAGTGCCATGCTGCCCACCAGTCACAGGGTCGCTGGCGGCTCTGCTCCCTCCCCGGGCTGTGCTGTGCCTGGGGCAGTGCCGCACGGTCCCAGGGTCCTCCGAGGGGTCAGTCCCTGCAGCCACCAACAAGCTGGGCCTTTGTGCAAAGGGATAGAGCTGCCATCTTACGGGTTATCCCTGATGGAGACCAGGACGCACTGACGTTTCCGTTATAACTAACGCTTCATGTAAAAGCCTGGAACAGCCGGGGCAAGCTCGGGAGAGGCTCCTCAGGCACCCTGTCTGCCTCCCTGCACTTAATTAGTGCCTACTGTGTGCAGCACCGCCGGAGCATCATCACGGCCACCAGTCCTCACGCACTGGAGCCCCGAGCCCCGTCTGGGGTGAGCGGGACGCCTTTGACCATCTGGGATGGTTGCTTTGATGACTAATTAGGAAATGCAGCCGAGACGTTCGCACACAGTATGTCTTCACTTAATGGCCACTAACCACCCGGAGGAGGCGCGGCCGGAGGGTGACCCGACAGAGTGGGTGGTGGTCTGTGGGGGTGGCCTGCGCTCACGAGGGGGGTCTGAGGCGCTGGCCGGGCTCACCCCTTCGGGGCTTGTTCCGGCAGCACATCAACAACGAGCACATCCACGGGGAGAAGAAGGAGTTCGTGTGCCGCTGGCAGGCCTGCACGCGGGAGCAGAAGCCCTTCAAGGCGCAGTACATGCTGGTGGTGCACATGCGCCGGCACACGGGCGAGAAGCCGCACAAGTGCACGGTGAGTGCGCCCTCGCTCGCCCCCCCGCGGCCGCGCAGGGCGGCCCCGCGGCTCTGGGCCTGGCTGAGCGCAGGGTCGGGCTGTTCCACCTCCTCCTGTCCTGGACCCTCGGCCCGTCTCAGTCCTTGAGGCTCCTCGCCCCCTGTCGTCCAGAACGCTGGCGCTCTCTCAGGGCGTGAGCTGCCGTAGGTAAGAGTGTGCCAGCGTCTCTGTGGCTATGTCCGGGTCACCTCAAACCTCCCAGCACAGCGGTACCCCACGTCTCTGTCTGGGTGACCCACACAGGCGCTGGCGGGGCCGCACCTGCAGCCTGTGCCCTGCAGAGAAAAGCTTCACTGGGGTCCCAGCTGGAGCCCCGAGGGGGTAAAATCTCTGGTTTTAAGTGAACACAAATGGAAGGCCTTTCAGACAGCCGCCCTGGGGGAGTGAAGGGGCTGGGATGATCATCGGGAAGGCCTTTTTCACACACAGAAACCGGTCCCTCCTGAAAGGGGAGGCGCAGTGAGGCGCTGATGGGCTGCAGCTGAGCCCTCTGGGAGCGCCTCTCCGTGAACTGCCCTGTTCCATGGATTCCAAGATGTACACTTTATTCTCACTTTACTGCCTCTGAAACCAGGCGGTCTTAAAATGGGTGCTGCCCAGGATTCAATGTAATACGTTACCTTCGTTAGCAAGTTTTTCATTGAAATAAGATTCACATACTATGAAGTTTATCATTGTTTAACAAGGTACAATTTCAGTGACTTTTTTAGTAAATTCACAAGTTGTGAGTTACTAGCTAATTCCAGAACATTTTCATCACCCGTCAGAGCCACAGACCTGTTAGCGGTCACTTCCCGCTCTCGCCCCCACCCCCACCCCGCATTCCCTGAGAGCCACTGACCTGCTTCCGACCCCTGAGCGTGCCTGTTCCGGTCCATAGAAATGAAATCACAATGTGAGCCCCTGTGCCTGGCCTGTTCACTTAGCCTGTTCTTAAGGCTCATCCGAGGTGCAGCGTGTATCCGCACGTCATTTCTTCACGTCGGGGCTAAATGGTATTTCATTGTATGGACAGGTCCTAGTTTTCTAATCCATTCCTCAGCTGATGGATGTTTTCACTGTTTTCACTCTGTGGCTATTATGAATATGCTGCTGTGAGCATCTGTGTACAGGTTTCTGTGGGCCTATTTTCAGTTCTCTGGTGTACATGCTAGAGCAGAATTGCTGGGTCAGATGGAAGCTCTTACGTTTAACTTTCTGATGACCAGCCAGTCTGATTTCCAGAGAGGCTGCTGCACTACTTACCTTCCCACCGGCAGTGCGTGGGGTTGGTTTCTCCGCGTCCTTGCCAGCGTGAGTTACCCGCCTGCTGATCCCGCCATCACAGTGGACTGCGGTGGCATGCCGTTGTGGTTTTGATTCATGTTTCCCTAATGACTGATGAAGTTGAGTGTCTGCTCATGTGCTCACTGGCCTCTTATTATATCTTTTTTGGAGAAATGTCTACTCAACTATTTTGCCCATTTTTAAATTATTTGTCTTTTTATTGCTGGATTGAAGTAGTTCTCCTAGACCTTATGATTAGCAACTATTTTCTCCCATCCCGTGGGTTTTCTTTCATTTTCTTGATAGTTTCCTTTGAAGCACAAAGTTTTGAGTTCCAACAGCCTCCTTTGCCCCACCCTGTGTATAGCTTTATAGGCAGCTCTTCCATTGTGAGTTCCCTTTTGTATTCGGTGTGAGGAGCCGGTCCAACTCCCTTCTTTCGCACGTGGTTCTGCAGTTGTCCCAATCCCATTTGCTGAAGAGACTGTTCCTTCCCCTCGGCCGGCCTGGGCGCCCTTGCTGACCATCAGATGGGAGCTCATTTCTGGACTCTCACTTCCGCTCCATTGACCTCTGTGTCCTAGGCCAGTACCACACAGCCGGACCCCCGTGGTTTTACAGTACGTTTTGAAATTGGAAGTGTCAATCCTCCAAATTAGCCCTCCTTTTGTAAGGCTGTGCTGGCTCTTCTGGGTCCTTTGCAGGAAGTTATTTTCTTAGCCATAGTCCTCCGACAGGAGCCGCGAGTGGCAGAAACAGATCGAAGGCCTTTGGAGCCACGTATGCTCAGACAGTCAGAAATAAAGGGAGCGGGGGGGGGGGGGGGGGGGGCGGCGCCGGGAATGAGACAGTGCCTGCTGGTTTCCCTGTCATTCTGAGGTCAGTTTTCATAGGTATATCGGATGCAGCTGCGGGATCCTAAGTATACACTCCTGGTCCCCCGCCCTCCCTGCCGCCTCGCTCGCTCCCTCCCTCCCTCCCTCCTTCCTTCCATCCCGAAGGTGTTCCTTTCACCTGGCACTATGTACTAGGGACACAGAAATGAACAGGACCTGAAAGGAAACTGCCCCCGTGGAACTTGTACTCTAGTGGGAAGGCCGGTCACAGGGCGATTGAGATCATGCTAAATTGTGTCAGGGAGCTTAGAGGGGGAGGGTGGTTATCACGATTAAGAATATCAGAGACGTGCTCGTGGAGGGGATGACCTACAAGATTGAGAGGCAGTGAGCCCGTCCAGGGCCAGGTGAGTGGGGCGGGGGAAAGGGTCTAGCCAAAGGGCACTGTGTGCCAAGGCCCAGCCCGGAAGAAGCCAGTGGGCTCAGGGACCTGAGGAGATCGTGGTGGCCGGAGCGAGGGCGAGGCCACGAGGACTCTGGGTTTTATTCTCAGCACATTTGATGCCCAGAACCCTTCCAATCAGGGAGGGGCATTGGGAAATAGTTAAAAATAACATTTGAAAGAGTTTTTACTGGTGGTCTCCCAATGTGCTGTTGATTTTAACAAGCAGAAAACATACCGTATTTTCCAGCGTATAAGACGACTGGGTGTATAGAAGATTTTCCTGGGTTAAAAAGTCGTCTTATACGCCGGAAAATATGGTAACTAAATAATGCTACATTCCCAATTTTGGTTTAAAAAATAACGTATGGAGATGAACTGCAGCGCCAGCAGAATGAGGCGTAGCTGGGGGTCAGCAGACTGTCCCTGGCGGGCAGCGGCTGTCATCCCTCTGTACTTTTCAGTCCCGGTCAAGTTTTCCAGAAATGCCAGGTGTCAATTTTCTAATCAGAAAGGAAGGTAAGTGTTACTGCTAAGTTCACGCTCCTGGCTGCACTGCTGGGTGGAGCAGACAGGGCTGGGCAGGAGCGTGTTTGGCCCAAGGCCAGGCTCCCGCGTTGGGTCCGGGGCGCCCTCGCTGACCAAACCCGCCTCTTCCCAGTTCGAGGGCTGCTCGAAGGCCTACTCGCGCCTGGAGAACCTGAAGACGCACCTGCGGTCCCACACCGGGGAGAAGCCGTACGTGTGCGAGCACGAGGGCTGCAACAAGGCCTTCTCCAACGCCTCGGACCGCGCCAAGCACCAGAACCGCACCCACTCCAACGAGGTACCGCCAGCTGCACTGGGCCCCACGGGCACGCGTGCAAATGCATCGCCCCGTGGCCTCTAGACGCCTGGAGGCCAGGTGCCCTCTCCCCACTGAGCTCGGTCAGCTCCGCACACAGGGCCACGCAGCTGGTGAGGACAGGTCTACCCGTTAGTGCTGCCAGTCCCGCCTGACCTGTAGGGGACACAGGGCAGCCTTTGTCTCTCCCGAGAGCCCGAGCCCTGGCGGGGCTGAGAGCCCGGGGAGGGACGTGGGCGGGAGCCCATGGCGTCCGCTCTACCCCCCTCCCAGGCCCTGACCTGCCAGTCAAATGCTGTCACTCAGGGAGACTCCGGAAAGAACATTTCTAAAAGCTTAGATACATTTTTTAAAAATATATTTTTATTGATTTTAGAGAGGAAGGGAGAAGGAAAGAGAAAGAAACATCAATGATGAGAGAGAATCATTGATTGGTTGCCTCCTGCACAACCCCTACTGGGGATGGAGCCCACAACCCGGGCATGTGCCCTGACCGGGAATTGAACACGAGATCCTTCAGTCCACGGGCCGACGCTCTATCCACTGAGCCAAACTAGCTAGTGCTTAGATACATATTGAACCCCAAAGGGACTTGCTCCAATGCTTGTAAGAAGTTAGAGGTCTCGCCCTAACCGGTTTGGCTCAGTGGATAGAGTGTGGGCCTGCAGACTAAAGGGTCCCAGGTTCGATTCCCGTCAAGGGCACATCCCCAGTAGGGAGTGTGCAGGAGGCAGCTGATCGATGTTTCTCTCATTGATGTTTCTAACTCTCTATCCCTCTCCCTTCCTCTCTGTAAAAAATCAATAAAATATATTTTTTTTTTTTAAAAAGAAGTTAGAGGTCTTCCCAGAGGTATCTGAACCCCTCAGTCTCTACAGATGAGCTGGCCTGAAAGAGGGGTGTGTGCCTGTGTGTGACTGTGTGCCTGTGTATATGTGTGTGTTAATATGGGTATGTATGTGGGTGTGGTTGTACATGTGTATGCATTACATGTGGTGGGTGTGAATTTGTAAGCATGTATACATATGTATGTGTGCTTTATATGTATGTGTGCATGTAGATGTGTTTGTAAGCATGTGTACTCATGCATGTGTATATGTGTGTGCCGTATGTATTGGGGGTGTGCCTGCATGTAGACATGTGTGTATGCATGTAAATGTGCATGTATGTATGCGGGTGTAGAGTGTGCATGTACATGAGCTCAGAACTGAGGTTCAGAAACCCTGGGTTTTCCTCCCATTCCTGGGCCAGTTCCTCTGCCTCTCTGAGCCCGACTCCCTCAGAGAGCCTGGGTTCTGGCCCTGCCTCCCGGGCACAGGAAGGTGTCCCCCTCCCTGCTGATGTCAGAAGCCCCGCGCCCTGGCCGGGGCGGCGGGAGGGTCACGCCAGGCTCTGTCCCTCCCTCCAGTCTCTGATCTCTGCCCCCAGCTGGTGGCGGGCTCCCTCGGCCACATGCTCACCTGCCGGAAACGGTGCACACAGGCGGCGGGGCAGGCCCCTCCCATCCAGATGGCCTGGCTGCACACAGGCGGCACGCCTCCCGCGGGGGCAGCCAGGCTCTGCCAAAGGAAGCGGCATGGCTTCCGAGGGGAGTGCCCCATTCCGAGTGCCTTCTGGCCCGTCCGGAACGCCTCCCGCTTCTCTCCCAGAAACCCTACATCTGCAAGATCCCAGGCTGCACCAAGCGCTACACGGACCCCAGCTCTCTCCGGAAGCACGTGAAAACCGTGCACGGCCCCGACGCTCACGTGACCAAGAAGCAGCGCAACGACGTGCACCTCCGCGCCCTGTTGCTCAAGGAGAACGGGGACCCTGAGGCCGGCACTGAGCCTGGCGGCCAGCGCTCCGAGGAGAGCGCCGAGGCCAGCAGCACCAGCCAGTCCACGGAGGACTGCCTGCACGTCAAAGCCATCAAGACCGAGAGCTCCGGGGTAAGCAGAGCTGGGCAGTGGAGGCCCCGTCCCCAGGAAGCCACGCCCAGCAGGCCAGGCCCATTCCAGAGCACCGCCTGGGGTCCAGAGCCCCCCCCCCGCAGCTGTGGGCCCTCCCAGGCCCCCTCTCTAAGCACCCCACGTTGTGCCTCCTTTCTCCAGCTCGACTGTCCTCCCTTCACCACCGTGGGCCTCACAGAAGCTCTGTGGCAGGTCCCGTGGTGCTGGGCAGGCTGTGGGCGACGGGAACGCCTGCCCCCACGTGGCCAGTCTGCGAGGGGCGGAGTGGCTCCCGGTGTGTGCCTTCTAACCAGCACCAGAGCCGCCTCGGGCTCCCTGCCCTCTGTCCTGTCTGCTTCCTCACCCCTCTGGCCTCCACTCCTTTTGTTCTAACCACCTGTTCTTTGTCTCCACCTCTCTTCCCCGACTGTACCTCCCCCAAGGATAGACGGTACTGAGGTGAGCCGAGAAGCCGGAGCGGGTGGGGCGGGCCGGCATGAGTGAGGGTGGGCTGGGGGCCTGTCCAGGGGAAGGTGGGTTTGGATAGGTCGACGGCAGGTAGGACCATTGGAACAGGCAAGGCTGCAGCAAGAGTCAAGCTGCCAGGCCCGGGAGCAAGCAGAGGGGACCTCTCCCGCGTGAGGGACAGGCAGAGGAGAGGTGTGGGCTAGGGCTGCAGAGGACAGAAGGACTGACCTACAGAGGTGTTGAGTGAGGTGAGGAACGTGGGTGGTGCCTGGACAGGATGGAGCTTTGCAGCTTCCCAAAGAAAAGCCTGGAATTTGGGAGCAATCAGCCTAGAAATGAGCCCAGAGGAGCTCCTCCCGCATCAGCCTCCCTGGGGCTCAGATCCGGGTCCGTGGGTTCTGCATCGTCATGTGCCATGAGCTCCCAGCCCCTCTGCCCCGACCCAGAGCCAGGGCTGGTGTGATGGCACTTTGACAGGTCCCTCCCCGCCTGCCCTTTCCCTGCCTAACATGCGCCCCGGGCCTGCTGAGACGGCGTCAGCAGCTCTCATTGTCCCTTGCCTCAGCGTGCACATCGGGGTTGTTGCGAATGCTCAAGTACCTTTCATGTCAGCTTCATGCGGCTGCGGCAGCTTCTGTGGGCACAGCTTCCAGGTGTCCACCGGTCGACAACTCGCCAGCTCCGAGTGGGTGGGGCGGGCTGGCATGAGTGAGGGTGGGCTGAGCCCGGGGATGGTGGGGGGCGGGGGGGCGACAGTTACTGGGGTCCTCTCCACGCCGATGAGTCCCTTCCACCCACCGACTCGTCCTGAAGGCAGTTCAGGTCCATCCTGTAGTTGGGGAGGCCAAGACTGAGAGGAGAGATTATTCGAATGGTCCTCTTTCTTCCCGCCCCTGGGTGTGCAAGGGTGCATTGTGGGTGCAGTCATGGGCGCGGGGCCAGGCGGTTCTCACACCTCTGAGTCTGACCTCACCGCGTCCTCTGCAGCTGTGTCAGGCCAGCCCTGGGGCCCAGTCATCCTGCAGCAGTGAGCCCTCTCCCTTGGGCAGTGCCCCCAACAATGACAGCGGTGTGGACATGCCGGGGACAGGGCCTGGAAGCTTGGGAGACCTGACAGCGCTGGATGACACGCCCCCGGGGCCCGACACCTCAGCCCTGGCCGCCCCTTCCGCTGGCGGCCTGCAGCTGCGCCAACACATGACCGCCATGCACCGGTTAGAGCAGCTCAAGAAGGAGAAGCTCAAGTCACTTAAAGATTCCTGCTCGTGGGCCGGGCCAGCTCCACACCCCCGGAACCCCAAGCTGCCTCCCCTCCCGGGAAGTGGTGAGTGGAGGTCCTGGTGTGGGGGCTCGGGGGGGAGGGGGATAGAGCCTGGGGTAGCACCCACCAGGTTCATGCCCATCAAGCGCTATGTGTCCTCTCACTGGCACAATAGGATGGATCTTACCAGCCCGTTGCACAGACTAGGAAACTGAGGCTCAGAGAGATGAAAGGGCCTCGCGTAAACCAATGGCAGAGCTGAGACAGCCCAGGCTTGAGTGGCTGCAAAGCCCGGGCTCTTTCAACTACACCATGCTGCACCCTACAACCCCTAAAAACAGACACACCCTGCTCACATCATCCTTGTCCTCATGATTCATTCGGCCACTTATCAGGCCCCTGCTGTGGGCACCGTGGCAGAGGCCCTGGGCAGGAGTGGTACAGTCTCCCTCCCTGTGGTTAGAAGGAGCACTCAGTTGAAGGCCATGCCATCAGATGCACAGTCACCCGCAGAATGGCCAAACAGCACGGAGGAAGAGCTGTGTCGGGGAAAGAGAAAGCCTGTCCACTAGGGAAGGGCAGGGAGGACTTCCTGTAGGAGGCAGCCCTGTGTTCAGCCTCAGGAGGTGTTGCCAAGCTTTGAGATGGAAGGCAATTTCACCAGGCACTTCTTGGGTGCTGACCCTGTGCCAGGCAGTGCTCCAGCCACGGGGCACTTACCCTCCAGGCTCCCTCGGGGGCTGACGGCCAGTGTGGACCCAGGACTGGGCTAGGGAGAGGTGAACACGGGGATGCACCACCAGCTCTTCCCTAAGGGAGGACTTGTTGACTCGGCTGTTGAGGGAACTGCTAGCAGATGGCTTCACCTCTCCGCTTCCTACAGAGATCGCCTGGGTCGCTGACAGCTGACTCACCAAGGTCACCCTTCCCAGGGTGCCTCCATCCAGGGACTTACATTGCCAGGGTGTAAGGGCTGTTTGAGGCCCGGAGCTCCCCGGGAGGTCCGCCAAGGCCATCGGGCCTGTCACCGCTCACTTCTCCCTGCCCACCTGGCTGCCCTTCCTCCCTCCCGTGGGCATGGGTCTCGGCCCTCCCTACAGGCAGCCTGCTCAGTGAGCCCTGTCCCAGGAGCCTGACTGGCAGCCCGCCCCTCCCCCCCGAGGTGAGGGCCAGGCCTCCTGGGATCTTCTCCATAGCTCAGTCCACGGCGAGGTCACCGTCCACAGCTGGGAATGCAGAGCACCAGCTGGATGGAACTCAGGGCCGGCCAGGCACTGGGAGAGCCACGCAGCATCCAGCCTTGACCCTGCCCGCCCTCCAGCGAGGGCCACGTTCGCCCACATGCTGCCCCTACCGCTTCCATCAGAAATCACGGGCTTAGTGCCCGCTGGGCACCAGCCGTGTCCTAGGGCTCCGGGCTGCAGCCTCGGCCTGGTCCCGGCGGGCAGGGCACCGCTCCCCCCGCCCGTGCTGACCTCTTTCCTTCCCCACAGGCTCCATCCTGGAAAACTTCAGCTGCGGTGGGGGCGGCAGGCCGCTGGGGCTGCTGCCCAACCCGCGGCTGTCCGAGCTGTCCGCCGGGGAGGTGACAGTGCTGAGCCACCTGCAGGAGCGCCGCGACAGCTCCGCCAGCACCGTCAGCTCGGCCTACACGGTGAGCCGCCGCTCCTCCGGCATTTCCCCCTACTTCTCCAGCCGCCGCTCCAGCGAGGCCTCGCCGCTGGGCGCTGGCCGCCCACCCCAGGCCAGCTCGGCAGACTCCTACGATCCCATCTCCACGGACGCATCCCGGCGCTCCAGCGAGGCCAGCCAGGGCAGCGGGGCGGGCACCGGGCCGCTCAGCCTGACGCCGGCGCAGCAGTACAGCCTGCGAGCCAAGTACGCGGCGGCCACCGGCGGGCCGCCCCCCACACCGCTGCCAGGCCTGGAGCACGGGAGCCTGCGGGCCCGGCTGGCTCTGCTGGACGCATCAGAGCGCGTGTTCGGGCCCCGGCGAGGCAGTGGCGGGCTGGCCTATGGCCACGCAGGGCCTGCACCCGCCTTCCCCCACGAGGCATGTGGCAGCGGGGCGAGGCGGGCCAGTGACCCAGTGAGGCGGCCAGATGCCCTCGCTCCGCCTCGGGTGCAGCGCTTCCTCAGCGCCCACAATGTGAACCCGGGCCCGCTGCAGCCCTGCACTGCCGAGAGGCGCGGCCTCCACCTGCAGGGTCCCGCTGGTGCTGAGGGCAGCCTCGCCCATGGCACCTACTCCCCCCGACCGCCCAGCATCAGCGAGAACGTGGTGATGGAAGCCATGGTGGTGGGGACAGACGGGGCAGGGCCTGAGGGCCCCCTCCTGCTGCCCGAGGATGACCTGGTGCTGCCCGATGACGTGGTTCAGTACATCAAGGCACATGCGGGCACCCTGGGTGACAGCACCCCGCAGGCATATCCCCCCGAGAGCTCCTGCTTCTCTGAACACCCCAAACTGCCCAGCCCAGGGCTGCACGGCCAGCGCAGGATGGTGGCTGCGGACTCCAACGTGGGCCCCTCCGCCCCTGGGCTGGGAGGCTGCCAGCTGGGCTACGGCGCCCCCTCCGGCCCGAGCAAAAGCAGCATGCCTGTGCAGTGGAATGAGGTGAGCTCTGGCACCATGGACGCCCTGAGCAGCCAGGGGAAGCCTCCACCCATTCTGCAGGGCAACCTGGCGGTGGCACAGCAGAAGCCGGCCTTCTGCCAGTACCCGGGCTACGGCGCACAGGGCCTGCCGCCGAGCCCTCGAGGTCTGGGCAGCGCGCAGCCACTCCTTCAGGCCTGCAGTGGCGCCCCCTCCGGGCCCAGGGTAAATCATATGCAGCAGCTTCGGCAGGCAGGGACCGGGGGCCAGTGTCCCAGCATGACCACCACAGCGGGCCCCCACGCCAGCTACGACCAAGGCCACCCCCAGCTGAGCTCCAGCACCATGGGCGCGGCCCTGAATCCATTCCACACATCCTGCAGCAACCTGGCAGCCAAGCCCGGTCACCCGGGGCTCCCCCAGCAAATGGAAGTTGTTCCCGACCCCTCCATGATGGGTAGTAGACGCAGGGATCTTGGGGCCCCCAATGCCACCCTGGCCGGGATGGCACCACTTCATGCAGCCCAGAGCTACCCACAGCAGAGCCATCACCTGGCAGCCCCCGTGAGCCAGGAGGGCTACCACCAAGGCCCCAGCCTTCTGCCTTCCCACCAGCCCGGCTTCCTGGAGCTGCAGCAGGCCGCAGGGGGGCTGGCTGGGCCCGGCTTCGGCCTAGTGCAACCCCGGCCACCGCCTGAGCCCAGCCCTGCTGGCCGCCACCGGGGGGTACGTGCTGGGCAGCAGCTGGCCTACGCCCGGGCCGCCGGCCATGCCGTGGCTGCTGTGTCAGCCAACCAGGAGATGGCAGAGTCTGTGCCCAAGGGAGCGATGGGCACTATGGCATCCTTACCTCCTCAGCTGCCCCCGCAGGACACGGGTGGAGCCCAGGACCACAACATGCTCTACTATTATGGCCAAATCCACATGTATGAACAGAATGGAGGCCTGGAGAACCACGTAGGCTGCCAGGTCATGAGGCCCCAACCGCCGCAGCCACAGGCCTGCCCGGAGGGTCTCCAGCCTCAGCCCTTGTCCTCGCCAGGGGTCAACCAGGTGTCCAGCACTGTGGACTCCCAGCTGCTGGAGGCCTCCCAGATCGATTTCGACGCCATCATGGATGACGGCGATCACTCGAGCTTGCTCTCGGGCGCCCTGAGCCCCAGCCTCCTCCACAGCCTCTCCCAGAGCTCCTCCCGCCTCACCACCCCCCGGAGCTCCCTGACTCTGCCCTCCGTCCCCATGGGCATCAGCAACATGGCCGTCGGGGACATGAGCTCCATGCTCACCAGCCTGGCCGAGGAAAGCAAGTTCCTCAACATGATGACCTAAGGCCCCGGCCCCTGCTGCTGAGCGGACCCCGAGGAACCGTCGTTTCCAGAGTGGGGTGTCATCCATTTTGTCTTCTTCCAAAAAAGTATTACTAGGCCTGCGGCGGGGGGAGCGGGGGCAGTGGCTGGTCAGACCACAGCGCTTTAAGGCAAGTTTACGTGCATCCTGTCAGGTCTTCTCTGGGGTTATTTTTGGAACGCTGAAAAACCTCAGTAGGAAGGCTCGTTTACACAGCGCTCCCGCCTTTGGTGTTGACAGTAGAGGACCACTCTGCTCGGCTCCCTCGCCCCTGTCAGGGGTCCCCGGCCCGGGCTTTCCAAGTACACGGGGACAAGGCAGAGGCACCACGTTTGGGTTGGAATCAGAAGCCATACTGGATGCTGTAACCCAGGAAGATGAGCTATTCCGATCCTGCAAGAAGGAGTTGCTGGCCCCCGGAACCCTTCCCCAAGCTGGTCGTGAGGCCTCTGACGTCCCTGGTCGCGGAGGAGAGAGTTCGCCCAGGCCACGCGGAGCACATCCTGATTTCAGGGGAGGTAGCGCCGGCACCTCCGCCCGGCAGAGCCAGGTGTCACCTGGCAGACGGCCACGTGTACGGAATGAGTGAAGGACGGGAGTATTGCCAGAAAAGGGAAAGAACACACCGTGACGCTCGGGGTGCTCAGAAGCGGCGGGCCCTCCAGGCCGTGTTTACAGGGTTCACGCGTGTAAAACGTGGCCCTCCCTGAAAAGAACACGCACTTCTAAATACCTCGGGGCTGCTGGAGCTGCTGCGGGCCAGGGATGACCGGGGGCCCACGCGTGGATGGACCTTTAGGAAGTGAGAGTGCACGGGCCCAGCCTCGGGCGCCTGGGGTAGGAGGAGTCGCATGTTTACCCAGCCCTGTTTCCCCCGGGCACTGCCCGCCCACCCTCCCCCAGGCCCTGTGGCAGCCTCTCCAGCTGCCCCCGGCCATGCTGCCCACTCTCCAGCAGCCCGGGGTCCCTGCCGAGTCCCGGCACCTCTGGACCCTCCCTCTGCCCTCATTCGCTCCAGAGGACGATGATGTGCATGGCGTCTGGTGGGGCGGGAGGGGAAGGAGCTGATTCCTGGGGCTCAGGGACGTCACTGGACGCCCCTGTTCCGCTGGGATTAGGAACTGGCGTCAGAAGACATGCTGAGCGTACTGTGGGATGAGTGGTGCATCCTCCCCAGCACACCCCCCCCCACCTTCCCCGTGGTGAATTCGTGGCATCCTTGCCAAAACCAATGGCACCACTAGGAGCCTGAGACTGACTGTGACCCTGGCTTCAGGCAGGAGAGGGCCAACACCTTACCTGGGCCCTCTGCGGCCCAGAACACCCAGGGCTTCGTTAGGCTCCAGGGAAAGGCCACGTCCAAGTCCCAGCCCGGGAGGGCCCGGGGCCCGGGCTCTGGTGGTCATCATTCCCTGAGCGGGCTGTCACAGCTTCCCACCGTATAGTCTGTACAGACGACATCGTCCCTGACAATGCTGTAGGCGAGGCACCCAGCCCAGTTTATATCTCCACAACATTTTTAGCTTTTTCTACCTGCTATGAATTGAGATGACATGCTCAACTTGTAAATAAGTCTTTTTGTACATTAAAAAAGTAATTTTTTCATAATTTATTTTGTCTATCTGCTTCCTCCTTGACACAGTTAATGAGGCCCTGGGCAGTAAATTTGGTGCATTTGAACAGAAATTAGGCTGTATTTTTTCTCAACAGTGTCAGAATGGACCGGTTCACATTTGCCCAGAAATATTTAATGCGGACGCATTTGCTGGCTGTGTGTGTGCTGCCTCCGGGGTGGGGGTGGGGTTACATGTTACAGTCAGTATCGGCTGCTCTTCCAGGGGCTGCGCTGAATATCTGCACTGACTTTCGGAGAGCCATTCCTCCAGCCCCAGGAGTGGCCGCAGCACTCCTCCCCGGAGCCCCCTCTCTGAGGGCAGCCCCAGCACTCCTCCCCGGAGCCCCCTCTCTGAGGGCAGCCCCAGCACTCCTCCCCGGAGCCCCCTCTCTGAGGGCGGCCCCAGCACCCCTCACCCACAGCCTCCTCTCTGAGGGCGGCCCCAGCACCCCTCACCCACAGCCCCCTCTCTGAGGGCAGCCCCAGCACCCCTCCCCGGAGCCTCCTCTCTGAGGGCAGCCCCAGCACTCCTCCCCGGAGCCCCCTCTCTGAGGGCACCCCAGCACTCCTCCCCGGAGCCTCCTCTCTGAGGGCAGCCCCAGCACTCCTCCCCGGAGCCCCCTCTCTGAGGGCGGCCCCAGCACCCCTCACCCACAGCCTCCTCTCTGAGGGCGGCCCCAGCACCCCTCACCCACAGCCTCCTCTCTGAGGGCAGCCCCAGCACTCCTCCCCACAGCCTCCTCTCTGAGGGCGGCCCCAGCACCCCTCCCCGGAGCCTCCTCTCTGAGGGCAGCCCCAGCACTCCTCCCCGGAGCCCCCTCTCTGAGGGCACCCCAGCACTCCTCCCCGGAGCCTCCTCTCTGAGGGCAGCCCCAGCACTCCTCCCCGGAGCCCCCTCTCTGAGGGCGGCCCCAGCACCCCTCACCCACAGCCTCCTCTCTGAGGGCGGCCCCAGCACCCCTCACCCACAGCCCCCTCTCTGAGGGCAGCCCCAGCACTCCTCCCCACAGCCTCCTCTCTGAGGGCGGCCCCAGCACCCCTCACCCACAGCCCCCTCTCTGAGGGCGGCCCCAGCACCCCTCCCCGGAGCCCCCTCTCTGAGGGCAGCCCCAGCACTCCTCCCCGGAGCCTCCTCTCTGAGGGCGGCCCCAGCACCCCTCACCCACAGCCCCCTCTCTGAGGGCAGCCCCAGCACCCCTCCCCGGAGCCCCCTCTCTGAGGGCGGCCCCAGCACTCCTCCCTGGAGCCCCCTCTCTGAGGGCAGCCCCAGCACTCCTCCCCGGAGCCCCCTCTCTGAGGGCGGCCCCAGCACCCCTCACCCACAGCCCCCTCTCTGAGGGCAGCCCCAGCACCCCTCCCCGGAGCCTCCTCTCTGAGGGCGGCCCCAGCACTCCTCCCTGGAGCCCCCTCTCTGAGGGCAGCCCCAGCACTCCTCCCCGGAGCCCCCTCTCTGAGGGCGGCCCCAGCACCCCTCACCCACAGCCCCCTCTCTGAGGGCAGCCCCAGCACCCCTCCCCGGAGCCTCCTCTCTGAGGGCGGCCCCAGCACCCCTCACCCACAGCCCCCTCTCTGAGGGCAGCCCCAGCACCCCTCCCCGGAGCCCCCTCTCTGAGGGCGGCCCCAGCACCCCTCACCCACAGCCCCCTCTCTGAGGGCAGCCCCAGCACCCCTCCCCGGAGCCTCCTCTCTGAGGGCGGCCCCAGCACCCCTCACCCACAGCCCCCTCTCTGAGGGCAGCCCCAGCACTCCTCCCCGGAGCCCCCTCTCTGAGGGCGGCCCCAGCACCCCTCACCCACAGCCCCCTCTCTGAGGGCAGCCCCAGCACCCCTCCCCGGAGCCTCCTCTCTGAGGGCGGCCCCAGCACCCCTCACCCACAGCCCCCTCTCTGAGGGCAGCCCCAGCACTCCTCCCCGGAGCCCCCTCTCTGAGGGCGGCCCCAGCACCCCTCACCCACAGCCCCCTCTCTGAGGGCAGCCCCAGCACCCCTCCCCGGAGCCTCCTCTCTGAGGGCGGCCCCAGCACCCCTCACCCACAGCCCCCTCTCTGAGGGCGGCCCCAGCACCCCTCACCCACAGCCCCCTCTCTGAGGGCAGCCCCAGCACCCCTCCCCGGAGCCTCCTCTCTGAGGGCGGCCCCAGCACCCCTCCCCGGAGCCTCCTCTCTGAGGGCGGCCCCAGCACCCCTCCCCGGAGCCTCCTCTCTGAGGGCAGCCCCAGCACTCCTCCCCGGAGCCTCCTCTCTGAGGGCAGTCTGATGGCATGGGAGCTGGGTGGGGTGGGGAGAATGCGCAGGCCCTCTGTGCTCTGGTGCAGAAAGAGGGCGGAAAGCTGGAGCCTAGGACACCGGCAGCAGCCTTGGGCGAAAGAGCCCTTGGGGAGCAGCCCTGAGCGGGGCTCCGTCCTGGGCAGTGACCCTGGCAGGTACACGGGGAGGCTCAGGTCTAGTAAGAGATCAGTCAACCACTGGCAGAGACGGCCACCCAGTGGGGCCAGTGACTAGAGCGTGAGGCCTGGGGTGCGCTCTGGACTGGGACGGGACAGCAGGGAAGAGGGCTGCTGGGCGGGTGGGGGGGGGGGGGCTCCTGGGTGCCCCCTCCTCTCCCTGAGGAAATGCACTGGGTGGCACACTGGGAAGAAGCCGGTGAGCCCGTGGAGGGTGTTTAAACTCGAAGCCATGCTGTGTGTGTGTGGGGGGGGGGGGGGGGGGGGGTCGGGGGGGTCATGTGGCCTGAAGAAGGTCCCCAGGTACAGAAGCACAGGAAACACCAAGGAAAATGGGACCCAGCCCGTTTCCTTTCTGCAGAGCGTCCCGAGTCCACCGTGTCAGGGGAGCCCCCACTTCCCGGCAGCAGTTTCGTGGTGGAAAGACGCAGCCAGAGTGGACTCCTGGCCCGCCCCTCCTGGGGGCTCGCCCCGCTGTGTGCACACTCGGGAGGGGGCCGAGCGCCTGGCCCGCTCCTCCTGGGGGCTCGCCCCGCTGTGTGCACACTCGGGAGGGGGCCGAGCGCCTGGCCCGCTCCTCCTGGGGGTTCGCCCCGCTGCGTGCACACTCGGGAGGGGGCCTAGCGCCTGGCCCGCTCCTCCTGGGGGTTCACCCCACTGCGTGCACACTCGGGAGGGGGACCGAGCGCCTGGCCCGCCCTTTCCTCCGCCTCCTTCACAGCCCAGCTGCAGGCTCGCACCTTCTCTTCCTGTTACGTTTCTGGAAGCCGCTCTGCTCTGCTTTGAGGACCTTAGTTGCTCGGTGCTGCCTGCGGCGGGATGAGCCGCCGCTTTAAGAAGCCCGAGGTGGCCATTCAGTGACTGACCCTCCGTCCGTCAGTGAACTATGGCCGCCATCGTGCTGCCTAACAATGTCCACCAAGCCTTCAACCTCGGGAGCAAGTCGCGTGCATTAGCTCCTGAACCTGGTCAGCCGAAGCGCCGGTCCCGGCTGGGCCTGCGGGCTGGCAGCTCTGCGGGCGGCCGGGGGCAGCTACTCTCGCCGGCCTGGCTGGGCCGCTTGGGTCTGTTCCCCGTGGCTCTCGTCCTCCCCCAGCACCAGGACGCTGGCTTGAGCACTGCTTTCTTGTGGCGACGGCAGAAGCAAGGAGGAAGTGTGGGTCCTTGAGGACCAGCACACCGTCGGTTTCACCCCCTTCTTTTGGCCAAACCAAGTCACATGGCCAAACCCATCGCCGCTGATGTCAGGAAGGGCACGCGTCCATGCGCGTGGGAGGGAGAGAGCATTTCTCAACGATAGCGCAGCCCTCCCCATTGCAGTGTGTTCGTCCACCACCCCGTCTGTCCAGCCAGGCATCGGTGTCGGGGTCTAGGTCCTGTGCTCTGTGTTCATGCTGGACGCGGCTCTTCTTGACCCAGAGACGTAGGAACTAAAGAAGCGTTCCCTGCCCCGTGCGCACACCCAGCATGCAGTGGGCAGGGCTGGGATCACTGCCATCGCAGCCACTGTTCCCAGCACCCGAAGTCCTGCGGGCGGAAGTGCCCGTGCCTCTCCCCTGGCGAAGTGTGCCCCTAGCAATCCGCGGTCCCCTGTGCTCGGCCGCGGCCCCCACGGGGGGTCTTCCTCCTCCTTCGTCCTTGCCCCTCGGGAAGCGGGCACTGGAAGGCGTGTCCCCTTATGCGGTGGAGAAACTCTCCACCTCTTCTTGCCTGAAGGAAGTTGGGAGCCTCGAGGTCCTTTCCATTTTAAAGCCTCGGTCCCCTGTGCTCCACGCTCACAATGCCCTCGCCCATCAGCCCTCTCAGACACTGCGGCTCTTCTGCATGGATGGTTCCAGTCACTCGGGCCGTTCCTCTCTACATTGGTTACGGGTGCCTTCGGGCTGTGTGGGGCCATGCCCTGAGGTTCCTAGGCACCCCGTAATCACTGAGAGGATGCTCTAGAGCCACCCTTCTCCTTCCAGGGCCCTCAGACAGGGCCTTGCCACCCAGGAGCACATCCCTGACTCTGCTCGGAGCTGCGTGCCTCCGGCACGGCCTGGACTGGGTCTGCGCACCTCAGGCCAAGGCTTAATCCGAAGATCTTCCAGCGGCTGGAGGACTGGAAATGAGAAATAACTTTCTTTTCTAGATTCTACATGTGAATGGCGGGTTCCTTTCTGAACTCATCTTTTACTTGAAACACCTTGTCCTTTATGGCTTGAAGAAGCTCAAGGTCACAAGGCCGTCCCTGGAAACCGCTGCCCAAGTTCATAAATGCACAGGTGCGTTTCCTCCTCCCAGATCACCACGCGCAGTGCTTCTACCAAACGTTTCTTCACCACACAGCACGGTCACCACTTTCCTGCCCCTTTTTAACCTTCTCTAAATCTCCTCACTGCCCAGTTCCAAACCTGTGCTACCTGTTTGAGGACTGTTACACAGCCTCCCGTGCCATTTTCTGAATGAGTTAACTAAGGCCCAATAATGCCACCTAAAGAAAACCACAGCAGCCCAGAAGTCCTTCGTTTCGCTCGGGAATCTCCGCATCTGTCGCGGGGACCTGCCTGGGTGAGAGCTGGGGCAGCTCGTTCTTCGGTGCCGCCTCCCCTGGCCCCGGGCGGGCTTGGACCTCTGATAGCGACGGCACAAGCACAACAGGACGAGCAAAGCACAGGAAGCCACTCGAGGCCTCGGCTTGGGACAGAAAGCAAATCCCACGCCTGGGCCCCACGTCGGCGAGGGGAGCACACGCTTCTAGAATTAGAGACAGGTATCTGACAAGAATCCGATCTAGCAGCCACTCACCCAGCTTTGGTAAGCCTGACCTTGTAGCCGCCATCTGCCTCCTGATTCTGTATCTTAGTTGGTTCTACACCCAAAGGGGGAAGACAGGGGGGCCATTCGTTGGTGCCGTCGGCAGTGATGTGCCAAAGCCAGTTCCTGCACCTCTTCCCAAACTCCGCGTTCAGAGACTTCACTTTAATTACTTGCATTGGCCGTTGGCCCAATGGGAGAGTTTTCACCACAGGAATCGGCAAACACTACAAACCGGGGCGTCGCCCTCTTCACCTGCAGAGAGCCTACTGTTAATCCTTTGCAGTGTGCCTACTACCCACTCAAAGGCTGGGCGTTGCCAGTAGCCTCGTACGCCTAGAGGTCTTTTCCAAGTTTATATGTCCACACGACCCATTCTGTGGAGACCTAGTGAGTCCGGGGTGTCCTGGGCACAACTACCGTGGTCATCTGGGCCTTCCGATTTGAACAGTCACGCCTTTGTTTGTTCGAGTGGAATTGGCTCTGTAAGGTCAAGGCCACGGTTAAAAGTGGAGCTGCGGTTGATCCCGCTGAGGGTGGAAGCTGGAGACTCAGAACCTGCAAACATCCCACCTCCCTGACCACCCAACCAGGAATTCCCTGCCATTGAGTGGGTGTGGGAGACCCCCTCTGTGGCGGCACCTGGCTTTCTCCTGACACAGGATCCTCATCTACTACTCAGCGCAGTTCCAGTGGCACAGACATGGAGACACGGGGGAATTTAAAGCCAGCTACCTAGTTCAGCGATTTCCAACCCGTGGCCGCAAGAGCGTTTAAACATGCGGTACCAGCCCACGTAGTCAGGGGCCCTGACCGCTTTTCCCTTCAACCGTCAAACAGAAAAATGACAGCCGCCAACACAATAGCCATCTGGTGTGAATAAATCAAAATTACACTTTTTTTGTCAGGTCAGAAAAAATATATATTTTTGGTGTGCTGCGGAATTTTAGTAATTGGCTTATGTGCACCAGGAGGTGAAAAAGGTTGAACGTAGCTGATCCAGTTCAACACCAGATGAACTGAGGCACACTCGTGGAAAAGCTGTGCGCACATTGGGAAAGAATTGGAACCCGCCCCAAAACCCCCGAGGTGAGCTGGCCCCCCAGCACGCTGCAGACGCAGGGCCCCCCGCCGGCGCCAGCCTGCCCCTGCCCGGCTGGGAGCCGCCAGGGCCGGAGCCGCCTCTGCCTCACCTGTCTCCCAGGCCCGGCACCTGGGGCCCAGCAGTAGTTTCCATTAATTCTGCTCAGGTGTCTGCAAACCGGTAGTTCCAGGGCTCCGGGAAGGAGGGGCGGGGCGGGACAAAGCTTTGAGATACAGGGACACTGACGCTTGTGAGTGGCCCTTCAGAATGTATTTGGACAGAGGCCGTTCTGTGCACAGGGGGGATGCCGCAGAAGCTTTGAGCTGCCCTGGAGAGTTCTGGGTTGTGCTCCATTTTGTTCCTACCGGATGAAAGGAAGGGGAAGGAGGCGGGGCTGGCAGGCTGGGCTGAGCGGAGAGCAAAGGCCTTCACGCAGAATCTCATGGTGGGACCAACAGCTGCTTGTCACTGGGCTGGGGGTCTCTGATGGGCCCTTCCAACTTCAAAGTCTACTCCACTGGCCTCTGCTGTGGTTCCAGAAAATTACCATTAAAACAGGTTTCCTTTGGGTGCAAACACTGAAGTCCTCTGAGCACGATGCCAGTGTTACCAGGACCTCACACTTGAAGAATGAATGAATGAGTGAGTGAGTGAGTGAGTGAGTGAGTGAGTGAGTGAGTCCACGGTAACACAAACCCTCGTCAATCGTTTCCTGAACCACCTGGGGATTCCCTGCAATTGAGTGGGTGTGGGAGACCCCCTCTGTGGCGGCACCCTGCTTTCCCCCGACACAGGACCCTCGTCAACTAATCAGTGCAATTCCAGGAACATCCTCTGAGCTCAGAGGTCATCTGAGGTTCCTGAAAAGATCAGTCTTCAGCTGCTGCTTCTTAATCTCCTCCTTCTCCCCATCCCCCCCCCCCCTTCTCTCTCTCTCTCTCTCTCTCCTTCTCTCTCTCTCAGCTGGTGGACCTGACAGAGAACAAGGGGGTGAGCCCAGCATGAGACTGAATCACTACAGCATGGAGTGATGTGTGTGTGATGTGTGTGATGTCATGCGCAGAAAGGAGTGATGGGCGGGAGGGTGGCAGGAAGGGGGCATGTTCAATTAGCAGAGTTGTAATGGGAGTAAGACCTGGCCGAGGTTTTGAAGATAAGCAGGAGATCACCTGAAGGGACGGGACATGACTCATGAGAAACCTTGGAGGCCAGAGGAAGTGGAATATTTTTAAATGCGAAAAGGAAAGGACTGTCAGCCCGGAAGTCTGTGCCCAGGAGCATGTCCGTCGGGGAGGAAGGTAGAATGGTCACTCATAGACACACTCCCAGATGAAGGAGAACGGGAGAAGCCTTGCAGCGGGTCCTTCTGCAGGCGGAGAGGAAATCACCGCAGGGAGCTCGGAGCGCCCGGAAGGAGGGAGAACAGTAGGAAGGGCACGTATCTGGGCGAATAGAGAAGACTTCCTTCCTGAGTTCTTTAAAATCTGTTCATCAGTTGAAGCAGGAAGTTAACATTGTGTGATGGGGCTCCCGATGCAGGTAGATGCCGTAGACACGGATGACAGAGGGAGAGGGCGAAGGGGCCCTGTGGGCTACGTAGCGTTCTCCATTGGGGGAGCGGGAGGTGGCAAAGTGTGGACTCGAGGAGCCCGAGGAAAGCTCAGCATGGTCATTGTAAAGCTGGACACAAATCACTGTTCTCAGGGGGCAAACACAGAACAGACACGTGGAAGTGGAATTCTAACAAAAAGTTCAGGTGACCCAAAGGAAGGCAGGAAAGGGGACGGGAACAAGCAAACAAGCACCCAGGGGGCAACACAGAGAATAAGGTGGTGGACATAAATCCAAGCTTGGCCACAATCTCGGGATGAAACCGTCTGAGAGCACCGATGAAGGACGAGCGTGGGCGGAGCACCCACCGAGCCGGACCACTTCCTGCAAAGCCGCCGCGGTCGGGACAGGTGGCGCTGGTGACAGACGCGGCCAGTGCACAGAGCGAGGGGGCCGTCCAGCCAGGGCCACGCTCTATCTTCCTATGATGCTGAGCTCTGAATCGTTTTTACATTTTAAAGGCACTTTTTTAAAAAAGGATGTGAGACAGAGGCTATATGGCCCATGGTCCTAAAATGTGTACTGCTTGGCCTGCCACAGAAAAGGTTTGCCAACTTCTGAAATAGATAGCCCAGAAAAAGGCCGACACAATAGGACCAAGTGAGGTTTGACAGGTGCAGAGGCAACTCAACGGAGAGCGGATAGTCTGTTCCACCCGTGGTGCTGGAATGACTGGATATCCATAGGAAGAGATCAACAGAACCTTCATCCAAAGCTCAGACCTCATACAAAAGATGACCTACCTTGGCCTAGCTGGTTTGGCTCAGTGGATAGAGCATCAGCCTGTGGACTGAAGGGTGCCAGGTTTGCTTCTGGTCAAGGGCACATGCCTGGGTTGCAATGCCCAGTAGAGGGCGTGCAGGAGGCAACCAATGGATGATTGTCATCATTGATGTTTCTATCTCTCCCCTCTCCCTCTCTGAAGTCAATAATATATATATATATATATATGTATTTAAAAAAACAAAGATTACCTACCTCAAAACACACCATAGAAAACCACAAAACTTTTGAAGAAAACACAGGAGAAAATTTTTGTGACCTGAGTTTAAGCAGAGTTCTTATTCATGACATCAAAAACCTAACTCATAAAAGAAAAAAGTGAGAAATGGGACTTTATCAAAATGAAAAATGTGTTTTCTGCAAAAGGCGCTGTTAAGAGAATGAAAAGACAAGGCACAGATTTGAGAAGTTATGTTCTCATTTCATATCTAACAAAGGACTTGTATCCAGAATAAATACAGCACTCCTAAAACTCAATAGTCAGAAAACAAATGATCCAATTTAGAAATGAGCGAAAGACAGATGATAGGAAGTATAGATGGTAAATAAGCATCAATAACCATTAGGGCAATACCAATGTAAACATAGGTGCAGTTTTACACTGGTGCCATTGCACAGCTGCTAGAATGGCTAAAATCTAAAAACACCAGGTGCTGGCACAGCTTCGTGTGACTGGAGCCCGCGCCCGCTGGCCGGGTGCAGAGCGGCACGGCCACCCTCAGCAGCAGCTTTGCCGTTTCTTATAAAGTTAAGCACGGACTTCCCACATGGCTCAGCAGTCCCACCCTTAGATGTTACCCCGAGAGAAATGAGAATGCATGCTCACCCAAACCCTAGCCATGGTCATTGCCCACAGCTCTACTCACAATCATCAAAAGCTGGGACAACTCAGTGTCCATAGCAGATGAATGGATGGGCAACCTGTGGCCTTTCGTACAAGGACTGTTCAACAGTAAAAAGGTAGAAACTACGGAAACAACTTGAGTGGATCCGAGGGCGTGGTGCTGCGTCACGGAAGGTTACATATTCAGAGGTTCCTGTTATAAGACATTCTTGAAAGAGCAAACCCCTCCTGATGGAGAACAGACAGTGGTTGTCAGGGTTGGGGTGGGAATGGTTCCATTACAGAGACATAGTGCCAGGGTATTTTTTGAAGGAGGGAGATGTTTTGATTATGGTGGTGATTGCACAAGTATTAAAATTCATGTCCCCAAAACTACAGCAAAAATAAAAAGAGGGGGATGGGGAGGGAGGGAGGGAGGGAGGGAGGGAGGGAGGGAGGGAGGGAGGGAGGGAGAAGAGAAGGAAGAGGAGGAGAAGGAGAAAGAAAAGGAGACAAGAAGAGAGGCGAAAGGGAAAAAAGAACAAAGAAAAGAAGAGCAGAGGAAAGGAAAGAAAAGGAAAGAAGGTTGGTTCATTCTTGAAAAAGTTGGAACCATTACTACATTCTACCCTTGACCAGATCGGAAGGGGTTGGTTAAACTGAAGCCAGAGGCCAGGTGGGAGGCCATGGTCTTGGAGACGGAACAGGAAAGGCGGGAACCAGGAGGGAAATGAAGGTGTACGTGAGAGGCCCAGAGGCCCCGCCTCAAAGACCTGGTGACCTCATGGGGAGGGAAGTCCCTCCAGTGGGAAACCCAGTGCACAGACACTGACCAAGACAGACAGCACCGCAGCCCATCTGGTCCAGCGGGAGCCACGGCATCCTGTGCTCTGAGGCGCTCCAGGGCTGGATGCTCACTCTCACCCTGCAGGGTGGGAGAGGGAGGCATCCCCTTCCCTGGCCCTGCTCCCTGACCTGTGACCTGCCAGCCACCCAGGTGCCCCGGGGCAGTGGGCTGGGCAACTGCTACTCACCTTCCCCGGACCCTCGGGGCTCCCCACTCCTGGGCCAGGAGGGTCTGTGTAGACACAACATGACTTCTGAAAAACACTCACACCACCAGGGTAGCCGCCTCAAGAGCCCACACAGCCTTCGTCCTCATGGGCTCTAGCTTGTCCTTGCTGTCCCCACTCTACAACTGTCTCCCCTTCCTCACCTCCTGCCCTGGGGGCTCCGGTCTTGACACGAGACAAGGTCCTTACCCAGCTTGCCTGACCTGCCCCACACCTGGGTAAGGCCGCAGCTCGGGGACAGATCCATTTCTATCCCTGTCTGTCTGTTTTGAATCTATCATCAGCCTATATCAGCATCATCAAGCTCTCTAGCTCTCTCTATCTCTCTATAATTATATCTACTTATATATCAATATCTATCATTACCTATCCATCTATTTGCCTCCACCTCTCCATATAGCCATATACCTACATCTATATGTCTGTCTGTCATCTACCGATCACAGGGCTCTGCATCGCAGGTCAAGCCTGGTTGAGACACAACATGTGAAAAACAGACGGCTCTGAAGTTCCGGCACGTCCTTCCAGGGCCAGGCTGGGGACGTGCCACAGCCGCTGGACAGAGAACTAACACGCCCGTGTTTTCTGCACCAAGCACATGGCATTTGTTGGAGCAGATGGCCTAGTGCCACAGAAGGCTGGGAGCAAACCCTCCCTAAGTCATGAGCTAAGAACAACGGTCATTTATCCTCATTGATGCGGCGGGCAGGCTGGTCTGTGCCAGGCGTGGCCCCAAGTGGGTGGCCCGGGCAGGAGGGGCAGCAGTGACCCAGGGAAGACTCTTCTTGTGGCAACGGGAGAAGCTCGAGAGGACGGACGAGAATTTGCAGTCTCTCCTAAGGCCTAGACTCCGAATTGGCATACCATCCCTTTCATCCCACTGAATGGGCCAAAGCAAGTCACAGGGCCAGACCCAGAGTCAAGGGGCAAGGAAGTGCACTTCGCCCACAGGGAGGCCGAGGCCAGGGCAGGCATGCTGGGCGAGGCGAAGGATGGCGGCCAAGGATTCCATCTCCCACGCGTGGTGTCTGCTCGGAGCTGCGTTTGCGTTATTTGAGCCCTGTAACCCTCGCAGCCCCTTAGACGATGGGCTCTACGTGATCTCTAGTGAAGTGGGATAACTCCCCGAGCGTGCGCTGCCCTCAGGGGCAGGCCGCCGCTCCCACTCTGAGGGCCCAACTCCAGGGCCCTTACTTCACCGTGAGGAGACGGCGGTGAGCAAAACAGGGCTCACAGCCAAGTGTGGGGCTGCATCACCCAAACCATCGCACGAGCAGAAGGGCACCGGCAGGCCGGGGGTCGGGAGGGAGAGCACGCGGCGCTGAGAACACAGGAGAGGCAGCGTTGCCCAAGCCGAGAGGCTGGGGGAGCGTCTCTGAGGCTGAGGAAGCGGCGACAGTGTCGGTCTCTGGGGTGAGTCGCCAAGGGCAGTGACAGGTGTCTGGGCAAAGAGATGAGCAAGGGAGGCCCGGAGCGGGGAGGCGGGCACAGAGAGTAACTGACAGGGAGCGCATGGTAGATAGAATCCTTGGCCTCCATCCTTCGCCTCACCAAGCAGGGCGGGCCACCCGTGAGAGGCCTGCAGGAAGGAGGCCGGAGCGCCAGGCCCTGTCCCGGGACCGCACGTGGCCTAAGAGCACCAGAAAGCACCAGAGAGGTTTTCGAGGCAATGGCCCGACAGGGCTGCACGTTGGAAATGGCTGTCCAGCTGCAGGATGGACAAGCGAGAGCCAGGAGCCCAGCATGAGACCACAGGAGGTGACCAGGGAGGGCTGGGGTGGGAGTGGACAGTAGTGTTTGGCTTCAAGCTGCTCAGCAGGTGAAATCCGCAGGGCTTAGCAAAGGGCTCCCGTGAGGAGCAGGTGGGAGGAGTTAGGGAGAGTCCAGGTTTCCTACTCACCTGACTCGGAGATGGGGAAATGGGCGCGGGCCACTGTGGCCAGGGGGGACGGTGTGAGGCTGGGCGGGTGGGGGCATCGGAGTTCAGATTTGCACGTGTTGAGTTTGGTGTGTTTTTGAGACATCCAAGAAGACAGGCCTGGGAGGCGTTAGGGCTCGTGGGTCTGGAGCTCGGAGGAGAGCCGGGGCCCTGATGGTGGCTCGTGAGCCAGCTGCACGCGGGAGGTCGTGGGAGCTGAGGAGGGGTCATCTGGGCACAGTGGCGCCTCAGAGAGGAGAGGCCCTGGAAAGGGGTCTGAGAAAAACCAGCAATCGAGGGCCAGAACCAGGAGCTGAGGCTGCCTGGAATATGGACGGCCTGGCAAGAGACAGAGGAGCCAGCAGAGGGGGCGTGCCCGGCATCGGCATCCGGGGAGGAGCAGCCCAGGAGCGGTGGCGATGGGACGAGCGCACTGACCACTGTGAGACTAGGGGAAGGTTCCACGTGAGGAGTTAGACGGGCGGGCTCGCAGCCACCCTGGCCTGGCCTTTCTCACATCCCACACCCCGCTTGCCAGGAGTCCTTTTGGGCTGTTTCAGAGACAATCCACAAGCGCTTCACCTCCCATCGAAACGCCCAAGGGCCCTGTGCTGCGCTGAGCCGGTGCAGCTCCCAGGAGACCTGCTGGCGGCTGGGAGACCACTGGCCTGGGAGGCTGCATGGTGGGAGCCTCTCGCCGTGGGGATCACACCAGGGCCGCTGCTCCTGGCACAGCGGGCTTGCCAGCACTCCGTTCCACTGCTGTGTCCCCATCTCATCCCCAGCTTCTTACTGGCCTACCTGCCCCCACCCCCATCTCCAGAAAAGAGAGAAGGATTGCTAGAGAGGGTTTGTTTGCAATTATTTTATGGGAAAAACTGAAGTGTAAGTTGCTGAGAGGGATCCATTTGAGAGAGAGAGGCCAAAAAGACCCGGTGGAGTGGGGCCAACCAAAGTGCATGGTGGCCAACCTGGGGGGGGGGGGGGGGCAGGTGGGAGGACTGGCCTCAGACAGCAGGCTGGCCGATGGCCCTGTCAGAACAAGAGGGCAGGGGCAGGAGCGCAGCAGGGACGTGGCTTGTAGGTCCGGCGCTGGGAATAGGAGAGGGCTTCTGGCCTCTCCCCTGGCAGAGTGCCTGTGGTCTGCAGGACAAGGGTCATCAGAGACTCAGGGCAAGTGGAGACACTTCGGGATAGTTAGTCACTGGGGAGCGAGTTGTCCCTGAGGCCCCTGTGGGTGGTCGCCAGTGGGTGGGAGAGCCGTCTGCCTGGGTCCAGCTGCTGCAGGCTGTGCTGCTCGGGCTGTGGAGAGAGCCGCTGAGCTGGGCCACACGTGGGCACTGGCTGAGCAGCTCTGGTGGTGGCGCTGAGGGCAGGAGCTGGCAGCAGCAGCGAGCCTTGGGGAGAGAGCCCCAGCTACGCACGTGGGAGATGCTGACGGCCCTATGATGTCACCTCCCTCTTATGTGGACATTTGAGTTCTGGTGCGAGGTTGGGTTTGGGGACAGTTCCTCTTTCGGGGAGCTGCCTCTCCGGGAGAGAAATTGCTCTGGGGCGAGGGCGGGATTGCGTTTAACTGCAGAGCTTTACAAGGTGGCGGGGCAGGGGAGCCCATTAGGCCGGCTGCCACGTCCCCGCGGTGCACAGCTGCGGAGCAGGTAATTCCCGAGCCCTTTATTGCCTCCGCTCGGCGGGGGTGACACGGCCCTGCTTTACGAGCTGGCAGCACCGCTCCGCGCAGCCCCCCTGGCAATGAGGCTGTTTTATATCACGGGCAGGACGATTTATGGGCCGCCCCAGCACTCGGCAGGCAGCCATTTGGCCGGGGAGGAAAATGACCTAACACTTAAGAAATTTGGAAGCCGGAGAAGAGCGTGTGTGCGTGTGTGTGTGTATGTGTGTGTGTGTGGTGTGTGTGTAATGTGTGGTGTGTGTGTGTGTGTGTGTAATGTGTGTGTGTGTGTGTACATGGTGCACACACACACACAAGCGTTGCTATGTCTGCTTTCGCTCAGCTTTATCTGCCTGACCTACCAGGTATTGGAAACAGGAACAGCTCTGTTGCATCTGTTGGTCATAAAAACGAAATGAGATAAAATGACTCATTTCCTCTGGATCGAGCCTTTGCATCACACGGACAAGGAGGGTTTGGGAGGGAGGCAGGTGACGGAGGATGGGTGGGTTTTGCCGAATCCACCCGGACCCCTGTCCCCCCAGACCGGCCTGCCTCCAGCAGAGGCGTGATGAAGTCTCCAGGAGGGAATGTTTTCCTGACATGTCTTCTTAGGTCTCTTCCCACCGAACAGTAGACTACCAGCTCCTGGAAAGCATGGCCATGTCTCATCTGACTTTGCATTCTTAGCTCTTCTCCCTGCGCCGGGCCTCACAGCAGGGGTTCAATCAGGGGTCATGAGATGAGAGAACGCGATCTCCCGGGCACCGGAGGCTCTGCCGCGGGTCATCTCCCCATTTGACAGGAGCGTCTGGGTCGGCACCGGCCGACACCTGGGAGGCACTCGGAAATGTGCACTGGACTGGAGTGGACTGAACTCTGGGCCAGATGGCTGTCCAGCTAAATGGATTGGCAGTGGTCACACCCCCTCTCAGAGTGTCAAAAACAAGAACAGGCGAGTGGCCGCAACACCCTTCCTTCTGGACTTGTTGCTGACCCTTCCTCATCCCACTGACCTCTGACCGGTGGGCCCAGGCCCAGGCCTCAGCCCTTCCCTCTGCTTTTTTCCGCTGGGTGAGCTGTTCCATCTCAAGGTGTTAAGTGTCGTTTATGTGCCGAGGACTCTCCTGCGTACCTCGCCCAGGAACTCTAGACTCCAATAGTCACCGGCCTGTCTGACGTCCTCTGACAGGTCTCCTGGGCATCTCCAACTTAATCTTCAGCCCCGAGCTTTCTTCTCCTCCAGCCTTCCTCATCTCAGCAAATGCACCGCCATTCACCAGTGACTAACACGAGAATCCAAGAGCCATCTGAGATGGTTCATGTTGTGCATCAACCTGACTGGGCCATGGGGTGCCTAGATATTTGGTCAAACACTATTTGGGGGGGAGGGTGGTTCTGGAGGAGACTGACATTGGAATTGGTAGACTGAGCAAAGCAGGTTGTCCTCCCCAGTGTGATGGGCCTCGTCCAATCAACTGAAGGTTGGAGTAGAATAAAAAGGCGGAGCAAGGACTGCGGGCTGTCCTCCAGGGGGGCACTGGTCCTCGCCTGCCTTCAGACTTGGCCTCAGGCTGCACCTGTGGCTCCACAGGCTCTCCAGCTCACCAACTGCAGATCTTGTGACTATATATATATATATATATATATACATATATATATATATATATATATATATGTATATATATATATTCTCTCTTTTCTCCCACTTTTATTAATGGAACTAGAGGCACAGTGAACAGGTTCGTACACCAGTGGGGTCCCTCAGCCTGGCCTGCGCCCTCTCACAATCCAGGACCCCTCGGGGGATGCCAGACTGCCAGCTAAATGGATCGGGCCTGCGGGGATCGAGCCAAAACCAGCAGTCTGGCATCGCCCGAGGGATGTAGCAGTGCAGGAAGCGGCAGGTGGCCAGGGAGGAGCCCTGGGCACCACTCCCGCTCATCCTGGCCCCACTGCGCCTGCTGCTGCTGCCTCTCGGTAGCACTGTCGTCTCTTGGTATCGCTGTCGTGGAGGCTGTGAGCTCGGCTTCTGGCTGAGCGGCGCTCCCACTGGGAGCGCACTGACCACTAGGGGTCAGCTCCTGCATTGAGCGTCTGTCCCCTGGTGGTCAGTGCACATCATAGCGACTGGTCAACCCATCGTTTGGTGGTTCAGTGGTTTGGTCGTTTGGTTGCTTAGGCTTTTATATATATAGCTTAGAGGCCTGGTGCATGAATTCATGCACAGGTGGGGTCCCTTGGCCTGGCTGGCAATCAGGGCTGTCTCGCCCAGTCCTGATCGGAGCCGGTTGGGGCCAGCCGGCCCCGGGGAGGGACCATGGGAGGTTGCCCAGCCATAAGAGGTTGGCTATGGGAGCGCACTGACCACCAGGGGGCAGCTCCTGCATTGAGTGTCTGTCCCTTGGTGGTCAATGCACGTCATAGCGGCTGGTCGAGCAGTTGACCAGTCATAACGGTCGCTTAGACTTTTATATATATAGATTATACTATAAGAGAGAGCTGCTTCTTCTCCCTTATTCTTTTTATCTGTTTGTTTACTTATATATATATATCAGTATGGACACATAGCTATTTATTTTATTTTGGGGGTTAAAATCTAATACCATCATTTATTTTGTTGCTCACATTATTCTAGCTTTGACCATTGGGAGTTCCTGGAGGTTGACTCCTATGTTCTTTTCAGATGCTCCCTCCTTATTGGTTTGTTTGTTGGTTGGTTGGTTGGTTGGTTGGTTGGTTTTGAGGGTTTCTATACTTCTGGAACCACCCGACTCACCTCGAATTTTTCCTGCCTCAACCCTGGAATCATCCATTTCTCCATGGAGCCCTAGTTCCTTTCATTGAAGAATGGTTTTAGAAACCAAGATCTGGGCACTAGGTGTGCTCATTGCTCCTGGATGCCATTGCTTCTAGACCACTCATCAGATACAGCCAGGAAATAGATATGTGTAATCACCCATGCACACACATATTATGTTTACCTTTGAATTTTTATTAAATACCACGAGTTCATACTTATATCTCAGATTTTAATCCAACACTATAGGGTTTACTTTAGCCTTCCTACTTTTCCTTTTTATTAATATTTTTGTTGATTTTTAGAGAGGAAGAGAGAGAGAGAGAAACATCAATGTGAGAGTGAAACATTGATCAGCTGCCTTCTGCATGCCTCCTACTGGGGATCGAGCTGCAACCTGGCATGTGCCCTGACCAGGAATCAAACTGGCAACCTTTCTGTGTGGACGACAATCAATTAAGCCACACTGACCAGGGCACCTCCCACTTTTCTTATTTGTAACTTCTTCACTAGTGAGAAACCAGCTTTCATTATCTATAGTTTATTTACTTATTTGTTCTAGTGTACACATAACGAATTTCAGACTTGCTAATTATACCCTTGAAAGCAACCATTTAAAAACTAGGTTACAACATTTATGTACACTTTGTCTTTATCCTTACAATATTCATTCAGATACTCTTTCCACAGTTACTTAAATTATTTCTTTTCTTCCCCACATCCTACAATGTGGTTATGCTCTTTGTTTCTTATAGCTAAATTCACGTTGTTTGCATTTCATCTTAGGTTAAGGTCCTGTCCTAGCTGGTTTCAATTATTTGTTTGTTTGGAGGAATGTGAAGAGTATATAAAATGTTACTATGGTTCTAAGGGCCAGAGAGAATAAAAAGATATACAGTAGGTCCTGGTGTTACGTTGGAGATCCATTCTTATGGCGCGATGTAACATGATTTTCACCATAAGTCGGAACCCATCTACATAAGCACCTACGCCACTCACATGGAGCACATACACAGCAGTAATGAAGTGAAACAGTAAAAAAATGTAAAAGAAAGATAACAATTCATGACCTTTACTTGTGGTAAATAAATAATAAAAAACAAAGCACATGTACATACGTCGAAATGACAGAACTTTTTTTTTTTAAATAAATGGGAGATGGCGACGTAACCACGAAATGACGTACACTGAGTCCGACGTGACCCGAGGACTTCCTGTACTCAAGAAAGTGTCACCCTCCTCACTACCTGATACCCTTTTCCCATTTCACTCTTCTTTCTGCCCATTCTCAAACCCCTTCCTCCACCCTTAATCAAACTCTTTAATTTTGGTTTATTTTCCTATATTTCTTTTGCACAAATGAGCAGGTAGGTGCCTGTATTTTCTTATTTATCTTTGTCCTTCAATGAAGAGTGACTTACTACAGATATTCTTCTGCACTGCCCTGACATGGCCCGAGCATACTCCCACATCCAGAGAGTGTTCTGGAAATAGAGTATCCTGAAAATGACTCCATATTAATTCATAGAGTGCTCTCTCATTTTTTACAGCTGTGTAGTACTCCATTGTGTGGATATAGCATAGTTTATTCACAAACGGAAGTTCTTTCTGTTCTTCAAACGAGCCGAGCTTATTCCTGCCCTGGGATATTAGCACTTGTTCCTTCTCCCAAAGCACTTTTCCTAGAATTGCCCGTCGCTGCCTCCTTGAGGCTCTCAGTTCATATTTACCTCTTCAGAAAGCGTGTCCCACCACCGCTGTAAAGTGACCGCAGCTCCAGTCCTCCCAGTCATTGCTTTATTTTCTTTGTGGCCTTCGTCACTATATAATGCCATTTTGCTTGCTTGCTTGCTGACTTAGTGTGTTGCCTATCACTTTGTGCCCACTGGAGGGTAACTCTATGTTCTGGGCACTAAGGCGTCACTATCCTGGCACACAGTACGAGGTCCTTAATGTTTGTGAAGTGAAGCAGAAACTGTTGGGTCTCACTCCTGGCCTGATGGCCCACCCTGGATGTCCCAGGCAGATAGGTCCTCCACAAACCAATGGCTTCCGGTGTCTACCTGAGGGAATCGTTGGCTGTGAGTGTGCTCTGGCTCATGTTCGGGTAAGCCAGATGTTAGTGCCCCAGGAGTGACTCTCAACCAGTGATGGACAGCTTCTTCAACCCTTGTGAGCAGTTCTAAAGTGTGTTATCCAATGAACCAGGGCTCAGTGGGACGGCCCACTTGCCCATAGCTGTGACTGATTCATGAGTACACTCTCTGCTGGCTCTCCCTTCCCCATCTCATTCCCCACCCGCCCTGTGCTCCTGGCAGTGCTGCCTACATAAACTACTCGCACCCATATCCCTGCCTCCAGCTCTGCTCTGGGGGAAGCCAAGCCAGGACTCTTGCTGAAGGAATGGCCGTTGGTGAGCATCCCCTCATCGCGTACTGCAGAGCTCCAGCCTTGGCCTTCCCTGGTCAGCATTTTAACCTCTTGGATGAGAGAGGAAAGGCAAACTGCTCCAAATGCTGAGCCATTATAAGCCAATTCCACGGGGACGGAGGCGTTGCCTGGACAGAAATCCTCATGAAAAAGCCCTGAGCACAGTGCAGCGTCACCAGCCAGGGGGATCAACATCGGAGAACACCACAGCTGCCTCGGGCTTCCTGACAAGGGCCCAAGAGGCAGCAGCTGCCCTGTGGCCAGGCCATCGCAGGGTGTGATGGGAAGTCTCCGGGGCTATGTATAAAGAGGGATGTTACATTTTTTTAAAAAGTCCCAGAGAAGGTTGACTGTGAAGAGCAGGGATCTGGAAGCCACATTGTTGAATGTGTACTTGGGGGAGAGAGACCCGGAGAAGCCAGGCAAGTGGGGGTGCCTGGGTCAGTGCCATGGGGTAGGTTTCCCAGGCCTCCTGGTGGTAGGAATGACCTGAGGGTCACTTTAAAATACACTGACTCAAGAGTGACGGCACTGACGATGACAACGCGGGAAACTCCAGGGCGCCAGCCCTCCACAAAGCCACTAATCAACTTCCGGAATCTAGTCAGAAACATACAGGAGGGATAGGTTTGCGGGTAGGGAAGCTGCTGCTTTTCAGTAAGTGAGCATCATGGCATTTAAAATCGCCCACCGGCCATCCCTCCCTCCCCAGAGAGGCAGTGGCCGTGCAGACGGCAGCCCTCCCTGCAGGTGCTGGTGCCAGCGGGAGCAAGATGGAACTTACTCTCATGAGCCGTGACCTGTCTGGTGGCTCTCTGAAGGACTGGCGCAGGGGGGTGCCTTTGCTGTTACCAACTCAGCGCGTTCCCAGGCTGGAGTGGCTTCCTACGTGGTGCTGGCCAATAGCATTTAAAGGCGTAAGAAGCAACAGGAGGGACAAGCAACCGACAGACCAGAAAACCTGGGAAGGAAGAGGTTGTGAAAGCAGGTGCTTGGGGAACAAGGGCTTTTAAAAGCTCCCACGCATCCCACAGTATCAACAAGTTGGTACGTGACCAGGGCTGGATGCAAACTCAGAAAAGGCCCACGAAGAGCCTACGCTTTCTCCTCTGGCTGCTCGTCAGACACCATAAAAGCAGAATGTGGAGGCTGGGCGGACTGGTAAACGGCCCTGATGCAGAGCCAGTCTTCAAACACTGGGGGGAGGGGGGGGTAGTCTTTTCCTCTTCTTTCTTTTCTGTTTTGGCAGAGCTCCAGCCATTTTTTAATCTGTCAAAACATTATTTGTCCACTAAGCTAATGGAACACAGACCTCAGTTCTCACACATGACAAAGAATACAGATTTTACAACAGTTGTTTAGAACACTAAATAAGCACACAACAACAATAACCAACAAAATCAAACCCTTGATGGGGACCAAATTTCTAGAGTTGCCACCGGGCCGGTGTGGCTCAGTGGATTGAGCATTGTCCCATGCACCAAGAGGTCTCTAGATCAATTCCCCATCAGAGCACATGCCCATGTTGTGGGCTTGATCCCCAATAGGGGGCATGCAGGAGACAGCCGATGATGTTTCTCTCTCATCAATATTTCTTTTTCTCTCTCATCAATATTTCTTTCTCTCTCCCTCTCCCCTCCTCTCTCTCTAAAATCAATAAAAACATAATTTTTTAAAAGTTCTAGAGTTGCCAACAAATGTCCTGTTTTGAACAAAAAATTATAAGGCATGCGAAAACAAGGAAATACCTTACATTGACAAGAAAAATAAATTAGTAGAAACAGTCCATCAGGAGGCCCAGGTATTGAACTTACTAGACAAAGATTTTAAATCAATTGTCTTAAAAATGCTCAAAGAATTAAAAACAAAACAAAAAACAAAACGTGAATACTGAATTAAAGGAAACTAGGAGAGTAACATCTCACCAAATAGAGACTACAGATATAACAATAGAAATTACAACAGAAATTAAATAGAGATTCAGGAGTTGAAAAGTACAATAACGGAAATGAAAAATTCACTACAAGGCATCAGTAGCAGATTTGAGCACACAGAAGAAAGAACTGGTGAATTTAAAGATACGTCAGTTAAGATTATCTAGTCTGAGGAACATAAAGAAAACAAGTGTAAAGAAAAATGAACAGAACCTAGGAGAACTGTGGGGTACCATCAGTCAAACAAATGGTTGTAGAGATATATAAGATCTAATCACACTGCAATTATGGTTTTTAACTTATTTTCTATATGATTTAAAAGTCAAATTCATAAATCAATCATTACAAACCTATAAATAGGTACACATGCATAAAGATAAAATTTGTGACCATGGGAAGGACAGTGCTGTGAATGATCAGAGTTTTTGTTTACTACTGAAACTAAATTGGCATTAATTCACACTGAATTTTTTTTTTAAATATATTTTATTGATTTTTTACAGAGAGGAAGGGAGAGAGATAGAGAGTTAGAAACATCGATCAGCTGCCTCCTGCACACCCGCCACTGGGGATGTGCCCGCAACCAAGGTACACGCCCCCGACCGGAATCGAACCTGGGACCCTTCAGTCCACAGACCGACGCTCTATCCACTAAGCCAAACCGGTTTTGGCCACACTGAATTGTTATACAATTAAGATGTTAATTGTATTTCCCAGGGTAACTACTAAGGTCAAAAATGAAAATACATATAGATGTAGATATAGATATAGATATAGATATAGATATAGATATAGATATAGATAAGATATAGAGATAGAGAGAGAGATATATAAAAAAAGAAATGAGAAGGAAATAAAAATCATACATTAGAAAAAAAAGCAATCACAGCAGAGGCAGTAATGGAAGAAATGAGGAACAAAGAAGGTATGAGACACATAGAAAAGACTCAGCAAAATGACAGAAGTAAGTTCTCCCTTAGTAACAATAACTCTAAATATAAATGGGTTAAACTCTCCAATCAAAAGGCAAAAAATTGGCCAAACAAATAAGAAAATATATGATCCAAGTATACACTGTCTGCAAGGGATTCACTTTAGATCTAAAAACACAAATAAGTTGAAAACAAAGGAATGGAAGAAGATATACAAACAGTGACCAAAAGAGAGCTTGGTGGCAGTACTAATATCAGACAAGATAGACTTAAGATAACAAGTATTATGATACAATAAAAGACATTACATATTGATCAAACTGTCAATTCATCAATAAGGTAAAACAAATATAAATTTATATGTACCTAGCAACAGAGCTTCAAAATATATGAAGCAAAAATTAACAAAATTGAATGGAGAAATAGACATTTCAACAATAGTTGCAGACTTTGATGCCCCACTTTCAATAATGGGTAGACAACAGAAGATCAATAAGGAAAGAGAGAAACAGATCCATTAGGAAACTAGACAGAAGATCAATAAGAAAATACAAGACTTAAATAAGAAACACAATAAATCAAGTAGACCCAACAGGTAAAAGTAGAACATTCCACCCAACAGCAGCAGAACATACATTATTCTCAAGTGCACTTGGAACATTCTCCAGGACACACCAAATGTAAGGCCACAAAACAAGTCTCATTAAGTTTAAAAGACTGAGTTTTATAAAGACTCTTCTCTGACTACAATGAAATGAAATTAGAAACCAAAGTGGAAGGAAAAATGGAAAGTTCATGAACATGTGGAAATTAAATAACATACTCTTAAACAATCAATAAGTCAAAGAAGAAATTATAAGTGAAATCAGAAAACACTTTGAGATAAATGAAAAAGAAAAAGAAAAAAAAAACATACCAAAATCTATTAGGTGAGGAAAGCAGTGAAAAGAGGTAAATTATAACTGGAAAAAAATCACAAATCAATAACCTAACTTTACACCTTAAGGAACTATAAAAAGAAAACAAGCTAAATTCAAAACTACTAAAAGGAAGGAAAAAATAAAGATTAGAGCATTGACAGATGAAATAAGAAATAGTAAAAGAGTGGAGAGAATTAAAAAAACAAAAAGTTGGTTCTTTGAAAAGATCAACAGATTGAAAAACTTTTAGTTAAACTGAATAAGAAAAAATAAACAGAGAAAACTCAAATTACTTTGATTCAAATGAAAGTGGGAAGAAATGGAAAAGCTGATTCTAAAATCCATATGAAATTTCAGGTGTCCCCAAATAGCCAAAATAATCTTGAAAAATAGAAACAAATTTGGGGGATTCATATATCCCAATATTGAAAATTATTACAAAGTTAGAATTATCAAAACTGTGTACTCATAGGATAGAAGGATAGGTATATAGACCAATGATAGAATTAAGAGTCGGGAAGTAAAGCCACATACTTATGGTCAATTGACTTTTGAAAAAGATGCCAATGCCATTCAATGGGGAAAGAATATTCTATTTAGCAAATGATGGTGGGCCATGTGGCTATCCACACGCAAAAAAAATAAAATTGGAGCCCTACCTTATACCATACACAAAACTTTATTCAAGATGAATCAAAGACCTAAATGTAAGTGTTAAAACTGTAAAACTCTTAGAAGAAAACAGGGTGAATCTTCATGGCCTTGGATTTGTCAATGGATTCTAGATATGACACCCAAAGCACACACAACCAACAAAAAAAAACTAAACTTTAATGTTTCAAACGACACTGTTAAAAAAAAGTGAACAGATGAACCACAAAATGGGAAAATGTATTTGCAAATCATATATCTGGTAAGAGCCTATTATTCAAAATATATGAAGAGCTCTTACAACTCAGCAACAAAGACAAGAACCCAATTTTTTAAAATGAGCAGATGACTGAATAGACGTTTCTCCAAAGAAGATATACAAAAATGGACAAGAAGCACACAAAAAGATATTCAATGTTATTAGTCATTAGGAAATTGTACATCAAAACCACACTGAGCTGCCACTTCACACTCACTAGGACGACAAAAATAAGAAAGATGTTGGTGAGGCTGCAGAGAAGTTGGAGCCCTCCTGCATTGCTAGTAGGGATGCAGAATGGTGCAGCCACAGTGGAAAACGGTTTGGCTGTTTCTTGAAAAGTTGAACAGAGAGCTACAATGTGGCCCAGCAATCCCACTCCTAGTTACACACACGAACGAATTGAAGACAAATATTCAAACAAAACTTATACGTGAATGTTCACAGCAGCACCTTTCTCAAGAGCCAAACGGTTGAAATAGCCCAAATGTCCACCTACCAATGAAGGCATAAAACATTGGTGTCTCCTTGCCATAGAATATTGTTCGCCATAAAAAGGAATAAAGAACTGATTCGGGCTCAGCAGAGATGGACCTTGAAATCCTGGTGCTACGTGAGAAAAGCTGGGCACTGCCGCCTAGTTCCCTTTGCGTGGAACGCTCAGAACAGGCGAGCCCGCAGGCAGAGAGCTTGTGCGTGGCTGGTGCAGAGTGACGGCTCCACGGGCATGGCTTCCCTTTCAGGTGACGGAAGTATTTGGGAGCTGCATAGAGGTGACCAGTGTACTAGCTGCCACTGAACAGTATGCCTTAAAACAGTTAATTCTATGGGATCTTAATTTTACCTCAATTTTTAAAAACCTGATTCATAGTTCCCAACGCATATCTATAGACTCAGAACCCTTAGGGTGGAGCCCAGGGATCGGAATTATCTGAACGCTGCCCAGTGATCTGACGGACAGCAGCTCTGGGCTGTGCTTCCCTGGGGGCTGGCTGGGGCGGGGGGGCGGGGAGGGCTGGAGGTGCCCTTGGGAAGGCCAGTGCCATCAGCCTCTGGAAGGGGCTGGGTGCCCGGGCCTCTCCTCCCGGAGGAACTCCCACGCCCTCCTCCCTGGTCCCCTCCAGCCCCAAGGCTCCCTCACTCCTCAGGAGGCAGCTTCCCTCCCCAAAGTGTGTGATTCCCTAGAAACCCCTTCCCTGACAGACACTCACACAGGCCCGGGGCTGGTGGGCTTTTGGTGTGCTGTTCTCTTTAACCCTCGCCAAAACTTCAAAGACAGCTGCTATGGTCTCCTCTTGCAGCCAAGAACACGGAGGCCGAGCAAGGACAAGTGTGTGCCCAGGGCCATGCGGGTGGAGGGGAGGAGCCAGGCCTGCCTTGGGCCACAGCCAGAGCCCTGGGTGCACGGTCCGGCTTCTTTCTCACCTCAGCCAGCTTGGGTTTGGAGACTGGGTTCCAGGGTCTCCCAGTAGCTTTGGGAGATGGTAATTTCCACTCTCAGACAGAGAGCCTAAGGCACAGAACGGTCCCCTGGTGTGCCCACGGTCAAGGTCAAGCAGAGAGCACAGCCCAACCGGCAAAGCGGGTGTAAGTAGTGCTGGCTTCAAGGCATCCCTGTGCGGGTGCACCGAGTGGACAACGGCAGGTCATCTATAACCCAAACACTTTCAGTAACAACCATGTGATAGAAAAAGATTAATGCCCAGAAAAAGCACTGACAGTAAAATGTTTCTCTTATTCAACATCACACACTTTCTCTCTCTCTCTCTCTCTCTCTCTCTCTCTCTCTCTCTCTCTCTCTCTCACACACACACACACACACACACACACACTCACACTCACACATACACACACATTCAGGTCAAGAAAATTAAGAAAAACTTTAAAGGAAAAGAAAATAAATCAAATATTTCAGTACTTTAAAGGAAAAGGTCAGCTGTTTATTCAATAGCTTTTGTGTCTACCTAGCAGTTTGAACTTTGATCCTTTAGTTATAAGCTGAGCTAATAATCCTATCTAATAAAAGAGTAATATCCAAATTGACCATCACTCCAACACACAAGATGGCTGCCCCCATGTGGTCAAAGATGGTTGCCCCCATGTGGACACAAGATGGCCGTCACAAGATGGCCAGCAGGGGAGGGCAATTGGGAGGGACCAGGCCTGCAAGGGAGGGCAGTAGGGGGTGATCAAGCCTGCAGGGGAGGGAAGTTAGGGGCAATCAGGCTGGCAGGGGAGCAGTTAGGTATCAATAAGGCTGGCAGGGGAGTGGTTGGGGGTGATTAGGCTGGCAGGCAGAAGCAGTTAGGGGCAATCAGGAAGACAGGCAGGCGAGTAGTTGGGAGCCAGCAGTCCTGGATTGTGAGAGGGATGTCCCAGATTGGAGAGGGTGCAGGCTGGGCTGAGGGACACCCCCCCATACACGAATTTCGTGCACTGGGCCTCTAGTCTATATATATAAAAGCCTAAGCGACCGTTATGACCGGTGGACCACTCGACTGGTCAACCGGTCACTATGACAATGCACTGACCACCAGGGGGCAGACGCTCAATGCAGGAGCTGCCCCCTGGTGGTTAGTGTGCTCCCACAGCCAACCTCCTGCGGTCCCTCCCCCAGGTCAGCCAGCCCCGATCAGCCCCTATTGGGACTGGGCAAGACAGCCCTGATCAGGCCAAGAGACCCCACCCGTGCACAAATTCATGCACCGGGCCTCTAGTATTTTATATAAATAACTGTCTGGTAACTAATAAGTGAATTTTAATAAAGCAGAAACATCTGCAAAGGGTACAATTTAGGCCACTAATGAGTCACAGTGATGCAATGTTTCATTTCCTGATTTATTATTTTGTTCTAAAGTTACTAACGAACACTGAATCATATAAATTTAGATTTTAAAGGTGCTATGCATATTCTGCCAGATGCCCCCTGTGAACCAGCAGACCCTTGCCCTTGCAGTGCGCACTGCTTCGCTGCTCCCAGTCCTGCACGCTAACTGGCACCTTACGTCCTGAGGTCTCTCTTCGAAGACTGTGTGGTGCGTCGGTGCTAGGGGGGATGGGAGCTCGCACTGTGCCAGCAGGAGCGAAGCCCCGTGGCGGGGCCCGCGGGTCAGGGCTGCCTGTGCAACAGGAGGCTCATGTTACCTTCCAGGTAGAAACCGATGTTAGGGGAGGATAAGTAAGGAAAGCATGCTCATTTGAAGCTTATACGTACATCATGAAAACTAACCAGAACTTATATCCACAAGAGGTTGTCTGGGCCCAGATGCTATCCCCTACACAGTATAGACTCGCTGGCTCAGGGCAACAGCAAAGTGAGCCGATCTGAGTCTGTTTCATCATTGTCTCTATGGTTTCCTTAGACCCCGCACCTCTGCTGCCAGGGCGGACTCCTCCCGCCGCCACCCTCGTCCTGCGGAGGCCTCACTCACCCTCGTCTCTGCTGCTGAGGGGGAGAGACGAAGGCAGGGCCCACTGCTGGTGTTCTAGAAGCACCAACAAGCCATTCTCAGGCCCCAAGGCCCTCAGCTCAGCCACAGGCCTTCCCTGCTTTTCAAGGCGCAGCTCACTCCACCCTTCCTCCAAGACACATGCCTGACTCACCCTTCTCTGCACCCTGGGCACCTCGGCCCAGCCGCCTGCCCCTGCGGGCCCTGCTGGGCGCCTCCGGGGCCCTGTCCAGCACTGAGTCACCCTGAGGTGCATCTTAGCTGGTGCTTGCATGTGGCTCTGTTCCGACGGAACCCAACACCATAGTGAGGTCTGATAGGCCGACCAAGATGGGGAGGCAGGGGAGCAGTGGTCAACCCTTTGTGAGGGACTACAGCCAAGCGACGGGAGAGCCCCCGAATGGCTAGACATCTGGACGGCCTGCGGGTGCCCTCAGCCCTTCCAGGCATGCGAACTCTGTTGCTCACCCATTCCCGGGCAGGCCATGCAGGTGGGAGGTGGGGGATCAGAACGCTCTGCCCCATCACTTGCCAATGCCATGCTGGGCACTGTATAGGCACAGCTCCGGCCAGCACCCTTTGGCTCAGAGGGCACTCACCTGCCCCCACCGGCCGGTAGCAAGGAGGTCCTCACAAGGAGTAGAGGGTTCTCTAAGGACAAGCGGGCAAGCGGCTGCACCTCGAGGCACCTGGCACCCACAGTGGTGGTGTTTCCGGAGCCTTCTCTTCAGCTGGTCAGTTCCCCTCCCTGCTTCTCTCTGGCCCGCGCCCCCTGTGACCACAGCCGCTGTGTGCCCTGCACAGCCCCAACCAGCCTTCTCCCTCCCAGGCTGCCCCAGGCCCTGCCCCTTGCCTGATGGTCTCTCCTTGGTCCAGCCCACTGTGGCCGGGCAGCTGCCCTGGTGGGCACTAAGGCCCCACTGGCACGTGATGTCTTGGCTAACGCAGAGCGGCCCTGTGACTGTTGGCCCTCATTTCACAAAGGAGGACCCTCTAGAGAGAGGGGTTTGCTAGCTTGCACAAGGGCCCCCTGAAAGTGGCTCCTGAGACCCAGCGCAGGCCAGCGCTCCCGGGTCTGCCGGCCTTCCCCCGGATGAGGCCGGGGAGGGGCAGCATGCGGCTCTCTGGTCTCACGTGCTGGCCACTGCCATGATGCCCTGCCCTTGCTGACTCCACCAGCCCGGGAAGCCGCCAAGGGAGCCAGCTAGTGGAAATATCAACCTGTGGTGGGACTGTATTTCTGCTGGGCATCTTTATGGGTATTGATTTGAGAATCTTAATATTCAATAACACAGATTAAATCTCCCAAAGAACAAGTGCAATCAACTCATGCACCGCAGGGCGTGAAGGTGGGGTGCGTGGAACCGAGGGTGCAGGGCTGCCGCCGAGCAGCCTGCCTGCCAGCCCAGCTCAGCGCAGGCCCCTTCCCGGGGCGGCCGGTCCGCCAGCGCACAGCCCCTCCGCTGCTCAGTCCCGCTCTGCCCGGGCATGAGGGCGGGTGGCAGGAGCACTCTCCTGCAGGACCCTGGCCCGGCTCTGCAGGAAGCCTTCCCCATGGACAAGAAGGGGGAGGACCCTACTTTTTAGGTTTTTGATTCTTTGCATTTAGGTGGAGTTGACACATAACATTAGGATTTGCGAAGCGTTTCTCCCATGAAGTAGGTTGCCCTTCCTTTGCTGATGGCTCCTTTGCTGTGCGGGGGTCTCCGTTTGATGTGGTCCCATTTGTTTCTTTTACTTTTGTCACTTTTGCTTTTAGTGGCAGATCCAGATCATCACCGAGACCGACGTCAGGAGCCGACGGCCTACGCTCTCTTCCAGGAGGTTTATGGTTTCAGCCTTTAGTCCCTGTGATTCTTCATCTAAAAGTCCGGAGAGATCCAGCCACCAAGGGTCAGGCGTGACTGCCTCCCGGTTCAGAAATGAAGGAAGGGAAACTGTGAGGCTCCCCTGGGCAGCGGACGGGTCTGCATCGGGTCAGGGCCTGGGTGCTGCAGAGACTCGCTGTGCCCTCTCAGGGCGGTAAAGCTTGGGAGGAGAGCGCCCTTTGTCTAGGAGGCCCCCGAGGAGTGTTTAGCAAGACACGCCATGTCTCAGCTTGCTTTCCCGTGGTCAGAAAGCAAGTCTGTCGCTCCGCGTGCACGTGCTGGCCAGGCAGGCGGCAAACTCTGAGCAACCGTTGGATCTAAGCGGAAGGCTCGCAGGGGTCCACTGCACTGTTCTTTCAACCTGTTTTCTGTTTGTAACTTTCAATAATAAAAAATTGGGGATCTGAAAAGGTAGAGTCACCCTGGCCGGTTTGGCTCAATGGATAGAGTGTCAGCCTGTGGAGAAGGGTTACGGGTTCAATTCCGGTCAAGGACACGTACCTCGGTTGCAGGCTGGACCCCAACCCTGGTCTGGGCGCAGGTGGGAGGCAACCAATCAATGTGTCTCTCTCTCTGTCTGTCCCCCTCCGTCCCACTCGCTCTAAAAAATCAACGGAAGACTATCCTCGGTGATGACTAACAAACAAAACAAAAAGATAGTCTTGTGTCCAAGAGGCACCCACTGTAGGGCGTTAGTTCTATAATTACCCACGCAGCCGTGGCCCTGGGGACTCGCTGGGAGAGGCCAGGGGCCCCTCCCACGGCAGCTGCTTGGTGCCTGTGGCACAGCACTCGCCTCAGAACACAGAACGGCAGCCGAGGGGCTGGCTCTGTGGTGTTATCCACGAGGAGCGACCACAAGCAGAGGCGTCCCTCGTGGTCCAGGCTCCTCACTGGTCCAGGCCTCCGCGGCCCTGAGCGCCCCTGAACCAGCCAGGTAAAGCCGGGCCCTGCTGGCGAGCCACGCTCTCCTTGCGGGGCTGGGAGCCGAGCGTGGTGAGCTGGGTCCCTCCCTTGGAACACTGACAGCACTGAATTCCTACCAAAACGTCCCAACTGCGAGACAAGTGGCCGAGGCCGAGGCGCAGGGCAGAGGCTGGAGGCTGGGCAGCTGCAGACCAGGGTGGCCGAGGTCAGTGAGGGGCAGGGCAGAGGCAGGCGCGGGAGCCCCCCTGGGCCGGGCGTGCAGGCCTCGCTTTCCCTCTGGATGCAGCTGTCGCCAACGCTGAGTCAAACAACCGTGCCCTCGGCCTCCTGGAGGGGTGGCGGGTGCCGGGCTGGGGAGGGAAGGAGCCCGCGGGGCTGGCATAGCTCGTGGCAGAAAGTGAGGAGCTGCTGGGAACACTGAAGGGGCAGGCCCCAGGCCACAGGAGCCACGCTCACGGGGCTCCACGGGCCAAATCTGGGACAACTGAGCCCCAAAGGAACATAAACCATTAGGAAAAAAACAGGAATCTACAAACCTCTACCCGTGAGTCTCACCTGGGGACAGTGTAGCTCCGCGGGGACTTCTGTCCGCAGACGGGTTTGGTGTCACAGCGGAGGCTCCGGGCGGCCACGGGAAGAGCCAGGCGCCGCTCCCCATGGCGCCCAGGACAGCCCCGCAGAGAACGCCTGCAGCACAACTCAGCGGCGCCCGCGCTGAGAACCCCGGTTTACACTGACAGTAAAGAGGTACACAGGGAAGTGGTGACACGGAGAAGGGCCTCGTGTTTACAGTGGACCCTGAGTGTGACCGGTAACTGCAGAGGGAGTGCAGCTTCGACAGTAAAGCGTAGCTCAGCAAGAATCATCAGTGGGTGCTAAATCCGGGACACTGACGGGAACGAGAGCTCCGCACGGTCTAAGGAGCCTCCCATAGATTGCATATTTGCTGCGAGGGGGAACAACAGTATAATGTCGAGAATTTGGGACACATCTTCATTAAAATTAATGTGATCAAAATGCACGTCACCAGGAGGGGCAAGTGGGTCACATGGGCCTCCGGAGGGGACATCCTGAGAAGAACACGACACCGTGTAGAATTTCAATGGGGCCGCATGGCCTGGATCCAGCCTAACTGAGCCCCAAGCTTTCTTAAAGGGCCTGTGTTTTCCACAAACGTCAGCATCATAAAAGGCAAATAAGAAGCTGAGCGCGTCCTCCGGATTAAATGCGGTAAGAAGGAAGGAACCAGCCCTGTGGACACCTTGACGTTAGTCCGTGAAACTGATTTCGGACTTCCGGCTTTCGAACTGTGAAAGAATAAATGTGTGTTGTTTTAGCCACTAAACGTGTGGCAACTTGTTATAGCGGCCGTAGGATCTCGCACACGCATGCACACACACGAGTAAGTCCTCACTATTCACGCTCCTGCATTTGCGAATGTGCCTGCTCACTCACATTTCTTGTAACCCCAAACCAATGCGGTGCTTGTCAGCCATCTGCAGTCATACAAGGTGGGAGGAATTCGAGTCACCTCATGAGCACGTTACAGAGGTCGAATGAGGTGACGCGTTGCTCCCTTGCTCAGCTCTAACTGCCAGCAAGTGCCTTTCCTGATCTTCTCACGCCGCTGCCCAGTGTCCTATGCACGGGGCTGACGGGGAGATGCGTGTTAGTTAAGCTCCGCTCAGTCCTGAGTTACAGCGCTGCTGGCTGTGAGTTCAGCGTCACTGAAGCAACAGTATATATTGAATGCGGGGTTTTAAATAGAAACACACGTAAAACAGGTTATGTGTTGATGATCAGTTAATGAAAATGTTGACCAGAGGGTCACAGGAACCTCATCCTCTACTTCCTCAGGTGCAGTGGTTCCGTTTTCGCTAATTCAGTGTTCTCAGCAATGTATATATGTGTATATGTATGTGCATGTGCATGTGTACTGTATGTGCATGTGTGTGGCGTATATGTATATGCATATTCGTGTGCATGTGTGTTGTATGTGTATATGCATATGTATGTATGTGTGCACATGTGTGTGCAGTGTATGGGTATGGTGTGTGCATGCATGTGTGCACATGTGTGTTCGTGTGTGCTCTATATACATGTGTGTGTTGTGCATATGTGCTGTTATGTATATGCATGTGTGTGTGCATATGTGCTGTGTGTGTATGTGTGTGCATAGGTATTGCATATGTATATGTACGTGTCTCTGTGTTGTGTACTGTATATATGTGTACGTGTGTATGTGTGCTATATGTGTGTGTATGTGTATGTGTGTGTGTATATTGAGAAGGAAGTACACAGTGACAAAGCAACAGGAGCGTGATGTTATAAAAAGTGAATCTGGGTTAAGGGTATATTGTGTAATATTCTTGCAACTTTTCTGTAAGTTTGAAGTTTTTTTCAAGTAAAATGTTAAAAGAAAGAGTGGCTGTGTCAAGCAGTTCCACCCAAATATCACTATACAATTAGTGTGCCAGCACTCCATGTTTTAAGCTCAAACAGGTGTCACCCTGGCCAGTGTGCTCAGTGGTCAGAGCGTCAGCCCGAGTACCAAAGGGTCACAGGTTTGATTCCCAGTCAAGGGCACATACCTAGGTTGTAGGTTTGATCCCTGGGCCCAGTCAGGGCACGTGTGAGAGGCAACCAATCAATGTGTCTCTCTCACATCGATGTTTCTCTCTGTCTCTTTCCCCCTCCCTCCCTCCTTTCCACTCTCTCTGAAAAGCAATAGAAAAAATGCCCTTGAGTGAGGATTAACAACAACAAAGGTGTTTGTCAGGGAAAGGCCTATGATGGCACCAGGGCAGACTCCATGGGGATGCCAACCAGTGGGAAAAGGCAGAGTGCCCACCATGGCAGCCACACTGCAGGTGGGTCAGGAGCCTCAGGTCAGAGGTGAAGGATCAGGGCACAGGCCTGGGCTCTGGGGTTCCTGATGGAGCAGGCAGCTGGCACCCAGAGCCACATCTGCTAAAGGCAGCCATGGCAGTGACAAGGGGCAGAGCAGCCAGCTCTGTCCTTGTCTGCCCTTCCCCTGAGCAAGGAGAGGCGGGCAGGCGGGCAGCTAGCATCACCTTCTTCCTGCAAGCCCACCAAAGTGGAGAGCCTCAGTCACCCATCACCCTAGCTGAAAACCTAACCCAACCTGCTCCCTGCCCCACTTCCAACCTCAAGCTTATCCACCCCTCTCTTTTCCCACATGCAATGCCTGGCTGACATCGCTCCTTGCCTATCTCATCACAAATACATGGTGTCCCCCAAAATGTGTACACATGTTAATAGCTGATGGCTCAGTTTTGAAATTGAAATTTTAATAAGCACTGCCTTTATCGTTATTCAAAGTGTGTATAGATGTTTTTGGAGCACCTTATGGAACAAGTGCAAAAGTGAACCCTAGGTTCCCCCAATGCTGGCTCTCCCCTGGTTTCCTCACTGATGTTCACGCCCACCGTTCTAGAATGATTCTCTGGCCTCTGGGCTTTTTGGTTCTGTTTTTGTTATTTTGCTTTGTCTTTTTCTGGTAATATGTACTTACAGTAAAATACAAGGACCGTGAATGTTAAATCTGACACAAGCGTACACCTGTGTAAGCACACACCTGTGTAAGCAGCATCTCAGTCAAGTTCTGACGATGTCCACCACCCCAGAAAGTTCCCGCATCTCCCCTTCCGGGACATTGTTTGACTTTCGGATGTTAAACCCTTCCGTGGCAAATTACACTCCATCACGACTCTCCCTTTTTATAGATTCTGGGATTTGATTTGCTAATTTTTATTAAGGACTAGAGGCCCGGTGCATGAAATTTATGCACAGGTAAGGATCCTAGGCCTGGCCATTGATCAAGGGTGATCGGGGCTTCCCTGGCTGCCGCTGCCCACTGGGGCCTTTCTTCATTCTGCGCCGCCCCCTGGTGGTCAGTGCACGTCATAGTGAGCAATCGAACTCCCAGTCTCCCAGTCGAACTCCTGAGGGGACAAGTTGCATATTAGGCTTTTATATATACACTGAGTGGCCAGATTATTATGATCTCTGAACGCATAATAATCTGGCCACTCAGTGTATATCCTATATAATAAAAGGCTAATATGCAAATTGTCCCCTCGATCAGGAGTTCGACCAGCAGGCAGGCCGGCCAACCGCCCATGTCCCCTCCCCCTGGCCCATCCATGCACAAATTCATGCACCAGGCCTCTAATTCTCAAATACACACACACACACACACACACACACACACACACACACACACACTGAGTGGCCAGATTATTATGCATTCAGAGATCATAATAATCTGGCCACTCAGTGTATAGATTGTGGTCAGCTGAAAATGGCCCCTAAAGACGCCCATGTTCTCATCCCTGCAGCCGGTGGGTGTTACCTCAAATGGCCACAAGGACTCTGAAGATGTGAGGAAGTTAAAGGTGGGGAGATTATCCTGGATTATCTGGGTGGGCCCCAAAAGTGGTCACAAGTGTCCTTCTAAGAGGGAGACTTGACCACGGAAGTGGAGGAGGGGCGAGCACTGATGTGAGATACCGCAGGCTTGGTGGCTTGGGGACCCGGGAAGGCAGCCCCAGGAGCTGAAGAAGGAAGCAGATCCTCCCAAGAGCCTCTGGGGAGAATGAGCTGCTGACGCCTTCATGTCAGGGACCTCCTCCTTCTCGGTTCCAGAACTGTGAGATGATAAATGCGCATTGTTTTAAGCCACCAACTCTGTGTGACTTGTTACAGCAGCAATAGGACACAGATACAAGGATTCTTGTGTCTAAATTCATAAGAAATATTGGTCTGTAATTCCTTTTCCTTTCATGTCTTAGTCAGTTTTGTATCAGGGTTATTCTGCCTTCATAAAATAAGTCATAAAATAAGAATGTATTTCCTGTTCCTCTATTTTCTGCAAAAGTTTGTGTCAAATCAGTAGTATTTCTTCCTAAATTGTTTGATAGAATTCACCAGGGAATTCTTCTTGATCAGGAGTTTTCTTTGTAGAGTGATTTTTAAATTATAAATATAATTTCTTTAATAGATATAAGGCTATTCAGAGTTTTCATTCCTTAATGAGTCAGTTTTGATAAGACATGTTTTTTCAAGGAATTTATTCATTTCATCTGATTTGTAAATTTTATTGGCACAAAGTTATTCTTAATATTTCCCTTTTTATTCTTTTACTATCTATAGGACATGCAGTGTCTCTCATGTTTCAGCATGGTGATTTCTATTTGCTCTCTTTTTTACTTGGTTTTCTTGGTAATGCCTTATCACTTTTATTTATCTGGTCAAAGAATCAACTTCTTTCCCTAGCTTCTTAAAGTGAAAGTTTAAATCACTGAGTTTAAACCTTTCTTCTTTTCAAATATATGTTTCTAACATTTCTAATAGAGATTTACCTACAAATACTGGTTTAGCTCCATCACATGATTTTGATGTTATTTTTTTCATTATTCAGTTTAAAAGTTTTTTAGATTTCTCTCATGATTTTACCTTTGACCAATAGGTTCTTGGATATGTACAAGTATGTTAATATCCAACACTTGGGGGATTTTCTAGAGTTCCTTGTTTGTTTTGTTTTGCTTCCTAATTAAATTCCTTTGTCAAAAAACATTCTATAAGATTTCAATCTTTGAAAGCAATTAATTAATTGTGTGGCCTAGCAAATTGGTCTATCTTTGTGAACATTTCATGTGCACATAGGAAGAACATGTATTGTGGATTGCTCAGGCGTGAGTCTCGGTCTGCTACTTACTAGCCATGTGAGTAAGCAGATAACATAACTTCTCTGACCCTCAGTTCCTCCTAATTTAAACTGATCTAAAAAGGTTGTGGTGATAATGAAATAAAAAGCGCTTGGCACACCGAAGGCCATTCGATGTTCGCTGTTCTCCGCCTCCTCCTCCTTCGTCTTGTTATTATTACTGTACGGCCATAATTATTGCTGTTACTATTGTTGTTACTACATAGTTGCAATCATCTTTAATTGAACTTCTGAGGCTGCTATTAAACCCTGCCCCAGGAGAGGCTCTGCAGTGGGTTATCTTACCGTTGGTCACAGAGTTGTTCCGCCATGATTATCCTCACCCTCATCACTGAATCGCCTGCTTTACATTCCCCCAGAGGCTGCGTGGAAGGAGGCTGGAAGCCACAGCGGTGTGCCTGGTGCAGGCAGGAGAGGTCTGCTGAGGGGACGCCTCCTGGGGATGCCTGGTGCTTGCTCACACAACTCTCTCCTTCTTGAATTCTCAGCTTGGCTGCTCGGGGTGCCTGCAGGGCATGTCTTTGGCTAATCGGGGTGCTCCGGAGGTCTGGGCTCTGGCATATCAGAAGCTCTAGTTAAGCTGTCTTCACGTGCACCGGTGGCCTGTCTGTAACATCTCAGCCTGGGATCCTTCTTCAGACTGCTTGGCCAGGGCTCTGTTGCCTTCCGGTATTCCAGGCAGCAGAAGAGAGCGCTGAGCTTAGCCAGACTCTTGGTCCCTGAGATCTACCTTTTACTTTTCTGTCTAGTGTCTCAAGGACTTTTTCTTCATAATGTAGCTCCAAAAGCTTTGTAAGCTATGAGTATAAATACATTTCCTGATTGGTTTTTGCTTTTGAAGGGGATCCTTTTTGATCCACACAACAGCTCTTTAGCTGGGAAGTGTTTTCGATAATACAGTATATTTGATCATTACGTCTACGCTTTCATTTATTCAAAAAGTATTTGTTGAGAACATGTGTTCCAGGCGCTGAGAATACAGCCGTGAATAAGACAACATTCCTGCCCTGGGAGTTCACAGATTAGCAAGGGAAACAGCCGACAAACAAGTGAAAACGTTTAAACAAGAGCATCAGGCAGAGCGGCCTGGGCGACGGAGAATAACGAAGCAGCGCTGGGAGACGGAGGAAGAGGTGGGCAGGGAAGCTCTGACTTGGGGATGGGGGAGGCGGTAATTTCAACAGACACTTCTTCCTTCCTTAGGAATACCTGTGTTAGGGCCTGAAGAAGTTGGGTCTGTTCTCTGCCCTCAATGTGTAGTTTATTAATGTTTGTCATTAGCATCTATTCTCCCCTCTTGTCAGCAATCTGGGAGAACATGCCACGTTTGTCCTCCACGCCAGCAAGTCCATCTTCCCCGGCGTGTGCTCTCCACTCCCGCACGCTGCACGCTCGTCGTTCCTGCCCATCACCTCCCTCTCCCGCCCCTCGCCCCTCGCTGACCTGGCACAGCCGCTGCCCCCCTCCAGGTTTCCGGCTCTTGTGTGTGTGTGTGTGTGTGTGTGTGTGTGTGTGTGTGTGTGTGTGTGTTGCGGGGGGTCCCCCGCATCTTCTTATCTTCTTGAGACTGCCAACAGTGTGCGAGGTGTCACTCTGACGCTGCAATGAACCGTTTCTCGGAGCGTGCCCTCCGAGCCGGCGGGGTGGTTTGCGTTCTTAGCTCTGTGGGGTTGCACGGCTCACACAGGTGTCTGCCTTCCTCAGCTCACGTGTGGGTGTGGGTTATGAAGTCCCTCTGTGTCCCCTTCTGTGATGGTCCGTGGCAGGAGGAAGCGCGGCCCTGGCCCGGCTGTGTCTGAGGGGCCACGGGTCTGGTAAATCCCCAGATGACTAGCTGCTGTGGGTGACGGGCATGGCACCCCGTGTCTGCCCTGGGCGCACGGACAGCAGGGCAGCTCTGTCTCGGGGCTCTCACTGTCTTGGGAGTCACACCAGACAGATGGCGCTCACGGAAACCTCAGAGCGCTGCCACCTGGCTGCACCGCTGCCCGAGCCCAGCATTGACTTGTGGGGAGAATTCGGGGGGGGGGGGGGGGGGGCGGGGGCAAAAAATTGCATGAAACCACAGGCTGTTGAGCCTGAAAGTTTTCTTCCCGGAGCCCCCAGGAGCCCCACAGCTGGGAGGTTATTTATGCTAACCTCCTATTTAGAAATTAAGCTCCGATTTGGAAATTAAGGATTGTAATTTAGCATTAACCCAGATGTCAAGACATAATGAGACACACTGTGGGGAAATGGAATTCCATATTGCCCAAGACCCATTTTATTCCTAATAACCAGCCACTCGCATCATGCCAATATTGATGGATCATATGTTTAAATTTTTGATAGCTCATTCATTTCTATAATTACATTTATTTCAAATTAAATAAGTCTCACACACCCTTGATGTACAAAGAGACAAAATTAATTTGTGGATCCGAATTAACCTGCCATTCACCCCCAGGGCTGTCCTCTCGGGAAGCCCTTGGAAAGCGACACTCACGGAAGCCGGTCTGCCTGTGAGCGACTCGTCCTGGGCTTGGAGGGCGCCCGCAGAGCACACAGGGTGGCAGTGGACTTGCTCACCGAGAGGCTCAGAGAAGAGACAGGCCATTTGCCAACAGCGCTGCTCTGCCTGGAGACCAGCAAAAGCAGCGCAGGGCGGCCGCCGGGTGCTGCGATGGGGGGGGACAGGGTGGTCGCCTGGTGCTGCAGGGGTGGGGGGCCAGGGCGGCCACCGGGTGCTAAGGGGGAGGGGGGGCGGTTTGGCAGGTGTCCCCAGGCCACTCGTCACTGGTGAGCGACCTAAGCAGGATGCCCTTTCTCGAGTGGGTGGGAGGAGTGCCCACACCCCTTGCTGGGCCACAACAGGCTTGACCAAGAGTGGAGGATGGACAAGTCAGAAGGGCACGGAGACCCCGGACGGCCGGGCGGTGGGGGTGCGTGGAGGGATTTGAACAGCACTCCCTAGGGGTCAGCCAGAGTTCACACCACGCATACTGTGGGGAGCGGGTCCCCAAAGAGAACACTCACCTCGGAGAGCTGGGCGACCATGAGGGCAGCGCACGCCCTTGCCTCCGGGCGGGCGGTTCCCCTGCACAGGAGCTGCCCGGCCCCGGCCCTCGCTGCCCAGCGTGCCCGCATTTGCTCAGTGCCCTCGCACGAGCAGGAAGCTGTGACGGACGCCCGCTGTGTGCCAGGCCGACGCTGGGCAAGACTCCCAGCAAATGGCAGGCAGGCTCCCAGCTTCGCCTCGGTCCTCCCAGGTCCTGAGGGGGGTGCGCGGCCTCTGAGCGCCAGCGTGTCGCCTGCCGTGTGGCCCTGACACTCACAGGAGCAGCGGGGACAGGGACAGTGGGACAGAACACAGCCCAGTCCTGCTGCATGTTTCATGCGCTGCAAGTGACAGAAAGGGGTGACCGTGTCACAATAACGTAGGTGGGGCCACTGTGAGTGGAGTGCAGCCGCGGGGCCAGAGGCACCGCGTGCCTGTAACTCGGGTCTGCGGGTGTCAACGGCAGCCTGGGGACTGGGCCTGACAGCACGGCTTTCAGCAGGAGCGAACAGAGGCCTGCTGGCCTGGAAATGAACTCGTTCAGAGTGCGCATCGCTGTCCCCCTGTCTGCTCAGCAGGCAGCCTTCCTCCCCGGCGCGCTGCGGCCCTTCCTGTCCCGTAAGCACCATCGTCTCTGTCTTCGCATCGGAGCACGATTTGGGCTTCGCCTGAGTTAGGGATCCCAAAATAGCTATTCTTACTGACCTCGTACACAGCTGTGTGCGCCTTCACTTGGAAAGGCCTTTTTACCTGTAAGTTAACAATAGCAGCTTTAAAATACAGAGAAGGCTGTCCACAAAGCCCGTTTGGGGCGGGCATGGCAGCCCCTGAGTTTGGGGGGCTGAGAGGGAAGTGAATGACTCCCGGGGCAGCCCGGTGCCCGGTGCCCGTGGACTGTGCAGGGGGTGTCCTGGCTGTGGGGGTGCAGGTCCGGGTCCCGGGCCTGGTTGGGAGCTGAGGTAACTGACAGAGCAGCCCTGAGACCTGCCAGGGTCTGGGTCCAAGGTGCAGGACAGTGGGGTGAAGGCTGGCTCTATCCAGGGCCTGGTGGGGTCCCGTGGAATCCACAGGCTGTGGTGAGGGAGCCTGGTGGTGGCCGGAGCCTCGGGGCGCACCTGGCACACCTGGTCCCAGACAGGTACAAGCCAGATGCCCACCGACAAGTGGAAACAACCCCCCCTGAAGAGTTTGCCAACACCTGACCCCAGAGGGCGGGGTGTTCTGAAACGAGGGGTCCTGAGCCCACAGTGGCTGAGGAATCACTGACTTGGACTCGTTTACATGCCAGTACCAGGATCCATCGCACAGAACGGGGCTCGGCATCAGAAATTAAATTAAATGATGCCCTGATGGATGGAGATGGGCTCTTGTATACTTGAGTCTGTAAGCCTGAGTCAGCCCCTGGCACTGGGGTAGGGGTCCTCAGACAGGGCCTGGGAGCCGGTCAGCAGGAGGGGGCTCCCCGAGCACACGCCTCCACAGGATCGAGGGGCCAGCGTCACGGGCTGTTTTCAGCTCAGGCTGTGCTCCCACTGCTGGGTGGGTGGCCCCCAAAGTGGGTGACCCTGCGTAAGGGTAGAGGCTGGGCAGGACGCTGAGTTCTCTGACTCAGAGAGGCACGGTGCCCACACAGAGCGGCTGCCTTTGTACGGCCCAGGAAGGAAGACGAGTGGAAAAATCCAAGGCAGATCCGGGACCCCGGCCACACAGAGGAAAAGGCTAAAATCCCCACCAGACCCTGAGCCACGGCAGGGGTCGGCTGGCCGGGAAGTGGTGCCCTTCGCCAGCTCCCACAGTCCCCGCAAGCCAGTGCGTCCGGGTCACCACCGCCTTGCCTTCGGTGGTGAGACAGCTCAGGGCCGGGGCCATGTGGCCCGTCAGAGGCCCAGTCCAAATGAGACCCCACCCCGCCTGCCCTTCCCGAGCATTCCAGGCCTCTTTAAACCACCAACTTTTTAAATCTGCCGATTGCATCCCACGGATTCAAAGATAGCCGTGTGTGTGTCAGCTCGATGGAGTGGTGCACGTCTCCGCACACGGGGAGCCGGCGCCGCCGCCTCCTCCCCCGCCTCCCGCTCCCCGTGCGCCATGAATATTTCAGGACGCCAGGCCGGGGAGGAAGAGGCAAGGGCCCCTCTGTGTTTCCCTGCGGAGCGCTGGGCCCCGGACTTCTCCCCTGGGGCTCCGCCCGGCTGAGGCAGTCTCCGGATTGATCTGGGCTCCCGCCCTGTGTTGGGGAGCCAGCCAGGAGCGGCCCCTGGGGCTGAATGGCTGCTAACTCACCTGCTGAGGCGCTTCGTGGCTGTGCTTGGAGATGCCGTTGAAAATGCAGGGCTCACCCAGGGCTCCACGCGCTGCAGACTCGGGGTGAATGTTGCTGTGCGTTTGGGAGGGAAAGAAGCAGTAGAATCCAGGATGTGTTGCCCTCGGGAGACAGAGGCAGAGAGCCCTGGGCAGGGCCCCGGGAGCCACGGAGCCACAGGGGCAGCAGGGGCCACGGGTTCTACCCTGGCCTGCCTCCTGGCCACCCCGCTGTCAAATGGGCTGCTGATGCTCAAGCCGCAGGGGCCGTGAGCGCCGAGGGGGAGGGACACAGCTCAGGCTGGGGGCCCTGCAGGTCAGTACCTATCAGGTCACCCAGACCCAGCACTTGGGTCAGCTCTGCAGGGAAAGAGCTGTGGTTTCAAACAATTCAATGACAAACCCTTCTGGGTTTCTCATGGCGCCCGCTACTTAATGTGATAAAAGAAGTAGCCTCAGAGATGTGCCCCGGCTGGGAGCACCAGGACAGTTTGTGAGCCCAGATCCTCACATGCGGTAGAAGGGGAGTTTCGCCCCCATACTGCAGGCCTGGGCAGGCGGGACCCGGGGCGGCCTCCGCGGCCGCGCCCCAGTTACTGATGCTGGGCCAGCTTGGCACCTGCCTCCGTACTGGGCCCCAGGGCCTTCCCAGAGCCAGTGCTTTGGGAAGTCAGCTCCGAGTAAGAGAAACGCCAGCCCCACCCAGTGAAGCCTCCGAGTGAAACTGACGGGCTCCTCTCACCGCAAAGCCCCAGCGGGCCGGCCTCAGGTGTGGGCTGGTCCAGGCCTGGGGAGCCCAGGTGTTTCCACGACGATGCTTTGCGCTTGGTGGTGGCAGCTTCGTTCTTGGTTGCTGCATCCATTTCTTAGGACTGTGACAAATGAGCTCAGCCAGGAGGCTAAAAATAACAACGACTCTCTCTCTCCCAGATTGGAGGCCAGGAATCAGAGACCAAGGTGCCGGCACGGCCCCGCTCCCCCTGAGCCTGGCAAACCCTTCCTTCTCTCCCAGCTCCCGTGGCTCCTGGAAGCCTTGCCGCTCCTTGACTGTGGCTGTGCCCTTGGGTCTCGCCTCCATCTACCTCTGCGCCTCTCTCTGTCGCTCTGCTCCTCTTTAAGGACATCAGTAACACTGGATTTGCCACACTGATCGCATATGACCTCATCTCAACTTACTGCATCTACAAAGACCATCTTCCCCAATATTTCCCAACAACGCTCTCAAGTTCCGGGCAGACGGGAATTTGTGGGACACTGCTCATCGCACTTCAGCTGCCTCCCCTGTCAGATACGGCAGCTTTCATAGAAAATGGGGATCCGGTCCTGGCTGACATGCAGGCTGCTTTCCCAACTTGAGCAAAAGCTCTGGGGTAGATATTGGGGGTGCTCTACCCAGACCCCTCGATCCTTCTCACTGATTCTGGGTGTCTTCGCCTTTAACGGCCACACAACACTTTATAGACGCTTGCCCTTGGGTTCCTGGTGGGAGGAAGGGGCGGGGGTGCATGCAAAGATCTGGAGGCACTTGAGAGTTCACATTCCCAGGGCCAGCCCTTTGAGAAAGGCGCCAGTGTGAGCTGAAGGACGCCCGGCGCCCGCTCCGGGCAAAGCGTTTGTGCTCGCTGTGGATGCCGCTGCCTTCTGCAGGGCCTCGCCCGAAATCACACCTGGCCTGGCTCCTCCCTGGTGGCACGGCCTTAGGGGAATCGTGTTTCAGAGGCTGCGTCTGGTAAGGTTGTCTGACTCGGCAATGAAAACGCAGTTAACAATAACAAAGTCAATACTGATACCAACTAATAAGTGAAATAAAAAGAAATGGAAGCCCAGCTGGATTTGAGTTTCACATAAATGACCAATAATTAGTAGTATAAGCATGTCCCCTGAAATATCTAAGACATTATTATACTAAAAAATGTTGCTTATGTATCTGAAATTCATATTTAATTGGGTGTCCTGTATTTGGCATCCCTACTTCTGAGGAACTAACGTAAGACAAGCTTGACTCTGGTTAGAGCGACTCAGACTTGCTCTTGTTCCTGAACCAATCCTGTGATAAGAGGCTGGGAGAGCAGGGACCTGCTCCCACCAATCGGGACCGGAGCCTGGGCCTGGGCGTGAAGTGGTCCATGCACACTTCAGGGCTGGTTGCTCCACGAGAGGGTGTGTGAGGTGCAGATGTGGGGGAGGCAGCCACAACTGGTACCAGATATTACTAACTGGAGTGTGCCTCATTCTCTACACGGTTCTGGCCACAATGTCCTGGTGATCACAGAATGATTGCATCCTGCACCACTGGCTCCTGGGAAAGCACAGGCTTGGGTTCCTGTGAGCCTCGACTCATCAACCAATCAGTACCTAGCATTGTTCTATGAGCGTTCCTGTTTAAAGACACCTTATTTAGTAAATACTGTCCATTCAACTCACCGCCAGCCGCACGGTAACGCCTTCTGAACAGAACTCCTCCCACACAAGTTTTCCCCGTTAGACACCCCATGGCCTGCTCGCACTCAGAACACTAGGCAGCACGTCAGCATTACGCTGAAATCCATTTTAAACAGCAAGATCGTCAACAAAAAGCACCAAAATGTGAAAAACGTGGCACTAAATAGACCATGAGGAAGACACTGCTGAGAACGGAGGGCAGGCAGGCTGGCCTGCTCCTCTTGGGCTGCGAGGGAGCGTGGGAGACACACACGTCCCCTGCCCTGCACGTCACAACGCCCACCAAGAGCTGTGAGCACCGACTCGACTCAGGGCCTCTCACCCGTTTTAACAAGCAGTTGAGTCACAAACACGGAACCCGCAGGTAATGAGGATGACTGTCCCTGCAAACAGCCGTTAGTGGCCGTGTTTGCAGAGCTGCAGTGCTGGCTTCAAGCCTGCTCACGTCACGTTTACATTCAGGACGTCCCCCACCAAGAGGGGCTCGCTAGATCAACACGGAGCCTGGGCAAACAGCCGCGCACAGGAGCTGTTTGCATAGCTATCAACATGCGACCGCTGCTTGCTATGTAACGATAGCAGCTAGAGGCGTATGTACAGTGTTAACACAAATAGCTTAGTACCAGGCACCGTGTTTGCCTGGCTGTTTAGTTCCTGCCTGATGTGAAATTCCTGAACTCAGCCCCGATGCGGTAATCTGTAAACAGAGCCGCCCAAAGCCAGGGGAAGCCCCTGAGCTGCTTTACAAGCTCGCTCTGTTTACCCAGCATCTGCTGCCCGGTCTTCTCACACCTCCGAGCCCTCGCGCACTGCTTAGCCAGGCTCATTATTTTAAGTGTTGAAAGGGATCATCCACCAAAGCCTTTATTTATCTCCTGAAAAGTTTTTTGTTCAGATTGACTGTTTGCCCAAAACAATCAACACATCGGAATGTTCTCCTTGACTAAGCTAGCCCTGTGCTCCCCGCAGAGCCCTGGTCACTGTCCACCCGCTTTCCCAGGCACGGGGGGGGGGGGGGGGGGGGAGGAAGGAGGGGCAGAGTAGTGTGGGGGGAACGGGGGATTGGCATGGTCTGATATTGTGATAGTAGGCCTCCTACAATACGGTGTTCAAATTTTTTCATTTGCCCCCATTTTAAAAATAATTTCATTGTTTTAAAATTAATTGTATCTTTTAATAAAATTATATGCATACAGTTTTTTAATCAACTAGTATTAAAAGACAGTCTAACAGTTTCTTAACCCTCACCCCTCCTCCAACAAGCCAACCGCCTTTGATGTTTGACTCCCCGAGCCATTTCTTCTGGTGTTGACAACCTCATTGTTAACAGTGGTTCCTTGGCTGTTCTGTTTTTAGCATTACTTGATGGTGTGCTGTTAGAATAGCTCCCTTCCACGGACTCTCTCTCCCCACATCCTTAATGTAAACAGATCATTATTCCTGGTTAAGTCCACAGTACCTGTTTACATTGCCATAGCATGTAAATATTGTTTGCTGCTGAGCAGTGATTTTGTTTCTTTTCTTGAACATCTCTTATTCTTCTTTAACTAGAGGCCTGGTGCACGAATTCATGCACAGGTGGGGTCCCTCAACCTGGCCAGTGATTGGGGCCAATCGGGGCCATCTCGCCCAGTCCCGATCAGGGCTGATTGGGGCTGGCTGGGGGGAGGGGTCACGGGAGGTTGGCTGGCTGTGGGAGGTTGGCTGTAGGAGCACACTGACCACCAGGGGGCAGCTCCTGCATTAAGCATCTGCCTCCTGGTGGTCAGTGCACGTCATAGCAACCGGTCAACTGGTCATTGGGTTAACTCAGTGGTCGGCAAACTGCAGCTCTGTAGACTGAGTTTGCCGACCACTGACCTAGACTCTCGATTCCAATAATTACAGGCTATTGTTGTTCCTTGTGATTAAGCCCCTATCCCAGTGGTCGGCAAACTCAGTAGTCAACAGAGCGGCAAACCGCGGCTCGCAAGCCACAGTTTGCTGACCACTGGGTTAACTGGACATAATGGTCGCTTAGGCTTTTATATATATAGATAATTGCCTTTTTTCACCAGCTTAATTTTCTGTGGGCTTATTGCTGTTTTCTTTTTTCAAATATCCCACAGCCCTGCCGCATGTTAGTTAATGCTTCTTTCCAAGCCTCAAGCCCAGTCCAGCAGCGCCTTTCCCTGCCTGGGCAGCCTCCAGGGGCCTCTCGGCCGTCATCACCCACCTGCCCCTGCGTTGCAGAGCCCACGCCTCCGCACGCTCAGTCCTGCCAGCACCTCCTCAGGTAGTTTCCTTTGAAAAGGTGGGTGGGCTCAGAATCTTCTGAGGTTCTCAGGGTTAACAATGCTTCTATTCTACCGTCACATTTAAATGACCCTTTGGGTGATCATATAGAATTCTCGGTGGAAAATAAAGTTCCTTCCTCAGGTTGAAGCCTTTGCTCCATTTTCTCCCAGCGTCATGTGCTGAGAACAGCCTCACCCGCTGTGACCCCCACTGCTGGGGATTGAACCTGGTGCCTTTCATCTGGCAGCTCCAAGAGTCTGCTCACTTGTCTGGAAGGATCATGGATTCCCACACTCCGCTGTCCAGGTGGGGAAGCTGGGCCCGAGAGGAAGACTTGCCACCCACGCCCAAGCCTGCATGAAAGGGCCTCCTTCCCAGCCCTCGCTCTGGGCCGGCCTGACCTCCCTGGGCAGCTCCTGCCCCCATCGCACCTGCTGGCGTTTGCAGCCTGGGCTCCACTGTTGGGGACAAAGTCTTGCCACGTTGGAGGCTATTTTGGGGACCAGCCTCCAGCCTTGTCCTAAAGGCGCAAAACTGTATCAGGCGGCCAGGGCAGCAGGCACATTCCAAAGAGCGAGGGGCCGTGGGAGCTATGGCAGCAGGAGGGCCCAGGGTTGGGAGCTGTGCCCCTGCAGGGCCTGAGCCAGCCTCTCCAGGGCTGGGGAGCTGCCCGCATCCGTGTGGCCAGGCTGGCTGCAGCCCAGAGGCCCCTGCCGGCATGCTTCTGGTTACACTGGGCCACATGGGGTAATTTCTCAGATGGGGCATGGACATTTGTAGCATACACACCTCCTCCCAATCACACTCACCTCCGTGCTGTGGGGAAGGAATTCTGCAGATGTGATTAAAGTCTATTTACCTTAAATTAATCAAAGGGGGACTTTCCTGGGTGGGACTGCTTTCATTGATTGGAAGCCCTTTGGGAGGAATTGGGCCTTCCCTGAGCCCACAGACTCCAAACTGCAGTGGGGGCCACAGCTGCTCGCCCTTCCTCCCCCTCCCACTGCCTGGGACCACAGGCTTCGGCTGGTGTCTGTGGGGCCAGCTGCTCCTCAGCGGCCCTTCCCGTCTGCCTGCCTCTGGATTTTGGACGTGCTTAGCCCGCCCCCATGAAGGGGTAAGCCACGATAGGGTAAGCTGACACCTTGTAATAAACCCCTTTCCGTAGATGCATTTCTGCTGCGTGAACTCTGATGATACTCCAGCAAAGGCCCCCCTCCCCGGCGCGGCTGCCCTCACACTCTGTGGCTTGCCCTCAGGGGCCTGCAGATGTGGAGGCTCCCTGGGGCTCAGCCTGGCCCAGGGAAGTGGTGCTCAAACTGGGGTCCCAGAGACAACACCTGCAGCAGCTGGGAACTTATTAGAAATGCAAATTCTCTGTCCAGAAACTTGGTTTGAGAAGGCGTGTTCCTGGGAACCCTGGGTGTTTTGCCCTTCTTACTGCCCACGTGGACCAAGGTGGAACGAGCCAGCTGGACTGGCCAGCCAGGTGCACTCTGGGACCTTCTTCCTATCCGGACGCAGCCCAGGGACCAGCCCCAGCCTTGTCCTTAAGGCACAAACTGTAACAGAGCTCGGGTCTGGCACTCAAATCCAACCGATCCTGTGTGAGCAGGTCCCCCGACGGCTGCCCACGGCCCTCAGAACAAGGCTGTGGAGCCCAAGGAAAAGCTCCATGTGGTGTGAACGCTGAGGAGGAATTTATCTGCTGATGGACGCTCCGTGGTCATCTGAGGACACAAATTTTATGAATAACAAGAGCCTGGTGGCACTTGCTGACAGGGGCTCCTCACAGCTCTGCCCCCAGGAAGAACTCCCGGCTCTCACCCCCACCCCTACCCGCTGTCCCCGCGTCCACTGCTGACGCCATCTGCTCAACCCTGCAGGGCCTGGTCTCTCTTCCTACCAACTGCCCAGTCCAACTAGAACCGCACGATTTGGTACCTCACTTACCTCAGAGGGGCCTCCTTAAGAACCTGGGGGACTCTGTGAAGGATGGCCTGCCCACTGGCTCCGAGGGACAGGGTAGGCTGCTCCCTGAATCTGTGTCTCCCAGGCTGCAGCTCTGTTTTTTCCTCAAATAACTGCCTTTTATTCTTCACTACAGCGTAATGTTAAGTTTGGTCCACAAGGCCAAGCTGGCGGTGTCAGGATACGGCCCTGCATGGCCCTGCCTGCCTCTCTACTTCTCCCTCGCCCCCTCCGTCGCCCTGTCCTGCTTAGAGCCCCCGCGGCTCCCACCGCTTTCCTCACCTGGCACCCCGCCACCCTCCTGGGCACTCCCAGCCCAAGCAGCACCTCCTATGCTGCTCCCACCGTGGCTTCTCCCAGCATCCTGTGCCTTTCCATTCTCCACGGCTTGGGATTACATACTTATGACATGCTCCCATGTGTACTGCATCTGTGGACTGCTAGCTTCCCCATCAAGTCTAACGGTGATCACAAGACTGTGTCTATGGCTCACCGCCATCCTCCCGGGCCCAGTACAGATCCTAGGCCCCAGGAGGCATTAAAAAACAAACAAACAATATATTTTCCCTTTTTAAAATATATTTTTATTGATTTCAGAGAGGAAGGGAGAGGGAGAGAGATAGAAACATCAATGATGAGAGAGAGCCATTGATCGGCTGCCTCCTGCACGCCCCCTACTGGGGATCAAGCCTGCAATCCAGGCATGTAAGTGCTCTAGACGGGAACCAAACCCAGGACCTTTCAGTCCGCAGGCTGATGCTCTATCCACTTCTTGATAAAAGTTTGGTAAATAAATAAATGTTCCCGAGTGAGTCGCTCATCATCTCTGAAATTCCGTCTTTTAGAAGAGTGATGGGAGTCATGGCGTCCCCCTTGCAGGGCCACCGTGAGGATTCAGTGAGATGGACAGCCCCGGCCTGCCGTGTGACCTGCGGTGGCGCTCAGTGTGACAGGCCGTGCGTGGGCCTTTGACCCTGCTCGACAGTCTCCGCTGCAGGCTGGACGTGCCCCTCCCCTGCCAGCCTCCAGCTCCCTCGTTGTCTGCTCCCCCTTCCGTCTCCACCACTGGCCCATCAGCTGCTCAGACACAGGCTCTGTCCCTGCACCACTTCTTTGTCCCCTTCGCTGGACAAGGAAGGAAGGGGAGGAGGCCTGAGCCAGGGTGGAGAGTCAGCCTGCTCCGCCGGGACCCTGACATGGAAGCTGTGCCTCCGACGTGCGCCCACCTGCTGCCAGAGCTGGGCTTCCATTCCAGCTGTTGGTTAAGGTGTGCAGGGGCGGGGGCGGGCGCGGGGTAGCTCTCGGCCCTTTCATTTTCCGCACTGGGGCCAGGATACTCCCTGCCCGAGGACAGGTGCAGGTGCCGGGTGCAAATGCAGAAGTGCGTGCGGGCAGGCAAGGGAGGGCGCACAAACATGAGGGTGTGAGGGGCTGGTATGGCACCGCCCACCCTGCACTCCGCAGACTCCTCCCACTCCCTGCCTGCCCAGACCCCCTGCAGGGTCTCCTGAAGGCTGCAAGGGAAAGGCTCTCAACTTTTTAAATTTATTTTTATTGCAATTGCAATTGCAGGGGTAATAACACATAAATGTCAGGTGCACCAATACAATGCAGCATCTGTATATTCTATCGTGTGCTCACCACCAAAAGTCCAATTTCCCACATAGTTGACCCCTTACCCATCTCGCCCTCCCCCACCCTCTGCCCCTCTAGTGCCCAGCATGCTCTACTCCTGATGCTTCTGCCCGTGGCCCACAGAGAGAGAGTCCTGCGTGGCAGGCCAGTGGGCGGGAGCCCCGGAAGCCGCCTGGGAGACGGCGGCAAACTCTGCTGGCCTGAGGCTCCCCTGGCTTTCGGCGGCCCTGAGGCCCTTGGCGGGGGGTGGGGAGAGGGGCTCAGAAGCCTGGCCTCCCCCTGCAGCCTGGGAAGGCACCGCTGCTGCTCAGGTTAGAGCGAGTTTGGCAGACCTTCCCCAAGGAGCGGGTGGAAAAAGCCAGATGGAAAATCCTCACTTGGCCAATGAATAAGAGCAGCAGGAAAATCCCTAAATTGGTTTCTTAACAACCACTCTCTGTTCCCAGGTCCGTGGGAAGGCCGCAAGAATGTATCCCACGTGAAGGAGAGGGGAAGTGTGCCCGAAAGTTCGTCAATACTTTCCTGTCTCCCTCGCCAGGCTCCTGGCTGAAGCTGTTAGAACAAGCCTCCCTGTTCAATGCAGGTAATTTGATCCGGCAATAATCATTATAAATATTCATGGTTTGCCTTAACATTAGGATAACATCTGTTTTCAAATATCTGCAATCTGTTTTCAATGCTTCAGTGAAATGTAAATTAGCTATAACTAATACAATAAAGCACTAATGGGGATAATGATAATGAAAGACGCCCATTAGGGCAGGGGTCCAGCGCCGTCTCCACGGCCAGTTTTCCGGAGTTCTCCAGAACCCGCTTTCCACCATCAAACTTTGCTGGAGGACTGGGGCTTTGACAGCTTCTGCCGTCCTCCAAGCACCTCACCAGCACGCATTTCACCGGCCAGGCCCACTTCAAGCCTCGCCTCTCCCCAGGATGCACACAGATCATCCTAGGATTCAGTCCCCTGGGCGGGTCCACGCCTGGGGCTCTCCCCTTCTGCAGAAGCAGGGCCAGGCTCTGGGCCTGCAGACCAGCCCTGCGCTCCCGCCACCTCCCCAGCCCCAGCTCACCCGCCACCGTTCTCAAGGGCCCCACACACTCCTTTAATTTGTCCGTTACTGCTCGGGTATCGGCACTCTACAGAGAGCACCCCCAACGTGGCAAGGAAAAGACAAGCTGGCCAATTATAAAAGGAACTGGAGGTATGAGCAGGGCATTCACAGAAGAAATATTAATAGTCAATAATGTCACTCTCCCTAGCCGTAATTAAAAACAAATTGAAACAAAGATGAACAATAAATAATACTATAATTTTATGTTGCTGGGCAAAATGGTTAAGTTTCAAAAACAATTTGTGCAACATACTACTCTTATTTATTTAAAATGAATACATATTTATAAAAACTCTGGGGGAGGTATAGATGGAAATGCATTTCTTTAGAGATGCAACTCTTAACCAAATTGTGAAAGGTTACCTTTGAGACACAGCATTGGAGAAGGTGCCTTTGTTTGATTGTTTGAATTTGTTATAGAAAGATGTGTTATAGTGTGTGTTTTTAGTGCACACACACACTTATTAGCGCCAAAGGGAAAAAAATAGTAATTGTATAGTGGACAAATCTGGAGAATACCACCTTAGCCAAGTTACTGAACTGAGTGTCCCCCCAAAGGGACAAACTGACATCACGAGCCTCCTGATGGATGCACTGAGGGGACACAGTGTTCTCCTGGGGGATCCCTGGGAGGATGCAGAGCCTGGGCTGAACCCTGGGAGGCACCAGGCCAGGTCACAGGACATTCTACACAATAACTGGCCTGTGCCCTTCAGAGATGACAAGGTCGTGAAATACAAAGGCAGACTGCACAACTGGCCCAGGCTAAAGCAGACTAAAGGGATGGGACACATGATCCTTGGTTTTCATTTGCTTTAAGGGACATTATTGGGAGAATGGTGGAATCTGAATGAGCTCTGTAGACTAGCAATAATATTCTATCCATGTTAATTTCCTAATTGTGTTAATGGTCCTGTGATTATGCAAATGAACATTCTTGCTTGTAGGAATATGCATGATGGGTGGAGAGAGAGAGAGACAGAGCGCCTTAGTGCCAGGGCAGAGAGCAGAGGTCAACATGCAAGGTCACCCCAGCTGCAGGTACACACAGGACTCCAGTGGAGCAGGTGTGATTGTCCCTCCGCTCAGTGGGAGCCTGGAGAAGAAGGTGAGGATGCCCAGAAGAGAAGAGGCACAGAGCGAACTGGAGGAAGTGTGGGCATAAAGAGAGGAGGAGGGGCTGGAGAGGGAGGTTTCTGAGGGACAGTCCACACCCAGCCCAGGAGCTCAAGGAGAGCGGCTTTTACACTTGTGCAGCCCAAAGGAGAACGTCAGAGCTTAGGACAGCTTTGGCTCAGTCACCCAGAAATGCCACTGAGCGTTTTCTTAGGGAAATGGGTGAGGTAGCACCCAGAACAGGCAGAAGAGGGGTCCCCCCAACCAGGGCAGAGCAGGACAGCCCCTGACCCTCCTTAGGGAGGATGACCACCCAGCCATTGCCTGACCCTCACCCCATGCAGGAGGCTAGAGATACCCTCAAAAGACAAGAAAAAGAGGATCCCCCAACCCTGCACCAGCACCCAGGCCACAAGGTGGTGGTGGAGGGGACATCTGGGCAGATGAGCGTTGCCCCATGAGTGTGGAAGTTCCCACGGTGCCGGGAAACAATAGTGCCTGGGAAAACCATTGTTTGGTTGGACTGTTTGGGAAGGTGTGGCACCGAAGCTAGAGTTTCCAGGGTGAAAGGAGGAATATCCCTTCATTGCCCCCTTGTTGAGAAGGCTGTCACCCACCTGCCTGCTCCCCCAGGCATGCTTCCTCCCTGCTCTAGGGGCAGCCGCCCAGGAGATGCCTGAGCTGCAGGCCTCAGCCCACTGAGGGCCCCTCCCGCTATGTGGGTCAGTGGGGACCATGCACAAGAGGGGACAGGGCCACAGAGCCCTGACTCTGTATGCCCTGGGTGGGGCAGAGCCACTTAGGGGTATGGGGCCCTTTTGCCGCCTGGCGCGGTCGGAAAAACACGCCCGCTCCATAAATATTCTTTTAGCGTTTAGAGAGAAGCACTGCAGCCAGCGAGTCAGCAACCCAGGCCCTGGACCCGTAACTGAAAAGCAACACCAAAAACGCTGTGCAGCCCAGGTGCTGGGCCCTGAGACAGGTGCTGGAGCGAGAGGAATGAGGTTTATTCAGGTGCTGCTCTGGGAGAATGGTGGACGCCCTCTCAAAGACCATCTCCCTCTTCCTGAAGCCCATGCTTCTTACAGGGATAGGGAGGAGAGGGCTTTTCCTATTCAATTATCTTGCTAGCTTTCCTGCACCCTGAGGCCCTGTCCATTTACCTTTCTAGCTTTTGGTGCATTCAGTGTAAGAACCTCCCCCTGCCATTTTGGCCAGTGGGGAGACTTCCCCCATGTATCCTGACTAAGATAGAGGGATTGTGGGGAGGGGGGTGGCAATAGAACCCACCATCAGGAAGCCTGGAGATTTTGCAGCCCTCAGCTTACCTCCTACCTGGACAGGGCCTGTGCACTTCCAGGGGAGCCAGTTGGAGTCTGCAGGGCACCCCTGCACCCCAATGCACCCCCATCCTCTGTGAAGCCCCCGTGTGGCCTACCCCGCTGAAGTGGCCACCCAGGCCCGCGCTCAGACTGACAGCTGCCTACAGTAACAGACCCATTTCAGGGCGAGCCATCTCTGTTACACAGATGCTGACTCTCTGTGCCTGGATTTAACCTTTGGACAATGGGACTAAAAATAAACAACTGCTCACCTCACCCAACAGCACGGCCGTGAGGATTCTGAGCGACCGCAGCCTCCCGGATGTCGGGATGGCTTCCGGGTCCACCTTTCCCGCCAGAAAAAGTCAACGTCGTGGTCCGTTGTTGACTCTAGACTCCCCGGTGCGGGATCTGAGACTCATTCCAGTCACAGGATTCCCCATGCTGTGGTTACCCCGGTCGGTGCTCTGGTCACCTGCGCCCTCAGGCCGTGACCTGACTCCCGGGCTGGGACAGGACTGCCTGAGAACCACGTGTGCTGGAGCCACAGAGCACTCTGCAGTGGTTACATTCGGCCCAGCCTTCTCCACGGGAAAGTACTGGGTCTGACTTGGGCATCCTTTTTCCGCATCCCCTCGGGGCTCTGCAAGTCACCACCTGAGAAAAGGGCTGAGCGGCCGGAGGTGGAGGCCATTGCTGAAATGTTTAGTTACTCGGGATATTTGTTTAAATGGTAGAAAGAGGTGTTCAGTGAGCTCTCGCTGTAAGAACTACCAGCATGTCACATGGTACATAGACCCAAGTCGGTCACGTTACCTGAACGTCCCATAACGCCAGCCTTTGGTTTATATTTAGGTTCGGTGCGAATGAAATGTAACTCCTCCATCTAAACGTAACGTCTATTCAGGGCCCTATGCCGCTGCGGATGTAAACGTGAATTGAGCCATTCAGATCTCACTGCCTCCTTCCCGGGGCACGGAGCCACCACTGGCCCTCGCTGGCCTTGGCAGGGACAGCCTCTCTCCGGCTGGTGTTGGGTGTCCAGGCTGGCCCGGCCCGGCCTCTTCAGCCCCTCCCACAGCTGTTGCCTGTCCCTCTCACCACCAGGAAACGCGCTGCTCCCTTGTCACCTGGGCTCAGACACTTCTGTGGCTCACGCCAGGCCGCTCCACCTGGGCTGACCTCCTGAGTAGCTACTCCCCTGGCGTCTGGCCACCTTCCTGGAGCTCGGCCTGGGGAAGGAGCCCTAGTGGTCATGAGCTCTGCAGGCCAAACGTTTCCGGTCCTCACTCCAGGCACGGGAGGGTTGTACTTCTCTACCCCCTTGACATTAACTGTTACTTGTTTGAGCCAATTAAAAGTGAGACGTGACAAGGGCATCTTTGGCAGAAGCTTTAAAAGCCAGTCTGCAGTTTGTCACACTCCTTTTCCTCTGCTCTGGAGACAAGGTTATGCTTTGGGTGGTGGCTGCTCTATCAGCTCGGGTCGCATGGGGGCTCCCAGTTTTCCCACAATGGACGTGGAGTGACAGTGAGAAATTAACCTCATTTGTTAAGCCAATGAGATTGGGGTTGTTTGTCACTGCAGCAAAGCTTACCCATCCTGACTGCTATAGAGACACAAATTTCCTCTGCTCTTGTCCTTTCAAATCAACCCACAGTCTTGCTTGTCAGTTTTCCCTTCCTGGCCTATTGCCAATCCCATAACACTAGACTCTTGAAATTTAAAAAGCAAAAAATGCCTCATATTCTCTGCTATTCTGCTGTTATTCTGTGAGGAAACAAAGCAAGCTTCATGGGGACGAGAGGGGGAGAAAGGCCAGGAGTGACAGTGGGTGGGGAATGAGCAATGGATGGAATGGGAATAGAGGATGTCGTAGGCTCAAGAACAGCCCCCGAAGATGTCCATGTCCTAGTCTCCGGAACCTGTGACTGTGTTGCCTTAGCAGAAGGGTCTTTGCAGCTGTGGTTAGGTTAAGGGTTTGAGACAGGGAGGGTCTCCTGGGTTACCTGGTGTGCCCACGCGGTCACTCGGGTTCTTGAAGAGGGAGGCAGGAGTGTTGAAGTCAGAGGAGGAGTTGTGATGACAGGAGCAGAGGCCACAGTGATGGGCTTTGAAGGTGGAGGAAGGGGCCATGAGCCAAGGAATGCGGGCAGCTATGTGAGCTGGGAAAGACAGGACACAGGTTCTCCCCCGGAGCCTCCAGAAGGAAGGCAGCCCTTGGATGCCTTGATGTTAGCCCAGGGAGACCCCGCTGGACCCCTCCCCCTCGGACTGTGAGAGACAGGTTTGTGGAGTTTACGCTGCGTAGTTTGTGGTAATTTATTACAGCAGCCATGGGAAGCGAGTAGTCCCGGTTACTAGTTAAAATACCCTTGTCACGGGATCACCCTCTTGGCTTCTGCTTTCTATCTAGGAACCTACCCAAACCCCACCAATGCAGCCACCAGCGGAATGGGGAGCAGGGTCCCGGCACCTCTGAGAGTGCACCGTCCAACATGGCAGCCAGGCCCTGTGTGGTGATGGCATTTCCATCTAAACGAAAAGTAAGAACTCAGTGACCCAGTCACACTGGCCACACTCCAAGGACCCTGTGCTGACAGCGCTGATATGAAAATGTCCCTCACTGCAAACCGCTCCACTGGGCAGCCCTGCCCCGAGGTGCTCCTCCCCTTACCCCTCTGCAGCCCACCGGCGAGGGAGGAGCGCCCTCCACAGTGACGCGGGGCGAGGGAGCTGGAGTTCCGCGGCCTCTCCCCTCGGAGCGCTGCCTGCTCTGCCTCCACCCCATGGAGAACGGGCATCCCTGGCCCACGGTAAGAACATGCCGAAGGGCAGCGTGCCGCCCCGGCCTCGGCACCCGTCTTCCCACCCAGAGCGCCTCCCCTGCTGCGCAGCTCTGAAAGCTTAAACTCCGTTTCCCAGAGTTCCTTGCAGTCAGGCTCCTGGATTTTACATGGTTTTCTGATTAGAAGCGCTTACATGGGGAGTGGGGTCACCTCCCTAAAGCCGGTGGCAGACAGGAGAGACCTGCTCCTGCCTCCTGCTTCACAGCGTTGAGAGGTGGTTGCAGCAGCAGCAGCTGGATTCGGGGCTTTAGTGCCCGCCACCAGCTTCATGGGCACGAGGCAGCTGTCTCTGTGCCGTGTTCAGGCAGTAGGGGCAGCGGCAGCCCCCTGACCCCGGCTTCCTGGTCCCCGGCCTCAGTGATGGCAATGTGGTCCTGGAATTAACCTCCTGTCCTGCTGTGCTGTAGCCACTCCTGGAGACTTGGGCTGGAACCTGTCCCTCTACCCTTCAAATGACTTGGTCAGTCTTCAAGTCCCTGTATTAAATCCTTTCTGCTTGAAACACCTGGCCTGGTTTTGTTCCCTGCACTAAACGCTGACTATTGCAGCAAGAGGTCAGAGAACAGCGGGACAGGCAAATGCTAAAGCAGAGTGACCCTGGGCATCTCTAACGTGTGCGTTGTCCATGATTCACATGAGTTTCCCTAGAAGCAGTGATCCGCGCAGTGGCCACCTGCAGATTGGAATCCCTGATACCTGCCTTCGTTTATGTCGTGGTTTTGTACCCCAGCTGTTAAGATTCTGGAACTCCGGAGTACAGGCTTCAAGTATCCTAGACAACTTCAAGCACCATGGCTGGCTAACACAACAGGTGTTTTATTAAGGCTAGGTTCAAAACAGGGGAGTCACAGGGTCAAAGCTTATGTTCAAAACATGATTAAACCGCCAAAAAGTACATGAAACCAGCTACATAAAACGGTGAAACTCACGTCACACTTATGTTGCTCTGTAGGAGTGTAAAAGCAACTTTCACCTTGATGGAAAAACAGCAGGAGGACTGTGAGCACCGCGCTGACCCCGCATCCTGTGGTGTCCACGCCACCTCATCTGCTCCTGCTCACACTCCCGGAGCTTTGTCTCCCTTGACTCACACGTGCTTCACTCTCTGTCAGTGACTCAATCGTTCCAGTGCGGTCAACGGTGGTTTCCCCCCGAGGAGCAGCGATTACTGGAAAACCATGTCCCAGGAAGCTCACTGTCACCTCCTGGGCCATCTCCTCATAGTGTGATGGCCGAGAGCCACTGCCCACTTGGTCCCCAAATATGTATTGGACACTTTGTGGACTGAATAGTGACCACCTCAATACCTCAAAATGTGACCTCACTGCGGATGCAATCAGTTAAGATGAGGTGATACTGGAGCGGGAGGGTCCCTAATCCACTGGGACCAGTGTCCTTGTAAGAAGATGGCCATGAAGACAAACACACGGGGAGAGGCCATGCGAAGCAGAGGTGGGAGTTGGAGCGATGACGCTGCAAGCCCAGGACACCAGGGATGGTCAGCCGCCACCAGAAGCTGGAGGAAGCAAGGAAGGACTCCCTGCGATTTCAGAGGGACCAGGGCCCGACGGACACTTTGATTTGGGACTTCCCGCCTTTGGAACTGGAAAGCAATGCGTCTCTGAAGTTCTAACCACCTAATTTATGGTCTTCGCTACAGCAGCTCCGGCAAACTCATACAGGGCCTGCTTTGCACCAGGCCATCGTCCAGGAACTGGGGTTACCGTGCAGAAGGAAGCGACACGGTTCTGTCCTCCGGACACTCAGAGCTCCCCTGCCTCCCTCCTCTCTCGGGGCGCCCTCCCTCCCGTCTCCCTCAGCCTCTTCCTCCCGCTCTGGGGGAAGGATGGGTAGCAGTTTCAGTGCTCTGGGGCTAAGAAATCAACTAACAAGCTAATCCTGGCCGCCCTCACTGGCGAGTCAGGACCAGGGGCCTCAGTCCCTGGCTCTTTAGCGATGAGCGTGATAGTTTGGCCGCGCTCTGATTCCAGGCTAGGCTCTTACTTTGGCATTAGGGGAAACTGAGACCTGGGAGCAGAAGTGAGTTGCCCAAGATCAGGTCAGCCCAGTGAGAGCTGGAGGCCAGGCCTCCTCCCGGGTAGCATTGTCCTCAGGGAGGGCTCTGCCTCCCAAGCCCCTCCTCTCAGAGCTGCCCCTCACCTGTAACAAGGTCTGCCCCCCCCTCCCTGGTCCCTGCACCCAGCCCTCACCGGCCCCTCCTAGTAGCCACCGGTCCCCCGATGTTCCCTGAGCACCCATTTTGGGGCTGCTCCTTCTGGGCCAGACATCCACCCGCGAGCCAGGTCAGTCCTCCCTGGAACTCCCAGAGCAGAACCGCAGTGAGGATGTGGGGCGAGGGGCTGGCTCCGAGGCTGGCGCAGCTGGAACACTTGGATGATGCGTGAGCGCCTTTGTGTACTCAGAGGGTGGCCTGGCACGGACACGTGCAGTCAATACCTTAGTGCCTTCTGGCCTGGGTGGGTCACAGGCCCTTTAAGGAACTCATGAAAGTTAAAAATCCTCCTTTATAAAACTTGACATTCAGATATACACAGAGAGCTTTGCAAACAAATTTTCAGGGGGCTTGTTAGCCACTGACGCCCATCGATGTCCTCTTTGAGGTCATGGGCTCCAGAAGACGATGCAGGCGAAGGCACACAGGTGTGTGGATGCAGATGTGTGCAGTGCATGGTGACAGACACGGTCACGTGTGAAATACGGGGTGCACATCTCTGTGGCTTATGTGAGCAAATCTCGGTGAGGTTACGGATGTTGAGTGAGTTGGAAGGAGCACAGCGTGGAGTCCCACAGATCTGGGGTTCTGTTCCACTTTGCTGCTGTCCGAGCTGTATGACTTGGGCACATGAATTCGCTTCTCTGAGCCTCAGTTTCCCAATGTGTAAAATGTGGATCTGTGTGACGCTGAGAAATAAATTTAAAATGCTTCATCAAAGAATAACCAGCAATTTAAATATTAACAAAAAGTCCATTATATCATGATCCCTTTATCCCTTTTCTTTCTCTGCCTCCCTGTCTCTATATAATAGACTGTGTGTGTGTGTGTGTGTGTGTGTGTGTGTGTGTATACATATATACATATATACCATAACAGCTATTCACCCAGTGTTACAGTGCAGAGAATTGGGTAGAACTGTGGATGACTGAATGTATTTTTCTGTATTCAACAAAGAACATTTACTCTTTGGATATACAGAAGAAAAAATAAACATTATTATTTTTTTGAAATCAAGTGCCTAACACAGTGTTTGTCACAGAGTAGGTGGCCAATTACATTTATGTGTTGCATGAAATATGTTTCCATATCATGTAAAGTAGTAACAAAGAGTCACTGGTGTTCATTCATTCATAAAACATGTGTGAAGCACCTATGACATGCGCACAGTTGTCCTGCCCCAGAGGGGGTGGGTGCAGGAAAGTAAAAATCTTACAAGCTAGACGGGATGAGAGCAGACAGATAACTGCTATATCCAACACAAAGCCGTGTGGGGGTGTATGCATGTTGGTACATGTGCGCATGTGTATGCGTGTGTGCATATGCTCATGTGTATGTGTGTGAATGTTTGAGCATGTGCGTGTGCATGGGTGTGAGCTGGGGGCAGGTGGAGCCTGCATGGACAAGCACCGATGCAGCTGGCCTTGAAGGCAGGGCGGGGAGGGGGATCTTCAAGGAGGAGGTGGAAGGATAGAGGACGTGGGGTTGGGGAGAAGGTGCCAGTGTAACTGAGAATGGAGGGGTCAGCAACAAGCCACGCCCTCTGACCTGGGGCCACAGCGGGAAATGGGGACAGACCACAAACGACCATGAGTCTGAAGCTGCTGTGTTGTCACCTCCTTTGGCGAAGGCGGGCGTCCCGCGCTGCCCCTGAGCAGGGAAGCCGCCTAATCAGAGCCCCCGCCTGTTTGCAGTCAGGACCTGGCAAGTAGCAGACACCGCCGCAGTCATTCAAGTAGGGTTTTTCTTATTTGTTTTGTTGGGCTTTTTCACTAACATGGAATCTGGAGCAGAAAGTCCATCTGTGGCCCGTGGGCTCCGCTGAGTTTCAAGTGAGGCAGGTGCCTTCTACCTCTCTGCTCCACCTCCCCACCCCCCCACCAGCCCGCCGCGTGGCTTCCATCCTGAGGTGCCTCCTGGTCCCCCTCCAGCCTCGTGTCCACGTTCTAGGCAGACAGGCAGGAGGAGGAGAGAAGGAGAGGACGTGGGGAAGGAAGAGGTGGAGGAAGGGGCGGTAGATCCCATTTGCATTAACATTTGTCACAGGTGAGATTATAGAAATAGAAAGCCCAGTAGTGGCTGCCAGGGCCTGGGGAAGGGCTGGGAGGTGGGGTGACAGCTAGGGGTACAGGGTCTCTGTTGACGTGGGGAGATGCCCTAGGATTGGCTGTGGCGGGTGTACCTGTCTGACGGCACTAAAACCACTGCGTTGACGTGGACGAGCTGTGTGGAGCGGGACTCTGCAGAAAGCCGCTCCCTCTGCCCTCCCCGAGGTGGAGAGCCTGAGCACAGACCCAGGCCCTTCCCGAGAGTCAACGGGAGACTCAGCAGGGAGGCCCAGGGGGCCGGGGGGGAGGCCCGGTGGGTCCGGGGACGCCAAGGCGCTGCCGCCCCGGAGCGTGTCCAGGTCCAGGCCGAGCCAGGCCGCTGCAGCTGTTTCCGGGGAGGTCTGGGTGGGAAGGGCGCCGGGCTGAGCCTCGCTCCGGCCTCAGCTCATGCTCCCAGAGGCCCTGAACGGGCCGTGCAGTTGCTCATCCATCCGCTTAGCAAACAGCCACGTGGCATCTGCTTCGTGCTTCCGAGGTCCCGCCCCCATCCACACAGACACCCTCTTCTCTCCACTTCACAGAGCGCCGTGAGCCGAGCACCTACTACGTGCCAGGCACTGTGGCAGGGGCTAGGGTACAGGTGGACGGGATAAACACCATCCCTGCGCTCTCCGTGATGAACAGACGCGTTTAGGAAGTTCTAGTATCTGAATTACATTTATTGTAATTTTTCTTAAATAGGGGCACATGAAACTGGGTATAAACGCCTTATACGCACAGTCCTTCGGAGCTACAGAACCAAACGAATTCACAAGTGTAACACAGATGAGCCCATAAAACCGTTAGCAAAGCACATGCTTCCCTGCGCCCGCGCTCTGACTCGCAGAGTGAGTGAGCGCCCTGAGAAGGCACACATTCTCTGTCCCCATCTGCTCATGCTGTCGGGGGGGGGGGGGGGGGGGCTGCGAGTGCTGGGCCCGAGGCTCAGTTCCTGTGTCTCCTGGGCGGGGTGGGGGGTGCATGGAGGCCACCATGTGAGTCGGAGCTGAGCTCAGTGGCTGGATGCGGGGAGAAGGTCCCAAATCCGGTCTGGAGAGAGTGTGAGCTCACAGGGTAGGTATGTGCTAGGCCGCTGGGCAGGGGGTCTGGCAGTGGGGAGGGGTCAGCACGAGCCTTGGGGAGCTGGACGCCTGCTGACAAGGTGCTGAGGGGGGAGTCCCGAGTGCTGTGGCCACCTTTCTGTGCGGTGGGTCTGCACCAGCCACAATGCGGAGGGCAGGTGGGAGGGTGGACGAGGTGGCGGTTAGGGCAGGGGGGGGGGCGGGGGGAGTCTGGGCGTGAGGTCATGGACACCGGGCGGGGCTCAGGAGAGGCGTGGGCTGAACCCCGGCATGGGCAGCAGCAGCAGTGGCCAGGGCAGCAGCACCCCAGCTGGGCACAGGGGGAAGAGGAGGCTGCAAAGGGGCTCCTGACAGAGAAGGCCTGGCAGACGAGTCACCCCAAAAAGAGGAAAGGAGAGAGCGAGCCTAGAGGGTCTCAGAGGGGGGCGCTGGGGGCTGGGTGGGGTGCTGGGGCTCAGAAGAGGCGAGAGGGCCAGGCTGACACCCGGGCGGCCTTGCGCCCTGAGCAGGGCCTTGGCGGGGCGGGCGGGCGGCAGGGGCCCCAGCCCGGAGGAAGCAGAGGCACCGTCCCGCCTGCTTCCCATTCCGCTGCCGCCGTCGCTTGCCCGGCAGCCCCATCCCGGCTGCTGTTTTGCAGCCGGGGTGTATCAGTCATGATAAGACGGTACTTAAAGCAGCGGTGACAGAGCCTAATCAGTCTTGTGAAATATAGACCTCTCCCCACACCGCAGGCAGGGCCGCCATTAATACACATTTATGCAAAGCAAGAGCCGGAGCTGTCGGGGGCTAATCTTTACAAGTATGATAAATGATGTTTATTCTCCGTGATGGAACGAAACACCCCAGCCGACAGTAATTGTAATAAAAAGGACAGATCAACTTCTATAAAGTGATTGAATTACCCTTCGATTGCATTAATGTCCACACTCCGCGTGTCACCGCTTCCGCGAGGTTCCGAGGACAGCGAGCAGGACAGCTTCCCCTTCACGTCAGGGGCTGCCCTTCGCCGCTACCGGGGCCAGGCCTGCCTGCGGGGGCGAGGGGTGGGCCTCCGCAGCCCGGCCTGTCTCTCCCGGGGTGTGGGACCTGAGCGGGGAGGACAGCGACAAGCCTGGGGCAGCGGGGCAGCGGGGCGGCCTGGCAGCGGCCGGGAACCGGGGTGGGCGGGCAGGGGCAGGCAGGGTGGCCCTGCACGGCCGGGCTTCTGGAGCAGGACACGCGTGTCTTGTCTAAGCTTCCCCTTGACCCCGAGGGGCAGATGCCGCTATTATTATTTTTAAACATTACTTTATTGATTTTTTTCTTTTAGAGAGAGAAATAGGGGGAGAGAGAGAGAGACACATTGATTGGTTGCCTCCTACATGCACCCCAATTGGGGATCGAACCCACAACCTGGGTATGTGCCCTGACTGGGAATTGAACCTGCCACCTTCTGGTGTATGGGACGACACCCGAGCCAACTGAGCCGCACCAGCCAGGGCAGCAGGTGCCATCACTATTTCAGCTTTGCAGGTGAAAAGGTTGGGGCTCAGAAAGGTTCATTGTCTGCCAAAGTCACGCAGCTGATGTGTGTGAAAATGGGGTTCACACCCAGAAGCGTTTAACAGACTGTCATTGAAGTGCCCGAGGGCACCCCTGGCTCCCAGGTCCTCCTCTGATGTGTGTCCATAGACCTGCCCAGCTCCACGGTGAGCAGGGCACGGGAATGTCAGGCTGCCCCACTTTCGAGGTGAGTCTGGGTACCAGGAGGCCTGGACCGCAGATGCTGGGCGCCATCTTCCAACATCACAGCCCAGGGCAGCGTGCTGGCCGAGAAGCGCATGGGGTGAGCAGGCAGATGGGTTTGAATCTGTCTCTTGAGACCTCAGTCTTCTCATCTGTAGAATGGGGAGAAGAGCAGCACCCATCTCGCAGAGCTGGTGGCCAGTTCCGTGAGAGCAGGTCCCATGAGCCCCAGACCCAGACTCCTGGGAGGTCCAGTGACGCTGCGGGGGTGAGGGCTGCCAGTGACCCGAGGAAAAGGGATGACAGCCTCACCCATTACCCCACAGACGCCAAAGGGGTTTTTAATAACATGTATCGGCTCTTGTCACTCATCTGCCTAAGCCCCCACACAGTTTGTCCCCAGGGGTAGCCCACCTTTTTCCAGCTACAGAGGTGGCCATTTCACAGGCCCATCAATGCCAGTGTCTCTTCTTTGATCCTGGCTCTGCTGCTCCTTGCTCATCCGCCCCAGCCCTCCGCGGGCTGAGAGCCCGGCCGCTCGAACTTCCCTATCGCACTGACACCTCTCTCCACACTGGTCCTGGCTTGTCATTTCACTGCTGTTCGTATGTTTGTTAAAGGTCTGTCTCTCTTGCCAACTAGAAATGCTTGGAGTTGCGTCGGCCCCGGCCTGGGGCAAACGCTCAGAAAAAGCCTGCTGGGCCAGTGAGGGAATGAACCTCTTGCCTTCTGGGAGGGCAGGTACTTTGCCACAGAATAATACTGAGGCTTTGCAATGGCCTCAGCTCCTGAGGCTTTGCCAGTGTGTGTGTGTGTGTGTGTGTGTGTGTGTGTGTCCCTTGCATGGAGACAAGGCAGCGAGGGCAAGCATCCTTGGCATCTGCCCTGGGTGCACAATCCTGTGGGGAGAGACCTGGTGAGGTTCCTGCCATTCCTGGCATTCCCAGGGGGGCGCCTCTGGTTTCCTGGGACCAGCCTGGCTGCTGGCACCCGCAGGACCAACCACTCAGCCAGGCTATTGAAGACACGGCCGGCTTCAGTCCTGGCCGCCACACCCAGACAGAGCAAACTCCCCACCGCTGTCCCCCTGGGCAGGAAAGGGAAGGTTGAAGTCCTTCCCCTCTTCACCTGAGACCCCCCCCCCCACCTCTCCCACCTCAGAGAGGTCTGCCTGGAATGCCGTGGGCGGCCGCAGTGACCTGGGCAGTGGCCACGTGGCGGCGCTAGGCCTGGCTGGTGTCCCGGAGGGGAAGGCAGAACGCGCTGATGTCCTCAGCAAGGGGAGCATCGGTGCCCAGCCGGGGCTGCTGAGTCCAGGAGCTGAACCTCGAGCCTGTGAAGGTTTAGCCGAAGGGAAGGCACTAAGATGCTAGCGTCTGTTTGTTTCTGAAATTCCTGCTCTCTCCTAGACCTCACACTGACCCCGCAACAGACTTGTAGGAGGCCCTGGGTGCCTGGCTGAGCCTCGGCCTCAGAGACCAACAAGGGACGGATGGAGAGAGAACTGCATGAGAGGTCGAGCCAGGGGGGCAGGAGGGGGGCTGACCGGTGGCCTGGCCACTAGGAAAGGCACCCAGATGAGGGTGCACAGGGCTGAGTGTTGGGGGCCACGTGGGCTTGGCAGGGAGGGCGGCAACAAAGGGTATTCCCAGAGGAAGAGCTGGACCCCAGGGCACCGAGCTGGGCTCCTCCACAGCCTTCGGGAGTCCTGGTGATTGCACCACCTCCACGCGCCGCCCGAGTCCTTGAACTCCAGCAACCACCAGCAGATGTTCGTTAGAGGGCGGGGGGAGGACTGGTGCCATTTGCCAGGGCGCACGCTTGGAATAAATCTCGCCTCGCTGCAGGGCCCGGGCTCCTGGTCCTCAGCCAGCCTGGACGGGCGGGAGCGGTGCGTGGAGGCAGGAGGCAGGGGGAGCAGCGTCCAATAGGCTGCTCTTAATTCCTAGTATTACTTTTGATTAGGAGCCCCGGCTGCCCAGACCATACGGAGGTGGGCCCCACCTCTGCGGGAGCATCGTTAGGGGAACACACTTGGGTGAGACTAATGAGGTTGGCTTAGGTGGGGACCGGAAATAACCGGGCGCCTCTGGTTGGCTTCAGCCGCACTCTCACTGTGTAGCAGCATACTGCTGCTAGCTGAGGGCTTGTTAATGCGCCCCAGACACCTGTGGGCTTTGGGCTCTGAGATGCTACAATTTATTATAATTATCAGGGCTGTGATGTGGGATGGCTGGTTGGAATTTCCATGCTGCTAATGAGCGAGGTGGGCAGTGCCACTCTCAGGCCATTCGAGGCAGGGCCAGGAGACAGGGGCCCTGGCCGCCGGCACCCCCCTTGGATGTCCCACGTGGAACGCAGATGAAGCCCAGCCTCATCTATGAACTGCCAGTTCCTTCTCTCTCCTCCCTGCAGCGGATCCCCAGACCTGGATCCGGGCAGGAACCCGCCAGCCAGGCCAGGCATGCAGGGAGCAGACACTATCACTAAACGAACACTCAGCAGCTAGAGCATAAGACCACCATCTTCCCTTGAGACGCTGCTGCACCCCCACCTCCTCCAGGAAGCTCTCCCTGATGCACTCACATTCCCACCTGCCCTCTGCCCTGTCTATGCACCTACTCCAGGGTCGCTCTTGGCATGGACTTGTCACTGCCAGTCTCCCTAGCTGATGTGAGGGCCAGAGAGCAGGGGCTGTGTCCTGGTTGCCTCGGGGCCTCCAGTGCCCAGGACAGACCATATCCGCATGCCACACGCCGGATTCTCGGGATGTTTACTGAGTAGAGCTGGCATGAGCTGGGAGCACTCATGTTCTGCCGGCTGTCCAAGGGCAGGTCCTAGGGACAGAGGCAGGGAGGTGGGGCCAAAGAAGAGACGAAGGGTCAGAGCCCAAGGGAGCACCCTGGACAAAGGCCCAGGGACGGGTCATTGCTTTCAGAGTCTGCCCCCCTCCCCCCGCCCCTCCCTCCAGCCAGCCCGCCTACACTCCCAGGTGTGGCTGCAGGCCGTTCTGGGTTTATCACCAACCAGGTGGGACAAGGTCCTGAAAAGGCTCAGAAGAAAAGTGCCCAGGGCGGGGGGCGGGGGGGGCCAGGGGGGGGTTAGCGCGCACGCAAGTCGGCTGGCCACAGGCCAGAGGCTGCTTCTCACATCAGCTCCCCTGAGCCGGGTCTGGGTGGCGGTGGGAACTCAGGTGGGACCGGGCGGAGGTATGCCACCAGCCAGGCCCAAGGAGATGCCGGGGAGAGCCCGCGCTTCCTGAGCACCGGTTCCGCGAAGCTGGAGGCATCCAGCCACTCCTGATGTTGAGGCAAAGACGGCTGCTGTGGAGTATAATGCCAATTTTGACTATATTTTGAATGAAGTATCAATCAACCAAGAAAGCTCACACTTCTGCCTCCCTCCCTCAGCCACGGGGCACAGGCATTTGGGTCTTCTCTCCTTTGCCCGCTTGGGGCAGAAATGGTTGGGAGCCACCCCGGGAGAGAGATAAAGTCAGAGGCGCGGCTGAAGCGAGCGGAGGCCTGGGCCCTGGTCCGCAGTGGGAGCCAGGGCTCCGCTTCCCCAGACACCTGCCGGCTGGGAAAGTCACCCCGGCAGATGAAGCTGCACGCGCAAAGCCTGGGCCTGAGACAGAGCCCCCACGAGGGCCCACCCAGGAGCCCTCAGGGCCTTCCCTCTTCTCTGCGGGGCTGAGGAGGGCACCTCCTGTGACTGGATCTTCCGTGACCCCCCAGATCCGCCCTAAGCCCTCTCCGCCCTGTGTGGTCAGCTGCAGTGGGTTCTCCAGCCCTCGGCTGCAGGTGACTTCAAGCAGGGGGGCCCAGGCATGTGAGGAGGGGCAGGAGGCCAGGCCAGGGTGCTTCTGCCCCCAGCTCCCTCCATTGGGGGTTGCTATGGTTAACCAAGTCCCTCAACCAGGGTCACCACTCCCTCCCTTCTCCTCCCATCCTTCCCTCCCCCTCCCTCCCTTCCCTCTCCTTCCCTCTCCTTCCCTCCCCTTCCCTCTCCTTCCCTCCCCTTCCCTTCCCTTCCCTCCCTTCCTTCCCCTTCCCTCCCCTTCCCTCCCTCCCTTATTTTCCATCCCTCTCCTTCCATCCCTCCCCTTCCCTTCCTTCCCTTCCCTTTCCCCTCCCTCCCTCCCTTTCTCTTCCCTTCCTTCTCTTTAGCATGTTTGACCAGGAGACCTCCCAGGCCACCCACTTGGGTGTACAGGACATAGAATGTCACTTGGGGCTATAAATCGGCTGATTCTGGATTCTGAGCTACCCCCACCCCTGGACAGTGCCCTAGCTCTGGATCTCACACAGCCAAACTACATGATGGGGAGGGCTGTTCAGGGGCCCTGTGATGTGCTGTCCACGGGAGAACCTGGAGCAGGCTGCGCTGCGGCTCCTGCACACCTGTCTGGGATGCAGGAGTCAGGCGTTTGAGGACTGGCACCTGTGGAGCGGGGCCGAGAGGCCTCTGTGCACCTGGGCCTCTGGGCCTGACGTCCCCCCAGCCAGGCCCAGAGAATGCCCCCTGGTTAGGGGAAGGCCCCCCTTCTCCCTGCCACGGCTCCCTCTGTGCTCTCCTCTGCGCTTGCCCAGTGAACTCAGAGGCTCCCAAACCCAGAGGCTAAGTCCTGTGCAACCAGAAACCAGCTCCTCTCACCCGGAGCCGGGGAGGCTGGGCCAGGTCCTCCCTCCAGGTGAAAGAAGATGTTTGGCAAAGAAAGAGAAAAAGGAAAGAAAAACATCTTTGTCATAAAACAATCTGAGCAGTTATGTCTCAACAACCACACACACACACTTTTCTTACAAAACTAGAAGCCCGGTGCACGAATTTGGGGTCCTTCGCTGCACCTGGGCCTCTGGGCCTGACGTCACTCACGTTTTTCACTCACCTTCCGGCCTGGCCTGTGGGATTGGGCCAAAACAGGCTCTCCAACATCCTCCGAGAGGTCCCAGATTGTGAGAGGGGGCAGGCCAGGCCGAGGGACCCCACCAGTGCACCATCGGGGCTGGGGAGGGACATGGGAGGTTAGCCAGCTGGGGAGGGACCACGGGAGGGCTCCAGGGTGTGTCTGGCCCGCCTCGCTCAATCCCCATCAGCCAGACCCCAGCAGCAAGGAAACCTACCAGTTGGAGCGTCTGCCCCTGGTCGTCAGTGCACATCATAGTGAGCGGTTGATTGGCTTTAGCATATCATTAGCATATTATGCTTTGATTGGTTGAACAGACAACCAGACGACCGGACACTTAGCATATTAGGCTTTTATTAGATAGGATTAGATTATAATGCACTCTCTCAAAGGCTTCTTGTTTTTCCCTCACCATCCCCCTGTGGGCATTTCCTCATGTCATTTGAAAATGTGATTTTTGATGGTCGCTTCTGAGGTTGAATTAGTAAATGGGTGGGAAGCAGGGGTGAGTGGGTTAGAGAGCTGTGCTGAGTGTGTGCAGACTTGCATCTATGACCACGTCCTTCACCCCCCCTTTCCTGAGCACCCCACCCACACGCCACCTGGGGCCACGCCCTGCTCAGGAGCTGCCCTGGCTCCCTGCTGTCACATCAAGTCTAAGCTCTGGCTTCAAACCCCTTCACAGCCTCGCAGACCCCTTCTCTTCTCTGCAACTCCCGCCACCACCCCTCTCCCTGGGACGTCGGTCTCCTGCGGTCCCTCCCTCCACACCCCAATCCTGCTCCCCCTGGACAAGCCCCGTCCCCCCATCTCCCCCTCAGCCAGGCATCTCCAAGGGTGTGACAGCTGTCATCCTCGGCGAGATGCTGAGTTCCTGGCTTCACCCCTCTCCCTCAGCCCTCAGGGTGGTGGGTCTGGCCCTGAGGAGGGAGCTCCGAGGACGGGCTGTGCCCATTGCTGGCCTGCAGGGGGCCTGGCTCCGGTAGGACTGTTTGCTGTCCCGTGCCAGCAGGAGCACCCCTTACCCTGGGGCCTGCATTGGCAGTGGAGCGGTGCCCAGGCTCCGACTGCTCTCCTCATGGGCGAGGGCGCCCGCGTGGGGAGTCTGAGGCGGGCCCTGGAGTTGGGGGGGCTCCTGCCCGGCTGTCTGGCTCCGCCCCTCCCCCGCTGTGCCATCATCAGAGCAAGAAGCAAGAGTGGGTGAAGGTGCCCTCCTGCCACGCTGAGCGCCGGTCCCAGAGCAGCCGAGTCTGCCCAGAGCTCATCACATCTCTCACCAAAGTGCCCTTAGCTATGGCAGTGCCGGATTCCAGGCCAGCCGGGACGGGGGGGGGGGGGGGGGGGGGGGGACAGGCACGTGGGGCCCACGCCTCCTCCCACCGGCCGGCCACCGAGGACTCAGGCTGGCCCTTCCCAGATTCCCCGACCCAGTCCTGAACCCCAGTAGCAAAGCTACACTGAATTTCTCAAGCCGCAGCTTCAAAGTCTGATTGCAAAAGGATGCTGAGAGAGTCCCATAGAACTGGGGGCTGGGAGGTGCGGTCCAGCAGCCCCGCCACAGAGCAGCCGCAGCGCCCCCTAGCGCGGGGAGGGGTGAGTGCCTTGGCCTGGGTCCTGTGCACGGCCCTCAGCCACGGGAGGGGGGGGTCCCAGTCCCAGCGCTGGGCGCTTCCACACCCCAGCCTTGGATCTCCCCGAAACCTCCACCCATTTGCAGCCGTCCTTCATGCTCGCACCGGGAGGCCCAGCCTCAGACCCGTTTAGTCCCAGGTCCCGGGTCGCTTCCAGCCCGACGCTTCCCGGGCCTGGCTTCCCCTGAGGAAGCGAGGGCGGCGGAACCGGGCTCAGGCCCAGGGCGGTCAGCTCCAGAGCGGCTGCCCCCGGAGGCGGCTGGCCGGCGCCTGTGGGCCAGGAAGCCCCGGACCGGACCGCTGTGAGCGAGCAGGGGATATGGGGGGGCGGGGGGAGACCAAGAAGAGGGCGTGAAAAGGACATTCCTTCCTCGGCTTCAGAAGAGGTGAAGGCTCTGCGGGGCGAGGCAGTAATGGCTCACCACTTTCTGTTTAACGGTACTGAGCCCATCTGTGCGGGGTTCCCAGGGCCCCGCAGCGGCCGGTTTGGGGGGAGCTCAGCACACAGCTGTCCCTGTGGCTAAGAGTTTTTTACGGCAGAAGCATCGGAGCAAATCAACAAGGGAAAGGCGCGGGGTGACGTGACGCCGACACTGGACACCAGCTCTGAGCGCCTCCCGCTGTCGCCCCACGGGACTCGGTGGCCCCAGTGAGACGTGACAAGGAGGTGTGGTGTCTCCCAGGGAAGCCCGTTGGAGACTTGGTGCCAGGGACTCACTGGGGCTGGTCCCATGGCACCTGCAGGCACAGGCTCCCCGGAGGGAGGGCAGGCCTTGGGCACACACCGCGTTATTCGAACGGGTGGACCCAGTGAGCCACTCTGGGCATTTAGGGGTTGGGGACCCTCCGAGGTCGCAGGCTGTTCACAATGCTGCTCCTTACTAGAGCATCGTTTAGATGGAGAGCGGCCTGCACACCGGCACGCACCCTTCTCTGGCCTTCTCCGGTCTCGCTGGCTATTCCTTCAAGGGCTCCTCACCACTTCCTCTGGTCTCCTTGACTGTACATGTGCCCCCACTCCTCCCCCACCCCCGGCTCAGCCTCCCCCCTGTCCTCCTGTAGCTCTCACATCCGTCCTGAGGATGACTCAGTCCAGCCCTCTCCACAACCACACGTGGACGGCGAGTTGGTATCTGGAGCCTAACGTGACTTACAGCGTGACATCCATCCCCCTCACCCAGCTCATCAATGGGACACAGGTCCCAAGGGACCCGGGTGCCCGCCCAGGTCCCAAGCCACACACCGGGGTCGTCCTGGCTCTCGTCCTCTCTCACAGCAGCACCATCAGCAAGCCCTCTCTAGGTTACCCCAGAGTGTGTCCTCCTCTGCCCCCTCCTGCCCCCCCCCCCCGTCCCAGTCCCGGCCACCCCTTCCGGCCTGGATGGCTGTGGTGACACTTCTGGTCCCTCTGCGTGCTTGCTGGTCCGCTTACAGGCCGCGGTGGGAGGGAGCACTCTAAGATGTGCATCAGCTACTCTCAGGTCCCCTCTTTCGTGCCCCCAGGCTCTGCAGGAGGTGGCCCTGCCTGCCTCCCCAGCGCCCCCTTGACGGGGCTTCAGCCAGGGCCATCTTCCATGGGCGGCAGGTTCACCCACGGAGGGGGGAATGGGGGGGCAGGGTGTCAGCTCCAGCAGGGCCGCTGGCTTCTGAGTCTAGTGCTGGGGCCCGCAGGCCAGGCGCGGGGAGGGAGGAGGCACCCAGGGCCCTCGTCTGGCCTTGGGTTGGATGGTGGTCCCCTGGGGAGGGCAGAAGGAGGTGGGTAACAGGCAGGCTGTGGGGCAGGGAGAACGCTTATGTTCAACTGATCCCAGGGCGCACCTTGACCTCGGCGAGCCTCACATTGCCATCTGGAAAACGGGGCTGTTGGAAGAATGCAAGACAGCATCTGTCCAAACATTGCACGGTGCCCAACCCCGTCCTAGCGGGCTCTTTCTAAAAGTGACGGTACTTGATCCTGAAAAGGGCAGGAGTTAGATGAGATTTTGTCTTCCCAGCAGTCACAGCCTCTCTTGATCTTGGGAATTGCCTCCCAATGCAGGTGAGTGGAGGTCAAGGTCTCAGGGACACAAACGGGGGACACAAACTGGGCCTTCCTCCCAGGGACTCCTCCAACCCCCAGGCATCCTGCCCGCAGCACCTCGCTCCCCACGAGGCCGCAGCGGCTGCTGCCATCTGCCGTGATTTATTGGAAAGAGGCCGTGATTAATCAGCCAGTCAGCCCAGTGCAGCCATGTCCTTTCATTTCCCTGCCCCCTGACCCCACACTCCCAGGCAGCGCTGGGCGGCTGTATTAATCATGCACTTTAAAAATATTTAAAGGAGGAGCTGGGCCCGGAGCGAGTCTCCTTAATGGACTCGTTTTGGGCAGAGGGCGAGTATGCTAATGAGGAGATAAAACAAACTGGCTGTTTGAAATGCAGATGAGCCTTGGAAGTGCTCTGGTCCCTTCCTTCCTAGGCTTGGGAGGCTAAATCTCACTTCTCCCAGCCACTTCCCGCCCCGGATGCTTAACCAGAACAGATCGTGGTTGACTCTGAGGCTGAGAGGCACTCGCTCTTGCTCTCTCCCGCTCTGCTGCTCTTTCATCAGCCCGGGCGGCAGAAGTCTCCCATCGCCTCTGTCTGAGGACCCCACGCCAGGAAGCAGACCTGTCCAATTTTGGCCTCCACCCAGGCTTTCTCCACATCTGGGCACCTCCGCCCGTTCTTTCTCTCACTCTGTTCCTCTGCCCCAGCTCAGGTCCAGGTGTCCAGCTGGCTCCTGCTGCCTCCTGCCCAGTTACACCAGCTCCGTTCTGCAAGCTGCCACCAGGAGCCTCCCGGATGCAAACTGCAACACTGCCCAGCTTCCAGCCTTTGCCATGACCTCGGTCACCCCCTCCTCGCCGCCCCCACCCCCATCAAGTCTGAACTCCTCCTCCAGCCCCTCTGGGCCCCGACATGTTGGGCCCTTGCACCCCTGCTGCCTCCCCTGGCTCCCCAGGACCCAGGGCCAGTGCCCCTCCGCAGGGGGGCCCTCTCAAGTCTTCTCTTTGGCGTCTGCATGGCCCCGGGGATGACACCCGTCTTCGGTGTGACAAGCCACCTATGTGTCCTGCATTGTCCTTCTTCCTTGGCCCCACCCCTGCTGGCACAGAGCCTGCTCTGAGAGTGAGACAGAGGACCACAGGGAGGCAGCGAGCTCCCTTACCCAGGGGCGGGCGTCCTGCCAGCCCGCGATGACCAGCTGGACCCCTCCAGGTTCTGGGGAAGCAGAGACGCAGCTCACCAGGAGGCCCCTCATTTAAGACGCTCGGTGTTTCACCTGGAGAGACCTGACTCGGGCCACCCCACCCGTCCCGATGGGCCAGATGCTGTCACAGGGCCGGCTTGCCTGCAAGTGTGCAGAGCGACTGCTCCCAGGCGTGACGAGGGCAGAGCCAGGGGCAGAGCCAGGGGCAGGCCCTCCCGCACCCGGTGCCCCTCCAACACGCCCCATCTCAGCTGCTCCACGTCTCTGCTGGGCACAGCCGGGCGGTGCCCATATGAATATTAGGACACTCAACGCCATCCTCACTCCCTCCCTTCACCAAGCAGCCTGCACGCTCTCGCCCACTCTGCCCATCGTCCCTCTCCCCTCAACTCCTTGTCAAACTGCGTGTCAGGTTGTATCGTGTGGAAAGCAGATGCTGAGAAGTGGGTACAGAGGTTTGTTGGGGAGTCTCACCTATGGGCAGAGCAGCCTCAGGCCACGATGCAAACCTGAAAGAGCCTTGCCTTGGTGTAGCCATGGGCACTGGCTGGAGGTGGAGCCACGCACGCCTGTCACGGGCCGCCTGCCTGGGGAGCCACGCATGCCTGTCACGGGCCACCTGCCTGGGGAGCCACGCATGCCTGTCACGGGCCACCTGCCTGGGGAGCCACACACGCCTGTCACGGGCCACCTGCCTGGGGAGCCACACATGCCTGTCACGGGCCACCTGCCTGGGGAGCCACGCATGCCTGTCACGGGCCACCTGCCTGGGGAGCCACACACGCCTGTCACGGGCCACCTGCCTGGGGAGCCACACACGCCTGTCACGGGCCACCTGCCTGGGGAGCCACACACGCCTGTCACGGGCCACCTGCCTGGGGAGCCACACATGCCTGTCACGGGCCGCCTGCCTGGGGAGCCACGCATGCCTGTCACGGGCCACCTGCCTGGGGCAGGGCCAGGCCTGTGCCGTTGCTCCTGGGCCCCCCAGAACAGTATGGCTTCATCTCAAAAGCTGGCAAAGCTAACAGCGGAGGCTGGCGGCTGACTTGCTGCCCCTGGTGGGCAGCTGCCCGTTCTTTCTGGAAGGGGCTCTGAGCGGCTCCTGTCCGTGGTCTTAGCCTGCCTTCCCCTGAGAGCAGAACCCAAGACAACAGCCCGTGCAGGGAGGAGGGAGGAAGCTGGGAGGCAGGTGGCCAGCACTGAGATGCGTTGTCACGGGCCCCCGTGGTGACTGGCACTGGAGCCCGAGACCTGGCGAAGGGTGAGCGTCATTAGCTGCATCTCGGTGGGGGAGAGGGACTCCCCAGCACTCCTGCCCCACCAGAGGATATTAACCCCTCCTCCACCACCAGGTACTCAGGCCTGGGTGCCAGCATTTTCCACCCACGCCCTCTATCCATGTGGACCCGAGGCAGATGGTGCCCAGTTGTACCTACTAAGGTGGCCGGGGCCACGTGGGACTGGGCGCTCAGCAGCCAGGGAGAGGGGACAGCAGGGTGACTGGGTGGGGCAGAGGGTTTGTTTGTGGGCCCTCTCCAATGTGAGAGGCTTGTGTCGTTCAAGGAGAGGCGGGGGCTGGAGGCATATGTGGGAGCCATCAGTTCACGGAGCACATGAAGCGCCCTGGGCTGGGTGCGCTCATCTGAGAGAAGAGAGGGCGCCGCCCCGAGCAGCGGCGGGGCCTTGACTCGCTGGAAAGCGTGCCCATCCGGAGGCAGCACACCCGGGCAACAGCTCGCTCTCCGGGAGGCACGGCGGCCCTCGTGGTGGGCGTTTGTCGGATTAATTCCAACTGGAAGAGACGGCTCCAGGCTGCTCACCGCATCCGTCTCCTGCTCCCACAGCTCTGGTGGCAGATTATCCGGGTGCTGCTTGTTGGATGTTGGTGTAGCCCAGTGCAGGGCACGCAGTGAGGTTCGGTGCCCTTTGCCACGGGCTGCACAATGCCAGGGTGTCCTGGCTTTGTCTCTCTTCCCAGCTTCTCTGGTCTTTGCACGTGGCTCCCGCCCAGCCCTCCGATGCGTGGCCAGGCCCCAGTGCAGAGGAGCGGGCTGTCCGGGCCCTGCGGGGAGTGAGCAGGGCCTTGTTCTGCCTGACACCTTTATTAATTACTGGGCCAGGAAGATAAACAGCTTGCTAATTAAATTTGCAGATGTTGCTAAACTGGGACGTGTTCTGATTGTTCAGTCCTAGGAAGATAGAATGGTCCCACAGTAGGCCTTGGAGAGGTCAGCCTGGGCTAGGCCAGGAGAGGGGTGATTAATAACAGAATTCACAATGGCCACCATTTATTGAGCACTTACTCAGGGCCAGGCACTGCACCCATCAGGGCCAGGGCCTGGGTTCCAGCCATTCACATCCTGGGGGCCTTGAGCAACTTTCTTCTGGGCCTCTATCTGCTCATCTTTGCGAGACGGGCCCTCACAGCTGTGAGGGTGCTGGGGCCCTCACCAAGTGAGGGGGAGTCGGGGTGGCCAGCACCAACTGCCCCAGCACAAAGCCCCCAGAAAGCCTCTGCTGGGAAGTGGGGGACAGTCAGGACTCCTGCATCTTGGTGTGGGAGCCTGGTGGATCGGTAGGTTTTGGAGCGTTGGAAACTGGGGGTCTGTAGCTGGTTTGGAGGTCCAGAGGCCTGTGGGTCTAGGACATGGGGGGATGGGATCTGGGGGTCTGAGAAGTCTAGAAGGGTCTGAAGCTGGGGGAGTTTTTAAGGGTTTGTAGAATCCAGGGGTCTGAGGATTGGGGTTTCCAGATGCTGGGGACCTGGGTCTGGGGATTTGAGGAGTTTGGAGGTTATGGAGCCTGGGCTGCCTGAGGTCAGAGCCTTGAGGGTCTGGGGCTCTTGGAAGATTTGAGATCTCGGAATCCAGCACCTGGGGATTTGGAGGGCGTGGAGGGGTCCAGAATCAGGGATGTGAGGACCTGGGGAGACTGGGATTCTGGGATCTGGGATCTACAGGTGTCTGGGAGTTGGGGGTATGGGGTCTCAGATAATCTGGGGGATCTTGGAAAATCTGAGGCTCTGAAAGTGAAGGTGGGGTTCTGGAATGAAGAGATGCAATAATGGAAAGCTGAGTGTGGCCCAATGTCGCCACCTACTGTACCTTCCTCCACATTACAGCCAGCGAGTCAGGGTTGAGGATCAGAATATCTCCTCTTCCCTCTGCAGGCCCGGGGCCTCCCGCAGAGCAGATCTAGGTCTGTGCCAAGGAGGACAGGGAGCAGGCGCGGGGCACACCGCTCAGCGGCGGGCAGTGTGTCCGTCTGGTGCGCTGCTGAGACTCCCACACGGAACAGCACCTGGTGTGGAGCGGTTGCGCAATTCACGTTTGTTGCACAAGGAAAACGGCATTTTCAAGGCCGTGCATGGCAAGGGCATGGCTGACCACAGCCCCACACGCCCTGCATGAGGGCAGGCGCCGTGTAGCCACTGAATTGGAAAGCGGTTCTGGAGACACTGCCTACGACTGCGCCTGATTTAGGACTGCCCAGGAGGGAGTGTATGAGTTCAGAGTTCAAAGCCTGTGGCCCCAGGTGTGGCTCATGTGACGAGTGCCACTTCCCAAGCACCTCTCCTGGGAAGACCTGGGCCGCCACCGTCCAAACAGCAGGGAAAGGCCAACCTTGGTCCTGTTTCCGGAGAGTTTGCCGGCCGGGAGAGGAGACAGGACCTGCAAGCAGGGCTCTGGGCGGTGACGGGTCCCCCAGGCACACGGCTGGTGGGACGAGGGGTGGCCTTGGGGACATGTCAAAGGACACATCCCCTCCCGGGAGAGGCAATAGCAGAGCAGGTGTGTGGGTCAGAGAGGAGACTGACTGGTCACGGCGCAAGCAGCTGGGCTTGTGGAGAGACCCGCGTGTCAGGTGGGGGAGGCGAGAGGCCGCAGTGCCGCTGGAGGGAGGCGGGGGCCACGGCGAGGGGACAAGACTCTGGAGGCAGCGGGTGGGACGTGGTCAGACGGTTCCTCGGAAGGAGTCCTGGTTGCTGGGTGGGAGATGGAGGAGCGGGAGGCTGGAGGCGGGGCCCGCCTGGGAGGCAGCATCTGTCCGGGAAAGATGGCAGTCATTAAGTGCTTCCTGTGTTCAATGTATTAACTCAGTTATTGCTTTCAACACCCCGTATTGTTATACCAGAAGCAGCGATTAATCCACTTGTCCAAAGTCACCCAACTAGCGAGGATCAAGGTTCAAACCCACGTGCCTGCCTCAGAGCCCCAGCTCCCTCTGGTGTGCTGAGGTGGCGGGGCAGGGAAGCCTGGGGACCCCTGGGCTGCCCGGCCCGTCAGCACAGGTTCCTAGCCTCCTGCTCCCTGCACACCACTGCTCCCATCCCCGCTGCAGGCAGAGCCCTGGTCAGAAGGACCTGCCCTCCTGGGCGCTCCCAGCCCTCCCAGGGCCCCGGGCCCCGAGGGAAAGCTGTTTTACAAGGCGTTGGAGACGGAAGGCAGATGATGAAATTCTACGGGTGTGAAGTGTAAGATGCACGTTAACTCCTCCAGGAAAGGAAGTCCTTGGCACTTCACCGGGTGATGAGTAGGGCTCTCAGTCCCGGGAAGCAGGCAGGGAGCCTGAGCTATGACCCTCGGGCAGCGGGCAGCCACGCCGGGAGCCACTGCCGCCTCAGCACTTGGTCATGGCCCAAAACAGACTTGTCAAAAGGTAGCGCACACAGGCCCACCAGCAGACGGGGGAGCGGAAGGAGCCTCACCCCTTCTCCTGACTGGCGACAGCCGGAGCTGGCTCGGCCTCCTCGAGGCGAAGTGTCCTCCCCGCACTGTACTGGCTCCACGTGGTGAGGAGAATGCTGGCCTTCCCAGGAGGCGATGAGCGTGAGGGTGCACAGCACACCACTGTTACCTGAGAGTATCTTGGGGGGGAATCCATTTTAAGAACTTGTCAATGTGCATGTATTGCAAATGCTTTTAAAATCATTTTTCAGAGGAAAACATCGTTTTTTCATATGGTATACAGTATTCTTAAGTCCAGGAAGAAATCATGGCTTTCTGATACGCGTACAATTGTCCAGAAACTTTGGCGAGGATGCAAAAGGCTCGTCTGGCCGCGACGGTTTGTGGTGCGCTCCCTGAACCTGGTAGGCCTGTGAGGAAGGTATGTTGATGCTCAGAATAATGAAGAAGTTTCCCGGGGCGCTCAGTCAGTAACTGACAGAGCTGGGCCTTGAACCCCGGTCTGTCCACCTCCAGGGCCGGAGCTCTTCATTACAGGGGGCGCTCGGCCCCGTGGTCTAGGTCAAGGTCAAGACAAAGATCTCTGGACTCTCGTCTTTCTGAAATGCAGTCCTTTTTCCATAGTTTAGTGCAACTATGTGTATCCTTCCCCCCTTCTACCCTCCCCCCCCTGCCCCAGGGGCCCACCTCACAGCACCAGAGGGATCCCCAGGAAAATAAAGCCAAGCAGACAGAGCTCTGGCTGTGCGGCCGCTCGCAGGGATGGCTCTGGGGGGACCGCTCGCCACGGCCCTGCGGGACCACCGTGGTGGGCGCCTAGCTCTGCCTTCACCTCATCCTCAAAGGGCCCAGGCCAAGCCTCCTGTCCGGGGGCTGGGACAAGACTAGGCCACAGTTGCTGCCTCCCCCTCCCCCGGTAAATCAGAAAATGACGTGGGGGCAGCGGGAATTTCTTTCTGAGGCCCCGTAGAATTCCTCGGTGGGTCCCAGTTTCTGTTAAAAGTGGCTTCCACCCTGGGGCTGGGCTGGGGCTGACCAGGGGGCCCCAAGGCGAGAGGCAGGGAGGGGAGCAGAGGCAGGGAGGGGAGCGGGAGGAGCGGGGAGGTGCTGTGAGCCAAAGCACAGGGACAGGGAGTGGCGAAGGGGAGAGGGACCCGAGGGAGGAGAGGGCAGGGAAGGGAAGGGGCTTCCGTCCTGGTGTGACAGCCACCACCACCTAGGGGCCTGCTCTGGGGCCTGTGCTGGTCGCCTCTCCCCCAAACTTGAGATGCGGTGTCCCCTTTACAGATTTATAGACTAAGATGCAGGAAGATAAGCTTAATAGCCGTGCTCAAGGTCACACAGCTGGCAGCAGCCGCCTCTAAGGCCGGAGGGGTCACACCGGGGCTGTGTGAAGCCCAGGCCTGTGCACAGGGCTCCCCATGCCCTTTCAGCCCCAGACCCTGGTGGGCAGTGCCCACCGCCCTGCCTTCCCCTCTCCGGGCACAGCAGCACCCTGGGGACCTGGGGACGGCACAGACTCGGGAATCAGCCAGACCTGGGCACATGCCCACCCGCCTTCCGCCAGTTGTGGCCTCTGGACACAAAACTTCATTTACTGGGGAGCAGGGTTGTCATCAGGGAGATGGGGGCATAGTGCCCCTGCCCCAGAGGGCTCGGGAGCAAGGATAAGATGTGGGGACACTGGTCAAGAATGCAGGCCTGCCCCCCCCCCCCTCGGGGATCTGCGATGGCCTGGAACCCGAACCCAGGGCCCTGGTGGCTCTGTGAGGAGGCAGGGCCGGGACGGAGGTGCAAGAGCCAGAGCCGGAGAGGCCGGTCCCCTCCTCTGCCCCGGCCTCCCGGGGGAGGCCACCCCGCGGGCTGCTCTCCTGGCCAGAGCTGGGGCCACTCCTGAAGAGAGCACCCCATCTTCCAACACGTTAACGCCCACGGGCAGCTCAATGGGACGCCAGTCTCCCCGGCCACGCGGGGCCACGCTCCAGCGCCCCACGGCATGTGCGGGCGGGTCAGGCCCCGGGTCCAGCGAGGGTGCCCGTGTCCAGGGGCCGGTGCTGAGCACTCTCGGCGAGCACCCCAGGATGGGCAGCGCACGCGGCGGCACAGCGAGGGCCAGAGAGCCGGCTCCCACCTGGCCCCCCCTCCGCCGGCCCAGCCTGTGCCCTCACCAAGGCAGGGGGTGACCCTCTCCCTGCGGGCCGGCTCTTTCCAGGACACTCCTGGCTCTGGGAATCGATCCTTGGTGGGGACAGCCCACCTCAGAACACCCCTACGCCAAGCCAGGACTGCTGTGAGGACCCTCTCTCAGCTGCCCCCTCCCCCGGGGCAGGGCGGGCTCCGGAGACACCTGAACTGCTTCCTGCCAGGGGCTGAGCTGCCGGGCAGACCTCGCTGTCCAGGGAGCCCAGCTCTCACCAGCTCTGTCCTGAGGTCGGGCAGTGGGGTCCAGAGAGGGGCGTCCCCAGGTGCTGAGGGCTCAGCCAGACCTGGGCATCAGACAAGTAGGAGCCCTGGAGCCCGCCCGCAGCCGACACGCCTCGAGGGCGGTGTGGTGGGCATTTCTCACCCCCTCTGAGCCTCTGGTTTTGAGAAACAGATTACGTGGGGGGGGGGGGGTAGGGGGCGGGGAGACAGGAGGGGCTGAGGACAGGGGCGGCGCTGGGCACACAGCAGGCCCCCCATGTCCTAGAACCTTCCCCTCTCCCAGCAGAGGAGGAACGTGGTCCGATGGTGAGAACTTCCTGTGTCCCATGTGACATGTGAGCTCAGGTGAGGGAGATGGCATCCTGGCAGGTGGACAGGCACACAGCAGGCACCTGTCAAGCCGGCCCCCTCCACCTCCTCTCTGAACCTGAAGCTGGCTGTGACTAGGCCCTCCCCAGATGTCTGGGCAGCTGTCTGTTCTGCCGGCCAGCCCTCAGCAGCCCCCAGAGGCTGCCTGGAGTCAGCCCAGTTCTTGGCCATATTTCTATAGCTTCATTCATCTTGCTGCCCACTGACACAGCCTCCCCGGGCGGCCCAGCGGCACAGGCTCCCCGGGCGGCCCAGCGGCACAGCCTCCCCGGGCGGCCCAGCGGCACAGCCTCCCCGGGTGGCCCAGCGGCACAGGCTCCCCGGGCGGCCCAGCGGCACAGGCTCCCCGGGCGGCCCAGCGACATGGCCTCCCCGGGCGGACCAGCGGCACAGGCTCCCCGGGCGGCCCACTGACACAGCCTCCCCGGGCGGCCCAGCGGCACAGCCTCCCCAGGCGGCCCAGCGGCACAGGCTGCCCGGGCGGCCCAGCGGCACAGGCTCTCCTGGCGGCCCAGCGGTAAAGCCTCCCCAGGCTGCCCAGCGACACAGGCTCCCCGGGCGGCCCAGCGGCACAGCCTCCCCGGGCGGCCCACAGCCTCCCCAGGCGGCCCAGCGGCACAGCCTCCCCGGGCGGCCCACTGGCACAGGCTCCCGGGCGGCCCAGCGGCACAGCCTCCCCGGGCGGCCCACTGGCACAGCCTCCCCGGGCGGCCCACTGGCACAGCCTCCCCGGGCGGCCCAGCGGCACAGGCTCCCCAGGCGGCCCAGTGGCACAGCCTCCCCGGGCGGCCCAGGCGAAGGCTGAGCCGGGGCTTGAGTGCGGCCTCCACGGGGACTGGCCCCAGGCAGGCGGGCTCAGATTCCATTCACACCGGGGACCCCGCACAGGCCAGTCCTCCGTCCCTCTCCAGCCCCGGGGCCTGGGCAGGGCGAAGCCGGCAGTCCTGTTGAGAAGGCAGGTGGGGCAGAGACTAAGAAGGGAGGGTGTCTGCCAGGCGCTGCAGTGAGGCCTGGGCGACAGGGGACAGCTGCGGGGGACAGGAGGGGTCCCTGCAGGTGCAGGCTCTGCTGGAGGGTCTGTGCCAGCCTCGGGCAGCAGGGGGACGCACGGGCACCAGGTGGGTAAGGCACCGGCTGACCCACAGGACAGGGCAGCTGGGAGAAGTCGGTGATGGAACAGCCAATAAACGAGTAGCAATAGTGGTCATTACTATTCATTCCGTATGTGTCTTGTGCCAGGCCGTGGATTGGCACCTTCACGCTTCCTCCGCTCTAGTCCTGGCGTTAACCCGTGAGGAGGACACAGCGGGTGGGGGCTCCTCAGCTTCACGGCAAGCAGCCTGCAGACGGCAGAGCAGGGTCCCGCCCAGCCTGGTGCACTCCCAGCCCAGCCACACCCCAGGGCCTCCGGGCACGGAGAGTCCACAGAGGAGGAGGAGGGAGAGGAGCAGGAAGGAGGGGAGAAGAGAAGGAGAGAGAAAGGGGGAGAACAAGGAGATCGCAGGCGGCTCACAGAGGAGGAGGCAGACATTGGCAGAGCTACAAAGGAACCCAGAGGAGTGACCCAGAGAGAAGGTTCCGGTCTGTGAGGGCACTGGCGGCCCACGTTCATCATCCAGACCAGAATCCAGCAGGGGAGGGGGCAGTGCTCACAGGTGGGAGCACAGAGGGGAGGGCAGTGCTCACAGGTGGGAGCACAGAGGGGAGGGGAGGGAGGGGAGGGGGCAGTGCTCACAGGTGGGAGCACAGAGGGGAGGGCAGTGCTCACAGGTGGGAGCACAGAGGGGAGGGGAGGGCAGTGCTCACAGGTGGGAACACAAGGGAGGGGAGGGGGCAGTGCTCACAGGTGGGAACACAGAGGGGAGGGGAGGGCAGTGCTCACAGGTGGGAACACAGAGGGGAGGGGAGGGCAGTGCTCACAGGTGGGAACACAGAGGGGAGGGGAGGGCAGTGCTCACAGGTGGGAACACAGGGGAGGGGAGGGGGCAGTGCTCACAGGTGGGAACACAGAGGGGAGGGGAGGGCAGTGCTCACAGGTGGGAACACAGAGGGGAGGGGAGGGCAGTGCTCACAGGTGGGAACACAGAGGGGAGGGGAGGGCAGTGCTCACAGGTGGGAACACAGAGGGGAGGGCAGTGCTCACAGGTGGGAACACAGAGGGGAGGGGAGGGCAGTGCTCACAGGTGGGAACACAGAGGGGAGGGCAGTGCTCACAGGTGGGAACACAGAGGGGAGGGCAGTGCTCACAGGTGGGAACACAGAGGGAGGGGAGGAGAGTGCTCACAGGTGGGAACACAGAGAGGAGGGGAGGGCAGTGCTCACAGGTGGGAACACAGAGGGGAGGGGAGGGCAGTGCTCACAGGTGGGAACACAGAGGGAGGGGAGGGCAGTGCTCACAGGTGGGAACACAGAGGGGAGGGGAGGGCAGTGCTCACAGGTGGGAACACAGAGGGGAGGGGAGGGCAGTGCTCACAGGTGGGAACACAGAGGGGAGGGGAGGGCAGTGCTCACAGGTGGGAACACAGAGGGGAGGGGAGGGCAGTGCTCACAGGTGGGAACACAGAGGGGAGGGGAGGGCAGTGCTCACAGGTGGGAACACAGAGGGGAGGGGAGGGCAGTGCTCACAGGTGGGAACACAGGGGAGGGGAGGGGGCAGTGCTCACAGGTGGGAACACAGAGGGGAGGGGAGGGCAGTGCTCACAGGTGGGAACACAGAGGGGAGGGGAGGGCAGTGCTCACAGGTGTGAACACAGAGGGGAGGGCAGTGCTCACAGGTGGGAACACAGAGGGGAGGGCAGTGCTCACAGGTGGGAACACAGAGGAGAGGGCAGTGCTCACAGGTGGGAACACAGAGGGGAGGGCAGTGCTCACAGGTGGGAACACAGAGGAGAGGGCAGTGCTCACAGGTGGGAACACAGAGGGAGGGGAGGAGAGTGCTCACAGGTGGGAACACAGAGAGGAGGGGAGGGCAGTGCTCACAGGTGGGAACACAGAGGGGAGGGGAGGGCAGTGCTCACAGGTGGGAACACAGAGGGAGGGGAGGAGAGTGCTCACAGGTGGGAACACAGAGGGGAGGGGAGGGCAGTGCTCACAGGTGGGAACACAGAGGGGAGGGGAGGGCAGTGCTCACAGGTGGGAACACAGAGGGGAGGGGAGGGCAGTGCTCACAGGTGGGAACACAGAGGGGAGGGGAGGGCAGTGCTCACAGGTGGGAACACAGAGGGGAGGGGAGGGCAGTGCTCACAGGTGGGAACACAGAGGGGAGGGCAGTGCTCACAGGTGGGAACACAGAGGGGAGGGGAGGGCAGTGCTCACAGGTGGGAACACAGAGGGGAGGGGAGGGCAGTGCTCACAGGTGTGAACACAGAGGGGAGGGCAGTGCTCACAGGTGGGAACACAGAGGGGAGGGCAGTGCTCACAGGTGGGAACACAGAGGGGAGGGGAGGGCAGTGCTCACAGGTGGGAACACAGAGGGGAGGGGAGGGCAGTGCTCACAGGTGGGAACACAGAGGGGAGGGGAGGGCAGTGCTCACAGGTGGGAACACAGAGGGGAGGACAGTGCTCACAGGTGGGAACACAGAGGGGAGGGGAGGGCAGTGCTCACAGGTGGGAACACAGAGGGGAGGGCGGTGCTCACAGGTGGGAACACAGAGGGAGGGGAGGGCAGTGCTCACAGGTGGGAACACAGAGGGGAGGGGAGGGCAGTGCTCACAGGTGGGAACGCAGAGGGGAGGGCAGTGCTCACAGGTGGGAACACAGAGGGGAGGGCGGTGCTCACAGGTGGGAACACAGAGGGGAGGGCAGTGCTCACAGGTGGGAACACAGAGGGGAGGGGAGGGCAGTGCTCACAGGTGGGAACACAGAGGGGAGGGCAGTGCTCACAGGTGGGAACACAGAGGGGAGGGGAGGGCAGTGCTCACAGGTGGGAACACAGGGGAGGGGAGGGCAGTGCTCACAGGTGGGAACACAGAGGGAAGGGGAGGGCAGTGCTCACAGGTGGGAACACAGAGGGGAGGGGAGGGCAGTGCTCACAGGTGGGAACACAGAGGGGAGGGCAGTGCTCACAGGTGGAAACACAGAGGGAGGGGAGGGCAGTGCTCACATGTGGGAACACAGAGGGGAGGGGAGGGCAGTGCTCACAGGTGGGAACACAGGGGAGGGGAGGGCAGTGCTCACAGGTGGGAACACTGGGGAGGGGAGGGCAGTGCTCACAGGTGGGAACACAGAGGGGAGGGCAGTGCTCACAGGTGGGAACACAGAGGGGAGGGAGGGCAGTGCTCACAGGTGGGAACACAGGGGAGGGGAGGGCAGTGCTCACAGGTGGGAACACAGGGGAGGGGAGGGCAGTGCTCACAGGTGGGAACACAGAGGGGAGGGCAGTGCTCACAGGTGGGAACACAGAGGGGAGGGGAGGGCAGTGCTCACAGGTGGGAACACAGGGGAGGGGAGGGCAGTGCTCACAGGTGGGAACACAGAGGGGAGGGCAGTGCTCACAGGTGGGAACACAGAGGGGAGGGGGGAGGGGAGGGCAGTGCTCACAGGTGTGAACACAGAGGGGAGGGCAGTGCTCACAGGTGGGAACACAGAGGGGAGGGCAGTGCTCACAGGTGGGAACACAGAGGGAGGGGAGGGCAGTGCTCACAGGTGGGAACACAGAGGGAAGGGGAGGGCAGTGCTCACAGGTGGGAACACAGAGGGGAGGGGAGGGCAGTGCTCACAGGTGGGAACACAGAGGGGAGGGCAGTGCTCACAGGTGGGAACACAGAGGGAGGGGAGGGCAGTGCTCACAGGTGGGAACACAGAGGGGAGGGAAGGGCAGTGCTCACAGGTGGGAACACAGGGGAGGGGAGGGCAGTGCTCACAGGTGGGAACACAGGGGAGGGGAGGGCAGTGCTCACAGGTGGGAACACAGAGGGGAGGGGAGGGCAGTGCTCACAGGTGGGAACACAGAGGGGAGGGGGCAGTGCTCACAGGTGGGAACACAGGGGAGGGGAGGGCAGTGCTCACAGGTGGGAACACAGGGGAGGGGAGGGCAGTGCTCACAGGTGGGAACACAGAGGGGAGGGCAGTGCTCACAGGTGGGAACACAGAGGGGAGGGGAGGGCAGTGCTCACAGGTGGGAACACAGAGGGGAGGGCAGTGCTCACAGTTGGGAACACAGAGGGGAGGGGAGGGCAGTGCTCACAGGTGGGAACACAGGGGAGGGGAGGGCAGTGCTCACAGGTGGGAACACAGAGGGGAGGGCAGTGCTCACAGGTGGGAACACAGAGGGGAGGGGAGGGCAGTGCTCACAGGTGGGAACACAGAGGGGAGGGCAGTGCTCACAGGTGGGAGCACAGAGGGGAGGGAGGGCAGTGCTCACAGGTGTGAACACAGAGGGGAGGGCAGTGCTCACAGGTGGGAACACAGAGGGGAGGAGTGCTCACAGGTGGGAACACAGAGGGAGGGGAGGACAGTGCTCACAGGTGGGAACAAATCTCGTCCCTGGACACTCCCAGCGGACTCCCCGCCCTCTTTAAAGTGTCACATATAGTGATGATCCCATGTGTGAAAGAGTGAGGTTGGATCCTTGTCTAACACCACATACCAAAATTAGCTCAAAGCGGATCAGAGACACAAATGTGAGACCTAAAACTGGAGCTCTCTTAGAAGGAAAGAAGACAAAAGCTCCATGGCATTGGACTTGGCAATGGCTTCTTGGATATGACACCAAGGGCAGTCTAAAAAGAAATAAGCAAGCAAGCTTGACTTCATGGACATCAGAATGTTTTTTGCAGGAAAAGGCAGTGCCTAAGAAACAAAAGGAAACCCACGGGATGTGAGGAAATATCTGCAGATCACACATCTGATAAAGGAGTAGTGTGCTGCATATATAGAAAACTCAACAACAACCGCACACAAAAAACAACCGATGTAAAAATGGGCAAAAGACTTGACATTCTGCAAAGAAGACGTGCAGCAGTAAGCACGTGGAAAGACGCTCACACACTCATCCTTCGAGAAATGCACATCGGAGCCCCGGGAGGGGCCTCCCTCACGATTAGGGTGACTGCTGTCAAAAAGCAACCACGGAAAGTAGCAAGTGTTAGCGAGGCTGTGGAGAAGCCGGGATCCTGTGCCTGCTGGTGGACATGTAAGATGGTACGGTCACTGTGGGAGACAGTGTGATGGTTCCCCCCCAAATTACCAGTAGAATTTACCATCTGATCCAGCAACTCCACTTCTGGGCACAAACCCAGAAGAACTGAGAGCAGGGTCAGGAAGAGGTGTGGGTGCACCCGTGTTTAGAGCAGCGCTACTCACAACAGCCAGGGGAGGCGCCGCCCGGGAGCCCAGCAGCCAAGGAGAGGACAAGCACGTGTGGGCTATATACGAAGGAGCATCATTCGGCCTTAAGAAGGAGGACAGGCTAGCACAGGCTACCACAAGGATGACCTTGAGGACATAAGCGAGAAAAGCCCGTCACAAGGACACGGCCTGTATGATCCCACTTGCATGAGGCCCTAGGATCAGCACGGGCGTAGACACAGCAGTAGAAGGTGGCTGCGGCGCCGGAGGAGGGGCACGGGGGGCTAGTGGTTAATGCTAGAGCTTCGGCTTTAGCAGGGGAAAGAGTGATGCAGAAGGATGGTGGGGATGGTTGCACATTACAAACGCATTTAATTCTACTGAACTGTACACTTAAAGGTGATTCGGATGGTAAGTTCTATGTTGTGTGTATTTTACCACAATTAAAATAAATGGAGGGAAGAGCTGAGTCACACTGAAGGGTGAAAGGGCACAAACAACTTTCTATTCAAAAATGGAAAGTACCCAGAAGACGGGAGCATCAGCAGGAGGCGTGGAAATCCGTTTCCGAGAGGAAGTCACCCAGGCATCCTGGGGGCGGAGTCAAGGAGAAATCAGATAAGTGGTCCTTCACATAAAAAATTAAAGGCACCAGGGCTTCTTCGAAAAAGAGGCTTAAAGTAGATATGAAAGAGATCGGGGCAGAGATATAAAAGTACTCAGGAAGGGGGAGTAAACGAGGAGTTCAGAAAAGAGATAAAAAATAAAAATAAGATTGTTAAAGAGATAAAGGCCACATTGGAAGCTGTGACGGGGATCGTGCAAGACATAGCGGGGAAGAACAGTGACGGAGCCGTGGCTCCCAGCACAGCCTGCAGGGGCGTTCTGAGGGGAACTGGGGTCAAGAACTTTACTCTCAGCCAGGCCCGTGTAGCAGTGGTTGAGTGTCGACCTATGAACCAGGAGGTCTCGGTTTGATTCCTGGTCAGGGCACATGCCCACGTTGCAGGCTCGACCCCCAGTGGGAGCGTGCAGGAGGCAGCCCATCAATGATTCTCTCATCATTGATGTTTCTATCCCTCGCCCTCTCCCCTCCTCTCTCTGAAATCTATAGAGAGAGAACTTAACTCTCAGACCACCTGTCCCTCTGGGATAAAGGGCGGGCAGGCTCTGCAGATCTGGGGGATGGAGCACCCAGCAGGCTCCTTACACAACAAAAAGCGACCGGACTGAGAATTCTGCTGTCCAACAGGAGCCACGTGAAGAGCTGCAGAAGGGAGCAGCCTGCGGAGACGCTGCGGTGTGCAGTAAGGAACTTAACTTTGCCTCAAAGACGTGGGCTTGTGCCCTTAGCCCCTGAGAGGTGCCCCCGGAGCCAGAATATGAGGCCTGGTGGAATGTCTCCTGGGAGCCTGGGCACACTGGGGCTCTAACTGCGGATTCCGTAGGAATGGCCACCCTGACCGTCTGAGGCGGGGGTGACCTGCCGGGAAGACCAGCAGTGTGACCCCCAGGGAGCTTCGGGCTCCTGGGCTGGAGACTGAGCGGCCACAGGTGAGCAATCACTCCTACTAGTACACAGTAGGGCAGGCCCAGCCCATGGAGCCCTTACAAACTGGACGCTGATGCTGGGGGCTGCCCTACCGTCCGTGCTCCTGCCCCTTCCCCTGTCAGATGCCGGCACATGGCCCTCCGGCTCTGCCAGCGGCTTCCCCCTGGCTGGTGCCATGTGTCCCGCGTGGAATAAGAGGGGCAGCTCCCGCGGTCCTGTGAGTCTCTAGCAAACCATCACCTGAGGGTGGCTTGGGGTCCCCCACACCCACACTCGCACCTGGTGCCGGAAGTGAGGGTGGTCTGTGGGGACTGTGATACCCCCACCTTCGCAGGTGTGACTGCGCAACTTCCTTCCACTTCTAGACTAGATGGGGGAGGGGGGGGCAAAAATTCCAATACAAATCCGCAGGCATGCGGATGAGAATAAAACGAACATCATTTTAAACGCCCACCTGAAAGTGTCAAACAGCGAAGAAAGCCACAGGCACCAAAAGCTGCGGGGAGGCAGCAAGCAGAGGGTGAGCGGTCCCCAAAGTCCTGGGCTGTCCCGGGAGCATCTGGAAACACCTGAAGCCGCAGTGACTGTCTGAACAGCAAACATAGGAGAGGGCCAGGCTCGGCCCTGGGCAGGAGGGGCGTCAGGAGGGGGCGCTGGGCCACGCTAGAATCCTTGGAGAGCTGCGCCCGGTGAGAGGCCGGGAGAAGGAAGAACCAACAAGAAAGCATGTGTCCCGGCCCCAGCTCCGTGCAGAGAGGGCAGCATGCTTACACATCCGAGTAGGCGCATCTGCAGGAGAATGAGTGAAAATAGCTGCAGGAATTCTCCTAGTGCCGCCAGAGAGAAAGACACGGAGAGTAAGGGGCCCCCTCTAGGGCCCCCCTGGGAGAGGAGCGGGGAGGGGGTCGCGGGGAGCAGGCGAGGATGGACAGACACAAGCTGGAGGGGGGGCAGCCATGGAGGCCTCCCAGCCGCCCATGAGGCATCTTGGAGAGGGAAGGGCTAATCTGGGGGAGGGGCAAGACTGGTCTCTGTGAGGTGAGCCTCCCACTTCCCCTTCAAAGCCTTTTGGAAAGAGACTCCGTTTCCAGTCCGCTGTTTCCCGTCTGCAGACCCCGCACCACGCCTGGTCTCTCTGTGGATGGCCAGGTCTTTAAGGGCCTGACAACCCCAAATGCTGTCACTTCGTGGATCCCGAGGCGATGGGCGCCCTATGTATGAGCCCGAGGTCAAGGGGTGCTGACTTCTTCCTATTCAAAACACCCCACAGAGAAACTAGCCATTGCAGTCATTTCTTTGGGGGTAAACATTGTTCCACTTAGATTCCAACTTAAAAATTTTTCTCCAATGGCCTGGGGAAGAGATAGATAACAATTAAAACCAGCATCAATCATAATGCTTCAATGTGTTATTTTAGCAGATTATTTTTAACAAAACCATTTGATGATGAGAAGGCGGGAACATGCGGTGGGTCAGTCTCATCCCGAGGAGGAGGGGGGTCTGGCCAGGTCAGGGGTTGCAGGAGAAGCTAGGTGGGAAGGTGAGTGCTGCACAGCCGACTGCTGCTGGACCTGGAGATCCCCAGCCCTCCTTTCCTGAGGGACCCGGCTGGCCAGCAGGTGGCAGTGCAGAGTTGAGAATATTTTCAGGGTCTCAGACCTGAGCTGAGAGGGCTTCCTAGCTGGCCTTCAGCGTTGGCGCTGGAGAAGGCACCACGAACACCAGAGGCCGCTGGGCGGGGGACGCTCTGCCCGTGCCTTTGTGGCTCTAGGAAGGTGGGTGTGATGGGGGCATGAAAGCCAGGCCAGACTGGTGTAGCCATGCAGTAGGAGGGCCCACAGGCAGGTCCTGCCTGACTTGGGGGAGGGTCATTTGGGGGATGAAAGGGGATCTTAGGGACAGAAGCGTTTTGTAACTTTCTCGGGCTACACCTGGGGAGGTGGGGCTGGGGGACATTGCAGGGACCGTTGGAGTCACCCCTGGACCTCAGCTCACGGGGCAGCTTGGAGGGGGAACCGGCGGAGGCGGGCGAGCCTCTCAGCCTCGTCTCTGATCTGTCAGATGGCTGTGAGCTCTGCCCATCCGGCTGGGAGGCTGACTAATGCTCTTCGTCCTCCCTCCGGCAGCCTCCACAGTCCACGCCCGGAGTCCACACACGGCGACCTCCCTTGCCGTCACCTGCCCGAGCGGGCCTCTTGCAAGGGGGCCATGAGCTGCTCAGAGCACATGCTCTGTCACAGACCCCCCCGCTCCCCGGGAAGCCCCAGAGCGGGAGCTCGAGGCCAGCACTGGGCGCTGCCTGGCTGGGCCCTCGGAGGGGTGGGGGCACCGCTCCTCCCGCCTTGTTAAGGACCCCGCCCTCACCCCGAGGAGTTATGCACAGCCCTGGGATCTGATTCAGTGTCTCCCAAACGTGGGTCCTCATGTGGGAGGCTCTCGGGGCTCTTGTGAACGCTCCCAGGGCCTCCCGGGCTGGGCTGGGGCTCACGTTCCGGGAGGGCTGGGCGGCAGGGTGCCCGGCAGCCCAGGAGGCGCGCTGTGACTCAGGACTCCCCACGTCCAGCCAGGAGATGGAGCCTTGAGGGGCGGCTGGCTCGCAGGGCCACCTCTTCTGAAGAGAGACTGGGAGGGAGGCTGAGAGAGCCCGGGAGAGAAGGAGGTGGGTGTCGGTGAACAACCAGGTGGCCTCCTGTTTCATCTGCAGGTGAGACTGACGGGGCTGTCACCGGGGAGGGCCAGGCAGATGAGAGGAGCCGAGTGCGCGCCCTCTGCTGGCCTCGTCGGGAAGAGGCTCTGGCCGGCAGGCAGGCAGCGAGGAGAGTTCCCACAGCCTGACCGAGGGACTGGACAGCACTGCCCAGCTCTCCTTCCCTGGACAGGAGCCGGAGATGGCTGACTGGGGTGAGATATCGGGATCTAGACTCTGCCACACCGACCCTCAGAGCAGGGGTCCTGCCCTCTCCCTACACCTGCCCCTCAGCCTCCCCTGACCTCCCCGCGTCCTCTCTCGCAGCGTCTTAAGGAGGTTTGCAGAAATGCACATGCTGTGCATATAAGCATAACCAATGGATGCAAAACTCTGGGGGGTGGGGGCATATATGGGAGTGGGGTGTGGGGAGGGCAATGGTAAGATATGTACACATATAATACCTTAATAAAAAAAAATTGAAAAAAAAATAAAAAATAAAAAAAAGAAATGCACATGCTGGGAGGAGGGCACGTGGCCCGGGGGGCACCCCCCCCCCCCAATCTCAGGTCCTGTAGCCATCAGTAGGCCCTGGCCAGGCTCGGCCTGAGGGAGGCTCCTTTCGGAGGGAAGTGACTGACAATCCAGTTGGGGCTGGAACGTTCCACCCCTGAGCTGAGCCATTTCCAACCAGGGCCTGCAGGAGCCCTCTGCGGCTCAGTGGAGAATGACCTGGCACCGCGGGCGATGGCTGGCCTGGCAGGGGCGCTTGCCCTGCTTCCCAGGTGCTGTGAGGGGCAGTGGTCAGGGCTCTGTGCTGGCCACGGGGAACGGGATTCACGGAGCGCCGACTGTCCTGCGCGCCTGCACAGTCACGTGGCTCACTCCTCCTGTCCACCGGCAGTTCTGCTCCACAGGGGCGTGGAGGCTCTGAGAGGTTCGGCTAAAGCCCACGGTCTCGGTGGCCTGCTCGCAGTCTGGGGCGGTGACTGAAGCAGCGACTGCTCACCCCGCAGAGCCCGGCCCCTGCCCGCTCTGTCTGCTCGCCATCCTGCTCTGTCCAACTTCCGCTGCCAGCTGCTGCTCTCAGTCTAACCTCCTTGCTCGCAGAGCCAGCCCAGGCCCGTTCTCACCAGCAAACCTCCCGATAGACAGGCGGCTGCATCCCCGTCAGGCCCCATTCACACTCCCCTGCACTTGCTGCCCTGCCAGTGCGGGAGCTCCCGCTGCCCCCACCCCGCCTGCTCCTCCTGAGGGGGCTGTGGTGCCCAGCCTGTGAGATGCTCACCAGCACCCATGGGCCCCAAGTAGGAGCTCTGAGAACACTGTGCCCTTTCCTGAGGAGGGCGTGACAACCAAGGCAGGGTGGGTGCAGGGCCGTGGGTGCAGGGCTGTGGGTGCAGGGCCGTGGATGCAGGGCCGTGGGTGCAGGGCTGTGGGTGCAGGGCCGTGGGTGCAGGGCTGTGGGTGCAGGGCCGTGGGTGCAGGGCCGTGGGTGCAGGGCTGTGGGTGCAGGGCTGTGGGTACAGGGCTGTGGGTGCAGGGCGAGGTGTTTGTTGTCAGAGGGCTTCCAAGGCTCAGATGCCAGGAATAACCACATCGCTCTACCCATGCCAGGAGACCTTCGTGTGCTGAAGTCTTCTTTCTTTTTTTAAATAAGTTTTTATTGATTTTTAGAGAGAGAGAGGAAAGGAAAAGGAGAGAGAGAGAAACATAGATGTGAGTGAGACACATTAATTGACTGCCTCCCATACACACCCCGACCGGGCATGGAACCTGCAACCTGGGTATGTGCCCTGACTGGAAATCGAACCAGCGACTTTTGGTGCATGGCATGACACCCAACCACTGAGCCACACCCGCCAGGGCCAGAGTCTTCTACCTCTAACAAAAAAAGTCTGTGGTGTGAGTGGCTTTAACCAAGATGCCATTCGACACCCAAACCACCCTCAAAGCCTTTCATTTGTTTGAGACAACTTCCCTGTGGCACTGATAGCCTCTTCTCGTCTCTTCTACCGCCCCTGCCCACCGCAAATGCGCGCACATGCGCACACACCAAAAACAGATGAAGGTCTGCACTTTCCGCTGAATGTTATAAATTACTGTGCTCTCCTTTCTACCAAAATCACCCAAGTGACTAAAGTAGCCGTGGGAAATTTATGAGGGTTAACAGAACTTGCCAAAAGGGACTCCGAGGCGATGCTTTGGAGATGATTAGGGATCAGTGACAGTGAACCCACTAATCAGCACTTGGAATATGTTCTTTTGCTTCATTTAGTGAAAGAAAACTTCAGCCTTCTTCCTCTTTCATCTTGATTTTCTTTTTCCCAAAGTCAATGTAAGATAGCACATAGCCCCAGCGTTAGGCTCTCTGCCTGTCACTCAAGGTGTGTGCGTGCCTGTGGGGGGTTCAGGGGTGTGAGGGGGTGTTTGCCTTCCTCCCGATTCTAAGTCATGGGCCATTAATGGTGTCTGACTGCACAGCCAGGGAGGCACTAAATATTATACCCTTTATAAGTAACTTGTTGCCCAAGGCACTGAGCTACTTAATGGAGACTTGAATTAATGTGTAACTTAAAAATAGATCATTCTACAAATATAGACTACCAAAAGCATAATTTCAGCTGTTCTATTTCCTTTACTACTTGGATGGGTGCAAGAGAAGGAATAAGTACAAATACTAATAAACAAGTATTGATCTGTTTTGCAAATTACTTTACATGTGTTATCTGTTTTGGTTATCATAATAACCATGCAGGAGAGACACCACGACTGTTCCCATTTTATAGATAAAGAAACCGAGGCTTTGAAAGGTTTGGGTAACTAGTCCAAGGTCACGCTGTGGAATTCAAATCCAAGTGCATATGACTTAATTGCTGGAAACTGCATCTCTGGGGCAGAAAGGATGAGGCAAAGAGTGGGTCCATGTGCTGGGAACGAATGAGCCCAAATACAAGTGTGGAGCTTGTTTGCTTAACAAGCTGACACTGCCTGGCTGGAGAGCTCAATGGTAAGGGTGAAACTGAGAAGAACCAGGCAGGTTTTATGGCACAAACCTCGGGAGAGAGAGGTGGATGCTGGGCGCTCAGCAAGCTGCAGCTGATGGCTGGCCTTTCTGAACCTTGAGCCCTGGCACCTGGGACCTAGTCACTGACCACGGGTGATGTGAGGAGAGCCCGCTCCGGGGTTCTAGGTGAGCGTGTGTTTTTCATTCAAGGCGATCCTGCCAGGTTCAGCTGGGCTGACCTTCTTAGTCCTGTGCTGAGCTGACCTTGTTCAGGGAAGGCCGAGCCCCACACCAAAGTCACTCCCATAGCCTGGGGTAACGCAGGTGGAGGCTCTGTCTGTGGGCCTCAGCTGCTCCCTGATCGCCATGATCACCAGTACAGGGCGGAGTGAGCTCTGCCCAGCTATCTCCCTGGCGCACCCCCTGGGTCTTGAGAGCAGTGTTGTGTGAAGATGATGTCCTGAGAGATCATGCAGGGGCTGATGGATGGGCAATGGGGTGTCAGAGACACACCTGGTAGATGGGAGCATGAGAGGCGGGTCCCCCACTCAGCGTGCTCTGTTCTCTGCACCTCCCTGCAGAGCTGGCATGGACCTTACGGATGCCAGTCCCTCCAGGAAGCTGGGCCTACAATCTTACCTGTGCTCATGCCCCGGCTGGCAGAGAAGGCAGAAGTCTAGCTCTTTTCATCCCTGGCATGTGACCTTCTACCCCATTTGCCATATTTAGTCCGGCCCTGGCATGTGGTTAGCACCGCCCTTGTTCCGTGAGTGAGAGCTGAAGTGGCGCATCCCTCGCAGCAGAGGAGTTCATCGGCAGAGGCTCAGGGGAGACCCTGTGGATCCAGGACGGGCTGCACCCTGACTCTGGAGTCTGGTGGGAAGGAGAAACTTAGGTGAAAGGGGCAGCTTGACCGGGGTGTCCCACCCAATGCCTTTCCGGGAAGATGTGCCCGCCCTCCTCTTCTCTGGCCTGGGCCCAGGATGCCGGGAGCTGTCCAGCCAACAGTCTGCTGAACCGCAGGGGCGGCCGCCCCGCCTGGGCCAGAGAACACCCTGCAGTTGGAGAGCTGGTGACCTGCTCAGGCAGTGGGTGTGTGTGGCTGGGGCGCTGAGGGGAGCCACTGCCATCACCATGTCTGATCTGTAAGCAGCTGGTTAATTAAAACCGAGCCCAAGGAGGCCCGCAGAGGGGTGGAAACTTCTTGCTACGGAGAGATTCCCAGTTTCCGACGAAATAACAGAAAGGTATAGATTATTCAAGCACCTTCTGTTCGCGATGGAACTGTGGAGGCCCTGCAGGGGACAGAGGCTAACCGCTGGTCACACAGCTAATCAGGAGTTTGTCCAGGGCCAGACCTCATCCCAACCACAGCCCACTTTCTACAGATGTTTTTACTACCAGCTGCTAGTGTACAGTCTTTCTGTATCATTATATCAATTTAAAAATGTTATTAAGTATTTAATATCTGCCGGCGCCTTCTCTAAGCTCTTCACCTTTATTACCCGACGCCTCTATTCCTCTCAAAAGTCCTGTGAGACCGATGGGATTGTCATCGCCATCTCCCAGGTGAGGAAACAGGCAGAGAGGTGAGGTGACGCCCACAGTGCGGTGGGAGAGCTGGGCCTGGGCGGGGCCTCTGGACCGCCGCCCTCTATGCCTCTGCAGAAACCTTCGCGGGGGCCAGGGTGTACCTGTGCCTTTATGTTCACAGAGAGTGGAAAGGAGAAAGACAGAAACGCATTGTGGAAAGGAAGTTGATGAAGTATCTTATTGAGGGACCAAACAATTAGATTTTGAACCCTCAATAAGAGAGCCATCGAAGACAGACAACAGCCCTTCCCAAAGAGGCTGAACACAACAGCTCAGGAGACCCTGAGGTCGTGGGCCCGGCCCCTGACTGCCGGGTCTCAGCCCCTCCCCGCAGCGAGGGCCTCTCCGGGGCTCCCCTGGCTGCCCTCCCAGGACAGAGCCCAGCCTCGCGGAGGTCTCAGGAGAGCAGGGAGGCTCCACTCCGCCTGCAGGTGAGACTTGGCCAAGTATTACCAACTGCTGCCGCGGAGTGGTGGTTACATCAGATTCAATCCTATTCTCTCTAGTTTCTGTGTGCTTGAAATTTTCCATAAAAAGTCTTTCTTAAAATGTAATGAAGGACGCCCTGTCCTCAGGAAAGTGCCTCGGAGTGGACTCTACTTTGGGAGGAGGCAGGTCTGCACGGCCCGCGTGACTCTACTTTGGGAGGAGGAAGGCTGATCCACCCGCGTCCGATAGGAAGCTTCCAGTACAAGGCACTAAAGTCCTCTAACTTCCATCCACCTAGTCACCAGCCTCTCCACCCCCCACCCGCCCCCCCAATCATGCCCACTGTGCCCTGAACGCTCACAGCTGATAGGCTAATCAGGAGTCAGCAAACTGGCCCGCAGGCCAAATTTGACCAGCCCCGGCAGTGGGGATGAAGTTTTCTTGGAAGACAGCCAGGCCCATCTATTGAGGTGTGGCCTGAGGCTGAAAATGTTTGCTCCTGGACCCTTACAGATGCATCCTGGCCTGCTCCCTGCAGCAGGGACTTCGGCTCCTACCCAGCCGGGCTGTATGTTTGCCAATCAGTTGTATCCGGTCCCAAACCTGTGTGTGTATGTTATGTTATTGTTGTAAGCATATAACTTTAATCAAACAGTGTCTAGATCAGTGAAACAGCAGTGTGAAAAGAAAGTGTTATTAATTCGGTTAGATACCTCCGAGAGACCCAGTAAACTCAGGAGAATGAACACAATTGCTGTTCTATCCGATACAGGCAAAGGCATTGTATAGAGCAGAGCTGGGGCCTTGTAAAAATCCAGAGTCGCTTTGCATTCAAAGAGCTTTGTGGACATCTGTGAGGGTCATGAGAGGAGAGGGAGCTGCGCATTGTGGACAACACTCTCTAGGTGTGGTTTTGAAGCACAGTAATCCCTCCTTTGGAAAACTGCCCTTTGAAACTGCTGTTTGAACTACTCTGCTACTCTTAGACAGCCTCTTATTCTGTAGGTCAACTCTGTTATTTTTAGACTGTAAAATAACTTTGTTTTTTTGGTTGAATAGAAAAGATAAACTTAATTGTCTGACCTTGCAAGCTAGCCATCTAACATAAGGGACTGATACGCTGATACTGATGCCAGGTGCCTGTATAGATATGATACTCAAGGTTACAGGTGTCTGTATAGATATGACAGGTGTTTGCTAGATGTGATATGTACTCAAGGTTACAAGCTGTCTACAAAAATAACTTACACAAAGAACTAGAAGGATATAAAAAGGAAATACTCCCTCTTGTGTTTGTTTAGAATTCGATAGAGGTAATCTGCTCTGAACCTTCGCGCAATAAAGATGACTCCTAACTAATTGGCTCATTAAGGCGTCTTGTCCAGCTTGCTGATTTGCGATACAACAGTTTGGGTAGGAAAGATGGCCCATATTGAAGAGAAGGCCTCCCATCAAAGTGTTGGAAAGTAGAGGTGCATCTGTGTTGGGTGTTAGAGATGCTCTCAATAATGTCACAGGGATGAGACAAACACTCGAAACTGGGTAGGCAAGGCAAATTTACTTCTGCGCAGAAGGGTGCTCCTGCCAGCTGAAAATCATGGGCAAAAGCACACCGAACAGGAAGTCCATTAGGGTTTTATTTCCTGACACGGGGTCTGCCCTGCCCCTCACTCTGGACTCTGACCTGATTGGCCAGGGTTCAGAGCTCGAGTTCCCATTATTGCTCGATTGGCTAATTCAGAGGAAGGGGAAGGTAAGTCAGAACCTCAGATGGCAGCCCCCTGAGAGGCTGAAGGTCATACCAAGATCACAGAACCTAAGATGGTGGCCCCCTGAAAGAATCTGAAGGTCATACCAAAATGGCGGGACCTACGATGGTGGAGAGCTCCTTTCTTTGACAGAAAAGATCGGTGGTTCACTCTTACATTGGGAAAGGAAAATAAAAGGCTTTAGGAATATATGCACACACACACCTGTAGTTCTGGGAACATGTTTTATGGGTTTCTACTTGAATCACCTTTTCCAAAATGATCCAATCACTAACCCAGCAGTGTCCGATCTGAGGGATTCTCCTGTAACAGAAAACTCACCCTAAAATTGCTTTTTAAAAAGGCAGTTCCCTTTCATGTCATTCTGTTCTCTTCTGTCCTCCCCTTGCTTCCCCTCCCAGCATGGAGATGCCTGCGGAAGCAGAGGAGAGGGAAGGCGCCTGGTGCAGCACTGGCCTTGGTGCAGGGACCTGGGACAGAGGCGCTGGCAGCAGAGATACCTGGAGTGGCCAGGTGAGTAACAAATTGAGCTGACTGAGCAAATAAGTCAACATATGGAGGATAATGGGAACCAGTTTTCTCACTATCCCAGGAAGGATTTAGAAAACATAAGCACAGGGAAGTCTAGGAAGGACCCTGAGGGTTGGAAATATGTGAATTCCTGGGCTTTTAAAGATATCTATCCAGATGAAACAGGAATTTTAGGGAATAAAGGCAGGCTTAGAATTGGGGTCCATGGAAAAACACAGGGCTACAGACTGGGAGAAGGTACATTTCCATAACACAAGGAAGCCAGGTGCAGCTACATTTCCATAAGACGAGAGAGCAGCAACAGGTATATTTCCATAAGACAAGGGAACTGGAAGTAGCCAAAAAAAAGGTCTATATTTACAAAATAAAGAAGGAAGAAAGCCCAGAAGGAATTGGAGGACAATGAGGGAGGAGGGCCTCAGGAGTGACTATAGTAACCAATTCAAAAGGGAATAGTGACCAATCTGAGGGATATCAGGGCACAGGAACTTCTGCCTTTATAAACCATGGAGACAGGAAGTCGGTGAGACCCTTTCCCCCTCCCCAGGTGGGAGTCCATTCTGTGGGACTCTTTCCCCCTCCCCATGTGGAAGTCTGTACTTGTTCTTCAATCAATCTTCACCTTTGCTATACTACCCTCTGTCCGTGGATTCATTCTTCAACTCTGGAGGACAAAGAATCCGAGTTCCAGTCCAAAAATTCCATTTCACAGACAGATATAGAAATAGTTATAGATAGAGGTGTATATTGATGTATGCCAGCTATTTCCAGCTGATGTGCCACAAGAATTTTTGAAACATGCAATACCTGACTATTTAATCAGGAGCACTGACCTCTTTTCCCTTAGATTCTCAAATAAAAAATGATGACAGCCAACACAATAGGCATCTTGTGTGAATGAATCAAAATTATACCTAATTTTTGTCAGATATGCAAAAAATATATTTTTGGTGTGCCGCAGAATTTTAGCAGTTGATGTGTGCCATGAGGTGAAAAAGGTTGAAAATCAGTGATGTGTGCTATGTTCACTTAGAGAACTGAGACACAATGACAGCTAAGTAGCAATGAGCACACTAGCATACAACCTTTAGAGTACAACCTATTCAGTAAAATAAGAGTTCACCATCCATATTGATGCAAATAAGTGAATGCCTACATGAATAAATGGGGGGAGGGAAAGGTATTCCTTACAAAATAATGCAGCTACTGAAGGTAGAACTGACAGAAACAATCGCCATCTGCCAGCCATCCCTGTGGTTGGAGGGGTAAGCAGCTCTGACTCAGAGGCCAGGAACTTAAGTGGACCCGAAGGTTGGTCAGTAAAAGTTTGATGAGGAACAGAATATTGGCATATCAGCCTATCTCCTCACAAAATGCTAATCAAATACGGAGGGAAAGATGATGACTTTGTTATAGAGAAACCCTGCAGACACCCACCTGGCCAGATGGTAAGGTCAATATCGCTTGGGGGGGGGGGGGGGGCGGGGCACCTAGGTGCCTCCCGGTGAGAGGTACTGAGCTCAGCATCCGCCCTGTGGTTCCTGCAGAGAAGGGAGGGGAGGGGGACAGGGTCTGGGCGGCCTGAGGTCAAGATCATCCTAGGAAATGAAAGACCTGTAAGTTCAGGGAGACAGGGAATTGTTCTTGAAAGGAGACTGAGGAGACAGGGCAACTAAACACAATGTGTGATCTTGAATTGGATCCTGGGCCAAACGAGAAAAACAGACGTTCTGGGAGAGTTGACACAATTTGAAGACAGTCTGTGGACTGGATGGGATTTGTGTCCACGTAAGTTTCTGACTGGAGGAATCATTCTAATGCAGGAGATGTCTGTATGTTGGGGGACCTGCGCACTGGAGCATTTAGAGTTTATGGAGAGAGACAGAGCAAGAAGAGAGGGGTAAAGCTGTGTCAATACAGTAGCAACAGTGGAAAGCCTGACTGTAGAGGATGAAAGAGTTCTTTGTATTATTCTTGCAAATTTTATGAAGATCTGAGACTTTCAAAATTAAAAAACAAATTAGTGAAAAATTTAAATGAAATAAAATTAAATCAAAGAGCTGGAAGGATTCCTGTCCTGAAGGCAGGTGAGGTCTGTGCAGGCGCCGGCTCACTCCTCCGCGCACTCTGGCTGGTGCTTGTCTCCGCATCCATCCTCAGCTGGTTCCCCTTATCCCAGGTGCTGCCGGCGCAGGGACCAGAGGCCCCACCTTCAGGCAGGAGGCAAGTTCCCTGGCTTGGATTAATCCCATCCGGCCCTTGGAGATGCTGGATGGGTGTGAATCTAACCTAAACCATAGAGTCGTTGCGTCATGGGGAAAGATAGCTCCCCAAAGGAAAATATGCATGTTTTGGGGAAATAACCTAGACACTCAACCAATAAAAGTCCACACACAGATGCTCAAGAAGGTAAATTTTGTGCAGATGCAGAGGTGACAAAACCCTTTTACCAAAAGAATTAAAATTATTTTCTAGGAAAATACAAATTATTCAAGAGAATCAAAAGACAAGCCAAGCAGAAACCGGTTTGGCTCAGTGTATAGAGCGTCAGCCTGTGGACTGAAAGGTCCCAGGTTCGATTCCGGTCAAGGGCATGTACCTTGGTTGCGGGCACATCCCCAGTAGGGGGCGTGCAGGAGGCAGCTGATCGATGTTTCTCTCTCATCGATTTTCTAACTCTCTATTTCTCTCCCTTCCTCTCTATAAAAAATCAATAAAATATATTTTTTTAAAAAATAAAAAGAAGACAAGGCAAGGTGTGGAAAACATTTGCAAAAGACATATCTGATAAAAAAGACTGTTAACCTGTTATAGAAAACTGAAGAAGAACAAAGCAATACTTAGAGAGATGGAGTTACATTTATTACACGGGGGTCCAGAGGAAAATGTCTCTCAAATTCTTGGCCCCAACATGCAGGAATTTTCCCTATTTATATGTTTTTACCTTCTTTGTCTCCCAAATATGGAGTGTTTCCAGCCCCTTTTGCAAGTTCTTTAAGAGCCTGTATGTACTGGGGCCTTGAGACCTCAACCAGAGCCCCTCTGAAGTGGGAGTAGTCTTAGCAAGCAAGAATTTACAGAAGCCAAATAGCAGGGTTAAATTTTCAAACAGCAGTTTTTATATAAGATGGATGCTTCAAACCAAAATATACAAAGAACTCTTAAAGCACAGCAATAAGAAAATAAACTACTCAACTAAAAAGTGGGCCAAAGACTCATCAAAAAGGTCATCAAAGAAGATCCACAGGTGGCAAGTAAGTGTATGGAAAGATGCTCCCCATCGTACGTCCTCAGGAGGTACCACTGCACCCCTCTCAGAAGGGCCCGCCATCCAGAACACTGACCACACCGGTGCTGGCGAGGATGTGGAGCACCAGGACTCCGGTCATTGCCGGGGGAACGCACCAGGGCACAGCCACTTTGAAAGACAGTTTGGTGATTTCTCAAAAACAAAACCCACTTTTACTATATGATCCAGCAACCACACTCCTTAGTTTTACTCAAATGAGTGGAAAACGCATAGCCTACCCATGGATGTTCACAGCAGCTTCCTTCGTACTCACCACAGCTGGAAGCACCAAGGCGTCCTCAGTAGGTGATGGATAAGAGACGGCGGTCCATCCAGACAACGGCATGTTATTCAGGACTGAGAAGAAATGAGATACCAAGACAGGGAAAGCTGCAGGAAGTTTAAAAGCTCAGGACTACGTGAAAGAAGGCAATCTAAAAAAGCTGTATGGTTTCAATGATATGATAGTCTGGAAAAGGCAAAACTATGGAGACAGTGCAAAGATCAGGGGTTAGAGGGGGAATGAATGAGTAGGCAGAGCAAAGAGGATTGCTTGGGAAGTGAAACTGCTCTGTATGACTGCAGTGTGGATGCAGGTCATTGGTCAAAACCCATAGAGCAAGCATGTCAAACTTATGGCCCGCACAGCCGCATGCAGCCCACAACCAATATTTTTGCGGCCCAGCCAATATGACGGTATGTAAGAAATGTTTTCATAAAAAATTTGTAACTTAATTTTTATAGTATTTGTTATACATAATTATTAATAACGAACTACAACGTTTGCTAATGACTGCTTACTATAATCAGCGTGGCGCCTTACGCGCACGTGTACCATTTCTCTCCACTAATACTAGCAGCGAATATTTTAGCAGCCGATTGCCACGTCATTAGTTTTGGACTGACTTGTTTGGTGTGCACAACAGAAATATTTCGCTTTTGGAGAACAAAAAAATAGGTTTATTTGCGTTACATTTATTAATTTGTGCAGTTATTCAGTGTCTGGTAAGTTAATGTTCAAGAAAAAATATTAATTTTTATTAAAATGTTCTATTATTTTATGTTAATGATTACTCAGTTATTTCAGCCCTTTGTAGTCAGCATGTCTCTATTGAAATAAACCTACGTTTCTATGAAAATTGAAGCTTTTGTTTTTTTGCGGCCCACATACATTTAAACCTTGTTTATTTGGCCCGTGCTAGCCTTTGAGTTTGACATCCTTGCCATAGAGCATGCAACACCAAGAGGGACTCTCATATAAACTGTGGAATTGGGGTGATGTGACAAGACAATGTAGGCTCATTGATTGTGATAAGTGTAGCACTGTGGCGCTGGGTGCTGCTAGAGGGGGAGGTTGTGCATGGTATGGGGGGTATATATAGGGTATCTGTACTTTCTGTTCAATTTTGCTGTGAACTTAAAACTTCTCTAAAAACCAAAGTCTATTAACATATGTAAAACTAAAGGCAATTAAAAAGATAGTCAAAGATCTATCCTCAAAAGAAAGCAGGCCCCGGCAATCCTACAGACAAACTTTACCACATTTTCAGGGAAGATACAATTTCTGTGTAATACAAGCTGTTTCACAAATTAGCGAAAGTAAAGGTCTTCCTGCCTCTGACATGCGTATATCTTATTGTTGTTGTTGCTTGTTAATTCTCACCTGAGGATATTTTTTCCTTTGCTTTTCAGAGACACTGGAAGGGAGAGAGGGGTAAAGAGAGGACGAGAGAGAGAAACATCGGTGTGACAGACATTGACTGGTTGCCTCACACACGAGTCCCAACCAAGGGCAGGGAGCAAACTTGCAACCCAGGTAGGTGCCCTTGACCAGGAATGGAACCCATGACCCTTCGGTGCATGGGCCGATGCTCTAACCACTGAGTCACACTGGCCAGGGCAGACATGCATATATCTTAAATTATATATTAGCACAGTGAATGAACTAATGAATTTAAAGAAAAAATGCATCATGACCAATAAAATTTTTCTCAGAAATGCAAGGAATGTGCAAGATTGCTGTAAAGGAAACTCAAAAGTAGACTAAAGGATGTAAAGATCCTCAATAAATGGAGAGTCGTTAAATGTTCTAGGATAGAGGACTCGATTGCATAGAGATGTGGTTTCTTCCCAAATCAGTCTATAGATGTAATCCCAATCAAAACACCAACAGGATTTTTAGGGAAACTTGAAAAGATTAGTCTTTTAAAGTTCATCTGAATTAGAAGTGCATGAGGATAGCAGAGTCAATTTTAAAAAGAATAATAATCAGGAGGTATATGAACTACCATTTAGCAAACATATTTTAAAGTTAAGTAACCAAAATACTGAGGTATTGGTGCATGCTGGGACTGACCAGCAAACCCTGAGCGATGGATGAATGAATTACTCTGACACATGTTTCTGTGAGAGAGAAGGCTAAGGGGCTGCTTGGCAGGAGGCACCAAACAGCCCTGTTCACCTGCCTCCTTAGGCTTTTATTGTAACAACAGCTTGAACTAAAATTAATCTCTAGATACAATCAGCAGGGTAAGTATCCTTGAGAAAGCACATGCTTCTACAAGGTGTGTCTAAAGACTAAACATAGAGATTCCAGTAAAACACCCGGGGGCTCAGACTTGTTTGGAAAAGTCAAGGCAGGGACTGCTACCTTCGGCAAGGTCTCCCTAGAGGCCCCCAACCTTTCAGAGATTCCTCCTTACAGACTTTCCAACCAAGTCCCGTGCTTCCCCACAGGTGCGCAGACAGATAAATCATTCAATGAAACAGAAGAAAGCACAGAAATAAACCTGATGAGTCAAATATTGATTCATCCAACCAAGGTTTATTAAATATCTATTGTGTGCCAGCACTGTTCTCCATGCGGGCATTGTGCCTGTCCTTTGGAACTCAGAGTCTATGGGGGAAGAGGAACGATGAGTGAATGAGTGAGCACTTCCTCAAACAGCACATGGTGATAGGCACAGCTCAGACCAGGAGAGCACAGGGAGGTGGTGAGGGGTGGTCAGATTCTGGGCATATTTTGAAGGTTGACCAGCAGGATTTGCTCATTGATGTTCATGTATGGCATATGGGAGAGAGGAATCAAGAATGAGGCCAAAGGTTAGGGCTCAGACCCTAGAATGGAGTGCTCATGTACTAAGATGGGGGAGATTTGGGGAGAGGAGGAGGTCCTTCAGCTGGAGGTGCTCACCAGACATCTAAGGGGTATGCCCCATAAGCAGTTGGGTACACGAGTATAGAATTAGGTAAAAACATTGGGCTATAGATATTAATTTGGCTGTCAGTCAGCACATAAGTAGTATCAAAACCCAGGGACTGGAGGATCCTTGAGAGGGTGTAGACAGACTACAAGACAGAGCCCTGGGCCCTCCAATCCCAGGCAGTCGGGAAGGAGTGGGGTAATGAGTGAAGGAGACTGGGGAGAAGTAGCCAGTACCAGGAGCGTGAGGTGTCCTGGAGTGGGAGAAGGAGGTATCTCACAGAGGGGGTGGGCCACTTGGTCAAGTATGGAGTCCATGACCCTGGGCCATGGCATAGTGTTGTGGTTACACACCACCCTGCTGGGGAGCCACCTTAGCAACTGAGGGCCGCAAAAGGGAGGGGAAGCCATGGCGGGAGGTGAGTTTGTACACTGCATTCTACTTCTTTCACTAAACAAAAAGGAGCTGTGAAGCAAATATAGTTACAATTGTATGTACTTACTATTTATTCTGGGTACTGAACTAATGAGAGTTTGTTGTATTATTTCCTTGATTTTTCTATATGTTTAAAATGTTTCATAATAAAAAGAAAAAACATTTATAAGTAAAGATTTAGAATTGATATGCATAAAATATTTTTAGAATGATGCCCAAGAAACTGGTAAGTGATTGTCACTGGTAGGGCCACATAAGTATGACATATCTGGGCCCTAGGCATTTTGGCCTCCTTTAAAAATATTTAAAATTATATTGTGTTTTATAATTGCCTTAGTATAAAGACAAATATGAGCCAATCTGTATTCCTGATTATATGTTCACTAAAAGCCTGGTACATGAAATTTGTGCACTGGGGGGGTGTCCCTCAGCCCAGCCTACACCCTCTCCAATCCGGGACCCCTCAGGGGATGTCTGACTGCCGGTTTAGGCCCAATCCCTGTGGGGGAGGGCAGTTAGGGGTGACCAGGCCTGCAGGGGAGGGCAGTTGAGGGGGACCAGGCTGTGCCGCGCCAGCAGAGCCAAGGGTTCGGCGAGCCTGAGGGAGGGCCGGCGAAGGATGAAGAAAAGACAGACAAAGAGAATAAGCTGGGTCTAGGTGGATCTTCTGTGCGTGACTGAGACCACAGAACAGATCCAGACTGCAAGCTGATGCTTTATTTTATAGTCAGAGGTAAACAAGGTAATTTACAATGTTCTTGTAAGTTTCACTTGTTTTGGCAGCACTTGCTGCACCTCCCACAGCCCATTAGCTACCCAGGAAAGATCTAGGGAGCAGTCACAAGATCAAGCTTAATTATGCTAAGAGGGCTGTGCCCTCTAAACTGGGACTTGTTTGCGGCTTTGCCAGCAGGTCAGTCCGAGGCTTAACCCTATAACCAATCCCTACACCAGGCCCTGTGGGATTGAGCCTAAACTGGCAGTTGGACATCCCTCTCACAATCCAGGACTGCTGGCTCCTAACCACTCGCCTACCTGGCTGCCTGATTGCCCCTAACCGCTTCCCTGCTGGCATGATTGACACCTAACATCTCCCCTGCAGACCAGATCATCCCCAACTGCCCACCCCCCCCGCAGGCCTGGTCCCCCCAACTGCCCTCCTCTGCAGGCCTGGTTTCCCCCAACTGCCCTCTCCTGCAGGCCTGGTCACCCCCAACTGCCCTTTCCTGCCGGCCATCTTGTGACAATGTGGGGGCGGCCATCTTGTGATGACGTGGGGGCAGCCATCTTATGATGACATGGGGCAGCCATCTTGTGGTGGCCATCTTGTGATGATGTGGGGGCAGCCATCTTGTGACGACATGGGGGAGGTCATCTTGTGATGGCATAGGGGAAGCCATCTTGTGAAAACGTGGGAGCGGCCAACTTTGTGATGCCAGGGCATGAGGGTCAGTTTGCATAGTACCTCTTTATTATATAGGATTGTTACTGTGTGCATTTTTTCTGGTTGTGAAAGAATCAGAATGAGAGATGTAGAGGAGGCCCTGTGGGTCGTGAGGCCGTATGTGCTGTGTTGTGTGCCCAGTGGAGCCGACACCTGGGCTCAGGGCAGGGACCGGATGAAACGACAGGATATCTGTGGCCGACTTGAAAATATTCCAGCATATTTTTCCTCTATACATTTTTTTATTTGAACTTTTAAAATCATGTACATTTATCCTTTTTGAAAAAGGAGGCAAAACTTACACGTGAATGAGTGAAAGATAATTAGGCCAATGGAAGCCTGAGCAAGGGTAGATGAGGCAGTTCACAGCGGAGCCAATACAAATGGCCAGTCACCCTGAAAAGATGCTCAACTGCACGCAAGAAGAGAAATGCAAAGCAGACAATAAAGAAGTCTTAACTGACAGCTATGGGAAATGCTGTCAAGTGTCGGCTTGGGTGTGAGAAATGGTCTCTCTCAGTGTGATGGGAGTGGAAATGGGTTTAGTCTTTCAGGAGAGCCATTCATCGGTGTCTGGGCTCCCTCCCTCCCAGGACTCTGCCCCAAAGAGGCAGCTAAACATCCCAACCCCTGGGAACCCTCAGCCACAATAGTGCCCTAATCTGGGGCTCCCCTTCCATCCCTGCCCCCACTGCAGCTCCCGCACCCCATTAGTATGATCCCTCATGAGCTGGTGTCCTCGCTGGGGCCACGAAGCAGGAGCAGAGGCTACGGAATGAGGACTCTCAGTCCTGAACCCTCTCCTTACCAGCTCGGCCTGTTTCCTCATCCATAACATGGAGTGAACAGCCGCAGCCTGGAAGGCGGGAGTGGGGTGAGCAGCTCAGTAGCTGCAGAGGGAGTTTAGAGTACGGCCTGCCACCCCCGGTGCTTGATAGGCGTGCAGCCTGCCACCCCGCAGTCAGGGACCGGGCAGGACGTCCCTGTGCAGACCCCGCAGTCAGGGACTGGGCAGGACGTCCCTGTGCAGACCCCGCAGTCAGGGACTGGGCAGGACGTCCCTGTGCGGCCCGCCACCCCGCAGTCAGGGACTGGGCAGGACGTCCCTGTGCAGACCCCGCAGTCAGGGACTGGGCAGGACGTCCCTGTGCGGCCCGCCACCCCGCAGTCAGGGACTGGGCAGGACGTCCCTGTGCAGACCCCGCAGTCAGGGACTGGGCAGGACGTCCCTGTGCAGACCCCGCAGTCAGGGACTGGGCAGGACGTCCCTGTGCGGCCCGCCACCCCGCAGTCAGGGACTGGGCAGGACGTCCCTGTGCAGACCCCGCAGTCAGGGACTGGGCAGGACGTCCCTGTGCAGACCCCGCAGTCAGGGACTGGGCAGGACGTCCCTGTGCGGCCCGCCACCCCGCAGTCAGGGACTGGGCAGGACGTCCCTGTGCAGACCCCGCAGTCAGGGACTGGGCAGGACGTCCCTGTGCGGCCCGCCACCCCGCAGTCAGGGACTGGGCAGGACGTCCCTGTGCAGACCCCGCAGTCAGGGACTGGGCAGGACGTCCCTGTGCAGACCCCGCAGTCAGGGACTGGGCAGGACGTCCCTGTGCGGCCCGCCACCCCGCAGTCAGGGACTGGGCAGGACGTCCCTGTGCAGACCCCGCAGTCAGGGACTGGGCAGGACGTCCCTGTGCAGACCCCGCAGTCAGGGACTGGGCAGGACGTCCCTGTGCGGCCCGCCACCCCGCAGTCAGGGACTGGGCAGGACGTCCCTGTGCGGCCCGCCACCCCGCAGTCAGGGACTGGGCAGGACGTCCCTGTGCAGACCCCGCAGTCAGGGACTGGGCAGGACGTCCCTGTGCGGCCCGCCACCCCGCAGTCAGGGACTGGGCAGGACGTCCCTGTGCGGCAGGTCCAGTTGTGCAGCCGGAAGCTGTGCCTCACTCGGCTCGTCTGTGAATGAAGCCCGCCCTCCAGGTGGGGAGGATGGGGAGCTGGGATCCCCTGGCAGCCGGAGAGCAGGACAGCACCCAGCTCCTGGCGCCACCGCTCTGGCCCGGGCAGGCCCCTTCCCAGCAGCGCCGCCTGGAGAAGCGGTGCAGGAGCTGCTGTGACCAGAAGACTTTGCGCGGAAGAGCAAGGGTGGGGTGCATCCTCCTCATCAGAGCCTCACCTGGTGGCAAGGACAGGCCCTCCGCGGAGGCTCTGCGTGTGCTGTGAGGAAACGGGGCCAAGGCCATCTGGCTCTGGGGGCTACTGAGTCTCCCGGGCAGGATCCTAGAGGAAGGAGCCCAGCCTCCCAGGGAGGTGCAATCACAAGCCCACACTTCTCTCCTGCGAGGGACACCCACTTATGGCCGCAGCGTCAGCCAGCCCGCGCCCCCATCTCTCTCTCCCCTGCTTGGAAAACGAATGCAGGTCTCAACACAAAATGAGAAGGACAGATGCTTTTCAGCACGGGGAAAGATTCTTGCCATAAACTGATGGCCCCAACTGGAGAGCTGCGGGGGAGTTCTGGGCGCCTCCTGTCTGGACACAGCACAGGGCCCATCTTCCAGAGCCTCTACCGCGCTTTGGTATTTGTGGATGAAACGACAGGATATCTGTGGCCGACTTGAAAATATTCCAGCAAAATATGGAAAAGTTGGTGGGAAGAGGAGCAGGTGAGACAAGCAGACGGCTGGTCCGCGGCGCTGGCTCCTGGCTCCCCCAGGGTGGAGGGAAGGGTGAGATTGCTAGCGACTGCCCGGCCACCACCGAGCAGAGAAGGCAGTGGGCCTGGCCAGGACAGTCCTGCAGGGGCTTCCCCGCACGGACACGGGTCCCACCTGCCGGGGAAGAGGGGGGAGCAGCAGGGGCCCGCCAGGGGCTTCTCTCCACCTGCAGCTACATTTGAACTTTTCCAAAAGAAGACACTGACATGCTTTTGAACCACCTTTTGATGCCGTTTGTCTCTGGGTGAGGGACTGGTTGTTTTGTTGCTTTCTTTTATTTGCCTGTATTCCCCGGGTTTCTAAAATGAACCTGTATTACTTGTATACTCAGAAAAACAGTTCACATTAAAATGTTCAAAGTATAATTTTGCTAACCAGGCGGCTGGGTCAGGAGATCCGAGAGCACTGAGCAGGGAGGGGCAGTGGGTTGGGGTCCTGGCAGCGGCTTGGCTGATTCCGAGCCAGGCAGGGTGGGGAGGGAGAGGATGCGTGCCCTGCTCCCTGGGAGAAGGGGGCGGCAGACAGGTGCCACGGCGCCCCCAGGTCTCTCGCCTCCTTTCCCGCTGGTGGGTGCCCGTCCCAGCAGCCCAGCCCCTGGGAGCCCAGCCACCCTGCATGCCACTTGGCCCGGCCCTGCCCAGCGGCCTTGGCCCAGCCTCAAGGGTTAGCTGCCAGAAGAGGTGAGCCAGGGGTCACAGAGCCACCGCCTGTGTCCGGGGGAGGGTGGCAGAGAGGGCCGTCCGCTTCTGTTTCATCACTGGCCCCACCGGAGGGCCTGTGCAGGAGCCTGTGCAGGAGCCTGTGCAGGCAGGGCCGAGCAGGCTGCCCACAAGGGGCTGTCGTGCTGCTGAGGAGCAGCTTTGCCACCGGCCAGTGCCTCCCGCTGCCTGAGGAGCAGCTTTGCGGGCTCCACCTAGTTGGTAAAAATCCTCCAGCACTTCTTCATCATCCTCAGGGCGGGCCAGCGCCTTGCCCCGGGCCTGCCCCGGCCCTCCCTCCATGTCTGTCACTGAAACAGTCACAGCCACGCCCCCACCGCCCGTGCCCCCTGGCCGCCCCCTCACACCCATGGGCCACAAGGCGTGGACAGTGCTTCTCCGGGCGCTGCAGCTGCGGCCCTCCGTCAGGCTCTGCTTGCAGGCTGATGTTTTCCGTTCTCAGAAATGAGCATGTACCGCCCCAGTATTAAGAGAAAAATAAGAAGTGAAGCCATAGAGAAGCGTACAGCATCCCGTCTATCCAGCCATCACCCCTCCCCTGACCTGAGGCTGCTCCCAGCACCCAGATGGCCCTGCTCTCCACGGCCCCCACTTGGTGGTAGACAGGCCTCTCCTAGACCATTCCTCCCCCCACCCTCCCCCAGCCCAGGCTCTGACTGGAACATTCCAGATCCTTCAGCCCCCGCGTCTGAGCACAGAGCTGGAGCTGCTTTCCTGCCCTTGCACTTGCCCCCTCTGTCCTCAGCAACCAGCTCCTGATCCTGCAGGTCTCAGTCAGGGCCTCCCGGTCCCGTCCACCCGGCACGCAACCCAACCCGGACCTCTCGCCCCGCTTCCACACGCCCACTGCCCACGCCTGCCACAGGGCCGGCAGCAGAGGAGCTCAGCCAAGGGATGTCGGCGAGTTAGCAACAGGTTCCTCCAACATGTTTGCCTGAACCCCAGCAGATCAGCCCCTGCCTCAGAGATCCCCTCCAGGATCTGAGGCACTCCCATCTTGGAGAAAACTGCTCGCTCGGCTGCCCTGACGACCTGAACCTTTATTGCTCTGCTCAGTCTCCAATAGCTGTTTTCATCCCACTACACCCCTCAAGGGCTGGGTATTGCCTATAATAACTTAAAAAATAAACCTTAAAACTTTGGTTCATCAAAGGACACTATCAAGAACGTGGAAAGACAACTGACAGAACAGGAGAGAATATTTGCAAAATAAACTAAAAGCAAGTCACGAGTCACATGGTGACCGCTGTACGGTGACTCCACAATGGCCTTCCCCACGACAATGAAACGCGTTCTCAGACGAGTGTGTCTAACAGTGGTCACCCAGGGAGGGGCAAGAGCCCGGGCAGGGATCTGAGGCCCACCAAGGTGATTTCCTTGGACCGCTCCAATTTTTACGAGTAGAATGTATTCACGAACTATTTGTACAATTTAAAAGCACGAGTTAGAAAACAAATCAAAACCAGGGAAACAAAAATAGGTGTAGGAAGTCAGGGCTGGGGGGGAAAGAAGCAGATACATATAAACCCAGGCTGCAGCGCTCAATACAACTGTCAGAGCTGAAGCTCAGGTCTACCCTGAGCGCCTGGCAGCCCCGGGGAGCGGAGCTCAGAGACGGGGAGCGGGGACAGGAGCCTGGTTATTCCTGATCGTCAGAGAGGAGGGAGCTGCTGGTTCAGAGCTTCCTCGTGTGGCTGGTTTTAGCTTCTAACTAAGCTGAGACCGAGCACCACAACATCAGCCTCTTGGTGCCTGCAGTGCCCGCAGGGGGCTGGGCACCCACTGATGCACCAGGCATGTCTGTCGAGAACTACTACCACCCTGGCCAGTGTGGGCGACTTAAGAGGGGTGAGGGGGTGCACAAAGCCACCTGTGAGAGGAAACAGCTCCAAAATGTTGACTTGCTGTGGCTAAGGTTAGGTTGCATCACTCAGATCCTGTCCCCAGAGGTGTAACTCTGACCCCATGGTCCAACCCAAACCCAAGGTCACAAGCCAGGTGAACAGTCTGCAGTGTGTCTGCTTCCAGCCCTCCACACCATCCATGGGAAGTCTTAGAAACCCCATGTGCCTGCCTAAATAGGCTTCGGGATCACGTTTGCATTCCATGTCAGTGGTGCAAGGCGCAGGGAGGTGAAGCAGCGTCCCCGATGCCGCACGGCTGCTGGCACCCGGTGAGGGCGGTAAACCCAGTGTCCTGACTTGTGCTCCTGCCCAATCTGGTCCTATATATGAGGTTGGACTCTAAACTAGGCTTGTGGTTTCTCAGCAAGCCCTAAGAAATCTCCGTCCAGGTGTGTGTGTTTCCTTCCCACTTGTCACATGGCAGGCGGAGCATGCATTCCAGATCATGAGTGGAACCAACTTTTGGGAAGGACCAAAAACATCTAAAGCCTCGTTGGGTAAATGTCATGGACAATGATCACAGCCTGCTGCTTATTTTTACCCTGTTCCCATTGCAAATGGGTTTGAGGTGATTTTCAAAAGGCGTGTGAAGAAGAAAATATAAAGCAAGTAAATGGGGAGAAGGAGGAAATGAAAGTGTAAGGTGAAATAAGACAGTCACCACATAAAGATTATGCACTAGGGAGCGATAAGTGGCCACAGATGTGACCCTGAGCTTCCTGGCGGCCAAAGCTAATGCCAGTGGGTCTTGATCCGGCATCTAGAAGGGTTCTGGAATCTGGAGAAGGGGCTGTGTGTAAATTAAATAAGAGTCCAGAGATGAAACATAATTTTGAAAGGCATTGGGAGGGAGTGGGGGGGAAGGAACTTGGCTGAAGAAACCAAGTTCTCGTCTCAGGACCCCTTGCTTTTTATTAACACAAATTGTCCTAAGGAGAGGTTGAGATAGACACATCAAAGGGTAGGGTTAGGTACAGAATCCATTGTCAGATTGGGGAATTACCTCCGGCTGTTCAGGTGTTTGTCCAGGAGGAGGCAATAACATGTAGATTAAGATGCCCTGAGCTGTCTGGCAGCAAGCAATCATTTAATGCATCCTTTTCAGGTTTGGGGAAATCCCTTTAGCCATTCCCAGATGATTCAGCCCTGCTGACATGCTGGAATTGGCTTCCGGCACAAAGCAAAGAGGGAAATGGTCAGCCTCACGGTGCTCAGATCCCACGAGAAACAAACAAGCGGACCGCCCAGAGCACGGCTTCCTGGATTTGACATCTCAGGCAATGTCGCTTGCTGTTTCGAATAAGGAGGGTCTCACTAGGGGAGGGGACAATGTCCAGGCAACATCCCCACGACAGTGAGCTTTGGAGCTCCTTTGAATAGCTGGCATCCCACCAAAACGTAATTCAGTAAACTCACCCAGACCAGTCTGGGCAATACTGGCCTGTCACTAACGAGGTGTGGTGAGGAAGGAACAAGCTCAGAGACGGATGCAGAAGTTCACCCCCGAAGAAGGCCCAGGCGCTGCTGGCAGATCGCCGCCCACGGCATTGTCCCACCCCTCCCTGGAGGAGAAGCCTAGGAGGGGGGCAGCGTGCATTTGGATGAGAAGGTTCTATTGTGTTCCTTAAAAAAAAAAAAAAAAAAAGGTCTTAGATGCTGTGTCTTGTGTCTGGGCAGGTGTCTGTCACGGTCACTGACCCTGGGGAACGTCGTGCCGTGCTGACCGGGCTGCCAGAAGTGGTGCTGAGCCGGGGGTGGGAGTCCAGCAGACCAGGGAATGAACCCAGCACGGCGACTGTGTTTGGGCGGGTTGCATCCCACTTTGAGCTCGAATGTCTTCCTCTGTAGAATGCAGACCGATAGCAAACATTCTTGCTGTGCGGTTTGGCCGGAGGCACAGAGATAGAGCAGGCGACCAGCAGCCGCAGGGCACGGAGAGCCAGAGCTCACACAGACAGAGCGCAGGTGCGTCGCGGGAGGGAGTCTGGCTCGTGTCCCGGGTGGACACGCTCTCCCTGACCTGCCTACGCTCAGTCCTGTGCTCCAGGCCCTCCTGGCCCTGCAGGAACCGGCCCTCTCAGACCCACAGGCTTTTCTTGTGGCCCAGTGGCGGCTGCCCAGACTGACAAGCCTGAGAAGAAATTTTGATTAAAGTTCATTAACATTTTTCTTGAGGATTTGCTTTGAGAGTCGAGAGAAATGTTCTCTGATGAGATGAAGGAGGGCCCCTGGATGAGCTGAGCCCCTTGCTCTGAGAAATCCCTGGCCAGTCCCTGCACCTCATTTCAGGCCGAAGACATGGGGGCCATTGGCTCAGGCCCCCCCAGAGTTGTCCCCGTGGTGCCTCTGTGAGCTGGGGAGACAGCCACACATTTGTTCACCGTTGATACTCCCGCTCACAGCTAACCTGCTGCCTAGCACTGGGGCACTGGCGAGGGTCCCTGCCCTGAGTCAGCACCGCACTTCCCGGGGTCACAGGGGAGGAAATGCGCATGCCCGCAGGCCAGGACTCAAGCCAGGTGGGTCTGTACCCCTGTGTGCAGGTGCGGCCCGGCGCTCACATGGTGGTGTTGGCTGCTGTGGGGCTCCTGTTGGCACGAGTAGGTCACAGCCATTGCATGGGTGAGCTGGGCCTGGCGCCCCACTCGGCCAGCACTCAGGCCCTCTGTCTCGCTGCCGCTGTCTAGCACTGTACCCTCCCATGTGGCAACCACTACCTCCTGTGGCCGTTTCCACGGCAGTTAAATTACATCAAGTTCAAAGTTCAGTTCCTCACTCACACCAGCTACATTTCCAGTGCTCTGCAGCCACTCTGGACGGCGCAGATGTACACCATTCCCGTCATTCTAGAAAAGGCCTCTGGGTAGCGCTGGCTAGACTTTAACCCTTGCCACTTGCTGCAGGAGGTTGGGGGACCAAGGGGCTTGGTGACCAAGGTACTGGGAATGGTGGGAGGGTGACATTCACAGCCAGGTGGGTCCACAGGTGGGGGCTGTTGCATCTGGGGCATCTGGACCTCTGCAGGCTGCCTCTGCGCTCCTGCCCTCAGCCAGCGCATCCCTGGGCCCTGTGCTTGCCCTCCTGCCCTCAGGAGGTCAGAGTTGAGCAACCAGTTCCAGGAGGTCAGCAGTTTCCAGCCAAGCCGGCCTGGGCTGGGCCTCCTGTTTGCAGAGCTCAGCGGCCCCTGAGGCCCCATGGCAGCTGAGCCTCCCCCTCTAGAGGCAGCTGGATGGCCCACCTGCTGGACCATCTGCCCATCTGGGACTCCTGACTCTTCCCAGCTACAGACGGGCAGTCATAAGCAGGACAGTGGCCCTCCCTGCCCGCCAGATAGCACCAGCTTTTGCCTGTGTGAGAGCCTGGCAGAACCCCCGCTTCCGTAAAGGCCCTTATTTTCTGGACATGTGTATGTGTGCATGTGTGCACGTGTGGGTTCACATGTGTGTTGGCATGTGTGCCTGTGTGTGGGCTGAGGCTGTGGGGCTGCGGACACCCTCCCCTGCCTCCCCAGGATGAGCTGCCGGTGGGCGAAGGGCGCAGGCAGCTTTGGGACTTGAAAGGTCCAGCATGTGAGGGCTGACCCTGGCCCCGGCCCGGCCCGGCCACTCCCTGAGGCTTAGCTTCCTCCTCTGTAGAATGGGGACAGCCACGCTGCCTGCCACCCGCCACAGGGCCTGGCACATGGCACCTGCCCAGTAGCTCTCAGCTGGTGTTGCCTTTCAGACAGCAAACACAGTGAGACACCCGCTGTTATCAAACTCCTCCTGGCAGCGGAGCCCTGCTGAGCACCTCCCACCTTACCTCCTAGAACCCTGTGCCCGCGGAGGGGACAGTGTTACTCCCGTGGGGCTGCCAGAGCCGGGGGCTCAGAGGTCACTGCTGTGCACAGCCCCGAGGTGTGCGATGGGCCCGCCCTCGGCACCTCCCGGCTCCCAGGAAGCCTCGGGCTGGGCTGCGTGGAAGGAGGCCCCACAGCTGTCCTCATAGAAAAGGCCCAAACCTCCGGGAGGTTGTGAGCTTTTTGCCGGGAGCAAACTCTCAACAGGTTGAGGCAACGCTCTGGAGAAGGCAGTTTTGCCCCTTATTGTATACACTACAGTCAAAGGAGGCGCAAGGGGCTGCATGAAATCCATGGTAGATTAGGGAGGCGGGAGAAAGCAAAGCAGAGAAAACTCTGGGATTCAATAAAAAGTAAAATGATAAACTCATGCTTTTTTTACATTGGTGGGTACAGGATGGCTAACAGTCAACAACTAACACAATAGCAATGACAGTGAGGGGATCTGTGGTCTCTGCTCTGGGGAGGCTGTGCTCTGAGGGCCCGGAAAAAAGGAAATTACTTTGATGTTCCAAAGGCACGTTATCAGGTGTGTTATCCCAGATGCAAAAGCAGACAACAGACAGGCTCAGTTAAGGTAAGACTGGCCTTTGTCAGGGAGAAATGCCCGCCTCGGGCATGCCGCCCGCCAGGACTTCCTGCAGTTGGGAAGTGTTCATTTCAGACCATCCTCTGCGGTGACTTCAGGCCTCTGAGTTTGTGAGGCCTCCACGCAGGCCGCCCTCAACCTGTCAGGCTAGCAGGTGGCTCCTTTTGTCCACAGCAAAGACACCGGAGTGGAGATCGCCAGGGATGCAGACTGGAGGGGTGGGGGGCTCGGGGGTTCCTTTCTCTTGTCTGCAACACCATAGAGCTCCTATGTGAACCAGCTCCCGCTCCCTCCAGGGTGGAGGGAAGGGTGAGATTGCTAGCGACTGCCCGGCCACCACTGAGCAGGGAAGGCAGTGGGCCTGGCCAGGACCGTCCTGAACGAGGGGCTTCCCAGCACCGACACGGGTCCCACCTGCTGGGCAAGAGGGAGGAGCAGCAGGGGCCCCGGCCAGGCAGCGGCACCGGTGGGTCTTTAGGGCTCAGAATCTGCTCTCTAAATGTTCCCTACCTCCTGCCCCAGGACCCAAATTCCAGGGCTGGAACAGGTGGGGAATGCTGCCTGTTCCTATAAAAGGCCACTGTCTGACCAACAGCCGCAGTGCCTGGGGACAGCTGGCCCGCTCTGTTAGCAGAGAGATGGACCCCGAGAGAATGAGAGACCAAGTGGACGCCATAGGGGGGAAAACGTGGGTAGCAGCAGAGCGGGGGGGGGGGGGGGGGGGGGGGGGGGCTGGGCCCCAGGGGACAGCCACTTGGCCTCCTGCAGAGCCCGCTCTCGCCCAGGCAATGGGGGCAGGCCCCCGAGCACAAGGGCCTCATTCTCAGGTTGTTATTACTAAAACACGGAAAAATGAAGGAAGACAATACAAGTTTGTTTTGGCAACTTGACTTTCAGCTTCAGCAAAGTGGAGGCCAAGGGTTTTCCCCAGCATTTTGTTCCCCTGGGTGTTGGGTGTGGTGGGCTGTCTGGGGGTTTGCGGGGAGGAGCAGGGAGGGAGCCGGGCCAGGTGGGACCGGTTGGTGTATAGGGAAGGGTGAAGTCACATGGCCACTTGTTTTGCCTACAAGACTCCGCAGGACCCGGTAGGTAATTTCTATGTTTTAGCTGCACTGCCCGGTGGACTGAAATACTGCTTTGGCTTATCCCTTTGTTTTGGTTTGGTTTGGGTTTGGTTTGGGTCTCTGTGGTTCCTGGTGTCAGAACACGGTCTGGCCCGCTCTGCCGTGGCGGTGTGCTGGGCTCGGCAGCGCACGCCCTTTCGGGCCTCTCTCACCTGTGCGGCCAGGCCAGGCGACCACCCGGGCACCGTGGGTGCCTGCCTAGCTCCGCCCGCCCGCACGGGGACCAGGCGTTCTCACCTGAAATGCCCTCTCCCCACCCCCTGGCCTTCAGTTAGATGCACACATTTCCCAAGGCTCACGGCTGTCCTCCCTTCCCCAGGGAGCGGGCCGTCCTCCATCCCGGCAACGCCACGGCCGGCTCGGCCTCCGCAAACACAGCGGAGAGGGCTCAGGCCGCTGTCTCCTCCGCTGGAGGGCCTCTCAGCGTTGGGCCCTTCACCTGAAGACCAGGGGACTTGTCATCACCAGGAAGCAGTGTGAGCCACAGGTGCGACTGTCGCTCCCAGGACGGCTGCCCCACCTCCGGGCCTGGCATGGGCTCCTGGACAAGGGGGAGGGGCTGAGGACTGAATATGGTGTCCCCTGCCTCTCACTGCCTGAGGGGCCTGCTCTGTCCCACACTGGGGGGTGGGGGAAGGGAGGGGGCGCGGGGGGGGGGGAGAGCTCCCGGGGCAGCACCCAGCTCCTCATGGCTGGGCCCAGTGCCGTCTCCAGAGGCCGCAGGCGCCGGGCCCTGCACGGACTGGTCAGCCTCACTTGTCTGCCCCTAGCCCAGCCCTGCCCTGGGACCGGACGAGGAGAGGCGGCCTTCGGCCAAGGTCATCACTCTGCTCTGTCCCTGGAGGAGTAGGGTTTTCCCCGGGACGTGGAGGCGGCGCCCGAGCCCCTCCCTCCCTCTGCTCACCCGCCCATCAGCCGGACTGGCGGGCCACGGTGAGCAGGCCCTGTGGAGCCTGGAGCACAGCCCGCGTGCAGCAGGTGCGCAGGGACAGAGGCGCAGCAATGCATGGAGGAACACGCTCCGCTATTCTTGTATCCGTTTGTCCATCCGTCTGCTCACCCAGAGCACATGCAGAAATGCCCTACTGTGTGCCAAGCATGGTGCCAGGTACCGGGACCCACAGAGAGAGGACGCAGGGCCCTGAACCCTCACAGTGAATGCGGGGTGCACGTGTGCATGTTTGTGTGTCTTGGCCTACCTCCCACCCTGCCCCCAAGAAAGGTGACCTGACAGCCAGGGCCCTGCCTTTGGCGGCCCCAGCAGACACCAGCAGGGAGTGGGGCGAGGACACACCCACAGGTGGAATTTCTCCACGCATCAGGAGCACCCCAGCAGTGGGGACCGGACAGAGCAGGTTCTTTACTAGAATCTTCCCAAGCATCTGTGAGTAAGGCCTCCGTGTGAGGGGGCAGCCTTCAGCCTCCCAGGACTAATGGGCTGCGGTGGGCACCATTCCCCGCCCCGGGGGGAGGGGGGGGGGAGCGGGGGGGCGGGGGGGGAGCTTCGATGGGCTTGATCGTGGCCTGGCCCTGGCCAGCCTTCAACATTGCGAACTCGGGCTCAGCAAAGCCACGCAGAGGCTCACCATGGCCAAGGGCCGCCACCTGCAAGTGGACAGCAGCTTCACCCTTGAAACGCCCTGAGGAGGTGAAGCAGGCATCTGACGTGGCAGTGAAAGCTGGGTAACAGTCACAGCAGCAGCAGCTCCACTGAGTGCTTACCGAGCGGAGGGACCGAGCGTTCTCTCGTTGAATCCAATAACAATTGTGTGAGGCAGGTCCTGTTCTCACTCCCATTTCACAGACAGAGACTGAGGGTCAGAGCCTCAGTTTCCTCATCTGGAAAGAGAGGAGATGACCCCTCCTCAGAGGGGCCAAGGGGAGAGTCGGGGAGGATCACGGGACTTTAAAGTGTCCTCAGCCCAGCAGCAACTGCCACGAAGCCAGGCAGCCGGCAGCCCTCTCTGCCCGCTAGGAAGTAGTTCAGAGGTGGAAACTGAGGCCCGGCACGGAACAACTTCCCCAGGTCACACAGCTGCCCAGTGGCCGGGCGGGATTCACACCCACAGTCACCCGGGCTGTGGCTGCATTGACTGTCACAGTGTGGGGCGGGCTGGGCAGCTTCTGGAATCGGACAGCTCTGTGTTCAAAGCCCAACTCGAGGACTTGGGACCTGAAGAATTGCAAGGGGGCCTCTCTGAGCCTCGGTTCCCTCGCCGATCAGATGGGGCTAAGATGGGGCCCTCACAGGAAGGCTGTGAGGACTAGTGACCTGATGGGTCAGGGTGCCAGCTCAGGCCTGGACCTGGCACATGGACATCGAGCTCTGCTGGGTGGAGTGGGAGCCCAGCGGGGGGCTTCACTGAGTGGGCTGACTTTTTCTCACACAGCGGGCAGCCCGGATGCGGGCAGACAGGGCTGGCACCGTGACCCCAGCTCAGGGACCCCGGCACATGACCCCGGCACAGGGACCCAGACTGCTGCACTCTTCCTCGCTGCCCCTCAGCATGCAGCTGTCTCCCTCCCACCCCAGGACAGCTGCCCCACCTCCGGGCCTGGCATGGGCTCCTGGACAAGGGGGAGGGGCTGAGGACTGAATATGGTGTCAGCTGGCACTGTCCTTGTGCGGGAAAACAAGCTTACCCAGATGGCCCTGCCTCCCAACACACTCCTCACCACCGGCCAGACCAAGGTCACGTGGTCAGGCGTGGGGCAGGGTGTCTGGGAAACGGAGAATGCCCCAAACGAGTCCATGTTTGATGGTGAGGAAGCAGGAGAATGGCCTGGGCCGCCAAGGTCCTGACCACCCAGACACTTGGTCAGTGTGGCCCCTTCCCCTCCCCGTCCCCACGGCTCCTCTCCCCTGCTTTTACTTTCTCCCTCGCCCGGCTGACCAATTTCTCCCCTGGCAGGAGCCTGGTTATTACGCACACCTGTATCCGGACAATCAGTGGGTCCGGGCTGCCTGTCACTACTCGAGCCAGTTCAGCAGAGACAGGGTTGAATCATATATGAGCGTCTATTCCAACACTGCCGGCAGCATGGGAGAGCAGCAGGTCACCCACAGAAATCTGCTCTGCCCCACCATAAGCCAGCTGCTTATATTGGGTAGAAGGACACAGATTACATGGGGAAGCAGCCAAAGGGTATGCCAAATGGGCAGTTAACGGGTAATGGGGGCTGGAGATTTGGAAAGGCCTGAGGGTATGCAAAGGCTGGGGGTCTCCAAAGGGCTGGTGGCTCTGGTTTCTGCAACAGGGTGTTCATCTTCCCATGGTAACAGGCAGCTCCCAATGGGGAGGATGGGCCGCATGTCCAGGTGAGCTCCCAGGTCCTGAGTGCAGCTGCCAGCCAGGTGAGAACATGCCTTCTTCAATCAGAGCAAAACAATCCCAGTTAACAGAGCATGATGAATACTTCCCACAATTCTAGCTGGCTCCCAACCTGCTATTTCTGCCCCTATCACACCCAGACTTGGCCATCTCAGTTGGTCTTGATTTTCATTCAGAAAGTGCCTGCTTTCCCAGAACCCACGTGCGTGGAAAACCCAAAAGGCCAGGACCCCTTTCCTTTCGCGAGGATGTTCCCATTATCACATAATTGTGTTTGACTTCAGAAATGCCCAGGTGCTGGAATCCCAGGTGCCTTTATCTCCTGACACTTCCATCCACAGGTACCGTACTTTTCCATGTATAAGACGCTATTTTTTCCTAAAATCCTTAGACTGAAAATCAAGGGGTGTCTTATACACGGAAGTCAGTCGAGGAGGGAGCCATGTGGGTGCATAGCTGCCCACACCTTGTCAAACAGGCTTCCTCCAATCACGAGCCTTAAGGTCACTGACGTCAGCTGATGCCGTAATTGGAGGTGGAGGTGGAGAGTGCACAGATGCAACAGGGACTGGAGCGTTCTGAGCCCATAAAGATGTCAAAAATAAAAAGATAAATACCGGTAAGCGATTGTCTTACTCTGCAAAATTCAAACTGAATGTCAACAGCTATGCAAAAGAGCATGGAACTAGAGCTGCAGAGAGACCATTTGGACCTCCTCCCACTGAGAGTATGATCAGACAGTGGAGAAAACAGGAAGAACAACTCCTTAAGATGCCAAAAAAGAAGAAGGCCTTAAGAGGAAAACCAGCAAAAGGTTTAAAATGTCGACTTCTTAATTTTGGGTTGGAAAAGTGGGGGGTGGCATCTTATACATGGGGGCGTCTTATACATGGAAAAATACGGTAAGTCTTTTAGATCTCAGCACTGGAGAAGCTTGAGGAGCCTCTGAGTGACTGAGAAAGCTTCAATCAGGGCGTCAATCAGGGCGTCAATCAGGGACATCCCACAGTGAGAAGGCCTCTTGGCTCCTCAGCAGGCCCTGTGGCGGTCAGGATCCCCGTGCCAGGTGGGCGCTGAGTGCTGCAGAGGAGGGCTGGGCTCCGAGGCACCAGGCTGCCCCAGGCCTTCCGTCCAGCTCCGGGTGGGCTGTTTTGGAAAAACACTGAGGCTCAGAGAGGTGAACACACCTTTTCACAACTACTTGGTTAGAAAATGGTGGAGCCAGGATTCAAACCCACATCGGGCAACACAAGGCCCCTCTTTCCTCCACAGAAAAGCCCCCAGGCATCTGCATTGACCCTACCAAAGACGGATGGAGAAACTGGGTTGCCTGCCTGCCACGGGAGCCTTGACGGGGTCAGACTGAACCTGCAACCAAGGTATCTGCCCTTGACCAGGAATCAAACCTGTGACCCTCTGGTCTTCGGGCCAACGCTCTAACCACTGAGCAACCAGCCAGAGCTATACTGATTGATTTTTATTGTTAAACTAGAGGCCCGGTGCACAAAATTCATGCACTTGGGTGGGGGGGGAGAGGTCCCTCAGCCCGGCCTGTGCCCTCTCACAGTCCAGGAATCCTTGGGAGATGCCCGACTAAGCCGTCAGTCGGACATCCTTAGCGCTGCCGCGGAGGCAGTAGAGGCTCCTGCCACCGTCGCTGCGCTCGCTAGCAGTGAGCCTGGCTTCTGGCTGAACGGCGCTCCCCCCTGGGAGTGCACTGACCACCAGGTGGCAGCTCCTGCGTTGAGCATCTGCCCCCTGGTGGTCAGTGCACGTCATAGCAAGCAGTTGAGCAGCCTTAGCATATCATTAGCATATTACGCTTTGATTGGTTGAACGAATGACTGGACGACCGGACACTTAGCATATTAGTAGCATATTAGGCTTTTATTATATAGGAGGATCAATCTTGGGGTAAACCATGCTTGTATTACCTGTTATATAGTCAGATTCACTTTGCTAAATGTTTGTTTAAAGTTTTGCATATGTATTTATGAGGGATATTGGTCTCTTTCTTTCATTGTGATGTCTATATCTCTTTTTTATATCAGTATAATGCTGGCCTCATAAAATTAATCACTTTTGGGAAACAGCATGTGAAGTGGTATCATTTCTTAAGTGTCTGATGGAATTTACCAGTGAAGCCATCTTGGCCTGGAGTTTGTTTGTTTGTTTGTTGTTATTTATTTGTTTGTTTTTGGAAAGGTCTTTAACCTAAAATTCAATTTATTTTATAGAGTTGAGGCTATTCTGTTTATTTATTTCTTCTTCTGTAAGCATTGGTCATGTGTGTCTTTCAAGAAATTTATCCAATTTATCTAGGTAATTGAATATAGTGAGATAAGATTGTTTATAATATTTCTTTTTATCTTTTTAATATTTGTAAAGACTGTAGTAATGGCAGGTCACTTCTCTCATTCCTCATACTGGCAATATGTATCTTCTTTGATTCCTGGTCAGTCTGGCTAGAGGTTAATCAATTTTATTGATTTTCTCAAAGAATCCTTTGGTTGCATTGCTTTTCTTTATTTTTCTGTTTTTATTTTCTTTAATTCTGTTCTGATCTTTACTATTTCCTGTATTCTTCTTACTCTGGTTTTAATCGGTTTTTCTTTTTCTAGTTTTTAAAAGCGGAAGATGAGGTCATTGATTTGGTACCTTCCTTCTTTTCTAACATAGTTGCTTAGTCCTATAAACTTCACAGCATCCTGCAGTTTTGATATGTTGTGTGAATTTTCAGTTTCATTCAGTTAAGAAAATCTTCCAAACTGTTTTTATTTCTTCTTTGATTCATAAATTATGTTATTTAGTTTCCAAATATTGAGGGTTTTCTATTGTTGGTTTATAACTTACTTCCAACAAACTTATGTACTAGATGTATGTACTAGCTTTCAATGATTGCTATTTACCACCATTTTAGAGGCTTAAACCAGCACACATTTATTATCCTACCGTTCTGGAGGGCAGGGTCTGCCACAAGTCTCTCCGGGCTGACATCCAGGTGTCAGCAGAGCTGCCATCCTTGCTGGGGGCTCTTCCTAGCTTCAAAAGCTGCTGCATGCCTTGGCTCATGGACCACTTCCCCCATCTCCAAAACCAGATGTGTTGCATTGAGCCTTGCTCATGCCACCATATCTTTGGTTCTCTTTCTCCTTCTCTCTTCCACTCATAAGCAGGCCAGGATAACTACATTGTGGTGACATGGGCCCAGGATAATCCCCCATCTCGAGAACAACTGATTAGCAACCTTAATTCCCTTTTTCCATGTATCCTAACATATGGACATAATCCAAGGATTAGGATGTAGACTTCTTTGGGTAGTCATTATTCTGCCTACTACATATAACTTGAACCCTTTTACATTTATTGAGACCTTCTCTGTTTTAATAAATGTTTCATGTACACTTAAAAACAATGTGTATTCTGTTGTTGTTGTGTTCTATAAATGTCAGTTAGTTGATAATGTTACTTGGGATCTCTACAACCTTACTGTTTTTCTGTCCACTTTTGCTATACATTACTGAGGGTGGGGTATTGAAATCTCTGTTTTGCCTATTTCTGTTTGCAGCCTATCAGTTTTTGCTTCATATTTGAATCTATATTTTAAATGTATAAACTTTAGGACTGTCAAGTCGTTTTGATGAATTGACTCCATCATTATGAAATTACCATCTTTTGCCCTGAAATCTATCTTGCCTGCTATTAATATAGCCACCCAGGTTTCTTTGATCTAGCATTAGTATGGCATATCTTTTCCATCTTTTTTAAACTATCAGTGTCTTTAAGTTTAAAGTGTATTTTTCAATATGTAGCATATTTAGGTCTTTCCATGTGTCTCAGGGTCATTCTGTCCCTGTGCCCTGTGAACAGGTAGGACAGAACCACAGCCTGCAGGCGTGGCGGGTGTCATTAGACTCCTGGCCTATGTGCCGTGGCCCTGGAGTGGGGTGCTGTCGGAGACACCCCGTAACACTGGGAGGCTCTCCTTATGGAGGGGAGCTCAGAGTCATTGCAAATGGCCTATGAGTCCACATTTACTCCAAGAACTGACTCTATTCTGGATAAGTAACATCACACACATCCACTCATGGCAAACTTTTCCAACCAAAGTAGTTTGGTGAAGAGGTATAAATTCATTTTAAAAACCATGTATGCCTTTTAAATTTTATCATATATTCTATCAAACCATGTGTACCAGTTTTCCTCCATCCGCAAGCATTAGGTGTGCTGGAACTGAGACGGTTTGGCCACTCCTAGCTTTCTCCTCCAAGGTGGGGGTGGAAGTGAGTCCCAAGGGCACAGGGTGGGTAGGAAGGAGGGAGAGCTGCCATCCCTCCCCGAGGGTCAGGCCGACGCTGCCCCGGTGCTGCCCACCTCCCCACCCTGCCTGTTGGTGCGTCAGGAAAACCCTTCCGGTGGATTGGGTTCTTTGGCGAAGGGCCTATTCTCCCAGCTGCTTGGCGCCACCAGGCTGCCTTTGAATCCCTGGGAAGTGCGCAAAGAACGCACCAGACTGGACACCCGGATGCTTCTGGCAGGAATCCCTGGCCCCGCTGAGAGAGGGAAAGGGTGAGGGACACATTGAGCCCCGGCCCTGAAACCACAGGTTGTCCCAGGAGCAACTAAAGGCCTCATTCCTGCCGAATCCAATGCCCAGAGGGTCCCCAGATGAGCAGTGCAGCAGGCATGGCAGGGAGAAGAGGGCTTGGGTCTGACAGAATTCTCACTGTGCCCTTAGCCTCTCTGACCCCCAATGCCATATCTTTAAAATGGAGATAATGACATCCTCGCTTTAATGTGCGTTGGTAAGAATTAAAGAAAAACATTTCAAGTGCTCGCCTCTTGTCTGCTATGTGGCTGCCTCTTATCTGGCACTGAGAGCATGAAATTCACGCCGGTCTCACCTCCCTCCTCAGCTTTGGTCTGGATCCTGCACGTGACCATACATTCCGTAAGGGCAGGGACGTCGCTCCTTCACAGCCACTGCATCTCCAGGGCACGCACTGGCCTGCACATAGTGTGCGCTCAGTAAACGTGTGGGTGTTTGTTTCATTTTGGTGTGTGTGTGTGCGGGGGGGGGGGGGGGGGGGGACTTGGGGTGGCTGCATGGAATGGATGGACAGCAGCGGGCTCCCGCCTCCACAAGCCCACCCCCAGAGCAGGTCTGGTCCACGGGGAAGTACTCCTCCCCTCAGAGCCCGGGCCAGGCATGTGGGAACCCCTCCGGACTGTTTTCTAGGAAGTGCACAGGGACTTGTCCACCACAGTGGCCGAGGCTCCTGAGGGGCAGGTGAAGCTTGGGGAAGCTAGTCTCTCTTCTCAGCATCCAGCCAGATGCTTGCAGTCGGCGTGGCCAGGCTGGCCTGCCAGGACACAGGGCCTGGGCCACGCCAGGGACCGTGTGGGAGATTCCGGAGGTGGGGGCACAGAGAGCCCTCAGGCTCCGGGAGGGGCAGGGCCCCAGGTGGCATCGGGCTGTGCCGCATCGCGGTGAGAACTCCTGCCCAGGGCAGGGGAGTGACAGGTTAGATCAGCCCAAAGTCACCTTGGAAATGGGCGACGTAGTCCCAAAGCAGCCAGGGCGCCCGAGCCTGGCGGGTGGCTGAGGTGTGCGTCGTTCACCATCCCTGAGACGGGGGCGCTGTCTTCAGCTCTGAGCCTCCATTTCCTCAAGGCCAGGCGCCACCTTCCCTCCTCTGCCTCGTGATGCTGGGGCTCCTGGGGCTGAGCCGCAGCCACCTTTCTGCATCGCCCGCTGGCTCTCCCTTAGGCTCAGCCAATAGGGGGCGCCAGAGGGGGGCAGCAAACTGGAGGAGGAAGACAGGGCTTGCGTCTCCCCACTGGCTGTGGGGTCCCTGTAAGCATCCCCCAGAGGTCTGCGCCTCCCTCCACAGGCTTCTCCTCCAAACGCCCACATTTTAATGACTCTCATCTCCCCCTCCTCCCCCAGCCTTAGGGCAGCAGATGTTTCCAGCGTTATCACCTCCACAATAAGTTCGTTTTCTTCTTGCTTCCTCAGTTACCTAGTTAACAACTTGATACGTTGGTTAACCCTTTTTATATGAATTTCTCCTTGTGAAAACAGTGGGGTGTGGTCCCACCTCCTGACGGGGTCCTGACATTTCCGGCTAGTGAAAGGTGCTTCTGATGTTTTCTGAGGGTGAGAGCAGATGGTGTCCACACGGTGCCCGCAATGTAAGTCTTCCATTCGTGCTAGCCGGGTCCTTGCCCGGGAGCTCTGAGAGTCCTCTGGTGCCAACTTATTTCCAGAAACCGTACATTTATGTCCTGCTGCGTGTTTACGAGCGCGCGTTTGGAGAGGAATGAAGCTGTGTGTGATCCCAGCTCTGCCACTCTCGAGCCGTAGGTCCTTGGACAACTTCCTATCTCTCAGAGCCGCATCTGTGAAGTGGGAATGCTAATCACAGCGCTCGTCTTACGGGGCTGCTGTAAGGATTGTGTGAGAATGTTTGTAGACAGTGTCTGGCATATAGCAGCACTCAGAAAATTATAGCTGTTAACTCTTTTATTTGTTTATTATTCCATGGATACATCAGTCAAACCTTATCAACAAAATTATTACTTACTTGAGAATAAGGTCTGTCGCTTCGTATACTATAATCCCAGAACCAACCTTAAGCTTCAGTAATTCCTACTGCAATGCAAAGGCATACGTTTCCAGCTTAATAAGTAGTTTTACAGGCAATTAGAGTTGGAAAACGTCCAAAGCTCATCTGAGAGTTGCCAACAGACTTTAGAGGTGGTTAGTGTAATCCAGTAGCGGTTGCACCAGCCTTTCAATGTACCCACCAAATGCATGCACAGCCTCCAAAAGGAAAACATTCTCCTCTAAGTGGAGCTGAATATCCACCTCCCTATCATGTTAGCCCTTGAGAGAAGCTATATCTTTTGGGATCACACAGACACGTCTACTCCTTTTCTCTCATGACCAAGTATCTGAAGATGATGGTCACATTGCCCCTAAACCTTCTCTTTTCCCAGTCATGTCCTTGGCAGTTCCTCAACTATTACTTGGATAGCATGGTTTCGACATGCCTCTCCCTCCTACACACACTTCACAGGTGAGTATCTGTTAAAACCCTGGTGCCCAGAGTAGATGCAATGCTGAACCCAAGGGCTGAGCGAGCAGAGAGGGCAGGATGGTCACTCCAGTGGTCAGAATCTCTTTGATGTGTGCTAAAATCACACTCTTCTAACCACCTTATTTGGGAGCCATGTCCTCCTCCTTTTGTACTTCCAGTCAATGAAAACTTCTACGTCCACCCACGTTCTTACTTGTGAGCAATAGAAAACATCTCTAGCTGAATTATGCAAAAAAGTAAATGCACACTGTAATTTCTAGAAGATGGTAGTGATGTTTTTATTCTTCCCAAATCATTCGATATAAATAGAGCAACTGAGACAAAATTAAAGACCCATAGACAACATCTACAACAAAACTACATTGCAAGGTCTCCCCAAGAATCTCCTCAGTGAACAACCCCCTGACAGCTCCAAGAACTGCAGGGTATCCACATCTGTGCAGAGGAAAGCACAGGGAGCCAGCTGGGCTCCTGATGCGCACAAAGGCAGACTAACCCAAGGTCCCCATAAGGAACTGGCTGGAAAGCACCGTGGCCAATCGGAGAAGAGCAATCCAACTGCGAAGGCTTTGGAAGACCACATGTGAAGGCTGATGCAATGGGACCGTGATTCAATAGCGCTGAGGTGCTGGGGCAGCATGGGCCCTTACACCCATGAAATTTAACAAATCAAAGGCCTTTTCTAAAACAAAGATCTACACGGAGAAGAAATAGATAAGAGTAGACACAAACTGAGCAGGACAGGAGCAACAGAAGCAAAGGAAAAGGGAGGTCCAGATAAAAGTAGAGGAGGGGAACAGAGTAGGCCGATCCCAGGAAGTAGGAAGCCATGTTTTTAATCACTTTGTGAAAATAAAATAAGAAGGCGCTCTATCGAAATGAAGCCAAAAGGCTATTCTAGCACACATTTCCATGCTGAAAACAAGAAAATTCATTGCATTAAAAAGTGAGCAGTGGAAAAGAACCAGTAAAATCCCATAGGAAACTTATTCAGAGAAAATAAGAGAATAAGGGGTATCATAAGAATATATAATAATATATATAAGAGAATAAATATCTCAACAGACAATAAAACACACCAGAAACAAATGCATGAAAGAGTGAAATCATAATCTAATATCAAGAACAAGTCAAAATGTGTTATAAAAATGATAAAAAATATTTTTAAAATATTAAAATTAGAAAACATTATAAATTAGGTGGTTGGAAAATACAAAGATTTGAAAAGAGAAATTACAGAAGTCAGGACATAGTTAGAAAAAGTAAAAATTTATTTTAAAAATGAAGACTACAATAGAGAAAAGAAAGAACAAACACAATAGTGCCTTAAGAGAAATAGAGAGTGAAAAGAAAAACGTGTTTTTTTTATATTTAAAAAGAGATTTAAAAATTATTTAAAGAAAAATGATAGAGATGAAAGATAGGAAAAGAAGATTCAACATACACTGAGTGACCAGATTATGATGATCTCTGAACGCATAATAACCTGGCCACTCAGTGTATATCCTATATAATAAAAGGCTAATATGCAAATTGTCCCCTCAACCAGGAGTTCGACCAGCAGGCAGGCTGGCCAACCGCCCATGTCCCCTCCCCCTGGCCAGGCTGGCCGGACCCCACCCATGCACAAATTCATGCACCAGGCCTCATATATACTGAGTGGCCAGATTATTATGTGTTCAGAGATCATCATAATCTGGCCACTCAGTGTATGTATAATAAGAGATTTTTAAAAAGCACATGAAAGTGAAAATACTAAACTGTATAATTTAAGAAAGCGTTCATGAAATAAAAGAATTTGTTACTACAAAGTGAAAGAACATACCACAGTTCTAGGGAAAAAATAATCCATATGGCCACTATCAAGATATATTCTACTAAAATGATTGAGCTTTATGAAAAAAATTATTTTAGGCATCCTGGCAAAAAAAGAAAACAAGACACAGTTACTTGGGAGGGAAATATAACGACACCGTCCTCAGACTTTCTGATAGCAACACGGTATGCCAAACAACAATGGAGTAACATGTTTAACATGTTCAAAAGTGTGAGTCACAGGTTTTACATCAAGCTAAACTGGCCTCCATGTAAAAGGCCATAGACATATTGTTATGAACATAACAACTCAGGGAATAGTGTTCTCCTGAGGGGCCATCTAAAGAGCCAGCTCTGCAGAAAGACTGGCAGGTCGTGATGGAGTAACAGGGAACAGATGTACTCTTCCACCGTAAACAACCAAATACAAACAAAATGTCTGAAGCTGTGGCTTTCAGACATGGACACAGACAGCATAGGACACTGATCCCTAAGAGTTCGGAAGCAATAACGTGAGCCTTCTGCAGGGACTGAAGAGAGTGGAAGTTCAGGCAGCCCACGGCGGCTAAAATTAGCCAGGCGGAGTACCGCAGGGGAGAGCCCGAAGCCAGCACACAGCAGAGATATGCTGAGGGTTCTCTTCCAGTGTCCAGGTGAGCGCGTGCGTGCACATGTACTGAATGTTCCTGAATTGTGTACTTTACATGGTTAAAATGGTGGCTTTTATGTTCTGTGTATTTGCTATGGGGGAAAAAAAGCAAGGCCCAACACACCCTGTGTGCAATCATTACTCTCTACATATAAAGGCACACATGGATTAGAGAGCAAATCATGGAACAAGATATACCATATCTCATCATAAGAAAGCTAGAATGCTACATTATCAGACAAACTCTATTTCAAAGCAAATCATATTATCAGGAATAAAGTCATTAGTTGATGATAAAGGGTCCAATACATCAAGATGACACTATAATCCTAAGTGTTTATGCACCTAATAACAAAACTTTAAAATACATGGAACAAAAGCTGATAGAATTGAAAGAATAAATAGCCAAATCCACAATGATAGTCGGATATTTCAACACCCTTCTCTCTCAACAATTGATAGGACAAGTAGACAGAAAATCAAGAAATATGCAGATGACTTCACCTAATTGACCACCCAACAGCAACAGAATACACTTTTTTCAAGTACACAAGAAAAAATTAACAAAATAAATCATATTCTAATCCATAAAAAGTCTCAATAATAAGCCAAGCCAGTGTGGCTCAGTGGTTGAGCCTTGACCTATGAACCAGGAGGTCACGGTTCAATTCCCAGTCAGGGCACATGCCCAGATTGTGGGCTCAATCCCCAGTGTGGGGCATGCAGGAGGCAGCCAATCAATGATTCTCTCTCATCACTGATGTTTCTATCTCTCTCCCTCTCCCTTCCTCTCTGAAATCAATAAAAATATATATTTTTTAAAAGTCTCAATAGACTAAAGAGTTTTCAGATCAAACAAGATATCTTCTTTGATCACAATAAATTAGGAATTTGATTAAATTAGTAGTCTTTAACAGAAAATTTTCTGAAAATTTATCAAATATTTATCAGCTAAACAACACAATTTTAAACCCATGGGCAAGGATCACCATTCAAATTAGAAAGTATTTTAAACTGAATGAAAATGAAAACACAGAATATCAAAATTTGCAGGATGCAAGAAACTAGAGCACTAGATGCCTGTGTTAGAAACAAGGTTGTGGCCCTAGCTGGTTTGGCTCAATGGATAGAGCATAAGCCTTTGGAGTGACGGGTCCCAGGTTTGGTTCCGGCCAAGGGCACAAGCCTGGGTTGCGGGCTCAATCCCCCGTAGGGGGCATGCAGGAGGCAGCCAATCAATTATTTGCTCTCATTATTGATGTTTCTATCTCTCTCTCCCTCTCCCTTCCTCTTTAAAATCAATAAAATATATTTTAAAAAAAGAAACAAGGTTGCAGATCAATGCCCTTCTAACTAAAGAAACCAGAAAAGAAATAGCAATTTAAAGCTAAAGTAAGAAAAAGCAGGAAATAATAGAGATCAGAGCTGAAGTCAATGAAATAGGTAACAGAAAAGCAATAGAGAAAGTCATGAAATCGAAGGCGGTTTTTGACAAAAATCAATAAAATTGCTAAATCTCTAGCTCGATTGAGTAAGAAAAAGGTAGAAAACACAAAATACTAATATCAGGAATGAAAGAGATGGCATAGTATAGATTCCACATATATTAAAAAGATAGATAATATAAGACTATTATGAACAACTCTATGTCAATAAATAAAGCAACCTATATGAAATAGACAAATTCCTTGAAAGACACAAACTACCAAAGCCCTATGTCTATTAAAGAAATTGAATTTGTAGTTAAAAAACTTCCACAAATAAAACTTCAGACTTAGATGGCTTAACTGACAATTTCTCTAAAACATTTAATGAGGGGTTAATGCTAGTTCTCTATAAAGTCTTATAGAGTATTAAAGAGGAAGGAACACTTTTTGATTCGCTGATACCAAACACTGATACCAAAACCAAACAAAATCACAAGAAAACTACAGACCAATATCCCTTATGAATTAAATGCAAATACTCTTAACAAAATTTTAGCAAATTGAAGCCATATGTATAAAAAGAATAATATAGTATAACCAAGTGGGTTTTATCTCAGGAATGCAAGATTGGTTTGAAAATCAATTTTAAATAACATACTAAAAGACCAAAAAGGAAAAACTGTATCTCATTAAACAACATGATTATCTATGTAGAACATCCTGAGGAAGCTACCAAAAAACTATTATGACAAATAAGTGAATTAGCAAAGTTGCATGATGCCTAATCAATACACAAAAATGGATCATGTTTCTACATGCTAGGAATAAACATTTCAAAACTGAATTTTAAAAACAATATTATTTATAACAGCAACAAAAATGAAATATTTAGGGATAAATAAGATAAAAGACACATGACTGTACACTTAAAACTATAAAACTTTACTGAAAGAAATAAAAAAAGACGTAAGTAAGTGGAGAGATAAACACATGCCTCCTAAAGGCGTGCTTTTATGAGATCAAGCCTCATAAAACTTGCTAATCAGCCCCACGCCTAGCACAAGTGACAGCTGGCCTTGGTTCCTAGATTGGCACCTCTCCCAGGCACCTCCAAGCCCAGCACAAGTAACAGCCAACTGCAGATTGCTTTGTGGTTCATGCTGGATGGCCCCCAGCAGGGCACAGAAAGCAGCTAACTTTGGTCTGCAACTCCCAGGAGGCCCCAGAGCCAGCATACCCCATGGACAGCTTCAGACCACACTGGAGCATCACCCAACCACCTCCACAAGTGACATACTCAAGGAGTGGACTCGGCAGGCATCAGAGCCCTGCTGAAGCTAGTCCTGCTCTGTGCCGTGGGCCCCTGCACAGCAGCTCTACCACTGTAGACCGTGATTCTTGCAGTCAATTGGCCTGGAGGTCAATTCCTCCCATGGATGTGCCAACAGCATTCAAGGCTCAACTACAACAGGAGGGTGTACACAGCCCACTTGGGTGACTGGAGAGGCCACTGGGCCCCACAGGACACCTACTACTTAAGGCCACTCTACCTAGACGGGGAGATAGAAGTCCTACCTAATTCATAGGCACAACCATAGGGAGGCAGCCAGAATAAGGAGACAAAGAAACAGGTCCCAAATGAAAAACAGGACAAAAATCCAGGAAAAGAACTCAACCAAATGGAGACAAGCAATCCACCAAATGCAAAGTTTTAAACATTGGTTATAAAGATGTTCAGTGAACTAAGGGAAGAATAGATCAACGCATAGCCACCAGCTGCATGTGGTTGCTGAGCACTTAAAAAATGAGAGGAATTAAATTTTAACTTTAATTTAATTTTAATTTAAATAGCTACATGTATCTAGTGACTATCATATTGGACAGTGCAACCTTAGACTGACTTGGATTTTTTTTCCTGGGTACCCAGAAGACTTTTTCTTTATGGTCTACTATCCTATATAATGAAGAGCTAATATGCTAATTAGAACAGACGGTGGAACAACCTTCCAGAATGACCAGTGGGCGGGGCCGCAGTGCCCCAGGGCCATAAGGCAGATGGGCGGTGAGGGCTGAGCACCTTGTATGAAACTTCATGCATTGGGCCTCTAGTTTTACCATAAGTCTCAATGCTGGCTCTCTGGGTCAATTTCCCTAGTTATGTAGTGGCAGCTTCCAATATTTTGTTTCATTTTTTGTTTCAGAAAACTCTTCTTGAATAATAGATTTTAATATCAATTCTGTCCCATTGCTTCGGTTTTCTTCCTCAGACATTACTCTCATACATACATTGGATCTTCTTTGTGTATTTTCTGTATCTATCACTGTGTCTCAAATCCTTTTGTTATTTTTCTTTATTTCTTTTATAAGTGCAAAGACTACCATGTTCAAAATGGTTCAGGAGTCAATTCAAACTAGATCCCCCTAGCCAAAAATGGGACAATTTGAGCATGAAGTTACCTCCCATCCAAAATTATATGGTAGTGAATTCTTCCCAGACTGAAAGGGGTCCATGTGCTAGGCAGCCTAGAAGAAAGACAAACATCACAGAATTCTTAAGTGTGCTTCCTGCCAGCTGCTGCTAACTAACCGTCTCCAATCCAGTCTGGTGTGGAGGCTGGGTGGGAAATAGCCTCGCCCATTGGTCCTGGAGTGGGAGGAGGGTCTATGTGAGCAAGGTATGTCGAGGACACATCTTTCACTTGAGCAGTCACTATCAAAGGGAAGGAGGGTCTTCAAGAGTAGGGACTACTTCTTATCCAACCTTTCACCCCAGGATTTTATGCAGAATATGGTATATAGTAGCTGCTACATGAATACTTACTAAATTCAACTCAACTGGAAGGGCAGAATCCTATACAGTGGAACCTCACTTTTCAAACTTAATTCATTTGGAAGGCTGTTCTAGAAGCAATTTGGTCAAAAACTGAATCATGTTTTCCCATCCTATATAATAAAAGCCCAATATGCTAAGTGTTCGGTCGTCCAGTTGGCCGTTCAACCAATCAAAGTGTAATATGCTAATGATATGCTAAGGCCACTCAACTGCTCGCTATGACATGCGCTTACCACCAGGGGGCAGACAGTCGACTGGTTGACCAGTCACTATGACATGCACTGACCACCAAGGGGCAGATGCTCTGACCAATAGGTTAGCTTGCTGCTGGGGTCCGGCCGATCGGGAGTGAGTGAGACGGGCCGGACATGCCCTGGAACCCTCCTGCAGTCCCTCCCCAGCTGGCCAACCTCCCATGTCTCTCCCCAACCCTGATTGTGCACCAGTGGGGTCCCTCGGCCTGGCCTGTGCCCTCTCACAATCCAGGACCCCTTGGGGGATGTTGGAGAGCCAGATTCAGCCCGACGGCGGAATGACCAGTTGCTATAATATGCAATGATCAGCAGGGGACAGACGTTCAATGCAGAATCTGCCCCCTGGTAATAGTGCGCTCCCACAGGGGGAGCACTGCTCAGCCAGAAGCCGGGTTCACAGCTGGCAAACGCAGCAGCCGTGGCAGGAGCCTCTCTCGCCTCCATGGCAGTGCTAAGGATGTCCAACTGCCATCAGTTGGACATCGCCTGAGAGCTCCCAGACTGCGAGAGTGCACAGGCTGGGCTGAGGGATGCCCCCCCACCCCCCACCCCCGCTACCGTGCAAGAATTTCATGCACTGGGCCTCTAGTTAGAAATAATGTAAATTGAATCAATCTATTTCAGGCCCCCAAATGATTCCTGTTCTGACCTTTCTTACATACATGTCGAATGTACTGTTTAATCTATAAATAAATACTTCTTAAGTTTATCAAACCACCCCCTCCTGCCTTTAAAGGGATCATTTTCAAACTTGTTCCAGGGTGTCTTTCAGGTCAGCATGCAGCATCTTTGCTTGTTCAAATATCACTGCCTCCGAAATGCTGTCACTGGCTAACTGCTTTCCTTTATCCAAATCAACAACAGTTTTCCCACCTCTTCGATTGCCTGTGATCATTGCTTCTTCTGCACCCTGAGCAACATTAGCACTCTCGATGGCCTCTTGATGTTTTAAATTGTGCCCTCAGGGGCGAGAGGTGACCCGGTGATCAGGGGAAGGCGACACCCCCGTCACACCTCTGCTGCTGCCACTGCGCAAGCCTCGGCTGGCCCTGGTTACCTGAGCCTTGGGCAGCCCTGGGCAGCTGCCATCCAAGGCTTGCTTGCGCCTCAGGCCGACCCTGGGCAAGCCCTCGGCAGCTGGGGGTTGGGGACTAGGGGACTCCAGAGGCAGGCGCCCCAGCGGGGCTGAGGTGACTGGGTGCCACCATCTTCTGGCTGTGGACACCGCCATCTTTGAGGGCATGGCAGTCAATTAGCACATTCCCCCCTTATTGGCTGTGGGCACCGCCATCTTTGCGACAGTGTGAGGGTCAATTAGCATACTCCCTCTTTATTAGATAGGATAAGGTTTACAGCGTACGCATGCATCTCACCTATGAGGTGAGAAGCACTACACCAATTGTTTTACATCAATTTGATTGCCCCATCTCAAAATAACCCTATGACCCAGAAGTAGAGTTAAGTTTAAGATCCCAGTCTGAAATCAGACTAACTAGATTCAAATCCAGTTAGACCACTACCAAGCCCTGTGAGCAGGAACAAGTTCCTGTCTAGGTTCCCAGGTTTGTCTTCGAAGAATGGAAGGCACTGGCTGTGCTGACCTCGGGTGGTTGTTGTGAGACCGTCAGATGACGCACGTAGCAAGCTTCCCACGGGTCTGGCGGACACCGGTACTGAGACAGGGCAGTTTCATCCTCACTCGACAGGCTCAGGAGAGGGAAGGCCATCCACACTAAGTAACTTCCGAGGACATCCCGCTGGAAAGTGGAGCGCCCACACACCTGACATGTTCCCTCTCCATCTAACCCGCAAGGAGGCCAGGAGTGATGTTCCCACGTGCCCTAGCGAGGCTCAGCCATGCTTTGTCCTCTGCTTTCCCTGTTCACCAATATCGAAAGCCTGGCCTGAGAAGGACAAGCTGGCGAGGAAATGAAGGCGTGACAGAGAGCTTTCCACCTTGGCCACTCCTCCTTTCTCTTCATCTGGGTTGACCTGATGTCAGAGCAGAAGAATGACGAGAACCAAGAAAGGACCATAAACCATAAGCAATGAGGAGAACAAGTAAGTGGGTGAGTGAATGAGTGACAAGTAGTCTGGGCATTGCAAAATTGTCCCTAGTCCAGGCCCCTGGTGCTGTTGACTGTGGCCTGGCATAGGGACAACTTCCATTGTCAGGGACACTGCAGGGCACTTCCTCCTCTGCTCCTCAGGCAGCTGTGACACATGGACATTTCCCGTGTCAGAAATTATAACCAACCATAAAGCATGTTTTAAATCCAAGCAGTAACCACCTCTGTTGGATATACATGCCGGGCAGGAAAGTGCTTGCCCAGGGACCCCGTCCTGTTGCCGGCCCAGCTCCTGTGAAGTCCTCTGGCTTTGTCCTGCACTGAGACTAGAGGACTGACTCAGATTCCCATCTCTTGCCTAGAACTGGCAGCGCTGAAAGATTCCAGTCCTCACTCTTGAGCCCACTGTGCCAAACTGAAAACAGCCATTTCCTACCTTCCGCTGGGGAAACCTAAACCACCATGTCCTTCACCTGCCCCATGCACATATTTTCTTTTTGCCCTGAATCAGGGGGGTGGAAATCCAAAGGCAGTAAAGAATCACCTTCCGTCTTAAATAACTCAGCTCCCACGGGGTTCCATCACTGCCCCTGCCCACACTTTACCCTCTGCAGACCTGCTACCTGTGGCTGCCCCACGGCACCACATGGCCTGACAGTCCCAGGCTCCACCAGGCATCTCCGCTTCATTATTTAAAGACTTCATTCCTATGTTTGTTTACTTTTATGGTTGTTTGAAAATGGCCATTAAAATGTTGGGTTAAAAATATTTTAATTCAAACAATACTGCTTCCAAGAAGCCTTCCTTGACTTCTCTAGCCAACTTAAGTGCCCTGTCCCTCCTCTAGGTTATTTTAGGAATCAGACGCACCTGGGTTCAAATCCTATCTCCTTTACTTGCTCCATGACCTTGGGCAAGTCTCTAAGCCCCAAATTCCACTTTTATAAAACTAGGTTTAGAATAACACCTACCTCCTAAAAGTTTTGTAAAAATTAAATGAGATAACGCATCTAGGGCACTTAGCCTTTAGCAATGAGGGCTGGAAGAACTCAAGAGGGCTTCGTGGAAGAGAAGGTCTTGACCTTGACCTTTAAGCACAGAGACCTGCTCAGCTGCCCTGCAGGTGGGCTGCCGAGAGCCACCAGTGCCCGCACTGCATCAACGTCACGATTGCCCCGGCCACTGTGCTGAGAGCTAGGCCTGCACACCCTCCGCCCTCAGGCCTTGCAGGTTAGCTTCACTGGCTCCACTTCACAGATGAGGACACTGAGGCAGACGCCTGATCCGGGAAGCCAGTGTGGGAACCCAGGCGATGCCCACACGCCTTTCCCTGGCCTGATGCTCCCCCAGGACTGGAGAAGCAGAAACACTGCATTTCACTCCTGCTGGATGGTTTTCCCAGGAATTTTTACATCCTTCCTGCCAACCCTATGATTCCCCTCCAGTAGTTGAGGAAGCCAAGGCCAAGGTCAGCCAGCTTTCAAGGACTGGAGCCTACCCGGGCCAAGGTCAGCCCTCCGCCCCGATCCAGCCAGTAGCTGCCTTGTCCCTGTGACCCTGCTGTGGGGTGGGGCAACCTGGGGAAGGGATGCCATGAGGCTGTGTCCGTCCACGTGCTGCGAGCCCTCACCGAGCCATCCTCCGAACAAAGTGGTGGAAAGTGCAGCGGGAACATTCGTCTAGGAAAACAATGGGCATTGATTACTCTGGCAACTGTGCCTGGCAGACACCGGAGGCGGTTTGGTCTGGGGTTTGGGGTGGGTGTGACTCGGATGCCGAAGCCCAGTGACTCATCACCGCGGCTCCGCCTGGGCCCTGGGCTGCCCGAGGCCCGAGGGCATGGCCCACAGCCCAGGGCCGGGGCGGTCCCGCGGCCCCTCTCCTCCTGGGAGTGACCAGTGTCTGCACCCGCTGGGCGCGGGGCTGGTCTGACACACCTGTTAAGGCGAAGACAGGGACCTGGACACTCGGCTGGAGATGAGGGTGAGGGGGTGTCCTTCTTTATACGGAGGCACACACACCTGAGAACTTTCTAGAGAGTTCTATGTTCATGCTCCATTTTCTGGTCATCCACATATCACTCAGATCCTCTCTAACACACGCACACACGCGTGTGCGCACAGACAGACTCTACACATACGTACAGGGCTTTTCACCACTGCTACCACCTCAGTGGTCTGGGAGTCAGGTGACCGACCTCAAGCGGGTCCTGGTTCAGCCACCAGTGCACGACCTTTCACCTCCCCTCTCTGACTCAGTGACCCCAACTGTATGTTCAGCCACTTGGCACCACATCAGGCCCTGCGGACCTCACCTGCCTCCTGCTCCAGCTGCCTCTGCCCCTGCGGGGACCAGCGCTGTGACCTTGCCCATGCCGCACACCTGGCCTGGGGGCCACGCGGTCGAAACCTGAAAGGGTGGGAGTCAGGAGCAGAGGATAAATTCTCCTCCCTCCTCCTCCAGGCTGAGTTTGGGCAACTCCGCAGAGCTCGGGCCCAGGGCCTGCCCTCAGTCTCACCGGCTTCAGTGGCTGTCCCTCCCTGCTGCACTCCCCTGCACAGCTGGCCCTGGGCTCGCCCTCCCTAAGGCCCCAGGCTCCGCTGGGCTGCACCCAGGTCAAGACCACAGGTGTGAGGACTTCTCAGCCTCTCTGCTGTGACACAGGAAAGGGATTCCTTCGAGAAGCAATGCCCAGGTCTGGGCCTCGCTCCTCTCACGCCCGGTTCGCACCCCTGCCTTCGTCGCTGGTAAACGGGAACCTGGCGGAACTGCTCCGAGAGGCAGTGCTGGGAGCAGAGCCCGGGGTGCCCAGCTGTCCCTCAGGAGGCTCTACCGAACTGACTGGCGGGCATCATGGCAGAGGAAGCACATCACCGAGGGCCACACGCTCTCCAAGCTTGTCACCTCCTCCACCAGCCCCAGGACCCAGCGCCCGCGGGCGGGACACTGCACACCCGGGGAGTGAGCCCAGGTTCGGCCAAGGTTCTGCGGGCGCTCAAGATCAACACGCCTCCGGCTTCCTGGTTGAGGTCATGCACGTACAATGTGTCCCCTCCTTCCAAACGAGGGGGAAGCCAGGACCCAGCCTCAGGCTTCTCTTGTCACCCCCCTGCCCTCGGTTTCCCGCGGCTGCCTGGGACACCCGCCTGAACAAAGCGGTGGGTGTGGAGGCCCTTCCCAAGGCAGCAGCGTGAGAAGCCAGAGAACTGCCCCAGCGCCTCCACTGCCCCCCCCCGCCCCCCCCCCCCAGCCAGCTTCTAACCTGGGGTCACGTGGCCCTGGGGACTGGCTCTGACGGGCCCTGACAGCATCCCCATTCCTCTGTGGCTGCTCTGCAGGTCCAGGCAGGGCTGGGAGGGTGACAGGCTGCGGCCAAGGAGAAGCAGGGACTGCGGCCTACTCCAGAGGAGGCCGGTGTGCGCCGGTCACCCCCAGCAAGGCTCTGCCTGAAGCTGCGGGTTTGCCCAGCACAACCCCTAGAGCCACTGACCAGGCAGGTGCCCGAGTCGCTGCAGTCCTGCTCAGCCTCCACAGTTGGCCCCAGCCCTGTGGCCCTCCCCCCGGCTGCTCAGCATCCTGTGGGGCTTTGGGGGTGGAGCCCCTATCTACCGTGTCCCCGGGGGCACCCTCCTCTTTCCACAGGAGAGCCAATCCCCAGCCCTCCCACCCTGACAGGTCTCCAGGGTGCTGGTTCCAGAACATAATTCACATTGGATTAATCCTTTTGTGGTTCCCAGGCTTTCAGAACAAAGTCTTCTAAGACCTCTTGTCTTCCCAGCAACCCCATGGCCTCCTTGCCCTCCTTGCCCAGTCCGCAGGCTGCTCCAAGGGCCGCCCCTGCTCTCCTGCCAGGAACCTCGGCTCAGCCTGTTTCTTCTCACTGGGATGCTCTTCTCTTCATTGACATAGGATCACCTGCTCATCTTTCAAGACTCGGCTTCCTCCTCAGGAAACCCCGCATGCCTCCAGGCTGGGCCGGTGTCTTCCTCCAACCCCACAGACCTTGGGATCCTCCCATCGGCTGCTCGTGTTCTGATTCCATCTATTGGTTGAGCTCTTTGAAGACAGTCTCAATGTCTCCTTCATCTCCTGTAGATTCAGCAAAGTCCCACGACACAGTCAAAAAGTATTTATGAGATGGATGGATGGATGGATGGATGGATGGATGGATGGATGGATGGATGGAAGGATGGATGGATGGATAGATGGATGGATGAATGGATGAGTGGATGGATGGATGGATGGATGGATGGATGGATGGATGGATGAATGGATGAATGGATGAATGGATGAGTGGATGGATGAATGGATGAGTGGATGGATGGATGGATGGATGGATGGATGGATGGATGGATGCATGGATGCATGGATGCATGGATGCATGGATGCATGGATGAATGGATGAGTGGATGGATGAATGGATGAGTGAATGGATGAGTGGATGGATGGATGGATGGATGGATGGATGGATGGATGCATGGATGGATGGGTGGATGGATGAGTGGATGGATGAGTGGATGGATGGATGGATGGATGGATGGATGGATGGATGGATGGATGAGTGGATGGATGGATGGATGGATGAGTGGATGGATGAGTGGATGGATGGATGGATGGATGGATGGATGGATGGATGGATGGATGAGTGAATGGATGAGTGGATGGATGTATGAAGGATGGATACCTGTAAACAACAACAACAAAATCCCAAATTTCCTAGCCTCCTCCACAATCAATTAAAACTTTGAAAAACATTAGGTGTAACTGAATGGCGAGATTCCCACCAGAGGGAGACCTTTGTCCTTGGGGAGCCGATGTATTCCCTTTATTCGTGAAGTCAGCATTTGCCGCAGCCTCTTGTGAGCCCAAAGGAGAAGCCCTCAGCGCAAGCCCAGGGCCCACTCACAGGAAGCTGGTGCGACTGCAAAACAGACTAGACACACCTGGGGGCAGTCACAGCGCCGCTGCAGTGAGTGCCCAGGGTCAGGGCGGCAGGTCGGGGGTCAGAGAGGACCACCTCGGAGCTGCTCTGTCCTGTGCAACTCTGACTCCAAGCTCCACATCCCAGGAGACGGACAGAAACGCGACCCAAAGCTCCGTGGCTGGCCAGCCTGGCTCTGCTATTCGCCTGAATCTAAACCTTAACCTGAGCCAGGATGGCAGACCTGACCCTGACCTGAACCCGGACCGAGCCTTCCCCGGGTCTGATCTGAACCCTCGTCTTTATCCACACGGAGCGCTCGAGAACCCTTGTGGGACGAGGAACCACGCTGGACTCGGAGACCCCGAGGGCAAGGCTGGCAACGGCAAAGCAGATTCAAAGAGCAGCTCCTGTGGAGACCCGCGAGCAGCCCTGACGCAGCCCGGGCCTGTGCGGACGCGGGGTCTGGGAGACACATCCCTCCAGCGCCTCCGACACGGCTGAGGGCCCCCGGGCACCTGGGGTCAGTTAGCGTGTCTGGGAGCAGCGGACAGGAGCAGCTGCACCCCTGTCCCCCAGGTGCTGCTCCCCGCCTGGTAAGCCTGACTGTCGGCCCCCTCCTCCGCCCCCAGCCGTCGGTCCTCACCTGCACTTGACCTCCTGCAGGTGCCAGGCCCTGCGCTGGGCCCTCAGGGCTGGAGTGCATGGGACTTGCCCCCAGGACCCCAGTGCCCGTGGGGAGGCCAGGTGTCGTCCCTCACTCACTCAGCAGGCACTGCACTGGCCAAGCTCCCGGGGTGAGCGCGCACAGGCCTGGGAGATCTCTCAGGGGAGCGCACATGTGTAACCTCGGGCGATGCATGTGCTTCCAATGAGCAGTGCGGGACATGAAGGACACACTCTCGGCCTGTGATTGACACCTTCGCCCGCTCCCGGCTGGCTCGGAGCGCCTTCCTGTGGAGCGGGGCGGGGTGAGCTGCGCAGTGCGGCCGCAGAGGGGAGTGGGCGTGCAGAGGTCCGGCTGCACTGACCAAGCCCCACTTCACGAGCATAGCTGACCGGCACGGCAGGCGTTTGCCTTTGTGACAGCCCCTTCGGGTGGCCGGACAGGAACCTTCCCCCTTCGGTGCCACCACGGGTAAAAAGACGCCTGGCTTCAGATGAACTCACGGGGCCAACGCGGCCGCTGCCCCTCAAGCCCCACCGCGACCTTCCAGTCAGAGAGGAAAGGGAAGGGCCACGGGGCCATACGGTTTCTTCTGGGCAACATGGCCCTTCCCTGGGGCTTTGCCTGCACGCCGGTGCCCAGAGCCGTCATGCGTATACTCCTGGCAGCCAGGGCCTGGGCCCGTCCCGATGCAGGGCTCCGGTGGCCCTGCCAGTGTCCCCCAAGAACCCCGATGGTAGAAGAGCACCTGCTTTGGAGCTGGCCAAGCCTGAAGCTGGGTCCCAGCTGTCCACCCAGCCCTCCCCCTGGGCACACCACCCCTCTCAGTCCCAGCTGTCCATCCAGCCCTCCCCCTGGGCACACCACCCCTCTCGGTCCCAGCTGTCCGCCCAGCCCTCCCCCTGGGCACACCGCCCCTCTCGGTCCCAGCTGTCCATCCAGCCCTCCCCCTGGGCACACCACCCCTCTCGGTCTCAGCTGTCCGCCCAGCCCTCCCCCTGGGCACACCGCCCCTCTCGGTCCCAGCTGTCCATCCAGCCCTCCCCCTGGGCACACCACCCCTCTCGGTCCCAGCTGTCCGCCCAGCCCTCCCCCTGGGCACACCACCCCTCTCGGTCCCAGCTGTCCGCCCAGCCCTCCCCCTGGGCACACCGCCCCTCTCGGTCCCAGCTGTCCATCCAGCCCTCCCCCTGGGCACACCACCCCTCTCGGTCCCAGCTGTCCGCCCAGCCCTCCCCCTGGGCACACCGCCCCTCTCGGTCCCAGCTGTCCGCCCAGCCCTCCCCCTGGGCACACCGCCCCTCTCGGTCCCAGCTGTCCGCCCAGCCCTCCCCCTGGGCACACCGCCCCTCTCGGTCCCAGCTGTCCGCCCAGCCCTCCCCCTGGGCACACCGCCCCTCTCGGTCCCAGCTGTCCGCCCAGCCCTCCCCCTGGGCTCACCGCCCCTCTCGGTCCCAGCTGTCCATCCAGCCCTCCCCCTGGGCTCACCGCCCCTCTCGGTCCCAGCTGTCCATCCAGCCCTCCCCCTGGGCACACCGCCCCTCTCGGTCCCAGCTGTCCACCCAGCCCTCACCCTGGGCACACCGCCCCTCTCGGTCCCAGCTGTCCATCCAGCCCTCCCCCTGGGCTCACCGCCCCTCTCAGTCCCAGCTGTCCACCCAGCCCTCACCCTGGGCACACCGCCCCTCTCGGTCCCAGCTGTCCGCCCAGCCCTCCCCCTGGGCTCACCGCCCCTCTCGGTCCCAGCTATCCGCCCAGCCCTCCCCCTGGGCTCACCGCCCCTCTCGGTCCCAGCTGTCCATCCAGCCCTCCCCCTGGGCTCACCGCCCCTCTCGGTCCCAGCTGTCCACCCAGCCCTCCCCCTGGGCACACCGCCCCTCTCGGTCCCAGCTGTCCACCCAGCCCTCACCCTGGGCACACCGCCCCTCTCGGTCCCAGCTGTCCATCCAGCCCTCCCCCTGGGCTCACCGCCCCTCTCGGTCCCAGCTGTCCACCCAGCCCTCCCCCTGGGCACACCGCCCCTCTCGGTCCCAGCTGTCCACCCAGCCCTCACCCTGGGCACACCGCCCCTCTCGGTCCCAGCTGTCCATCCAGCCCTCACCCTGGGCACACCGCCCCTCTCGGTCCCAGCTGTCCACCCAACCCTCACCCTGGGCACACCGCCCCTCTCGGTCCCAGCTGTCCATCCAGCCCTCACCCTGGGCACACCGCCCCTCTCGGTCCCAGCTGTCCATCCAGCCCTCACCCTGGGCTCACCGCCCCTCTCGGTCCCAGCTGTCCATCCAGCCCTCCCCCTGGGCACACCGCCCCTCTCGGTCCCAGCTGTCCATCCAGCCCTCACCCTGGGCACACCGCCCCTCTCGGTCCCAGCTGTCCATCCAGCCCTCACCCTGGGCACACCAACCCTCTCGGTCCCAGCTGTCCGTCCAGCCCTCACCCTGGGCACACCAACCCTCTCGGTCCCAGCTGTCCGTCCAGCCCTCACCCTGGGCACACCGCCCCTCTCGGTCCCAGCTCCTTCACCCGCAGACACTGGTGAGGTTAGCATGTCGAGGTGCCGTGCGGAGGGCTGCCTGGAGAGGGTGACTGAGCTGAGAGGTGAGGGAACTAGGGGGTAGGGTTGGCCCGACTGGTGGGAAAGAGGCTCAGGCGGAAGAGGTGACCTGGGTGGCCGCCGTGGCGGTGGGGGAGTGTAGGGGTGAGGCTGCATGGGGCCGGCCTGATCACAGAGGGCTGCAGGGGCAGGCAAGGGGAGGCTGGCTCACTCCAGCCCAGGAGGGGACCCGGCTGCTTCTCACCGGGTTGAAATGGCTCATGTTCTGCACTCACACAAGTGGGGCCGCTCTGAGCAGTCTGCCTGTGGGAGCTCATTAACCTCCATGGCACTACCCCTGTCACAGAGGAGAACACTGAGGCCCGAGGACGCCGACACAGCCCTGGCCCCACAGTGAGTGGTGGCGCACAGGCTGTCTGGCACAGCACACGCTCACAGCGTCTCTGCCATCGTCACAGGAGCACCTTCAGGTGGCCGGGCCTGGGTGGGAGCCCGAGGCCGGGTCCTCTGACCACCTTGGTTGTGACAGGCACCTCCCAGTGCCAGTCAGGTGGAGGGGTCGCTGGCCCGGCCCCAAACCTAAGCCCTCAAAACGCCGAAGTCTCAAAGGCAAAATGTCTTCCAGGGACATCGCCGCTGATGCCAAGCCCCGGGGGCTGGGCCGCGGTCCAGGGACATGGTTTGGCTCCAGAACATCACAGAGCAATTTGCAACACCTTCCCAGCTCTTGGAGCAGCCGAGAGGCAGGTGGAGAGCGGGCCGGAGGAGGACGCCAGGTGTGGGGTTTTGGGGGAGGAGGGAGAGCAAAGGCACCTGCAGGATGGAGGCTGCAGCCCAAGCCCTCCCAGCAGCGTGTCCACATTCTCCCCGAGGCCCCACATCCGGTGCACATGTCCAGCGTGGCGGCCTCTGCGGTCCTGCCTACCAGCTCCTTCAGCACCCAAACTGGTGCCCAGGCTGCAGCTCCCACCTCTCCCCTCCTCGGCCCCAATAACTGCGTGTGCAGCGTCTTCAGCTCTCCCCTCCTCGGCCCCAATAACTGCATGTGCAGGGTCTTCTCCCCGGAGGGAGCGCACACTCAGGAGGGAGCTGGCGCAGCCTCACCTGCCGTGAGCACCCATCGACCTGGCACGGTGGGCTCATGACCAGTTCACCTGCCTCTGAGCAGAGGCCGTGGGTCTTACCTGTGGATGACCTAAAGGCCTCACGTAAGATGACTCTGACTTTCCAAGGACCTGCACACACTAGGTGCTGTCTCATGGGTGCATCTCTCTCATGGCTCCACAAACATCAACTGAACACCTACTAAGTGCCATGTGCCCTGGCAACAGTGTTCAGGTGAGTCTGGCGCAGACCTGCTCTCAAGGTGCTCACGGCAAGCGAGGGCCCACCTTACAGTGCGGGGGCAGCGGGGGCCTCCTGGGAGCCCTGGGGCCTCACCCACCGAGAGATGGAGCAGGCTTGCACGGGAGCCTGTTCAGTGCAAAACATCTGCCCGCCCTCTGAACTCCCACCTCAACCTGCAAGGGTGGCCTGCTGTTCCCACTCTAGGAAAGTGCAACTGAGGCTCAGCGAGGTCACAGAACGTGCTCGAGTCACACAGCAGCCACAGGGGTTTGGACCTGGTTCTGAATAGCTCCAAAGTCCGTGTGCTCAGCCCCACACGGCGCCCAGAGAGGGGACAGCCAGTGGCTGGAGCAGAACACGCGGTGTGGTGGTGGCCACGGAAAGAGCAGGCCCCTGAGAAGGGCGGTGACTCACCAGGAGGCGTTGTCCCCGGTTACAAAACAGCCTGGGCTCCTGCCAGACACTCTTTTTTCCATGTCTCCCATGCCCTCCACTCCCTGTGCCCGGGGCTCCTTGAGTACATTCTGTTCTTGCTGAACTTCTTACTGAGCAGGGCAAGCCCGTTCCCCCGCGGACTGAGGGCCCTGGGCCGCCTGCGATCCCTGGCTCCAGGCCTGCGCCTCGGGCAGGGCCCAAGAGCGACGGGCAAAGGGGCACGCCACCGCTCTCACCCGCCGGCAAGTCTGCCGGTTGCCCCTTTGCTTTCTGGGTCAAGTCCAACCCTCACTTAGCCCCAGGCCTGTTCGATGGATCGGGCTGGCTGTCCCTCTAGTCAGGTGTCTGCTGCCTCCCAGGTGTCCACACACAGGCCCTGCCCGCCACCCACTCCCAGAGCCCCCGTGCTGACCACATCCTGTGTGACAGACGCCCTGGCCTTAGGGAAATGCTCACTGCAGTATCAGGAGGTGAGAAGACGTCCCATCTGCAACTTACTCTGAAACACCTAAGAAAAAGATTATTGATAGGCAGGTAGGCAGGTAGGCAGGTAGGTAGGCAGATATGGGGAAGAGAGAAAGAAAATGTGGTAAAATGTTAACATTTTAAGGAAATTGAGTGAAGAATATTAGAAATTCTTTGTACTATTTTTGCAACTTTCCTCTAAGTTTGAAATAATTTCTTTTTAAAAATGCAGAAAATTAGGGAGAAGCAATAAGTTTTAAAACCCAATAACCTCAAGCCTCATTTCCAGAAAGCACCCCAACCCTAGAGGCCGGGTGTGCCGGCCCCTTCCAGCCCCAGCCCCTCCCGCACCCCCTGTTTCCGACCCACTTCCTTTCAGAGGTGTGTCCCAGCTCAGACAGTGAGTGCCGGGGCCAGGAGGGAGTCCCACTCCAACCCGCATCCAGATGCGTCTCCGCTCTGGGGTCAGTGCCTGGAAACCCCACAGCAAGGGAGGCGGCGCCCAGCGCCAGGCGCTCACGGGCAGCTAGGACAAGGGGCTGAGAGCACCCGGAGCCGAGCGCCCATGAGCAGCGTGACCATGCCACGTGCTGCCGGTGCTCGGCGGGCCGGGCCAGGTCCTGAGCCACCTGGTCACCCTCCTGCCACCCGACGCACTGGCAGCCAGACCCACTGGCAGCTGCCTCCCAGGGGCTGGGGCCAGGATTTTGAGAGCCTGGTGTCCCTCCAGGGAATTTGAAAGGAAACAAGCCGAGAGGAACGCCTGGGGACCAAAGGCCAAGGACTGACGGTGGGAGGGTCAGGGCCGGGCCCAGGGTCTCTAAGGTGGAGTCACAGCCGGTACATGTGACACAAGGGGCTGGTCATGGGGAGTGCACGCCGGGGACACGTGGAGAGGCCCAGCCTTGTCACCTTTCACACAGTCCTTGCTCTCCAGTGAGCACCTCCTTGTCTGGGGGCTGCCCAGGTCAGAGCGGAGCCGACACCCTGCTGCAGGGCACAGCCAACAAAGCAGAGGGTGGGAAGGGTCATGCAGGAAGTATGCCCTGCAGGGGGCGCCATTCCTGCCGGCTGTGGGTCTGGAAGGCCAGAGGGAGGAGCTGTCAGAGGCGAGGAAGACCTTCCCAGGCTGAGAATAGCAGGTGCAAAGGCCCTGGGGCGGGGCCCTGAGCTGCCAGAGACAGCGGGGCCAGTGCAATTGGAGCAGGTGAATGGGGAGCAGGGGCGGATGCCAGCATCAGAGAGACCATGAGCCTCTGAGGGACACTCGGACCCCTTGGAGGGTTTTCGGTGACATGATCAGACTTACACGTCCAAAGGATCGTTCTGGCTGCTCCATGGAGGACCATCTGACCTGGGGAGAGGGCCAGGGCCTGGGTGGAGGCAGGGTGACCGCTGAGGAGGCGACCGCAGCGCCAGGGAGAGCAGGAGCTGCGGGTCCTCACCGCATCGTCACCCTCCAGGGCCGCGGGAACTCTGCCTGTGTGGACCCTTCCTCCAGTAAAGAAGTTTTTTACATTTTATTTTACAGCTCCTTGGATGTAAAAACAAGTATATTCTATATTAGTGGTCATTATATGCATTTTTCTGCTGCTTTCAGAAGAAATGAACATTAAACCATGTTTGTGGGCCCCTAACACATGAGGGCCCTCAGCCTGTGCTCACCATGCCCGGTGGAGAAGGCTGCCTGGGCGGTGGGTGGTCAGACTTGGGCGCAGCAGAAACCGTGAGAAGGAGCCGGTCCTGGCCCTCTGCTCGCCCGGCTCCCGCGCTCCTGGAGGGCAGCTGTGGGAGCCAGGGACAGGGTGCCCCTCACTGTGCCTCCAGGCAGGGCAGCACCGGCACCCACATTTCTACAGCTGCTCTGCGTGCGCGCTCGCCATCCATGGACTTTGCCAATGGCCGAAGGCAGGGTGCAAAGTTTAAGGCAGGGCAGCTGGACGGGACTTGCCGCGCAGATGGCACGGGAGGGGCGGGCTCGGGCACGAGGACTGCGGCTGGAGAAGGGCTGGGGGAGCACGCGCTCTACAGCAGAGGCACAGCCTCTGGTCCAGGACTGCAGGGGCAGTGAAGAAACCGGTTTGGCTCAGTGGATAGAGTGTCGGCCTGCGGACTGAAAGGTCCCAGGTTCGATTCCGGTCAAGGGCATGTACCTTGGTTGCGGGCACATCCCCAGTAGGGGGTGTGCAGGAGGCAGCTGATCGATGTTTCTCTCTCATCGATGTTTCTAACTCTCTATCCCTCTCTCTTCCTTTCTGTAAAAAATCAATAAAATATATTTAAAAAAAAAAAAAAGAAGAAGCGGCTGAGCAGCGGAGGAACAACGGCCTTCCTCTGGGCCGCCAGCCAGACCCTCCGCCCAGGTGCCCACCCTCCGCCCAGGTGCCCAGAGGGCGCTGGTGCTGGGAGACTCCCCGACTCCTAGTCCGGAGGGAATCACAGGCCTGCTGCCCCCGGTCTGATTGGACATTCCAGCCCCCATGAGGAGTCGTGGCCTGGGCTAAAGGCCACTCCATGTGCCTCGCCCCATGCCACTCGGGCGCGTCTCGCCAGGGGTAGCACTTCACTCTCGCAGCGTTCGTCCGTCATTTGCAGGTGTCTTTCCATCATCTTCCACTGCCAGGAGCCCCTCAGCCAGGGCACACCTTGCTCTCTCACCCCAGTGCCAAGCGTGGCTCCTGGCACATTTTAAAAGCCCGAGTCTGTTGAGTGGCTGTCCCTCTAGGCCAGTGTGCCCACCACCTGCAGGCCTGCAAGTTGGCACTTGGGCGGGGCAGTTTCCAGGGGAGCCTACCTCACTGCCCATCTGACCCTGCCCCCTCGCGACCTGGGCTACAGCACAGTCCTCCTTGGCTGGGGTCTGGCCTGGCCCTGCCCTGGACCTCTGCTGGGCCCTGCACCTCGGGGTTCGGCCTCACAGACCCCCCACCCCAGGCTGGGCCTCTCGCTCCCAGAGAGGACACTTGAACGTTCCCCGGGGGGTCAGGGGGAGGTGTTTGCAGGGCCCCGAGAGGACATCATCTCTGGAAGCTGCAGAGCTAAGCTAGTCACAGGGAAGGTGGGAAGCGGGGGAGGACGGGCAGATGGGGCTGAGGGCCGGCAGAGTCCCGTGGAAGGGTGAGGAGAGAAGTCCTGACACGCCCTGATGACCTTCCTCCTTCTCTTCTCTTCTGGAAAATGGGTAGAAGAGCCCACTGTGCAAAGCCGTGAAGAGGGTTTCCTCAGAGAATGGGGAGAAAGCACCCAGCGGGCGGCCTAACACGCAGTGGGCCCTCAGAAACAGCAGCTCCCTACTTCCTTTGTAACAGTCTCATGTGATGAGGTGTGGTGCTGACAGCACCCAGCGTCCCTTCCCCTCGGGGTTGGAGGGCTGACACCCTGGCTGCTGGAGAGCGCCTGCAAGGACTGCCTCCTTCCAGGCCACACCCCACCCCCTGAGGTGGCCGGCATCGGCCGCTGACCAGCAGGGCAGAAAGGTCTGGCCGCCTCCGCCCACGTGCAGGCAACTCTGAGCCGTGGTCCAGCCGCGAGCGCCCTGCGGGCGGTGAGGCCTCTGAGGCCGCGTGCAGCCCAGCTTCTCCACCGCCCCCTGCTCCCTGCACTCCCCTGCTGTTGACCTTGAGAACATTCTATAAAATGTCCTGCACACTAATCACTGGCCAGAGTCTGCTTCCTGGGTTACCCAGGCCCCCAAAGTCCAAAATCTACATTTATAAACGGAAAACATCTAGGGAGCCTTTGCGGTATCACAACCAGCCTGTACTCTCCGGGGAACCAACTCAGCGCAGGCGTCCCTCAAACCGCGCGTCCACTGGCGCGCTTAAGCCAGCCCCTAACTGACGGCACCCCTTTGACCTCAGCGGGTGGCGGGGAGGGTAAAGGGCTCTGCTCCCCCCACTGTGAGGACTCGTCTTCCTGTGCAGCTTTCAGCCAGAGGCGTGGATGGCGAGGGCGAGGGAGAACCAGCCCCACCTGCGTGATGGGCAGAGAGGGGGTGGCGATGGGCTTGCCCCCGGGTGGGGGGAGGGGGCCGGTCTGCAGGGCACTAGGAGCTGGGTTCTGACCCGTGGGAGAATCTGCTGGAAAGGCGGAGCCTAAAGAGGGGTCTCCGGATCCTCAGAACCTGCCCCTCCTGCCTCTCCGCCTGGCATCCCTCCGGGAGGGTCTTTGCTTTGCAGATGTAACCCGCACACCACACACCTAAGAGGGCACAAAGCTGGCACACAGCTCAATGCCTTCTCACCAGCAAACTCCTTAAGGCCCCCTCAGGGCGGAAAGTGAAGCATTTCCTCCCAGAACTGTCCCCACCTGGAATCCTCCCCCAGGGCCTGTCCCTCCCTCCAAGCTAACCCCCAACCTAAGGGCGGCTGCAAGGGCTGCACCATCAGGCTGTGGCGTGGGGGCAGGCTGTGGCGTGGGGGCAGGCTGTGAGTGGGGGCAGGCTGTGAGTGGGGTCAGGCTGTGAGTGGGGTCAGGCTGTGGCGTGGGGGCAGGCTGTGAGTGGGGGCAGGCTGTGAGTGGGGGCAGGCTGTGGTGTGGGGCCGCTCGCCTTCTTTCTGTCTCTTTCACTCAGTCACACCCATTGGTGTGGTCACGTGCTGGCCACTCACTGACCTTCACATTAGAGCTCTGCCCACGCCCCATCTCTGGGGCCCACGGCCGGCTTCCGGTTCCAGCCCCGCTCCGTCCCACGCCGGGCCCCACAGGCCCCTCCCTCTCCACACCTGACCGAGAACATCGGGCCACACCCGAGGTCTCCCGGGTATTGGCCTGGCCCCGGAACGTGCCACCCAACTGCAGATGTCCAGGCTGAGTTTGAATCCAGGCCCCACCACTTTCTGACCGTGTAGTCTGAACAGCACGCGTGTTCTCCGAGCCTTCATGTTCTCCTCGCCAAATGGTGAACTGACGTGACCTGGGGGGTGCTGGAGAATTGTGAATGTTTGGTAAACGCCGGTCCATGGCAGACAGCACTTCCGCTAGGCTGCTCCCACCCCCACCTGCTGCTCCTGTCCAGGTCACTGACAAAGCGAGGGGTGCCTGTTCTCTAGCCTGAAAGCCCGGCATCGAGGGAGCCCCGCACAGCACCTCGCTCAGAGGACGCCCCTTTGCTGGGCTGGGAGGGCACGGGAAGGGAGAGGCCTGCTGCCCTGGGGGAGCCCTGGACCTGGACCAGCAGGAGCCTCCGGGGCGCCGGGTTTTGCCTTTGCCCCTGGGTTTTCTACTCAGAGCTCAAGGGCATCCACTGAAAACGTAAGTTCTGCCATCTCAGACCATCCCAGCAGGATTAGGGAAGGCGTCTCTCAGTAAGCAAATGCCCAGCGTCAGAAAAAAAGGCAGACAAGACTGGCACACCAGGGTGGTGGGCCCAGCTGGCTGGCGGGTATGGGGCAGAACCCTGAGTCACTCTCAGGCTTTCTCCAGGAGCCGCCCTTGCCCACCAGGTCATGCTGCCAAGACCAAGGCCCCTTCTGATCCGGTGCCAGGCCCCTGGGATGGCTGCATCCCCACCCCCTGCCCAGCCCTGCTTCCCAGGCTGTCCTGGCCATGATGCCCCTTTGACAGCGAAGTGTTGACAGTCCTGGCCAGGTGGAGATCAATTTTAAAATACAGAAGATAGTGGCATAAAATAAGTAAGTAAAATGAAATTGAGCATATTCGTTTACACATGAATGCTCCATAAGTGTATTGTTGAGTCTGTTTGTAATTTTGATACCAGTTTTCTGTTCAGGTCCAAGTTTGTTGTCTCTCGAAATCAAGAATGAGTTCATGGACAAAGAGATGAGCGAAAGCAAAGTTTTATTACAGAAAAGCCCTCTGCTGCAGGGAGGGGACACAGGCAGGTCGCCGCAGAAGCCTCTTTGTCTAGAGGTTAATATGTGTCCTGCTAACTTCCCATTGGTTCGTTAGAAAAATTTGGCCCTAGCAACATCCATACATTTTAAACTTCAGAGTTCCCACTCATTTCCCCCCTTCCCCTCCCCTCTGTGTGTCCAGCCTGTGACCAGAGCCTTTAGTTCTCGGGTTTTACATGGGACAGGTGTGGCTGACGAGCTGGTCTTGCCCATGCCTGCAGGGTTCAGCTGCATTTCCTTTTTATATTTCTCTCCCCCCCCCGCCCCCCGCCCCAGTCCCGTCCCTAACTGCCTTAGCTGCTTCTAACTCCTCATCCCGCCCCCCCTCCAATTAGGAGTCCCTAACTGCTGTTGGGGAAAAGGGACCACAACCCACTCTGACTACTTCCGGCTGGTAAGGGGCGTCGTTGATGGCAACAATCGTTAGGGCTCCATCGGAGGTGGGCGATCTGGGGCCTGGAAAGTGGAAGCTGCCATTCGGGGTTCTATTTCCATGACCATTTGTAGCTTGATTGCCTCTTCCTGGTGGAAACAAAACGTAGGAGTCCATTCAAAAGGCCAGGTCCAAAAGGCAGTAGTAGCATAAGCATAAGAGGGTAAAAGCCCTGACCACAAGGAGTTCGTGAACTGAGATAAGAATGACAGCAGCCAGCTGGGCCCTGTCCTGCCCGTGCTTCCGGGTGGTCACTGAGTGTGATGTTCTTTTTTATAATATTAAGGTTTTCCTCTACTTGTGAGGATGTGCTAATCCACATGGACCAGGTTTCCTTGTTCGGGGCACATGCCCCTCCTACCTCTGCTGTCAGAATGTCTGGGGCCCGTCGATTCTGAAGGACCATGGACGCCAGAGAGTTTAGTGGTTCTTGCTGAGCCTCAATCGCCCCCACCGTGCGTGGCCTTCCAGAACGGTGGACTCCCATGGTGAGGTTAGGAATAGACCTCTCCAGCAGGGGATTCCAGCAAACCAGAGACCTCGTGGGATGGGGTGACCGATATGCTGCCTCTGGAGCATGGGGTTGTCACGGGCACATCCTCCCCAGTCCCACTCCTCCAACCCTGGGTTAGGCCAGACAGAGCTACTATGCTTCTCTCTTTCCTTGGATGGGTTGTTAACGGCTGTTCAAGAAAAGATCCCAAATTGGAGAAGTTGCCTGATGAAGCCATCTCTGAGCTACTATGGAATGTCACAGACGGGACAGCAGCTACTATTGTGCATAGCCCTCGCCATTCTCTCGGAAGAACAAGATAAAGCAGCTTCCGCAGAGAACTAGAACCCAGTGCCCACAGGGACGCTCACCTGGCACACCTGGTAGGTAGGTCGGGGGGAATATGTACAATGGGCCCGTTACACACTGCGGAACCTCGAGCCAGGTGGTTAGGATTTACCATACAGATGACGTTTCTAAAGATCTTGGAGAGAATGTTACCAGACCTCGGTAAACCCTTAGTGGAGTTACAAGGGTGGGGGACTGTTTCTGATGTGGGAAGGAGGCTGAATCCCTGAGGTGCATCGGAGCTGGCCAACCCAACCGCCCTGCCAACTCTCCCTTGGGTGGCCCATACCTCTGCGTCAATCTTGGTCTCCACCAGGGGGAGGCAGAGAGCTCGTTTCGGCACCACACAGATGGCAGTGCCCAAGTGGGCCAAGATGTCGCGCCCTAGTAGAGTCAGGCTTTCTGGCATGATGAGAAAGAGAAAAGTGCGTTGTCCCAATCGCAACTGAAAGGCTGTGACAATGCCTAGTGACGGGCTTCCCAGATGTGTCTCTGGTCACTCTATGGGAGGAGGGGTGGCTGGGTTGGAGGAGAGGATGGAGAAGGTGGCTCCCGTGTCAAGGAGGAAACTAACTGCGTTGCCCTCGACAGTCAGGGTTCCCAGGGCACCTGGGTGGAGATGACTGTGTGGGAGCCGGGTAGGAAGGGACCATCTGAGATGCCGGATCAGCCGTGGGGGCCTGGGCCCCTTTGGACAGTCCGACTCCCAGTGGTCCCCTTGCAGACAGGAGAGGGCTGGGTGGCTTCCTCTTTCCTCGTGGGCAATCCCTTCAGATGCGCCCCGGTTGGCCACAGCTGTAGCAAGTAGCAATGGGGACTCCACGTCCCTGGGGTCCCTGAGTCATGGCACTTGCCCTTCAAGCGCCACAGCCAGAGCCACGGCCTTCTCCTTCCCTGAGCTTCCTCTCCTCGGCCTCCTGGTCCCTATGGCAAGAGAACGAAGTGGCTGCTGTTAGGAGGTTATCTAAGGTGCTTTGGGGGCCAATTGCCAATCTTTGTAGCTTCCTCCTAAAGTCTGGTGCTCACTGAGTCACACATTTGTCCTTCAGAATGACCTCACAGGAACCTGGGACATGGAGGTCGTCTCATCGATGCTCCCTGCACCTGTCCATGAAGCCGAGGGATTGTGGTCCTGCCCCTGGGTTATAGATGATGGTGTAGAATAGTTCAGGGCTCGGAGCAGCTCCTTCTCAGTCCCTGGACGACAGAGGTTTGGAAATGCTCCCTCTGCCAGTCTCCCAGGGGCATCGGGATCCCACTGAGGGTCTCCTAGAGGGACAGCCCGCTGCACAGCAGGGAAACGCGCCCTTTCCGGACCATCGGCCCGCGGGCACTGGTGATGAAATACTCCTCTCCCAGCTGTTGGGCAGCCTCTGGAACTGTTCGCTCTTCTGACCCCGAGAGGGTCTGGCCTCAGAGGAGCACCACGTCCTTCCGGGGCAGATCGAAGGTTTGTGTCAACCCCTGAAAGACGTCTCTGTGCTTACCAGGATCGGAAAACTTCCCCAGGTCTCTCTTGATTTGCGTTAGATCTTGTAGGGAGAATTGGACCTGGGCCCCAGTGGGTCCAAATTCATCTCCTGCTGTGACCTGGAGCGGATAGAGGGGAGCAGGGGCCCAGTCTACTCCTGCCTTGCTTGCCTCTGGGTGGCTTCCCACGGTGGGGGTCCGGGACTGAGAGGACTAGAAGGCTCAGAGGAGCCTGTGGAGAACTTAGATCTGCTCCTTCTCTATGAAGGGGTGCGCCTCAGAGGGTCCTGTCACCCCTCAATGGGGCTGGGAGAGGGGAGTGGAGGAGGGGAGGGGAGCAGACAGCCATATCCACGTGTCAGCCGCCATCCCCTGGGCAGGAGCACCCGTCACCTAGGGGCCCCTGTGATGGCCAATGGCCGGACCCACTGTCCCTGCCGCCCCCCAGCTCCTTTCAGCACCCCTGGTTCTGGAAGGCAGCCACCCTGGTCCAGTGCCCACCTCCACCCCAGGCCAGTGCAGCACCTCAGTAGCCCCTCCAGGCGCGGCCCCCACGATGCTGGTGAGGGAAGGGCCTGGGCTTGAGGCGGAGCCTCGCTGAGGACGTGGGCACCAGTCACCAGGGTCTCCCATGTTGCTTCTTTTCTGGGGGCCTCAGTTTCCCCAGCAGAAGCATTGAGAGGAGCTCAGCGTTGTCACGCCCTGCACTCTGCCCCCCCGCCCCCGCAGTCCTGGGTGTCCTTGGAGTCCTCTCAAACGTTCGTGGGCTCCTCCCACCCCATCCGGTCCCTCAGCGGGGCCCCTGGCTCGGTGCATTGCCACATGTTGCTCCCTGTATTTATTTATTTATTTATTTATTTATTTATTTATTTATTTATTTATTTTTAATACCTATCTTTATTGATTTTAGAGAGGAAGGGAGAGGGAGAGAGAGATAGAAACATCAATGCTGAGAGAGAATCATTGATTGGCTGCCTCCTGCACGCCCCACACTAGGGATCAAGCCCGAAACTTGGACATGTGCCCTTGACCGGAATCGAACCTGGGACCCTTCAGTCCACAGGCCGATGCTCTATCCACTGAGCCAAACCAGCAGGGCGTGTTGCTCCCTTTAACCAAGAGTTTTGGGGACAAGTGTGAAGACGCCTGGCCGGGCGATGCCCGGGGTCCTTGCAGTGTCGGCTCCAGGACTGTGTTACAGGGGCTCTGGCTGGAGCCTGGCCCCGTGCCCCTGCCAGGTCACACTGGAGCAGTGCCCCACCCAGTCTCCTCCCCCACCTCCGGGCCAGAGACATCCCGAACTGAAACAAGCCCAGTCCTCACAGTGGGCCCTGTGGGCCCTGCCCAGCCTGCCACCCCAGGCCCTGCCTTTGTTTTGTACACAAACACCCCCAATTGGGGGCATTGGGAACCTGCAGCTGATCTTGTCTTTCCAACAACAATGCCCTTTTTTTCTTAAAGGCACCAGTGCACATTCGGGTGCGAGAGGCACCTGGCAGCCATTGGAGGGGTCTGGAGAAGGGGGCTACAGTCATTCTCTTAACTCTGGTGTCTCCCCACTACCTACATTGGGGGTCCCCCTGAGGGGCCCTAAGATTAGCCCACTTTTGACCTCCACCCCTTTTTCTTTTTACCTTGTGTCTCTATTAAGAGAGGTTTGAGTAGTGATTAGCGCACAGACCTGAGCAGAACAGCCAGGTTCAAATCCTGTCTTGGGCAAGTTGATGCACCCCTCCTGGCTTCCGCCTCCTGCGTCCTAAACCAGGGTTATGACAGGGCTTGGGCAGGGCTGTCCGGAGCACTGGTGTCTGCGGACTCCAGCCGGAGCCCGGCCCAGGCTGGCAACATGTAGGCTGGCCATTTCTCTTCCATTCACCTGGTGGGTTTTCAAATGTTATTTAGTAAATGCCATGGTGCCAGCAAATGCTGGGCCTACTGCATTTCCCAACTGAAACGTGGGTTCGGGGTACAGACTTCTTCTCGTGGGTTCTTATCTGACGAAGATGAAGAGTAAATTCGTGGACTAACATTTCTTTAATAAAAATGTAGAAGTTTATTGGAAGCATATACAAAGTCCATCTGGGCAAAGGTGTCCCCAAAGGGGACCCCCTGTGGAGGGGCCCCCAAATGAGAAAGCCTGATCGCTCGCTGTCACTAATGGGAAAAATTTAAAAAGTCCTGCACGTGTCCCTTTGTCTCCGGTTTATATATGCTGCAGTTCCTTGTTTGAACCTGACCCGTTCTAATTGGATCTCTCATTAATCTAGGACCCCCGTGCTTTCCTCATTGGTTATTTTGTTACACAGTATCAGTTTCAAAGGCCAAAGTGGTACCCCTTCTTTCTCTCCCCTTATCTTGCAATATTCCTCCATTCTCTGTGAAAATATGTTTCCTTCTTTCCATTATCCTGTGACTTTTTGAAGCATAGTAACCTCAATCTTGGGTAAAAACTGCTGTTTAAAATTTTAAACCTGCTATTCTGGCTTCTGTAAATGTTTGCTTGCTTAAATAATAGGGAAAAATAAGACTACTCCCATTCCAGAGAGGCCATAAACTATGCCCCAGAGTTGTCAGTGCTGGCGCCAGGCCAGGCCTTGAGATATGGTCTCATGGCCCTGTCCCAGCACATAGGACGTTCTCAGAAGGTCCGGAAGTCTTGTTCCAAATTTGGAAAACAAAGAGCTGAAAAACATAAATGGGAAAGACTTCCACCATATTGGGCCCCAGAATTTGAGAAGCAAGAGTTCCTCTGGGCCCATTATCGCTAGCGAAATGAAAAGGACTCCAAGTAAATTTGGCTTATTGATTAAGGCGTCTTCTGATTTACAATATAACATTTTCTTTATTCTCTGTGAATGTATTGTTAACATAAAAACATTCAAACCTGTAAAGAATTTTTGTGAGTTTATTTGAGCCAAATTGTCAACAATTGCCAGGAAGCAGTATGTCAACAGATTGGGATAATGCTCCAGAGAATGGCAGTTTTTTACCTATTTTTATACATTACAATCAAAGGGGAGACGTAGGTGGGTTACATGAAATCCATTGCTGATAGGTTAGAGAGGCGGGAGAAAGCAAATCGGGAAACCTCTGGGATTGGATAAAGAGTAAAATGATAGACACACATTTTTTCTGCATAGGTGGGTACAGGATAGTTAACAGTCAACAATGAACATGACAACAATAACAATGAGGGAATTTGTGGTATCTGTCCTGGCCCCTGGGGCATTTGGTTGTGCCCTGAGGGGTCTGGAAAAAAGGGAAGTTACAAGTTACCCTGACATTTCAAGGATGTGTTATTGTAGATGCAAAAAGACAATAGGCTCAGTTAGGGTAAAGATTGACCTTGTCAGGAAAGATACCGGCCTAGGAGGTGACTACCCACTATAAACTGCTTTTTAATTTAAAAAGTTTTAATTTCAGACCAAGAGTTTGTTGTGGTGACAAACTCTTACGTCACCACAACCATAAAAAGTGGCACCCAAACGATGCCTTGGCACAGCTGGCTCTGCCAGGGCCCTCGGGACCTCTCTTCTAGGGAGAAGGAAAATGGGGGGCACCTTTGGGGGCTTACAGCCTCGTTCAGTATCTGGTTAAACAGCAATCTTACTTCCCCGTTCTGACTGACGTGGGCGGAGCTGCAAAGCCCACCGAGGGGCCACCACCAGAAGACACACACATCAAAAGCTCCCACAGCGGCAGGTCAGGCTTGGGACCCGAGTCCCTGGAGCAGCAGCGCTCCGGAATAAAGGTCTCCTTTCCTGACTGCTCTGGGTGCGGGCGGTCGTTCTCCTGGGCCGTTCGCCACGACACTAGCATCCGGTTAAATTCAGAACCAGGAGGCCCTGCCATCGATCGGGGCAGCAGGGCCCAGGGAGCAGCAGCTGCCAGGGGACAATTCCATCACGGCTGGAGGGGTGGGAGGCAGAGTCAGGTGGAGCCCACAGCACCCCTCGCAGAGCTCGGGGCCCAGCGGGGTTTGGGGCCAACGCCCTCTGGGTTATGACACGGCTGGGATGCTCTCACATCCCAAAGGAAAACCCAGTTCTCCCTGAAGCTCGCCGGCAGAGGCCAGCGGGGACTGGCCCAGTGACGCTGGCATGGCCGAGCGTGCCAGGCCCAAACGCTCCCAAACCAGACTTCCATTTGGCCTGATGCAGACCTTCAACGCCCGTCGGCTCACGGGAACACTGAGCTCACTCAGCACGGTGCCATCTCGACCCCCCCGACCCCCGGGGCTGCCAGAGCCACTGGGCAGGGGGTGCTGAGGCACCTCTGGAGAAGGGCCGGAGGAAGAGCTGCACCTGCGGGGACCCGGGGCTTCCTGTCCCGGCACGCATCCCGGAGGGCAGCACAGGGACACCTGCACTGTGGGGACGATGCCCACGCAGCCACCATGAATGGGTCTGGGGAGCCCGGGGCTGGGCTCCGAAATGAAGACTCACCCAGCCAGCCCCTGGCTGCCCCCTGCCCCCGCCACCACTTCTGCTCTCCCGGGAGGCAAATGGCAGGTGGGGACTCGGTGCGGTGCTGGGCAGAGGAGGTGGTCCTGGCCCACCCCTTCCACAGCCCCCCGCCCCCCGCGGGCACAGTTGGGACGTGACTGACACAGGGAGGGGAGGGTCATGGAGCGCAGCTTGTCCCAAAGGCACCCGCCCTGAGGCTGTGACCGACTGGAGGAGGGACTCCCACAGCCTACCCAGACCGGATCCTCCTGCCCAGCTCCAGCCACCTTACCCAGGATGCATTTGCCCGGCTGCCGCCCCCCCCCGCCCCCCCGCCTCAGAGCCCCAGGGCACGGTCCTTGGAGTCCATGGCAGTCCTGGGAGCTGACAGACCCAGGGCAGATGCCCAGCTCTGCCCCACGGCCAGCTGTGTGTCCTGGAATAGGCCACCCCGCCCCTGAGCCTCCGCCGCAGCGTGGGAACGTGGAGACCAAGGCCTGCTCCCACGGCGCTTCAGGCCCTGGGTGAGACGGTGAACGGCAGGGATGCAAACGTCTTCCTCCAACTGTGCTCACTTCCAGGGGCCAGAGAATTAAACTGACAGCAAGACCCGCAGGAGAAAAGACAGGTTTTAGTCACCTCTGTATGGCCAAGTTCACAGAGCAATGTGGCTCCGGGAGGTGGTTAGGATTTGGGACTTAACAGTGTGTGCCATCTTAATAGGGGAGTGAGGGGAGAAGGGCAGCTGGGAAACAGGATGCTGAGGAGGGACCAGCAGCCCCTCGGGGAGCAGACAGATGTGCGTTTGTGACCAGGTCTGTTCGGTGATTTCCTGTCCTGATGTCCCTTCTCGGCTCTGGTGACAGGCGTCAATCCCCCTGGTTGTGAAGCCCCAGGGCTGAGCCTTTATGACTGAGTGCTGGTGGGAGGCTCTGCTTTCAGGCAGATAAGAGTTCAAAACAAAACACTCTTCATGATGGAATATTCTGGGCCTCTTCGGAAGCCTAAGACCTTGGCACATCGTAGGTACCTGACAGGCGGGGGACAGGGAGTCCCACCCAGGCCCTCCCGCCCATGCTTAGTCGTTTCTCCCAACCCCACTCCCGTGCGAATTCGGATTCACCCATCCCCTGTAGCCGTTCTTGGTGCTGGAAGCTAATAAACTCACCCATTAAGGCACACCAGCTGGGTGCCACCCCCGAATGGCTCCCAGCCCCTCATTTGATAACCACCACGTTGCTATCGCTTATTCACTCAACAAACAGCCAGGCCGTGGGCTAGACTCAGAGTGGCAGCGATGAGACGGACTAACCTCCGTTCTCCAGGAGCTCTGCCCAGTTCGAGAGGCAGACAGACAGACAGACAGTTCAGCTTACGCACAGGTGCCAGGGAGCTCAGAGGAAGAGCAGGGCTGACAGGCTCTGTGACTTGCTGGAGGCAAGAAAGAGCTGGGTCCACAAAGAGAGGAGGGAGGGAGGGAGGGAGGGAGGGAGGGAGGGAGGGAGGGAGGGAGGGAGGGAGGGAGGAAAGGAGGGAGGGAGGGAGGGAGTTGGCTGGTCTCTGTTCTCCTCCGGCCCCTTCTCCCACTCCCTCTCCGCCTTTCAGAGTATCAGGCATTCCAATAGCTCCTCTTGCCCAATAACCTCTCTCCAGATAACTCCTTTCCCTTGTAATGGAGTTTAAATATTGATGGCCCGATCAAGGCAGGTTAATGGTCAACCCAGCAGAGCTCTGAAGCGCCTCCCAGCCTGGGGGGGGGGGGGGGGGCAGGGGGTGCTGAGGGAGGGCACAGCCTTCCTTGGACATTGTGTTTACCTGGGGGATTGGGCTGGGGCTGTCTGGTCCTGGTGCTGCCCCTGGCAGACCCAAGAACCCTCTCGGAACGGAGTCTCGGTGCCTGTGCCCGTCTGTGCCTGGGCACGGGAGCCCCAGCATCTGTTTCCCAAAGCAAGGGCGGGGGGGGCGGGGGGGCGGGGGGGGGCCTTGGGGAGTGCACTCCGCTCGGCCAGGGAAGGACACGGAACCAGTTCTCAGTCGCTGTGCTCAGAGGGAGAGCAGCCCGCACACCTCTCCTCCCTCCTGACTACGCCCTCAGCTGGTTCCCCTGGCTGCAGAGGTTGGGTCCTCGTGAGTTAGCTCCCAGGGGCCGTCCTGTCTGACATCTTCCCAGCCTGCGGACCAGGCCAGACAGCCCCCGCCCCCACTGGAGACTTCCACGTGGACTGGCCCAGTCCCTGGGGGCCGCTGCCGCGGACGTGCCAGGACTTGGGAGGGGTGCGAGCGGGGCTGCTGGGCTGGCAGTGAGGGCGGACAGCTGTGGCCCCCACGCCTGCTCCCAGGAAGCCCCTCGGCCTCCCCAGGGGCCCGTAAACAGGTTCCACCGAGAGCAGCTTCCCCTAAAGGAGGGTGGGAGGGTCCCACAGCTGTGGCCCCGCTCCTCAGGGCGCGAGGCCCGGACAGCGGCTCTCGGCAGGGCTACGAGGCTACCCCTCGCGTGACCCACACCCCGGGCGCTGACCTGCTGGCCCTGGCTTGCTGCCCGCAGGGCCACGCCACCTCTGTGAGTGTAGAGCATCCCGGAGCAGGCATGCATGGCGGCCCCGTGGGTGAGGCCCAGGGAAGGGAAGCGCCCGGGCCAGGCCCCAGAATGGAAGCCGAGTCTGGAACAAGGTGCAGTCGCCTTCTAGCCCAGGGTTCTCCGAGTGCGGTCCCTACCCCAGCGGCATCAGCACCAGCTGGAACTTTCTAGAAATACAAATCCTCAGTCCCCAGCTCAGACCTACAGAGTCAGAAACTTTGAACAAGCCCTTGAGGAGGTCCGGATGCAGTTTGAGGGCCACCCCACCCTGCTGCCTGACTGGGGCATCATGTGGAATTCCTGCCCAAAGCGCCGTGCCCGCCTGACCTTGCACTGTGGCCGCTCCTGCCTCAGGGGCTCACTCGGGGCAGCCGGCCTGCGGACTGAGACTGACGGGAGGAGCCGCTGTGCAGGTCCTGCTGGGGGCCTGCCCGCCGGGCCCTGAGCGTTCTGGGTGCACCTCCGGGCTGAAAGTTCCCTTCTGGGCAGAGGCCACACAGGTGGGGGGCAGCCAGCAGCCAGGCCCCAGCGAAAGGCAGGGAGAGGCAGCGTGGCTCCCGGCTCCAGCCCTAACGGCTCTGCGGCCTCAACCAGCTCCCTTTTGTCCCTTCTTAGCTTAAGGGCCCCCACTGCTGTTTCCCCGCTGCCCTTAGAGGGCAAATGCAACCCCCCTCCCTGTGTCAGTGTGGTCAAACCGCAGGGCACCGCTGGCCGCTGGGCCAATAAGTCGGCTTGGCAGGACAGGGCCTGCATCTCTAAAGGACACATGAGATGGAGTCTTTGAAGCACAGTTCTGTGAAACTCTTGTTAACATGTGTTTAACAGTGAACACAGACTCACTGTGTTATCTGACCCAACACCCCGCTGTCTACTCCCCCACCCCTCACCCTCAACCCCGTGTCCCTCTCTTTTGGATCCTGGAAAACACTGAGCTATCTCCCAGCTCAGAGCCCAGCCAAGCTCCCCGCTGCACACACACTGCCCTCAGAGCCCAGCCAAGCTCACCGCTGCACACACACACTTTCCCCTCAGAGCCCAGCCAAGCTCCCCGCTGCACACACACACTTTCCCCTCAGAGCCCTGTCAAGCTCCCCGCTGCACACACACACACTCCCCTCAGAGCCCAGCCAAGCTCCCCGCTGCACACACACACTTTCCCCTCAGAGCCCTGTCAAGCTCCCACTGCACACACACACACTCCCCTCAGAGCCCAGCCAAGCTCCCACTGCACACACACACACTCCTCAGAGCCCAGCCAAGCTCCCCACTGCACACACACACACTCCCCTCAGAGCCCAGCCAAGCTCCCACTGCACACACACACACTCCTCAGAGCCCAGCCAAGCTCCCACTGCACACACACACACTCCTCAGAGCCCAGCCAAGCTCCCACTGCACATGCACACACTCCCCTCAGAGCCCAGCCAAGCTCCCCGCTGCACACGCACACACTCCCCTCAGAGCCCAGCCAAGCTCCCCGCTGCACACGCACACACTCCCCTCAGAGCCCAGCCAAGCTCCCCGCTGCACGCACACTCCCTCAGAGCCCAGCCAAGCTCCCCGCTGCACACACACACTCCCCTCAGAGCCCAGCCAAGCTCCCACTGCACACACACACACACTCCTCAGAGCCCAGCCAAGCTCCCTGCTGCACACACACACACTCCTCAGAGCCCAGCCAAGCTCCACGCTGCACACGCACACACTCCCCTCAGAGCCCAGCCAAGCTCCCCGCTGCACACGCACACTCCCCTCAGAGCCCAGCCAAGCTCCCCGCTGCACACGCACACACTCCCCTCAGAGCCCAGCCAAGCTCCCCGCTGCACACACACACTTTCCCCTCAGAGCCCTGTCAAGCTCCCACTGCACACACACACACTCCCCTCAGAGCCCAGCCAAGCTCCCACTGCACACACACACACTCCTCAGAGCCCAGCCAAGCTCCCCACTGCACACACACACACTCCCCTCAGAGCCCAGCCAAGCTCCCACTGCACACACACACACTCCTCAGAGCCCAGCCAAGCTCCCACTGCACACACACACACTCCTCAGAGCCCAGCCAAGCTCCCACTGCACATGCACACACTCCCCTCAGAGCCCAGCCAAGCTCCCCGCTGCACACGCACACACTCCCCTCAGAGCCCAGCCAAGCTCCCCGCTGCACACGCACACACTCCCCTCAGAGCCCAGCCAAGCTCCCCGCTGCACGCACACTCCCTCAGAGCCCAGCCAAGCTCCCCGCTGCACACACACACTCCCCTCAGAGCCCAGCCAAGCTCCCACTGCACACACACACACACTCCTCAGAGCCCAGCCAAGCTCCCTGCTGCACACACACACACTCCTCAGAGCCCAGCCAAGCTCCACGCTGCACACGCACACACTCCCCTCAGAGCCCAGCCAAGCTCCCCGCTGCACGCGCACACTCCCCTCAGAGCCCAGCCAAGCTCCCCGCTGCACACGCACACACTCCCCTCAGAGCCCAGCCAAGCTCCCCGCTGCACACGCACACACTCCTCAGAGCCCAGCCAAGCTCCCCGCTGCACACGCACACACTCCTCAGAGCCCAGCCAAGCTCCCCGCTGCACACACACACACTCCCCTCAGAGCCCAGCCAAGCTCCCCGCTGCACGCACACTCCCCTCAGAGCCCAGCCAAGCTCCCCGCTGCACACGCACACTCCCCTCAGAGCCCAGCCAAGCTCCCCGCTGCACACGCACACACTCTTCAGAGCCCAGTCAAGCTCCCCGCTGCACACACACACACTCTTCAGAGCCCAGCCAAGCTCCCCGCTGCACACGCACACACTCCTCAGAGCCCAGCCAAGCTCCCCGCTGCACGCACACTCCCCTCAGAGCCCAGCCAAGCTCCCCGCTGCACATGCACACACTCCTCAGAGCCCAGCCAAGCCCCCGGCTGCACACGCACACTGCCAGGGCAGCCTCACAGTTGCAGGCAGACGGCGCTCCTACTTGACAGGTGAGAAGACTGCGGTGGGGAGGTTAGCTTGCTCTAAACCCTCCCAACCTAAGACCTGGCACCTCACCCCTGTGCACACCCTCTGCTCTTCTCATGGGACCACGGGCATGTTGAGTGGAGGGGACTTCTCCCGAGTACTGTGGGAAGGGGGATCCACCGGGCTCCAGCGGGCTCATGAGGACGGGAGAACATGCCGGGAGACAGGAGCCCTGGGCACAGCACGTACACTGGCCTGGCGTGGAGCACTGGGGCAGACACGGGAAAAGTACAGTCTGGGAGGAAGGTTTCTGAGCAGAGCCAAGAGGCCCACCGTCCCCAGGAGAACACAGCGGGGTTAGGGAGGGCCGTGGGCGGCTGGTGAGACTGCAGCCTCGGCCTTAGAGGACGACAAGGGCCAGGGGTGGTGGCACTGCACACGTGCCCACCACGGGGTTCACCGCGGCTCTCCCCAGGACCAAGCTTCCCAGACCGGAGGACTCTCATAAGAATGGCTACCATCGGAGAGAGACAGATAGCCAGCCAGACTGAGTCTTGGCAAGGATGTGGAGAAACCAGAACGCTTGTGCACCACTGGTGGGAATGTAAATGGGGCAGCCGCTGCGGAGAACAGCGTTAGCGTCTGACCCAGCAACCCCACCTCTGGGTGTATGGCATTAGCATCTGACCCAACAACCCCACCTCTGGGTGTATGGCATTAGCGTCTGACCCAACAACCCCACCTCTGGGTGTATGGCATTAGCGTCTGACCCAACAACCCCACCTCTGGGTGTATGGCATTAGCGTCTGACCCAACAACCCCACCTCTGGGTGTATGGCATTAGCGTCTGACCCAACAACCCCACCTCTGGGTGTATGGCATTAGCGTCTGACCCAACAACCCCACCTCTGGGTGTATGGCATTAGCGTCTGACCCAACAACCCCACCTCTGGGTGTATGGCATTAGCGTCTGACCCAGCAACCGCACCTCTGGATGTAAGGCATTAGCGTCTGACCCAGCAACCGCACCTCTGGATGTATGGCATTAGCGTCTGACCCAACAACTCCACCTCTGGGTGTATGGCATTAGCGTCTGACCCAGCAACCGCACCTCTGGATGTACACCCAAGAGAAGGCAGAGACCCCACAGAGATTTGTAGACCACACTCACAGCAGCATCGTTCACAGTAGCCAAGAGAAGAAGCAACCCAAGTGTTGGTGAGCGGATTAATAAAATGTGGTATATAGAGATAATGGAGTATCGTTCAGCCTTCAAAAAGCGAGGACATTCTGACATGTGCATCAGTCTGGATGGCCCTGAGGACATTATGCTAAGTGAAAGAGGCGTCACAAAAGGACAAACACTGTGATGCCTCCACTTGGTGAGGCGCCTGGAGTGCCACACTCACAGGAGACAGTGGAGTGGTGGCAGCGGGGGCGGGGGGCTGGGATCTGGGGGAGGGGAGCATTAGGGCTTCATGGGGACAGAGCTTCGGCTGGGGAAGGTGAGTTCTGAAGATGGATGGTGGTGACGTTGGACAATGTGCATGTACTTGACATGAAGCATCCATCTTATATAAAAACTGCTGTTTGAAATTTTAACCCTGCTATTTGGCTTCTGTAAATGCTTGTTTGCTTAAATAATAAGGAAAATAAGACTACTCCCACTTCAGAGGGGCCATTAAACCTTCCCCAGACAAGGTTATCAGTGCTGGCACCAGGCCAGGCCTTTGGTTGAGGTCTCAAGGCCCCAGCACATAGGGGCTCTTTAAGAACTTGCAAAGGGGGCCAGAAACACCCCATATTTGGGAGACAAAGAAGGTAAAAACATATAAATAGGGACAGTTCCTCCATATTGGGGCCCAGAATTTGAGAGACATTTTCCTCTGGACCCGCGCGTAATAAATGTAACTCCATCTCTCTAAGTATTGCGTGGTTCTTCTCCGGTTTTCTGTAACAGACACGCCTAAAAATGGTCACGATGGTAAACGTCACGCTATATGTATTTTACCTTTTTTTTTTTTTTTTTTAAATAAAAAGCCTGGAGGTCAGAGCCAGTTTCTTACAAATGATCGTATTTGTACTCTGATGGAGCACAGACCCCACACTCAGGCTCCTCGCCGCCCGCCCGATGGAGCAGTGACAGGCGCACACGGGCTGCATTTCAGGCACAAAAGCAACGCGGACGTGGGACAACCTGTCTTGATGCCACCTCTCTCCACGACCAGCACTCCCACCGGCCCTCCCAGGGCCTACCACCCCCAGAGACTCCCACCACCTTTAGAAAGTCACCCACCTGGAAAAAGTGGGGAGGTTGCATTTTAAGAAAGACATCACTTTAAATACAGGAACATCAGAGAACACAGTGACCAAGTGTTTACCCCGCCAGGGAAGGACACAAAACAACCCCGTCTCCTCCGCCGCCTGTAACAAGCCCCACCGTCTCCCACCAGGTGTGTCCCCACCAGGGGTCTTCCCACCAGGGGTCTCCCCACCAGGTGTGTCCCCACCAGGTGTCTCCCCACCAGGAGCCCCAGCCCAACAAGGAGTCTGTCCAGCGGCACGCCCTCTGGGTGCGGGATCTGGACTCCCAGCTGCTCCTCCTGGCGGCCACCAGCAGCTGCAGGAGCCTGGGCTCCTCTCTCTTTTTCGTCTGGATCACCTTCCCCTGGAAAACCTCCCCTGGGGCCTCCAGCTCTGTGGGGAGGATCAAGCGAAAGGATGGCAGAAGCACCCAGCACAGAACCCGAGCCACAGAGGCCGTCAGCTCACTGCTGCTGCTGCTGTGGGTGTGACGGAGAACTGGACGCGTCTGGCCAGCTGCCCAGAGGGGAGAAGCAAGGGTCCAAGGCTGGCCGAGCCCCAGGGCGGGGGCACCACACAGCCGAGAGTGGGACAGCAGCTCCTGGGAGTCGCCCGGGAGGCTGGCATTTGGCTCCCTCCAGCTTCCCCAAGGGCAGAGCCGGGAACCTGGTCCATGAGCCCCTTCCGGAGGGCGAGGGCGGGCCGGAGGCAGCCCCTCTCAATCACCAGGAGGAGGCCGCCCCCAGTGGTTCCCTTTGTGGGAGGAAGAACAGCAGGACGTGTGAGGAGGCATCTCGGGTTCCCGGGGAAGCCAGAGGTCCACGGTCCCCAAGGTGCCAGCTGGAAGTGAAGGTCGGCTGCACCCTCCGTGAACAGGAAAGTCCCAGAACCCTCGGTCAGGAGGCACCACCCAGCGTGCTTGGCGACCGGAAACCACCAGCACAGAACCCTCCCCATCCAGGGCCCTCCCTCCCCCGCTGGCACCTGGACCAGGATGCAAAGACGCACCAGGCCTGCAGGACGGGCCAGCCTGCAGGAAGAGGGGGGAAAGGGCTCGGACATGTCCCACCAGGCTGGGACCCCACATGGGCGAGGCCTGGCGGCCACAGCAGTGCACCCAAAACAGAGAAGCCCCCAGGCCGCTCAGCTGAATGCTTCTCTCGCTTCAGAGATTAAAACAAAGTACTTTTTATTATTTAAGAAAAGTCCTATTTCCTGGATTTTCTTTAAAATAATCCAGTGGGGATAGACAGTAATGAAAGTCTAGCAAACTTTCTCTGTAAAGGATTAGACAGTTAATATTTTCAGCTTTAAGGGCCAAGCAGCATATCAATATTATGTCAGCATAATATATGCATAGCCCATGGACACAGACAATAGGTTGGTGAAGGCCTGGGGCAGAGGGGGCAGGTGGGCTGAGGGGGTCAATGGGGAGACAGGGGGACATATGTAATACTTTCAACAATAAAGAACTATTAAAAAATTACATAAGACAAAAAAATATTAGGTCAGCATAAAAGCAAGTGAATTCCACACTTTTTAATGAAATTCAAATTTAATAATGGAGTACTTTGTGTAATATAGGTCTACTAATGAGAAGAGTGGAATTTTTTAAGGGGTGCCAGATAATATCTCACTTAATTGGGCTTGAAAAGAGCTCCGTATCACCCAGTAGCTCACTCCCAGGCAGAGAACTGGGTTGGGGTGCAGCAGGCCAGCTCCTCAAGAGTGGGCGCCCGGGGGTCAATGCTGGGTGCGGTGGTGAATTAGGTTGTTTCCTCTTGGATGAAGGTTTGAAAGCTTTTCCACGACAAAAGGCTTCCTGGTCCCAGATGGCTCCCTGCAGCCCAGCCCCGGGGCTCTGAGGACCAAGGGTGAGGACAGCTCACACAGCCCCTTCGGAGGGGGGCTCCCACGGCCCCTTTGGAGAGGACCCCTTCGGAGAGGGGGCTCCCACGGCCCCTTTGGAGTGGGGGGGCTCCCACGGCCCCTTTGGAGAGGGGGGGCTCCCACGGCCCCTTCGGAGAGGGGGTTCCCACAGCCCCTTCGGAGAGGGGGCTCCCACGGCCCCTTCGGAGGGGGGGCTCCCACGGCCCCTTCGGAGGGGGGGCTCCCACGGCCCCTTCGGAGAGGGGCCGTTTGGCTGCCTGACTGGCAGAATGGCCAGGCCGAGCCGCAGGCAGTGACCACTCTCCCGCTCATGCCCTCGGCAGCCCTGCACTGAGTAGCCAATCCTCGGAGCTGCTTCCTGGGGGCACCCCCTCTAGGTCTCCACATGGCAGGGGGTGGGGGCAGGCCCAGCCCTGAGTCACTGGCAGGAGAGCCACCACTCAGAGCTCCTGCCTTCCTCCTCCTGGCGCCCGCGTCACCCACGGGGCCTGGGCGCAGGCCCACGGCAGCCTCTCCCTCTCAGAGGCCTGGCGCGCTCCCTGGGCGCCCCTGGCAGGTCCTTGGCAGGAGGCCCGGTGACCTCACCAGCACTTCACTGCCCCAGGCCCCCGAGGGCATCGCGGTAACACCCACATCTCCAGGCCAGGGTCGTCTCAAAGGCCGCCCTGCCCTCTGGGCACCGGGTAAGGGACGGGGCTGCAGGTGACCAGAAAGACGTACAAGCATCAGCTGCCGGTGCCTGACTCTCCACACCCAGAGTAGGAAACCGGGGAGGACAACGGACACGGGCAGCCGTGTGGACAGGCTCCCCGGGCCTTGCTGTCAGGGCCTGTCGCCCGGCACTGCCCCCTCCCCAGGAAAGCTGGACTGGGGTGTGGACTCCCCCAGGTCGGGCAACTTTACCTTAACCAGCGTCAGCGAGAGCCCAAACCAGGAATGCCACCAGAGATATAAAGGGAGTGGCAGCAACCAGCCAGCCACGCCGAGGGTCACTCATGCCCACACGGAGCGGGGAGAGCGATGCGCTGCCTGCAGAACCCCTGGACTGGAGCTGCCGAGCAGCCGACCCTGTCCTGCTCGGGCCGCTCTACGTGCTGGAGGGGCCAGCCCACCTGTGAGCCACACTGATTCTCAGAGGCACGACCGAGACCTACGCCTCCTGTGGAGGTGCTGGCAGCCTCAGGGCAGCGGCAGCCCGAGCGGAGCAGCAGCCCGAGCGGAGCAGCAGCCCAAGTGGAGCAGCAGCCTGAGCGGAGCAGCAGCCCAAGTGGAGCAGCAGCCTGAGTGGAGCAGCAGCAGCCTGAGCGGAGCCGCGGCCGGAGTGGAGCAGCGGCCGGAGTGGAGCAGCGGCAGCCTGAGCAGAGCAGCGGCCGGAGTGGAGCAGCGGCCGGAGTGGAGCAGCGGCCGGAGCGGAGCAGCGGCCGCCTGGGCGGAGCAGCAGCCCGAGTGGAGCAGCGGCCCGAGTGGAGCAGCGGCCCGAGTGGAGCAGCGGCCGGAGTGGAGCAGCGGCCGGAGTGGAGCCGCGGCCGGAGTGGAGCCGCGGCCCGAGTGGAGCAGCGGCCCGAGTGGAGCAGCGGCCGGAGCGGAGCAGCGGCCGGAGTGGAGCAGCGGCCGGAGTGGAGCAGCGGCCGGAGTGGAGCAGCGGCCGTGTACAGCAGAATGCTGCGCCCACCCACCACCTGCTCATGGTGCGACTCTGAGGGAGGGAAATCGGGAAAGGCCCACTGCCCCTCCAGTCACCACGTGCCTGAGCCCTCGTTTTAAGGGGTGCACACAGAGACCCAGAGAGGCAAAGAGACTCACAGAAGGGGGGGTCTTGGGGCCTAGGACCCCTGACGTGGTCCCCTGTCCTTTCCACCTCTCTCCACCCCACCCATCGCCTCTCGTCAGCTGCTTTCCCACCTCCTCGGAGACTCGTTCTTCTGCCCTCTGCTCCACTGACAGCAGCAAAGAGGCTTTTCCATGTTTTCCACCAACTCGTTAATGATTTTCGACCTTAGGTGACAGGCCGGCCCTGAAGCCAGCTGGACCGGACACAGTGACACACACACTCAGCCAGCTCCAATCTCCCCCAGTGAAGCCCCAAACCTAGAGTAACAGCTCTCCCCAGGGGCCGAGGCTGCCTGGCGGGTCGCCAGGGCAATGTGGGCCCTTCGTGTAGGAGCCCGAGCCTGGACTTCGGATTCCCCACCGTCCTGCTTTTCCCAAGGGCACAAAGCCCCTTCCCCCAGCAAACCCTGCGCTCCCCTTCGAACGCCTCTGCATCTTTAAGGTGCAACCTGGAAAATAGCCTCGCAAACAGAGACTTGCTCAGCCCTAAGAAAGGGCGCGGCTTGGGGTCCAGAGCACAGGACTCTTTTCTCCCTCAGGGGTCACCTTTCCAAAGGACTTGTATGCATGCATATAAGCATAACCAAGACACTGGGGGGGGGGCCGGGGGGGGCTTTGAGGGCATATGCCGGGGGATAGGGGAGGCTGGGGGAAGGTCAATGGGGGAAAAAAAGAGACATATATACTACTATTTGTAATACTTTAAACAATAAAATTAAATAAAAAAAACCTGCCCCTGCCGAGCAGGAGCCTCTGCCTGGGACACGTGGGGCCCTGGAGGCTGCGCCCAGGGGGCCCGGGCTGACTCGGAGCTCACAGAGAGAGAGTGCCCAAGCATTTCACTTAATTAAATAAAAACAATAAAACTGACAGCTTTAGCTCGTCTGACTCTGATGGAAGGGACAAGCTGCTGAATTAGGTGGCTAAAACGTCTGATGCCAAATCACTATGTATATTCTTTTTGGTATTTCTTATTTTCTACTTGTTTGTAAGCCACAAGATTTAACTATAACCATTAGAAGAACAGACAGCAGTGGGCATTTCAGAGAATGAAAGATTCTTCTAACAGCAAACTTAAGGTAATAGATCTTTATTAGGCCTTCCTTTAAGAAATAAAAAATAGTAGCCTACCATCTTTTAGGATTAAAATTTAGCCTGCCATCGCTTGGCCTGGGTAGGAACACCACTTAGGCAGTGGCTGGCGCCGCCTTGAACGGCTGGAAGTCAGAAGACCAAAGGTCTAGTCTGGTTCCGTGTAAACTTAGGCAAGTTACTCCACTTCTACGTGACTCAGTTTCCTCAAAAAAAAAAAAAAAAAGACAGGCATTGACCATCCCCGGGGAACAGTGCGTAATGTTAGAACGTGCTCCAAGAAAGATTGCAAAACATCCGAGAGTGACATGGCCCAGTGGTGTTGAGACAGGTAAAGGGGGAGACAGCAGAAAGAGAACAAAAAGCCAGCTGTGAAAGAGAAAAGGTGAGCTTTCCAATGACAACCTCATATCCTTAAAAAAAAAAACAAGGATCAGGTGCGAACCACGGGCCTTTAGCAAGGGTGCCATGGCAATGAATCCACGGGAATTCTAGTAGTCTTTTCTACAACTGGTGCTGGGACAACTGGACAGCCACATGCAAAAGAACAAAGTCAGACCCCTACCCCACACCATCCATAGGCATCCCTCGGAGGTACTGTGGGTTTGGCTCCAGACCACTGCAATAAAGCTGGCATCATAATAAAGCAAGTCATAAGAGTTTTGCTGGTGGAGGGTCTTGCCTTCAATTTGTAAAAAATGTAACATCTGTGAAGTGCACTAAAACTAGGTATACCTGCACAAAAACTAGCTCAAAATGAATCAAAGATCATTGTGAAAGCTAAACTATAAGACTTCTTAGAAGAAAATATAAACATAAATCTTCTTGACCTTGGATTAGGCAATGGTTTCTTAAATTTAACACCAAAGCACAAACAATAAAAGAACAAATGGGTAGGCCCTGGCCGGATGTTCAGCTGTTAGAGCGTTGTCCTGATATGCCAAGGCTGCAGGTTCAGACCCCGATCAGGGCACATACAAGAAACAACCAATAAACGCATAAATAAGTGGAAAAACAAATCAATGTTTCTCTCTCTCTCTCTTTAAAATCAATATTTTTAAAAAAGAAAAGAAAAAAGTGGGTAGTCTTGCATTTCATCAAATTGAAAGAACAACATCAAGAAAGTGAAGACAACCCACAGGATGGGAGAAAATTTTTCCAAATCATGTATCTGATAAAGGACCTGTATCTAGAATATGCAAAGAACTCATATAACTCAATAATAAAAAGACAAATAAACCAATTAAAAACGAGCAAAGGATAAACATTTCTCCAAAGAAGATATACAAATAGCCAATAAGCACATGAAAAAAACGCTCAACATCATTAGCCATCAGGGAAGCGAAATCAAAACCACAATGAGATCAGTTCACACCCACTAGGATGCTCTCCTCAAAAAGACAGACGACAGCCGAAACCGGTTTGGCTCAGTGGATAGAGCGTCCGTCTGCGGACTGAAGGGTCCCAGGTTCGATTCCGGTCAAGGGCATGTACATTGGTTGCGGGCACATCCCCGGTGGGGGGTGTAGGAGGCAGCTGGTTGATGTTTCTCTCTCATTGATGTTTCTAGCTCTCTATCCCTCTCCCTTCCTCTCTGTGGAAAATCAATAAAATATATTAAAAAAAAAAAAAGACAGACGAGAGCAAGTGTGTGGAGCAAGCAGAGCCCTCGCCCACTGCTGACGGGAAAGCGCTGAGCTGCTCTGGAAAACAGTCCAGCAGTTACTCAAAAAGCTAAACATAGTTACTACATCACCCAGCAACTCAACCCCGATGTGTATTCCCAAGGAAAATAAAAACGTGTGTGTACATAAAACTTGTACAAGTATGTTTATAGCAGCATTTTTCATAATAGCCAAAAAGTAGAAACAACTCAAACGTCCATCAAGTGATAAATGGATAAACAAAATGTAGTCTATCCATTGAATGAACTATGACTCAGCTATAAAAAGGACTGAAGTACTGATACACGTTCAATATGGATGACCCTAGAAAGCATTATGCTAAGTCGAAGAAGCTAGTCACAAAAGACCACATATTGTCTGATTCCATCCATGTATAAAATGCCCCAAACAGGCGAAGCTCTATCAAAAGTAGACTCATGGTTGCCCAGGACCAGGGGAGGTAGGAGAAAAGTGGGAAAGTGATTGCTAAAGGGTACAGGGTTCCTTTGGGGGGGGGGGGGGTGATGAAAATGTTCTACAATTGATTATGGTCAAACCATTTAATTGTACACTATATGTGGGTAAACTGTATGGCAAGTGAATTATATCTCAATAAAGCTGTTATTGGCTCCTTCTTCCCCTCCGAAAAGGAAAAGGAACCAGGAGCCTGTCTTTACGCTATAGGAGCACCACCCTGCTGTCCCAACATAATTATTATTACATCCCACTCACTCTACAAAGTGCCTTGGACTTTCTGATAAATGTATGTCATCACCCTGTCACTGTGTGTTATCAGACAGGAGTTATCTGGGCTTCAGTTTCCCCATCTGTAAACCAGGCTCCCCCCAGTTCTGACCACCTCTGACCCTAGCACTATATCCCAAAAGCTCTACTTTAGAAGCTGTAAAACCCTGCTCAGTTGGACATAGGTTCATCATGCTTTGGAAGATGAACCTAAATTAGCAGAGAGTTGAAGCCTTGGGCCAGTATTAATTACTGGATCCCAGGAAACAGAGGCAAGACAAAGAGGAATTCCTTAGTGTACCAGTTACTGATATTCAATTTCCTCCTATGCCACTAAGAAAGGTGATCCAATCACAGCAACTCGGGGAAAACGCTCCAACCACATCCCCTACAAATGAAAAAAGATCAACACTTCCTGTGAGGGGCCCTCACAGAAAACACCATATCCTTAGGGAACTTGGCAGGTTTGGCAGCAGGTAGCTGAGTCTTGTCTAAATGGGATTTGGTGAGGCACCCAAGAGGGCTAGGTATCGTGACAGTCAAGGTCATCTGATCACACAATGGGACGATCATTTCCTAGTCCTCCTACCCATGACCACTGAGGAATAAAATCACACCAAAGGAACTCAAGAGGAGTTATTTTGTTCTCATCCCTTTTATACTCATAAGAATGAGCCTAAAAATAGCTTTTCTGCCCACTCCCCACCCTCCCAGGCCTAGGTCTGTGTGGCAGGTCCCACACGCGTATGTGGTGTCCACCACAGCTACGCAGAGAGGTGAGCCCACCTCTGGCCTTTGTAGTAGCAGATCCTTAGAAACAAGGTAAAGTGAAAGAAGAAGGCACGGAACAAACCCCACTCCCATCAATCCACCCAAGAACAGGACAGATAGATGCTCACCAGGGTCATCAAGAATGGAAATCAACACGAAGACAGATGATGGTGGCAAATCGCCCCCATCTAGTCAGCAGTCCTGGCCATGGAGCCAGTTACCAGAGAAGAAGGCGAAGGTTGGGCAGAGCTTTGTCTGGAGGCAGGGGAGAGGTCTGAAGGAACAAACACATTGGCACCAAGACAGCCCACGAACTAGCCTCCAACTAGGAGAGCAAGGCGTTTCAGACCAGATGCCCCCTCACCGCTGTCGGCCTCTTTAGAGAGGTAGGTGTGGGGAAAGGACCAAGGAACCATTCAAAAGCTGGCGGCCAGGAGCAAGGGAGAGAGGAGCCAGGGGGGATCTGCATGCAGGGGTCTGCGTGGGTTTCTCTGGCTGCCGGTGTGCGGCTTCCATAGACTGGCAAGGTCCCTTGTAGCCGCAGCTGGCCAGGGAGGCTGCAGCTTCTGATGGTGCAATTCCTACATCCAAGGCGGTCCACGGGGCTGGGAGGTGGAGGCAGCTGCCGCTCTGTGCTGCTCAGAGGCCACATTTCAGGATGATGTGGTAGCCATCACTGCTTTCCGCTACAAGAGGGAAACACTGGGCATTTTCCAGGAAGAAAGGCATGGCGCCGTGGCATGGGGGAGTCACGGGAGGCATGGAATAGGGCACCACGGAAGCCCCATCATGAATGTTGGCGAGACCAAAGCAGATACCTCCACACATGCCTTCCCGTCTGTCTGACAACGGGCCTTCCCACCTCAGCTCCGGGCCCAAGGACCAAAAGACCCACGTCCCAGGAGGCTCTGCGCACACTGTTCCTCAGGTGTGTGCAGCCTCCTTGGGTGAGGGTCTCCCAGGCCCATCACGACACAGCATCCTTCTGATCGACTCCACACACTCACTGCCTTTCCTTCTCCTGGCCCACGAGTTCCAGATTCCTTCCTCAGGAGGGCCCTTCATACCCCGCCCCCACACACCCGCCCGCCCGGGTCCCCAACCCACCATACCCAGCTGCTGTATCCCATGCTCACTTTTCCTAGAGCCTGCGGTTCACAAAAACTCAAACGCATCTTCTGTCCACCTGACACTGAGTCTGTGGAGAAGACACCGTCTGGCCAGGACTTCCTTTTCAGAAGTGACTCTGGGGCCAGTCTCACTGATCCTCTCCCGCCAGGCCAGGCTTCACGGGGAGTTTGTGCTTCTCCTTCCCCGAGGACGTTCCTGGTAACATCCTCTAGAGGGGACAGTGCACAGGCAGCCCCCCTCTCTCAGCATGTTACCCTGGGGGTGCAGCCATCATACTTCAACTAAGCAAAAACAGCTGGTGGGGGCTTTACCTTTTAAGGTGCTGATGACAAAACAGGATTCATCCTGGAAATTCTGCACCATCTGAAAGGCAAGAGCAAGACCATGTCCCTTCAACCATGAGCTCACGTAGGAAAGCCCCAGGGGTAGGAGCCCAGAGCCCGGACTACATTTTTGTTTGCTTTTGTTTTGCTTTTTCCCAGTTACTGGGTCTTCCAGTCCCTATCACAGATACCATACATGAGCCTGTACGTATATAGTAGCAAGAGATAAAAAAAATAGCGTGCTTTAAAAACCTGGGTAATTAGCAGGTTCTGCTTGTGAGTCCTAAGAGGGCCAAGTACAGGAGTGGGCAACAAACAGTAGGTTTACAGTTTTGAGTACATGAAACACATCTATAATAATAAAGGGTAATATGCTAATGAGACCAGACATCTTCTGGACATCATTCTGGACATCCTTCCTGATGAAGCAGGGCCGGCAGGGGGAAGGAAGGCCTACTCTTGCACGAATTTTCGTGCATCTGGCCTCTAGTCCTATATAATAAAAGCCTAATATGCTAAATGTCCAGTCGTCAGGCCGTCCAGTCAACAAATCAAAGCATAATATGCTAATGATATGCTAAGGCCACTCAACTGCTCGCTATGACGTACACTGACCACCAGGGGGCAGGCACTCTGACAGGTAGATTAGCTTGCTGCTGAGGTCTGACTGAGTGAGAGGGGCTCGACACGCCCTGGAACTCCCCCCCCCCCCCCCGCCGCCCCCTCACGTCCCTCCCTGGCCCCAATCGTGCACCAGGCCTCTAGTAGTTAATAAAGCTACAGTAATAATCATAACCTGCATGTCTTTTTCCATAATGTGAATGAAAAAGGAGCCACCTGCTAACCTGACAAGCTGAGGGGAGGCCTGTGTGGAGGCCTTAGACCTAAAGTAACCTCAGAGGATGGTCTGAAATGAACACTTCCCAACCGCAGGAGGTCCTGGCGGGCGGCATGCCCAAGGCGGGCATTTCTCCCTGACAAAGGCCAGTCTCACCTTAACTGAGCCTGTCTGTTGTCTGCTTTTGCATCTGGGATAACACACGTGATAACGTGCCTTTGGAACATCAAAGTAATTTCCTTTTTTCCGGGCCCTCAGAGCACAGCCTCCCCAGAGCAGAGACCACAGATCCCCTCACTGTCATTGCTATTGTGTTAGTTGTTGACTGTTAACTATCTTATTCCCACCAATGTAAAAGAAGTGTCTATTCCTTTTACTGTTCACCCAATCCCAGAGATTTCTCTGCTTTGCCTTCTCCTGCCTCCCTCATCGATCCATTGAACTCCATGTAATCCCCTTACACCTTCTCCTTTGACTATAATGTTTAAAATAAGGTGCAGAGGAGGACCACGATGGCAGCGTAGGTAAAGGCCAGCACTCGCACCTCCCACAACCACATCAAAATCACAATTAAAATACAGAACACCATCATTCAGAACAGCCTGAAAGCTAGCTGAACGGCAGCCCTACAACTAGAGAAGTAAAGAAGAAAGTACATTGAGACTGAGAGGAGGGGTGGAGGCGTGGAGGCACAGAAAGGGCTGGTCCAACACCCATGTGTGGTATTTTTTTTAATTGGGAGAGATATCGTGGCTGTGGAGGCCTCCTGTGAGGAGCAAGGGGTCCCCGCCACACACCAGCCCCCCAGCCCAGAGTTCCAGTGCTGGGAAGAGCAGTCCCCATAACTTCAGGCTGTAAAAATCAGCAGGGATTGTGGCTGAGTGACATGGAGGCGGTTGGAGTGCCAAGGAGTTCCTCTTAAAGGGCCGGCACATGGGCTTACCCAGACTCCATCCCTCTGGGCTCCAACACTAGAGTGGCGGCTTGAAAGGAACGTGAGACATTAGGGAAGGAACTGGATTGTCTGGCATTGGGGCAAGAACCTGGGGGTGGCTTTCTCCCAGACAGGGGCACTCACGGGGGTTCCTGTGCTGGGACCTCCCCTATCCCAGAGCTGACTGACAGCAATCAGCTTGGCTCACAGGGAAAATTTCCATAAGCTCGGCTCACACTGTTTGCTTCATCCTGATGATTCCCTAAGACCACACCCCATCCAATGTGCAGCCCCACTGAAGCTGTTTGCATACGCTTTTCCATATGAATGGCCTGTCCAGGTTCAGGCTTCAGACTTTCCTAAAATCTCTTAAACAAGCAGATGATATGCTAAGAGAACATGCTTCACAGTTAGGTGCACTTGGTCACTTCGAAGCCCAACACAAGTGGCAGCAATCTGCAGATCTCTCTGCAGCTCCTGCCCTAGGCAGTGGCTGGGGTTGCAATTCCTGGAAGTCCCCAGAGCCAGTGCACCAAGTGGACAGCTTCAAACCATACCAGATCACAACTCTACACATCCACAAGTGACACACTCAAGGAGAAGACTCAATGTGGACCAAAGCCCCAGTGAAGCAAGTCTCGCTCCATAGGGGTGTCTCTTGCACAGCAGCTCTCCCACTGTAGTTGCCACTGGTCCTTACAGCCAATTGGCTGGGGGGGGGGGGGGGTGCAGGGGTCAAGTACTCTCAGTGACACCAACAGCAATCAAAGCTCAACTACAACAAGACAGTGTACACAGCCCACACAAGGGCACACCTAGAGTGCCCAGGTAAGATGACTGGGGAGGTTGAGCCACTGGGGCCTACAGAACACGTACTCCACAAGGTCACTCTACCAACTCCAGGAGACATAGAAGCTCTGCCCAATACATAGAAACAAACACAGGGAAGCAGCCAAAATGTGGAACAAAGAAACATGTCACAAATGAAAGCAAGCAAACTACTGGATACAGAGTTCAAAACAATGGTTATAAGGTTGTTCAAGGATCTTAATGAGAGCTTCAAGGGACTTACTAAGAATTTCAAAGACATGAAAAAGGACCAGGCAGAAATTCAGCATACACTAACTGAAATAAAGAATAATTTACAGGGATGCAGTAGTAGAGAATTCTGAGAATCAAATAAACAATTTGGAATATGAGGAAAGAAAAAACACCCAATTGGAAGAGCAAAAAGAATAAAGAATCCAAAAATATGAAAATAGTATAAGGAGCCTGTGGGACAATGTCAAGCATAACAACATTAGCATAATGGGGGTGCCAGAAGAAGAGATAAAGCAAGATATTGAAAACCTATTTGAAGAAATAATGACAGAAAACTTCCCACACCTGGTGAAAGAAATAGACTTACAAGTCCAGGAAGCACAGTGAGTCCTAAACAAGAGGAACCCAAAAAGAGGACCACACCAAGACACATCATAATTAAAATGCCAAAAGTTAAAGAAAAAGAATCTTAAAAACAGCAAGAGAAAAGCAGTCAGTTATCTACACAGGAATGCCCATATGACTGCCAGCTGATTTCTCAACAGAAACTTTGCAGACCAGAAGAGAGTAGCAAGAAATATTCAAAGTGATGAAAAACAAGGACCTACAACCAAGATTACTCTACCCAGAAAAGCTATCATTTAGAATTAAAGATCACATAAAGAGCTTTACAGATAAGAAAAAGCTAAAGGAGTTCATCACCACCAAACCAATATTACATGAAATGTTGGGTATTCTTTAGAAGAGAAAGACAGAAGAAAGAAGAAAGAGAAAAGAAGAAAGAAGAAGGAAGAAGGAAGAAGAAGCAGGAGAAGAGATAAAAAATATGAACAATAAAGTGGCAATAAATACATATCAACAACTGAATCTAAATCAAAATAAACAAACAAGAAACTTAATGAACAAAATAAACTGATGAATAAAATAGAACCAGAGGCATGGAAACATGGAACAGACTGACGAATTTCAGAGGGAAGGGGATAAGGGGATGGGAAGAGAGTAACCAAAAATGTTCTATGCATATATGCATTACCTATGGCACAGACAATAGGGTGGTGAAGGCCTGGGGCAGGGCAGAAACTGGGTGGAGGGAGGCACTGAGGGGAAAAGGGGGGACACCTGTAAAACTCAACAATAAAGACTTCAAAACAAAAACAGGAAACAAACAAGATGTCCTGATAGGTACATGTATAAACAAACTGTGGTATATCCTATATAACAAAAGGCTAATATGCAAATCGACCAAACAGTGGAATAACCAGTCGCTATGATGCACACTGGCCACCAGGGGGCAGATGCTCAATGCAGGAGCTGCCCCCTGGTGGTCAGCGCGCTCCCATAGGGGGAGTACCACTCAGCCAGAAGAGCGCAGCAGCGGTGGTGGGAGCCTATCCCGCCTCCACAGCAGTCAGACATCCAACGAGGGCTCCTGGACTGCGAGAGGGCACAGGCCAGGATGAGGAACCCCCATGAGTGCACGGATTTCATGCACTGGGCCTCTGGTTCTGCAATAAGAAGAAATGAACTATCAAGCCATGAAAAGACATAGAGGAACCTTAAATGCCCATTGTTAAGTGTCAGAAGCCAGTCTGAAAAGGCTACTTACTATATGATGCTAACCATATAACATTCTGAAAAAGGCAAAACTATCTAGATGGTAAAATTATCAGTAATTGCCAGAGTTTCAAGGGATGAGGAGAGGGGAAGAGGGATAAAGAGGTAGGACACAGGGCACTTTTGGGGGCAGTGAAGTGATTGTACATGAGTATAATGGTGGACACATGACATCATGCATTTGTCAAAATCCACAGAATTGTACAGCAGCAACAGTGAAATCTAATGTAAACTAGGGACTTCAGTTAATGATAATATACCAATATTGCCTCATCAATTATAACAAATGTACCACACTAATGATAGAAAAAGTTGTGCAAGTGTTGGGGGGGAGCGGATATGGGAACTCTCTGTACTTTCTGCATAATTTTTCTATAAACCTAAAACTGCTCTAAAAAAATAAAGTGTATTTTTTTTAAAAGACTGGGGGGCAGGGAGGGAAATAATAACCATAAAAAATATAATAAAATCACATGCAAAACTGGCGTTCTCTCAAACTGTTGAGATTTTGCTTCCCGTCAATGGTCAGTTTGGCTCAAATAAACTCATTAAAAAATCTTATAGGTTTGGACGTTTCTTACATGGACAATACGAATAGCTGTAAGCCTACCTTTGCCCACCCCTGTCTGAACAGAGTGCCACTCCCTGCATCTCACAATGTGGCGGGAATTGTAGACTCCTCACCAGCCACCTCTCAGGAGTTCCCATTTTGATAAACTACCTTGTGATTTTGGACAAGTTTCTCCCTGTCTCATGTCCTATCTGTAAAATAGGGCTGTTTCGATTATGAAAATATAACCAGGATGTAGAGTGACGGAAGCTGGCATCACAACTGCTGGGTGTGACGGTGTACACGTGCTTCGCAGAACTGCCCATGGGCCTGTGAACATGACCCTGGCACGTCTGTCCTCCAGGCAGACGCCCTGGAGAACTGCGCGCACACACAGACACCGAGGAACGTTCAACGTGGCACCCACACCCCAATGGGCCCCACGCTGTCCGCAATGCCAGCGACCGCCAGCAGACACCTCAAAGACATCAAGTGGGAAAAAGGAAGTCGCAGACACCACACGCTACTATTCCACTTACATGAAATTTTTAAATAGGCAAAATTCAACAGTACATTGAGGAGGAACAAGAGAATGATGAACACAAAGTTCAGACCGGCAGGTGGAGGGTGGAGAGGAATATGAAACGAGCTCACCAGGGGGCTCCTAACGTAACACTGTGTTGTGTTAACCTCAGGGCAGGTTATTCTTGAAACTTCGATTATTCTTGAAACTGCACATACGCATCATATACTCTTGGCATACGTGTGCTGTATTCCACTATATAAATGGAAAGAATTCTAAAAATACACACACATGCATACACATACACACCACACTCATACACTAGCCAATACGACAGCAAAACCCTTTCCAACTTAAAAAATGCAACCACATTTTATTGCCTGTCTGGATTACTGCCCCAAATCCTGCAAACCCACCCACCTGTAGACCCCGGCCCCACCCTGCAGGGCCTAATGATGTGTGAAGCACATTTATTCTGTACTGCTGGCCTGCTCCCGCGAGGTCCCTTGGCGGCCGCCCACTTGGGCATGCAAAGCCCGAGGCAGAGCCCGCACGGGCTTAATCAGTAACTCCCTCATTTAATTAAGTGCCCTTGCACCCCGGGGCCGCTCGGCGGCTGGCCAGGCTGCCTGCAGTGCTCCGGACAATTAAGAACCAGAGGTTTCCAATTGATTTGGGGTTAAGAGGCAGGGAGACTTCGGGGAATAAGAATGGCCTACTTAGCTGAGGTGGCATTTGAGTTCTCTTCTCTGCTTCACTTGCTTAACTGCCTACTCTTGGGGGTACAGGGCAAGCTGGGGAAGGACCTTCCTTCAGGGACCAGTGAAATTGCAAGGGTTCCATACATTCTTGGCTTTTGTCTTCACAGAAGAAATTCGTTCTGAATTGCAAAGTAACAAGTTTTCCATGCCACCACAACAACCCACTGCTCAGGGCAGTGTGACCTTCCTGGCTAGTCCAAAGTTAAGTTCTCAGGCCAGAGACTCTGGGCTTCATTTTCTTTATCTGTGAAATGGGGCAAAAAAAATAACTGCATTAGATTTGGACATAATGACATGGAAGGAATTCTGACCTCGTGACGCAAATAGCAAAGTGCAGAGGGATGTACAGCTGCATGTGGGCTGCGCGTTTGAGAAACCAGCATGTACACACTCAGGCACACACTCCATTGGCATAGGACTACCTGGCAGCACCTCATCACACTTAAGCACACTCCTCCAGGAAGAAGGGGGGGAAGCCAGGGCCTTGCACACCTGCCTTCCGCTGCTCCATGCTGCCTGGCTGCTTACTCTGTGACTTGCTTTTTAAATAAAAAGGAAGGAACACCACCTCACCTCACCTCACCGGCTCTGAAGTATAGGATTACTACTAACTAGTGGCCCGGTGCACGAAATTTGTGCAGGGGGGGGGGCGGCGTGTTCCTCAGCCCGGCCTGCACCCTCTCCAATCTGGGACCCCTCGAAGGATGTCCTACTGTCAGTTTACAGGGATCGGGCCTAAACCGGCAGTCGGACATCCCTCTCACAATCCGGGACTGCTGGCTCCAGCCGCTCACCTGCCTGCCTGCCTGCCGATTGCCCCTAACCACTCTGCCTGCCGGCCTACTCGCCCCCAACTGCCCCCCACTGCCGGCCTGCTCGCCCACAAATGCCCGCCCCCCCTCACTGTCCTGATCACCCCCAACTGGCCCCCCTGCTGGTCTGCTTATCCCCAACGGCCCCTGCTTTCCCATCCTGGCCTGATCACCCCCCAGTGACCCAAGGTCCCAGCCCCTCCTTTTTTTTTTTTCAGCACCTCTTTGAGCAGAGGCCAGGGCCGGCTGGAAGCAAGTATCTAGGATTTATTTATCTTCTATAATTGAAACTTTGTAGCCTTGAGCGAAGACCAGGGCCAGCCAGGGCAGGCGGGAAGCTTGGCTTCCTCCATTGCTGGGGCAACCCAAGCCTCCTGCTTGCTCCAGCTCTGTGGCCAGCAGCCATCTTGGTTGGGTTAATTTACATACTCGCTCCTGATTGGCTTGTGGGTGTAGCTGGTGGGCGTAGCGGAGTGATGGTTAATTTGCATGTTTCTCTTTTATTAGTGTAGATAACGACAATTTATGAAATAAATATACAGACCATTAAAAGCCTTATATTTTATACATCATCAAATTTAAAGATCTGTCCATCACTTGCTCCCCAAAATAACAAGTGCCTAGCACTGTCAGCAACAACATCCACTGCTTATTTAGCATCTCCTGGTACCTAACACAGTTTTCTCATTTTATTCTTACCTGCTCAATAGGTATAATTATCCCAGTTTTACAGATGTGGAAACTGAGGCTCAAAGAGGTTAAATAAATTTGCCCAAGGTTGCTCAGCTACTAGGAGCCAGTTCCAGGTCGGGGACACCAGTCCAATTCCAAATGCCACGTTTTCTCTATGTCCCCAGCAACCACTCCTGTGCCATTTCCCCTAAAATCCTCTACATAGGCTTTCAGAGTTCCCACAGCTGGCTCAGGGTCTGCAGGGGCTGAGCAGGGGGCTTAGGGTTCCAGCCCTGCTCCAATCAGCCTGTCTATTTTTTTAAAGGGTTCAATTCAGGAGAGGTTGGATAGCCTACTGGCTCAGTGCTCGGGCTCTACAGCTGGATTACCAGGGATCCCCCCCACCCCACCCCGCCCCTGCCTCCAGCCCTTACTAACTGTGCAACCTGGGCACTTGCCTCTCTGAGTCTCAGTTTCCTACCTGTGAGATGGGATAATCCATCATAGGTGGGCTATGAGTTATTCACAGAGGCTGCTGGAGACCCAGGCAGTTCCTCTTAAAGGCCTAACACACAGACTTACTCAGACTCATTCCCAGGGAGGAAGGAACTGGATGTCTAGTATCAGGGCAAGAACTTGGGGGCAGCTTTCTCCCACACAGGGATGCTCACAGGGGTCACTGTTCCTATGCTGAGACCTCCCCGCCCCCACCCCCCGCATCCCTCCACTCACCCTCCCACCCTCCAGTTACAAAGCTGACTGGCAGGCACCATATCTGAGTCTCCATCAACGTGGCTCACACTGTTTGCTTCGCCCTGGTGATTCCCCTCACCCAATTTGCAGCCCCACCCAAACTGCTTGCAGCAGGTTTTTTCATATGAACAGCCTGTCCTAGCTCAGGCTTTAGACTTTCCTAAAATCTCTCAAACAAGAAACAGCTGATGTCAGTGCGCCCCATACCTCTTGATAAGGGGCCCCAAGGCCTGGCACTAGCAGCAGCCTGCCTTGCTTCACAGCTTGGCCTCCCCTGGGCACTTCCAAGCCCAACACAAGTAGCAGCCATCTGCAGATCGATCTGTAGCTCCTGTCCAGTGGCCCCAGGAAGGGTACAGGCAGTGGCCGACTTTGCACCTCCCAGGAGACTGCAGAGCCATGCACCAAGTGGACAGCTTCAGACCATGCCAGATTTCAGCTCTACACATCCACAAGTGACACATTCAAGGGGAAGATTCTGTGAGCACCAAAGCCCCACTGAAGCAAGTCCTAATCCATAGGGGTATCTCCTGCACAGCAGCTCTTCCACTGTAGTCGCCACTGGTCCTCACAGCCAATTGGCTTGGGGGTCAATTCCTCCCAGTGACACCAACAGCAATCAAGACTCAACTACAACAGGACAGTGTACACAGCCCACACAGGGGCACACCTACAGTGCCCAGCTCAGGTGACTGGGGAGGCTGAGCACCTGGGGCATATAGGACACTTACACCACAAGGTCACTCTACCAACTCCAGGAGATACAGCAGCTCTACCCAAATACATAGAAACAAACACAGGGAAGCAGCCAAAATGTGGAGACAAAGAAACATGTCACAAATGAAAAATGAAAAAAGAAAAAAAAAAACACAGGAAAAATCTCCAGAAAAAGAACTAAACGAAGTGGAAGCAAACAAACTACTAGATACAGTTCAAAACAATGGTTGTAAGGATACTCAAGGGTCTTAATGAGAGCTTCAAGGCACTTACTAAGAATTTCAAGAATGTAGGTGAGAACTTCAAAGACATGAAAAAGGACCAGTCAGAAATTAAGCATACACTAACTGAAATAAAGAATAATTTACAGGGATTCAACAGTAGAACAGAGAATGTAGAGAATCAAATCAATGATTTGGAATACGAGGAATCAAAAAACACCCAATTAGAAGAGCAAAAAATATAAAGAATCTAAAAATATGAAGACAGTGTAAGGAGCCTCTGGGACAACTGTAACATTATGGGGGTGCCAGAAGGAGAAGAGAGAGAGCAAGATATTGAAAACCTGTTTGAAGAAATAATGACAGAAACCTTCCCCTACCTGGTGAAAGAAATAGATTTACAAGTTCAGGAAGCACAGAGAGTCCCAAACAAGAGGAACCCAAAGAAGCCCACACCAAGACACATCATAATTAAAATGCCAAAAGTTAAAGAAAAAGAGAATCTTAAAAACAGCAAGAGAAAAGCAGTCAGTTATCTACACAGGAATGCCCATATGACTGCCAGCTGATTTCTCAACAGGAACTTTGCAGGCCAGAAGAGAGTAGCAAGAAATATTCAAAGTGATGAAAAACAAGGACCTACAACCAAGATTACTCTACCCAGAAAAGCTATCATTTAGAATTAAAGGTCACATAAAGAGCTTTACAGATAAGAAAAAGCTAAAGGAGTTCATCACCACGAAACCAGTATTACATGAAATGTTGAAGGGTATTCTTGAAGAAGAAGGAAAAGGAAAAGGAGAAGATAAAAAATATAAACAAACAGGCGTGGCTCAGTGGTTGAGTGTCGACCTCTGAACCAGGAGGTCATGGTTCAATTCCCAGTCAGGGCACATGCCCAGATTGCAGGTTTAATCCTCACTGGGGGGCGTGCAGAAGGCAACCAATCAATGATTTTATCTCATCATTGATGTTTCTCTCTCTCTCTCTCTCTCTCTCTCTCTCTCTCTCTCTCTCTCTCTCCCTTCCTCTCTGAAATCAATAAAAAAATTCTTTTTAAATATATGAAAATTAAAGTGGCAATAAATACATATCTATCAACAACTGAATCTAAAAATGAAAATAAATGAACAAAGAAGCTAATGAATAAAATAGAACCAGAGGCATGGAAACGTGGAATAGACTACGAATCTGAGGAAAGACAGAGGGGAGAGATTAACTAAAGAACATATATGCATATACGCATTACCTATGGACACAGACAATAGGGTGGTGAAGGCCTGGGATGGGGTGGGAACTGGGTGGAGGGAGACAATGAGGGGAGAAAAGGGGGACATCTGTAATACTCTCAACAATAAAGATTTTTTAAATAAAAAATAATTAAATGAGTCACTGCACATGCACTTGGGACAGCAGTGGGAACAGTCGGCACTCGATAGTGCCGGCACCCCTTACCATTAGTATTAAGAGGAAAGGACAGGACAGAACAGGCTTAACAGCCTCCATTCTACAACTCGCAGGAACGCCGATGTGTCAGCAAGCCCGGAGAGCAGCCCTCCTCAGCCTGTGGAATCAGACCTGTGCCCCTGCCAGGGGCTGCTTGTGACCGGCCCAGGAAGGCTGTGGCACCTTCCCTATTCAGCAGAGGGGTCCTCCGTACTGAGCCACATCCTTCCCATCACCAACCCCCGTCCAGTTCACTTCTCACTGGGCCCTGCCGCCTGCCCTGGCCGAGCACCCTTCTCCTGACGCCTTCCGCCTTCCCTGCAAGAACCCTGAAGGCAGGGGTGCGTCTGTGCTCCCAGTTCCTGCACGGCACCTGGCCGAGGGTGAGGTAATGGAGTGGATACTCGAAAGCTATTCAGACCCAGTCGTGGCTTCAGAGCTCTCTCCCTCCCAGCATCCAGGCGGCCGCTGCAGCCTGTGGCATGCCGGTGAAACCCGTTGGCCGTCTTTGGGCTAAAGTCACCCCCAGACCCCACAGGATGCAGGGTCCGCTGCTCCTCCCAGGGACACGAAGCTCCAGCTCACCAGGCAGGGCAGGCAGCAGCTCACCTCGTTGCTGACCACCACGTGGATGCCCGTGGGCCCCTGCCGGTAGACTCGGTGGATGTGCTGTGGGGAGATGCTGTACAGGTTGGCGATCTTCTCAATCAACTCCAAGGTGGTCAGCTCTTCCAAGAAGATGGCATGGTACACTGAGGAGGCAGAAACAGGTGCTTCTATAGAGCAAGCGCTGCTTTTTACGGAGCTCGCCTGCCCCACCCAGGAAAGCAGTCACTTGCTCCTGGGGGTGCTCATGCCTAGACAGGTCCATGGGGCGGGGCTGCAGTGGGCACGTCCCTGGCCCCTCTCCCGTGTGCGGACCTGGCCCCTCTCCCTGTGCCGACCTGGACCGTCTCCCGTGTGTGGCACATGGCACTTAGCTTTGTGCTTCTTCGCAGGCCGACGAGGCCGAGAGCAGGGGCCACCGGGGCCTTCACCAGAAGTATGGAGGCCGCACTGAGGGCTCAGAAGCCAGCGCCAGGGTCCAAGTGTTTGGATCTGGCTCTGCCACTTACAACGCTGTCACCTTGGGCCAGTCCTCTGTGCCTCTGTCCCCACATTTAAATGTTAGCAACCACTCCTCCTGAGAAGCAGGTAAGCAACCACGTGGGCAGCCCTTCAGGCAGGGGCTGCAGCGCTCTCCCTGCGGGGGCTGCAGCGCTCTCCCTGCGGGGGCTGCAGCGCTCTCCCTGCGGGGGCTGCAGCGCTCTCCCTGCGGGGGCTGCAGCGCTCTCCCTGCGGGGGCTGCAGCGCTCTCCCTGCGGGGGCTGCAGCGCTCTCCCTGCGGGGGCTGCAGCGCTCTCCCTGCGGGGGCTGCAGCACTCTCCCTTCCGGGGCTGCAGCGCTCTCCTGGCGGCCGGGGCTGCAGAGCAGGCAGGGCTCCTGCAGACACGGCAGCCAGGACGCCAGGGCGGCTTGCACTCAGCACACAGGGCTCCCAAAGGGGAACTCTCTGCTCATCTCCCTGGACCTCACACGCCACAGGGCCGTGGCGGTGTTCCTTTTACACACATGGAAGCTGATGCACAGGGTACCTGTCCAAGGACACGGGCCGCCAGGCGGCATGGCCAGCACTGGTACTCAAGGACAGCTGACCTCAAAGCTTGTGTCCTCTCTCACAATGCCTCAAACTCCCAACCCAAGAAGTCCTGTGCCCCGAGGGGCTCTGGGAGCCCTCAGGCAGCAACCACGCCCTCCGGCCGGGGTCACAGGATGACGTGCTCCGGGACCACAGCCACTGAGCCACGTGTCACCCGTCCAGAGGCCAGAAGGCCCAGCTCCCAGTCCTATCACGAGAACCTCAGAGGCCTTGGGGGACACTCCCACACGCTGGGCCCGTTTCCCAGGGTATAAAGTAAGTAAGCTGGACCAGAGGGATCTGGGGGATGCCTTGCACCTTAAACATTTCAAACCCAGGATGAAGTTCAGCAAAACTTATCCTGCAGACACCGAAGTGAGGGGATCAGGGACACATTCTCAGTGAGAGCCCTCGTATTTCTTCCGTTCTATTGCCACCCTGGCAACGGCCCTGAGGTGGGGGGCCTCACAGCTCACACACAGACCCTGTCCCCACCACCGCCCCCTGGAACCAGCCTGGGGGGGGGCCCTCACAGCTCACCACACAGACCGCTGTCCCCACCACCGTCCCGCTTCTGCTGCGGGGGTGCCCGGCTCTGCTCCACCTCCTGACAGACATAAATGGTCATCTTCGGCCTCACATTCCTGGCAAGAAGAAAGGCAATAAATAGCAGGTGTGGGAGACCAAACTCTGTTGTTGCAGATTGTTCCAGAACACAGGGTGACACAGGCGCGGGTAGGACTCGGGGAGAAAGGAAGGCTGTGGGGGTGCAGAAGGCCTTTCGTGGTGGGGGTGGGGGTGAATCCCAGCCAGGCCGACCTGCTGAGGGGCTCTGCCCAGAACATGAACCTCAGAACGAGGCATTTCGCAGGGCCCCAAGAGCAAACACGTCCTCGGGCTGACTCTCACCAGGACCATTCTAGAACATTACGTGCATAACGCGTTCCATCCTCACACCGCCTACCAGGAGCAAGGACCGCCATCCCCATCCTACTGATGAGGAAACAGGCTCACAGGGGTCAAGGGCCTTCACCCAGTTGCAAAACTCCCGAGGGGCAGACCTGGGTTCAAACCCAGGCTCTCACTCTACTACCCACGTGTAGATACTGGCATTTAAATTCCTTAGTTACAGCTTAAAACTCCGTCTGTCAGCCGCGGTGCCTCAGATCAAGCGCTCCACGCACGGCCAGGGCTGCTGGCCTGAACGGTGTGCCAGAGCGGCCAGGGCTGCTGGCCTGAACGGTGTGCCAGAGCGCTGCTGTCGCGGCAGGCAGTCCTCCGGGGAACCACTCACAGGCTGAGCAGCCTGCCCAGCCCACAGTCCCTCCAGGAGGAGGCAGCCTGAACCCCGACCACGCAGGCATCTGAGGACCTGCGGCCAAAGGCCACGCCTCCCGGCAGACCAGGAGGAGGGGCCTTGTGGCCGGGTGTGCTGCAGCGGCTGCCTCATCCTTTTCTCCCAGTTCCTTGCATGCGCAGTCCGTGCCCCTCACCCTCCACCACATCTCCTCCTACACTTGCCCCAAGGCCCTGTCGGCTTCCTGCCCGCCTGCCCTCAGCTGGACACTGACACCCACCTGCCTTTGATGGCGTTGAAGAGCCGGATCCCATCTGCGGGGCCACAGATCTGCACCAGATCATCTCGAGACATCTTCAGCAAGTCAGCACCTAGGCAGGCAAGTGGGACGGCCTGTTACGTGGGACACAGAAAGGCTCCATCCCCAAACCCCGCAGACCCTGCACCGGGGCAGAGGGCAGGGGACAGGGGACAGGGAGCCAGCCTCATCCTCACGGCACCAGACGTTCCATGGAGAGAGAAGCAGCAAAGAGCCAAACAACATCAGGTCACAGCCCCAAAGATGTCAGAAGCTACATGACCTGCTCACGAAATGCAGCAGGACGGGCGTTTACAGAAGCTGTGCCTGCGCGCCCCCCCAACCCCCCCACCCCGGTCCTCTGTATTCTCGGCATATAATGCATGTGTACCTCTAAGGGGACAGGACACGGATTCCATGTACACTCGTCTGCAGGCAGACTCCGCGCTCATGGCTGCAGCCATTCCGCACGCACCGTGCAGCCAGCACACACACGGGGCAGAGCACGCCCAGCACCCCACAGCCCTCTCGCCAGCACTGCCCCGGCCCCGGAAACCGCTGTCCTGACTTCTCACAGTTAATATGATGTTTTGGGTACAATTCTGTAGGCACAATAGCTCCCCTTCCACTGGGGATAAAAGCCACCCTGCCGGTGTGGCTCAGCTGGTTGAGCGTCGTCCCATGCACCGAAAGGTCGCTGGTTTGATTCCCAGTCAGGGCACATACCCAGGTTGTGGGTTCGATCCCTGGTTGGGGTACATACGGGAGGCAGCCAATTGATGTTTTTTTCTCTCTCCCTCTCCCTTCTTCTCTCTCTAAAATCAATAAAAACATGTATTTTTAAAGAAACCCCTTCCAGTGTCCCAACAGGGCCCTCAGCACCTCTCTCTCCCTCCTCTCCCCGTCCACTCAGCCCCACTCAGCCGGATCCCTGCTGCAGGGCCACACCAGGCAGATGTCTCCTGGCAGCCTTGGCACTTTCCTCTGCTTGGAAAGGTAGCCCCACTCCCTCCCCAGGACCCACATGGCTCGCCCTCTTGCCTTTACTCAAGACACCTTCTCAATAAGGCCTATGCTGACCACCCTACTCAAGACCACAGCCAGCCCTCCACGCACCCCATCAGGCCAGGCCAGGTCCCTCCTCTGAGCCTTCCCATCCCAGATGGTCACACCACTCTGAAATGCCTGACTCCCTGGGGACAGGGTCCCTGTCAGGCCCTCCTCACACGCCCCTCCCCATCCTGATAAAAGCGGAGCTGGAAAACAACTGGGGGCTTTCCCCCCACTGCCCCAGAGGTCCTGGAGAGCCACTCTTCTCCTTGGTCCGTGTCCCTCGGACTGCCCCTGCCCCTGTCCCTCTGGGCTGACCCTGCTCATGACCCTGTCCCTCCGGACTGACCCTGCTCCTGACCCTGTCCCTCTGGACTGACCCTGCTCCTGTCCCTGTCCCTCCGGACTGACCCTGCTCCTGTCCCTGTCCCTCTGGACTGACCCTGCTCCTGTCCCTGTCCCTCCGGACTGACCCTGCTCCTGTCCCTGTCCCTCCGGACTGACCCTGCTCCTGTCCCTGTCCCTCTGGACTGACCCTGCTCCTGTCCCTGTCCCTCGGACTGACCCTGCTCCTGTCCCTGTCCCTGTCCCTCCAGACTGACCCTGCTCCTGTCCCTGTCCCTGTCCCTCTGGGCTGACCCTGCTCCTGTCCCTGTCCCTCTGGACTGACCCTGCTCCTGTCCCTGTCCCTCCGGACTGACCCTGCTCGTGTCCCTGTCCCTGTCCCTCCAGACTGACCCTGCTCCTGTCCCTGTCCCTCCAGACTGACCCTGCTCCTGTCCCTGTCCCTGTCCCTCTGGGCTGACCCTGCTCCTGTCCCTGTCCCTCCGGACTGACCCTGCTCCTGTCCCTGTCCCTCCGGACTGACCCTGCTCCTGTCCCTGTCCCTCCGGACTGACCCTGCTCCTGTCCCTGTCCCTCCGGACTGACCCTGCTCCTGTCCCTGTCCCTCTGGGCTGACCCTACTCCTGTCCCTGTCCCTGTCCCTCCGGACTGACCCTGCTCCTGTCCCTGTCCCTGTCCCTCCGGACTGACCCTGCTCCTGTCCCTGTCCCTGTCCCTCCGGACTGACCCTGCTCCTGTCCCTGTCCCTGTCCCTCCGGACTGACCCTGCTCCTGTCCCTGTCCCTCCGACTGACCCTGCTCCTGTCCCTGTCCCTCTGGACTGACCCTGCTCCTGTCCCTGTCCCTCTGGACTGACCCTGCTCCTGTCCCTGTCCCTCTGGACTGACCCTGCTCCTGTCCCTGTCCCTCTGGACTGACCCTGCTCCTGTCCCTGTCCCTCTGGACTGACCCTGCTCCTGACCCTGTCCCTCTGGACTGACCCTGCTCCTGTCCCTGTCCCTCTGGACTGACCCTGCTCCTGTCCCTGTCCCTCTGGACTGACCCTGCTCCTGTCCCTGTCCCTCCGGACTGACCCTGCTCCTGTCCCTGTCCCTCCGACTGACCCTGCTCCTGTCCCTGTCCCTCTGGACTGACCCTGCTCCTGTCCCTGTCCCTCTGGACTGACCCTGCTCCTGTCCCTGTCCCTCTGGACTGACCCTGCTCCTGTCCCTGTCCCTCTGGACTGACCCTGCTCCTGTCCCTGTCCCTCCGGACTGACCCTGCTCCTGTCCCTGTCCCTCCGACTGACCCTGCTCCTGTCCCTGTCCCTCCGACTGACCCTGCTCCTGTCCCTGTCCCTCCGGACTGACCCTGCTCCTGTCCCTGTCCCTCCGACTGACCCTGCTCCTGTCCCTGTCCCTCTGGACTGACCCTGCTCCTGACCCTGTCCCTCTGGACTGACCCTGCTCCTGTCCCTGTCCCTCTGGACTGACCCTGCTCCTGTCCCTGTCCCTCCGGACTGACCCTGCTCCTGTCCCTGTCCCTCCGGACTGACCCTGCTCCTGTCCCTGTCCCTCCGACTGACCCTGCTCCTGTCCCTGTCCCTCCGGACTGACCCTGCTCCTGTCCCTGTCCCTCCGGACTGACCCTGCTAGTGTCCCTGTCCCTCCGACTGACCCTGCTCCTGTCCCTGTCCCTCTGGACTGACCCTGCTCCTGTCCCTGTCCCTCTGGACTGACCCTGCTCCTGTCCCTGTCCCTCCGGACTGACCCTGCTCCTGTCCCTGTCCCTCCGGACTGACCCTGCTCCTGTCCCTGTCCCTGTCCCTCTGGACTGACCCTGCTCCTGTCCCTGTCCCTCCGGACTGACCCTGCTCCTGTCCCTGTCCCTCCGGACTGACCCTGCTCCTGTCCCTGTCCCTGTCCCTCTGGACTGACCCTGCTCCTGTCCCTGTCCCTCGGACTGACCCTGCTCCTGTCCCTGTTCCTCCGGACTGACCCTGCTCCTGTCCCTGTCCCTGTCCCTCTGGACTGACCCTGCTCCTGTCCCTGTCCCTCCGGACTGACCCTGCTCCTGTCCCTGTCCCTCCGGACTGACCCTGCTCCTGTCCCTGTCCCTGTCCCTCTGGACTGACCCTGCTCCTGTCCCTGTCCCTCCGACTGACCCTGCTCCTGTCCCTGTCCCTCTGGACTGACCCTGCTCCTGTCCCTGTCCCTCCGGACTGACCCTGCTCCTGTCCCTGTCCCTCCGGACTGACCCTGCTCCTGTCCCTGTCCCTGTCCCTCTGGACTGACCCTGTCCCTGTCCCTGTCCCTCTGGACTGACCCTGCTCCTGTCCCTGTCCCTGTCCCTCTGGACTGACCCTGCTCCTGTCCCTGTCCCTGTCCCTCTGGACTGACCCTGCTCCTGTCCCTGTCCCTCGGACTGACCCTGCTCCTGTCCCTGTCCCTCCGGACTGACCCTGCTCCTGTCCCTGTCCCTGTCCCTCTGGACTGACCCTGCTCCTGTCCCTGTCCCTCCGGACTGACCCTGCTCCTGTCCCTGTCCCTCCGGACTGACCCTGCTCCTGTCCCTGTCCCTGTCCCTCTGGACTGACCCTGCTCCTGTCCCTGTCCCTCCGACTGACCCTGCTCCTGTCCCTGTCCCTCTGGACTGACCCTGCTCCTGTCCCTGTCCCTCCGGACTGACCCTGCTCCTGTCCCTGTCCCTCCGGACTGACCCTGCTCCTGTCCCTGTCCCTGTCCCTCTGGACTGACCCTGCTCCTGTCCCTGTCCCTCCGGACTGACCCTGCTCGTGTCCCTGTCCCTGTCCCTCCAGACTGACCCTGCTCCTGTCCCTGTCCCTCCAGACTGACCCTGCTCCTGTCCCTGTCCCTGTCCCTCTGGACTGACCCTGCTCCTGTCCCTGTCCCTCTGGACTGACCCTGCTCCTGTCCCTGTCCCTCTGGACTGACCCTGCTCCTGTCCCTGTCCCTCCGACTGACCCTGCTCCTGTCCCTGTCCCTCTGGACTGACCCTGCTCCTGTCCCTGTCCCTCTGGACTGACCCTGCTCCTGTCCCTGTCCCTCTGGACTGACCCTGCTCCTGTCCCTGTCCCTCTGGACTGACCCTGCTCCTGTCCCTGTCCCTCCGGACTGACCCTGCTCCTGTCCCTGTCCCTCCGACTGACCCTGCTCCTGTCCCTGTCCCTCCGACTGACCCTGCTCCTGTCCCTGTCCCTCCTGACTGACCCTGCTCCTGTCCCTGTCCCTCCGACTGACCCTGCTCCTGTCCCTGTCCCTCCGACTGACCCTGCTCCTGTCCCTGTCCCTCTGGACTGACCCTGCTCCTGACCCTGTCCCTCTGGACTGACCCTGCTCCTGTCCCTGTCCCTCTGGACTGACCCTGCTCCTGTCCCTGTCCCTCCGGACTGACCCTGCTCCTGTCCCTGTCCCTACGGACTGACCCTGCTCCTGTCCCTGTCCCTCCGACTGACCCTGCTCCTGTCCCTGTCCCTCCGGACTGACCCTGCTCCTGTCCCTGTCCCTCCGGACTGACCCTGCTCCTGTCCCTGTCCCTCCGACTGACCCTGCTCCTGTCCCTGTCCCTCTGGACTGACCCTGCTCCTGTCCCTGTCCCTCTGGACTGACCCTGCTCCTGTCCCTGTCCCTCTGGACTGACCCTGCTCCTGTCCCTGTCCCTCTGGACTGACCCTGCTCCTGTCCCTGTCCCTCTGGACTGACCCTGCTCCTGTCCCTGTCCCTCCGGACTGACCCTGCTCCTGTCCCTGTCCCTCCGGACTGACCCTGCTCCTGTCCCTGTCCCTGTCCCTCTGGACTGACCCTGCTCCTGTCCCTGTCCCTCTGGACTGACCCTGCTCCTGTCCCTGTCCCTCCGGACTGACCCTGCTCCTGTCCCTGTCCCTCCGGACTGACCCTGCTCCTGTCCCTGTCCCTGTCCCTCTGGACTGACCCTGCTCCTGTCCCTGTCCCTCGGACTGACCCTGCTCCTGTCCCTGTTCCTCCGGACTGACCCTGCTCCTGTCCCTGTCCCTGTCCCTCTGGACTGACCCTGCTCCTGTCCCTGTCCCTCCGGACTGACCCTGCTCCTGTCCCTGTCCCTGTCCCTCTGGACTGACCCTGCTCCTGTCCCTGTCCCTCCGACTGACCCTGCTCCTGTCCCTGTCCCTCCGGACTGACCCTGCTCCTGTCCCTGTCCCTCCGGACTGACCCTGCTCCTGTCCCTGTCCCTGTCCCTCTGGACTGACCCTGCTCCTGTCCCTGTCCCTCTGGACTGACCCTGCTCCTGTCCCTGTCCCTGTCCCTCTGGACTGACCCTGCTCCTGTCCCTGTCCCTCTGGACTGACCCTGCTCCTGTCCCTGTCCCTCCGGACTGACCCTGCTCCTGTCCCTGTCCCTCCGGACTGACCCTGCTCCTGTCCCTGTCCCTGTCCCTCTGGACTGACCCTGCTCCTGTCCCTGTCCCTCTGGACTGACCCTGCTCCTGTCCCTGTCCCTGTCCCTCTGGACTGACCCTGCTCCTGTCCCTGTCCCTCTGGACTGACCCTGCTCCTGTCCCTGTCCCTCTGGACTGACCCTGCTCCTGTCCCTGTCCCTCTGGACTGACCCTGCTCCTGTCCCTGTCCCTCCGACTGACCCTGCTCCTGTCCCTGTCCCTCTGGACTGACCCTGCTCCTGTCCCTGTCCCTCCGGACTGACCCTGCTCCTGTCCCTGTCCCTGTCCCTCCGGACTGACCCTGCTCCTGTCCCTGTCCCTCCGACTGACCCTGCTCCTGTCCCTGTCCCTCTGGACTGACCCTGCTCCTGTCCCTGTCCCTCCGGACTGACCCTGCTCCTGTCCCTGTCCCTCCGGACTGACCCTGCTCCTGTCCCTGTCCCTCTGGACTGACCCTGCTCCTGTCCCTGTCCCTGTCCCTCTGGACTGACCCTGCTCCTGTCCCTGTCCCTCTGGACTGACCCTGCTCCTGTCCCTGTCCCTGTCCCTCTGGACTGACCCTGCTCCTGTCCTTGTCCCTCTGGACTGACCCTGCTCCTGTCCCTGTCCCTGTCCCTCTGGACTGACCCTGCTCCTGTCCCTGTCCCTCTGGACTGACCCTGCTCCTGTCCCTGTCCCTCTGGACTGACCCTGCTCCTGTCCCTGTCCCTCCGGACTGACCCTGCTCCTGTCCCTGTCCCTGTCCCTCTGGACTGACCCTGCTCCTGTCCCTGTCCCTCTGGACTGACCCTGCTCCTGTCCCTGTCCCTCTGGACTGACCCTGCTCCTGTCCCTGTCCCTCTGGACTGACCCTGCTCCTGTCCCTGTCCCTCTGGACTGACCCTGCTCCTGTCCCTGTCCCTGTCCCTCCGGACTGACCCTGCTCCTGTCCCTGTCCCTCTGGACTGACCCTGCTCCTGTCCCTGTCCCTCCGAACTGACCCTGCTCCTGTCCCTGTCCCTCTGGACTGACCCTGCTCCTGTCCCTGTCCCTCTGGGCTGACCCTGCTCCTGTCCCTGTCCCTGTCCCTCCGGACTGACCCTGCTCCTGTCCCTGTCCCTGTCCCTCCGGACTGACCCTGCTCCTGTCCCTGTCCCTGTCCCTCCGGACTGACCCTGCTCCTGTCCCTGTCCCTCTGGACTGACCCTGCTCCTGTCCCTGTCCCTCTGGACTGACCCTGCTCCTGTCCCTGTCCCTGTCCCTCTGGACTGACCCTGCTCCTGTCCCTGTCCCTCTGGACTGACCCTGCTCCTGTCCCTGTCCCTGTCCCTCTGGACTGACCCTGCTCCTGTCCCTGTCCCTCTGGACTGACCCTGCTCCTGTCCCTGTCCCTGTCCCTCTGGACTGACCCTGCTCCTGTCCCTGTCCCTGTCCCTCTGGACTGACCCTGCTCCTGTCCCTGTCCCTGTCCCTCTGGACTGACCCTGCTCCTGTCCCTGTCCCTCTGGACTGACCCTGCTCCTGTCCCTGTCCCTCTGGACTGACCCTGCTCCTGTCCCTGTCCCTCCGGACTGCCCCTGCTCCTGTCCCTGTCCCTGTCCCTCTGGACTGACCCTGCTCCTGTCCCTGTCCCTCTGGACTGACCCTGCTCCTGTCCCTGTCCCTGTCCCTCTGGGCTGACCCTGCTCCTGTCCCTGTCCCTCTGGACTGACCCTGCTCCTGTCCCTGTCCCTCCGACTGACCCTGCTCCTGTCCCTGTCCCTCTGGACTGACCCTGCTCCTGTCCCTGTCCCTCCGGACTGACCCTGCTCCTGTCCCTGTCCCTGTCCCTCCGGACTGACCCTGCTCCTGTCCCTGTCCCTCCGACTGACCCTGCTCCTGTCCCTGTCCCTCTGGACTGACCCTGCTCCTGTCCCTGTCCCTCCGGACTGACCCTGCTCCTGTCCCTGTCCCTCTGGACTGACCCTGCTCCTGTCCCTGTCCCTCTGGGCTGACCCTGCTCCTGTCCCTGTCCCTGTCCCTCCGGACTGACCCTGCTCCTGTCCCTGTCCCTCCGGACTGACCCTGCTCCTGTCCCTGTCCCTCTGGACTGACCCTGCTCCTGTCCCTGTCCCTCCGGACTGACCCTGCTCCTGTCCCTGTCCCTCTGGACTGACCCTGCTCCTGTCCCTGTCCCTCTGGGCTGACCCTGCTCCTGTCCCTGTCCCTGTCCCTCCGGACTGACCCTGCTCCTGTCCCTGTCCCTGTCCCTCCGGACTGACCCTGCTCCTGTCCCTGTCCCTGTCCCTCCGGACTGACCCTGCTCCTGTCCCTGTCCCTGTCCCTCCGGACTGACCCTGCTCCTGTCCCTGTCCCTCTGGACTGACCCTGCTCCTGTCCCTGTCCCTGTCCCTCCGGACTGACCCTGCTCCTGTCCCTGTCCCTCCGACTGACCCTGCTCCTGTCCCTGTCCCTGTCCCTGTCCCTCGGACTGACCCTGCTCCTGTCCCTGTCCCTCTGGACTGACCCTGCTCCTGTCCCTGTCCCTCTGGGCTGACCCTGCTCCAGTCCCTGTCCCTGTCCCTCCGGACTGACCCTGCTCCTGTCCCTGTCCCTCGAACTGACCCTGCTCCTGTCCCTGTCCCTGTCCCTCCGGACTGACCCTGCTCCTGTCCCTGTCCCTCGGACTGACCCTGCTCCTGTTCCTGTTCCTGTCCCTCTGGACTCACTCTGCTTGGTGGAAGGCTCACGCTCAGTTTACCCTCGCACCCATAGCTCCTAGCTCCGGCTTCCGCCTGAAGAATCATCATAAGGCTTCAAACACTTTTTAAAGAGCTAGAACAGCTTTCCCTTCTCACCTGGGGCTTCGCCCCACCTTCCAGGAGTGGCCCTGGGCACTATGTGACGAGCAGCGTTTGGTGGGAGAGCTACCGGGGAGGCTTGTCGCACGTGCACTGGCCTGCTTGGCTCAGGGGCCAACCCTGGCAGACAGCCCACCGGCAGGTGCGGGGATGCTGGTAAGGTGCCAGGTGACCCTCCCTTAGAGCCGCACTCGGCTGGGAGCTTCTAGGGCAGGACCCCGATGCGGAGCACTTGGCCCAGGTCAGCAAGTGTGAGTGAGAGGCCCCACCGCTCTGGGTCCCCAGGACAAACCACAGCCCCCTGGCCCTGAGGGCACATCCGGGACAGTAACTGGCCTTGCTACGCCTGTCCAAGGTCCCCATTTCCAAGGTCCCCACATGTCCAGAGCCGCTCACCTGAGAAGCTGGCGAAGAGCCGGCAGAACTGCGAGAACCTGTGGCGGTGCAGCCACTGCTGGGCGTCCTGGATGGAGGCGGACGGGAGCAGGTGCTGCGGGAGAGGGGGGCCTTGACATGGCGGCCCAGGGCCCAGGGGCCACGGGGCCAGGACGGGCAGGGCCCAGGGACAGGCCACGGGGCCAGGACACCACGGGGCCAGGACACCACGGGGCCAGGACACCACAGGGCCGCGGGGCCAGGACGGGCAGGGTAACCCATCTGCGGGGTCAGGACGGGCAGGATAAACCCACCGGCAGGGCCCAGGGACAGGCCGTGGGGCCAGGACACCACGGGGCCGCGGGGCCAGGACGGGCAGGGCCCAGGGACAGGCCGCGGGGCCAGGACACCACGGGGCCGCGGGGCCAGGACAGGCAGGGCCCAGGGACAGGCCGCGGGGCCAGGACGCCACGGGGCCGCAGGGTCAGGATGGGCAGGGCTCGGGCACAAGATACGCAGGGCCGCACACACTTACGTCACTGCCCAAGGGCAGGGTCTCCAGCGGGTGGGAGTGGGTCGGTGAGCTGTTGCTGCAAAGGAAGCGACAGGTGTGAGCACGAGGCCTGGGGGCTGGTGCAGGTCCTCACCTGCCTGCTGCTCCTCCCCTCTCAGCTCGGAGGCTGTTTTTATTTATTTTTTAATATATTTTTGTTTTATTGATTTTAGAGAGAGAGGGAAGGCGAGGGAGCGAGAGAGAAACATCAATGATGAGGGAGAAACATTGATCGGCTGCCTCCTGCACGCCCCCGCCGGAGATTGAGCCCACAACCGGGCATGTGCCCTGATCAGGAATTGAACAGGTGACCTCCCGGCGCAGGGGTCGAGGCTCAATCACTGAGCCACACTGGCCAGGGCTCAGAGGCTTGAGAATCACCTGAGTCCGAGGAATGAGGGCAGAAGCCTGTCCAACTCCTCCAAATCCCTAATCAACTCTTTGGTGTGGACAGAGGAGCCACTCTCCCGGCCAGCAACGGCCGCTCCGCCCAGGCTCTGGGTTCGTTTGGTCAGAATTCCCTCCCACGCGGAGTTCCCAGCCCCGAGCCCAGGCGGAGCAGCGGGTCCGGAGGCCCAGGCAGCGTCCAGCGACTCAGTGCCAGGCAGAGCGCCCGACGAGGGGCAGCAACACTTGCTCTGTGGCGATGGGAGAGGGCAGAGGAAGCCTCGGGGATCACTGGGCAGCGGACACGCACCCTAGCTGGGCATCATCCACACAGAACACATTCTCGTGGCTCTGCCCCTGGGGAGGCCTGACCCCTGACCTTCCTCAGGGGCTCACTCAAGGGCGCAGCCCTGAGCACCTGGGGTACACACTGAGAGAAAGACGTATTTCAAGATGACCCTTCCCCCTGGACAGCGGTGATGGCACAACCGAATTCACTTCATGTCACCGAACGACACACTTAAGATGCCACAGCGGTCGCTTTCACATCACGTCTCTCTCCCCACAAGGACAAAGGGCCCCGCAGACAGTCCTGAGCAGTCCCTGCACAGCGGCCCCGCAGGGCCGAGGAGCGCCAGGCATGGGGCACACATCCCACTGGCCTGCATGCAGCCCTTCCTCCTCCACAGCGGGGGACCGAGGCGGAGGGGCACAGGGACGCGCCCCGGAAGGTGCAGATCTGAGCTAGGTCCGTCTGAATCTACGTACACACTCCTTCCGTCACCGCCTCTCAGGAGGGCTCTCCCCCAGCAAACCAGTGCATGGCTGCGTTCCCGTCAGCCAAGCTCTCGGTCTGCCAACGCGGGCTTCAAGGAGCCTGCACACTCACTTGATAAACCCGCCGGCGTTTTCCCGGCCCCACCTCCACGAACAGGACACGCAGAGGCACCACAGGCGGTTGTGGGCCTGGTGCCGCGTGGCCTGGGACGGGTGGGACGGCTGCCCACCAGCCCTGCACGCCTGTCACCTGGGAGTCAGCAGGGCTGGGTGACCAGCAGGGAGGCCTCCGCTGCGGGATAAGCCCCAAAACCAGGAAGAGAGGCCCCGAGCTGCCAGCGCCAGCGAATGTGCACAGGGCTGCAGGCCCAGGAGGCCCTCGCAGCCACGGGCCACCTCCCGACCCTGCGCCAGCGCCCAGCAGGCCCGCCCCGGCCCGCACTGGAGGAGGGGGCAGGGTGGGTGCTGGGCTGCCGCCCACCAGACAGCACTCAGAGAAGCTGTCTGAGCACCAAGAGCTGGGCAAGTGCTAACCATGTGGTGAACGCAACACCTGCCAGCCACCCGACACCCACACGGAGGCCAGGCCACAGGAGAGGCGACGCGACGCGACGAGGAAGGGCAGGAAAGGACCACGCCCGTCATCCCCACGCCCGTCATCCCGCCAGGGTCGGGAGGGGCGGGCGGGAGTCACACATACCCTTCGCCGAGGCCGAAGCTGTTTGGAGAGCCGTTGTAGCTTGGGGACGGGGCGCTGTTCACCTGGTAGGCCACGTCGGGCCACGGAGAGCACTGCGGGGAGAGAGCGCAGGCAGCGGGGACTGCGGCGGGGCTCCAGGAGGAGCCAGACCTGCCGGGGGCTGGCCCGGCGCCTCGGGCTGCACCGAGCCAGCATCCACTGAAGCCAACGGATGAATCCACGGACCCTTCAACACGCACTGCGTTCCCCCTGTGGCCACGTGAGCCAGGACAGGCCGCTCCTCCCACACCAAGACTCGAATACAGACAACTGTTTCGGAAACGCCTTCCTGGCCAAGGGGCCGGTCAGAGGAACACAGCTCCAAACCCGAGAGCACACCACCACCGCCGGGGCTCTTAAAGCAGCACTCCCCGAGCTGGAACCCCCCGAGCTGGAACCCCCTCCCCCCCCAGACCAGCCCGCAGCGCCAGGCCCTCCTGGCCGCAGCCCTGCCGCTCACCTCGGTGAGAATGGTGGTTTCATAGGACGGCTGGTACTTCTCCTTCTCCTGGGCGGTTCTCTTCTCCATCTTCTCCCGGTCTGTCTTTTGTTTCCGGTCTGCTCCCTTCGGCTACAAAGGCAGAGCACAGGGGGTCCGATTAGCCCAAAGCCGGCAGAGATGGCGATCGGTGGAGGACCCAGGGCTGGGTGGTGGCCACGAAGCCTGCAAGAGCCCGGGCAGGATCTTGTGGACGGACCAGACAGCATCGCTCACTTCCCAGACATCCAGCGCAAGTCCTGCCTGGAGCCCTTCCCCGCCCCCGGGAACTCAGCCTGCCCAGGTCCTGCCGCGGGGCTGCAGGCCGCTGGGGGAAATGCCGGGGAAGTTCTTCGCCAGCGGCCACTGCTTACAGAAAGGAACCCCAAGAGCCACGACAATCCCAATGCACTCCCTGGCCTAGCCGTGGATGGGGAGGGAGGAGAGCTGGGGGTTGCCGGTCGGGGTTTGGCCCACGCTTACAGGCTGTGAGCTCCCAGACACGTCATGAAGGCCTCCCGGCCCCCAACACCAGGACTCCTGCCACTCAAGGCTCACACATCACGAGGTCGCTGCCCGGACAGAGCCTGTCTGGGTGCCTTTGAGCTTGAGGGACTTGAGGTGTCCCGACCTCACAGGTGCTATCATTCCCCTCATGTACAGGGGAGGAACCAAGTGCTGACCAGGTCACAATTCAGATGTGAGAGCCAGGGACGCACCGGCTAGCCGGCCCTAGCAGGCCGCTGAGCGAACACCGGGCTCTCGCGTCCTAGGGTTCACAGTGGGGTTGGTGAGTTCTGACATCAAGGCACCCAGCAGCCCCAGGACTGAGCAGACTGTGCACACAGCAGGCCACACACAGTGGGCAGTCAGTGAGCAAAACTCACTCTCCAGTTCAATGGCGTCTTCAAGGGTTTTCACCCTCCGGGCACCTTCCTCGGGCACAGCTTTGGCTCCCAGCTCGAGCGGTTTTAGGAAAGAGTGCTCAGAGCGATGCCTACGCTGCACAGAGGCGCGTTTGCCGGGGGTCATATGGGAACATAGGACAGGTCCAGGGCTCAGTGGGAGAGCAGGCATGTGGCCACCAAGCCCCCATCACCTGCTCCGCCTCCAGGCCCTGCTCCTGGGAAGATGCCCGGAAGACACAGAGCAAGGCTGTGCCTGTGTGACACACGCAGCCCGGTGGCACCACAGGGCGCTGCTGCTCAGAGGGGCCCCGTCTTCCCTTGCAAAGGCCTTGATACCCGCACAGAGCCCCAGGGCAGGCCTCCAGAAGCCCTCCTTCCCGGGACTGGGGCGACCAGGGTGGGAGAGCGACGGACAGGTTGGCTGGACTCTGCCTGACACGTGCAAACACCTGTTTGAAGCACCTCTGTGATGGGCGGATGGGTGCTGTGTCCCCTCGGGCAGCAGGTGCCAAGCCTTTCTCGGGTCCCTCAGACACGGCAGCAGCAGGGCGGCCCAGTTCCCCAAACACCTGGTGTGCAGTCAAGGAGCCTGGAGGGAGGGCCCTCACTGCTAAGCTTCTGCCTCAAGGTGCAGAAAGGGGAGCCAGTGGGGGCCCTGGGCAGGACTGGGTGCTCCCTGGGTGCACACCCCCGTTCTTCTCTTACTGCCCAGCACGGTCTGAGCCAGGCACACAGTGCGAGAGCAGCGGCTTCACTGGACACCCTGCACGAGGAGGGACCCACTGAGGGGACGTGGTGTCTGAGGGGAGTGTGGCGGGGCACAGGGAAGGACCACCAGCGGCGCCCTGTGGAGACGTCCACGGGTGGCCCAGACCCCGAGATCCTGGAGCAGGCAGTAAGACCAGAGTGACAGCACCCACTGTACCACGGAGGGCAAAGAGCCAGCCCCACTCCCCAGGACCTGTGAGGATGTCAAAGGGGCAAGCTTGCATGGAATTAAGGCTGCTCGTAGTGTGAGACTAAAACAGATGATCCTGCATCCCCCAGTGGGCCAGTGTACCACAGGGCCCTGGGAGGGGAAGAGGGAGGGGAACAGGTCAGAGTGACCCCTCCCACTGGCTCTGAAGACGGAGGGAGGGGCCATGAGCCCAGGAATGCAGAGGCCCGAGAAGCTGCAAAAGGCCACAAGGATTCCCCCAGAGCCTGGGAGGAACGTGCCTGCTGACAGTCCAGCCCAGGGAGGCCCGGGTCAGACTCTGAGCTGCAGCTCCGGAGGACAACACATTGTGTCCTTTGAACCACTAAACAGGTGGTAATTGGTTACAGCAAGGAAAGACAAACAGGTGGAGCAGCTCAGCTTCCTTCGGAGGCGGGTTCGAGGCTTCAGGATCCTAAGCGGTGTGTGAAGGCTGCTGCCACTCCGGCAGGAAACACACCCACCCTCCTGCTCTCTGCCTCCCGCCCAGGCAGCAGCACTGCCCACAGCCGCGGGCAGCAGGCCCAGCAGTGGCCGCCCGCGAGCAGACCCGCCAGCCCTGCGCTGCTCCCCCCATGGCGGCTGGGATCGGCGCAGACGTTCTCCAGGTCACTGCCACGTGCCCACTGTGCACCGGGCTCTGCGGGAGGCGCACAGAGATAGAGGCACAGTCCCTGTCCTTCCCTGAGGGCAAGTCCAAGTGTTTCCTTGGGAGGAAAACACAAATTTCTAAATGTGCAAATGCACTCATTCTTATAAAGCGGAGACGAGCGCGGACACATGCGATGCTGGAAGCTCCGTCCCAGGACTCCTGGGCGCAGGCAGGAGCCCAATCGAGGCTCCTTGCTGGGCCTCCACGTGGCACTGTGAGAATGTCTGGCGTCGCTGTCGGCGTCGGAGGAAGCAGGCGTGCCCGCGGGCACGGACCATGGCGGGCATGGCAAGACCGTCCCTACCTTGAACACCTTGATCTGGCAGCTGGCAGAGTGCAAGTGCTCGGTGTACTCCCCATTCTCGTTCTGCTTAAACGTGTCGATCTGCACTCGGAAAGGCACCCCCTTCTCGCCCCCGTGCTTCCTCGGGGTGAACTCTGTGCTGATGCAGTGCACCTGGGAGGGGAAACGTGGGGCTGCTGGGGAGGGGCAGGCGGCTCCTCTCCAAAGAAGGCGCCCATCCTGCCTGGTCGGGTGCACACCCTTCAACCTCCCCTCTCCCCCAGCGCTGTCCATGCCACCGGGCAGGTGGTCTCTCCACCGCCCTGTCCACAAAGATACGCCCTCCCACCTTTGTCCCTTGACCTCAGAGGTCCTGCCTGACCAGCTAAGTCCTGCCCATTGCTCCAGGCCTGCTGACCCCAGGAACCCCCTCACCCCTCACCCCTCACCTCCCTTGGCAAATGTTACAGGCAGCAGAGGGGGGCCCGCAGGTTAGCCCCTATGGCCTGGCATCCAGGTTACTTGGGCCAGGCCCAAAAGTGACCAGAAGGCCGGAACCATCTCTGTACTTCTGCAAGGACTTACTACACAGAGGGCACCTGGTATGTATTTATTGTTATAATGCTGTTTGTTTTAATAGTACAATACATATTATGATATCACAATAATAAGGTAATAACTTTAAAATACAAGAATATTATAATTATGGGAAAAAGATCATTAACTTCTACTGAGCCATTGTTATGAACTGGGCACTGTGGTGATGGCTTTACATTCATTATCTGATGAAAATAGGCTCACAAAGGGCCCGGCCGGGAGGGAGAGCCACGTGGGCCCCTCAGCACGTGTGTAGCCCCGCCCTCAGCCAGCGGCCACGCCCTCAGCCAGCGGCCACGCCCTCAGCCAGCTCAGACTGCTATTGTGTTGACCATGAGGCTGGACCCACACACAGGGCTTGACTGTTAAGTAATTAACTTAATAACAGAAACTATTAAGGACTGTTTTTTACCTCAAAATATTTATGCTAGGAACGACTGTATTTTATAAAAAGCTTACATATTCATAAGCAAACCGCACACAGGATTCTAAAACATTCCCATCCTTTTCCCAGCCCCATGGCCAACAAGCTCTGGTTATGAGCACTCCACACTACTCCCTGCAGCCCCCGGCCCCCAGCAGAGGGCAGCGCCCAGCAGTGCCTGCAGGGGCTGGTTTGAGAAACCCAGCATGGACACACACCCCCGGGGGCAGCTCCCTCCTGCGTAACCCCCAGCGGGCAGCCCCCCTCCTGCGTGCCCCCCAGCGGGCAGCCCCCTCCTGTGTACCCCCCAGCAGGCAGCCCCCCCAGCCATGTACCCCCAGTGGGCAGCCCCCCTCCTGTGTACCCCCCAGTAGGCAGCCCCCCTCCTGTGTACCCCCCAGCGGGCAGCCCCCTCCTGTGTACCCCCCAGTAGGCAGCCCCCCTCCTGTGTAACCCCCAGCGGGCAGCCCCCCCCCCGCCACATACCCCCCAGCGGGCAGTCTCCCCCCCCACCCCGCGTACCTGAATGAACGCGGAGGCTCTCTTCGAAGGGTCCCACAAAAACTCAACTGTGTTCAGCTGGGTCGGGCTGGCCCTGGGGTCCAAGATACCAACAGACAGTGGAACATCTGCGCACACACACAAAGTACAACTGTCAGCCACGCCCGACGTTGAAGGAGTGACCATCGCAGGCCCAACTCTAACCACAGGGAGATGCCAAACGGTCAGAAACTAGGCCGTGCAAAGCTCCTTTGGCAGAAGGCCTGGCTTGGGTTGCCATGAAGCTGTTAGTCTTAATGCCAATTTGCGTGAACAGTCGTGTTATTTTGCTGCCGAAAGGACTGTGCTCAACTGCCTGTTGGAGGCGTTTCCGATGCTGTGTGTCCACGCACCGCAACCTGTCATTCCAGCGTCTGAATTCCAAAACCCGTCTGGCCCAAAGGCTGTGGCTGAAGGATATGGACCACTGCCTGAGCCCCCAAGCTTCCATCTCCACGGCCCCCTGTGACGCCAGCCTGCCCTGTATCACTTACCAAAACCCTTTAATGCGTGATCCTTCTCAAAGCTTCCCTGGGACTCCCTGGCAGCAGGCCTGGTGGTTCTGCCAGCTCCCACAGGGTTTCACACAAGACAGGTGCCCTAAGAGGCCCCGCCCAGCCCAGGTGGCATCCAGGAAGAACCCCAACATGCTCACCGAGGTCCAGGATCCGGTCCCCGGGCCGGCTCCACCGCCAGCCCTCCAGCTGCTGGTGCTCTGTGTACTGCAGCCGGCGGTCATGGAAAACCACACGGATGATGCTCTGGCAGGGAAGCAGGCAGGAGGAGCTGAGTGTGGGCGCCAAGAGGAACCCAGAGGAGCCCACCTGCCGCCTTCTGAGCCAGGGTACCCCCACCCTCAAGGTGGCTCCTCCTGGAGCCTTCCGCCGGGGGTGCCCCAACTCCCTCCGCAGAACCCCAGCAACACAAACAGCAGCGAGAAGTCTGCTGCCTGCCCTTTGTCCACGACTACTGAGTGCTTCACACACACAGCTACTTGTCAGTCCTTCTGTGCAGATGAGCAAACAGAAGCACAGAAAAGCTCAGTGAGTGGCCAACCCGGAGCCCAGAGCCTCGTCCATCAGCCCACGCCACTCCGGCTCTCGGCTGTGGCCTGTCCTAGTCCCCGGGAGAGCACCGGGGGGAACAGGGTCCCACTCTCCCTCTGGGGCTTTTCCCGAACCCCCATGCCACTCCTGACCACCACAGCACGCCCAGCGCTGAGACCCCACCCGCCCCTCAGGGAGGGAGAGCGCCCACAGACTTACCTTGACGTACTTTGTGTTCAGATCCTGAAAGTCTCCCAGCTTCCGATTCTCCAGCAGCCGGATTTCATAAGACTGACCTGGAGGAGGGTGAAGAGTTCACTTCCCGTTTCTGAGTGTTTTCAAATGTGGGCTCACCAGCCAGCGGCCTCCCAGCCTCCTCAGCGCCAGCTCTGGTGCCCCGTGGACGGACAGCCCGTCTGTCTGCCACCTGGTTGGGCCAAGGCCACCCCAGGTAACACACCACAGGACCCTTGAGAGGCAGCACCTCTACAACTTTCACAGAAACAGAATCCAACCCGATACAGTGAGCATTACAGTGATGGACATAACTGTGTATTTCTTTACAAAGAATGCCCCCCACACACTCGGATGGAGAGCAGCTACGGAAATCCCGTCGGAGTAGACAGCCGCCCACCCCTCCCGAGAGCAGGTTTAACTACCGAAGAGAACGCCTGTTAATCATTGTCTAGGTGCAGAGTGAGAGCTTCTCCCAAGTTAAAAGAATCTCACGTATAAAAAGGGCGCGGGCATTCTGCTTGGTGCCATAGAGCCTGCACAAGCTGCTTAGAGTAAAAAAGGAAGGAAGATTCATCCACAGTAACAGCAAAAACGTGCAAGTATCTATGACCCAACCGCACACACGTGATTAGCAGATCAAGTACAGCCTGAATAAAGGGGCACCGCGTTTCCAGGCGGAAAGACACACACCAAATGATGTCACTTTTCCCAAGTTAAATAAGTTTAACCACAACGCTACACACCCTCGCATCTATCACAGCTTAATAAAGGACGCGTTACAAATAACAGAATAGATTATTTAATAGTTGGTATTGGTAAATCTGATTCACTGTTTAAAAAAAGTTTTTTAAATAATGATATTCTACAAGAAATTACCAAAACAGAACAGAAAGGCCCTGGTACCCAGCCAGCGTGCCTGTGGTGGCACCAGGAACCGGCTGTGCCACCAAGTTAACGAAGCCCAGCCCTGACTCGGGCTGCCCGGGTTTGCAGGATTCCTCTCTCTCCTGTGTGTGTGTGTGTGTGTGTGTGTGTGTGTGTGTGTATGTGTGTGTATGTGTGTGTGTCTGTATGTGTATGTGTGTGTATGTGTGTGTATGTGTGTGTATGTGTGTGTGTCTGTGTGTGTCTGTGTGTATGTGTGTGTATGTGTGTGTGTATGTGTGTGTGTATGTGTGTGTGTGTGTGTGTGTGTGTGTGTGTGTGTAGGTCTGTTAAGATTGGCTATTTTTTCCAAAGTGCAGACCCTCACCTCACAGCAGATATCAAAAAAAGTTACCACTGGATTTAAATGTTAATTTCCTAAGGTTTTATTGTAACGTGAATGACTACTTATCGGGCAGTCAGTGGGGGACTTTCTGAACCTAAAATCAGGAGGGGGAGTGAAATCTAGCTGTAGTAAAATATATATATTGCAAACAACAAGCTAGGACACACAACCCCAGTGGCTAACAGTCTTAAAAATAGCTAAAAGAGAACTGATTAGAAAGATACTAAGACCCCTTATAGTGGACTGAATGGTGCCCCCCCCCCCCAATAAGTCTGCACCCTGATCTCCAGGACCTGAGGGCTATCTAATCTGGAAACAAGAGTCCTTGCAGATGCAAGTAAGTTAAGAAGCGCTCATCCTGGTTGTGTCCTGTGTCCTGCGCACAGGGACAGGTGTCCTTGTGAGACACACAGAGAGGGAAGGAGGAGGAGCCGTACGCACGTGGGCGCAGAGAGGATGCAGCCACGCCTCCGGAGCCCCCCAAGACAAGGAGGCAGAGAACAGACCGGCCCCTGAGGCCCCAGGGAGCTGGGGCCGACCTATTCCCAGCGTCCAGCCTCCAGACCTGCCAGAGAATCAACCTCCATCGCTCTGAGCTAACATGCTTGCAGTACCTTGCTGAAGGAGCCACAGGAAACTAACATACCCACACACACACAATGAATAGAATGGACAAAAATACGAAATTAAGTCACTCGTTCCAAACATTTGCTGAGCTACAGCTATGTGCCGAATTCCGTGCGACGCCTCGGACACAGAGCCGGCAGAGTGGACACAGTGGCCCCAGCTCCCGCAGCTCAGAAACAGCCATCGGCAAACCTTCTTCTTGGGAAGTGGGCCCCTCCACCAGCTTTCCCAGCCCGTCTTACGGGCCCAGCGGACACCTGACGAACATGCCACGGCCGGCGCAGGGCATCATGCCAGAGGGAAGCGTGCGAACCCCAAACTCTTGTCCTGCCCACTTTCCAGTTCAGAAGTCGCAACTCACAGGAAGGTCTTGCAGACCTAACCAACACTTCTAAATTTCTGAAAAAGTCAGATTTTTAACACACATTTCCAGGCTCCTGAGCCAACACTCCTCTGAGGCAACATAACATGGAGCCTCTCACACCCACCTGGTTCCCAGTGTCCTCCTGTTCCCGGGAGGCTGGCATGAGGCCCAGCGCCCAAGTGCTCATTACCTGGGCAGACAGGGGCCCCACGGCTCAATGAATACAGACCCAGCACTGCAGCACCCTCAGCTCACGCCCAGCAGGAGGCACCTGCTGTCCCATACAGAGCAGTTCTATAGTGGGGCTTTAGGCTCGGTCACAGCCTCCTCCTCCACCAGCGGAGACCTGACCCAGGCCCAGGCCACAGCCTCCTCCTCCTCCACCAGCGGAGACCTGACCCAGGCCCAGGCCACAGCCTCCTCCTCCTGCACCAGCAGAGCCCGGACCTGTGTGGTTCCCACAGAACGTCCCTCCTCCCCTTCCTCTTGCAAGCACTCTAGAGCCCCTCCCAGCCACATGGCACCTCCCTGACTCGGGCCCCAAACAGGACAGCGCCCAGCCTCCCTCCCCAGGCCTGCCCCCCAGAACCCTGCTCCCCTCAGCAGAGCACCATCCAGAAGACAGCTGTTCGCGAACCCCAAACTCTTGGCCATCCACCAGCTGGTGTGCAAGGGGAAATCTCACTCAACTTGAAGCGCACAGGCATTCCTCTGCTTGGCGGGGTCTCCCTGGGCATGGGTGGGGCAGGAAGTGAAGGCCCAGGCTGATCGGGTCACCACTGTACTGTGTGACGAATAGTCGGTACTCAGCAAAAGCTTGACCATGATTTCATATTCTTTGCTATGCCACTGTGCTGAACTACAGGGTTTGCAAAAGCAAGACACACTCCTGCCCTCAAAAGGTTAGCAATTTGCTGGGATACATTCAACAGCCCAGGAAAAGCACTACTACAAGGCAGAATTTGAAAACTCCTCTAAGAGGCGGGCAACACTCACCCAGGATGGGGAGGGGCGGTGGGAAGGTTTGAGGAGGAGATAACGTTAGAGACAGATTTTGAAGAGTAGGCAGGAGGGGATAGTTGAAGGAAGAATGAATGGGAAAGTAATCCTCAGTAGGCTGTAGCAAGGAGGTGCGAGGGGAGCGGTGTGCCTCGGGGAACATAAGGGCAGCTTCCGCCCACTGGGTGCTGATCCAGTGGCAAGTCTGCTCGGGTATTAAGTCACCTGACCCTCAGAACACGTGATGGGGCTTGTGGGAAGAGCCCACTGGTAGAAGCAAGCAGAGGCTCAGAGAGGTTACCCTTGGACAAGCTCCCACAGCCAGTCAGTGGCAGAGCCAGGAGCAGAAACTAAATGTTTCCAGAACCTACCGCACTCTTTGCCACATCCTACATGGGGGTGTCATTTGCTGGTCCGAGGACATGTGTAGTTCTACATGATTGTCAACTTCTCCTCTCTGGAAGTTACTTCTTGCTCAGCAAAGATGCCTACAGCATCTTTTTTTCTTATTGAATTTATTGGGTTGGCATTGGTTATTAAAATTATATAGGTTTCAGGTGTACAATTCTACAATACACCACCCAGCTCAAGTCTCCTTCCATCACCATCTCTCTCCGCTCTACTGCCCGCAGCATCTGTGACATTAAAAGCACCCCTACCTTCACCATCCCAAGTTAAGATGGTGTTTCCCTCCTTCCTTCTTCCTTTAGGACCAGCAGTAACGACGAGTCCCAGGATGACCTTAGATAGAGGACACTGACTCCAACTTCGTGCCTATAAAACACTCTGTTTCCTGCTCTCAGATCACTGATCTAAACAGTGATCTGAGAGCAAAACGAAATCACTGCAGGAAATCACAGTAAAGCCTGTTCTAATTTCAGAATTGCAAAATGTGGGAAAAGAAAGACAAAGGTGGTCTTAGAATCAAGGAAATAGGGTAACAAATAACTACTAATTACTTGTGTTCAGCTACGCCTGGGACATTGCTAGGCCACTTATGTGCATTATTTCCTTTAGTCCTCTCAACAATCCATCAGAAAATCCATTGTTGACACCTTCTTTTTAATCCTCACCCAAAGATATGTTTGTTTTATTTTACTGATTATGGAGAGAGAGAGAGAGAGAGAGAGAGAGAGAGAGAGAGAGAGAGAGAGAGAGAGAAACATTGATGTGAGAGAGAAACATCGATAGGTTGCCTCCCATAGATGCCCCAACCAGGGGGAGGGGGGAATCAAACGCACAACCTAGGTATGTGCCCTGACCAGAAATTGAACCCCCAACCTTTTGGTGTTCCGGGACAAACTCCAACCAACTGAGCTACCCAGCCAGGGCGGCCCCATTTTATAGATGAAGAAATTATGATCCAGAGTACCTTGCTGAAGATCAAACCTGGGTCTCTCTGACTCCAAGGACTAAACCCTAGCCAAACTACTCCACACAGTGTCTTCTTGCTTCAAATATTCAGAGTCTATCTATTTCATTCCTCCTGAATTTCCTGATATTCACTTTATTGCAAGACCCTCGTCCACACACCTAAACCTTCCTCCCTTCCCTTAAGGCTCAAATCCTTATGCCCCATGGTCTTAGTTCTCTGAACCAAGAAGTGCATGTGGATATGTAACCACACTGTGACATAAGGTTTTATATTCATTTCCTTCTGAAAAACTCATCTCCGTGAAACACATGTTCCTAAACCATTTAAACGACTCTGAAGGTTACAGTACCAAAGCTATGTCATTTTTTTTTTTCATGGAGATAAACAGATCAATGGGGCGGGGGAAGAGTTCACAAATACATTTTCAGATACTTGGAAACTTGATCTATGACAGTGAGAAAAAAGACAGCTTTTCAGGGGTGCAGGATGACTGGTTATCCATATGGAAAAATAAATCCCTACCTCACACCATATATAATAAATTCATTCCAGTTCTACAGGCATATCCTAAAGCAGAACTTGCTGTGCACCGGGAAACGGGCAACAACCTACAGATTCACAATAAGAAAAGAGAGATGTTAATTCTATTATTTAACTAGGAATGGAATAGCAAATGGCACTTTCAATAAACAACATGGAGAAATCTCAGAAACATAATATGAAACAAAAAAGCTACGTGGTGATATACATATAAATAACTTGTATAAAGTTTGAAGACATGCAAAACAATACGGCTGACTATGCAAAGAGTAAAAATTTACGAATGTGCACTCAATCTCAAACCAACACCAACTTCACAAATTGGTTTTTTTGCTTCTGGGGAAGAGGGAAGGCAACAAATGAGAAAAAAGTAAAAATCAGAAGCAAATTTGGCAAGGTTGAAAAAACTGTGTTGAGTATAATTATTTGTTCTCTTATTCTCTGTAGCAATCGATCTGAAATTAAAATATTTCCGTCACACACAACCATGGAGTGGGGAAGAATGCTGGAGCCGGTCCTCGCTCTGCACTGCTTTCTGTTCAGCAGTACACCCCTGTACACCCACCGCCTCCCTCTGTGCCAGGGACACGCTAGGTGCAAACCCAAGATGCTGCCACAGGGTGCAGGGTGACTGGCTGCCCCACTCATTCACACACCACCTCACAATTTTGCCAATGAAATTAGAAACAGCCTGCAACATAAAGAGCCTATTTTATTTAAGCAACTCACTTTTTAACTTAATTTTTTAAGTGTATATCATCCCTGAAAATACAAAATCAAAATCATATACCATAGCCCTAACCAGCTTGGCTCAATGGATAGAGCGTCGGCCTGTGGACTGAAGGGTCCCGGGATTTGATTCCCCATCAGGGCACATGCCTGGGTTGTGGCCTCAGTCCCCAGTAGGGGTCATGCTGGAGGCCGCCGTTCCATGGTTCTCTCTCAGCATTGCTATTTCTATCTCTCTCTTCCTCTCCCTTCCTCTCTGAATCAATAAAAAATACATATCAAAAAAAGAAATGGAAAAACAATAAAAACATGAAAATGATACATTAAGAAAATATACCATAAACAGTATTGTAAAAATTATATAGAAATGCAACAATCGGTGTTCTTCTACGAACCCCTAAAATTACCTTGGGAACCTGGTCAGCACCCAGATGAGGGGCCTGGGCTCACATGTGGACCCGCCACTTGCTATTGGCTCCATTTGTGAGCATTAGCTCCCACGCCCCCAAAAGTGGGCGGTATCGGTACTAAAACGCAGAGGTGGTGGGAGGACTGAAGATGCGTCCAGCCCCGCAAACTGACACACGGCTTCTCTGGTGGACAGTGCAGGGCGACCAGCTGTGGGGGCCCTTACACAGCCTCAACGCGTTCACTGTCTCTGGCCCCACCCTCTCCTGTGGAAATGTTAAAGGCCCTTTAAAGCAGGGAAGGAGAAGGGGTCGGCACCAGGTGATGTAAACTGTCCTCCACAGCCACCAGCCCAGCCCAGAGGGGGAGGGCCTGGAGCACCAGAAGGTAGGGGAGGGGTGGCACACGCTTTCCCCCTCCTCCCCACTCCCACCAGCAATGCACGGAGCCCTGCCCCGCCCAGCTCAGCGCTCCATCCTCAGCCCTCAGTCAGAGGTGGGCTCCTCGGCTGGCCACAGCCCTGGAAGAATGACTTGGATCCAGACCAAAAGGTCCTGAACATTTGCAAGGGCTGGGGAGTCCCCTCTACCCCAACCCTAGGCCTGAGCTCAGCCTCCACTCCTCCCCTTCCTTACCTCCACCCCACACAGAAATGGGGGGCGGGGGAGGCAATGAGAATAAGGGATGGAAGAGAAAAGGTTTCTCCAAGGAAAATGAAAGGAAACTCACACGTATAGCACTCCACACAGTGCCTGGCCCAGGTAGGGCTCAGCACACCTTTGCTTCCTCCCTCTTCTTTCACGCAACCACAACACGTCACATCTGGCCCGGCATCAGCAAAGTTTCCCTGTAAAGGCCGCACAGTAACTATTTTCAGCCTGTGGGCCATAGCTCTCTGTCACTACTGAACTCCACCATAGAAACAAGGAAGCAGCCACAGACAGTATGTGAGAGGATGGGCCTGGCTGTGTTCCAATAAAACTTTATTTGAATTTTTACAGGATGTTCAAGCTTCCTCTCAACTTCTTTGGGCACTTTGCAACTTTTCCCCTCGGCTGTCTTGCATGACGGCTATGCTGTAGCTCCCCAGCCAGACTGGAAGCTCTCGGGGCCCACTTACCAGTTTACCTGAACCAATTTGCACACACACACCAGCCCCTGCACAGTACTGGCATGTGACAGACCTATAACTCATGGTGGCAGAATTTGATATAAATTTTCTAAAGCAAATAGCAGAGCTGGAACTCAACCAAACAAGCAAAGCGTGAAAAGATGCTCCACCTCCTAACGGTCACAGGCATGCCAAATGCAGACAGTGCCACACCAGCCTCGCGCCCGCCCTCCAGGACAAAAGATGGGGAGCGGCCTTCACACCTGCTGCAGTGGGAGACAGTGCGTCACAGCCCATTGGGCATTTTGACAATACTCTCAACACTGCGAACACAAACAGCCTGAGACCTAACTATGCCATCAAAAAAGTGCTGAATATTATGTACACAGTGTGATTTTACTTTTATTTAAAACTAGAGGCCCGGTGCACAAAATTTGTGCACGGGGGTGTGTGTCCCTCAGCACAGCCTGCACCCTCTCCAATCTGGGACCCCTCGAGGGATGTCCGACTGCCCATTTAGGCCTGATTCCAGTAGGATCGGGCCTAAACGGGCAGTCGGACATCCCTCTCACAATCCAGGACTGCTGGCTCCCAACTGCTCACCTGCCTGCCTTCTTGATTGCCCCTAACTGCTTCTGCCTGCCAGCCTGATCACCCCCTAACCACTCCCCTGACAGCCTGATTGATGCCTAACTACTCCCCTGCCAGCCTGATTGCCCCTAACTGCCCTCCCCTGCAGGCCTGGTCACCCCTAACTGCCCTCCCCTGCAGGCCTGGGTCCCCCCCAACTGCCCTTCTCTGCAGGCCCAGTTTCCCCCAACTTCCCTCCTCTGCTGGCCTGGTCACCCCTAACTGCCCTCCCCTGCAGGCTTGATTGCCCCCAACTGCCCTCCCCTGCTGGCCTGATCGCCCACAACTGCCCTCCCTTGCAGGCCTGGTCCCTCCCAATTGCCCTCCCCTGCTGGCCATCTTGTGGTGGCCATCTTGTGTCCACATGGGGGCAGCCATCTTTGACCACATGGGGGCAGCCATCCTGTGCGTTGGAGTGACGGTCAATTTGCATATTACTCTTTTATTAGATAGGATGTTATACACATGCCTTTATATTTGTGAGTCTGATGGTGGATAAAGAAGAATACTTCCCTTTTAAATTATATACATTTTCAGCATCAACTTTTTAAAAACTAGAAATATATTACATATGAATTAAAAAAGGGGGGGGGGGGCGGGTGTTCATCCCACTCCAAGCATGTAACAGGTGTCCACAGGGACAATGGTTGGTATTTTTATTCCAGTGCCAGGCTGGTACCTGGAGCCCATCATACAGGTGGGCACTTGGGGAAAACAGTCTGCATTTCGTAAATAAAACACCAAACACATGCAACTGAAGTCAGACAGAGAGAGGTCCTTCCACCCAGCCTCTCTCTGGGAGACCACCCTGAGAACCCGCAAGTACACTATGACTGTGCCCATTTTAGAGGTGAGGAAACCAAGGCCCAGGGCAGGAGTGCTGTGCCCAAGGTGGCAGTGAAGACAGCACAGCCTGTGGCCTGGTCCAGGACAAGAGGGAGAGAGGATGTGACGTCAGGTCCGACAGAGTTGAGCCAGACCCTTCACGTCCTGGCAAGTTCAGGAACTTCTCTGCAGCTCAGGCTCCGACCTACAAAAGGTTCCTCGCAGGCGGCTGTGAGGATTAGACGAGGCAATGTACTCAGCCTGGCCTGTAACAAGCCCTCAGCAAGTGCCAGTCACGACTGCCACTTCCAAACAACAAGTCTTACACGCTCCCCCTGCACTGAGCCCTGCCCGCCCAGGCCCAGGCCACTGCACTCCAGCCCTGCGCCCAAGGCCACCCAAGGTCACACAGCCAGGAGGAAGCCAAACTAGGACATGCCCCCAGGCCGGGATGACTCAGCCCTCAGCCGGAAGGGGCTTAGGGGCAGAGGGGGGGATGGGTGGCTGGGGGGAGGGCTTCAGGGCTCCGTGGCTATGTAAGTTCCTCGGCCTGAGGTAGGGAAGTGGGGCAGCCCATACCGCTGCTGTGACGCAGGCACATCCAGCAGGCCCACCCTGCCTGCCGCCCCCTGGCCGTGGCCACCGGGCTCTCCCGCAGAGTGGCTCTGCCCAGCCAGCGGAACCCCGTGCAGGGCCTCCTGCCCAGATCACAGTGTTCCCAAGAACAGGAGGCAATTGTCCTGGCCAGCCAAGACTTACAGGTTGTTTACTTTCCAACAGTTACTGCTTTGGGTAATTAATGCCACATAAAGCATAATGGAGGCCATCATTACCTCAGAGAAAGGAGGGCTGGGCGCCAGCAGTCCTGTTCTGATGGCAGACAGGAGCATAATGCTCTGCACTGTCCAACACGTGCAGTTTGTCTGGTCACTTGCATATGTGCAGTACCACGCAAGTGTGTGGACAGAGCATCCCACACAGGCACGCTTCAGGGAGAAGGCTCAGCCACCACAGGCCCAATCCCAGTCCTGAGGGCCTACCACCGGCGCCCTTGGGTGAGACGCTTACCCCCTCACACACACAGGTGGCAGGGCCCAGGCCTCTGCCTGGCACTCAGTGGATCGCCAATCAATACTTGGCAGATGGCCAGCATGTGTGTGGGTGCACGGAAGTAGAGGAGTCGGTCACGTACGGAAGACACGTTAGAGGGACATCTGGGGCAGGGAGATACCCGGTGCTCCTTGTGTCTTAAGCATCTCGTAGGTCAGATGTGAGGAAATGCTCGGAAAGGGAAAAGGTGAGGCAATGCGGGGGACGCAGCAGCCAGGCTCAGGGAGCCCCCACTGGCCACAGCGGGCGCGGTGTGAGCGACCAACTGGAGGACAGCGTTGAATTTTAGCCCGCAGTGTAAAATAAATTCCCCCAGTCTACATGATAGAATAAATATATAAACTAATGGTGAAGAGAAAGCTCTTCCTTGTGACGATGTGACGTCAGGTCCGACAGAGTAAATGGGAGATGGCGACGTAACCAGGAAACGACGTTCCAACTGCTAAATGTAGGAAGAAGAGGGAAGCAGATAAACACGGGGCCCACAAGACCCCCCAGGGGATGGTACAACCAGTGGGTGCAAGTTTAAGGCTAATGGAGACATCAGTCTGTCTCCCAGTGTCTCCCTCAAGATACTTATTAATTACAAAGGGAAAAACGGTGACTTTTCAGCAGAGAAACCCGGCAGACACTCTGAAATCATCAAGGTCACAACCACCAGCAGAAGCCAGCTGAGCATCTCGCCCCCAACACGCTGTACTGGCAGGCGCAGCGTCGCTGCTGAGGCATCCTTGCCGGGAGTGCGCAGCCTCCCTCATCACTAAAAACCATCAGAGAAACCCAAACTGGGGCGCGTGCACAACTGACCAGGTGCCGCTGAAGTGTGAAGTCACGGGAGACAAGAAGGGCTACGGGACTGTCAGACCGGAGACCACGGAAACATGGCAATGAAGGGCCACTGGGGTCCTGCCCAGAAACCGGGAACGGGGGCAGGAGAGGGGACGGGTAAACGTCAAATAAAGACTGCAGCAAACTTCATAGAGCCGCAGCAGTGTGCCTGCCCGGCTTCAATGATTGCACCAGTTGCATGTTAGCATGATGGGAAGCTGGGTAAAAGGTATACACAGTAGGTCCTCGGGTTACGTCGGAGATCCGTTCCTACGGTGCCACGTAGGCGATTTTCACCGTAAGTCAGAACCCGCCTACGTAAGCACCTACGTCACTCACGTGGAGCACATACACAGCAGTAATGAAGGGAAAGAGTAAAAAAATTTTAAAAGATAATCCCTGACCTTTAGTTGTTGTAAATAAATAATAATTTTTAAAAAGCACATATGTACATACGTCGAAATGACGGAACTTTTTTTTTTTAGAAATAAATGGGAGATGGCGACGTAACCAGGAAACGATGTACGTTGAGTCCGACGTAACCCGAGGACTGCCTGTAGTACTATTTTTTTAGAAGAGAGAGAGTGGAAGGGAGAGAGAGAGAAACATCAATGTGAGAGAAACACATCGATTGGTTTTCTCCCACACGCGCCCGACAGGGGCTGGGGTCTGAACCTGAAACCCAGGTATGTGCCCTTGACTGGCATTGAACCAGCGACCTTGCAGTGCAGTGTGCAGGCCGACTCTCTAACCCAGGGGTCCTCAAACTTTTTAAACAGGGGGCCAGTTCACTGTCCAGCCCTGAGCTCATGCAGAGATTTGGTTTTCTCTCACCATGGTCCTTTGTCCCCTAACTCAGACCCACTGTCCCTCAGACCGTTGGAGGGCCGGACTATAGTTTAAAAAAAAAAAAAAAAAACTATGAACAAATTCCTATGCACACTGCACATATCTTATTTTGAAGTAAAAAAACACAACGGCAAAAACATCCGGCGGGCCGGATAAATGTCCTCGGCGGGCCGCATGTGGCCTGCAGGCCGTCGTTTGAGGACGCCTGCTCTAACCGCCAAGCACATCCTGCCAGGGCCCTGGTACTATTTGACACTTTTCTTTCAGTCAAAAATTATTCTCTTTTTCTTCGCCCAAATGCCCCATGTTCCCAAGCCGCACCCAGGACTGTGGAGAGTAACCGTGGGGGGCCCAGCAGGTGGCGAGCTCAGAGCTCAGGCGCACTGCCGGGATTCCGGATCAGGGGCCTCGGACCGCTGAGTGGGTCAGCATTTTAAAAACTGATTTGCTGTTGGTACTGTGAATGGTATGTCCTTTTCCTGTTTTATTTTATATGTGGTTGTTGCTGGTTCACAGGAAATCCACTAATTTTTCAGGTTGTACTTGTACCCAGCTACATTGCTGTACTAAAGCCTATGAAACCGCTGACCGGCCCATTTTGAATTACAGTTCCACCTAATGCAATGGTTCTCACAGGTCAATGAGCAACAGGGCCACAGAAGAAAAAGGCAATGAGACAACCACAGCCTCCGCACCCCCGCCCCCAGGCCTCCCAGGAGCACGGACGCCGATGGCCACCTCAGGGAACGGCTCCACCACCAGCCCTGCTTCCAGAGAGGAGAAGGGGAGGGCGGGCGCAGCCATGCTGACACAGGGCCGGCTTCGGGCCACGCTGGCTCCCGGTGAGCAGCCACCGAGCCAGGCCAGCAGCCCCTCCCCGGGAGTGTGGAGTGGGGAGCGGGGAAGCGAGGGCCAGGCCCTCCAGGTGTTGAGCGCTATTGATGGCCTGGCTGTCGGCTCTCTGGCCACTGAGGCGGGGGAGCTGGTGGGAAGAAAGAGCAGAAGGTGATCCCCAGCAAGGAGCAGAGAAGCGGGTCTGAGAATCCTCCCGGCATCTGAGCCTCTGGCTCCGGTTTGCTCCTGAGGCCCGCTGCACCCCGCCTGGAGGCCCCAGCTCTGTGTGCTGCCAGCAGAAGAGGTCTTCGTCACTCGTCCTCCCTCCGTCAGAAGACGGACAATACCCAGTGCTGGATATGGACAATCGGGAACCCCATACACCGATGGGGTGCAAAGTGCTGCAGCCACTTCAGAAAACAGTCTGGGAGCTCCCCAAAACATTAGACAGAGTGACCATGTGACCCAGAGATTGCACTCCTGGGGTATACACAAGAGAAATGAAAGCCCCGGGTCACACAGAAACCAGTGCATAATGCTCACAGCAACATCTTCATAATGGCCGGAGAGCGGACACCCAGATGTCCATCGCCTGAAGAATGAACACGTAAAACGAGGCTCACCCACCCGGGAGTGCTCCTGGGCAGGGAGAAGGAGGAGCGCCGATGCAGGCCGCAGGTGGTGCTGAGCGGAGGCAGGCACAGCCCGCCCTTCGCGGGACACATTTATGTGGATGTGCAGCTCTCAGAGCCAACGCAGGAAGCACCGTCCTTCTCCCTGTGGCCGCTACAGACTCCAAAGCTGCGCCCAGCTGGGCTCAGGCCTGGCCCTGCCTCAGCAGGCCGACGGACCCCGGAGCCTCCCATCCTCACCGGGCTGCCTCTTCTCTCAGGAAATGAAGAGGTTGTAACCATCACAGTATCTGCTTGTGCAGAATGGCTACTTACCCCCTTACAAAATGTGTTAAAGTAGCCACTTCCTCACTCAGAGCAGCTGATCTGCACACGTGCTTCTAAGCAGTATTTCTACCACAATTCACCAGACGCAGATCCACTTACACAGAGTCAAGTGGTTCTTCCTACCTTAACCTTCTTGCTGCTCCCCTCCCCTCCGAGCACCCAAGAAAATAGCCAAACTTAACTGCCGAAGAGAAATAACCTTTATTAAGACCCACGGATACACCTGCATTAAAAACTGTCTTTCTACAACGAACCATACAAATGATAACCCTTTCTATTTGTGCAGCGACCAAAGCAAAGTCGGTTAAACCTGGTACCGGTCCTCCAGCCCCACTGATGGCCTGTGCTGGGCGCCAGGAACTTGCTGGTTTAGGGGCAGGGCACTCACAAGGTTCCAGGCTGCCAGCTGCACCCAAGAGACAGCGCCACATGCCACCTGGAAGCAGGAGGGCAACGTGACAGCCACAGACACGCCCGAACAGCGCTCCCACGAGGCTGTCTAAATTATAGCACAGGCTCGAGTCTGCCTGAGTTTCCCTGAAATTTTGGAGGGCGCTGTTAAAATAATTTTGATTATTTTAACAGTAAAAAGCCCAGGTACTTTGCAGAACAGTGAGCGAGCTTAAAAGAGTGTCTGCCCAGATTGAAGTCTGTAACGTCGGTGAGCAGACGGGATGCACTACAGAAGCCATCAAAGCCCGAGCCCCAACAGTGGGGCCACGCCTCGGTCATTACAAACTCTGTGTGGGCAGCACTTAGTAAAGATGCGAGCAGGGCCTCCTCTAAAATGTCATTTCATGGAACAATGACGGCTCGTCTGGAAGGACAGACCTGGACACTCAAGGCATCAAAATCCTTTTAGTCCCAAGGAGGTCAAACACATCTGAAAGACATCTCAGAAGAACGCTGAACGACATCCGATGGAAACGGCGGGTGGTTTGACGACCGACCGTCGGCTTCGGGAAAGCCACAGCTGGCTGCCCTAGGACAGGAGCGGAGAGGAGAGGAGCCACGGAAGAGAAGTGCTCGAACACTTCACCCCCCGGGGAGCAGGAGGGCAGGGATAGAGTGCGAGGAGGACCCTGACGGACACTGCGCTACAATGACCAAAGCACCTCTTTCCGTTAGAGAAGAGGACTGAATGATGGCCACGGGGCATCAGATAAACAAGTTTCAATAATTGTGATTTTTAACAAACTATTTCCAGAACATAGGTGGTTTTAACATAATTCTTAAGACCATATCATTCCCAGTTCACTGTACCATCTGGAATTGTAAGTATTGTATTTTAGCTGAATTAATTGGTCTACTATCCTCTCTAATAAAAAGGTAATATGCAAATTAACCATCGCTCTGCTACACTAGCCACGCCCACCAGCCAATCAGGGCAAGTATGCAAATTAACCCCAGCCAAGATGGCTACCATTGGGTTTCCTTGGCAACAGAAGAAGCCAAGCTTTCCACACACTCTGGCGGGCCCAGGCCTCCACTCAAGGATACAAAGTTTCAATTATAGAAATGGCAACAGCCACAGATTAGCAGGAGGCTTGGCTCCGCTCTAGGCTACAAAGTTTCAATTGTAGAAAGTAAATAAATTCCAGATACCAGGGCCTCTGCTTGGGTCACCAGGGGCGTGGCCGGCCTGCAAACCACCACAGGCCCCTTGCCCAGGCCTCTCCACACCCCAAGGGAACCCCCACCCTGATCCAGGACACCCTTCAGGGAAAACCAGCTGGTCCCCACCCGTGCACCAGGCCTCTATCCTATCTAATAAAAGAATAATATGCAGATTGACCATCACTCCAACACACAAGATCAAGATAGCTGCCCCTATGTGGTCAAAAATCCTGCCCCCATGTGGACACAAGATTGCCACCACAAGATGGCCAGCAGGGGAGGGCAGTTGGGAGGCACCAGGCCTGCAAGGGAGGGCAGTTGGAGGCAATCAACCCTGCAGGGGATGGCAGTTAGGGGTGACCAGGCTGGCAGAGGAGGGAAGTTGGGGGCAAACAGGCTGGCAGGGGAGCAGTTAGACATCAATCAAGCTGGCATGGGAGTGGTTAGGGGGTGATCAGGCTGGCAGACAGAAGCAATTTCGGGCAATCAGGAAGGCAGGCAGGCGAGCAGTTGGGAGCCAGCAGTCCTGGATTGTGAGAGGGGTCCCAGATTGGAGAGGGTGCTGGCTGAGCTGAAGGACACCCCCCCTCCATGCACAAATTTCGTGCACCGGGCCTCTAGTTAAAACATAATTGAAATCTGACGTGACCAGGAAGAGACCTTTGAAACACTGAGACTCATTTCTACATTCTCTGAGCTGTAATGAGCAGTGTGTACAAGTCACCTCAGATTTATGTCAGTAAATGCTGATTGGTTTTAAAACACAACAAAGAAACCAAGAAACTGCTGAAACCGGTTTGGCTCAGTGGATAGAGCATCGGTCTTCGGACTGAAAGGTCCCAGGTTCGATTCCGGTCAAGGGCATGTACATTGGTTGCGGGCACATCCCCGGTGGGGGGTGTGCAGGAGGCAGCTGGTCGATGTTTCTCTCTCATCGATGTTTCTAGCTCTCTATCCCTCTCCCTTCCTCTCTGTAAAAAATCAATAAAATATATTTTTAAAAAAAAGAAAGAAAAAAGAAACCAAGAAACCCAATCAATGGCACCGCAGCCCAGCTGCACTGTCAGCATTTTCATTAGTTTATTAACTCGCAGATTAATTAGGGCCTGGCACCAGGGAAAGTATCGGTCCCTTACTTTGCTTTCCTTTTATCGAGCCTCTGTGAGGTGGTTTAGAAAATTCTTTACTGAGTAAACAATTCTAGATTTTATGTCGCAAAAATAAAATACCCTTGCATGGCACAAACAAACCAAACAACACAACGTCTCACTTAATTCTCAAGACAAGGCCTCAGGTGGGTGTTGTGTCTGTTTCACAAACACACAGGTTGCCGGTCCAGGGACTTGGGAGAGAACAGCGCGCCGGAATGGAGCCTGGGCGTATCCAAATCCACAATTCCTGCCTCTGACCCCCACCCAGTCTCTAAGAAAGAAGATTAATACTGTCTTCCAAGTCAGTGTCACCAACAGGGAGAAAGACTTCTTAAAACTTCACAGCCCACGCTGGCCCGAAAGGATCGGCCTCGAGCTTCTATGGCTGCATAGGATTATGCTACATGAAGGCTCTCCAATCAGTAAATTATTATGGACCATGTATAAAGCAATGGAGATGGGTTCCTACCTCATTCCTTACACACCAAAACGAATGTCACAGTATTAAAGACTTAAGAAGAAAAATCTTTAATAAACAGGTGAATATTATTAAAATCTTAAAGTGAAGAAGGCTTTCCTAAATGGGACATGTAACACAAAAAATTTTAAGGTAAAAATCCAATAAACCTGATCACATGAAAATTTATAAAAATGTTTATTATGTAAAAGAGCAAGCAAACAAACAAGAAAATGTGGAAACATATTTCTAACACATTAGCACAAACATGCAAAGAACTCTTATAAATAAATAAGAACAGGATGAAAATCCCATCTGAAAAATAGGTAAATCACATGGAAGGTAAAAGGAATAGGAATCACCAAATATAACATGAAATATATTCAACAAAATTGAGGAAATAAACTATCAAAAAAGGAATACTTTATATTTTCCCCACTAATGAACAAAGGTTAAAGAGTGTTGGCAAAAGTATAGAAAAATAGACATTCTTCACTCATTCAAAAAAGTTACATATGTGGTAGGACTAGCAGTGAACAAGATACTCAAAGTATCTGCCTTCAAGAAGTTATATTCCAGCCCTGGCTGGGTTGCTCATTGTTTAGAGCAACATCCTGTACACCAAAAGGTTTGCAGGTTAGATCGTGAGTCAAGGTATGTACAGGAGGCAACCAATTGATGTTTCTCTCCCCCTACCCCTTTCTTTCTAAAAATCAATTAAAAAGCATATCCTGGAGGGGGGATTAAAAAAAAAGTTTATATTCCAGGCATGGTAGAGATGGGGAATAGATAATAAGGGAAAAGGAAATAAACAATTATTCAGATAGTTATTCTTCATAAAAGCACAAATCAGTACAATATTTTTACAGGGCAATATGGCAGCATCTACCAAAATGTTGTGCTGGCAATTCTAACTCTAGATGTTTCACTCTTGCTTAAGTGCAAAGATGTGGGCACAAAGATGCTCACTGGAGTGTTAGGCGTGGTTATGAAAGAGTGGAAACAAGCTGCCGCTCCTCGGGAGGACCAGTGATGCAGCAGCCAGGCCACAGCTCCTAACGTGACCAGCAAGGATCGGCTTTGGCTTGTTTTTGTAATGCACCCACGTGGAAAGATGGAGGGTATTTTGTTGGACAAAAAAAAAGCAAGTTGCTAAATAGTATCTATAATAATAATAATAATTATATATATATATATAAAAGGCTAAGCGACCGTCGCATCTGAAAAAACTGAAGGAACGACTGAACAGGCTGTGTGGGGCAACCAGGCAGACAGGGGGGTGAGTGAGGGACGACCAAACGACTGAGCAGCAGGCTGTGTGGGGCAACCAGGTCCACAGGGGGGGGCAGTTGGGAGCGACCAGGCCGGCGGGGCGGGGGGGGGCAGCAGTGAGGGGTGACCAGGCCAGCAGAAGGGGCAGTGAGAGGTGACCGGGGGGGGGGGGGAGACAGTGGGGGGTGACCATGCCGTCAGGGGAGGGCAGTTTCAGGTGACCAGGCCAGCAGGGGGGGGGCAGTTAGGGCAATCAGGTAGGCAGGCAGTTGAGCAGTTAGGAGCCAGTGGTCCCAGATTTTGAGAGGGATGTCCTCAGGATCAGGATTAAACTGGCAGTTGGACATCCCCCAAGGGGTCCAGGGTTGGAGAGGGTGAAGGCTGCACTGAGGGGATCCCCCTGTTGTGCACGAATTTCGTGCACCGGGCCTCTAGTCTATAATAATAATAGAGGAATATGCAAATTGTCCGTGACTCCGTCACAGTAACGACCAAACAGCAGGCTGCGTGGGGCGACAAGGCCGGCAGGGGGGTTAGTGAGGGATGACCAAACAAGTGAACGGCAGGCTGCGTGGGGCAACCAGGCTGGCAGGGGGGTTAGTGAGGGGCGAACAAATGACTGAAAAGCAGGCTGCGTGGGGCAACCTGGCTGGTGGGCAGGGGGTGGGGCAGTTAGGGGTGATCAGGCTAGCAGGCAGAGGCAGTTAGGGGTGATCAGGCTGGCAGGGGGGGCAGTTAGGGGCAATCAGGCAGGCAGGCAGGTGGGCAGTTAGGAGCCAGCAGTCCCGGATTGTGAGAGGGATGTCCGACTGCCGGTTTAGGCCCCCCTCCCATGCATGAATTTCGTGCACCAGGCCTCTAGTATATAATATGACCCCATTTCTCTTAAAAAGAGGCACACGCATTTCTACAAGTATCTGTGTATGAGTGTCTATATAAAATTAGATATATGTAGTTAATGTATGCCTATACAATTAGACATCCATGGGTTAATGTATGACTAAGAAAAATCTTGCAAGTGAGGTTACAAGAAGCTTTCTGGGGTATAAGTTTATGTACTATTTGGCTATTGCTGGAGGCTAATTCCAGCATGTCATAATAAATGCAAGAAGTCCTCAAAAGGTTGATGGGCTTCTATATTCAGCAGGGCTGAATACATGTTATTGCCTGCGGAATGGCCGAAAGCATTTCCCCAAACCTGAAGATCTGCATATATTATTGCCTGTTACCAGACAGCAGAGGGCATTTTAATCTACATGTTATTGCCTCCTGCTGGCCAAACAGCTGAACAGCTGTAGGCAGTTCCCCAACCTGACAATGCCTACTGTATACCAAACTTATCTTTGGTATGTATATCTACTTTGCTATAGGGCAAAATGTGGGAATAAAGAGAGCCCTGGGTCCGGAGATAGGGAGAACTTAGCTACTATAAGCTTCCTCTGGCTCCCCCATGGATTACAAATTTAAATTATATTTATATTCTCTTTATTAATTTACACGCAGTGCCTTCTCCAGATTCCTGAACCTTCTAGATGCTGGATATCACCCCGACATTAGGCTATTCCGTTTTACAGTAAGTATGTTCTACTTTTATACTTTGGGGGAAAAAACAATAAGGGAGAAAGCATTTTTAAAAAGGTAATGTGTTTAAGGGTCACTTAGTTTACTCAGTTTATATCCCAAACTTCAGGGTAAAAATTAATCTGGAGAGAAAACTTCAGCTATGGAGAAAGGATAAAGTAACTCATCCCTTGCCTCATTCCTTAAATCCAAAGTCCCTGGTGTAATTGGGGAGGAGAAAAAATATAACTATGTGCTTATTATTTGCCAGACATTCATTATTCACTTAATTCTCAAGGCAACACATAAAATGAAATTGTCCCAATTCCAGATAAATGAAAACTCCTAGAGATTAAGTGATTTCCTCAGAGCAGAAGCTGATAAAAAAAAAAAAAAAAGCTGCCATTCTGTCTGGGTTCTAAGCGGGGAAGACGGCCTGGCCACTCCTCCAGTCACTGTGGTGGAGAGACCGAGGGTGGAGTGGGTAGGAGCAACTGATTATGTTTTTCTTCAAGGAGGCACTTCCTACCCCTCCACTCCTTCCGGTCCTCTCCCCGCCCGCCAAGTTTCTTCCACAAGCCTCAGAGCTGCACCCCCCAGGGAAGTGCCCAACCCAGGGTCCGGCCCATTGGAGCCCTAAAAACAGTGGGGTGCCTCTCCTTCCAGAACTGCCACATCATGCTTAGCCTCTCCCAGGCTTGCGGGGTGTGAGCGGAAGGGGACCCTGAGGAGGGGAACCTGACTGCACCTCTCGCAGCCTGCCGTCTGTAACACGGGAATCCGTAGCACATTTGGGAGGATAACTGAAGTGAAAAATTAAAAAGTGTTTTGTAAATTCTAAAGTGCTAAACAAAGTGTCCCCTTAAAGGCGTGTGGTCCCCGCATAAAGCCGAGGTGCCGACTAAAGGAATCCTTGACACAGAAGCTCACGTGGTTTAGGAGTCACTGCTCTGTAATCACAGTTTTAAAGATGGTGTTTTAACACCCTGCACAGGATGTCTCCTCCAGTTTACGTCTGTCGTCTGGTCGTAGTGAATGAAGAGCAAATGGGAAAGCTCAGCGGCCTTCCTGCCTATAATCTGCCCGAGAGTTCTAGGACCAGCCCTTTCCAAGCCCCAATTTGATGACCTTGTTAACTTCCAGAATAGGACTGGGGTGACCACGTGTCCACTTTAATGTGAACGCTTACTATGCACCCTACACCTTTCCAGTGTCCTACGTGTATTTACTCATTTTATACACATAGTAGCTCCTACTTTGCAGGAATTTTCTCTCCTCTGTTTTACAGATGAGGAAGGGGGGAAACTGAGAGACTGACTTGCCAAAGTGGCTGCCCAATGGCCCAGCCTCAGCAACGCAGTTGGAGATCTTGGCCATCTGGTCTACCTCCCCATCCACATCATTCACACTCCTCCTTGTGTTCTAAACCCTAGTTATCCTGAACTACTTGGGATTCTCTGGACAGACGGTGTGCTTAGCTGCACCACCACCACTCCAACCTATTCCTGCCTTTGCACATGGCTTTCTCTCTTCTCACGGAACCAACCACTCCTCCCAATGAACAGGAAGTCTTCTTCCGTGAAGAAATGAAAGTAAGAATCCTACAAAAATTCATGATTATGTTAGGATTCAAGTGTAGGAAATACATAAGCTTTCTCCATAACAAGCCATTTTGCAAAGTTGTGTCTTATCTCAAAGCCAGAATGTACTACACAGATTGCCTGGGGTTCTCTTTCCTTTGTTTTCTGTGACCCCGCCCTCACCACCCACTTCATCCCTTCCCTCAGGTTCCAGCCTGCCTTTGGGAAAGATCTGTCCACTGTGACCTTTGGCCACTGGCAGAAACTGATCTGGAAGTTTTTAGACCCACATTCAACAGCTGTCCACCCCTTTTCCTCAGGATTCCATTTCAGGACATATTTGTTTTTCAAACCATTTCACCATCTCCAAAATTAGCCGCCAGGCCTGGCAATGTGAAATCCAATACGCCTTGCCCAAGCCACGCGAGGTCAGGGCACTGGTTGACAACGGTTGAAATGACATTTTGATTTACAGATACAGCACCCTTTCCATGTTTCCAGAGAACACCAGACATTACAAAGAAGATGGCATGGGCTGGCCTCCTGGAAAGAGGGCAGCATCATAGAGCCAATGCAGGAAACATTAATCCTCATAGCAAACTTCCCAATTAACCGGAAAAGCTGTGTTAAAACTATCGTTTAATGGAATCAATGCCTGTGTTGCATGACATAGATGTATAGGCTACTTTGAATAAGGTATGTTGAAAAAGATGTCCAGTACAGCATAATGAGAATAGCAACAAAAGGAGAGAGAAATAAAATGGAATAAATCATGCCTAATTTCTAATTTTGTGAATAAGCATAGAGCACCTACTATCAAGCTTAATGCTGGGGATATAATGTTAAAAAGCCCTCACAGAGCTTCGTTCTACTATGGGAGACAGGTACTAAAATAATCACACTGTATATTTTCACCCAGCAGTCATGACAATATACTGTCATAAAAAATACAAGGAAATAGTAAAATAACATACAGACATAGTAAACGATGTTTAAGAGGCTGTGATAATGGTAGAAAATGTTAGTACAAGAATCTATAATAATCCTACCTAATAAAAGGGTAATATGTAAATTACCATCACTCCGCTATGCCCACGATTGGGCCAGCGGGAGGCGCAGGGGGCGGGACTTGGGGTGGCCAGGGTAGCCGATTGGGCCGGTGGGACGCTGAGCTCGCGTCGCCAGCGGCGGCGCGAGCTCAGCGTCTGCGCCATGGCTGTGCTGCGGAACAGAAGGGGCCCCTGGGGCAGCGAGCTCACGTCCTGCCGCGGACCATCAAAAGCGGGGGAGCTGGGTGCCTGTCTGCTCTGGCACCAGGCCTTTTGGAAGCCTCCGCCGAGCCGGAGGCTTCCGAAAGGCCTGGTGCACCAGCGGACAGGCACCCAGCTCCCCCGCGATCGAAAGCAAAAGCGTGTAGGGGACCCTACACGTGCATGATTCAATCATGCACTGGACCAAAGGACCGAACAGCAGAACCTTCCAGACGACCACGCTATGACACGCACTGGCGGCAGGCCAGCCAAGGCGGGTGCGATGCAATTGGTCGGGGAGCCCCGCCATCACTCCATAATTGCCCTGCAGAGGGAGGCCCAGGCTACCCAGCTGGCGGCGCTGCGGCACATGGGCTGGGCCTCCCTCTGCATGGCGATCGATCTGGGGGCCCCATGATCAACCACCCCACAGAGGGAGGCCCAGGCCACCAGCCAGCAACGCTGTGGCGGGTGAACGGGGCCAGCCAGCAATCGCCCCGCAAAGGGAGGCCCAGGCCAGCCAAGCGATTGCACCCCACACCTGTCGCCCACAGAGGGAGGCGATCGATGGTGGGGGGAGGGGGGGCAGCGCCGCACAGATGGCAGGCAGTGGCAGTGGCGGGGGCGGGACCAGCTGCCAGCAGCCGGGGGAAGGAAAGCCCCAATAGGCCCTGATCGCTGTCCAGGCCTAGGGACCCTACCAGGGGTCCGGATTGCAAGAAGGCGCAGGCTGGGCTGAAGGACACCGCCCCCCTCCCCCCGCCCCCGGCCTCCGTGCATGAATTTCATGCACTGGGCCTCTAGTAGTATTTAATAAAAGCAAGAAACAATTTTATAAAGTATATGACCTCATAAATGTTAAAAAATAGTACAGAAAGAAGAGTAATGGCTGTAAAATCCATCTATAAGAATAATTGAGAATGGTTAAGAAAATTTTTGAAAGGAACTTCTAGTCCCAAATAGGGAAGTATTTATTTCAAGCTACAATAAATAGTTCAATGAGAAATGGGGTGAGAATCAATTAACCTCAGGGTATAGGACAAATACCTATACAAGGGTTTTTTTTCTAGACTAATACTTTAGAGTATGGTTTTCTAAATGTTTCAAAAGTGGCATTTTAAACCAGTAAGTAAAGGATAAAATAGGTAATAACAAATAGCTTATCTATTTAGAAAAATAAACAAACTTAGACCTTTATGTCACATTATAAATTCCAAATGCAGCATAACATTATAAATCTCACTGGTAAAGTTGGAAAAAAACATATATTTCATGTAGTAACTAGAGGCCAGGTGCACGACATTCATACACTAGTGGGGAGTCCCTCAGCCCGGCCTGCGCCCTCTCGCAGTCCAGGACCTCTCAGGGGATGTCTGCCTTAAGCCAGCAGGCAGACATCCCCCTTTCAAAAAGTTGAAAATAGACCTGCTGGCCTAAGGCAGACATCCCCCGAGGGGTCCTTTGTGCTGCCTCGGAGGCAGGAGAGGCTCCCGACACTGCCGCTGCACTCGCCAGCCGTGAGCCCAGCTTCTGGCTGAGCGGCGCTCCCCGTGTGGGAGGGTACTGACCGCTAGGGGGCAGCTCCTGCATTGAGCGTCTGCCCCCCGATGGTCAGCGTGCATCATAGCGACCGGTCGTTTCGCCATTTGTTCGATTTGCATATTAGCCTTTTATTATATAGGATAATTCAAGAGTAGGCCTTCCTTCCCCCAGCTGCCAACATTGGCTTCCCTCTGGCACCCGGGACCTGGGCTTCCCTCCGGCTGCTGGCACCCAGGACCCAGGTTTCCCTCCGGCCGCCGGCAGTTACCCGGGACCTGGGCTTCCCTCACAGCCCTGGGTTCGTCCGGTCTAATTAGCATATTACGCTTTTATTATTATAGACTAAAGGCCCGATGCATGAAATTCATGCAAGAGTAGGCCTTCCTTCCCCCATCTGCTGGCACCGGCTTCCCTCTGACATCTGGGACCCAGGCTTCCCTCCAGCCACCGGCACCCGGGACCTGGGCTTCCCTCGCAGCCCCAGCTTCATCTGGAAGGTCGTCCGAAGGACGTCCGGTCTAATTAGCATATTACACTTTTATTATTATAGATTAGAGGCCCAGTGCACGAAATTCCCTCAGCCCAGCCTTCACCCTCTCCAATCCGGGACCCCTCAAGGGATGTCCAAATGCCGGTTTAGGCCCGATACCAGGGATCGGGCCTAAACCGGCATTTGGACATCCCTCGCACAATCTGGGACCACTGGCTCATAACTGCTCACCTGCCTGATTGCCTCTAACTGCCCCCCCTGCCATCCTGATCACCCCTAACCACCTCTGCCTGCTGGCCTGATTGCCCCTAACTGCCCCCTGGCCAGCCTGGTCACCCCCAACTGTCCCCCCTGCCGGCCTGGTTGCCCCTTACTGCCCCCCCACCAGCCTGGTCGCCCCAACTGCTCCGCCTGCTGGCCTGGCCACCCCCAACTGCCCCCCTGCAAGCCTGGTCAGCCCACGCAGCCTGCTGTTCGGTCATCCATCTGGTCGTTTAGGTCGTGACGGGCCCTGGCTTTTTATATATTAGGATAATTCAAAGTATCATCAAATGAAAAATTATTAAGTTTCCAAAAAAATTGCAAGGTTAAAATTGAAAAACCATTAAATAAAATTTATAAAACTACTAAACTGATTTGGGGTGAGCAGGCATTCTAAGCATAAAAATAAAAACCATTTAAAAAGACAAAAAGTTGAAAATAGACCTTTAAAATAAATTTCTACACAGAAAATTAAGAAACCATGACATATATCCCACACTATAAATATAGTTATCATACAAGAAAATAATTCAATAGCCAGCAACCAACAGGGAAAACGTTTGCAATGTACAGCAGCTAGAAGGTTGATAGACTTCATATATGGTGTGTCTTACAATCCCTAAGATATAACAACCTGATAGGAAAAAGTGCAAAGGACAGAACAAAACTGATGGAGAAATAAAAAAGATCACATATCCAATCCTATTAGCAATGACAGAAATGCTAGTGTAACATTAAATGCTATGTTTCACTAATCAGGTGAAAAATGACGATGCCCAGTCCTGGGAGACAGGGAAATGCACCGCGTGGAGATGGGTACCGTCTCCTGAGAAGGCACTGGGCCTCTAGTAGTGCAGTCGCCCTGCAGTCGCCCTGCAGAGGTCAGGACACCGGTTGACAATGGTTGAAATGACATTTTGATTTACAGATACAGATAATTACTCTTCTTTCTGTATTTTTTCACATTTATGAGGTCATATACTTTATAAAATTGTTTCTTGCTTTTACTAAATACTACTAGAGGCCCAGTGCACATGGTAAATGTGTCAAAAGCCTTACTCAGACCCTCGGATTCGGTAACCCTAATCCTACTTCTAAAGTCTGTGTCCAGAAGTAAATAAATAATCAACATTTCACACAAAGACAACTGAAAACTGTGTCCTATTGTGAAACTGGATAACAACCGTAAAATACAGTGCTGTGCAGCCAGCACAAAAACTTAAGTTCTCACAGCACGTCTGACGACATGAGAAATTCCACGAACAGCCCTGCAGGGTGACTCGGCTGCTGGAGCATCACCCCATGCGCCAAAGGGCTGCAGGTCAGGGCACATCCCAGGTTGAGGGTTCGACGCCTGGTCTGGCCACATATGGGAGGCGATAGGCGATGTCTCTCTCTCAGATCAATGAAAACATACCCTCGGGTAAGGATTTTAAAACAGGAAACGAAGCTCACAAATGGAGTAAACTACGAAAACAGGGGACCCATGTCTGTAGCAGGATCATCACTGTCAAAGATGTACGTATGAATATGTAGAAACGAGGTTAGCAGTGGTTCTCAAGTACGATTAGAGATTTTTATTTTATTTTTCTTTCAATTTTCCTCCTTCTACTTTTCTAAATCATCCCCAAAAAATTAATGAACATGTATTATTTTAATCAGGAAAATGCTGCTTAAAAAAGCCAAAGTAAACACACTAGTTTCAAATTAACACAGAATGGTAAGAGCATGGGACAACTCTTCTTCCCTCTCCTTTACCTTATCCTTGTTGAGCAAAGGGTAAACTCTTAAAAATCCTGGTATGTTGACTGTCCAAAGTTGACTGATTAAAGGCGGGAGGGAGTGGAGAGGAGGTGGGGGAAGCAGGAGGCCGGTGTGCTGTGCAGGGCCTCAGCCCACTCACTCCTCAGCACCACAGAAAGGGCCACGAATGAGAACCGCCTCGGAGCGCAATGCTCTGTAAACTCCCTCGATTTCTTCTTGCTACATCCAGGCCAGACGGTGAAGCAGCTGCTAAAGGCACACAGCTGTGACCTTCTGTGAGCGAGAAAGGACACGGCGAAGCCCTTCCCAAACTGGTGCAGGTGCAGAGGAGCTTCCCCGAGGCCTCGCCACCGCCTCGCAGACGAGCACAAACCTCAGGGCCTGAGCCAGGCGCCCCTGCTGACCCGGCGGGGCTTCGCTGAGGCCGCAGGGATAAGCACGTCCTTCCGCGGAGACACCTGCTAATCCTGCCTAGTCCCCGGCCAGGTCAGCAGTCAGGGAGCTGGCTGACCAGGTTGGACTTCCACCCCGGCTGGCTTCCCAAGGAGGAGTCCAAGTTCCACAGAGAGGAGCAGGCTGCTGAGGCGCACAGCTAGCACACCATCCCTGTGCCCCCTGCCCTACAGCTCCCCCTAACCGGCCACCCCCAGAAACTGTGCCCCCTGCCCCTACAGCTCCCCCTAACCGGCCACCCCCAGAAACTGTGCCCCCTGCCCTACAGCTCCCCCTAACCGGCCACCCCCAGAAACTGTGTCCCCTGCCCCTAAAGCTCCCCCTAACCGGCCACCCCCAGAAACTGTGTCCCCTGCCCCTAAAGCTCCCCCACAACCGGCCACCCCCAGAAACTGTGCCCCCTGCCCCTACAGCTCCCCCACAACCGGCCACCCCCAGAAACTGTGCCCCCTGCCCCTACAGCTCCCCCACAACCGGCCACCCCCAGAAACTGTGTCCCCTGCCCCTACAGCTCCCCCCAACCGGCCACCCCCAGAAACTGTGCCCCCGGCCCCTACAGCTCCCCCACAACCGGCCACCCCCAGAAACTGTGTCCCCTGCCCCTACAGCTCCCCCCAACCGGCCACCCCCAGAAACTGTGCCCCCTGCCCCTAAAGCTCCCCCACAACCGGCCACCCCCAGAAACTGTGCCCCCTGCCCCTACAGCTCCCCCACAACCGGCCACCCCCAGAAACTGTGCCCCCTGCCCCTACAGCTCCCCCGAACCGGCCACCCCCAGAAACCGCTGTGTCCCCTGCCCCTATAGCTCCCCGCAACCGGCGACCCCCAGAAACCGCTGTGCCCCCTGCCCTACAGCTCCCCCGAACCGGCCACCCCCAGAAACTGTGCCCCCTGCCCTACAGCTCCCCCTAACCGGCCACCCCCAGAAACGGCTGTGCCCCCTGCCCCTACAGCTCCCCCTAACCGGCCACCCCCAGAAACTGTGCCCCCTGCCCTACAGCTCCCCCGAACCGGCCACCCCCAGAAACTGTGCCCCCTGCCCTACAGCTCCCCCTAACCGGCCACCCCCAGAAACGGCTGTGCCCCCTGCCCCTACAGCTCCCCCTAACCGGCCACCCCCAGAAACTGTGCCCCCTGCCCTACAGCTCCCCCTAACCGGCTACCCCCAGAAACCGCTGTGCCCCCTGCCCCTACAGCTCCCCCGAACCGGCCACCCCCAGAAACCGCTGTTTCCCCTGCCCCTACAGCTCCCCCGCAACCGGCCACCCCCAGAAACCGCTGTGCCCCCTGCCCCTCTGCTCTACCCATGTAAAACCTAGGGGCAATTAACCCACTTAGGTGACCCAGGAAGGATGCAGTAAACAATACACATAATCACAGAGAAACCACAAAAATGCCACCCTCAGAACACTGATCCCGGGTCCCGAAAAGGGAGCCAGACGTTACAGAGAAGCCACTGTCCTCTCAGGCCCTCCACACACTTCCATTCTTTAAACGCCACAGAATTAAACTTCCCGTTTCACACAGGGAAACATGGAGGCTCGGAGAGAAAGAAAAGGCAGCTCCAAGTACAGAGAACCGCAGAGCCCATTCCTGTCGGCACGGAGGGTCCGTCTGGCCCGTGGAATCAGCCCCACGCTGCGTGAGCTCAGGGCTGTCTTCCCGCCGCTGCCGCCGCCGCTCCGGACCACGACAGACAGCCTACCCAACAGGCTTAACCTCTGTCCAGGAAAGGCCCTCGGCCGAGGTCACAGTAAACAGCAATTATAACAGCGGCTGCGATCGCTAAGCATCTGCCCTGTGGAGGGCCTGCACTGGGAATGTTACCCGTATTTGGCCCGAGTAACAACAGAGTTGATGTGTCCATTGTTCAGATAAAAACAGAGGCTCCACCAAGTCTCACAGCAGGAAGTGGAATCAATCAGATACCGCAGCCTCCTTCCTAACCTCCACCTCTCCTGCTGTGACAAGATAATGAAACCCAAATCTGTGGTTTAGGTCAAGCCCCCTCCTCCGGGCAGTCGGCCCCGCCCCCAGTCTGCCCTGGCCCAGGGCCCCAGCCACCACCTTGGTTGAGGTAGGTCAGAGTCTCTTCGTGCAGCTTCACGGCTGGGGACGTGGCAGCACACAGCACGTACTGCAGGGGTGGCAGGCGTGCCTCGTTCTCGGGGGACAGCTGGGGCTCCTCCTGCTTGAAGATGGGCAGAGCGAGCACATCCCTGCAACACAGAGAGGGAGCCTCCGGTCAGGAGCAGGGCCCGTTGGCAATGACAGCCACGTTGGGAGACGTGGACGCAGACCACGTCCCGGGCAGCCCAGCAAAGCACACGGCCGAGAGCTGGGTCAGCTTCCCGCGCCTCCCACCGCCAGTCCTTTCTGAAAGAGCAAACCACCCTGCGATCACTCTACTCTCTCTCGATGACCCGGAGGAGATTTATTCAATCAAGTCATTAGTGAGGGGAAAATGCAAAGTCACCTAATGCTGCAAATTACAGAAATCTTCTCTGTGGCAATGGGACTCCCAGCAATGGCGTGAACCTTAGATGCCATTTGGTCTCCACCCATAAGAAAGACATTATAAAGTCTTGCTTTTAGAATACAACTCTGAACAAATATTTTAATTGCTTAAATAAACTATTCTATTTATTGGCCACTTCTCAGAATAATACAACCCTGTCCTTGGGGCTCTGAAAATACAGAAACTGCTGAGACATCCCCCCACCCTTTAAAAATAAAAAGGACAGCGGACCCATAACCCCTATGTTAAGGGTCATACTAAATGACCCTAAATGCAAAATAAGAAGAAAGGACCTTGATTTCAATTCGGTTTTCTTATCCAAACAGGAAATGGTAAGATGCTCAACGATTCTTTTCCTCCACTTCTGAACCAAAATCCTCGCCATATCCCCAAAAAATCCGCTTCGCATGAGCCTATGCCTGGAGAACTTGTTTCTAGATGTATTTTTAAATGCCCTTGCAAATGGAAAAGAAATCCTTGAGAACATGAATGACCTGTGGGCAGACTTGTTTAAGGCTCCACATTATGAGCAGCACAAAAACAGGTGCCAGAAAAGTGCCAGCGCCCTTATCTTGATAACCCCCCGTGAGCAGGGCTATGAATCAGATTCCCTGGGCCCGCTGCGCTGTATAAACAGCAGTCACTGGTACAGTCTGTTCCTCATACAGCACAATAAACGAATGTCTCTAAAACACAACCCGGCACACACCCAACCATGTCTAACAATTCTCAGAAGGAAAAGTCGCTTGGAGCACCTGGAGGGCGGCCCGCGGGCCCGCACCCCTCCTTTCCCGGCGGGGCGGCCCAAGTGGTGTCTAGGAACAGAGGAAGAGCCGCAGGCCTGCTCACCTGGGGATCACATAATTTCATGTTCGCCCAAACCACGTAAGTTAATAATCCATGGGCTGCTGCCTTTAAACACAAAAATGGGGGGGGGGAGGGTGCAGAGGTAAGAACCATCACTCAACAGTAACTCGTTTCAAGCCTGGCATCCTTATTTGCCCAGGAGTAAAAGTCACAAGAACACCAAACAGAAGAGGCAAAGAAGGCTTCAAGGCCACTGCCTGGTAAAGTCAAACCACTGTCGCTCTGCAGTGAGGAGACAGCCAAACATACAACAGAAAAGCCCAGGAAAAAGACAAGACCCTCACTCTAGAGTTGGGGGGACGAGGGAATATTCACCACCCCTCACCTTGGCCCTCATTGAGGTCAACTTCTACAAGGTGAAAACCCCAGCTTCCAAGAAGGGAAATTTTTTCAAAAAGGGCAGGGCCCTAGCCGATTTGGCTCAGTGCAAAGTGTCAGCCATCTGACTGAAGGGTCCCAGGTTCGATTCCGATCAAGGGCACATACCTTGGTTGCGGGCTTGATCCCTGGCCGGGGTCGGGGCATGTGTGGGAGGCAACCTATCGATGTGTCTCTCTCACATCGATATTTCTCTTTCTCTTCCCCTCCCTCCCACTCTCTCTTAAAAAGCCAATGGAAAAATATCCTCGGGTGAGGATTAACAAAGAAAAAAAAAATGGCATGGATATGGCCAATGTGCTCAGTGATTAAGAGCGTCAGCTGTGCACTGAAGGGTCACGGGTTCAATTCCCCGTCAAGGACACTACCTGGGTTGCAGGTTCAATCCCTGGCCACCGCAGGGGCGCATGCAGGAGGCAACCAATCAGTGTCTCTCCCACATCCATGTTTCTCTCTCTCCCTTCCTCTCTTCCTTCCATTCTCTCAAAAAAAAAAAAAAATCCTCAAGATTAACAAAAAAATTTAAAAGGGGGCATGGACCAAATGCTTCTTTATCCATGGACCCAAAATGACCCCAGAAACCAATACGGCTTTATAGCTCCTTTCACCCCAATTTTCCCCCTCCCCCGTACCAAAATCCTAAAAGGTACCTCAAGTACTCCAAAGACAAATTTCCATCTCAGTAGCAGAGGCACCTCCCATGCAAAGGGAATTCTTCCGTAATGGGATGACATCTTAGGTATCCAGGAAGATTTAAATACACTCACCCTCCATTCAAGGTCACCTTCAAAATCATTTTTAAGGTATGGCACATGCTTAACGGCCACAAACTAACGGAGGCAAAACTATGCCTGAAGCTGCATCATGCGGTAATTAAAAAATGTTAACATTTTGTAAGTGAATGGAGGCTTACTCTTCGCCAGGGATTAACATCCGCGGGGCCGCACAAGCCCCCAGAGCCCTTCGCTCTGGTGACACCACAAGGTCCTTCAGACCCCAGACCCATGCTCCTCTGGCCAGGAGTAAAGACCAGCGGACACAGCAACTCAGTCCTTCCTTCGCCTCCTAGAAGGGGGGTGTCTACCAGGAGGACTTCTGGACAAATGTCTGTCAGAAACCAGACTCACAAATGAATCTGGAGGGAAACTTCTTGGAGAAAAAGAAGAAGAAAAAGACCCTCCCGGTGGCTCTCACTTCGGGGCTTCAGGGGCTGAGACTCCCTCGGCCTCACGGCTCCCTTCCTCTGCACCCGCTCCAAATGCCGTTTGGGTTTAAACTGGGTACATTTCATAAACCGTGGCTAGGATGGAAATACAGACCGGCGAAAGCTGGTGCAGGCAAGTTCAGAAAGTGAGATGACTGCCCATTCGTCCCCGACCAGCTGCACAAGAGCGGCCAACAGTCCCCCCGGGATGGGCGCTAACGGGGTCCTACTTCCGAGGGACAGAGAGAACTTGGCAAACCGGCAGGGCTGACTTTTCCCTGTGAGAGCAACAAAGAAGACAGATTTCCTTCAAGGGCGACAGGCTGACGTGCGCAAGCCCACCGGGAGCGAGGGGGCCACCGGCCCCTCCCCGGCCCCCGCCGGCGCCCGCGAGGCTGAGGTGCGGGGCGGCGCGCGCCACGCACTCACTCACCCCTCGGCCGGACCAAGGACGCCGGAGCGGGCTCGAGGCTGGAGAGGGGCCGGGAGGAGAGGGGCAAAGAGCAGGAGACTGGACTTCCCCGGGCGGGCAGCCCTCCGACGCCAGGGGGAAGGAGACGGGGCAGGGCACTGGAGTTGGCTGAGCCCAGCAGGCACGCGCCCCACGCCCGGGGGTCGTTAGGGGCGGCGCCCTCCCGGGCACCAGGGCACCAGGCTCCGCCAGCAGGGCCCCCGACACCGCGCGCCGGGTCCCGCCGGCGTCCGTCCGTCCCTACGCGGACTCCGCGCTGCTGTCTCTCAGTCCGCCGAGGGCGGAGAGCGGGAGATCGGAGCGCGGCGTGGGGATCCCGCGTCCCAGCGCGCCCCGCCCGCCCCGCCGGCCCACAGCGCCCGCCGACGCCCGCGGGCCTCACCGCAGGTAGCCGCCGGCGCCGTGCTGGTTGTAGTGCTCGGGCTGCGTGTGCCAGAACAGCATGGCTGGAGCCCCTCGCCGCCCCGGCCGGCGCAGAACCACACAGCCGCGCCCACCGCTCGGTCACCGGAACGCGCTCCGGGCGCAGCGCCGGCCCTGCCCGCGCCTTTATGGACGGCCCGGGGGGCGGGGCCGCGCCGACCCGCCCGGCCCCGGCCCCGCCCCCGCACCTGGCTGGTCCGCGCCCGCGCGCCCTTCCCGGGAGCGAAGGTGCCTACGCCCCGACGGCGGACTGGAGAGGGCGGCGCGGCCGCGGGACCCGAGGGCGGGGCTCACGTGACCCCAACCGGAGCTCCGGCGGCCTCCCGCACCTCCTCCGCGCTCAGCGCAGGGCCCCGGAGCGGCACCGCGGTGGAGGAGAGTCCGCTCTGAGCACGAAGTCAGGGCCAAGATCCAGGCACCCGCCGCTCCCCACGCGCCCCGTGTATTCAGCACTTCACACTCTGAACTCCTTTTAGTTGTGTGTTGATTTCCTCCTAGAATGTAAGCTCCACGAGGCGAGGCCTAGACTCCCACTCGCCCCGTTAGCTCCGCTGCCTAGAAAGGTGCTTTGGGACGTGGTAAGTGCTCATGGGTATTTGTTGAATAAATGTGAGAAAAGGGACGGTCCGGTGTGTCATCAGTCACCTGGAGGAGGTGGCATTGAGCTGAGGACGCATCTCTATGAGCATCTGGAGGGAAAGTGGTTCCAGGCAGAGGCAACAGCGACCGCCAAGGCCCCAGAGCAGACCCCTTAGCATCAGAGCGAGAGCTTAGGGCCTGAGGTGGGAGAGGCAGGCAGGACAGACCCTAGGGGGCCCAGCAGACCCTGCCAGGAGCTGGGGTTATATTCTGGGTGTCTTAAGCAGAGGAAGTGCATATCTGATTTGCCTTTGGGAAAGATCAATCTGGAAGGAGTGTGGACAGAGGGTCCTAGTGGGGATCAGTTAGGAGCTCAAACAGCCATAACACCAAGTTCTGTCCCTGAGTGTTAATCAAAGGCAATGAAGTCGCATGGAGACCTGGGCCAGAACCCCCAGCTCCCCTCTCTGTTCTCTCAGCTCCCCTCCCTCCCGCCACAGCTGCAAGACACTTACCCTGAGTAGCTCTCAAGGAATACTACCCGCGCCCCGCTCTTCTGCCCCCTGAGGACACTGAGAAGGTGCCACTCGGTTCCCCTTCAGGGAAGGACTGGTTGCACTAGCCACAGGGAGCAGCCAGCACTGCTGGGACTGCCTCCGCTCCGGGAGCCACGACCAAGGCCCGAGTTCCAGGAGCCTGAGCCTGCCCGGCTGGCCTGCGTGGCTCGGAGGTTGAGTGTCTTCCAATGAACCAGGAGGTCACAGTTTGATTCCCAGTCAGAGCATATGCCCAGTTGCTTCTCCATCCCCCAGTGTGGGCGTGCAGGAAGCAGCTGATCAATGATTCTTTATCATCATTGATGTGTATGTCTCTCTCCCTCTTCCTTCCTCTCTGAAATCAATGAAAATATATTATGTTTTTTAAAAAGAGTCTGGCCCTCTCTGCAGATAGGCTGCTTTAGCCTCAGGACTCCTCATGCACCCGTAGAAATTGCAGGGGGGTGGGGGTCCCCTCAGTCTGATCCGCTCCTGTTTTCGTCTCATCCCTTGCACAGGTGTTAACGTCAGGGGGACGTCCTCATAAGCATCCTGAACACTAATCTCTGTCTCAGGGTCCGTGACCAGCTCCGCATGTAGACGGGAGGCACTCTGGGATGGTGTGAGAGGGCATGCCCTTCACTGGATTCCTCCCCCCAGGGCACCTGCCATGTGCCAGGCGTGGCACAGGGCGCGGGGGTGCAAGCCCGCATTCTAACGGAAGAGGCCAGTGGGTACGCGGCCATCGCTGTGCAGTGTGATCAAGGAAGCAGGGGCTGCTCTGGGAATACGAGGGAGGACTTTGGAGCTCTGGAAACTCCCGGGTAAAATGATGTCTCCTGATGGGTGGGTAGGTGGGTGTCGGCCGATCTGTGAAGCGGGGGACAGAGGAGGGGCTCCAGCTGAGCGCGCAGCACCGAGCATGCAAAACAGAGCTCCGACCTGGGTTCGCCGCTGGCTCTGTGAGGACGGTGACCCTGGGCGGGGTAAATTGACCGCATGCTAGTCTCCCACCAAGAGATGGCATCTTCCCCCCTCCCCGCCCCCATCTGGGCTGGCCCTGTGCCTGGCTCTGACCATAGCCTGCAGCGAAGTGATGTTCCTGCTCCCGGCAGGCCCCTGGGAGGCCGGAAGTTGCTGCCTCCGCTCTCCTGAAGTTCGGGGCCACCATGTGGACGGTAAAAGCCTCAGTGGAGAGCAAGGCCCAGCCAGCCCGGCCTACAGCGGAGGTCCGTACCAATGGATCTGCTCCAGCAGAGGATATGTGGGACAGATGAAGCCATCCCAGCATTCCTGGTGGTTTTAAGCTACTGGATTATGGGATGGTTTGTTTTATCTGAATGGAGAAATGATCCTGGGCCCCTGAACCGCAGCTTGGCCATTGGTGAGATGGGGTACTAACCCTTTGCTGCAGGGTCTGATGAAGCTCAGGGTCGGGTGAGTGTAGCCTCCCAGGAATGTTTGACTCTGTGTGTTTTAGGTGACTGCAAACTTCCCTCCTTCCCTAGACGCTGACCCTCTTGGAGGTAGGATTTAACGATGCCCAGAGACTGCATCTGAGTCATGGCGCTAACATAACCCTGCCTTTGACCCCTTGATGTTGCAGGGCACAATTAGGCCCAACCTGGACTCCAGGGGCCCCCAGTCCAGTGAAGAGGAGCAGACAGATATGCAGGCACTGGCCTGCCAGGTTCTCTCTTTATTTGTTAGTATCCACCATTCATTTACACTGGAATATTGACTTCTACTCTGTGCCAGGCCCGGGCCACACACTGGACTCTCCCAACGCTGAGACGCAGGCACATCACCCCATCTTACAGATGGAAAAACTGAGGCTGTGGGTTTTGAGGCTGGTGCTGAGAGCTCGGGTTCTATGCTCTTTGGCTACCCCCTATTCCTGTCCTGAGGCCCGCATTCTTCTCTGCACAAGGCCGGATAAGTGTCCTGTGGTTGATGCGTGTCTGCTCCCAGGGAGCAGCCCAGGGCCCCACGGAGTCCTCAGGGGCAACACCCTCTTGGCAGCTGCACGAGGGATGCAGCTGCTCCCGGAGAGGTCACAGTGAAGGCACGGCCTGGTGCCTGAGAGGATGGGGTTTTGTTTGTTTTTGTTTTTTAGGCCTGATTTCCTTTTGTTATTATTATTTTTTAATACACAAGCCTGTGGTAAGGGTGAATTGTAGGCCTCTCAGTATCGTGGTGGATTCTCGCTTCAGCAGAGTAGTAGCTGCAGCAGTGAGGGGTTTCCTTCCAAGCAGCAGGAGTTTCCTTTCAGGGTGGGGGCTCTTAATGAGGCTGCCTGAGCGAGGGGCTCGGCTCCGGGGTCTCCCCCGCATAGGGGTCACCCCCGCATAGGGGTCACCGTGGAAGCCCTGGAGGACCAAAATCCAGTAGCACTTCCTCAGTGCTTTCATCTGTGCACACCCTTTCTTTCCTGCCTCTGGGTTGACGGGATCCCGTCCCAACACAGACCGTGGTTGTGGCTGGAGCGGCGCACGTCTGTTTCGGGACTTGGAGGACACTCGCCGTGGAGGAGAGGGGAGGGGGCTTGTTTCCGCTTTGCACTGCCTGTGCTCTTGCCTCCGGCCGTGATCTTTGTTGCTGGGATTTAAGATAAAAAATGAAGACAGTTGCTGATTCTTCAGGTTTTGAACCCCATGTTTTCTGCGTCCCCTTTGCCCAATCCGTGGTCTTTTTCCCTCTGCACCCTCCGTCTGGTGGCTCTGAGGCACTGGAGGTGGGAGGCCGTCTGGACCCTTTCCTGCCTGCAGTGCCACCCTCTTGCTCTCCCCTGGCCCTCGTCCTCCCAAGCCCCCAGCTCTAGGCGCAGAGCGGAGAGGGTGGTTTGGGTGGGTGAACAGGAATCTAAGGACGGCTGAAGTGGGGAAGGGGACTCTAGCCAGAGGAAAAAGCATGTATACATATGTTTATCGCAGTGCTGTTTATAATTGCAGAAACTGTAGACAAACTAAATGTCCATCAATAGTAGGCTACATCCTCAGCTGTGGTCTGGCCACACGACGGCATCCTCTACACGCATGAAACTGAGTCAGAGCTACTTGGCTGAATCACAGACAAGGCTGAGCAAAGGGAAGCAGCCTGCCGGATGCACACTGTGTGATGCTGCTTTATGCTGCGGTTAGAAACACGCAGAACGACGCTAACTTGTCCAGGGTGCTCACACGTGTGGCAGGAGGTGGTACACACACGGCAGGTCGGGCTTCCCTCTGGGAGGAGCTCGCCGTCCTGCCCTGTGTGACCTCTTCACATTAGTTATCCCTTAGGGGGGACAGCAGGGCCACAGGCAGCCATTACAACATTTTTTACATATTTAGGCAGCCTGAAATGTCTCGTTAATAGATTGGTTTCTAAGTCTCTGCACAAGCTGGAGGCCTTGCAGGCCCTGCGTGTGGCTGGAGAGGGGAGAGAAGGGCCCTGTCTGCCCTGCTCCAGCATCCAGTACACGGGCTTTGCCTGGAGCGGACGAAGCCCCTTCGGAAAAGGCAGGTGTGCAGGCCCCCGGGCATCTGAAGGTAGCAAGCAGCTCACATCTACCCAGATACCACGTCCCTTCCCGGGACAGGCTGCGCCCCGTTCCCAGTGTCAGCTGCCCAGGGCCCACCCACGAGGAGGGACTGCTTGGTGGGAGGTAAGTGGAAAGAGGGTGCAGGGCCTCAACAATGTCTAATCCTGAAAAGCCACCTATTTTCCTCATTTGGATTCCCTGAGGGGAAGGAACTTGCATCCCAGCTGCTATTTTTGGAATACCTGCTCCGGCTGGGCACCCACAGTAGCCCTGGGAGGTGGGGCTTGAATGCCCATTTGCAGGTGGGGAAGCTGAGGTTCAACAGAGTATGCCAGCTGCTGAAATGTACAAGGCCACAGAGGGAAGGAAGAGGGGGGAGACGGTCCCTGCCTGTCCACCATCCCCAGAGGAATGTCCCTCCCTCACCCCCCACCTGCCCCTGGCACGTTCCCCTGGGTCCCCCAGGCAGATGCCTCTGTGGGACTCAGGCAGGAATTTCCTCCTGGGAAGAGCCTCCTGTTGCACAGACCCAGGCCCGAGTGATGGAGTGACGGAGGGTGGTTTCCAAAGCAGCGCATGCAGCATTCTGGGCGGAGGCAGGGCCAGCCCTCACTGCTGTGCAGGCTGCCCGGCAGGACAATGGGACGGATCCAGTACCGGGGGAGGGAGCCTCCGAGACCAGGTCTCAGGCCTGCCGGGCCCTCTTCACAGCACCTCAGCCCCTGACTCCGGTGGGGCGGCGGGGCCTGGGCCAGGGGAAGAAGGAAGCTCCCGCCTGCTGAGCAGGGCCCTGACATAACTGGTGCATCCATGGCCCCCACACCCTGCCGGCTCACTGTGGTTACCCAGGTACCCGGGGAGGGAAACCGAGGCTCCAAGGCTGCAGTGCCTTGCCCAAGGCAGGGTGGCTAAGCTTCAAGATTTGAACCCAGGCCATCTGACTCAGGACCTCCGAGCTCAGTCCCCTGGGCGCAGCTTCTCCACCCCCAGCCTCGGCCTGGCCTGGGCCATGCGCAGACAGCTGCGGAGGCTGGGGTCGGAGGCCCCAGTGGGAAGACGGGGATCTTCCCCAGTCTGCGCCCCCACCAGCTCTGTCATCTCCTAGGCAGCGTCCTGTCCTCTCCGAAATGCGGCCCCTGTGCCTGTCACAGGGTCACAGAGGCTACTTGGGAGCTGCTTTATGAATTGACTGACGTGGAACACTGTGGCAGAGGCTCCAGAGAGCAAGATCACTAGTACAGTCTATTATGTGATTTTTAAATGTATTTTTAGCGAATTTATTGGAGTGACATCCTATCTAATAAAGAGGGAATATGCTAATTGACCATCACATCCTCACAAAGATGTTGGTGCTCATAGCCAATAAGGAGGGAATATGTTAATTGACTGCCACATCCTCAAAGATGGCGGCGCCCAGTCCCCCCAGCCCTGCCGGGGCGGCAGGTACGCGGCACAGCCAGGCCCACCCCCAGGCGGGTTCAGCCACTTCGTGTGCCTACCTCCAGAGTCCCCCATTCCCCTCAGCCCCCTAGTTGCCCAGGGCCGGCCCAAGGCACAGGCAAGCCTCAGATGGCGGCTGCCCAGCCACCCAGGGCCTCCCGAGGCTCAGGTAACCAGGGCCGGCCGAGGCTTGCGCTGCTGGCAGTGGCAGCAGCAGAGGTGTGATGGGGGTGTCGCCTTCCCCTGATCGCCGGGTCACCTCCCGCTCCTGAGGGCTCCTGGACTGTGAGAGGGGGCAGGCCAGGCTGAGGGACCCCCCTCTAGTACATGAATTTTCATGCACTGGGTCTCTAGTTGGTCTATAAAATTGTATAGATTTCAGGTGTACATTTCTACAATACATCTGTGTAGTGTATAGTGTGTTCACCACCCCAAGTCAAGTTTCCTTCCATCACCATTTATCCCTTTACCCTCTTCTATCTCCCCCCACCCTCCTTACATAATTAACATTCTCTGGGGATAGCATAGAAACACACACAAAATTAAAAGGAGTCATACTCCAAATATATCTCAGCCGCCCCTTTCTCCCCCTCATCCAACTCTTCAGGGTTCAAAACTTCCCCTGGGCTCTTCCTGAGCTGGGTGGTACCCACAAGGAGACTGCAAGAGGCACACTAGGGGCGCTAGAACTATCCAGAGATCTTGGAGCTGCATAACCCAGGCGGGCTTCCTGGGGGAGGAGGGCTAGAGTGATTTGACCTGAGTCCGGAGGGAGGTAGGATTTCTTTACAGGAAAGAGAAAAGGGGGGGTTGGCCCAGCATGAGGAACAGCATCCACAAAGGTGCAGAGGGAGGGAAGCAGGAGGTCCTCCTAGGATACAATAGTGGGGGCAGCAGGCAGCCCTGGAGTAAGGAGGGGCCGAGCCCCAGTATAAGCCCCAGGGACCCCTGACTTCTGGGGAGTGCACTGGTGGGGAGTGGTCTGACAGTGCCACCTTGAACATATGACTGAACCTCTTGTTGCGATGTGCAGTGGCATTTATGAGGGTGCTCTTGGGACCAGCAGCTGTCTGGGGGTGAGGAAGGGAGCGCACAGTCAGGCTGTGAGACCTCAGTGGATCTTCTGGGAGCTCTGGGGCCAGGATGGCCCTTAGAATTGTCCTGAATTTGGGCAAGGGAGTCAGGCCTTTATATTCCCACACCAACCAGTGATGGTCAGAGGAAGATTGCCCCGGGGAAGGGTGGGGAGGGCACATGACTGAGCGACTCAGCTGGGGGGCGCGTCCTGCAGAGGGACCCAGTCGGTGGTGTCACCTGGCAGCGGGGGCCTTGGCCCAGGAGGGGACACCTGGTCCGGCCGTGACAGCACCCACCATGCTCTCCGAGCTGAGTCTCTGTTTGTGGAATGAAGACCCCTGCTCTGGCGCTGTTGGGGGCTATGGGAGACAACGCGTGGGGGTGCAGAGCACGCTCCCCCTTCTCAGCAGCACGTCATCAATCTGATTTTTAATGGCTTCTCAAATGTCCAAAACTGTGGTGATCGAAAACCCCAGGTGCTAGTTAGGGTTACATTCTGCTGCAAGTAAAAGAAACCCCCAATAACGTGGCTTAAATGAGGCAGAGGCTTACTTCTCTCGTAAGTGCTAAGTCTATGGCTCACACCACCCAACAGCACCCAGGAGCCACATGTGGTCCTGAGCACTGAAATACGTGTTAGAAGCGCAAAGTACACACTAATTTCAAAGCTTTTGTCTGAAAACAATAAAATTAGCCTGTCAGTAATGTTTATACTGATCCCATGATGAAAGATACGTTCAATACATTGAGTTAAATATTCTATGTATATTATTGAAATTAATTTCACCTGTTTATGTTACCTTTTAAAATATGACTACTAAAAAAATTCATGTGGCTCACATCCGTAGTGTGTTCTGTTGGACAGAATTGGTCTAGAGCAGTGGTTCTCAACCTTTCTAATGCCGCGACCCTTTAATACAGTTCCTCATGTTGTGGTGACCCCCAACCATAAAATTATTTTCGTTGCTACTTCATAACTGTAATTTTGCTACTGTTACGAATCGTAATGTAGCATCTGTGTTTTCAAATGGTCTTAGGCGGAGGCAGATTGAGAACCGCTAGCAGGGTCGCCTAAGACCAATCAGAAAACACAGATATTTACATTACGATTTATAACAGTAGCAAAATTACAGTTATGAAGTAGCAACGAAAATAATTTTATGGTTGGGGGTCACCACAACATGAGGAGCTGTATTAAAGGGTCGCGGCATTAGAAAGGTTGAGAACCACTGGTCTAGAGCATGATTCTCAAACAGAGGTGAGTTTGCCCCCAGAGGACACGTGGCACATGGCATTCTCCAGAAATATTTTTGGTTGTCACAACTTTCAGGGTCAGGGGCTGCCGGCATCTAGTGGCACAGGGAACCCCCACCACAAAGAATTACCCAGCACGACATGTTACTAGGGCTTAGGCTGAGCAGGTCTAGTTAATTCCTCCGTGGGATCCCACAGCATCAGCAGCCCAGACTTCTCACATCTTGTGTGTCTGCCAGGGGTCCCTTCCGTTTGCACTGTCGCAGCACAGTCTGAAACGGCTGCTGGAGCTCCAGCCATTGTGGCAGCATCCTGGCCAGCCACAGAGGAGGGGAGCCAGGGCACACTCTCTCCTCAAGGAAGAGTACCCTCAGCTTCTGTCCACTTCCCATTGGTCGGAACCTGGTCCCCTGGCCGCACCTTAATGTACGGGAAGCTGGGAAACGTAGTCCTTATTGCAGTGGCACTGGCCCAGCTAAAAATCAGCGGTTTCTTACAGAGAGAGATGGGAGAATGAGGGGGGACTCGTATCTTGCCAGGGGCACCAGGCAAGAAACATTATCCCCATTTTACAGATGGAAAGACTGGTACGTGGGTAAGGGGACTTGCCAAGACGCGGAGGAAAGGGCAGACGCGGCATGAGCGGAGGCCTCCTGACTGCCAGTTGTCTCGCCGTCGCCCTGCTACCCGGCAGGCACGGCCAAGTCACACTCTTGTTCTTTGCGTCCCGCTGGCCAGTGGTCTACATTGGTCACCTCCATCCCCACGAGGCAGTTTCTCCGTCCGTAAGTTTACTTGCTCTCTCCAGGAAGACAGTGACTTCTCAAAGTTGTTCCTTCAGATTCACAGAAGTCTGGAGCCCACGTGATCACACTGAACAATCTCGGTTTCTTAGCTTTGACAAAGGCGCACGGTACCCTAAGCTGCTGTCAGTGAAGGAGACTGGTGACGAGTATAGGGCTGCTCAGTGTTATATCGGCAACTTTTCTGTGCTACTGAAATTATTCCAAAATGGAAAGACTTTAAAAAATGTTTCTTCAGAATCCACGTAGTCAAATAGATACATTTGGGCATGGGTGGTTGGGGGTTCTTAAAGCAAAGCTCACCTGCATTATTGACATTTATCGTTCACCAAATAGCCCGGACAGAGTGAACGTATTCAGACAAATAACTACTGTATACCAGCTCTTAGCATGTTCCAAGCGAATTTCCTAGCTCAACTAGTTCTCACGGGGGTCATAGAAGACAGCTGATGTGCCCATTTCACAGATAAGGCTGTGGATGTCCAAGAAGGCCAGAGATCAGGCAACGCTCCCACGGACACATGACTAACTCGTGGAAGAACTGGGATTTGAACCCCAGTTCCTCTCACTCCAAAAATCCCACTACTGTCCTCCGCCAATTCTCTTCTCTCCCCGAGATCCTCCCATCAGTCTTTTCGGCCGTCAAATACCCGCATTCTGAGGAGAACCGCCTCACTACCCGCTCAGCAGCCACTTTGTCCCAGCGCCTTCCCTCCAGGGACCCAACAAGGGTCCATACCAGGGCTTCCTCGAGCCTCTGCGGCGAGTCCACATGTAGCACCTCTTTCCCAGGAAGGGGGGGCGCTGCTCCCCCAGAGAAATGAGGGGAAGCAGGGAATGAAATGCAGAGTCCCTCCTCAGGGGCACAGCCAAGGTGTTTAAGCTTCTGACTCATTATCTCATTTAACTCTCGCCCTTCCCGGCTCTCGCCCCAAGGCAGTTCCGTCCCTAGAATGCAGCTCTCAGCCTTCACCCTTGAAGCAGGATATTGGAAGAGTTTTCTTGAAGAATTTGACCTTGGGGACTCCCCAGTCAAAGAGCCCAGCCAGATCAGCCTGCAGTGACAGTTAGTCAAGCCGCTCCCATACCTTCTGAGCTACCAATCAACTGTTTAGCCTCTCTTCATATGAGCAGATAATCATGGATCCCTCCACATGTGAGAAAAGGTTCTAACATAAGATACAGAGACCAAAACACCCAAATACAGGCACCAGGGTGCTGGGAGTGGGAATCAGCCAACGAGAAAGAAGTGGAGATTCCCCAGAGAGAGGACACATTGAGAAATCCATCAGTGTTGGTGTGGGCGTCCCTGAGCCAGAGCTGAGGGGTAGAAGGGATGCTTGCACATCCTGTGGGCCAATGCTCATGACTGATGGGCACAGCACACATTGGCCAAGGCTGCAGCGGAGAGGGCATCGTCAGCACTGCCTGCAGCAGACCAGCGAGGGCTGGGGGGACTGAATCCAGCCCCTGCTCCTCTTGCCAAGCCATGTGCCTAGCGTGGGGCTGCTGCCACCCAGAGGAAGGGGCATTTGCTCACCAATCCATGTGCCCAGGTGTGTCCACCTGGAGCCACAGGCTATCAGCTATCAGGGCCTCTTCCACACCTCAGCTCCTTGCCTCCCTACGGCTCCCACTTCTAGAACACGGTGCTCAGAGCCCTCCTCCCAGCCCCGCTTGGCCCAGCAAGCGTTCATGAGGCTCAGCTCACAGTCACCTCCTCCCAGAGCCGTCCCTCTCCCCTCATGAGATCGGTGCCAGCGCAGGTGTGCATGGCCTCATCCCCACAGAATGAGTTTTCTCCATCTTGAGATGACAACTTTTGTGGGTGCGGTGGATGCTGCCCGATAACCCTCTAGAGCCAAGCACTTCCCCACACGCCAGAGTGTGGATGCTGGCACTTGGCAGGTGAACACCTCTCTGGAACTTCCTCGTGGCGGTCATGTCCCCGCTCCTGGTACAGCCCACACCCAGTGATGCTTGACCTGGGTGTGAAGGCCTGACTCCCAGCCCCGGGTTGGGACAGCTCTGCAGAGCTGCCGCTGGGATTGGCTGAGGCCTTCCTCGACCGGGGACAAATGGCTTCTCTAAGGTGACTGTCATCCCGTCCTATGATTTGTTGGCTTATTAATTCATTCATTTATCGAGTATTTGTTGAGTTCCATTATGTGCTGGGAACCACACACATGGTCCCCATCCTCACATAGCCGAGGGTGTGATGCGGGAGGACAAATGCAAGCACGCACACAGCCCATGGTGGGGTGAGTTGTGAGGAGCCAGGAGCAGGGGGTGTGGGAAGCTCCAGAGCCTGCAAAGACCTGGGAAAGAGCAGGATACTGCACCCAGCAGGCACTGCCTTCTCCCCTCTCACTGCCCTACTTCACCACAGACATTTGCCATGGCCACCAGAACCCTTCACACCCTTCCACATGCTGCGACAGAGAATATTTCATCAAACCTAACATGCCATTCACTGTAAGATGCATCATTCTTTTTTTAATTTACTTTTATTGTTGACAGTATTCCAGATGCCTCCCATTTCACCCCTTTGCCCCACTCTACCCAGCTTCTGCCCCACCCGGGCCTTTCCCATGGTATGGCCTGTGTCTGTGGGTTATGCATGTGTTCTTTGATTAATCTCTTCCCGCCACCCCCTGCCTTCTCCCTTCCCTCTAAGATCTGTCAGTCTGTTCCATGTATTCATGTCTCTGGTTCTATTTTGTTCATCAGTTTATTTTGTTCATTAGATTCTACATATGAGTGAGATCATGTGACCTTTGTGTTTCTCTGACTGGCTTATTTCGCATAGCTTAATACTCTCCAGGTCCCTCCATGCTGTTTCAAAGGGTAAGAGACCCTCCTTTTTTACAGCTGCAAAGTATTCCATGGTATAAATGTATCAAGGCTTTTTTATTCACTCATCTGCTGATGGGCACGTGGCCTGTTTCCAGATCTTAGCTATTGTAAATTGTACTACTATGAACATAGGGGTGCATATATTCTTTCTGATTGGTGCTTTGGGTTTCTTAGGATATTTTACTAGAAGTGGGATTACTGGGTCAAATGGCAGTTCCATGTTTACTTTTTTGAGGAAACTCCATACTGTTCTCCACAGTGGCTGCACCAGTCTGCATTCCCACCAGCAGTGCACGAGGGTTCCTTTTTCTCCACATCCTCCCCAGCACATGTTTGTGAATTTATTGATGGTAGCCATTCTGACAGGTGTGAGGTGATATCTCATTGTAGTTTTAATTTGCATCTCTCTGACGATTAGTAATGTTGAGCATTTTTTTCATATGTTGCTTGGCCATCTGTATGTCCTCTTTGGGGAAGTGTCTATTCAGGTCCTCTGCCTGTTTTTAAATTGGGTTGTTTGTCTTCCTGGCGTTGAGTTGTATGAGTTCTTTGTATATTTTGAAAATTAACCCCTTACCAGAAGTATCATTGGCGAATATGTTCTCCCATGCAGTGGGCTCCCTTTTCATTTTGTTGATGGTTTCTTTTGCTGTGCAGAAGCTCTTTAGCTTGATGTAGTCCATTTGTTTCTTCTTTCCTTTGTTCCTCTTACCCTAGGAGATGTGTCAGTGAAAATTCTGCAATGTGAGGATTTTTATGGTTTCATGACTTACTAGTACATTTAAGTCCTTTATCCATTTTGAGTTTATTCTTGTGTATGGTGTGAGTTGGTGGACTAGTTTCATTTTTTTGCATGTACCTGTCCAATTTTTTCAATGCCATTTATTGAAGAAACTATCTTTACTTCATTGGATGCTCTTGCCTCCTTTGTCAAATATTAATTTACCATAATGGCATGGGTCAATTTCTGGGGTCTCTATTCTGTTCCATTGATCTATATGCCTGTTCTTGCGCCAGTACCAGGCTGTTTTGATTACAATGGCTTTGTAGTATAGTTTGATAGCTGGTATTATGATCCCTCCAACTTTGTTCTTTCTCAAGATTGCTGCTGCTGCTATTCGGGGCCTTTCTAGGTTCCATATAAATTTTTGGAATATTTGTTCTAGGTCTGTGAAATATGCTGATGAAATTTTAATAGGGATTGCATTGAATCTGTAGATTGCTTTGGTAGTATGGACATTTTAATGATGTTAATTCTTCCAATCAATGAACACAGTATATGCGTCCACTTGTTTGTATCTTCCTCTATTTTTTTTTTCAATGCCCCACACTTTCCAAGAATAGGTCTTTTACCTTGGTTCAGTTCATTCCTAGGTATCCTATTGCTTTTGTTGCAATGGTAAATGGAATTGTTCTTTTAGTTTCTCTTTCTGAGAGTTCATTATTGGTGTATAAAAATGCCATCAATTTCTGGATGTTAATTTTGTATCTTGCTACTTTGCCAAATTTATTTATTAGATCTAGTTTTTTGGTGGAGTCTTAATAGTTTTCTATATACAATAGTATGGCATCTGCAAATAATGACAGTTTTACTTCCTCCTTTCCAATTTGTCTGATCACTGCGGCCAGGACTTCCAGTACTATGTTGAATAAAAGTGGTGTAAGTAGACATCCCTGTCTTAGTCCTGAACCTAAAGGAACCGCTTTTAGTTTTTGCCCAGTGATTATGATGTTGGCTGTAGGTTTGTCATATATGGCCTTTATTATATTGAGTTAGGTCCCCTCTATTCTCACTTTGCTGAGTTTTTATAAAAACGGGTGTTAGATTCTGTCGAATGCTTTTTCTACATCTGGTTATAATCATGTGATTTTTGTCCTTCATTTTGTTTATGTGATGTATCGTATTTATTGATTTGCAAATATTGTACCAGCCATGCATCTCTAGAATAAATCTCACTTGGTCATGGTGCATGATCTTTGTAATGTATTTCTGGATTTGGTTTGCTAATATTTTGTTGAGGACGTGTTATTGTTGTTAATCCTCACCCGAGGATATTTTTCCATTGATTTTTTAGAGAGTGGAAGGGAGAGGGAAAGGCAGAGAGAAACATCAATATGAGAGGAACACACATTAATTGGTTGCTTCCTGCATGTTCCATGACCAGGGCCAGGGCCAGGGAGGAGCCTGCAACGAAGGAACATGCCCTTAACTGGAATCAAACCCAGGACCCTTTGGTCCACAGGCCGGCGCTCTATCCACTGAGCCAAACTGGCTAGGGCTGTTGAGGATTTTAACATTTACTTCCATCAGGAATATTGGCCTATAGTTTTCTTTCTTTGTAGTATCTTTATCCAGTTTTGGAATTAGGAGAATGGTGGCCTTGTAGAAAGAGCTTGAAAGTCTTCTCTCCTCTTGAACTTTTTTGAATAGTTTGAGGAGGATATGTGTTAGTTCTTTTTTGAATGTTTGGTAAAACTCGCCTGTGAATCCATTCAGAGTTTATTTATTACTGCTTCGATTTCATTAGTTAATATCCACCTATTCAGGTTTTCTGATTCTTCCTGATTGAGTTTTGGAAGATCATATGTTTCTAGGAATTTGTCCGTTTCATCCAGGTTGCCCAATTGGTTGGCATATACATGTTTATAGTATTGTATTACAATCCTTTGTATTTCTGTGGTGTCAGTTGTTATTTCTCCTCTTCCATTTCTGATTTTATTTATTTGGGTCCTCCTTGTTTCTTGATGAGTCTGGCTAATGATTCATCTATCTTGCTTATCTTTTCAAAGAACCAGTTCTTGATTCCATTGATCTTTCATATTGTTTTTTCAGTCTATGTCATTTATTTCTGCTCTGATCTTTATTATTTCCTTCCTTCTACTTACCCTGGGCTTTTCATGTTGTTCTCTTTCTGATTATTTTAGTTGTAGGATTAGATCATTTATTTGAGTTTTTTCTTGTTTCCTGAAGTAGGCCTATAATGCTATGAACTTCCCTCTCAGGACTGCTTTCACTGTGTCACATAGATTTGGGGTTGTTGTGTGTTTATTTTCATTTGTTTCCAGTAAATTTTTAATTTATTTCTTGATATCATTGGTAACTCAATCATTGTTTCATAACATGCTATTTAGCCTCTATATACTTGAGTGTTTTTCAGTTTTTTGTTGCTGTTGATTTCTAGTGTCATGCTGTTGTGGTCTGAAAAGATGCTTGATATGATTTCAGTCTTCTTGAGTTTGTTGAGACTTGTTTTGTGTCCTAACATGTGGTCTGTCTTTGAGAATGTTTCGTGTGCACTTGAGAAGAATGTATATTCTGTAGCTTTGGGATGAAGTGTTCTATAAATATCAATTAAATTAATCTGATCTAGTGTGTCATGTAAGGTTGCTATTTCCTTGTTGATATTTTAAATATATATTTTTATTGATTTCAGAGAGGAAGGAAGAGGGAGAGAAAGGTAGAAACATCAATGGTGAGAGAAAATCATTGATTGGCTGCCTCCTACATGTCTCTCAGTGGAAATTGAACCTGCAACCTGGGCATGTGCCATGACCATGAACTGAACTGTGACCTTCTGGTTCATAGGTCAACTCTCAACCACTGAGCCACACCATCCGGGCTGATTTTTTGTCTGGAAGATCTATCCAGTGATGGCAGTGGGGTGTTAAAATCCCCTACTATGACGGCATTGCTATCAACCTCTCCCTAAACTCCTCCTAGAGCTTTTTTATATATTTAGGTGCCCCTGTATTGGGTGCATATATGTTTACCAGGGTTATATCCTCTTGTTGGATTGATCCCTGTAGTATTATGTAGTGACCTTCTTTGTCTCTTTTATTGCCTATGTTTTGAAGTCTATTTTGTCAGATCTGAGTATTTTCATGGAAAATTTTTTCCTGTTTCTTCACTTCATCCTATGTGAGGCTTTTGTTCTGAGGTGGGTTTCTTGTATACAGCATATATATGGGTCATGTTTTCTTATCCATTCAGCTACCCTATGTCTTTTGACTGGAGCATTTAATCCATTTACCTTTAAGGTTATTATTGATGGGTACTTCTTTATTGCCACTTTTATTATTTATGGCTCTATTCCTCTCTCTCTCTCTCTCTCTCTCTCTCTCTCTCTCTCTCTCTCGCTCTCTCTTCTTACAACATTTAGCATTTCTTGCAATGCTGGTTTGGTGGTAATAAACTCCTTTAGCACTTTAGCATTTTTTGGGGGGCGTCTTTTTTAGGGGGGTAGGGGTAGTTCTATTTTTTACCTTCAATTTTGAATGAGAGCCTTGCTGGATAGAGTAGTCTTAGTTTCAGATCCTTGATTTTCATTACTTGAATAGTTCATGCCATTTGCTTCTGGCCTGTTGTGTTTCTGTTGAGAAATCAGCTGACAGCTTTATGGGAGCTCCCTTGTAGGTAACTGACTGTCTCTCTCTTGCTGCCCTTAAAAATCTCTCTTTGTCTTTAACCTTTGCCATTTTTATTATGATGTGTCTTGGTGTGGGTTTCTTAGTGTGCATCTTGATTGGAATTCTCTGTGCTTCCTGAACCTGTGTGAGTTCTTCCTTGACCTGGTTAGGGAAGTTTTCTGTCATTATTTCTTCAAACCAGTTCTCTATCCCTTGCTCACTTTCTTCTCCCTCTGGTACCCCTATTATGTGGATGTTGTTCCATTTCATGTTGTCCCAAAGTTCCCTTAAACTATCCTCCTGCTTTTTAAGTGTTTTTTCTTTGTGTTGCTCTAATTGAGTGTTTTTTCCACCTTGTCTTCCAAATCACTGATTCAATCCTCTGCTTCATCAAATCTGCTTTTAATTCCTTCAAGTGTATTCTTGATGTCAGATGTAGTAGTGTTCATTTCCTACTGGTTCTTATTCATGGTTTCTATGTCCTTTTTCATGCTGATGTAGTTCTCACTAAGTTCCTTTTAGTTCCCATTAAGTTCTTCGTAGTTCTTACCAAGTTCCTTCAGCATCCTTATAACCATTACTCTGAACTCTATGTCTGATCAATTGCTTACCTCCAAATCATTTAGTTCTTTTTCTGGAGATTACTTTTTTCTTTCTTTTGGGGGTTATTTCTTTGTCTCCCCATTTTAGTTATCTCTGTGTGTTTGTTTCTATGTATTAGATATAACTGCTATGACTCCCAGTCTTTGGTAGGTTGCCTTTTGTAGTGAATGTCCTGTGGGATCCAGTGGTGCTGTCTCCTTGAAGTCCTGGGCTGGATGCTCTAGGAGTCTCCCTTTTGTGGGTTATTTGGGGTCTTCTATTGTAATTGGGTCTTGATTGTTGTTTTCCAGTTTATGGGTGGAATCTCCTCTCAGGCTGGCTGACTGTGAGGCTCAACCCAACCCATGTCATATGAGCTGTTGTACAGGTGCTCACGCTGCCTGAGACTCCATTTTCACCACAACCTGAGCCTTGGCTGCCACCATTGTTATAGCCATTTTCTGTTCAGCTGCCTCCAGCAGTCATTCTTTACAAGTGCACCTTGATATTAGACTTTCCAGGCTCCTGAAGCATCTACACTTTAGTTTAATGTAGATGCTTGGGGGTAATTTCAGGTGCAGCCCACTCCTCTCTATAGCCAACGCCCCAAGTGGCCTTACACCCAGATGCACCATTATTTTATAAACCAGTAAGAAATAACACTGCCACTGAAACTATAACACAGTGTTTTCTTATCACTTGGAATTTCATTTTGATCATATTGAAAGATCTGCTTTATATTTAGGCATTGATATCTTTTGTGAATACTTAGAAAGGAAAATATAAGCAAACATAGATCAGTTAAATTATTTCTAGAAATGCTTTATGTTTCATGTACAACTCTTCTGGACCTCTTTTGAATGCAGAGTTGTCTGTGTTGCAGGTTCTGTACCCTGTGCTATCTTTTGGGGTATCGGGAACATTGGTCTTGCTGCATATATAAGCAGAGTGCCCCATGGTTGGCTCTAGAATTTTATTCTAAGTCACTAATACTCCATCTGCCCCCTTTTGGTGAAGACACTTTCTTGACCTTATATGGAAACTTCATGCAGACAATGTCAACCCCATCACAAACTGCTAAAAGACCAAGAGCCATCAGCAACTGTCAGAAACATTCTGATTTTAGAGACACGGAATGACAAAAAAAAAAAAAATTGCATGTCTTGGAATCATTAAATATGCTGGCTCATCACAACTGTAATTATCTTCTTTTTAAAAAAAAAATGTTCTTATTTATTTCAGAGAGAAGAAGGGAAAGGGAGAGAGACAGAAACATCAATGAGAGAGAAACATTCATTGGCTGTCTCCTGCACACCCCCTACTGCAGATTGAGCCCACAACCTAGGCATGTGTCCTGACCAGGAATTGAACTGGTGACCTCCTGGTGCATGAGCCATTCTGGCTGGGCAATTTTTGTCTTCTTAAGGCTGAGCTTTTTAAACTACATTACCCAGTCTCCCTTGTCAACCTGTGGCCTCATTTCCACCAATAAAGATACACTCACTGAAGGCTCTAATTTGGAAGTAAAATGAAGAAACAGACTGAGCAGAAGTCATTTATTTTGTTGACATGTATGGCTTCAGAAAAAGTGTTTCTGAGGTTAAGCCAACCAATTAAGCAGTGCCATTTCTAGGAGTATTTCCTAGACTTGCTTCTTCAGCCCTTCTAACAGTTCTGCGGGAGATAAATTCCTTTCTGCTCCAACTAGCCAGAATTACCTATCTAAGCTATCATTTCTTTCCTTCCTTGTTAAAAAAAACCCTGATGTAGTTGAGGCTTAACAGTTTGTGCCCAGCTCAAAAGAACTACATTTCTCAGGCTCCCTCAAAGGGAGGGATAATACATGACTAAGTTCTGGCCAATGAGATGTAAGTAGAAGTTGGTAGGTGAAACTTACAGGAAATTCCTCAGAAGGTGAGCTGACCTCAGTATGTTCCACAAGATACTATCCCTCAGATGAGGTAATGTGGATCAGCTTCTCAAAGCTAGAGTTTCATTTATTACTGTTAATTGTACCCATAGGATACATATTCAAGAGAAGCAGCATCAAAACAAAATCACATCCTGAAATGCATATTTGGAATATGATAAGGCAACCAATATGGAACCGTAGGTCTCCTGCTGTCACTGATAACCCCACAGGCAATGGAGAACACTCTTTCACTTGGTGTCCCTTAGTCTCTTATGCCTGAACTCCAGTCAGCTGCAGAAGGAGTTGCTGGGTACAAAATGGCAAAGTAGCCCTGGCCAGTTTCCTCAGTGGATAGAGCCTCAGCCTATGGACTGAAGGGCCCCCCAGTTCAATTCCGGTCAAGGGCACATGCCTGGGTTGCAAACTCAATCCCCAGTAGGGGGTGTGCAGGAGGCAGCCAATCAATGATTCTCTCTCATCATTGATGTTTCTATCTCTCTCTTCCTCTCCCTTACTCTCTGAAATCAATAAAAATATATTTTAAAAACAATGGCAAAGTGCTTCTGTAGATAAATTACTGCAGGAAATATTTGATAGGCTAGACCCTCAGTTTATTGCTTTACTTTATTTTCAGGTAAATTTTGGAATTACCAGACCACTGATTTGGGTTTATTTCATATTAGCAAGACTTATCATTGAATAGTAACTAATGTCCTTAACCAGGTAAGGTAATGAGTGTATTAATTATCTTGATCTTAACCATTCCGCAATGTGTATGGAATACATACATATCATCACATTCTGCCCTATAAATATCCTATCTAATAAAAGAGTAATATGCAACTTGACCATACCTCCGCTACACCACGAGCCATGCCCACCAGCCAATCAGGAGCAAGTATGCAAATTAACCCAACCAAGAAGGCTGCAGCCACAGAGAGAGCAGGAGGCTTGGGTTTCCCCGGCAATGGAGGAAGCCAAGCTTTCCACCTGCCCTGGCCTGCCTTGGCCTCCGCTTAAGGCTACAAAGTTTCAATTATAGAAGATAAATAAATCCCAACAAAAATGGCACAGCCACGGAGCTAAAGAGAGCAGGAGGCTTGAGTTGCCCCCGGCAATGGAGGAAGCCAACTTTCTGCAGCCCTGGCCTGCCTTGGCCTCCGCTTAAGGCTACAAAGTTTCAATTATAGAAGATAAATAAATCCCAGATACCAGGGCCTCCACTTGGGTCACCGGGGGGCGTGGCCAGCCTGCAAACCACCACAGGCCCCTCGCCCAGGCCGCCCCATGCCCCTGATCTGGGACACCCTTCAGGGCAAACCAGCCAGCCCCCACCCGTGCACCAGGCCTCTATCCTATCTAATAAAAGAGTAATATGCAAATTGACCATCACTCCAACACACAAGATGGCTGCCCCCATGTGGTCAAAGATGACTGCCCCCATGTGGACACAAGATGGCCACCACAAGATGGCCAGCAGGGAAGTGCAGTTGGGAGGGACCAGGCCTGCAAGGGAGGGCAGTTGGGGGCAATCAAGCCTTCAGGGGAGGGCAGTTAGGGGGGACCAGGCCGACAGAGGAGGGAAGTTGGGGGCGACCGGGCCTGCAGGGAAGGGCAGTTAGGGGGGACCCAGGCCTGCAGGGGAGGGTAGTTAGGGGCAAACAGGCTGACAGGGGAGCAGTTAGGCATCAATCAGGCTGTCAGGAGAGTGGTTAGGGGTGATCAGGCTGGCAGGCAGAAGTGGTTAGGGGCAATCAGGAAGGCAGGCAGGCGAGCAGTTGGGAGCCAGCAGTCCTGGATTGTGAGAGGGATGTCCGACTGCCCGTTTAGATGGGTGCCACCATCTTTGAGCCCTCAGGGGCGGAAGGTGACCCAGCGATCAGGGGAAGGCGACGCTCCCATCACACCTCTGCTGCTGCCACTGCCAGCAGCACAAGCATTGGCCGGCCCTGGGTGGTCCTGGGCGCCTGGGCAGCTGCCATCCGAGGCTTGCCTGCACCTTGGGCCGGCCCTTGGCGGCTGGGGGGCCGAGGGGACTGGGAGACTCCAGAGGCAGGTACGCAGAGCTGAGGGGACTGGGCACCACCATCTTGTGGCTGTAGGTGCCACCATCTTTGAGGGCATGACAGTCAATTAGCATATTCCCTCCTTATTGGCTGTGGGCACCACCATCTTTGTGAGGGCATGATGGTCAATTAGCATATTCCCTCTTTATTAGATAGGATATGTATTTAACTGAAAAATGAAACTCTATACCCATTAAACAACTCCCCATTTCCTCCTTCTTCTCATTCCCTGGCAATCACCATTCTACTTTTTGTCTGAGTTTGACTACTCTAGGTATCACATGTAAGTGAAAGCATATAGTATTTGTCTTTTTTATTTCATTAAGCACAATGCCCTCAAAGTGTAGCCTGTGCCTGAATTTCCTTCCATTTAAGGCTGAATAATAATATTGTGTGTATATGCCATGTTTTGCTCATCCATTCACCACCAATGAACATTGGATTGCTTCTACCTCTTGGCTATTGTGAATAGTGCTGCTATAAACATAGGTGTACAAATCTCTTCAAGATCTTGCTATCATCCTTTTGGAATAAACCCATAAGTAGGACTGCTGAGTCATGGTAATTCTGTATTTTACGTTTTTGAGGAACTGCCATACTATTTTGCACACCAGCTACACCATTTTACCAGAATTCCCACCAGAAACACAGGGTTACAATTTCTACACATCCGAGGGCAGCCTCCCTCTGGGCTCCTGCTCACACCGCCTCCCTGCATGTCTGCCTCACCATCCCAGCGGCCTTTGGAAACATGGGCCAGCTCGTTCCACTCCTCCACTCAAAACCTGCAATGACCTCTGTGGTGGTGAGGGTTGGCCGGAAGGTTTAACACACAGCCGGAGCTTTCCGTGGCCTCACACAGCAGAAGTTTACTCCTCACTCACGCAGCATGAAGATGGGACCTCACCACCCTCACACGTGCTCACCGAGACCCCCGGGAGTCAACAGTCAGCCAGCAGGTGGGGGATGAGCGAATGTGGAGAACATGGGAGATTTTCATTGACGAAGTCACTTTCACCACATCGACTGACAACAATCACATCACGTGGCCACACCGCATGGCAAGGAATGCGTGAAAATGTAGTCCAGCCCTGGGTGTCCAGGAGGGAAAGCAAATGGCAAGCAGCCAGCAGCCTCTGCCACAACTTCCATCTCAGAGTGAGAGACGGAGTCCTTGCCATGACCTACAAGGCCCTACAGACTCTGTCCCCATGCTGCCCTGTGCTGTCTCCACCCTCCCCCAGCTCGCTCCACCCGGGACCCCTCTTCCCACTGTTCCTCAAGTGCTCCAGCTGCGCTCCTGCCCCGAGGCCTCCGCCTTTGTGAGGATGCTCTTCCTCGGTGTCCACACTCCTCACCCATCGCTCCTCACAGTCTCTGTTGAAATGCCAACTGCCAATGAGGCTTTCCCTGACCACCCTAGTTCACTGTCACCCACCCCCACCCCCACCCAGCACCTCCTATGCCCCTTCCCTCATTCATTTTCTCCAGAGCCCTTACTGCTATTTGACATGTATGCATCCTACTTGTTTACTAGTTCCTAAGCTCTCTCCCCAACTCTCTCAGAAGGGAGAACGTTTCTTCGTTCTGTTCACTGCTGAATTCCTAGCACACAGAAGAGCGCCTGGCACGCAGAGGTGCTCAGGAAATCTTTGTGAGCCAGTCTGGATGCAATGTGGCAGCCGGCTGGTTGAGTGTGAGTTTGTAGAAGTGGCCTAGGCTAACATAGTCAGGATGTCAGGATTCCTTGGCAAAAGTTACAAAAAGGAATCAGAGTGCTTAGGGACAGACTGTGGGAGGGAGTCAGCTATGTGACCCTGTACTCACCCCTGACTTGGTTCCCTAAGAGGACCAGAGCACATCCTCTTCCCCCGGATGGTGCAAAAGTCATTCGTGAGCCTGTGCGAGTCCCTGAGAAGCCTGTGGTGAAGGGAGCGATGAAAAGGGTCTAAGTTTCCAGTGGGATGAGGGGCCTGTGGGGCGGGGGCCACATAGCATGTCTTCCAGATGCAGGGCAGCCACCTGGGCAACAGCTCTGAGCAGGGGGTCCCTGGGTCTAAACCTGTGGGGCAGCCCACTGAGCTGCTACAAAACTGAGAGACGTGCTAGGTACTGAGAATGGAGGTGTGACCTGAGAGAGCACAGCACAGCATCCTCACCTCCCAGTTACCCCACCTGAAGGAGTCCCCTGAGGCAGAAAGGACTGGAACACTCGAGAATGGACTTAGCTCTTCCCCTCCCTCCCCCCCACCCCCCGCACACACACACACATTACCCCTCAGCCTTCCCTAATGGTACTCATGGCATTTACCAGAGTCATTGTGCATAGAACACAGCCTCTGAGGACGTGAAAATTCCCAGAAATAAAAAATGTTACTAAGAAAGAGATTTAAAAAAAAAAAAAAAAGGTGGTGGAATAAGTGGAAGCTACACTGACACTCTCCCAGGACCAAACTGGAAATACAACTAAAATACAGAAAAACTACCCTGAAAAATCAACTGAAGACTAGCTGGAGAGAACCCTGATAACCAAGCATGGGAAGTAGAGACTGCATACAGACTGGTAGGAAAAACAGAGGCACAAAAGGGCTGGACAGACTCCAACAGCAGCTGAAGGTCTGGAGAGATATCTCAGCTGTGGGGGGGTTCCCACTAAGAACTCTGTGGTCTAAACCACAAGCTGGCCCCCCAGCTCAGAGCACCAGAACTGAGAAAGGTGCCCACATACTACCTGACTGTGAAAAGCAGCAGGGCTACTGTCTGCCAGCCAGAGACTGCTGGAAAAGCAGGCACCCTCTTAAAGGGCCAGTGCACAGAATTATGTATGCAGCCACTCACCTTGGGCTCTGGCAGAGGAAACAAAGAGTGGACTGGAGCTGTGTGAGGACAGTCCAAGGTTGGGGGCTCTGGGGTTGGAGCTCAAAGGGCAGCCACCCCTATTTCCTGTACTGAGTCATTCCCTCAAGCTGCAGAGGACATCTTTCTCCTTACAGGAATTTGATATCCAGGTGGTTTTGGCCTGGGGCACTGGTTGGCACACTCATTAGTCAACAGAGCCAAACATCAACAGTACAACGATTGAAATTTCTTTTGAGAGCCTAAAACCAACTTCTGCGCATGGGCCACGAAGTTTCTATCATACTGTACGTGCACGCCCGCACGTGGTATTTTGTGGAAGAGCCACACTCAAGGGGCCAAAGAGCCCCATGTGGCTCACAAGCCGAGCCGTAGTTTGCCGACCACTGGCCTGGGGGAAAGGCAGTCGCCACAACCTGTTGAAAGAACTCTTGCCCCACCCTGTGGTTAAAAGCCTGAGGCTAATCAAGGCTGATCACAATCAGGCTGCAGGCAGAAGGGGATCTCTGGAGGCTTTGAGTTTTTGCCTGATCTCCTTCGGGGCTGGGGCTAGGAAAAGCAGACCCTGGTATACATCTTGGTCCTTTCCAAAGGCATCCAGCCCCTGCAGAGGGAGCTACAGGCTGTGGATTGCTGATAGCCCCAAACAGGGTACTCAGGGCCAGTCAGAAACAGCATCTGACATTGTCCTGCACTAGAGATTGGGAGTCAAAGCAGATCTACCTAATACATGGACATAAACCCCAACAGGCAGTCCAAATGGGGAGAAAAAAAACACACAAAACACCTAATGAAAGAACAAGAGAATTCTCCAGAAGACATAAATGAAATGGAGATAAGAAATTTATCTGATATAGAGTTCAGAATAATGATAGTAAAGATGTTCAACAACATGAAAAAATATATAGTAACTATGCAAAAAACTCAGTCACAAATAAAGAATGACATAGCACTAATAAAGAACACATTGCAGGGAATACACGGCAGATTAGGGGAAGCTGAGGATAGGATCAGTGAATTAGAAGACTGGGTAGAAAAATCACTCACTCAGAGAACCAAAAAAAAAAAAAAAAAAAAAAACAATTAAAAAATAGAAGGACAGCTTAAGGAGCTGTGGGACAACATGAAACATAATAATATTCACATAATGGAGTGCCAGAAGGGGAAGAGATCAAGCAAGAGATAGTGAATGTGTTTGAAGAAATAATAGCAGAAAACTTCCCTAACCTGGTGAAGGAAAAAGTCACACAAGTTCAGGAGGCACAGAGAGTCCCAAGCAAAAAGAACCCAAACAGGTCCATGCTCAGACACATCATAATTAAAATGTCTAAAATTAAAGAGAAAGAGAGAATCTTAAAGGCAGTAAGAGAAAAGCAAACTGTTACCTACAAAGGAGCTCCCATAAGGCTGTCAGCTGATTTCTCATCAGAAACGCTACAGGCCAGAAGGGAATGGCATGAAGTACTCAAGGTAATGAAAAGCAAGGATCTGACACCAAGATTACTATATCCTACAAGACTATCACTCAAAATAGATGGTGAAATAAAGAGCTTCCCAGACCAAAAAAAAAAAAAAAAAGGTTAAAGGAGTTTATCACCACCAAACCAGCACTGCAGGAAATGCTAAAGCGACTGCTGTAATGAGCAGAAATATATATAACAGAAACCTAGGCATACAGAATTAAAATGGCAATAAGTAAGTACCTATCAATAATAACCTTAAATGTACATGGATTAAGTGCTCCAATCAAAAGACAGTATAGCTGAATGGATACAAAAATATGACCCAATTATATTCTGTCTACAAAAGACCTACCTCAGAGCAAAAAGACTCACACAGGATGAGAGTGAAGACATGGAAAAAAATCTTCCAGGCAAATAGAAATGAAAGAAAAGTTGGAGTACAATACTCATATCCAACAAAATAGACTTCAAAATGAAGGCCAACACAAGAGACAAAAAAGGTCACTACATAATACTAAAGGGATTGATCCAACAAGAGGATATAACCCTGTAAATATATATGCACCCAATATAGGAGCACCTAAATATATATTTTAAAAAAACTTCTAGAGGACTTTAAGGGAGAGATTGACAACAATACAGTCATAGTAGGGGACTTTAACACCCCACTGACTTCACTGGATAGATCTTCCAGACAAAAAATTAACAAGGAAACAGTTACTCTAAAGGACACACTAGATCAGATGGATTTAATTGACATTTATAGAACATTTCACCCCAAAGCTGCAGAATATGCATTCTTCTCAAGTGCATATCTCAAAAATAGACCACATGTTAGGACACAAAACAAGTCTCTACAAGTTCAAGAAGATTGAAATCATATCAAGCATCTTCTCAGACCATAATGGAAGGAAATTAGAAATCAACTACAATAAAAACACTCAAAAACATTCAAACACACAGAGGCTAAATAGCATGTTATTAAACACCATATGCCAACAAGCTGGACGAAATGGACAAACTCCTAGAAAAATACAACCTCACAAAACTGAATCAGGAAAAATCATAAAACCTGAATAGATCAATAACAACTGATGAAATAGAAGCAGTAATAAAAAAAAAAATTCCCAGCAAACTAAAGCCCTGGTCCAGATGGCTTCACAGGAGAGGTTTACCAAACATTCAAAGAAAAACTAACACCTGTACTCCTCAATAACACCTGTATTCCAAAAAGTCCAAGAGGAAGGAACACTTCCAAGCTCTTTTTATGAGGCCAGTGTAAAACCAGACAGAGACAATACAAAGAAAGAGAATTAGAGGCCAATACCCCTGATGAACATAGATGCTAAAATCCTCTACAAAGTGTTAGCAAATCGGATCCAGCACTATATTAAGAAAATCATACACCATGACCAAGTAGAATTTATTCCAGGGATTTAAGACTGGTACAATATTTGTAAATCAATAAATGTGATACATCACATAAACAAGTTGAAAGACAAGAAAATCACATGATCGTATCAATAGATGAAGAAAAAGCATTCGACAAAATACAACACCCATTTTTGACAAAAACTCTCAGCAAAGTGGGAATAGAGGAATTATATCTCAGCATAATAAGGCCATATATGACAACCCTATAGCCAACATCATACTCAATGGCAAAAACTAAAACCATTTCCCCTAAGAACAGGAACAAGACATGGATGTCTGCTTTTACCACTCTAATTCAACATAGTACTGGAAGTCCTAGCCACAGTGATCAGACAAGAAGAAAAAATAAATGGCATCCAAATTGGAAAGGAGGAAGTAAAATGGTCATTATTCGCAGATGACATGATGAAAACCCTAAAGATTACACCAAAAAACTACTAGATTTAAGAAATGAATTCGGCAATGTAGCAGGGTACAAAATTAACACCCAGAAATCTATGGCATTTTTATACACCAATAATGAACTCATGGCCAAAACCGGTTTGGCTCAGTGGATAGAGCATCAGCCTGTGGACTGAAGGATCCCAGGTTCGATTCCGGTCAAGGGCATGTACCTTGGTTGCGGGCACATCCCCAGGGGCTGGGGGGGGGGGGGGGGCGCGGCGCAGGTACAGGAGGCAGCTGATGGATGTTTCTCTCTCATCAATGTTTCTGATTCTCTATCCCTCTCCCTTCCTCTCTGTAAAAAATCAATAAAATATATTTTTTAAAAAAATTAAAAAATAATAATAATGAACTCATGAAAAGAGAAACTAAACAAACAATCCCATTTACCATTACAACAAAAAAATCAAGATACTTGGGAATAAATTTAACCAATGAGGTAAAAGACTTGTACTTAAAAACTACAGGATGTTGAAAAAAGAGATAGAGAAAGACATAAACAAGTGGAAGAATATGCCATGTTCATGGATTGGTAGGATTAACATCATTAAAATGTCCATACTACTACCCAAAGCAATCTACAGATTCAATGCACTACCTATTAAAATACCAACAGCATATTTCACAGATCTAGAACAAATACTCCAAAAATTTATATGGAACCAAAAAAGACCCCGAATAGCTGTAGCAATCTTGAGAAAGAACAAAGTTGGAGGAATCACATACCAGATATCAAGTTATACTACAAAGCTACCGTAATTAAAACAGCCTGGTACTGGCACAAGAACAGGCATATAAATCAATGGAACAGAACAGAGACCCCAGAAATCGACCCAAGCCATTACACTCAATTAATATTTGCAAAGGAGGCAAAAGCATACAATGGAGTCAAGACAGTCTCTTCAATAAATAGTGTTGGGAAAATTGGACAGATACATGCAAAAAAAAAAATGAAACTAGACCACCAACTTACACCATACACAAGAATAAATTCAAAATGGATAAAAGACTTAAATCTATGTCATGAAAGCATAAAAATCCTAGAAGAAACCATAGGCAGCAAAATCTTAGACATCTCTCATAGCAATATGTTTACAGGTACATCTCCTAGGGCCGTAGTCGGCAAACTGTGGCTCGCGAGCCACATGCAGCTCTTTGGCCCCTTGAGTGTGGCTCTTCCACAAAATACCACGGCCTGGGCGAGTCTATTTTGAAGAAGTGGTGTTAGAAGAAGTTTAAGTTTAAAAAATTTGGCTCTCAAAAGAAATTTCAATTGTTGTACTGTTGATATTTGGCTCTGTTGACTAATGAGTTTGCCGACCACTGTCCTAGGGCAAAGGAAAAAAAGGAGAAAATAAATAAATGGGACTACATCGAAATAAAAAGCTTCTGCATGCAAAAGAAAAGGGAGCCCACTGTATGGGAGAACGTATTTGATAATAATGATACATCTGAGAAAGGGTTAATATCTAAGATACATAAGAAACTCATGCAACTTAACAAAAGGAATACAAACAATCCAATAAAAATGGCAAAGGAACTAAATAGACACTTCTCCAAAGTGGACATTCAGATGGCCAAGAGACATATGAAAAAATGCTCAAAGTCACTGATCAGAGAGATGCAAATTAAAACGACAATGAGGTATCACCTCACACCTGTCAGAATGGCTACCATCAACAAATCAACAAATGACAAGTGCTGGCAAGGATGTGGAGAAAAGGGATTCCTAGTACACTGCTGTGGGAATGCAGTCACTCTGAAAATCAGTATGGAGTTTCCTCAAAAAATTAAGTATGGAACTCCCATTCGACCCAGTGATCCCACTTCTAGGAATATATCCCAAGAAACCCAAGACACTAATCAGAAAGAATGTATGCACCCCTATGTTCATAGTATCACAATTTACCATAGCTAAAATCTGGAAACATCCCAAGTGCCCATCAGTAGATAAGTGGATAAAAAACTGTTTACATTTACACCATGGAATAAAATGCAGTGGTAGAAGAAGAAGAAGAAGGCTCTCTTACCCTTTGAGACAGTATGGAGGGACCTAGAGAGTGTTATGCTAAGCAAAATAAGCCAGTCAGAGAAAGACAAGTATTACATGATCTCACTAGTATGTGGAATCTAATGAACAAAATAAACTGATGAACAAAATAGATCCAGAGCCATAGAAGCATAGAACAGACTGTGGAATCTCAGAGGGAAGGTGGAGGAGGGTTGGTGGTTGGAAAGAGATCAACCAAAGAACTTGTGTGCATATGTGCATAACCCATGGACACAGACAATAGGGTGGTGAAGGCCTGGGGCAGGGGGTAGAGGTGGGCTAAAAGGGGTCAATGTGGGGGGGCATATGTAATACTTTCAACAATAAAGACTTAATTAAAAAAATTGTTACTGAGTGCACTGGTCAAAGCAGGGGTTAATGGAAGTCAGGTGATAGAGTTTGGACCCAAGGGTACCTCATGTAATCAATGAGTCTGGAGTAAAGTCATCCCCTCTTCTGCGAGTAACTATTCTCTTGAGAAATATTTTTGCTGAGGTTGAGAATGAAAACCTATGAGATACCATATGACCTTGATCATGAAACTGAGCCACCCAACATGAACTTGGTTTTGTCTAACTATCCCACCATCAAATGGCTGAGATCAGGCTCATGCAAGTCCCGGAGGCACAAGCAAGCTGCAGGAGCAGGTACCCTTACTCCTACGCACTTCCTCCCTCAACCCACTCTGAGACCAACTGTCTGAGGAGGAAAGCATGGGTGCCTGCTACTCAGAGGGCTCTGAACAGTATGCTGCCGCCAGCTGAAGATAAAGTGCTGTGGAGCTGTGCCCCCCCCCCCGCCCCGCCCCGCCCCCCCCCCCCCCCCCCTCCGCTTCGGTGTACTGCAGACAGTGGAGATAGGAAACCCTCCAGAAGCATGGAACTCCAGGCGTACATCATCACGTGGTCCTCTTTGCTGGGGGAGAGATGACGTGAGGTGAGGCTCTCTCCTAATTTGTGGGTGGTAGCCAAGTTCAGTGGTCAGGAAGTTGGCAGTAACAAGATTGAAAGACTGAGAACACGTTGGTTAGAGAAAGGTAGAATGGGCCCACAATGTCTCATGTGAATGCTCCCTACAACACACCCATTGCAGAGGAGGTTTTTAATGATCGAACTCTTTCCCCAACCAATGCTTACCCATTGACAAAGTGGAAAGTGGCAGAGATGCAGGTTATATATTGGCTCAACAGCATGAAATTGACCACTCTAAAACTGTCACTACCCAGTGGCCTCAATATGGCACCAGATCATGGGGAAGCAGCAGCCACCTGGTGGAGGTCGGGTGCATTGAGCTTCCTCCACCGTGGAAGTGGCAGTGACTTCTCACTGGGATAGACAGGAATTCTGCAGATGGACTGTCCTTCCGTACCTGCTATGCCTCCGCTGGCAGTACCATCTACGAACGTATTGGATGCCATTGGTCAAGAAACGTATTTCACATCACAAAGCAAAGCCAGACAATGGGCTAATAACAGGCACGGCATTCCTGGGTTTTACCGCGTATCTGACCACCTTGTTCAAGACTCACTTAGCAGCACCATGTGAGAGACAACACACGAAACTGACCTTCTTGTCTGCACAAGACAGTGCATGTCCCGAGTCCATTGCCAGTCCTGCTTCTTCCTCTTCGCCAGAAAACGGGGTCAGGGGTCGAGGGCTGATCACCTCCTTCATGTTACACCTAATGGCCACTCACAAGACATCTGTCTTTATATTCCCACACCTTGGGACTCTACTATGTAAGTGGAGTTGGTTACTCAAGAAATGAATGTATCCACTAGAAGAATTAAGTTAAATTAAGTTAAATTGGAAGATGAAACTGTCACCTGGCCATTTGAGGCTCCGCATGCCACTGCACGAACCAGGGGAAGGGGCGTTTAATGTTGGCTGGTGGGATTGGCCTTAACTTTTAGGAGATATCATCGCTGCTACGTGTGGGCCCTCAGGGCCTGGCCCCGGTATGGTATGTCCAATGGCAACACTAAGGGAAGACCACGCAGTGCGACATAAGCAGGGTCACCAGGAGCTCAGATCCTCGGGGACAATGTACTGGACCTCACTAGGTGAAGAACCTTTGGGGTGAGGATGAGAATAAGACCTGAGGTACAGGGCCCAGTGTCCGCTTGGGGGTCAGATGTGAGGGAAGGAGAGGAGCTCGTCAATCCTCTCTCTACTGCTCACCCCGCCTTCTCTCCACGCATTTCCCTCCCCCAGACCCGTCCCCCTCACAGCTGTGGGGCCTTAGCACATGCTGCTCCCTCTGCCAGAGTGCCCTGCGTATGTTTCAACATTCAGTTCAAGTAGTACATCCGAGGAACCCCTGTCCTTGCCTCCCTTCCCTCCTCCCCTCCAGGCTGGACGGAGCTCCCTGGGCTCCCATCGTCCCTGGCATCCTCGGGCCTTGCACTCCCGCTGCATCACCATGCCACAGGCATGTCCATGCTGTGTCCTCCCAGAGGACCGGAGCTTTGGACCTATCTCGCACCTGGTGCCTAGTGGCCAGCAGAGCACAGGCATTTAGGAGCCGGCTGAAGACGGAGCCCAGGAGGCAGAGGTGGGGTGGGCATGGGCAGGGAGCTGGTGCAGCCAAGGATGGTGGTCCTATGGGAGACTACTGATGGCTGCCAGAGCTGCATCCTGGGGACTCGAGCTGCCCACCAGGGGGCAGGCCCCAGCCCCACCGCTCTCTGATGCTTCCACGCCCCCAACTTCGGAGAACAAAGCAGATACCAGGTCCAAGGAGAAGCGGAAGAGCCTTAACCTAGAATCGGAGGCCAGGAGCCTGGTGGAAACAGATCCAAATGGGATCAGGTCAGGAAGGACAAGTCTGTACTTGGAGGTAGGCAAGCAGAGATGACAATGAGATGATGACAATTCAATTTCATCACTGAGTCCCCGGCTCAGAGTCACCCACTCTGCGGAGCAACTCACATTTCCGTTGTGCAAATTAAAAAAGTAAAACAGCGTTGTGCATCTGCACACTGGCTCAGGGGAGCTGGGCTTCTCAGCGGCCTCCCCAGCGCTCGATGAGCTGTGTGCTCTCCAAAGCCTGTGCGTCCAGCGGCTGGCACCACACCTCTGTGAAAGGGCCAGGAGATGGGCAGGGAGGAATCCACACTTCAGGCCTTGAAACGATATTATAGGCTGTACAACCTATCAGAGTAATTGCAAATGGCCTATGGATCCATATTTACTCCAAGAATTGTCTCTACTCTGAATAAATAACAAGAGAGAACAGAGGGAGGGAAGGAGGGAGAGAGACAGGGAGGGAGAAAGGGAGGGAGGAAGGGAAGAAGGGAGGGATGGAGGGAGGGAAAGAAGGAGGAAGGGAGAGAGGGAGAAAGAGAGCGAGAGGGCATAATTGTCACAATCTGGCAATCATCACAAAGTTCCCTGAACTGTGACTAGGTAGTCCATTCTAGTCCAGCTCGGCGATCGGTTGTGCATGTCTGCCGGGGACAGGGAGGGTTGATCTATGGCAACGTGTGCTAGTTTGTGTCATCTCTGGCTTAAGCATTGGCTTCTGTCCCCACCTGTGTCCTTTAACCCTGATTCTCAGACAAGAAGAGCACACAATTTGCTTGTATGCAAACAGAGGAGGAATAAAAGGAACCCCCAGTATGTCTACTATTTCCCATGATTGAATCTCAAGATGGAGTCCCCCGTTCCACCTTAGGAAGACCATCCTTAGAACGGTAGAGGGTTTGTACATCATATAAACATTTCCACTCATCATGGCTCCCAGGTTTCTGGTGGTCAGGGGATTGCTTTATCCAGAAAACTGAAGACCACCAGCAAAGAGGCCCTGGTGGGCCTTCTGTGAAGGACCTGGTGGGTGGCTCCCGCCGGCCTCTGGGATTTGTTTCCCAAGGGTCCCTCTGTGGAACCCACTCTCTTTTCCAACACACTCCTCTTTCCCCCAACAGCCATTGCCCGACACCTTTATCCTCTGCCAGGCCCGGCAGGAGGATGAAGCAAACTAAGTCCCAGGCCCAGATGTTCGAGTCTCATTCCTGACTGCCCTCAAGTCAGCCACCAGCTGGGTTGGACCCCATGGCGGCACCAGGGGAGGTTATTTTTGACAACAGATGCCTCAGGACTGGGCCCACACGTCCCCACCCTTTTCCCAGGTGAGGAGAAAGGCCAGCGTGTGCAGAGCCTTCCATGCACTGTGCTTTTTTAGCCCTTACAACATCTCTGTTTGTTGAGATTAACTCCCAGAGTACATAAAGACACTGAGACTTGGGGGGAAGGGAGGGTGGCCAACCCCAAATCACACGGCAGCTGAGCCAGGCTTTGAATTCCACATGGTCTCACTCCAAGCCTTTATTCTTGTCTGTGCACCAGCTTTCGTCTGTAAAAATATGTGCAGGTGGCCAGATCAAAAGCCACTTGAGCTATTTTTTAAGTCAGCTTTCCAGCTAGGCATGCAAATGGTCAAGCAAACAAAACTGGGGTTCATCCCTCAATGGGTGCATGTTGGCAATATGGGCTTGCCAGGTTGTATAAAAACTGAGATGAAAAAACCCAGTCACTACCACAGAGGAACTCATGGTCTCTTTGAGGAATAGGTGAAAGAAACACCAACATGGGCGAGGAGGGGCAAGGTGGGTACCCAGGTTCAAAAAGCACAAGGGAGGGGACGACACTCCTAGAGAACAGGGTATCTCATTCATCCCCAGGAAGCAGGAGGGGAGCTCGATAGAATTTTCCAGAAATTGCAACCTGGCTCTCAGAGAGAGCTGGTGAGGGCAGTGCTGGCTGGGGAACAACTGCAGAAGCAGCCGATGGTTCATCCTTTGTTTAACAGAAGCTATTCCACAATACAAAAATCCACGCAATAAACTCACATGGCCAGGCTCGGAGCACGTGACAGGGAGACGGGTTCCTGCCCATTCTGAGCATGAACAGATCACTAGTACATGCCTGTCATCCGAGGCCAGGAAACGTCCCCTACTTTGTGTCTATCCCCTCTTTCCCAATATAGGAGGAGCAGTCCAAGGAGGCAGCCTGGACGGGGAAGCGAGGGGCTGCTGCAAAACATTTCCTTGAGGGTCCCAAAGGCAGAGGGCTCGGAGGCCAGCATGGACCAGCTTTTTGAGGACTTGAGACTAAGACCAAGTACAGCCCCTTCCTTGCTGTGCAGCGTGGATGAACTATTTAACCTCGTGGATTGCCATACCATCCATCCAGCTTTCCCCTGATACAGAGCGTGTTCACTGAGCACCTACTATGTGCTGGGCCTTGGACCAAGTGCTGGAGACACTCAGGTGTTCTCCTGGGGGACTTGGGCCCAAGAGACTGAACTGACAATGGTAAATGAGAGGTGAGGGCTTTGGTCACAGGGACCTGGGGGTGGAGAGGTGGAAAGAGAGTCCTAAAGGGTCAAGGACATGCAGGATAAGGTCCATGGGAGAAATGAGCAGGGCTTGATCAGGCAAAGGGAGGACAAAACAGTTAAGGGATTAAGCCCATAGGCTTTAGAGATGAAGGACCTAGGTTCCAGTCCCGGCTCTGTCATGTACTAGTTATGTGCTTTTGGACAAGTGACTTCATCTTTCTGTGCCTCAGTTTGCTCTTCTAGAAAATGGGACAACAATAAAACTGGGTGGTTCACTGAGGCTTTGAAGGATGACATGAGCTTTAAATGCAAAGCACTTACAACTGAACACAGAGACTGTTCTGTCACACAGTATTGCAGTATTTCTCAGGCCCACGACGTATCAATACATGCTTATTTCCCTTTTCTTGTCTTATTGCATTAGCAAGAAATTCCCGTATGTTGTTGAAAAGGAATGATGAGAGGGGACATCTTTGCCTTGTCCATGACCTTAGAGGGAAAGCTTTCAGTTTCTGAACGTTACGTACGAGGTTAGCTGTAGGTTTTTTGCAGATTTTCTTTGTCAAGTTGAGGAAGTTCTCCTCTATTCCTAATTTACTGAGATTTTTAATCATGAATAGGTGTTGGATTTTGTTAAATGCTTTTCTGTACCTATTGATATGACCATATGATTTTTTTTTAGCCTGTTGATGTGATGGATTACATTAATTGGTTTTTTAACATTGAACCAGCCTTGCATACTTGGAATAAATTCCACTTCCTCATGGTGTATAATTCTTTTTATACATTATTGGATTCAATTCACTAACATATTGTTGGGGATTTTTGCATTTATGTTTATGAGATATATTGGTTTATAGTTTTCTTTCTTGTAATGTCTTTGTCTGGTTTTGGTATTTAGAGTTATGATGGTCTTGTAGAATGAATTAGAATTCCCTCTGCTTTTATCCTCTGAAAAAGACTGTAGAGAATTGGTATAATTTCTTCCTTATATATTTGGTAGGATCCACCAGTGAATTCATCTGGGCCTGGTGCTTTCTGTTTTGGAAGGTCATTAATTATTCATTTAATTTCTTTAATAGAGACAGTCCTATTCAAATATTTTCTTTCTTGTGTGAGTTTTGGCAAATGGTGTCTTTCAAAGAATTGGCCCATTTCATCTAGATAATCAAATTTATGGGCAGAAAGTTGTTCATAGTGTTCCTTTATTATCCTCTTACTATCCATAGCATTTATAGTCAAATCTCCACTTTCATTTCTGATATTAGTAATTTGTGTCCTCTCACTTTTCCCCTGAGGTTTAACCTGGCTAGAGGCTTATTGGTTTTATTGATCTTATCAAAGAACCAGCTCTGGTTTCATTGATTCTCTCTATTGATTTCCTGTTTGTAATTTCATTAGTTTCTCCTCTAATTCTTGTTCTTTCTTTTCTTCTGCTTTCTTTGGATTTAATTTTATATTCTTTTGCTACTTTTCTAAGGTGGAAACTTAGATTATTTATTTTAGATCTTTCTTCTACTCTAATATATACATTCAATGCTACAAATTTCTAAGTATTTCTTTTGGGGAATCCCACAAATTTTAATAAGCTGTGTTTTCATTTTTGTTTAGTTCAAAATATTTTAAAATTTCTCTTGAGATTTCTTCTTTGACCCATCTGTTACTTAGTAGTGTATTGTTTAATCTCCTAATATTTTGATATTTTCCATTCACTTTTCTGTTATAAATTTCTATTTTAATAACTTTGTACTCTGAGAACAGACACTGTATGATTTCTATTATTTTAAACTAGTGGCCCAGTGCATGAAATTCATGCACATTAAAAGGGAATTAATTGGAGGAAATATTTTAATATTGCTATTTGCCCTTTCTCTATAATAGAAGTGTCAGAGATGAAAGAAAATTAGTAAAATGTCTATGAAAATCTTCCTCCTGTCAGAGTCTGGGGTGCACCATGGGACCCAGAGTTCAGTCCCCGCCCACCCACGTGAGCCTCAAAATCGTGCGAGACCCAGACCCGGCTGCCCGCCCCCCCACATTGGGTGAGATTCAGACCTGGCCGGCCCCACCCCCATCAAGCCCCACTGGGTGGGGGCCGCAGCCTCAGGTCCCCCATTAAGCCCCACTGGGCGGGGAGCACAACTTCAGGTCTCCTGGCCTGGCACTGGGCGGGGGGCATGGCCTGAGGTCCCCCGTCAAGCCCTGCTGGGTGGGAGGCACAGCTTCAGGTCCCCATCCTGGCACCGGGCAGGGGGGTGCAGTCTGAGATCCCCCAGCCTGGAACAGGGGTCGTGGCCTGAGGTCCCCCATCAAGCCCCTCCAGGTGGGGGGCCTGGCCTGAGATCCCCCATCAAGCCCTGCCAGGCGGGTGGGGGACACAGCCTCAGGTCTCTGCTGATTGCTCATTATGGCTCCTTACAGGAACCCTGCCTCCACTGTAAGCGGCGCCATCTTGTGACAGTGTTATGGTGTGAGGGTCAATTTGCATATTACCTTTTTATTATATAGAATTTGTTAAGGTGTGTTTTTATGGTCCAGACAGTAGTCTATCTTTTTTAAAAAATATTTTTATTGATTTTAGAGAGGAAGGGAGAGGGAGAGAGCAATAGATACATCAATGATGATAGGTTGCCTCCTGCATGTCCCCCACTGGGGATTGAGCCTGCAACCCTGGCATGTACCCTGACTGGGAATTGAACCATGACCTCCTGGTTCATAGGTTGATGCTCAACCATTGAGCCACACCGGCCGGGATGGTCTATCTTGTTGAATGTTCCATGTGAGCTGGAGAAGGATGTGTATTCTTCTGTTATTAGATGAAGTAGTTTATAGCTGTCAATTACATCCGATATGTGGATGGTGTTGTTGAGTTCAATGATATCCCTACTGATTCTCTGCCTGATGGATCTGTTCATTACGGATATGATAGTGGAGTCTCCAACTATGATAGTGGAGTCATCTATTCAGTTTTGCCTCAAATCCTTTGACCCTTTGTTGTGAAGCACATACTCACTAAGCATAGTTATGTCTCCATGAAAAACTTACTCCTTCATCCTCTCTAATAAAATGGTAATATGCAAATTAACCATCACTCCGCTACATAAGCCACGCCCACCGGCCAATCAGGACGAGTATGTAAATTAACCCCAATCCAAGATGGCTACAGCCACAGAGAGCAAGGTTTCCCAGGTAACAGAGCAAGCCAAGCTTTCCATAGCCGTTGCAGGCCTAAGCCTCCACTCAAGCTACAAAGTTTCAATTATAGAAGGTAAACAAATTCAAACAAATGGTGGCAGAATGGAGCTTGAGAGAGCAGGCCAGGGTTGCCGGTGGCAACAGGGGAAGCAAAGCTTTCCGCACACCCTGGCCGGGCTCACCCGCTTAAGGCTACAAAGTTTCAATTGTAGAAGGTGAATTAACTGCCACAGAAATGGCTGCCACCCCAGAAATGGCTGCTGCCCCAGGCTACAAAGTTTCAATTGTAGAAGGAAAATAAATTCCAGATACCAGGGCCTCCCCTTGGGTTGCCAGGGGGCGTGGCCGGCCTGCAAACCACCACAGGCCCCCTCGCTCAGGCCGCCCCACGCCCCAAGGGAACCCCCACCCTTATCTGTGACACCCTTCAGGGCAAACCAGCTGGCCCCCACCCGTGCACCAGGCCTCTATCCTATCTAATAAAAGAGTAATGTACAGATTGATCATCACTGCAACACACAATATAGCTGTCCCCATGTGGTCAAAGATCCTGCCCCCATGTGGACACAAGATGGCCACTACAAGATGGCCAGCAGGAGAGGGCAGTTGGGAGGCACCCAGCCTGCAAGGGAGGGCAGTTGGGAGGGACCAGGCCTGCAAGGGAGGGCAGTTGAGAGGGACCAGGCTTGCAAAGGAGGGCAGTTGGAGGTGATCAACCCTGCAGGGGAGGGCAGTTAGGGGTGACCAGGCTGGCAGAGGAGGGAAGTTGGGGGCAAACAGGCTGGCAGGGGAGCAGTTAAGCATCAACCAGGCTGGGAGCGGAGTGGTTAGGGGGTGATCAGGCTGGCAGGCAGAAGCGGTTAGGGGCAATCAGGAAGGCAGGCAGGCAAGCAGTTGGGAGCCAGCAGTCCTGGATTGTGAGAGGGATGTCCGACTGCCCGTTTAGGCCCGATCGGGCCTGGTGGGATCAGGCCTAAACGGGCAGTCGGACATCCCTCCAGGAGTCCCAGATTGGAGAGGGTACAGGCTGGGCTGAGGGACAACCCCCTGCCGTGCACGAATTTCGTGCACCAGGCTTCTAGTTATTATATAATGGCCTTCTTCATCCCTGATGCCTTTACTTGCTAAAGTTGCTTCCTCAGGCTTACGTACTTTCCCCAGGTGCTCATACCCTCCAGCTGCTCATTTGTCATGTACAAAGGCCTCTTGTGATGAGTTGCACCCCCAGATCTGCTTGGCTGTGGCCTAGGACCCTTCCCACTTCTCTCCTGCCCCACCCTGCATTTCCATGACCTCTGTGCATGGGCTCTACCCCATTTTCATCCTGTCCCCATTCTTTGGATCGGGTGCCCATATGTGTCCCCCTGAGGAATCATCTTTCACTTCTTTTCCCTTTGGCTCATTTTTCTCCGGACTGCTGGGGGCAGGAGACCAGTTCTAGCACTGGCTGGGTCACAGAGAAGTGGGGTGGGACTCAGATGTGGTCATTTACTCAACCACTGGGGGCCTGTCCAGGGCCTGATACTCAATCAACATGGTTGAATGAATGAACAACAATTGGTTGAATGAACAGGCAAATGCTACATAAAGCACAGACTGCATGCCTACCATGTGTAACATCTTTATCAGATGCTGGGCCTCAACATAAGATTAGAAAACCAGCAGTCCCAAGCATTCATTAATGGAGTTCAAGGAATGTGTTTGCCCTGAAGCCAGTGTGGGGAGGTTATCCCAGGATATCCCCAGCGCTCAGATCATTCACAATGTCACTGGGAAATGGAGCCACAGTCATTGGTAGGGTGGTGACAATGCAGGGACCTGGGAGCCAGACTGGGGGCGCTGCTGACAGACATTGGACAGCCCTTCCCGGGCTAGAGCTCCTCCCTCCCCACAGTGCTCTAAGGAACAAGTGAGCAAATATTCTAATAACAATTCTTCTGATGAAAGGTGGTTAGCTGTAAACATTATATCCCCCAGTCCTACCATTGGTATAAGAGAGGTAGACAGAATTCAACATGGCCCCCGTATTTCCATCCTTGCATTGAGTGGACACAACTTAATCCCGGGCCCTTTGAAATGGGCCTGGACACCTGAGGCACAGGAGGTCAGGGTGAGTTAAAGATGCAGCGGATGCTCTCCTGTTGGCTGTGAGGAAGTAAACTGCCCAGTGGTGGAGCAGGACCTGGGCAGGGACCGGTGCAGGAGCGCAGCCTCCACTGAGGGCCAGAAGGAAGGGAGGTGAGTCCTGCAACTACAAGAAACTGAACTCAGCCAACAACCATGTGGGCTTGGAAGGTGACCCACATTCCCGGGAGGACTGCAGCCCAGCTGACATCTTGCTTTTCGCTTTATCGACCCTGAGCAGAGGACTGGGAGAAACTGAGGTGGGATTCCCGACCACAGAAACTTAAATAATACATTTGTGTTGCTCTGAGCTGCTCATCTGCAGTAACTGGTTATGCAGCAATAGGCAACTATTGCAGTAAGCATGATTGCATTTTAATATGTTTATTTCATACATAAACAGAGACCAAATAAAATTGAGTTCATATTACTTGCACTCTTTTGCAAATGGCTTTTGTCATTTAATATGCCATAAGCATTCCCCAAATCACTGCATGTTTATGTAGAACCTGAATTCCAGTAGCCACCTATCGTACAGGCATGTCATAATGTAGACCGATTCATTTCTTGTACATGATCCTTGTACACTCGTCCTGTGTTTCGATGGGGGATCATCCTAGAAGTAGAGTTTCTAAATCAAAAGGCTTTGCCCTTCAGGACTTTTCATTCAGAAAGCTGACTCGTCCTTCAGAAAGACTGTGCCAGGCCACACTCCCACAGCCAGGTGTGAGTGCTCTTACACACCCACTCACACCCCTCACTGGTGACCATGGTGGTAGTTTCATTATTTTTTTTAAAAAAAAAAGGAACTACAGTTTGTGTGCAGTGAGGTCAACCCTTTCAAAACAAGAGGGTTTTCCTGGAGGAAGTGGATTTTCATTTTCTTTTGGTGCGAACGTGACAATTGTTTCACTACCTGCCCACTCTCTCCTCAGGAAGACTGTAACACTGCGGGCAGACTCCTGCCTTGTTCCTTTTCATCCTTCTTGGCAATGAAGGCAGCTGGCTCCCCTGGGAAAGCCGTGGATCGGTGGGGAGGGAACGTCTGCCAGCCAGGTCCTGCTCCTCCTTCTCTGGCCCCAGATGGCCGGACCTGAGAACCTATCCCAGTGCTTTCCAGCTTAGTTTGCCCCAAAGAATCCCACCGACTGTGGGGCGTAGACAACAAATATATTTTCTCCCAGTTCTGGAGGCCGGAAGTCCAAGACAAAGGTGTGGGCAGGGCTGATTTTTTTTAATGTTACACGCAATAAACATTAATATCTCAAGAAAAACAATTTAAAATATGATAATGTTACATGCAATAAACACCAATTATTCAAGAAAAATGATATTACATATAATAATACTACATGCAATGAACATTAATATTTCAAGAATAAAAGGATTTTAAGTATAATAATATTACCAAAACTGTACTAACATAGTATGATTTCTAATATTGTTATTTTTCTCATTGTCCCACAGCTCCCTTAAGTTGTCCTCCTGTTTTTTAATTATGTTTTCTTTTTGGTTCTCTAATTGAGTGATATTTTCAACTCTGTCTTCTAATTCACTGATTCAATCCTCAGCTTCCCCTAATCTGCTGTGTATTCCTTCCAATGTGTCTTTATTTGTGTTGTGTCATTCTTTATCTCAGACTGTTCTTTTTTCATAGTTACTATGTCTTTTTTCATACTGTTGAGCATTTTTAACATCATTACTCTGAACTCTATTTCAGATAAATTTCTTATCTCTGTTTCATTTATTTCTTCTTCTGGAGAATTCTCTAGTTCTTTCATTAGGGAGTTGTTTCTTTGTCTCCTCATTTTGGTTTTCTGGGTTTGTGACTATGTATTAGGTAGATCCTCTACACCTCTCAGTCTCTAGTGCAGGAGAGTGTTAAAGGCTGTTTCTGACTAATTGGATCAGGCAAAGACTCAAAGCCTCCAGAGATGCCTCTGTCTACACTGTAGACCAGTGATGGCGAACCTATGACACACGTGTCAGCACTGACACGCGTAGCCATTTCTGATGACACGCGGCTGCATGCCGAGGATGAAACATTTGCTGCTCCTGAGGATGAAACATTTGCGAAATAATGTTTTTTCCTCAAAGTGACACACTACCCGAGTTATGCTCAGTTTTTTTGCAAAGTTTGACACACCAAGCTCAAAAGGTTGCCCATCACTGCTGTAGACTCTACAGACTGATAGGGTTCCAACTTTAATTGCCCCCAGGCAATCGTCCTCAGGTGTGGTGAGAGTTTTTTCAACAGGGTGGGGTGGTTGCTTCTGCCTGGAGGCTAATTGTTAGTTTTAATCTCTTAAGTGGCCTCAGGGCAAGGTGTTTTCCAATAGTGTGTGTCAACTATCTCCCCCCACCCCCAGGCAAGGCAAAAGTCTGTGTGGGAAAGATGTCCTCTGCATGAGGGAATGACTCAGCCCAGGAAACTTGGGGTGTCTGCCTTCTGAGCTCTATCCCCCAAGTCCCTAGTCCTGGCTTCTGCCCTCACAGCTCCAATCCACTTCATCCTCCCTCTGCCAGAGCACAAAGTGGGTGGTTCCACAGGGAATTTTTGTGCATTGGCCCTTTAAGAGGGTGCCCGAACTTTCAGCTGCCACTCCCTGGCAGACAGCACCCCACTGCTTTTCACAACCAGATGTTATGTGGGTACCCTCCTCAGTTTGGTGCTCTCTGCTGGGGAGTCCAATTTCGGGATTAGATCCCAGAGTTTTCAGTGGTATCCCCCGCCCCCCCCTCCCCCCGCCCCTGCCAGCTGAGATATCTCTCCGGGATTTCAGTTGCCGTCTGTGGGTGCCTGGCCAGTGACAGGGCTGATTTTGTTCTGAGGACGGTGCCCTTGGCTTGCAGACAGCTGCTTCTCGACATCTTCACATGGTCTTTATGTGCACACACACCCCTGGTACCCTTCATGGGGCCAAGTTTCCTCCCCTTGTAAGGACACCAGTCATAGTGGATTAGGGCCAACCCTCAGGACCCCATTTTAACTTAATCACCTCGTTAGAAGCCCATCTCTGAACACAGTCACAGTCTGAGGGACTGGGAATTAAGACTTAAACATATGGATTCAGCTCATAACACTAGATCAGAGTCTCGTCATCCACATCGGCCAACAACCGGAGGAGCCAGTCCTGCTGGGAAGTGCTGTCTCTCTGGAAAGCCTGTCTGACACCATGAGACCGAGAGGGAGACCACCTGGGAAACACACAAAAGAGCAGGGTCTACACACCTGATTCCCAAGAGAGCCTCTGGTGGGGACCAGCAGGACCTACCTCCTCCCCGTGGGCTTCCAGGAAGATAGAAGCTCACCACTGCCCCCTGGTTCCATCTCCCTCCGCAGGGAGGCTCCACAGCTCCACCTGGGAGCAGCCTTCCTCACGGCCTTTTATTTTTGCCTTTTCAAATTTTTATTATGAAAAATTTCTAACATACAGAAAAACTTAAGTCAAATTATGTGGAATATCCATATAGCCACTTCCTAAGGCCAACAATGTTAACTGTTTGCCACATTTGCTTCACCTACCTTGCTCTTTCATAAAATTCTTTCTTTTTTTTTCTGAATCTGGGTATCTTTTAATTAATGCTTATTTTATTTCTGCTTATAAAAGTAATATAGACCCAGTAAAGGAAACTTGGGAAACATAATGAAACAGAAAAAGTATCTGTGTTTTCACCTTACAAAGACAACTACGTATTTTCTTATACGTATATGTAATATCATAGTTGATATTATTTAATACATATGGCTAGTATATATTTTTCTTTTTCAATTACATTTACATACTATATTCTATTAGTTTTGGGTGTACACCCCAGTGATTACACATTGTATAAACGTACTAAGTGATCATACCAATAAATCTCATACCCTTTGAGCCCATATATAGTTATTAGAATATTTGACTATATTCCCTCTGCTGTATTTTGCACCCCCATGACTAGTTTGTAACTACAAATTTGTACTTCTTAATCCCTTTGCCATTTTCTCAACCCCCTAACCTCCCTCCTACTGGCAACCATCAAAATGTTCTAACTCTGAGTCTGTTTCTGTTCTGCTTGTTCATTTATTTATTTATTTATTTAGATTCAATTATTGATAGACTAGAGGCCTGGTGCATGAAATTCATGCACGGGGCTGAGGGGAGGGGGGGACCTTCAGCCCAGCCGGCACCCTCTCCAATCTGGGAGCCCTCGGGGGATGTCTAACTGCCAGCAGTTGGACATTCCTCTCACAATCTGGGACTGCTGGTTCCTAACCGCTAACCTGCCTGCCTGCCTGATCGCCCCTAACCCTCTGCCTGCTGGCCTGATCGCCCCTAACCCTCTGCCTTCCAGCCTGATTGCCCCTAACCACTCTCCCCTGCCAGCCTGATCGCCCCTAATCACCTCTGCCTTGGCCCCACCACCATGGCTTTGTCTGGAAGGAGGACTGGACAACCAGAAGATGTCTGGTCGACTCAGTCTAATTAGCATATTACCTTTTTATTAGTTGAGATATCTATTTATTGCCATTTTATTGTTTATACTTTCTATCTCCTTTTTCTTCTTCTTAAAGAAGATACTTCAACATTTCATGCAATACTGGTTTGTTGGTGATGAACTCCTTTTGAGAAGGCTAAAAAGGGCTAATTCCAATGTAACCCTGATAGTTGGGGGCTAGTGATCTGAATCCATGCCAGCAAGCTCAGTGTACATTCTTGATAACCTATAATTAACTCACTACCTCCTTCCCAGATACTGGTCTTGCAGAACCAGTTACAGAGGCCATGAGGCTGTGGACAGTGCACTGCCCCAGAGGGAGGGTTATTAACGCTGGCACCAGGCCAGACCATCAGATATGACCTGGAGACCCCCAACACCTGGGGGCCTTCTTGCAAGGCCCGCAAAAAGGACCAGAAGCATATCCATATTTGTGGGACAAAGATCACAGGGAGGTATAAAGGAAAGCCCATGCATGTTCCTTCACTCAGATTTGGAAGGCTGTTCCCTGAGTCCGCCGGTGTATTAAACAGTGTCCCTCCTCTTCTTTGAAGTGTCCTTGGTTTTCTTTGGTCTTCTGCAACACTTTAGCTTTTTCTTGTCAGGGAAGCTCTTTACCTGACCTTTGATTCTAAATGCTAGCTTTTAGGTGTGCCCCTGTGTGGGCTGGGCGTACAGTCTTGTTGTAGTTGAGCCTTGATTGCTGTTGGTGTCACTGGCAGTACTTGACCTCCAGGCCAATTGGCTGTGAGGACCAGCTGCGACTACAGTGGAAGAGCTGCTGTGCAGGAGACACCCCTAGGGAGCAGGACTTGCTTCAGTTTGGCTTTCGTGCTCACTGAGTCTGCCCCTTAGGTGTGTCGCTTGTGGATGCGTAGAGTCATAATCTGCTATGGTCAGAAGCTGTCCACTGGGTGTACTGGCTCTAGGGTGTACAGGGAGGTTCAAAGTCAGCCACTGCCCGGGGTGACCCGGCAGGAGCTACAGAGAGATCTGCAGATGGCTGCTACTTGTATTGGGCTTGGAAGTACCCAGGAGAGGCCAAGCTGTGAAGCAAGGCAGGCTGGTGCTAGTACCAGGTCTTGGGCCTCTTATTGATAGGTTTGGGGCATGCTGATGCAGGCTGCTGCTTGAGAGGTTTTAGGAATGTCTAAAGCCTGAGCCAGGACAGGCCATTCATATGGAAAAGCTGCTGTAAACAGCTTGGGTGGGGCAGGGTCTCAGGGGATCACCAGGGCAGAAGGAACAGTGTGAGCCACACTGGTGGAAACTCAGATATGGCTGCAGGCAGCTCTGCAAAGGGGGAGGTCTCAGCATAGGAACAATGACCCCTGTGAGCACCCCTGTCTGGGAGAACACTGCCCCTGAGTTCTTCTTTCAGTGCAGACAATCCAGTTCCTCTCCGTATGTCCTGAATCCCCCTGAACCATTGCCCCAGTGCTGGATCCCAGAGGGATCAGATCCCTAGTAATTGGGTGCTCCAGCACTTTTAGGAGGGACTGCCTGGGTCTCCAGCACCCGCCGAGTCACTCAGCCACAACCCCCCTGGTTTTTACAGCCTGAAGTTACGGGACTTCTCTTTCCAGCTGTGGAACCCTGGGCTGGAGGGCTGGTGTGGGGCTGGGAGGCCTTGCTTCTCACGGGAGGTCTCCACAGTGGGGATTTCCCTCCCAATTAAAAACACACCACACATGGGTGTCAGATCAGCCCTTTCCACGCCTCCACCTCTCCCACCAGTCTCCATGTGCTTTCTTCTTTACTTCTCTAGTTGCAGGACTTCCATTCAGCCAAATTTCAGGCGTTTCTGAGTGATGGTTGTTCTGTATTTTAGTTGTAATTTTGATGTGGCTGTGGGAGGTGGTGAGTATCAGCGTTTACTTATGCCATCATTTTGGTTCTTCCAAATTCTTCGTATCTGACTGGCTCTTTTTTATGGTTTCCGTGTCAGTTTTTTATGCTGATGAAGTTGTCTCTAAGTTCATCTACTCTTGTCCTAAGTTTATTGAGCATCCTTATAAACAGTGTTTTGAACTCTGCATCTAATAGATTGCTTGTCTCCATTTTGTTTAGTTCTTTTTCTGGAGTTTTGTTCTGTTCTTTCTTTTGGGACTTCTTTCTTTGTCTCCTCATTTTGGCAGCCTCCTGTGTTTGTTTCTATGCATTAGATAGAACGGCTACATCTCCTGGTCTTGGCAGAGGGCCTAATGTAGAACGTGTCCTTTTGGGTCCAGTGGCAGCCTTGCCATTCACCTGAGCTGGGCACTCCAGGTGTGCCCCTCGTGTGGGCTGTGTGCACCCTCCTGTTGTAGTTGAGGCGTGATTGCTGTTGGCCCCTCAATGGGAGGGATTTACCCTCAGGTTGATTAGCTGCAAGGACTGGCTACAACCACTGTGGAGCAGCAGCTGTGCAGCGCCCACCTCTGGTGCCCACTGAGTCTGCCCCGTGTGTGTGTCACTTGTGGAGGTGGTTGGGTGGTGCTTCGACATGGTCTGAAGCCGTCCACTGCATGTGCTCGCTATGAGGCCTCCCAGGAAGTGCAGGCCAAGGTCAGTCGCTGTGTCTCAGCACGAGTTACAAAGTGATATCCAGATGGCTGCTACTTGTGCTGGGCTTGGAGGTACTTAGGAGAGGCCAAGCTGTGTACCAAGATCAGCGTCCCCTAGTGCTGTGCCGTGGGCCACGTAGCAAGAGGTCCTGGCTGCTTGTTTGAGATTCGGTGTGTGTGTGTGTGTGTGTGTGTGTGTGTGTGTGTGTGTGTGTGTGTGTTAGAATACCACAACGCCAATTGCATTATGTCATAGTTACTAAAGGCAAGTCAGGATAAAATGTTATCGCTGAAAATACCCATAACAGATATATGTGTGGACGATGTGCTCTTTTGTTGTTGTTGTTAATTCTCACCTGAGAATATTTTTCCCATTGATTTTCAGAGACAGTGGAAGGGAGAGAGGGAGGGGGAGAAAGAACAGACACATTGATTTGTTGCCTCCCACATATGTCCTGACTGGGGCTGAGGATCAAACCTGCAAGACAGGTATGTGTCCTTGACCATGAGTTGAACCCGTGACTCTTTGGTGCATGGGCCGACACTCGAACTGTTACAGGACCCGGGGCAGGAGGAATAGGGAAACTGAGGCAGGAAAGTTAAAACAAGGCCATTTGAAGCCAGCTTGTAACTGACAAGCCATTATCCTCCCTAGCTAAGAGCAAATGATTTAAAAAACAAAACAAACAAACAAAACCTCCCTAATGAGAGAATGAAGAAAGGGAGGGGGAAGGGGACAGGAACAAAGGGCAGGCTTGCTCCCTAAGCAGAGAAGCCTGCCGTCCCAGGCTGGGCGAGATAAGGTTGCCAGGTGCTTCTCATGAATTCTGGGAAGGCCACCACACAGTAAAAAGGGACCTTGGAATCCATCTGCACCAAAGTAGTGAGCAGAGGGATTCTGAGACCTATAGACGGGAGGGCATATAACGCCCCCACCCAGCCTGCTCTTCTGATGAGCTGAGAGCCCTCTGTGCTTCATAAGCCAGGTGCATAGGTTTTCTTGCTTTGTTTTTTCAATAAAGGTGCGTGCTTTAATTGCTTTAATAAATTGGCTTCCACAACGCAGTCAAGAACTCTCCTATAAATTCAAGGATCGGGGTTGGGGACAGCCTCTCCCACTGGCTCCGGGGTCTGTCCTGTCTGGTAACACTTCTCTGGTGTCTGTAAGAGGGCCTATGACAGAACCACTGAGCCACACCAGCCAGGGTGCATGATGGGCTCTTTATATGTTCTTTTGATTTGTTCTCGCCCTTGGTTTTTCTTTATACTTTCACTAAGTGTTCATGAATAAACACTATAGGTTATGTCCATCTCTTGCTGAGTGTTACATAAATGTAAGTACACCCTTCATTTGTGTCTGGGTCCTTTGGTGGACATTTTGTTTAATAGAAGCAGGTTGTGTTGCTGTGAAGTGTTGCATTGCTGCATATACCACAGTTTACTTATCCGTTCTGCTGCCAGTAGATTTTTCAATTGTCTGCAGGGTTGGGGGTTCTGAGAGGGGAGGGGAACATTATCCAGAACGCCTTCTTTTGTCGCCTAGTGCCCTGGTACTGCTCTGTGAAGTGAAACTGCTGCATTGTAGGGTATGCGCTCTGCAACCTCAGCCGTGCTGACCGGGTTTCCAAACTGTTGGCACAAGAACACCATTGCCCCAGTGCTCCTTCCTCGGTGTGGCTCATCCGGTCCCTCAGTCATCCCTGTGGGCGAGAGCGGGAGTGTTTCCTGCTGCTTCCCTGTGCCCTTCCCTGGTTACTGCTGGGGCTGAGCACCTACTTATAACTTCCCTCCGGACACCTAATCCTGCAAACTGCTAGCTACTGCCCCGGGTCTTCTAGAGTGTTTTTTTCTTGTTGACTTACAAGAGTTTTTCTTTTACATATTTTGATTTTCAGCCCTTTGTTGGTTAAATATATTGCAACTATATTTTCATACTCCCTAGCTTGCCTTTTCACTCTTTTAATGAGTCTTTTGATGACTAGAAGTTATTACTGGAAGGAGTCAATTTACCAATTCATTCCTCTACAATTATTGTCCTTTGTGTCCTATTTAAATCTCCCCTACTTTGAGGACATGAAGGTCTTCTCAAAGATATATTGTTTTCCCTTTTATGTCTAAGCTAACAATTTCCCTGGGATTAGTTTTTGTGCATGGTGTAAGGTAGGAGTCAAGTTTCTCTTTTTTTCTCCCCATATTTATATTGGCTTGACCCAATCTTCTTATTGGAAACTAGCGTTCCCGTTGCAGGAAAAATCCTGCAATAGGGTTTCCTGCTGCACTCTACCCCGCCCCGCCTGCTCTCCTTCCTTCTCCCCCGGCCCCGCCTCTGCTCCTCCCTTCTCCTCCCCCCTCCCCCCTAGGCTTGCTTGCTTCTCTGCAGCTTTGCTCCCTTCTGCAGCTCTTGGCTTCTTTCTACGCTGTCTTGATATGCAAATTAGCTGCCATCTTGGTTGGGTGATTTGCATACTCGTCCTGATTGGTTTGTGGGCGTGGCTTGGCTGGTGGGGATGGCTTGGGCGTAGCGAAGGTGCGGTCAATTTGAATATTTGTCTATTATTAGGTAGGATTCCTTTTCCCACTGCTGTGCAGTGCCACCTTTGTCGTAAGTCAAAAGTCACAAATGCCTGGGTCTATTTCTGAGTCTTCATTTGTTCCCTTTGTCTGTTTGTCTATTACTGCAGAACACCGCACTATCATAATTAGTGAGCTTTGTAAAAATTCCTTATTTCTGGTAGAACAAATCCTTGTACCTTGTTTTTGTTTTTCTTCTTCTTCTAGTGTCTTGAGTATTTTTGTCCCTTTGCATTTTCATATACACTTTAGAATTAGCTTTTCAAAATGCATAAAAACACGAATATTTTTTAGAATTGTATTAAATATATAGATTACTTGGGGGAGAACTACACCTTCTGATGAACATCTCTCTCCATTTAATATTCATTTTCTCTCATGAATATTTGTATAGTTTTTTTCAGAGAAATCTTGTCCATATTTTTGTTAGATTTATCTCTAGGTATTAGAAAATTTTATTGTTTTAAACAGCATCTATTTAAAATTTAATTTCTATTTGTTGCTGACAGATAGCAAGTTTATTTTTACTGAGTTTTATCAGCAACTTTGCTGACCTCATTATTAATTCCAATAATTTATCTATAAATTTTTTGGATTTCCTATTACAAAGCCATTTCATCCACAAATTATGACATTTTCATTTCTTCCTTCCTAATCATTGTGACTTCACTCTCCTTTTGCTCGCCCTTCTGCACAGAGCTCTGCAGGGGCTGTGTGACTGGCAGGGGCGGCGGCAGCAATGCACACCCTTGCCTTGTTTCAAAGCTGAGGGAAAGCTTTCAGCGTGTCTTCATTAAGTGTGACATTTGCTGTAGGTTTTTGTAGGCAACCGTTATCAGATTAAGAAAGGTTCCTTCTGAGTTCTCAAAAGTATGTTAACAACCACGAATGGGTGTCTGGATGTTGAGTTTTATCAAATGCAGTTTCTTTACCTTCTAAGATGATCATGATTTTTCCTCTCTACTCTGTTCATGTGATGAATTTCATTAATTGATTTTCTGACATCAAACCAACCCCGGAGTAAACACTACTTCATCATTAGATATTACAAGACTCAGTTTGCTAATACTGTATTTAGGATTTTCACATTTATGCTAATAAGTGAGAGTGGCCTGTAATTTTCCTTTCTCATGATGTCTTATCAGGAATGACATCAAGGTTATTCTGTGTGATTGGCATTTTCTTCTTCCCTGCACGCCAGGAGAAACAGACAGCTGCGCTCGCCCGGGCTCGGAGTTTTCTTTGCATGAAGGTTAAAATTACAGACTCAATTTTTTTTTAAAAATATATTTTATTGATTTTTTACAGAGAGGAAGAGAGAGGGATAGAGAGTTAGAAACATCGATGAGAGAGAAACATCGATCAGCTGCCTCTTACACACCCCCTACTGGGGATGTGCCCCAAACCAAGGTACATGCCCTTGACCGGATCGAACCTGGGACCCTTGAGTCCGCAGGCCGACGCTCTATCCACTGAGCCAAACCGGTTTCGGCCAGACTCAATTTTTAATAGCTATGACGGTAAACACTTTTTTGTGTGTCAATTTTGGATTGTTGTATTTTTCTACAACTTGTCCATTTTGCCTATATTTCAGCATAATATTGTTACGTTATATATACTCTCTTTAGTTTGTTTTTATTTTTAGGTGTACAAAACAGTGGGTTTTAGTATATACAAATAGTTGTACAACCCTTACCACTATTTCATTCCAGAACATGTCATTATCCCCCAAAGGAACTCCATGCCCATTAGCAGTCACTCCTCCTCTCCCATCCCCCAGCCCCTGCGTCTCACAGAGATGGAGTCACACAATATGTGGTCTTTTGTGACTGACATCTTTCACTCGCATGCTTTTAAGGTTTGTTTATGTTGTAACATATATCAGTACTTCATTCCTTTCTATGGACAAATATTTCGTTGTATGGATGTACTACAGTTTGTTAATCTGTTCATCAGCTGATGGACACATGTGCTTCTACTTTTGGGATATTATGAATAATTTTGCTATAACTTTTATAGGTTATTGTGTGGACATGTTTTCACTACTCTTGGGTCAATATCTAGGTTGAAATTACTAGGTCATATGGTAACTCTGTGTTTAACTTTTTGAGACACAGCCTATTTTCCAAAGTGACTACCATTTACATTCCCACCAACAGTATGTGAGGGTTCCAATTTCTCCACATATTTGCCAAAATTGTTCTTGTCTGACATTTGACTCTAGCCATTTTAGTGAGTGTGAAGTAACAGCTGGCTGTGGTTTTGATTTGCATTTCTCTAATGACTAATAAGAGTGATCATTTTTCATGTAATTGTTGGCCATTAGATTTCCTTTTTTTTTTTTTTTTTTTTTAGAAAGGTAGGACTATTCAGATTCTTTGCCCATTTTTAAGTTGGGTTATTTGTCTTTTATTGTTGACTTTTAAGAGTTTTTTATACATTCTGAATATAAGTCCCTGATCAGATACACAATTTTGCAAATATTTTCTCTCATCCTGTGATGGTTATTTTACTTTCTTGAGCATTTTTTTGAAGCATAAAAATGTAAGTTTTAAATTTTGGTGAAGTCCAATTTGTCTATTTCTTCATTTGTTGCTTGTACTTTTGGTGTCACATTGCCTAATACAAGGTCAGAAAGATTTAACATCTGTTTTTATCTAAGAGTTTGTAGTTCTATCTCTCACATTTAGCTCTTCGATCCATTTTGAGTTAATTTTTGTATGTGGTGTGAGGTAGGGATCCACATGTGTTTTCCAGTTGCTCCTGTCTTTTTAACATGTATGGTCTCTCTGACGATGTTCCCTTTTTGTTTTGATACTAGAGGCCCGGTGCATGGGATTCGTGCACTGCTGGGGGGCGTGGCCTGTAGGGATCAGCCCGCTGTGGGAGTGCCACTTATCCCGGTCAGCTGAGCGGCTGTGGACACACCCTCTGAGTGGCTGCTCCCTGGTCCGGGATCTCGCCTCTCCAGGGCACCTGGTCGGGGCTGGGCTCAGGGACAATAGCACTGAGAGGCAGCAGAGAAGGCCTCAGTCCTGTGGTGCCCATGATCCCGCCTCCTAGCCTCCAGGGCCAGCTCTGCAAGTCCGGTGGTGGCGCTGCACGGCCTGCGGGCATCCGGAGGAGGCGGCAGGGAGCGAGGAGGAGGAGCCTGGGGCGAGGAGGCAACAACAGCCCGGGTTCCTGCCCGTCGGCCCGGGGTTCGTAGTGGGAGCAGCCACTCATTCTGGTCAGCCGAGCGGTGCTCACACTGTGGCAGCACACTGACCACCAGGGAACAGCTCCTGCGTTGAGTGTCTGCCCCTGGTGGTCAGTGCACATCATAGCAACTGGTCGACCGGTCATTCTGGTCGTTCCGCCATTTGGTCGCTGGGCTTTTATTATATAGGATTGATAATTTGTGCCTTTTCCTTTTATCTCAATCTTGCCAAGGGTTTATTGATTTTCAGTGTTATTTACAGTGTATTAGTGCAGTGGTTGGCAAACTGCGGCTCGCGAGCCACATGCGGCTCTTTGGCCCCTTGAGTTTTTAGCAAAGGCCAGCTTAGGAGTACCCTAATTAAGTTAATAACAATGTAACTACCTATATAGTTTAAGTTTAAAAAATTTGGGTCTCAAAAGAAATTTCAATCGTTGTACTGTTGATATTTGGCTCTGTTGACTGAGTTTGCCGAACTGTATTAGTGTTTCCAAATAATCAGCAAAAAAGCTTATCTATCCTCTCTATTATATGCTTTTAATTGATTTATGCATTATATTATTTCCATTCTACTTTGTGCTTATTCTTTGTGATTTTCTTTTTATAACTTCTTGAGATAAATGGCTGTTATAAATGTTCAGCTTTTCTTTTTATCTAACATATGCATCCAAGGCTAAAATTTCCCTCTAAGCTTGGCTTTAGCTGCATTCCACACATTTCTCTATGTAATGTTTTATCATTCAGTTAGATACATTTTCTCATTTAGATTGTAATTTCTTCCCTTGTGCATTGGGTTATTATAAAGTGTATTTGAAAATACAGTGCTCTTGTGGCATATCTTTTTCTGACCTGTTTTCAACTTACCTACATCCTTATGTACAGATGTGCATCTTGGGAACAGCATACAATTGCTTTTAAGTCCAGTCTAAAATTTTTTTTTAATTTTACTGGAGTTTTATGTTTATTTGTATTTAATGTAATTGGTTACATGTTGGCTTAAATCTAACATCTTACTATATGCTTTCTATTTGTCCCTCCTACAATATTTCCTTTCCTCCTCTTTTTGTCTTCTTCCAAGTTATTACACAGTTTTCCCCTTTTATTAGTTTGCAAGTTACACCTTAATTCTGTTTTAACTTTATTCTTAAATTTTCCCTACAGTTTCTAAATGCATCCTTGACTTTTCAAATCCAAATGTTAATCAGTACTTCTATTCTCTTCCTTAGAACACTTGAACTTCATTCACCTCTTTTATTTGTCTTTTACTTATGCTATTGTTGTGGTGGGTTTTAATTTCATATACATTTGAAACCCCATAGAACATTATTACTGTTGTTTTACAGTCAGAATTATTTAGACTTTCCTTCAATTACCATTCAATTCCTCCCTGCAATAACCACTAACATTTCGGATCCTTCCTCTCTGCCTGGAGCATCCCCGACCAGGGTGGAGTCCACAACCCGGGCATTGGCTCAGGAATGGAGCCGGCAGCCTTTCGCTGCACCGGGTGAGGACCAACCTGCCGAGCCGCACGGCCAGGGCACCCAGGGGGATGCTCTGAGTTGTTTGTCTCCGCTGCCCGGGGTGCTGCTTCGTGAGGGAACCCACTGTAGTTAGTTTACGCAGAAGGGCTGACAGAGTGGGGCGCGACAGGCCTTCAGGAGAGCTGGGCCCAGTGGGCCGCTCACCCAGGAGCAGCAGCAGACAGGCCTCCCCAGGGGAGGGGACAACCCTGGGTGTTCGCCTGCTGTTTGGTAGCCATGACACTGGGGACAAGCTAGAGCCTATGCCTGAGCTGCCCCCCAAGAACCACACGTCACCCCCAATGTGTCCTCAGCAAAAGCTATTTCCCATCGTGCACAATGCATCCCCTTGGCAGAAGCTGGCTGAGCGGAAGTGGCTGGGGGCGGGGGAGGGGCTGGGCTCCGGGGGAGGGCTGGGCCCCGGGGAGCTGGGCGGGGGGTGGGGGGGCTGGGCTCAGGGGAGGGCTGGGCTGCAGAGGCGGGGGCCTGCGGAAGGCCTGGGAGAGGAGCGGCCCTGCCTCAGCCAACATCTCCCCTGGGCAACCTCCCTCCGGCACCTCCCTATAAGGGACCCCACACTCAGCTGAACAAGCAGGCTCTGACCAATACCATCTGAACATCAGCACCATTTCTCCTTTTGGAGTTAGGGGGCAGCCCCGGGTGGGGGGGCGTGGACTGAGCGGGAGCGGCCAGGGGCCTGAGGGGCGGCCTCCTGCCACGGCGGGAGGGTGTCCCATCCACCCGGACGGTGCGCTATGCCCGAGGCCTCCCCTCCCACCCAGGCCCGCAGGACACTGGCGTGGAGCTCGCTTCCCTGGAAAGAAAGTCCACAGATGTACTCTCAGGACTCGACACATTTCCTACAAAAGTTTAAAAGTTAGGGGGGGAGGGGGTCTGTGTCTATGATAACCAAAGAATTGATGGGAGACTCATCTAAATCACCTTATAACTTAGTGTCCGCACACGTTTTTGTTGCTAAATTATGAAATATTTGATGATACAAAAAGAAAGTTCTCCCTTAAGCAGTAAGTCCGTCCTTGACATTGTCAACAGGTTCTGCAACTTTGAAACAATGAAAACAAAACAGACGATACCAACAAGATTCAGTTCCCTGCATCTCAGCCACCTGACAAGTCAGCGCTGAAGGGGAGGTGCTGTCCCAAGACCGGCTGTGTAACGTGTGTCAGTGATGAGCCTCGAAAATACACAAACACCCCTGAGCCCACCACCCAAACTGTGACATCATCACGTGAGGTGAACGTGGGAATTCCCTGTGCAGACAAACCCTGTAAGCCATGTGAGCCAAACTCAACCTCTATTTCATCAACAGAAGGACAACAGTTTAGGTTATTTCTTGTAAATGCCTCCGATAGTCACAAAAGAAACTAAGCCGTCTTCCTAAAATGGTACACGATCGCTGCTAACCAGTCCCCTGCTGCCCGGAAACTCCCATTTGTAACCCATTCACCTTAGTCACGTTACAAGCCATCCACTTGGTGAGTCATGCCGCTGAGGGTCCTGTCGTTTTGGGGTTTGAAAGCTGGGTTTTGAGGGGCTGATGCATTCATTCTTTCATTTGTTTGTCCAAACACTTACCGAGCATCATCCATGTCATCCATTGGGGCAGGTGCCTCGGTAACGTAAGGGGTGTAAAGGGACACCTGTGGAGGGCCCGAGACCTGTCAGGAGCTTTGCCCACAGCACACTCCTCACTCTCCACCAGCAGGGCTCCAATCCCCCACCGTGGGCTCCAGAGGACGGCACTGAGGTCATCTTAAGCTGGATGGACCCTGAAAGGCTCGGAGTTGGATCAAGACCCAGACTTCCCAAACCCCAGCAGGGCCGCGCTCCTGCCAGGCCCAGCACCTGGCGCTGTCGGCGGCCGGCCTCCCTGCCCCCCCACTCCCCTCCCCGGCGGCACCGAGGGAGGCAGGGTCCCCTCCGAGCTGCCAGGAATTGACCCAGGGGAGTCAAGCTCATGGGCTCCGGCCCTGGCAGCAGGCCCAGGGCTGAGGGCACTGGTGTGGGAGCATTTTAATGTGTTTTAAATACATAATCTCAGATTAGATGCTCATTCACATGACCTTTGTCCACAGTTGCCTGGAGCCCTGCAGAGGGAGTTAATAAGTACCGGAGGAAACAGGGCGGCCAAGCGGAGCTTTGTACCAGGGGAGGTGGGGTCCTGTTTGCCCTCCGCTAATGGCACCCCGTTTCCCTCCCACAGTCCTAGTCCAGATGCTTTGTCACCACCGACTCCTCGAACGCCAGTGATGGTCTGGCGACATCCCGAAGCCGAGCGGTTTTTGCAGCGCTTGTCTCAAGGATGGTCCGGGCCTGGGACCACACCCCGCCGTTCTAAGGAAAATGCCCTGCAATGGTTCTCAAAGGCGGGGCCCCGGCCAGCAGCACCTGCAGCCCCCGAGACTTGTTGGAAATGCACGTTTCCAGGCTCTGAGCCCTCCAGCAGCAGCAGCACTGGGGGGGGGGGGGGGGAGGCAGCTGCTGCCTCACAAGCCCCCCGAAGACTCTGGCGCGGCCACTGTCACTTCAGGAACGATGTTCGAAGGGTGGGAGCTGGAGGCGGCAGGGAAGACAGCCGCTAGAGGCAGGCCCCGAGCTCCCGCCGGCTCCACGGTACCAGCTGGGTGTTCCGGGGCCTGGTCCTCGCCTGGAGACCACGGCAGCACATCCTCCCTCGCCTCTCAGCGACGTACACCCGGCGGAGGTCCAGGGGAGCGCTCTCACGTCTGAGGGCCTCCTCCAGGCTGCCCGTCCCGCCCTCCCATCAGTGATCCGGGCGCCAAGAACAGCTTCGGGGGCTGCGACCTCCCCGATTGAGTGGGAACTCGTGGAAGTCATTTAAAATGTGCCGGCGCCCCACCTTCCTGGCAGAAAGCAGCAAGGGACCGAAATGACGTCGATGACAGTGCCCAACAGGCTTGCATTTGAGCACCAAGAAGACACGATGATTACCGAAGAGGCACAGTAACAGACGACAGACATGGAACCGCTTCCGATCTGCATACCGGCTGCAGTCATCAGCTCACCGAGGCTGCAGCCCCGGCATCCCGAGAAGGCGGGCAGCCCCGGAGGGAGAGACGACCCCCAGGGCAAAGCTGTCCCCGGGGACCAGGCCACGACCACCACCCTTGTACCCCACCACCTGGCTGGACGTAACCTGGGCCGAGAGGGGGTGAGCAGCACGTGGCTTCACTGGACACGGAGTTGGAGGCGAGCCCTCCGCAGGCCCGGGCCAGGATGAGACATCGCTGGAGACGAGAGACGCAACTGGAGTGTCCAGCTTGGGGCGCGAGGAGCGAGAAGGCAGGCTCTGAGCTGGAAGCGCCGCCCGAGAAGGGGACGCCCTCGTGAGGGGGCCTCCGCGAAGCCCCAGGCCGAGCGCAGAGCGAGCAGCTGCTGGGCCGCACTCCGGCCGCCGTGGCCGCCAGGGCTGAGCCCACAGCGCACAACTAAGTGCAAACCTGGGGGAGTGACGCTCCTTTTCCTGGAGCGGCCACGGAGCCCTCGCAGCCCACCGCCGGGCGTGGGCCTCGTACCCGGACTCCCCGGCAGCCACGCCACAGGGGCAGGCGGGCCTCTGCACCGCCTCGCACAGCGCCCTGCCGGCCCCGCACACCTTCCGGCGCAGACTTAGCCCACTCGTGAGCGGAAGGCCGAGGCAGGAGGTGACGTGGCTGCCCAAGCGAGAAGGGGGAGCGGGATTTGAACCCAGGAGTCTGTGATCACTGCGGTCACGTCCACCGGGCAGGACGTGGTAGGTCACAGGGGAAAGGAGGCTCAGAGCCAGGGGTAGTGACACTGGAAATGAGCCTGAAACACAATATTAAACAATGTTTAAGTAAAACTCCAGGGAAACGCCCTGGTGCCTGGGACCGGCGATCCTCCGAGGCCCACGCCCGCAGGCTGCAGCCCTGCCAGCCCTCCTCAGCCCCGAGGCACAGGCAGGTCTGAGGCTCTGCACCCACGTGCTCCCCCCTCGGCCGAGGGAAGGGCCGGTAGGGAGGCCCCGCTCCTGCAGCTCCCGGTGTCCTCCTGCGCGACATCCAGCACCGGCAGGCGGGACGGGCCCTGTCGTGAGAAAGAGCCTCCAGGATGGAGCCCCCGCTTTCTTCACAGTCGTGGCCTCGCTCCGATGCCGGGGGGCCAGGCCACCCCAGAGCAGGGCGAGGAGAAAGATGCCCCCAAGCAGGACATGGAATTAAGCGTCATTTATTCTAGGGCAAACTCAAAAGGGTTCTTTTATTTTTTCTTTTTTAGCAAATCCTACATTATTAACAAAAGAGTCTGTACATTTGCCATGATACACTGGAGAGTGAAACGAAGAAGATATAAATACAGATATGGATGTAACGTGAAAAAGCCCCCCCCAAATAAAACCAAAAAACAGAAACCCAACCTGGGGGCGTGGGACCATGCGTGTGCACACAGCGCTGACGGACATTTGGTGGCCGGTATTTCCTCTTCCAAACGTCACCGCCAGCAAAGTCCTGCGGGTTCTACAAAGTCCTGACTTGCCGTTCTTTGCCGTGTGTTATGCTTGATAAATAAAGGGCGGCGGGAGAGAGAAAGATGGGACAAAACCCCGTTGCATTAGCTGCAGCGGGTGTTGAAAGCGAGTGCTGGGCCAGAGCGGCCGTGGCCGTGGCCCAGAGGGGAGTGTCCTCGAGGAGCCGCCTCGCCAGGCGCGGCCTCGACCTCGACGATGGCAGCGGCTGGAAAGCGGGAGATGGCCCAGCGCTGTGTCCAGGGGGCTGTGGGCGCCCGGACCTCAGGCAGACGGGAGGCAGACGGTCTGGGTGCTTTGCTGTGTTTCTCATGGGGACAGGCCTGCAGGGAAGCGGGGCTGCAGGCGGGCGTAGCTCTCTGTGCGGTGGTGGCATGCGGGTCTTAGCGTGGCGGCTGCTGGATTGGGGCTGGACGCCTGGGGGGCACTGCACCTCTCTAAGCTGGGGCTGAAGACGGGCCACTGATGCTCAGGCGAGCCCTGTGAGCGCCATGAGGACAGCCGGCCATGCCACAGGTCCGTCCCCGGCAGGCGCTGTGGTGGCCGGACCGCCCCGTCGGAGGAGGAGAACCCAGCCTGAGCCGCGCTTGTACAGCAGCAGCGATGGAGACCTCCGCTCTGACCCCTTGCAGAGCATGGAAAACCCCCTTAGTGAAATATTAACAAGGAGCATCTAGCAATGGAAGTACGGCCTGGTCCTGCTGTGTTCTGAGCCAAAATAAGCCAGCAACATCCAACCACGGCACTCCCTACGAGTGCGCAAGACCCTGCACACACTCACACACACACATGCACACTCACACACGCACACACGCACACACGCAGTGAAGGCACCTGGCTTCCTGTTCCTGCACCTTCATTCTCGGGGCCTATTTCCAAATAAAGTATCTAAAACAAAATCTGAATGAAATGTGTTTGTTCTGTCTGCTACAGTCTTTCCTGACTTCCGACGCTGAAGCTGGAGGTCAGAGAGGAGAGGACAGTAGTGAGAACCCGAAAATCTCTGCTCGCATGGCGGCCGCTGGGGGCTCGGCCCTGCTCGGCACGCGCCGCAGGCAGGCAGGCAGGAGGGGAGCAGGTTCTCCCTGCCGTGAAGGGCACTGTGGTTTAGAGGCTCTCCAGCGGGCGACAGAAACCCTCATGATCGCATTCAGAATTTCCATTTGCTTTAAGAATTTTACTTAAAGCTTCTTTCACCAAGATTTTAAACCAATAATGACTTTGAAGCAATCAGACCCTCAAGAAACTTTTTAAAATGGGTGGTTACTCTGGGAATTTCTTTCCAAAGGAAAGGAAACAGACTCTAAAATTGTGTTACAAATCCTGTTTTCCAGCAATTTGCCATTCGCCATAATTACCTTCTCCTTAAACAATGACTATTTCAACAGAAGATCAAGGAAGTACTTCAGTCCATAAAATTAAAAATAGTAATTCTCGCTAGACTTTTCTTGGATCTTAATTCCAAATTAAACTGAGAAATGAAAACTGAGATGGTACAGGTGCCACTCACCAGGTTAAGTGAGAACTGAGCAGCTTAAGCAAATGCTGGGGGGAGGGGGGAAGGGGGCGGGGGGAGGGGACAGACCCAGGGCCCAAGAGGAGCCCCTGAAGACAGCTTCCTCAGACTTCCCAGGCGCAGGAGCCCGCACTAGTGTGAGGGCCGCTGCCTTCGGCCCAGGTACGTAAGCAACACCCCGGGGGTCTGCCAGAGGCCATCTCCAGGTTTTCCTCCATTCTTGCCAAGTGGTTCACATTCTTAGCAGGTCTCAAAATACACCTTAAAGAGGTACAACTAACCCTTTCATGGCGTCAGTTGGGGGGGGGGGTAATCTGCCCCACACGGCCACGGCCACGGCCACGGCCAGAACGCAGGATGCTGAGATGCAAGAGAAACAGACGGCCACGCCCCCCTGCTCACTGCAGCGCGCTCCCGTAGGTGTTGGCTGGAGGGCGGGCTCGCACACTCGCCCCGCTGCCACCTCGGCTGGAGACGGACGGCACGGCTCTTTCACTCCTTCAGTTGTGTGTGAAGACGCAAAACAGGCCTTGCTCCTTTACATTCAATGCCAGTAAGATTCTACACAAAAGCTGCAAGGGACCAAATACTGATTGTAATAAATATCTGCCGCCTCCTCGTCCTGACCCGGAGCCTGCGAGGGGCGGGAAGGTCTGTGAGAGGCACCGCGGTTCTGCGGCTCGGACCCGGCGCGGCCATTAGCTGTGTGTGGAGACGTCGGAGGAGGAGCTGCTGTTGCTGTTCGTGGTCTGCGCCCTCTTGATGTACAAGTTCAGTAGCTTCATCTGCAAGGGAGAGAGGGCTGGGTTAGCGGGAGGCGAGGCAGTCGGGGAGTGGAAAACAGGAAAAGCCCGGCACCCTTGAACAGGGAAACTCATTATACAAACGTTTACTGGGTCGATGCCTCATTCCACGCCCGCGGGCCGGAGACAGAAAGGCGGCCAGGCCCGGAGGAGAGGATGCAATGGGTTCCTTCCCAGAAGGGCCCCTGGGAGAGGCACACGAAGGACAGATCCCCCGCCTCTAGGGCGCCTGCAGCCAACAGCTCCTCCACGCTGGCGGCAAGCAGGGCAGAGCCCAGGCCCCAGGGATAAAGCAGCTCAGCACGGTTAGAGGTGGTTTGTACCCCAGCTGTTCCACCCGCACACCTTCTCTGCACCCCACTTCAGCCTACTGAGCCCACGCAGCCCTGGGCATCGCAGACCCCGCCACGGCCACCTCCCCACGGCGGTCTCCCCGCTGCTCACCTGGATGCAGCCCTGTCTTCCTTTCTACTCTGCACACTGCATCCCGTGGCCCTCTCACCGCTACCCCAACGCGGCGCCCTCACCGCTACCGCAACGTGGCACATGGCGCCTCCGCTGCAGGCCGCGTGGACTCCTCGCTGCTTCCAGCAAACAGACCTCGCTGACACCAGCCACCGCGGCGCTGAACAGCTGCCCCGCCCACGGGCTGCTCTCCAAGGGCCGGGAGAGGTGCCGGGTGAGCTGGGTGGTGCACAAGAGGAGGGCCCTCTGACGACCAGAAGGACAGGCACAGTAGCCTCAGAGCCCCCATCAGAGACGCCGCCCCGGGTCGGCCCCAGGTGCTCTCCGCACGGGGAGTCTGTGCGCCACCCTGGAGCTGCCGCTGCCCACGCGTCTCTGGTACCGCCCACGCCCGTGCCTGCCTTGCTCTTTTCACAGGTAGTGGCTCGGCCACGGCAACTTCCACTCCACACCAGTTCGTTTTTCCCTCCCCACCTTTTCAATCTTAAAACGGTCAATATAATGTCGTGCTACGATGAAAGCGCCGCCTGAATGCTCGGAAGCCCAGTATGACACCTCCAGGGCCAACCAGGACCCAGGGGGACCCTGGCCTGAGGCTCAACAGATGCAGCAGCATTCTAGAACCAACTTCACACTAACTAGTTATGTGACTGCAGACAAAACACTTCCTGAGCCTCAACTTCCCCACCTGCAAGATGAAGAGCAGCCACACTTCCAAGGGGCCTCCTGTAGCTCCTTGTTCGGCAAACTGTCCTCGGAACGCCCCCTCCGATTGCTCTCACCGCTCCTTCCTGCTGTTTGCTCCTTCCTCCCTTCTAAGCAGCTCACCCCCCCAGCCCATCCCAGCCCATCCCAGCCCGTCTGGTCCCCTTTCCTCCTGCTCCCATGGCCTAGAACCTAGAATCAGAGCCTGTCGCACGGCGTTCACTACACGCCGCTCACTCCTGGGCTGCTACGGAGGTTCCCCGTGTCCAGCCTGCCCCCAGCTGTGTACGCTACTTCGGGCAGGATGGGCTTTGCTTTTCCCACATGCCTTGGCATAGTGTAGTGAAGAAAGCAGGTCCCTAACACATACCTGTGGCATGAACGAGATTTTAAAAAAACAGAAGTTATCTAGAAGACAAGATATTTCTATGTAAGGCCAGTTAAAAATGAGTTATTAACTACTGTTATTCTTCTTTGCAACTCAGACCACTAATGTATCCACCCAGTCAAGTCTCGAATACAACTGTAAGTACAAGGGAAAGACAACAATAGTTAATGATGTGTACATGTTTAACAGTCTACAAGGAGCTTTGATGCTAATTATCATCGTATTTGAGCCTTATAAAAATCCTTCGAGGGTCTCCTGTTTTACAAATAAAAAAGCCAGGGTTCAGAAAGCTTGCTCATTAGTTGGTGTAAATTCAAATGGGACTATTGTAACTTTAGAATGTCAAATGCAATCCCCATGGTAAGCACAATGAAAACAGCTACAGAGTGCATACAGAAGGAAACGGGAATTAAAATATTTCAGTACAAAAAGCAAACAAACACAAAAGACAGTACTGCAGAAAAGGGGGGAAGTAAAAGCTTTACGGTATATAGAAAATCAATACCAAAATGCTAGAAGTCCCTCCTCCTTTATCAATAGTCCCTATAAATATAAATGGATTAAATTCTCCAATCAAACGACAGAGACTGGCAGAGTGGACAGAAGAACATGATTCAACTATATGCTATCTACAAAAAATTCACTTTAGATCCAAAGACACAAATAGGTTGAAAGTGAAAGGATGGAAAAGATATTCCATGCAAACAGTAACCAAGAGCACAGGGTAGCTATACTAATATCAGATAAAATAGACTTTAAATCAAAAAAGGCTACAAGAGACAAAGAAGGAAATTATATATTAACAACAGATCAATACAGCAAAAACATAACAATTACAATAAAAAGAAAAGAAAAAAAAAGAAAATAAGGATAAAAAAGGCTCGAACAACACAATAAGCCAACTAGATCTAACAAGCACACAGAGCATTCTAACAAACAAGAGAATGCACACTCTTCTCAATGCACATGGAACATTCTCCGGGATAGACTATATGTTAAGAAACAAATTAGATCTCAAGAGATTTTTTTTTTTTCCCGAGAGAAAACACTGACTTGTTCCATTTATTTATGCTTTCATTGGTTAATACTCATATGTACCCTGATTGGAGATTGAACTCACAACCTTGGCATATCGGGACAATACACTACCTTTTTGTAGATAGCATATAGTTGAATCATGTTCTTCTGTCCACTCTGAGCTACCGGGCCAGGGCCTCAACAGATTTTAAAAGATAAATATCATTCAAAGTATCATCTCTGGCCACAATGAATGAAGCTAGAAATCAATAACAAAAAGAAAACTATAAAAAAAAATCCCTAAATCTGTAGAAATCACCAATGGATCAAAGAAGAAATCACAAAGAAAATTAGAAGATACCTTGAAACAAATGAAATGAAAACAAAACATACCAAAATTTAGGAGATGCATCAAAAGCAGTACAAAGAGGGATATTTACAACAGTAAATGCTTATATTAAAAAAAAAAAAGATCCCTTAACATTAACATTACTTTACATTTTAAGGAACTAGAAAAAGAATAAACTAAACCCAAAGCTAGTAGAATGAAGGAAATACTAAAGATTAGAGCAGAGATAAATGAAACAAAAACAGAGAAATATCAATGAAACCAAAAGTTGATTCCTTCAACAACAACAAAATCAACAAAATTGACAAACCTTTAGCTAAGCTGACTAAAAAAAAAAAGACTCAAATAACTAAAATCAGAAATGAATGTGTGTACATTATTACGGATTCTAAAGAAATAAGAAATATTACAAGAGAATACTATAAACAATAGTACACCAACAAATTAAGGTAACTAGATGACATGGATAATTTCCTAGAAACACAAAGCCTACCAAGACAGAATCATGAAGAGAAAGACTAAACAGGCCTATAACTAGTAAGGACACTAAACTGTAGTAAGAAATCTCCTGACAAAGAAAAGATCAGATGGCTTTACTTCAAATGTTCTACCAAACATTTACAGAACTAATACAATCCTTCTCAGGTATTTCCAGAAAACTAAAGAGAAAAGAACACTTTCAGACTCATGCTATGAAGTTAACATTGTCCTGATACCAAAGCCAGGTAAAGACATTACAGGAATACTACAGATCCCTTATGCACAGTTATGAACATTGATGCAAAAATCTTCAAGAAAAGGCTAACAAACAGTATTTGACAGCATATTAAAAACGTCATATAACGTAACTGAGGATAAATTCCTGAAATGCAAGGATAGTTCAACATATGAAAATTGATCAATATTACATACACATCACATTAACAGAATGAAGAAAACAAAACCCCACAATTATCTCAATTGATGCAGAAAAAAATTTGACAGAATTCAATACATTTTCATGATAAAAAGACTCAACAAACTAGGAATAGAAGGAAACTACCTCAACATATCCAAAGCTACATATGAAAAGCCCACAGCAAAAATTATGCTCAATGGTAAAGACAAAGCCTTTTTTCTAAGATTACGAACAAGGCAAGGATGCCTGCTTTTACCAATTCTACTCAATATAGAACTATAAGTTCCAGCTAGAGCAATTAGGCAGGAAAAAGAAATGAAAGGCATTCACATTAGAAAGAAAAAAGTAAAATTATATTTGTTTACTGATGATTTTATATGTAGAAAATCCATAAGATTCCACACAAAAAGTTAAAAGTAATAAACAAATTCAGCAATGTAGCAGGATACAAAAACCAATGACCAAAAACCAGTTGCATTTCTTTACACTAACAATGAAGAGAAAATTAAGAAAACATCTCCATTTCTAAAAACATAAGAAATAAAATACTATAACTAAACCTACGAAGTGAAAGACTTGTAAAATGAAAACTGTAAAATGTTGCTATAAGTAATTAAAGACACACATAAGTAAAAAAGACACTCAATGCTCATAGAATTTAAGACAATTGTTAGGATGCCAATATGATCCCCAAAAGCTATCTAAAGTCAATAAAATCTCTCTCAAAATCCCATTGAGCTTTTTACAGAAATGAAAAATCAACCATAAAGGAGAACAAAAATGGGGGCGTAGGTAAACAGGGGTCCTCGCTGCTTCCCACAACCACAGAAGAATTACAACTAAAATAAAGAACAAACATCATTCAGAACCACCTGAAATCCGGCTGAATGGAAGTCCTACAACTAAAGAAGAAAGTACATGGAGATTGGTAGGAGGGGCGGAGGCATGGAATGGGCTGGTCCAACACCCACATGTGGCGTGTTTTTACTTTATTTTTATTTATTTGTTGTTATTGTTATTACTATTATCATTATTATCTTAAATCCTCACCTGAGGATATTTTTTCCATTGACTTTTAGAGAGAATGGAAGGGAGAGGGAGAGACAGAGGAATTCCAATTGGTTGCCTCCCTCATGCTCTGACCAGGGCTGGGAGTCAGCAACCAAGGTGCGTGCCCTTGACTGGAATCACACCTGGAAGGCTGAGGCTCTATCCCCTGAGCCACACCCGCCAGGGCTGTGGTGTTTTTAATTGGGAGGGAGATCTCTGCTGCAGAGACCTCCCGTGAGAAGCAAGGCCTCCCAGTCCCACACCAGCCCTCCAGCCCAGGGTTCAGAACTGGGAAAAGAGGTCCCCTAACTTCAGGCTGTAAAAACCAGGGGGGTTGTGGCTGAGTGACACGGAGGGTGCTGGAGACCCAGGCAGTCCCTCCTAAAAGTGCTGGAGCACCCAATTACTCTGGGATCCAGCACTGGGGCAATGGTTCAGGGGGATTCAGGACATACGGAGAGGAACTGGATTGTCTGCACTGAAAGAAGAACTCAGGGGCGGTGTTCTCCCAGACAGGGGTGCTCACAGGGGTCATTGTTCCTATGCTGAGACCTCCCCCTTTGTAGAGCTGCCTGCAGCCATATCTGAGTTTCCATCAGTGGGGCTCACACTGTTCCCTCTGCCCTGGTGATCCCCTGAGACCCTGCCCCACCCAAGGGCTGTTTACAGCAGCCTTTCCATATGAATGGCCTGTCCTGGCTCAGGCTTTAGACATTCCTAAAACCTCTCAAGCAGCAGCCTGCATCAGCATGCCCCATACTTATCAATAAGAGGCCCAAGACCTGGTACTAGTAGCAGCCTGCCTTGCTTCACAGCTTGGCCTCTCCTGGGTACTTCCTAGCCCAATACAAGTAGCAGCCATCTGCAGATCTCTCTGTAGCTCCTGCCTGGTGGTTCCAGGCAGTGGCTGACTTTGAACCTCCCTGTACACCCTAGAGCCAGTGCACCCAGTGGACAGCTTCTGACCAGAGCAGATTACAACTCTACACATCCACAAGCGACACACCTAAGGGGCAGACTCAGTGAGCACGAAAGCCAAACTGAAGCAAGTCCTGCTCCCTAGGGGTGTCTCCTGCACAGCACCTCTTCCACTGTAGTCGCAGCTGGTCCTCACAGCCAATTGGCCTGGAGGTCAAGTACAGCCAGTGACACCAACAGCAATCAAGGCTCAACTACAACAAGACTATGCACACCACACAGGGGTGCACCTAAAGTGTCCGGAGCTCAGGTCACTGGGGAGTCTGTCCCTGGGCCCTACAGGAGACCTACTACATACATAAGAGGCCACTCCACCAATTACAGGAGACACAGCAGCTCTACCTAATACATAGAAACAAACATAGGGAAGCAGCCAAAATGCAGAGACAAAGAAACATGTCGCAGATGAAAGAACAGAAGAAATCTCCAGAAAAAGACCTAAATGAGACAGAAGCAAGAAAACTACTGGATATAGACTTCAAAACAATGGTTATAAAGTTGCTCAAGAATCTTAATGAGGATGTCAAAGACCTAAAAAAGGACCAGAGAGAAATAAGGATACACTAACTGAAATGAAGAATATTTTAAAGCCAATCAAAAGTAGAGGATACTGAGAATCAAATCAGCGATGTGAGGAAGGAATAAACACCCAATCAGAAGAGCAAAACGAATCCCAAAATATGAAAATATTGTACGGAGCCTCTGGGACAACTTCAAGCGTACCAACATTCGCATTTTGGGGGTGCCAGAAGGACAAGAGAGCGTGAGATACTGAAAATCTATTTGAAGAAATAATGACAGAAAACTCCCCTACCTGGTGAAAGAAATACTTACAAGTCCAGGAAGCACGGTGAGTCCCAAACAAGAGTACCCCAAAGAGGCTCATACCCAGACACATCATAATTAAAATGCCAAGAGGTAAAGACAAAGAGAGAATCTTAAAAGCAACAAGAGAAAAGCAGTTAGTTACTTGCAAGGGAGTGCCCATATGACTATCAACTGATTTCTCAACAGAAACTTTGCAGGCCAGACGGGAGTGGCAAGAAATATGCAAAGTTTATATCAAAGAACTACAACCAAGAATACTCAACCCAGCAAAGCTCACATTTAGAAATGAAGGTCAGATAAAGAGCTTAATGACAAGAAAAAGCTAAAGGAGTTCATCACCACCAATCAGTATTACATGAAATGTTGAAGAGGAAGAAGAAGGAAAAAAGATAAAAAATATGAACAATAAAATGGCAATAAATGTATATCTATCAACAAGTGTATCTACAAATCAAAATAAACAAACAAGGAATCTAATTAACAAAATAAAATGATGAATAAAATAGAACCAGAATTATGGAAACATGGAACAGACTGATAAATCTCAAAGGGAAAGGGGCAGAGGAGAGCAGGAAGTGATTAAACAAAAAACTTATATATACATGCATTACCTCTGGAGACAGACAATAGGGTGGTGAAGGCCTGAGGTGGAGTGGGAACCAGGTGAAGTTGGGCAATGTGGGGATAAAAGGGGGACATCTGTAATACTCTCAACAATAAAGATTTAAAAAAACCCCACATAGTGTGCTGTCCTAAAGACAGACATATAGACCAATGGAACAAACAGAGAGCCCAGAAATAAACCCTCACGTAAGTTGTCAAATGATTTTGACAAGGGTGCCAACACCATTCAATGAAAAAAGGGTAGTCTTTTCAACAAATAGTACCGAGCAAACTGAATATCTATAAGCAAAAGAATGAAGTTGGACCCTTACCTAACACCTATGCAAAAGTTAACTCAAAATGGATCAGAGACCTGTGTGTAAGAGCTAAAATTATAAAACTCTTAGAAGAAAACATAGGGGAAAAGCTTCACAACACTGGATTTGGAATGATTTCTTGGATATGAGACCAAAAGAACAGCAACAACAAAAAATTTTTTTTAATTGAACTTCATGAAAATTTAAAATTTTGTGCATAAACAGACAAGGAATTAATACCCAGAACTTAAAAGAGAACTTCTGAAACTTAACAGTAACAAAAACCAAACAATCCAATTCAAAAGAGGGAAAGGACTTGAATAGACATTTCTCCAAAGACAGACAATTGGCCAACAAGCATATAAGAAGATTCTCAACCCACCAATCATTAAGAGCATGCAAATCAAAACAGCAATGAGATACCACCTTGCCCCAGTTGTTAGGATGGCTATTTATCAAAACGACAAAATAACAAGTGTTAGCAAGGACGTAGAGAAATTGAAATCCTTTACACTTTGATTGGGCGTGTAAAATGGCGTAGCCACTGTGGAAAACAGTTTGGCAATTATCACCTGATCCGGTAATTCTAGTCCTGGATATACCCAAAAGAACTGAAAGTAGGGACTCGAAGAGATATCTGTCAAACACCCATGTCCATAGCAGTGTTCTTCACAACAGCCGAAGGTGTCAACAACTCAAGTGTGCATCACCAAGTAACCAAAATGCTGTATGTGCAACAAACGGAGTACTTTACTGAGCCTTAAGAAGGAAATTCTGACGCGTGCCACACATCGCCAGGCACAAAAAAGACACACACTGCATGATCCCACTTACATGAGGCACCTGAGGAGCCAGTTCAGAGAGACAGAGAGTAGAATGGTGGTTGCCAGGGCTTTGGGGGGGGGGGGGGGGTGTCACTGTTTAACGGGGAGAGCTTCAGTGTTACATGGTGAAGAGTTCTGAAGACAGATGGTGGTGACGGTTGTACAATATGAATGCACTCAGTGCCAGTGAATCGTACATTTGAAATGGTTAAGAACATTTAGCTGGGGGTGGGGAAGGCCTGGCTCCTGGTCAGGACCTGGGCTCCAGACCCAAGGCCCCCACTGAGGGGGGCAGCACCAGGGCTGACTGAGGGCGGGGATGAGAAGACACCTGTAATCCTCAGCTCCTCATGAGAAGGGCCATGTGAGATGACGGCACAGCTCCCTCGTCAGGAAAGTGCAGACAAAGCTGAGCTCCGACTACGTGAATTATGGATGAATTGTCCATATTTTATAAATCGAACTCCCTTTGTCTTCTAGGCCTTCACTGCGGCCAGGAACCACCCACAGGCCCCTGATGGAGGCAAGAGGGGAGGGGGTTCCCGGCCTAGCACACGCTGGGACTCTCGGCCCAGTCCTTCCCGATGGGGGTCAGGAAGGGATCAGTGAGGAGGTTGTGGGGGAGCAGAGGGGAAGGGGAAGCTGGAATGGCATCGGGAGCAGCAGTCCCAAACCCCTCCCCACATCTGCTGCACACATCTCCCACCTCGATGCTCATTTCTGTCTGCAAGGAGAGTGGTTCTTAACCAGGGGCCGTTTTGTCCTCCAGGGGATACCTGGCCGTGTGCGGAGACTTGAGTCACAACTGAGGGGCGAGGTGCGCTACTGGAATCTATAGGTTCCCTACAACACATTGGACGCCGCCCCCCCCCCCCCCCCAATCGCCTGCCCAAACACAGACACACAGACACACACACACAGTGGCCTGAAGTGTCCGCTGTGCTGAGGGTCCCACAGGCCGCGCTCTGGAAAGGCGGGCGGAGGCAGCTCTGCTGGGAGCTCTGGGAGAGCAGGACTCCTGCTGTGTGCCCCCGTGCGTCAAAGGACCGGCGCAGGCGCCACCGCTGAGTCCTCCTTTCCTCGGGAGCAAGGCCAGGCGCCGCTGCCAGGGCGCCTCCCCGCAGGCAGTCCGGGAGCGGCTCGGGCCTCCTCCCACCCTCGCCTCTCCGGCCAGAGCTTCGGTTTCTACCTGCTCTCACGTAGCAGGCTCAGCAGATCTGAGTTTATTTTTAAACGGTAAGCACTCCAGCCAATAGTCCCTTTTCCTAGTTTCTGCCCGATTCTAAACGACTCTTAAAGAAACACGAGCGGCAGCACAGGGAGTTGAAATGCTGGAAGACCCCTGTACGCTCTCGGCAGGTCAAACGCGGGGTACCTGTCCTTAGCCACAGGGATGCTGTCGGGAGTAAATGAGCCAACAACACCAAGTGCAGGGAATGGTGCTGGGGCTTGGCGGGCACGTGGTGCGAGTCGGCCACCAGTACTGTGGATGCCCCGAGAACCCTGTTCCGACCCAGCCAGCTGCTAACCTAGCAGGCAAATCTCCTTAGCATTTCTGTGAAAGAAGACAAGCTGGTTTCTAGACAGTCAGTCACCTTCCCTACAAGAGACCCCGCTGCAACTTACCGTGACGTCACTACCTAGCTGGTCACTTTTACCTTCAGGAAAATGCTTTCGGAGAAATGAGGCCCAACGACCACACACAGGATGGGGCAGCCTGTGGGGCGCAGGGCTGCGGACAGCGAGTTCTGACAGGCCGGCAGGGCCCAGGCGGCGCCTCAGCCCTGTAACAGGATCCATACCTTGCTCCCCGTGAGCTGTGCGAGGTGAGGTTTCAGCTCTTCTCCGATTACGGAATAAATTGCCACCAAGCAAAACACACTGGCCTTCCGCACACTACTTTCAGTGTTGTCATAACCCTACAGTCGGAGGGGAACACAAAAGGAAACGAGATCAAAGATTTGTTTCACCGTCAATATTTCAACATTTCCACAAGTGCCCTTAGAATTCAACCTTGGACTTGTCGACAACAACCAGGGTATAACTCAGCTCTGCACCTGAACCCAGAGAGCTTTCCGGCGGCGGGGAGCTGCGGCCGACCTGCCCCGCCCGGGCCGCTGCAAGGAACTGCCACAGCAGTCCCCAAGCACCGAGAGGCAGAACAAGAAACAGGTGCAGGGGGAAGTAACCTGCTTCTTTCGTACTGTTCCCGATGGAAAAACAAGTTTCATGTGTGAAAACCCTTTAAAGAAGTGGGAACTACTCACCCTCGTGCCGGGACATCAGTTAGCACCCGCTAAGCTGGACCTCAACCTCCCGTCGCCTCATCCTCACACCACCCCACGCCCGGATGGACCTGCCTGCTGTTCCCACACAGACCCCGGACTTCCAGCCACTGCCGTGCCCTCTGCCTGGCGTAATCCAGGCCCCAGCAGCATGTCTTTAAATCCCAGGCCCCATGCTCAGCGAACAGCAGCACCGCGCGTGGCTGGTTTCTCTACCCTGCCCCAGGGAACTCTCTCCAGGACCCCACGCGACACCCCTCCCGGATGAGCCCTTCTCTCTTTGCTACCTGCCGGGAATCGCCTCTCCTGCTCGGTTCCCAGCTGTCAGCTCGCACCTCCCGGGGTAGCTTAGCACAGCCCCGGCATCTCCGCTCGTCCACGCAGGCTGCCGACCCCTGAGGTGATGCCTAGCAGTGGAGACCATCTTCCCCCAGAGCCTACCTAACTCAGTGTCTCATGCTCAGGAGGGTTTCAATCCACATTTGCTGGGTAGGTGAGAGCAAGGACCACTGTGATTTCCCACTCCAAGGCCCACCTGCCAGGGCTGAGGCCCACAGATGTGCAGTAAGGGTTTGTTGAAGGAATGAACAACAACAAAAACGATCCAAATATGTTTACAGTAAACAGCTCATTCTCGAAGCCCAGTTCCCGGCTGCCAGGACCCCTCCTTGCTGCACTCAGGGGAGGGTAGACTGGGAGCCGAGAAAACACGTGAGGCAGCCACACCACACAGCCTCCCAGGTTCTGAAAACAGGTCACCTCCCGACTTTCCCTACCTGCCCCGCTTCAAGCGAGCCAGGGAAGCCAGGCCCCGCTCCCCCTCGCACCCCTGAGGGCGAGCGGCACCGTGCCCAGCCGCCCAGCCCGCAGGCACGGCGCCCAGCCCACCTGCAGCAGGCCCGGGATGATGTCAGCCAGCAGCTGCAGCAGGGACTCCCTGGCAATCCTCTCGACGACCTTGGTCTGCATCTTGATGGCAGCCAGGTTGATGGGGTAGTCGGCCGTCTGGATGATGGGGCAGAGCACTTTGATGCACTGCTCCGGGTGGATGGAGCTGGCCAGAGTGGACGCAGCTTCCTCGGCGGATCTCACCACCTGAAACACAGGTCCCCCCGAGCGTGAGCGCCGCAGCCAGGAGCAGTGCTGCTCATTCCGGAGCCGAGCGACATGCTTCGCTCAATGCCACCGTCACTTCCTCGGGACAACGTTGTTCGGGCAGTCTGAAGGGTAATTTTACAGGGGTACGGAGGACCTGGGAAGGCGGGTACAGTGGATTTTGGCAAAAACCTCAGAAAGGTGGTTCTCCGAGTGCAGCCTGCCCCGCCCCTCCACCGCAGCAGCAGCCGCGACCTCCTTAGAAGGGCCACCTCCCGGGGTCCCAGACCTGCGGCCTCAGGCTGTGGGCTCGGAGACTCTTAGGTACAGGGACATGGAGAGCCTGCCTGAGATCGGACCTGAGAACAGAAACACCCCCACGCCTGTGGGCCCACAGCAGGAATAACGAGAGAAACGGAAGGAAGTCGGAGTGGCCACAGCACTCGGGTTCCAGCTGCAGGGAGGGTCCCGAGCAGCCTCTGGGGAAGCTGCTCGTCCGGCTCACGCTCACCTCGCCGCAGAGGAACAGCTGACCTCTGAAGGGCCCGGCGCACTGGGACACAAGGAGGGCCACAGGCACCCTGTCAGAGGGGAAGCCAAGTGCAAAACCCAGAGAACAGGACGAGCAGGGGCTTGGGCTCAGAGAGCTGGAAACAAACCCCAGCCCACCATTCACACATGCTAACCCACTCCTGGTCCGTAAAAACAGATCATGTGAGGAGGGATGGAGATATCTGGCCAGTCAGTAATGACAGTCACTACTACTGATAACAAGGAGTACATACATAAGTATGTGAAGAACCAAACCGTAAACAGGCACGCATTTCCCTACAAACACAGTGAGAGTCTAGCACATTTACCCTCGGGCCAGCCCGCCCTGTCAGAGCCTCACCACAGTCCCCAGCAAGGCTGGCCTGCCCTTCTCCGTCTGCCGGAGGACTGTTCTGTGTAAAGAAGCCGAATTCTCAAAGTCACCTTTCTTTCTTGTTGGGGACCTCTTGGGCGTTCCCTGAGAGGACCATGCCTCCTTCAGGCATGACCAAAGGATACGTGTCTCGTTAAATAAGATCACCGCTCACCCCCCCATCACCTGGTCAGCAAGCTCCTGGCCACAAAGCACACACCTGCAGAGGCACACACTGGGATTATGCATTAATCCTTTAAAGAGCCAAATGGAGACCCAGGTTAGCACGGTTCAAGGGCAAAACTGTGTGCATGTGAGGACACAGGTGTGAAGAACACCCAAGATTTGCCTGTGCTTCCTACATACGTAAAAGGCCAGGCTTTGCTGCAAAGCACAGCGGAGAGGTAATTTTAAGAGTCATGTTCTACCCTCAGAAAGCTCATACGTTTCTTAAGATTGTCACAGCCCCAGCAATTTTTTTCTCTCACCACCCTTCTCCCTGCCTTCCAGCTGTGCTCAGTGTGTGCATCCATTCAGTCCTATGTGTCAGGGGCTAGCTCAGAGCTCAGACCAGAGGTGCCGACAGTGGCCCCGGCCTTGCCCTCAGGGTGCTGGGCAGGTGGGGTGGTCCATACAGAGGGCGGCGTGAGGCTGCAAAGGCCCAGGAAAAGGCGGCCGAGGCCACGGCAGCGGGTGGGGCCCGGTGGTGGGAGTCTGCGACCTGAGGAGCTTCTTGCAGTTGGCCAGGCCTGGGCAGAAGGGATGGGAAGTAGGATGACTGTCGTAGGACTCTCCGGTGTTCGGCGGAATTCTTCCAGCTCGAGGGCTTCCGTGCGCCCCAATGTAAGTGGGTGGGCTTCCCTGTCAGCAAGTATGACCGAGCCACATCTACGGCTCGCCACTTTGGTTTACGGACACATGGAAATGAGAGTATTTAAAAGAAACCCACGGGGAGCTTTTCTTGGCAATTCAATCTCCTGCAAAGTGCAGCTTTTCCTACACAGATGCCCTGAAAGTAGCGTGCTGTTTGGCCCTGGTATGCACACATGACCTTTACCCCTTTACCCCAAGAAGGAGGTGTCCAGGTTTGCATGGCACATTCTCAACCTCAGAGAGCAATACCACACACAAACCTCAGCTCGATCCTCTGGTGAGGAAAGTCACAATTTTTAAAAACTCTAAAAGGAGCATTTAAAAATAGACTACCCTGGCTGGGCAGCTTAGAACATCGTTCCGATAGCCCAAGGGTGCAGGTGTGATCCCCAGTCAAGGCACATACAAGAATCAACCAACGAATGCATCAACAAGTGAAACAACACATCCATGTCTCTCTCTCTCTCAAATCAATAAAAACCCCCACTGTTACCGTTCCTTGGATGAAGAGAGGTATACGAGTGACCACACCTAGGAAACACATGAAGGCTACCAGCAGGCCTTGCTGAAGGGACACAGCGGCTGGCCGGGAGCTGGGGCTGCCAGAGTGCAGAGCTCTGTCCAGAGGATGCCTCCTGCCTGGCCTACTGCCCACGTCGAGGGTCTGCCCACTCCAATAATCCCTCTAACACGCTACCCTGGTGACCATGTCGACGCCCTTCAATCAGCATGGCGGGCCAATGAGGCCTGGCTTCGGCTGGTCCTTCTAGCTGAACTTCCTTCCCACTGTGCCCCGGTAATGCCGAGCTGAGGGCCCGCCCTGCACAGGCCCGGCGGGCCAAACCTTAGTGCCCACGTCTAGTCCCCGTACCTTCCCTGAATGTGGACCATGCCTGTCCTTCACCTGGCTAGGCCTAGCCACCCCTAGGACCCACTCGCTTTAGCAGAACTGCAGGAAGCTCTGTGCGCATCTGCACGCCGCACCCAGACACCCACTCAGCGTCTCTGCCACCTGACTGCCCGCACCCAGACACCCACTCAGCGTCTCTGCCACCTGACTGCCCGCACCCAGACACCCGCTCAGCGTCTGCCACCTGACTGCCCGCACCCAGACACCCGCTCAGTGTCTGCCACCTGACTGCCCGCACCCAGACACCCGCTCAGCGTCTGCCACCTGACTGCCCGCACCCAGACACCCGCTCAGCGTCTCTGCCACCTGACTGCCCGCACCCAGACACCCGCTCAGCGTCTCTGCCACCTGACTGCCCGCACCCAGACACCCGCTCAGCATCTGCCACCTGACTGCCCACACCCAGACACCCGCTCAGCGTCTCTGCCACCTGACTGCCCGCACCCAGACACCCGCTCAGCATCTGCCACCTGACTGCCCACACCCAGACACCCGCTCAGCGTCTCTGCCACCTGACTGCCCGCACCCAGACACCCACTCAGCATCTGCCACCTGACTGCCCACACCCAGACACCCGCTCAGCGTCTCTGCCACCTGACTGCCCGCACCCAGACACCCACTCAGCATCTGCCACCTGACTGCCCACACCCAGACACCCGCTCAGCATCTCTGCCACCTGACTGCCTGCACCCTGACACCCGCTCAGCGTCTCTGCCACCTGACTGCCCGCACCCAGACACCCGCTCAGCGTCTCTGCCACCTGACTAGCAGCTCCGGGAGGGCCAGCATGCACCTCAGCCACTGTGCTCTCCCCCACGTCCAGCACAGGCCATGTCCACTGTACATTAGGGACATGATAAACGTCTGTCAAACTAACTTTCCCCTCGTGCATGTAGTTGTAAAGCACTCACAACTGGCAAAGTCGCCCCTCGCCATGCCTCGCTGGTCTGCATCCACAGGCTCCATCTAAGGAGCGCCCAGCCATTGAGGAGGAGGCAAGGTATCTACCCATGACCAACGTGAGCCTCAGGGAAGCCCCTGCACCAGAGGGCACCATTCCAGCGCCCCATACTGCAAAGGACAACACGGATCTGCTCTTCGGAAAAGACTTCCGTTCCAGTGAGCGTCTCCCTGCAATGCTGTTTAAGAGGGCAGCATGTCCTGGGAGAGCTCCGTCATGCGGCGCGTGATCATCAGCTCTTCTTCCTCCTCAGCTCCTGCACGCCACGCGCTGAGCGCGCCCGCTCTCTGAACCGATGCCTCCCACGGAAGCAGTCACCGCACAGCGCCCTGACATGCCGGCCAGAAAGCTGCGCTCTACCAACTGAGGAAACGGTGGGTCTCAGCTCTTCGACTTGGGAAAAACAAAGGATCAGAAAACCCTGAATGATTTCACAGATATACCCAAGTTAGAAAACAGTGATGTACAGAAACAGACGTGTAAGATCCCAACAGGAGCCCTCGCTGGTGGCTCAGTGGATAGAGCATCGGCCTGAAATGAAGGGTCCCTTGTTCGATTCCAGTCAGGGCACATGCCTGGGGTGCGGGCTCGATCCCCAGGAGGGGGCGTGCAGGAGGCAACCCATCAATGATTCTCTCATCACTGATGTTTCTCTCTCCCTCTCCCTTCCTCTCTAGAATCAATAAAAAGACCCCAACAGGAGATGGGAAGCAGCCGTGGGTGGAAAGACGTAGGCGTTAGGGACAGACTGAGATTCAGGCTCAGCAGGGGCCCTAACAGTCACAACAGGAGCAAACTAACCCTCCCTGGGCGCCTCCCAGGAGTCTCCGAGCACAGACAGGAAGCAGCGGCCAGGTTCACGTGAGAACTGCCGCCGGTTCCTCCGCCCCGCCAGGCTCTCTGTGCTCCACTGTCATCGTGCAGTGAGCTGCTGCGGACACAGACGGCTTCAGATCTACGGAACTCACACCCAAACCAGAGACCTTCCTTCTACAAAACTCCACGGCGGGAAGCAGCTAATCCATGCACCTAACACAGGGAGGCTTCTAGAATTCCCGAAGCAAAACGCAGACGCTGCTCCTCCAGATGGGCGTGGCGGCACTCCCTCGCTGTGGTCGTCCCCAGGACAGCTCTTCCTGCCAAGGCAGGTGGGTGCTCCTGGCTTCGCCTACATGCCAAACCCCGGCTCTGGCAGGCTGCTTGAATCAGGGTGAACTTTAGGTTTTGCCCTGAGTTCCATGTAACATAAGAAGCAAAGATTAGCAATGTAAGCCATGGAGAGCAAAAGTAAACATGGGCAGCAGCAGGAGGGAGGCAGACTGTTTAGGAGACGAGGTGTCGAGGTGTCCGGAGGAGGCAAGGACTTAGAAAGGGGGTTGGGCATATGCATGAGACAGCAGATTAAAGAGGCTTTTGGATCATAATCCACCTTGAAGCTATCACAATTATTCCAATTCTGGTGATTTTTCTAGTCTGGTTAGAAACAGAGGAATTCTTCCTTCTCAAAGTTAGTGAAATAATAGTGTCTAGCTAGGAAAAGCATCATTTCCTTATCTAACTTTTTAAAAAAATGAGATCATTACTCAGAATATTGGAGAATGTTTGCTTAAAGATAAGGTTTCTTTAGGAGCAAAGAACTTGTCAAAATTTGAATTGCATGTTTTAATAAGTCTGATCTGGCCCTGTCACAGACACATCAGGATAACTGGCTCAATACAGACATAAATAAACAAACAAGTAAATAAGCAGGTGCCCAGAATCAAAGCGCTCTTCCCAGTGGGCACTCACAGCTTAGCTCTGCAGTCACTTGGGAGCCAGGGAAAAGGTGGGTGGCACCTCCCAGGAAAAGCTGGAAAGACCTTCTAAAAATTGGTTTGACAGCGTTTTAGGCAAACTATGTTTTGGTAAAAGACAGGCTCTGCTAAAAATTCTGGGATTTCGGTGCAGCGTCCACTCGGCCTGGACCCAGCACGCGAGTCCGCACTTCGCCAGCTCCGTCCCGTGGAGGAGGGAGGAAGCAGAGCTCCCGGTTCAAAGTGTGAGACCCGAGTTTGGACCCGGTTCTGCCGTCTGGTGATCTTGGGAAAATTTATCTTACTTTCTAGGCCTCAGTCCCCCCATCAGTAAAATAAGGGGGAGAATCAGAAGAATTTTTACATTACTTTGGGTTTCAAAACCTTATCTTCTACCCCTACTGGTTTATACTCCCCCTAGAAACACACACCCCCCACACTCGAGGAGGCAGACTGAATGAGATGGTCTAACCGCGCAGCCACCGCAGCCTGGCCTGGACAAGCAGACTCTGGGCTCAGCCTGCCCCTTTCCAACGAGCGAGGGCTCTCAGGTGGGAGACTTACTGTGCCTTACCCCCCGGAGGCGGACTATAGGCTGGTTCTGACTTTTTGCTAGAAAGCATTCACTTACAAAGGGAATGGGCTTCTGGCCACATCTCAAGATTGGGCCCAGGAAAAACTGGAGGTTCATAATCTACCAAGGTGTAGGCGTGCTCCTCAACAGCCAGTCCCATCAGCTGGAGGCTGGATGAGAACAGGCACTCCTCTAGTCTCTCCCCCCGCCCTGCCCCCGCCCCCGCCCCCGCCACTAACAGGGAAGAAACACCACGGTCCAGGGTCCAGAGGCATAAAGCAGTTTCCCAGGTTCACGCCCTGCACTGTCCTCAGAGCCACCGACCGGCCGCGGCTGCTGTCACCAGGGCTCAAGGCCATGCCCAGCACAGGGTGTGTTGAAGACGCGGCCGGACAGTGCTTTTCGATGCTCTGGAGCAGCACATCACTCACTGCGCTGCCTTCTGACACTCACCGCTGTTCTCTGGCTGTGGGCTTTGTCCAAAGGACTGCGTGAAGCAGAAGCCAGAACACTGGTCCCGGAAAGTTCTCTTTCATTTTAAAGTAACATTGGTCACTGTCTCTCCTTAAAGTCATAAAGCATTTAATTAACTATAAATTAATTAAAAATTAAAAATAACCCCCCTGGAAATTTAACAGTGGCTGCTTTATATTGACGGAGGACTCGAACTTCCCCACACAAGCCACACCACCTGGGGCTGGACCCCCACGCGCCACGCGCCAGGATGTAAAGCGATGGTGACGCTGCCTCTGCTGACAGGCCAGTGCAATCAGCACGTACTAATGACCAAACGTCTCCATTACAGATGATCTGTAAGAAACGGAGTGGGTTCTTCTTTTACGTTTATTTGCAAGACACAAGAACTGGGAGCCACAGCATCCTTACACTCAGTGTGCACAAACCATTAGTAATTAGCGTACCAACTATTTACCAAGTAGCGAGCCTCCTGAGCGGGACGGGCTGTCCTGCGGCAGTTTAGGAGCGGTCTGCGCGCAGCAGGCATTTGGAAGCACATCTCCTCGTCACTATCTCTCCTTCTCACAGTCACGCTCGCGCGGGGGCACGGAGGAGCTGGGAACGAACTGCGGAGCTGGGGGTGCAGAGGCTAGACCCCAAACAAGGCTTCCTGCCTCGATTCAGACCTCACACTGACCCCGGAGTCTCGTCCATTGCATGAGTTCTCTTATGAAATCCTCTCTTAATCAAGGAAGGCGAGACTCTGTACCCCTCCCCACAAACAGATGACAAACTGGGAGATGAGAAGAGTTAGTAGTTTTCTTGCAAAACAGAAAATGGGCTTGAGCCTTTAAAAGACCACTGTCAAAAGCCTTAGCCCTCTCAAAGTGTTTGCTAAAGCTAACCCTCCTGTAACCATGGTAACTCCACTAAGGAGGCCTGAGATGCTAGAGCATGTTTTATTTACTGAGAAGGTAAAAAACGAGGACTTGGAGAATGAGAGAGATTTACTTATTCAACTAGGAAACATGAAAGCATGCCCAAGCTGGCAAACACTGCCCTTTAAAATAAAAACTCGAAACTGGCATCACAACCCTCTGTCTTGGCTACTGTGGAACGTGTGTCAGCGCAGGATGCAGATGCCTGAGGTAGACTCCGTGCCTGGTACATTTTCAATATTTAAAAAACAGGTTTGCACGCACAACTCCTCTTAAAAGACTCCAAGAAAACAGACTGTGGCTCATAAGATAAACACACCATCTTATATCAGCTGTGCCTTATTCATCTTCCATAGGGCTTTTATAATAATTTCAATTTATAGTAATTGCATTTCAAAAAGTTGCCCTTCACTGCTACAGTCCCACAGATGGAATACCAGTGTGCACCATGGCGTGGCCACCACCACAGCGGGCAAGGGAAGACATGGGTGCCAGGTGTGCCCCGTGCCAGCCTCTCGGCCTAGTGCTCTTCACCACCCGCCGAAACCCGGGTCCTGTCTAGGAATCCAAACCAACTAGCGTCTCAAGAGAGGGAAGCCCCGGGATGGCACACTCTGAAGTACTGATTAACAGGAAAGCAGACTGCCTCCTGGCTGAGGTAGTAACTGGGGCTAGAGACATTTAGATCCTTTCCAATAAGTGTCCAAATGATGTGTGAATAAGTGTCTGCAATGAGGAGAAAGTACGACTAGAGTAATACTGTGTGCAATATCACATGCCAATACGATGGCCACAACACACATTATTTTGCCCTAAAAAACAAAAACAAGGAACAGAGACAGATTGGTTAAAATAAGAGCAAGACTAAAAGAATTTTAAAGGGGAAGAAAAACAAAAACCATACCTAAAACCTAATATATAGGTGCCCAAGTTAGGAGCTTCTGGCAAAGCGAGAGCCATGCTTTGTCAGGGAAGCCGAGGGCAGCGCATGAGGGGAGGCTGCCAGCAGCATTTGCTCCACCACCTTCGGGCAGATCATCGGTGACAGGGTGCGGACACCCTTGTGCTACAGGAATTCAACAACTGAGTGCCCTAAATTGACTTTAAACAGTAGGTATTCCTGCCTTTGTCCCTGAGGCAATTTAAAGGACCTCACACCTAAGAACGTTCTCTCCTAACTTTCTCATTTTGCCAGGAAAAAACAGTAAGATCTCTCAAGAAAACAGTAAACAGCAAATGGATTACTTAATTCTGTTAACTTGTACTTCTGAGGGCCCGCGTCAGTCTCAGAGCTGAAGATCAGGATGCCCTCTTTAAAGACAGACCTCTTTCAAAGGGGCAGCCAGCAAATGCCCACACTGCAGATGGCTCAGGTTCACCTTCACGCCACATGCTCACATGTCCTCCCAGTGAACACCTGCTGTCATATATGCAGAAGAACACCAATTTTATTTTGCTGTTTTGTTCATGTTTTCTCATTAAGAAGAAGTTATTTAGTTTTAAAAAAAAAAACAGGAAAAGAGGAAAAAAAGTCAGCACAAGTCAGTTGCCTCTTAAAACAGACACATCGCCGGGTTTGTATCTTGGTTCTGCCAGTAGTCACCATGCATTAGCTGGCAAATTACAGCACCTCCTGTGACCCTCTTCCCTCACCCGGGAATAATTTTGTTGACTATATTAATTCATCTGGTCCTCAGATTTAAAAAAAAAAAAAAATCTTCACCCAAGGATATGTTTATTGATTTTAGAGAGGGAGGAAGAGAGAGAAACATTGATCAGTTGCTTCCCATACATACCCCAACTGGAGATTGAACCTGCAATGAAGGCATGTGTCCTGACCAGAAATCGAACCTGCAACCTTTTGGTGTATAGGACGATGCTCCAATCAACCAACCCACCTGGCCAGGGCTGGTCCTCACATTTTTCAAATGAGTTATTTAAGTAAAAAGTATTTTGTTCAAACATGAGTGATTATCATCATCACACAATCAAGCAAGATTTCGAAAACCTAAGTTATTGGTTTGCAAACACATGCATCACTGAAGATTAAAAATGGCGGCAGAGTAAGTGGATGCTGCACAGACATGCTCCCAGGAACAAACTGGAATTACAACTGAAATACAGAAAAACTTCCTGAATAATCAATGGAAGACTTGCTGGAGAGAACCCTGATACCTGAGGACCAAGAGTGGAGACCACATAGACTGGTAGGAGGGGCAGGGGCACCAAAGGGCTGGCTGGGTGCCCCCAGACAGCAACTGAGTTCCAGAGAGGTATCTCAGCTGTGGGGGGGATGCCACTGAGAACTCTGGGATCTAATTCCCAAGCTGGGGTCCCCAGAAGAGAGCATCAGAACTGAGGAGGGTACCCATATAACATCTGGCTGTGAAAAGCAGCAGGGTGCTGACTGCCAGATAGTAATAGCTGAAAATTCAGACACCCTCTTAAAGGGCCAATGCACAAAATTCCCTGTTGAGCCACCCATCTTGTGCTCTGGCAGAGGGAGGGTGAAGTGGATTGGAGCTATGAAGGTAGACACCAGGACTAGGGACTTAAGTTTCCTGGGCTGAGTTATTCCCTCACACAGCAGAGGAGATCTTTCCCACATAGACATCTTCCTTGCCTGGGGGAAAGACAGTTGAGACACATTCTATTGGAAAACACCTTGCTCTGAGGCCACTTAAGAGATTAATAGTAACAATTAGCCTCCAGGCAGAAGCAACTGCCCCACCCTGTTGAAAAAAACTCTCGCCACACCTGAGGACGATTGCCTGGGGGGCAATTAAAGTTGGAATCCAATTAGTCTGTAGGCAGAGGCGGTCTCTGGAGGCTTTGAGTCTTTGCCTGATCTAATTAGTCAGAAACAGCCTTTAACACTCTCCTGCACTAGAGATTGAGAGGTGTAGAGGATCTATCTAATACATACTCACAAACCCAAACAGAAAACCAAAATGAGGAGACAAAGAAATAACCCCCAAATGAAAGAACTAGAAAATTCTCCAGAAGCAGAGATAAATGAAGCAGAGATAAGAAATTTATCTGAAACAGAGTTCAGAGTAATGGTGGTAAATATGCTTAACAGTATGAAAAAAGATACAGTAACTATGAAAAAAAGAACAGTCTGAGATAAAGAATGACACAACACAAAGAACATACTAGGTGTACCAGTTAATAATGTGGATTTTTTCAACAGATGGAGTTACACATATGTTGATATATATGCGATTTAATATGTATGCTATTTTGTTGTATTGACAGCAAGCTTCAAAACTTCATGTGTCAAATTTGCTAAAAGTGTTAACATCATAGACATTTTGATGCTTAAAAATGTTGAATTTCATGCCAAAAAAAAGCATTTGCAGGAAGTTTTAATTCATTACTTTATTTTGAAGAAAAAGTTATCGTATACTTCGGGAAGCTTATGATGAACATGCTCCATCTCAAGATACTTGTGAATGCTGGTTTAAATACTTTAAAAGTGATGATTTCGATGTGAAAGACAAAGAACATCCAGGTCAACCAAAAAAGTTTAAAGACCAACAATTACAAGCATTATTGGATGAAGATGCATGTCAAACTCAAAAACAACTTGCAGAAAGATTAAATGTTGCTCAGCAAACAATTTACGATCATTTACAATCATGGGAAAGATTTTAAAGGAAGGAAAATGGGTGTCACATCAACTGAATGAAAGACATGGAAAACCGAAAAGTCATCAGTAAAATGTTGCTTCGACAGCACAAAATGGAAGTCTTTTTTGCATCAAATTATGACTGGCAATGAAAAGTGGATTTATTTTGAGAATCCCAAACACACAAAATCATGGGTTGATGCAGGTCAACCATCAACATCGACTGCAAGGCCACATCGCTTCAGAAAGAAGACAATGCTCTGTGTTTGGCGGGATCAGGAAGGCGTGGTGTATTATGGGCTTCTAAACCCAGGTAAAACCGTTAATACTGATCGCTACTAACAAAAAATAATCAATTTGAACCACGCTTTGATCGTGAAACAACCAGAATGGGCCAGAAGACACAGCAAAGTAATTTTGATTCATGATAACACAACATCATACACTTCAAAACCAGTTAAAAGATCCTGCCTGGGAAGTATTAACCCACCCGCTGTATTCACTAGACCTTGCTCCTTCAGATTACCACTTGTTCCTATCGATGGCACATGTACTTTCTGAGCAGCACTTCAAAAAGTATGAAGAAGTGGAACATTGGGTCTCTGAATGGTTTGCCTCAAAAGAAGAAAAGTTCTATTGGGACGGTATCCATAAATTACCTGAAAGATGGGGGAAATGTGCAGCTAGCGATGGACATTACTTTGAATAAAGCACTTTTTATGTTTCTCTTGAAATTGTCACGTTTTCTTTCATTACAAAATCCGCCATTATTAACCGGTAGACCTAGTATTGGAAAGAATACACAGCAGACTAGGGGAAGCTGAGAATTGAATCAGTGAATTAGAAGGCAGAATTGAAAATATCACTCAATCAGAAAACTAAAAAGAAAAAACAATTAAAAAACAGGAGGACAGATTAAGGGAGATGTGAGACAACGTGAAACATAACAGTATTAGAATAGCAGGTGTGCCAGAAGAGGCAGAAAGGGAGAAAGGCATAGAGAAGGTGTTTGAAGAAATAATGGCAGAAAACTTCCCTAACCTCATAAAGGAAAAAGTCACACAAGTTCAGGAGCACAGAGAACCCCAAACAAGAAGAACCCAAACAGGCTCACGCCCAGACACATCATAATTAAATGCTAAAACTTAAAGACAAAGAGAGAATCTTAAAGGCAGCAAGAGAAAACAAAACTGTTACCTACAAAGGAGCTCCCATAAGGCTGACACCTGATTTCTCATCAAAAACTCTACAGCCCAGAAGGGAATGGCATGAAGTACTGAAGGTAATGGAAAGCAAGGATCTGAGACCAAGATACTACATCCAGCAAGGCTATCATTCAAAATAGACAGTCAAATAAAGAGCTTCCAAGACAAAAAACAGCTAAAGGAGTACATCACCACCAAGCCAGCATTACAACAAATGCTAAAGAGACTGCTGTAATGAGAAGAAACGGAGAGAGAAAAATAGGCATACAGAATTAAAATGGCAATAAATAAGTACCTATCAATAATAACCCTAAATGTAAATGGACTAAAATGCTCTAATCAAAAGGTGTAGGGTAGCAGAATGGATACAAAAACATGACCCAAACTATATGCTGTCTACAAGAGACCCACCGCATAACAAAAGACTCACACAGGATGAGAGTGAAGGGATGGAAAAAATTTTTCCATGCAAATGGAAAAGAAAAAAAAAGCTGGAGTAGCAATATGTAGTAGTAAAATGAAGGCCATCACAAGAGACAACAAAGGTCACTACATAATACTAAAGGGATCGATCCAACAAGAAGATATAACCCTGGCAAACATATATGCACCCAACATAGGAGCACCTAAATATATAAAAAATCTTCTAGAGGACTTTAATGTAGAGATTGACAACAATACAGTCATAGTAGGGGACTTTAACAACCCAATGACTTCACTGGATAGATCTTCCAGACAAAAACTTAACAAGGAAACAGAGACTCTAAAGGACACACTAGATCAGACAAGAAGAAAAATTAAAGCATCCAAGCCCTAGTTGGTTTGGCTCAATGGCTAGAGCGTCAGCCTGTGGACTGGAGGGTCCCAGGTTCTATTCCAGACAAGGGCACATTCTCAGGTTGTGGGCTCGATCCCCAGTAGGGGGCATGCAGGAGGAGGCGATCAATGATTCTCTCTTGTTATTGATGTTTCGATCTCTCCCTCTCCCTTCCTCTCTGAAACCAATAAAAACATTTTTTTTTTTAAAAAAAGCATCCAAATTGGAAAAGAAGAAGTGAATCTATCATTATTCGCAGATGACATGATATTGTACATAGAAAACCCCAAAGACTCCATAAAAAAACTACTAGACTTGATAGATACAAAATTAAAACCCAGAAATCTATGGCTTTTTTATACATCAACTAGGGGCCTGTTGCACGAATTGGTACACGGGTGGGGTCCGGCTGGCCCGCCCTCATCAGGGCTGATTGGGCCGGGCTGGCAGAGGGGACAGGATGTGGGAGGTTGGGCCCCGCCCCCGATTGGGGGAGTGACTGGAAGCGTGTCCAGCTGGGGTGAGGGGGGCCGCCGCCCCCCATCAGGCCAGTTGGCCAGAGCAGTGCATGTCATAGTAACCGGTTGTTCAGACATTCTGGTCACTTGGCTTTTATATATAGATAATGAACTCACAGAAAGAGAAACTAAAAAAACAATCCCATTTACCATTGCAACAAAAAAGTTAAGATATCTAGGAATAAACTTAACTAAGGAAGTAAAAGACCTGTACTCAGAAAACTACAGGACGTTAAAAAAAAGAGACAGAGGAAGACATAAACAAATGGGAGAATATACCATGTTCATGGATTGGTCGAATCAACATCATTAAAATGTCCATACTACCCAAAGCAATCTATAGATTCAATACAATCCCCATTAATATATCGATGGAATATTTCACAGACCTAGAACAAACTCTCCAAAAATTCATATGAAATAAAAAAGACCCTGAATAGCTGCAGCAACCCTGAGAAAGAAGAACAAAGTTGGAGGGATCACAATACCAGATATCAAGCTATATTACAAAGCCACTGTTCTCAAAACTGCCTGGTACTGGCACAAGAACAGACATATAGACAATGGAACAGAACAGAGAACCCAGAAGTCGACCCAAGCCGTTACGCTCAATTAATATTTGAAAAAGGAGACAAGCACATACAATGGAGTCAAGACAGTCTCTTCAATAAATGGTGTAGGGAAAATTGGACAGATACACACACAAAAATGAAACTAGACCACCAACTTACACCATACACAAGAATAAACTCAAAATGGCTAAAGGACTTAAATGTAAGAAGGGAAACCATAAGAATCCATAGGCAGCAAAATATCAGACATATGTCGTAGCAATATTTTCACCAATACAGCTCCTAAGGCAATGAAAACTAAGGAGAAAATAAACAAATGGGACTACATCAAATTAAAAAGCTTCTGCACAGCACAAGAAACCATCAACAAAACAAGAAAGCCCACTGCATGGGAGAACGTATTTGCCAATGTTATTTCCGATAAGGTTTTAATCTCCAACATTTACAGGGAACTCATACAACTTAACAATAAAAAAAATGGGCAAAGGACCTCAATAGATACTTTTCAAAAGAGGACCTACAATAGGCCAAGAGACATATGAAAACATGCTCAAAGTCACTAATTATCCGAGAGATGCAAATCAAAATGACAATGAGGTATCATCTCACACCTGTCAGAAAGGTTATCATTAACAAATCAACAAACGACAAGTGCAGGTGAGAATGCGGAGAAAAAGGAGCCCTTGTGCACTGCTGGTGGGAAGGCAGACTGGGGCAGCCACTGTGGAAAACAGTATGGAGTTTCCTCAAAAAGTTAAAAATGGAGCTCCCATTTGACCCAGTAATCCCACTTCTAGGAATATATCCCAAGAAACTAGAAACACCAATCAGAAAGGATATATGCACCCCTATGTTCATAGCAGCACAATTTACAATAGCTAAGATTTGGAAACAGCCTAAGTGCCCATAAGCAGATGACTGGATCGGAAAACTATGCTACATCTATACAATGGAATACTACGCTGCTATAAAAAAGAAGGAACTAACTCTTACCATTTGCAACAGCATGGATGGAACTGGAGAGCATTATGCTAAGTGAAATAAGCCAGTCGGAGAAAGATAAATATCACATGATCTCACTCATTTGTGGAATATAATGAACAACATAAACTGATAAGCCAAAATAGGAAAAACAATATTTTAGAACATAATAGAAGTAATCCTGTTATTTGGAGATTTTTAATATTTCCTACAATTTTTGTGATATTATACTAGGTTAGTACAGTTTTGGTAATATTATTATATTTAAAATCTTTTTTCCTGAAATATTAATGTGTATTGCATGTAACTTTATACTTAAAATCGCTTTTCTTGGAAAAAACACAGAAACAAACAAACCAACAAACAAACACATGCCTCACTCAGGTAGCTGTTATGCTAGGACTGTTAGATGGGGAGATGCCTAGACAGAGCACGAGGACCCACCCTTGCTGAGCCTGCAATCACGGTGGGGATTTAAGGAGGTCAGACGGGTCACTGTCTGGTAGTCGTGTAACTGCTGAGCAGAGGAAAACCATGATTTAGGGTCTGGTGCTTTTTGTAGATATAAGGGTTGCTCTAATCGTAATTCCTTTAATCCACAGTACGCTCATGCACAGTCACATGTGAGCCCAGAGACTGAAAGGAGCAAGTGGTTCTCTCTTTCCCTGGGGGTCAAACCCATCGTCTGCAGAATTAAGGTTCCTAAAGTTCTAAATATCTGGTTCGTTTTCCACACTGGCTTTTACTGGAATGATGTTATTGAAATCATTTTTACTTAGGGTGCTCCACCCACCTCCCCAGTCTCTGTAGACCTTAGATACTCCAAGGACGGGTGATCCACAGGGCAGGAACAACTCGGTAAGCATGTGGGCGAGGACTTAGGGCGTGCCCGTCTGCAGTACATGAGCTGCAGGGCAGACACACGTCCGCTGCTCTCCGACAGGCACCTGAGGTGCCAGGAACCGCAGGCGCTGTCTGCTAGCCTGGCGAACGTTCAGGAGCTAGTGGACGAGGCGTGGCGCAGCCACAGAGGAGCCCTGCCAGGGGACGAAGGGCAGGGAGACCCACACAGCGCAGTATCCACTGGCGTCAAGCACCGGCCAGGAACCGTCACTGGTCTCTCACTGAATTCCCACGAGAAACTTGGTGGCACCCATCTCTATTTACACATAGGGAAACTGAGGCTCCCAGGTGAAATAAGTTCTCCGGGGCTCTGGAGTGAGGACTTGTCTCGACTTGCCCTAGGGCGCCCACATCTTCAGAGCTGATCTCGCCCTCCAACATTACCCGGCACGATGCCCAATGCCAAAGACCCTTCCTTTGGACCAAACCAATGGGAACCACGGACGTGGGAACCCCAGGATCAGGCCGAGGCCTCTGTGCACATGGAAAGGGAGTCGGGAACCCACCACGTGGCACCGGCCCTTGCATGGCACTGCCCGCAGCCACCACGCAGCCCTGGGCTCACCCCTGGGAGCGGCTCGGCCTGCGCTCACGGGGAGGACTCCTCTTTGGAAGCCGTGCAGTGACTGACAGTCCTCTCCCCACAGCCCACCGCGCCCGGACTTGTTTCCGCATTCCCGGCTTCGGGCGGCTCACCTCCTTGTGGGAGTCTTTGTGGGCCTCCAGAGTCTTCATGATCGTCAGCTCGGCGTAGTTTTTGAATCTTGCTGGCTGGTTTCTCAGAATCTCCCGTAAAACTCTCAGTGCCAGCGCCCGAATGGAATGCTGGGGAACAGGAGGAAAGGAAGATGTCAGCAGCCTGCACCCGTCGGCAGGGTCGGGGGCACTGAGCGCCCGCAGACGCCTGGACACGGTCACACCGCTGACCTGCCGGGCTCCCGGACAATCAGCTCCACGAGCAGCCCGCCCCCGGTGGCATTCCCAGCACCCAGCCCGCACCTAAGGGGACCGCATGAAGGTTTCTTCAATGAGCCAAATGAGGACAATGGAGCTCTGGGCTCTGGGGGACGGGAGACTTCCTGAGGCTCAGGGATGCAAACCGCTCTGAGTCAAATGCCCAGAGGACAGGTAAACTGCGTCTGGACATTGGGACACATGGCCTGTAAGACTGTGAGCTCTCAAGGGCAGCTGAGATCTGTCATTCTCCCGACCTGCTGCGTGATGAGGCCACGGGGAGGGGACTGTACCGGCCTCGAGGTGCTTGAGGACCTTGAGGCCCGGGTCATGTGTCTGGAGGAAAGCCATTCCAAACAGACTCCTAATCTCAGTAAAAGAGAATGGAGTTTACACCAAACACAGCCAAAAAGTACATCCTGATTCTTTGTCACTCACCTGTGCAATTCACCCCCCCTCCCCTCCCCGTTCTGCTGCCTCCACATGGTATCGCTCTATCTCCCGACCTCAAAGCCCAACCCAGGCGAAGGGCTTCAGAAACCAACGCTTTGTTTTAAGAAAAGTTGATACAGATCTTTCATCACCATTCTTCCAGCCTCACTCGGCCCTGTTCTAGACCAAACCACTAATCCTAAGCAGCAGAAAGCGATCCAAGTCAGCGTCACATTCCAGCCTCCTGCTCACCGGTCTCCCACTCCCGTCACCATCAGCATGACCCTGGGCATGACCTTTACCAGGGCTGTCAGATTCCCGCCCGGTCCTGTCCATGGAGCTCTTCCCCACGTTCAGGCGATTTCTGTTTCTGCTGCGGGCAGAGCCCAGCATGGCTTACTAGGGATGCGGCTTATTAGGCAATCCCTACATTTACTCCTGCCTCTGTGGACGGGCCAGCTGCACGCGGCAAGGCAGGACTGGGTTCTTCCTGGCTTTAACCCTTTGCACTCGCTTGCTTTTTTCTCGATTCCTTTATTCTAATGCTAACCGTGTCGAGTCACACTCGACATCCGAGTGCAAAAGGTCAAGATTATACAGCAAATGCCTAGTGTGTCACATTCAGATGTCACAGTGTGAAGAGGGCCTTTACTTTAAAAATAACAACAGAAAATAATAGATGATGCTAACAGCCCTGGTTCCTGAGCCTGGCGCGCGACTCTGACGCAAGCACGGGTGACCGAGACAGAATGTGCCGGAATGCAACATTTCGTAGGGTCTTTAAAAAGGAACTTCTCTGTTTTGCAATTAAACATGAAACAAAAATAAAACAAGGAAAAAAGCTCATTGTTACAAACGACATTTTAAGCTAACAGAGTTCTAAGAAACTTTGTGTAAAGTGACCTGATGCAGGAACAAGTCCCCTCGTCGACTAGACAGCCAATCACAAACACACGTGCACGTACACGACGCGGGGCTTGCTACCTGGGGCTCCGAGGCCAGTTCGGACGTGCTCTGATGTAAGCAGTGAGCCCAGCAGGAAAGGAGGGCTGAGCATCCCCACAAGAGCAGCCCCCCCCCCCGCCCCCCGGAAGGGAATGCAGAAGAACAGTCCTCACGTCTTTGTCTCCAAGGGTCTCCAGGAGCAGGAGCAGGATGGTCTTGAAGTGCTCCTCCCAGACGCCCAGGCTGTCCTCCCGGGTGACCTTGAGCAGCTCCAGCAGGGCCCCCTTCCGCTCCTCCACGCGCTCGTTGTGGTTGGACAGCTCCTTCAGAAGGTCCGCCACCAAGTCCGAATGGTCAATGGGCACTTGTGAGACACAACACAGACGTTACTGCACGAGGGACGCCGGCTGCAGGTGCTGCCTCGGCGACGCAGCCGCCCTCCCCTGCCCTCCGGTCTCTCCCCATCACCCCCTCCATCCTGACCTGCGCCCGAGCCTCACTCTACACCCGCAGCAGGTCATCCCACCAAACTAACTGTCCAAACAGAGGCGGGCCCAGCCAGCGTGGCTCAGTGGTTGAGTGTCGACCTATGAACCAGGAGGTCACGGTTTGATTCCTGGTCGGGGCACATGCCCGGGTTGTGGGCTCGATCCCCAGTGGGCTGTGTGCAGGAGGCAGCTGATCAATGATTCTCTCTCGTCACTGATGTTTCTATCTCTCTCTCCCTTCTCCCTTCCTTTCTGAAATCAATAAATATATATTTTAAAAACCCAAACAAACAGAGGTGGGAAAATAGGTATCGAGCACCAATACTCAATGTCTCTATCCTGCCTTACCATCTTCCCCCTTCCAATTCAGACAAAGAGGAGAAACTACTTCTTTCATCGGTTCAGATAAGGAGAAGCCCCCGCAAAGCCCTCCTAACTCTACCTCCACTGCGCAGGGCTGAGTCAGGCCCTGCATGGAACACCCTCACGCGCATCCCCTCCACCGGAGCACTTTCCTCCAGGCACGCCTTACAGTTCCATCCGATCAACACCCCACTCCTTGGAAGGTCCAGAGGTTAGGAACTAGCACAGGAGACCAACACCAGCCAAGGTCGACTGTAAAACTTGCCAACACCTCTTAGTGAAATGACTTGCAAGGGCTTGACCTTATGGCAGAAGAGCATATCCTTTCTATGCGTGTTCTTTTAAGAGACCTCCACTCTGAATTCACTTTAAATCGAAAGGGGGAAGAAATGAGCCAGACAAATCATCAGGAACTACTTTTTTTTAAAAGATATATTTTTATTGATTTCAGACAGGAAGGGAGAGGGAGAGAGAGAAACATCAATGATGAAAGAGAATCACTGATCAGCTGCCTCCTGCACACCCCCCACTGGGGATCGGGCCCGCAACCTAAGCATGTGCCCTTGAGTGGAATCGAACCCAGGACCCTTCAGTCCTCAGGCCGACACTCTATCCACTGAGCCAAGCCATCTAGGGCAGGAACTACTTAATTTGCATGTGCACATTTCTTTAGATTCCAAAATTGGGGAACAAACATAGAAGAAAGTCTGAAATGTGAAAGAACCCTATCATTTCCCCCTGCTCTGCCCACCTTTTTCTCCAACTCTTTTATTATCCAGTTGCTGAATAAGTAACAACCAACATCCTAATCTCTATTCCATCTTCAATAAGACCCACAGTGGTAAGTGAAACGATGCCCCAAGTCTATGAGCAATGGAAGGCCACAGGCTAGTGCTCCAGAAAGGGCAAGTCAGACCAACACGCACCCGGCCTCCGCCAGGGAGCTGACGCTTGGGATGCACGCTGCAGCCACCAGCAGTGAGCTCTGAGCAGTGCGCTCTGAGCAGCCAGGACTATGCTTTCACCGGCTGGGCGCCTGCTTTCACACCGGCGGGACTTCTCCACGCCAGCACACCCCTGCTGGGCCCATAAAAAGGATATATATATGCTTTTTTTTTTTTTATGTGTGCTTTTTAAAAACTGACTACTAAGTTGGGTCGGCTTTAGCTCGGGCAGCTCCTTTGTCATGCAGACAGCTAAAATGACTGCTAAGCTGAAATAAACGAAAATGTGTCAACATGACAATGAGGTGGGAAACAAATTAAGTTCCAAATAAAATACCATCACACCGAAATATACTTACTCACTTGTTATAGTCTTAACAGAGTCAGAAAAAGCCAGACTAGCTCTATTCCATAGTGAACATGCTACACTTGGGCAAGTAACTTAACCTTTCTGAACCTCGGCTCCTTAATCTGCACAACGGAAACACCTGCCGCATGTCCACTGGGTGCCGTGTGTAAAGCATGAGCGTATGTCCACTGGGTGCCGTGTGTAAAGCATGAGCGCTATGTCCACTGGGTGCCGTGTGTAAAGCATGAGCGTATGTCCACTGGGTGCCGTGTGTAAAGCATGAGCGCTATGTCCACTGGATGCCGTGTGTAAAGCATGAGCGCTCTCCACATTGGATGCCGTGTGTAAAGCATGAGCGCTCTGTCCACTGGGTGCCGTGTGTAAAGCATGAGCGTATGTCCACTGGGTGCCGTGTGTAAAGCATGAGCGCTCTGTCCACTGGGTGCCGTGTGTAAAGCATGAGCGCTATGTCCACTGGGTGCCGTGTGTAAAGCATGAGTGCTATGTCCACTGGGTGCCGTGTGTAAAGCATGAGCGCTCTGTCCACTGGATGCCGTGTGTAAAGCATGAGCGCTATGTCCACTGGATGCCGTGTGTAAAGCATGAGCGCTCTGTCCACTGGGTGCCGTGTGTAAAGCATGAGCGCTCTCCACACTGGGTGCCGTGTGTAAAGCATGAGCGCTCTGTCCACTGGGTGCCGTGTGTAAAGCATGAGCGCTCTGTCCACTGGGTGCCATGTGTAAAGCATGAGCGCTCTCCACACTGGATGCCGTGTGTAAAGCATGAGCACTCTCCACACTGGATGCCGTGTGTAAAGCATGAGCGCTATGTCCACTGGATGCCGTGTGTAAAGCATGAGCGCTCTCCACACTGGATGCCGTGTGTAAAGCATGAGCGCTCTCCACACTGGATGCCGTGTGTAAAGCATGAGCGCTCTCCACACTGGGTGCTGTGTGTAAAGCATGAGCGCTCTCCACACTGGATGCCGTGTGTAAAGCATGAGCGCTCTCCACACTGGATGCCGTGTGTAAAGCATGAGCGCTCTCCACACTGGGTGCTGTGTTTAAAGCATGAGCGTATGTCCACTGGATGCCGTGTGTAAAGCATGAGCCCTATGTCCACTGGATGCCGTGTGTAAAGCATGAGCGCTATGTCCACTGGATGCCGTGTGTAAAGCATGAGCGCTCTCCACACTGGATGCTGTGTGTAAAGCATGAGCGTATGTCCACTGGATGCCGTGTGTAAAGCATGAGCGCTATGTCCACTGGATACCGTGTGTAAAGCATGAGCGCTCTCCACACTGGATGCTGTGTGTAAAGCATGAGCGCTATGTCCACTGGGTGCCGTGTGTAAAGCATGAGCGCTATGTCCACTGGGTGCCATGTGTAAAGCATGAGCGCTATGTCCACTGGGTGCCGTGTGTAAAGCATGAGCGCTCTCCACATTGGTGCCGTGTGTAAAGCATGAGCGCTCTCCACACTGGTGCCATGTGTAAAGCATGAGCGCTCTCCACACTGGGTGCTGTGTGTAAAGCATGAGCGCTCTCCACACTGGATGCTGTGTGTAAAGCATGAGCGCTATGTCCACTGGGTGCTGTGTGTAAAGCATGAGCGCTCTCCACACTGGATGCTGTGTGTAAAGCATGAGCGCTATGTCCACTGGGTGCCGTGTGTAAAGCATGAGCGCTCTCCACACTGGATGCCGTGTGTAAAGCATGAGCGCTCTCCACACTGGATGCCGTGTGTAAAGCATGAGCGCTATGTCCACTGGGTGCCGTGTGTAAAGCATGAGCGCTCTCCACACTGGTGCCGTGTGTAAAGCATGAGCGGTCTCCACACTGGATGCCGTGTGTAAAGCATGAGCGCTCTCCACACTGGGTGCTGTGTGTAAAGCATGAGCGCTCTCCACACTGGATGCTGTGTGTAAAGCATGAGCGCTCTCCACACTGGATGCCGTGTGTAAAGCATGAGCGCTCTCCACACTGGGTGCTGTGTTTAAAGCATGAGCGCTCTCCACACTGGATGCTGTGTGTGAAGCATGAGCGCTATGTCCACTGGGTGCCGTGTGTAAAGCATGAGCGCTATGTCCACTGGGTGCCATGTGTAAAGCATGAGCGCTATGTCCACTGGGTGCCGTGTGTAAAGCATGAGCGCTCTCCACACTGGGTGCCGTGTGTAAAGCATGAGCGCTCTCCACACTGGATGCTGTGTGTAAAGCATGAGCGCTCTCCACACTGGTGCCGTGTGTAAAGCATGAGCGCTCTCCACACTGGATGCTGTGTGTAAAGCATGAGCGCTATGTCCACTAGGTGCCGTGTGTAAAGCATGAGCGCTATGTCCACTGGGTGCCGTGTGTAAAGCATGAGCGCTCTCCACACTGGTGCCGTGTGTAAAGCATGAGCGCTCTCCACACTGGATGCCGTGTGTAAAGCATGAGCGCTCTCCACACTGGATGCCGTGTGTAAAGCATGAGCGCTATGTCCACTGGGTGCTGTGTGTAAAGCATGAGCGCTCTCCACACTGGATGCTGTGTGTAAAGCATGAGCGCTCTCCACACTGGTGCCGTGTGTAAAGCATGAGCGCTCTCCACACTGGATGCCGTGTGTAAAGCATGAGCGCTATGTCCACTGGGTGCTGTGTGTAAAGCATGAGCGCTCTCCACACTGGGTGCTGTGTGTAAAGCATGAGCGCTCTCCACACTGGATGCCGTGTGTAAAGCATGAGCGCTATGTCCACTGGATGCCGTGTGTAAAGCATGAGCGCTATGTCCACTGGATGCCGTGTGTAAAGCATGAGCGCTATGTCCACTGGATGCCGTGTGTAAAGCATGAGCGCTATGTCCACTGGGTGCCGTGTGTAAAGCATGAGCGCTATGTCCACTGGGTGCCGTGTGTAAAGCATGAGCGCTATGTCCACTGGGTGCCGTGTGTAAAGCATGAGCGCTATGTCCACTGGATGCCGTGTGTAAAGCATGAGCGCTCTGTCCACTGGATGCCGTGTGTAAAGCATGAGCGCCCTCCACACTGGGTGCTGTGTGTAAAGCATGAGCGCAGCAGCGGACCGATAAGGCAATGCGAGTGCTCGGCGCATGCCGGAGCCGTCTCCAGGCGGCAGGGCAGTCACCCGGAGCAGGTCCAGAACAGCTGCGGACACGCTGGGGAGGGGGAGGGGAGCCCAGTGGTGCTTCGGACCCGACTCCCACAGCTCCACGGGCAACACGCTGAGCCCAGAGCCGGGACTGCCGAGCCTTTGCGCTCCGCCTCACTAACTCCTCCCCCGAGCTCCTCGGGCCCTGGGTCCGAGTGACGGCCCCCTGGTGGCACCCTGAGCCTCCCTCACTGCAGCCATCACAGCTGCAACCTGAGGTCACCCTCTGGAGGGCGGGGACTGTGCGTCCTTTGGTTCACTGTTGTGCTTTCCATGCCCAAGCACCTGGCAGACATGTCGCTGCCGAACATCGGACTAACCAGCCTGACCAACGTTTCCATGTCCCTTCGAGCAATATGCCCAGAGTTGGTCAGACAGGAGGGGAAGCCCCTGGGGGAAACTTTTGGATGGGGGACAATCACACAAAGGAAGACAAACCATCTCGAAGCTGCTCCATGTCGTCGTCAAACACGGCCTCCTTCAGGGCTGTCTTGTCATAGGTGTTGATGGTGTCCGCGTAGGGGTACAGGTTGTAGTCGCGCGCCCGCGGCCCCGGGAAGGCGCGCGGAGGCTGGGTGTTGAGCAGGGAGGTCTTGTTGTCCAGAGCTGTTCTGCCTCCTTCCACCACGTCACTGCCTCCCCGGCCCTCCGTGGCAGGGGACGCCACTCCACCATCCCGGGACACCTGCGCACAAAACACTGTCAGTCCTTTCTAGGACTTTTAAAAACGTTTCCTTACGTTTTCAGAAGCACTAGGAGAGCCAGACACTTCTCACTTGAAATCTGGCTGCTAACAAAAGAACAGCTGTTAGAATTTCAATTTGTAAATATCTACTTCATAAACTGCCTTAAAGGGAACCGAATATGCTTATATTGTCATCTATTCTATCATTAAATTACACGTAAAATCTGTTTTACTTTGAACGTGGGATTAACTTTACGCAAACATTTTTTGAGAGATTAATAACATGAAATTCTGGAAAGTCCCTTGAGAATGCAGGCCACACCCCACCCCGCTCCTCAGAAACCTGGACCAGCACTGCAGCCTGGCACTTCCTGTAACAGAGGGCTTCCTCACTGCAGCCCGACACCAGGCCGACAAGCCCCCCCACCACCAGATGGAACGCGGTGCTGCTGCCCGAGAACCCCTTGCACACGGTCCACCACGCGGGGAGCCAAACCACGGCTTAGGGTCTCTAGCAGGGGAGGACTCAGGAGCCCCTACAGGCCGTTCTTCCTCTGCATGTTTCTGACTCAGCCGGTCTTTACGCTGACTGGGTCAAAGAACAGGTCTTTTGCCCTCGCCAGTTTGGCTCAGTGGATAGAGCGTAGCCTGTGGACCGAAGGGTCCCAGGTTTGATTCCGGTCAAGGGCATGTACCTCAGTAACAGGCTCCTCCCCAGCCCAGGCCCTGGTCAGGGTGAGTGCAGGAGGCAACCGGTCGATGTGTTTCTCTCACATCAATATTTCTGTCTTTCCCTGTCTCTTCCACTCTCTAAAAATGAATGGAGAAATATCTTCGGTGAGGATTAAACAAAAAGAACAGGTCTTTTACTGTTTTCCAAAAAATCTTTTTTCTAATAGATTCTGAGTCTTGTCTTCAACAAATGAACCGCTGGTCCTCTGTCCCTGCCATGCTCTGACTCCTTCCCTCTCCGGGGCCTTCTGCCGGCGGCGCGGGGACAAGAGCGGGCACGCTGACCGGGGAACAGCAGCCGTCTTCTCCGCACCCAGACAAGTGACTAAAGCAAGTGAAAACGGCCTCAGCAGCCGGACCCCTTGTGCTGATGCACGTGCTTTTCATAAATTGTGGTATAATATGCATACATCATTTTAACCCTAAGTGTACAATTCAGCGACATTACACCCATTCACAGTGTTGTGTAACCATTATCCACCATGTTAGATTTTGGGCAAAACCTTTTCATCTTTCCTAACCAAAACTCTGTCTCCATCACGCACTAACTCCCGCCCTCCTAGCCTGGTGACCTCTATTCTACATTCTGCCCCCATGAATGTGACGCCAGGTGCCTCACGTAAGTGGAAGCATACAATACTATCTGTCTGTGTCTGGCTTATCTCACTTAGCACGTGTTTTCAAGTTGCATTGGTACTGCAACATGTGTCAGTATCACATTCCCTTTTTAGGCTAAATAGTCTTCCACTGCACATGCATCACATTTAAAAAATCCATTTATCTGTTGATAGAAACTGGGTTCTCCACCTTTTGGCTCCCATGAACACTGGTATAGAAATATGTGTTCAAGTCCCTTCTTTCTACTTTTTTGGACATATACCTAGTGAAATTGCTGGAACGTATTTGATAAACACCCATCCCCAAAAAGATTGCTTACTAATATAATACTACTGTAAAATACATGCATGGATATGAACAAAATGATTTAACAGGGGTTTTCTCTCAGGGAAGATAATTCATGGATGATTTTAATTTTCTTCTCTTTGTAACTCTCTTCTAAAAATAAAACATTTTTATAATGAAAAATCATTTATAAAGGGAGAGTTTTAAAGAACAAAGACACTCAAAAAACAAAGCTCAACTATCCTAATTCTAATCACTTTTAAAAACAAAAAATCTTACTTTTTAAACTTTGCTTTTTATCCCTGTCCTTGTCTACATGCATGTTTTATAGCATGGGAATCACAGTGAACATACTGCCACATATAGGGTGTCCCCAAAATGTACACACACACACCGTGAGTAACTATAAAGGCAGTGTTTATTAAAATAATTTCATTTTCAAAATTAAGCTACCCCCTGTTAAAGAGTGTATACATTTTTGGGACGCACTGTACTTTGCTTTCCTCGTAGCGTAAGCATGTCCCACAAAAATAGTTTTTATAACCATAACTAGAGGCCCAGTGCACAGCATTCATGCACTGCGGGGGGGGGGGGGGGGGTCCCCTCAGCCCAGCCTGCACCCTCTCGCAGTCTGGGATCCCTCTGAGGTATCTTTAGCGCTGCCTCAGAGGCGGGAGAGGCTCCTGCCACCACCGCTGTGCTCGCCAGCTATGAGCCCAGCTTCTGGCTGAGCGGTGCTCCCCCTGTGGGAGTGCACTGACCACCAGGGGGCAGATCCTGCGTTGAGCATCTGCCCCCTGGTGGTCAGTGCGCGTCATAGTGACCAGTTGTTCTGCTGTTCAATTGATTTGCATATTAGCCTTTAATTATAATAAGATTTACTCAACTATTCCCCTTCTACTGATTTTTTAGTTTTTGGCCATTATAAATAATACAAAAATAAACTACGTTGCATAAAAACTTATCCTTTTTCTTTTTGCCGAGCTTGTTAGAAGCTAGGTCATTAAAGGATATGAAACTAAAGTCCTTTTGCTAAATGTCACTTTACTAAGTTCCACAATGACGGCGACAATCTGCCATGCCGCCACGACATGTCCCTCTTGGCCTTTCTGGCACTAAGTGTTGTAACTTGTACTTGAAACAAAGCTGGTGTCTCTGCTTCTGTGAACCGCCTCCCCGGCTCTGACGCCCACGTGAGCGGCTGCCTCCTCAGACGGGGCACTGGTCAAGGCTCCCAGGCCCACCTCCAACACAGTATTAGACCTACCTCAGCTTCGTAGTTAAAAACCTGGTCGCCAGCGGCCAAGAGGCTGAGTGGTGAACCTCAGCTCCTCGCTGCCACTGCCCCTTCGCATGCTCCCAGGGGGCCCTCCAGCGGACAGCCCTGTCTCTGCAGCGGGTCGGCTCGGCTCTCCTGTGGCCTCGCCGCTTCCTCTCCAGCCCCCGCTCCCCCCGCCCTGGACAGTGCTGAGGCTTCCTGGCCCAGCTCTCTACTTCTCACTACCACGCTTCATTCCTTTCAACTCTCAGCACAGTCTTTCTATGCTTTAAAAAGTTGAAAACACTTAAATGTTCCAAAAAACAGGGCACTGGGGACAGGTGTGGCCCTCCATGTGGATTACCACCCAGCCACAAATTCAGAGGAGAGCACGGAAGGGACAGCACTCGTGTCCTCTGGGAAACAGGGTGCACACTTTGATGCCGTTTTATTTTAGTTTATTTTTTAAAATATATTTGTATTGATTTCAGAGAGGAAGGGAGAGGGAGAGATAGAAACATCAATGATGAGAATCATTGATTGGCTGCCTCCTGCACTCCTCCCACCGGGGATGGAGCCCGCAACCCGGGCATGTGCCCTTGACCGGAACCAAACCCGGGACCCTCCAGTCCACAGGCCGACGCTCTATCCACTGAGCCAAACCAGCTAGGGCAGATGTCCCTTTTATTTTAAAAATACTCTGCACATCCCCCGTCCCTGAAACACGTTAATGTATAAATACACATAAAGAAATATAAAATGCACAGTAAAACGTTCAAGTTCATTATCTCTAGAGATGGTGATTCTGTTACATTTACAGCTGGGACGAGTAATACCCAGGCACCCACCTCCTCCCAGAGGCCCCTGTTCCTGCAGGGCGTCTGCTCACTAGGCAGAGCCCTGCCCCGACCCCCAGCTGCTTGGAAACCTTTCCCAGTCCCTCCCAGCAGCCCATGCCAGGCCTCTGTCCACTGATGGCGCAGAGTGGGAGCTGTCGGGGGAACCCTCCGTCTTCCTGCCCCTCCTTCTGGCCAAGGCCAGCTCCTCGGCAGGGCCCAGATCGCATCCCTCCATGTCCTCGGGGCCCGCGTCCACCAATGGGCCCTCCCCTGCACAGGGAGCATTCTTCTCTCTCCGGCCCGTCAGCACTCACGCAGGTCAGGCCTCTCCCATGGGGAACGCCCGAACGCCCTCTTCTCTCTCCAGTTTGTTCACTCTTCAACTCACTGTAACCTGTTTCCACTGTCAACCCTGCTCGGAACCATGCTCACACAGTCCCATGGACTCCTGGGAGAAACGAAACCTGTCAAGTGTGGACTGTGACTAAGTGTACATTTACTTAAGAAGAACACGAAAGTAAACGGTGGGCCCCTGCTCAAAGAGAAGGTCTTGGCTCTATATCAAGACACTGGTGAACGAGCATGTGTTTTATGTGCTCTAGCCCAGTGGTCGGCAAACTCATTAGTCAATAGAGCCAAATATCAACAGTACAACGATCGAAATTTCTTTTGAGAGCCAAATTTTTTAAACTTAAACTTCTTCTAACGCCACTTCTTCAAAATAGACTCACCCAGGCCGTGGTATTTTGTGGAAGAGCCACACTCAAGGGGCCAAAGAGCCGCATGTGGCTCGTGAGCCGCAGTTTGCCGACCACGGTTCTAGGTTAACACGGAATTTGAATGTATATAGTAAATTAAAAACCCAATGGGGCCCTTCCCTCCGGGTCTGACTGATGGGCTCCAGAGCACATGCAGCTTGAACCCTCGGCCAGAACTTCCTCCCGAGAGTTCCCCGTAACTCCATTCACCACACGCTCCGGGCCTCCCCGTCCTCTCCAGCTTTTCTTCCAGCTTCTTCCTTACTGTTAGTGCTCCTTCAGATTCTGCCTTTACCCTTTACCTGGTTGATTTCATTTGCTTTTCTTTGGTTCCCAGGGAGCAACTAGTCAATCACTGCCCCTCAAGTCTGTCTCCAGCCTAACTCGCTGGCCTAAACTTCCGACGGCCATACCCAGAGGCCTCATGGATATGTCTGCTTGGATACCGCGCCGGTCTTGGAAGTCACATGTATTCAAAGGGTTATCATAACGTTTTCCCTCCTGCTACGAAATTTTCTCATGGAATTGCACCAGCACCTACTCATGAGTCCTAGTCAGACCTGTAACTCTTCTATTTTTGCTTTTTCCCTACTGAACCCAAATGCCTTGGAATAATTCTCCATCTGAGTGACAGCAATCTTCCTAAAACTTCATGTGACCATGCCACGTCCCGGGTTAAAATCCTTCACGGACTCTCCAGTGTCCCCAGCGAAGTCAAGACACGGCTGGAAACCCCCCTGGGGTGAGCCTGCCTGAGCCACCTCTGCAGCCGCTTCTCAGACCTCCCCCAAACACAGCATGCTCCCTCCCTCCACTCAGGGGGAACCACTCCCATCTCTCCACCTTCGCACCCCTCCTCTGACTACAACCTCCTACTTGGCTTTCATGCTTCATCGCTTGCAGATCCTCCCTGGGCGCCAACACTGGTCCTGGTGGGTCTTCGTGCTGAGCCCGACCAGCCACCGCATGCACCACAATCTCCGGCTTATATGCCTGCCTCCGCATGAGATCAGAGCTCCCACTCAGCCCTGCTGGTATCTGGTGCAGGCTCACACTTTATCACATCATAGGAACAAAAATATGACTAGCACACCCAAAAGCAAACTGAGAAAAAAGGTATTTGAAATTGTTCACAAAGACATCAAGGGTAACTCAAAATTGCCTTGGGCCTCTAGAAATAATCCTTTCTATTACATGCTAAAAATAACGAGGAAGCTCAGTAATGACAGTGGTCAGTGTTCAGAAGAATCATTAATCATCACTTAATCGATATACAGTTCTCCGTTAGTCCAGGGATACTTACAATATCACAGTCCTTCTTGCCATCTCGTTTAATTGGCTCATTCAGATCCTCTTGGCTTCGAAAACTAAACTTTTCAATGGCTTCTGTAACTCCACGCAAAGAACTATAGATTTCTTCCGAGTTCAGGTTCTCTGTATCATAGTCCAGCATGCTAAAGATCAAAATATTTTCTTTCTTAAATTGAGGTATATGCATAGAATTGAGATGTGTGCATACATTTCTTCTAATAATTTACGGAGTGAGGTAAGTTTTGTTTCTTTCAGTGATTCAGGTGGAATGAAGACACCTTTTATTACAGCACCACTGTCAGACAGGTACACACCTTCCCTGTCAAGCCTGGTCCTAACACACTGCATCGCACGCAGTTAGAACCAGCGGAAACAACCACGAGGATGCAAGAACTCAAAGAGTGACGACTGGTGACTGAATGCACGAGGTAATGAAATGGAAAAATAACCTGCATATCTTGAGCATGGAAGAAAGTAAGACTAGTTGTTACTGGTCTCAAATGTACAAACTTAAAATAAGAGGAATGGGTACTTCAAAGTAAAGCTAGATTACAAATAGATTTCAGAGGAGCAAAGCAAATGATTTCACAAAGCTGGGTTATGCGCACCAGTATCAGAAACTTGTACATAAAATCCTGTGTTACCGCCCAGCTCGTGTGGCTCAGTGGCTGAGCACTGACCTATGAACCAGGAGATAAGGGTTCAATTCCCAGTCAGGGCACATGCCTGGGTTGTGGGCTCGATCCCCAGTAGGGGGCATGCAGGAGGCAGCCGATCAATGATTCTTTCTCATCACTGATGTTTCTCTCTCTCTCCCCCTCTCTCTTCCTCTCTGAAATCAATAAAAATGTATTTCAAAACTAAACAAAACTAAAACTAAAACACCAACCCTATAACTTGAAGTCAGCTCCACCTTACCACTGGGCTCCTGAGAGTCTAACTCGGCCATCTAACCCAGAAACTTTTTGGGAATATCAAATCCTTGTAGATGCTTATTTTGGAGTTTTATAATAAGAACCGTTCTTATAAAGATGAGTCAGTTTCTAGATGCATATTTAAAACCATCTTTAAAAAAAAACAAAAATATCCTTCCCTTAAAGAAAAGTGATTGTCAACTGATGTCTTTTTTAAAAAAAATGTAGCATAACTAAAATGAAATGAAGCAAAAATCCTAACGAGCCTTTGGTGTAATACAGTGTATCAACAAGTGGCCTTAGGTGTCTGAAAAGTACACTGAAATTGAAAATCCCAAGAACAAAAACCATCAACTGCCCCTCACTGAGAATATATAAAAAAAGCACGGAAAAATACAAGAATATAAAGAAAGCAAAACGGGAAGGAACACTCAACAAAGACAAGTCCAAACTTAGTTTAGATGTCACTTGTTTCAAAAAATACCCAGGACAAAATCAGTTACATGGTCTATGTGGCTGCAAAAGTCCTGAGCTACGCAGAGGATGCTGGGACACTAAAGAGTCCTTGGCTGTACATGTATAAGGAAGCGTTCCCTATTACTAAGGACGGCGATCTTGTCTGCGGCCATACCACCCTGAACACGCCCGATCTCATCGGATCTCGTAAGCTAAGCAGGTCGGGCCTGGTTAGTACTTGGATGGGAGACTAAGGACGGCAATCTTTCTGTTCCTCTAAGACAGTGGTCGGCAAACTGCGGCTCGCGAGCCACATGCGGCTCTTTGGCCCCTTGAGTTTTTAGCAAAGGCCAGCTTAGAGTACCCTAATTAAGTTAATAACAATGTACCTACCTATATAGTTTAAGTTCAAAAAATTTGGGTCTCAAAAGAAATTTCAATCGTTGTACTGTTGATATTTGGCTCTGTTGACTAATGAGTTTGCCGACCACTGCTCTAAGAGAAATAACGAATTAAGCACCCACTGGCAGTATAGCCCTTCCAAAGGACAGCACACTCGACCCTGCACATTCTCACAAGAGGTAAGTTCCTATCACTTAAAAACAAATACATTTCCTAAGCCCCTCGCCCCCCCCGCCCCCTTTTTTAAAGGATTGGGCAGGCGAGCAAGACGGGATTTGGACAGTTCTCACTTGGAGGAGTCAGGCTGGCTTGAGGGTGCAACGATGCAAGTATTTTCTAGGCTAGTCAGGTTCTGCTGGAGCGTAAGGCCGAATTCACTCTTAGAGATGGAAGCTAGCTGCCTAAAATTGCAGAACCGGCCCAGACAGAACACACTTTTCTTTTCTGATGAAAGAAAACACACACCCTAACTGTACTTGGCCAGTTCACAAACATGCACATCAACTCAAAGATTGGCTCTGGCGTCAAACAGAAAGGAATGAGCCTGAACATACAGCTAAAATTCCATGTATACACCGACAGGAGGTGGGATAAAAACGAACAGAATTCAAGATTTCCAGTCCTTCTAAATTTCCAACGTTATCTCTCCATAACCTCCACAAACACCACAATCCCAGCTTATGTATGAGCAAAAGCATTTATACATCTGGCCAGTACACTGTTTTTAATATATAAAGACTGAATAAAAAAATACATATATAAGATGTAAAAAGATGTCTTAAAATACTTTGAATCAAAACAATCAAAACTAATAACATGGCCCATGCACACACACATACACCAAAAAGAAAAGAAAGAAAGAATGATGGGATGGACAGGAGGAAGTCTGATGATGTTCAGCTTTTAAAGGGATGTCACAATATTATTTTCCATATGTCGCTTCAGATGATGTTAACTTTCACATAATTCATCTCATTTTTCTTCATCTGAACCTCCTTAAAATGTTTCATTTCAGTTCACATAACTTTAGCATTATAGTAGCCTCTTTTTAAAAAAGGAAGTAAAGGATTCTGCCAGCTAATGCCCCTCCTTATGACTGTCAATTACTAACGCAGGGCAGACCCACTGCAGGAGCCCATGTGCATGACGAGGCCAGGCGCTCCTTTCAGACTCGCTAGCTTGAGGTCTTGAAGCGGCTCCTTGGTACGAAGCGAAAACTGTGAGCTCCAGGTGAGAGAGATCATTGTTTCCCTCGAACAGGAAACAGGGCTACTTTCTTGGCTATTTTATGCTTTGGCTTGATTTGTCTTTTTTCAGATCAACACCTCTGAGCCCTCATGTCACACAGAAAAAGGAAACTCCGTGAATGCCGTCAGCAGGCAACTGTAGACACTGTGGCCCCAACAAGCCACACGCTGAGGGAGCAGCAAGACGCACGCAGCAGCCTCGCTCGGGGTAGCCCGCCTCCCCTGCCCCGCACTCCGCTCGGAGACAGCTCGGGAATGACCCTCAGGGAAAGGCCAGGCCCTGGTCCCTGTAAACCTGTGACTAGAGCCCAGAAAGTTTGACTCAGGAGCCTTTAGATGAGCAAGAGTGGCTCCGCTGGCCAGCAGTCACCGACCTAGGGTCAGCCGCGCACCCAACACTGAGCCCAACAGAGCTCTGGGCCGCAGGCTGTGAAGGGTGCGGATCCTGGGCGGGGAGGCGCACGAGGTCAGGTTGCCAAGGAAAGAGAAACAGGAGACAAGAAATTTGTCTCCTTAGATGTTCTTTGTTATTTTGTAGGGAAATGATACTAGGATATAGAAAAAGGATAATTGTTCCTTGTTATGAAATAAATAGGGTTTTGGTATAGAGCAGAGACAAACTTAGATTTCCTCTTAGTTTTATGTGAGCAATAGATTTTCTAAATGTAAAAGCTCGTCACCTCTCTCCCAATGGTTGCATAAGATACAGGTGTTTGTTAAACATCAGCTGCATTACTGTGCCACGTGCAAAAGAGGATTCTAGGAACAGGGCATCCTCGGAGGGCATGGCAGCTGGCTGGGGAGACTGGCTGGGTGAAGCTTGGTGCCCATTAGGGCACAGTTTACCGGGAGACATTAAACTGGTCTTATAACTTAAGGCCTGATTAATCTTAAAAAAGAAAAAAAAAAGGAAGTGTAGCGACATGCGTTACTAATGCTGAGGACAGCAGGGACACCTCCCTCGGTGTGCCCTGGCCTAACCGTGCCTACCTACAGTAATTGCAGGGTTCGCTCCACGTCAGAAGTGACTTTAGACTGCATGTTTCAAAAGAAAGACGCTGTTAAAACACTCAGCTGTTTGCCATGCACAGCCTCGCTGTCATCTCTGCAGCGCTCAGAAGTGAGCTTCACGCTCGCCGCCCTGGCGGAGGGCACAAGCCCATCAGACAAAGCACCGCCACCGGGCGGCGCTGCCCTGCCGACCGCAGCCTTAGGGGACGGGTTCTTTGGTCTCGAAACCTTACACAAAGCACGGAAGAGACCGGCCGCTTTCTGCAGGAACACCTGGCCCCTGCTCTGTGCCCCGGATTTACCATCTGAAGCCGGCCCTGCCCCACCCCCAGACTCAGCTGCACTGTCCCACTGCAGCAGGGGCTGGTGAGGGTACCAACAGCCCTCCTGCTAGAGGCCGGGGTAGCTAAACGCCCTTCCCTTCTCGGGGCTTCCTTTCTGGGTCTGGGTCCTGAGACTGTCACCAGGTGAGCAGACATACGCAGGCTGTCAGTCCACCTCTCGCCAGCAGGCCTGAGAGTGGAGGTGGCGTTTGGGATGAGAAGGTCCGACTTGCTCTTGGTGGGAACGCCTTGTACCCTGAGAAGAAAGCTAAGGAAACTGCTGTGCCTGCCTGACTTCACGCATCGCCTGGGCACCTTCGGGGCTGAGCACCGCAGCGGGCGAGGCTCGCCACAGGAGATGCTGACGACAGGGTCCTCTGTCCTTGTGACATGGGAGGAACCGCTCTCACGAGGTCCGACAAGGATCACGCACCTGCTCTCGCTTCTCACCAAGGCTCTCCTCCTGCTAGTCTAAGCCAAAGCAGGGCCACACTGGAGGCAGCTGAGAGGCTTTCAAAGACTGAGACGACCTTGGGGATGCAATAATATTGTGACACCTCAGACGAGTTTACAGGTAGCTTGTTACCTGGGAGAGTAAGAGCGCCTGAGAGTCTTGTGGGAGGGAGCGTTGGGAATGGAGTTGGGCTGAGAAAAGGGAGGGGGGTGCTTCGATAGCCCATCGGCACTCCAACCCCATAACCGACTGCAGTGATCAGAAGAGGAAAATCAGAAAGAGAAACAAAAAAGGCAAAGGGGAAGGGAGGAGGAAGAAGCTACATTCTAAGTGTCTTAGAGTCTGCTCTTTCCTTGACAAAGTTCCATCAAAATTCATTGGAGCAAAGTTAATACTTCACCACACAGAGACAAAGAACACTTTTTTGGTTACAATTTGGTCCTTGATAAGGCTGCAATTCTTTCCCCCTCGGTCATGCATTTACATTTTTAAATCACAGGAGATTCCGAGTGAAGTGTGTGCACACACCTACATGGGAAGGACATTATAGACACTTAAAAAAATACATGGATATTCCATTTCAGATCATGTAATCAATTGTTTTAGAAAGAACCAAAGAAGGAACTACAGGCCTTAATTCAAATGGGACCACAGGAACTATAGCAGGAAGACTCAGAGAACGTGTCCTTCTGGCCAGAGGCTGGGGTCCAATCAGACGGGAATTCTGAGGCTGCCACAGACCACTTCCTCCTGAAACAGTAATGTCACCACTGGAAGGCCGGGGCGCCAACTCTCAGCTAGCCAGCTCAGAGGGGCATCTAGATCCAAGCCCTCCGCTCCTGTCACCTAATGCGAAGACTAAAATCACCTGCGAACACAAGTACTCCTCTTCCCTCGCACGGGGCACTACGTGATCTGGGCTTGCCAGGCGCCCTGCCGCGACTTCTTACAACTGTTGTAATTAAAGAGAACCAGGGACCTGGGAAAGGCTGGGGCAGCCGGCTGGACAGGAGACAGGAGGCCGGAGGCTGGGCGCGGGGACAGCGCTCCTGCACACACCGCCCGCTGCGGCTCCTCGCGGTGCTACGAGCAGGAGCACAAAGCTCATCTCCACCTGAGGACAGTCACGCCCCATTTCCTAAGACAAATCAAGTGTGGAGATGAGAGGCCCTGTGCCATTAAAGGGCCTACGAACTGTCTCTATTCACACACTGGGTCGGCGGAGGGCAACCCTCTCAGGCCGGAGCTCTGCTCGCTCCTCCGGACGGCTGGGCTCCCCATGCAGCCACTGTGATTCTACGGACAGTCCTGACCCTCTGGTTGTGAACGCAAACCCACCGGAGCGACCTGGGACTGCCAGGGGTGGCAGAGGTCACCGAGGCAGTGCCGCTCGGCTCTAAGGCATGTCTGCCAAGCACCGGGGTGAGGACTGCCACATACTTTTTATCTTCAAGGCAATGGATTTCTAAAGTCCTTGCAACTCTGTTTCCATTCAACATAAACCACACTGGGTACAGGGTGTTCAATGATGAAAACTGCAGGGCAGAACTCTCCTCTCCAAATACCCAGTAGTATTTGTTTACTAGATGGGAATAAGCAGTAATTCCTCCCTCACACAGAAACAAGTGACGGAATGTTCCACACAAGTTTAGCCTGTTAGCTATGGTTTATCTAATACTATTGGCTTAATAAAGGTGACTTCTTCACTAGTGATTAAAAACAACTACCACCAAATTAGATCTCCTCCTACCCCCATCTTTTTAGAATACTTCCTTATTACCACCATGATTCAAGGATAGAATTTTTGGAGAAAAAAAATAATAGTTCATTTTGATGGTCAATATTAGATTAAAACAACCAGCGCTGACTTCGCCCCTTCGGCGTGGAAAGCCACTGTCACGGGTGGCGCGCAGACCGTCTCCGCGGGAGTGGGCGACCGGTCCCTTCTCCCAGTGAGTGCAAGAGTTCCCTTCTCTTAGAATTTTCCTGGTAGAAAGCACATCGCCTATTTGAATATTTCCAGTGATGTGATGCTGTGAGGCCGTTTTTCCTAGGTGGGGCAGTTTTAGTTGAGAAAATCATTTCTCCAAATGACACAAACTTGGCTAAGCCCATCTGGCTAGTTAAGCACTGACTAGGGCACATGCTTTTAAAAAAGAAAGAACGGCCCAGCCGGCGTGGCTCAGTGGTCGAGTGCCGCCCTGTGAACCAGGAGGGCCGGTCAGGGCACATGCCTGGGTTTCAGGCTCGATCACCAGTGGGGGGCACGCAGGAGGCAGCTGATCAAGGATTCTCTCTCATCACTGATGTTTCTATTTCTCTCTTCCCCTCTCCCTTCCTCTCTGAAATCAATAAAAATATATTTAAGAAAGAAAAAAAAAAAAAAAGAAACTACATAACTAAGTAATTCCCTAAAGAAGAATTTTTTAACCAAAAAACTATTTAGGCCACACTTAGACATTTTAATATAGAAAATAAATCTCTTCATTTCTTCTACTGACCTGTAACCCTAGCAGTAAACATTAAAGTTAAGCCAATTAAGAATGAATGATGATCTGGAAAAAAGAAATTAAAATTTTTAATAATTTAGGGATCCATGAGATTAATACTTAGACAATTCTTAGCTCTAATAAATTATGCTAGCAGCTCCCAACAATCTTTTACTTAGACTATTAGCACAATTAATAAAATACTTAATTTGAGTTTTACCTTTTGTTTATTACCCAGAGAGTGTACCACCCTGATAATGAAATAATTAAAACATAAGAAGTCTGATCTGTGTATTATGAAAGAACATATTTCCCATTGATGTTGCAAAGTATCATTTCCAGAAGCAACACTTTATAGCCAGAGAACTCTGTGACTTAGCTGCTAGCACTGACCCCGGGCCACTCAAGACAATCATACACTGTGACACAGACAGAGATGTTAGCATTAAAAACAAGTGGCCAGCCGAGCCTCAGCCACACCTGTGGAAAGTCAGACACATTCTCATGAGTTTCTGGTCTCAAATGTCTAATTAGAGTGGCTTGCTGCGAATCATGACAACAGCCCCGACTTGGAGTCATAACATCAGACTTTACTTATGGTGCTGGGAAGGGGCCTTGGGATGAATAACCCTAAGGCAATATGAACAGGAGGGTACTATGGCGTACAGAACACTTGGTTTCACCAAGAGAAAAATACAAATTTGTTATGTCCCAAAATATTTATACGATAACCTGAGGAACTAAAGAGAAATTCACGGGTAAGAACAGAGGAGTATGGGAGACTCTTGATCATTTAAAAATAAAAATTTAAAGGCACTCTGTGTTTTGATTATCTTCCTACTAGAGAGGTACTCCTTAAAGGGAAAATGGCACACTTGCACTATTATAATTTTAAGATCTTGATGTCAGCAACCCTTAAGACACAGCCCCTTAATTCTTGCTGTCAGTGATCCCGAAGACCTGGACTTCTTGTAGACAGCACAGCATGAACGGCGCTGGCAGGCCCGGCTCTGGCTCTCACCTACAAAGTCTGGCCTGGAGAGTCACTACTCTGAGTGGAGGCCCTGGGGGCCTCCAGCACGTGCCAGGTCCCCAGAGCCACCTGCAGACTGCTGCGACCCCGGCGGGAGGAGCAGCGTTAACTACAGGTCCTGAGGCAGAGCATCTTCTCTTCTCAGCCACGGCCTCGGACTCCACAGGCCAATGTTCAGTGAGTCTGAAATGCTGCTCCAAGTTCAGTTCTGGGGTTCTTACTCCCTCCCCCAGAGCAGCATTCTGCTGCAGACACGAGCCCAGACTGATAGCAGCTATGCTTGGAACGGGCACTGGGCTGCAAAACTACCCCGACTACGTGCGGGCGGGCTCGGAAGGGCTGTGTAAATGACCAAACACCCTCTCCAAGTGCTCCCACCACTCAGAGGACTGGCGATGAGTTTCTAACAGTTTCTATGTATAGCCGTGCTAAACGTAACTTCTTAGCTTCAAAACCTTTAAGGTACTGGACAGTGCTCAGAGTTAGAAGAATCTCAGAGAACATTCAGTACAAACCACGCGTTTCACTGTAGATGTTGCCCAAGATTATTCAGTTAAGATCTGGCTGAGGACTGGAATCCATGATCTCCTGATACCCATACACTTTTTGGCATTAATCTTGGTAAAAAATATAAAAATAGGCTACACTTCAGTGTCTTCACTTCTGTCGAATCTCATTACCTTGGAGACAGGCCCCCATGGGAACAGTTGGTGGGTGAGGTCAGGGGGCTGGTCCGGCTGCTGTTGTGTCGGGAAGGAGTCCGGCCAATTGTGTTGCTCGGAGAGCCCTGGGTGAAGGCAGAATAAGCATCATTACTCCAGGGCTAAATACAGGATATGGTCCACTTTTCCGTTGGCCTTTTCATCCTTTTTCTGAATCCTTGGGGCCAATTTTAAGTGCATATTAAACAAAAAAATGGATGACTTTCATATAGGCATTCCTGAAACTGAATAACTGATGCCATCTGTGCTAGAGTAACAGACACAATTGAGCATTTACATCTTTACAGTATAAAAAAGCAGGTAACTGACTGAATAACCTAACTTAAGGAAATGGCCATATTGTCCCGGCCAGTGTGGCTTAGTTGGCAGAACATCATCACTGAAAGGGGGCCGGTGTGATTCCCGGTCAGGGCACATGTCTGGGTTTCAGGCTCAATCCCCAGTAGATGTGCAGGAGGCAGCAGATCAATGTTTCACTCTCACATCAATGTCTCTCTTTCTCTGTCTATCAATCCCTCCCTCCCTCCATTCCCCTCTCTAAAAATCAATTTAAAAAATCTTTCAAAAAAAGGAGAGAAAAAGAAAATGGCTACATTTACTTTTTTAAAAAAATCCTCACCCAAGGATATTTTTTACATTGACCCTATTTTTTAGAGAGAAAGGAGGGGAGGGAAGGGGGGGGGGGGAGAGAGAGAGAAGAGAAGAGAAGAGAAGAGAAGAGAAGAGAAGAGAAGAGAAGAGAAGAGAAGAGAAATATAGATGTAAGCGAGACAATCAATTGGTTGCCTTCTGCATGTGCCCCAATTGGGCCAGGGATTGAGCCTGTGACCCAGAATCGAAGCCCCAACCCCTTGGTCCGCAGGCTGACGCTCCAGCCATTTAGCAAACAGACCAGGGTGAAAATGGCCATATTTAAATACCAGGTTCATTCTCATTCATTCATTGGGAATATGGCAGGATTAAAACTGGTCTTCCACTCTTGAGACACCCAGTCTATTAAAAGAGAGGAAGCAAGCTGGCTGTTAGAGCAAGCTTTAGACGAGGGACACACAGAGGCCATGGCCAGTACACAAAGGCACCAACGTGGCCGAAGCACTCACCACACTGGTGTTGCTGGAATTCTTGAGGTGGTTATGCAGGAGTTTGGTGGCACCATCCTGGAATGTTTTGGGCAAGGCACCAAGTAACATAGTAAATTCAGGAGTGTTCAACTCAAACAGCGATATTAGCACAATCTGTGCAGCCTAGGAAAAGAAGACATGGCTAATTTATGGAGTGTCCAACAGCATATCTTGGTCAAAATATTCATGAAAATTGTTTTTAAAAGAGAACATTTTTATATGAATAAAATAAATAATAAAAGGACATCTTTGCTATAAAAAACAAAAATAAAATGTACCTGGAAAAAATTATATCATCAACTATAAATAGTCTCACTTCAACCTGGAAAATAAGTCCTGGGTGCATTTAATGCCCTGGCCTTGGACTTGTGTAGCACATTCATCATAAACTCCGAAAGCTTTCCTGTGCTGTTGAGCACTAGGGCTGAAGCTGGTAAATACATACAACACGCTTCTAAACAAGCTCCCGGGTTACCCTGAGAGTCCGCTTTCCTCAACCCCACGCCCAGTGACTGAGAATACTAGAAAAAGACAGCTTAAATGCATCTGAAAAACTCCTACCTTCACACCTCTGAATTGAGGAAAGAGACAGTCTTTGAGAAGCAAAGCAGAAATGCATGATACAAATTAAAAATGTATTATTTTGCCTTTCAGAAAATGTTCTACCTTTGCTTATTAATGGGACAACATATTGCAGGACTGCTTGTAACCACCACAGCGGCAGGTGGGGAAAAGCAATTAGCCGGAGCAGCAGTGCCAAATGAGGCTCGCACTTGTCCAGCAAGCTCTGCTGCTGGTGCGGCAGCCGGCGCTCGGAGCTTACACACAACGCCTAAGGAATGGGTTACAAAGGTTTGATTTAGAAAAACTACGCCAAAGAACATTTTACTAAGTACTAACTGGCATTTCTTACCAATTTCTAAGAGTCAAAAGAAAGGAAAGCACATTATGAAAATCTTTTGACTAAAAGCGTAAATTTATTTTTCCAAAGACTGTAATTTTTAGCATTGCAGTAATTATTGTGAATATTTTCCCCATAATATATAATATTACCCCAAAAAATCTGCTGAGAAATTCTTTGGAAATAAGCATCACAAAATATTTCAATGCTTTTACAATGTGAAAATTAATTTTTGGTAAAGACAAAATTGCTGTTTATGCCTGGAGAAAGAAAAAAAAAAATCCAAAGACCCAAATGTATTTAACCAAACATAAAAATTAATTATGAATGTTAAAACATCAGTAGGATGTTCTTTACAGAATAATCAAAAATTATTTCTCAATATGTCAAACATATCGATAATGATTCACTATACATAGCATCCGGCAAAAGTATCTTACTTTTCTCTCTTGACCTCCAAACACAGGTGTTAGTAACCTTTCCATTCCTATTAAATCACAACAGGCCAGGTGCTTTCATGACAGGACCAAAATGTTATTATAATTGTACTAAAATATACAATTCTCTATTTCATTATTGTATCATTCTTAATAAATCATTACCTGGAGAAATCCATTCCACCACCCATTTAATATACTAGTAACATGATTTCAATGTTTGTATAAGAGCAAATTCCAAAAAAACATGCAAAGGAACCTGTGCATTTAAAACACATTGTATTAGATGTTAGAAAAAGTGCATGCAGGAAAAACTGCACTTCAAAGGGAAAGGAAGAAGCAGACTTAATTTAGCAGGGGAGGAAATCAATGCTGACCAAATTTAATAAGAAAGTTTAGGCAATTACTTTTTGGCTGAATGAAAATGACATTTGAAAATTATAAAATGGAAATAGTATATGCTTCCCAGAGTGACATGATATCCAATGCCACACACTTACTTGAGGTTTTACATGAAGTAAATTACAGAATGGGTGGGATCTTTGAGGACCATGAAGGCTGCACGATGATGGGCCTAGAGATTGTGCTGATTCATGGCTACTTAACATTAGTAACTTTCCGTCACGTGGGGGAAAAGTGCAGTAGATTTAACTTTGACCCACTAATGAACTTTCTCTCAATAATACAAAAGTTGAATTTCTTTAAGAAATCAAATAGAAAGACAGGGAATTTTGAAAACATAACTCGATGGACAGATGGTATATGTGTGTGGTTTACACATATAAATAAATACAAGTTATTTTTACATTTTTTCCAAAATATAAAATGCATTTGATTTTATACAGTTCTCAAAAGTTATGCCTTGGGTTAAAGCTATTTTCAAAATAAAATATTTTTCTAATGAGATTCAAGCTCCAGAAATGGATAAAAAGTGAAATTTAAATATATTATTTAAAAAAATATTTTAAATCCAAGTTTCAAAAGGAATCAAAGCATATGGCCCTAAGATATTTTATCTACAACCCTCTGTGTCAGTGAGAAGCTAGAATACTAGAATCCAAGCAGAAAACTGAGCTGTATTTGTCATTACCATCAATATCCTCCCACTAAAGAAATAATTCCAAATATGGGGATGAGTTGGAGAGACGCACCGGAAAAAACCTGGGCACAGCCCACGTTCAGTAACAAATCAAGGGGAGCAGGTTCTTGTCCCACCTTTGAACTCGTGCCTTCCGCAAAAGGCACTACGTAGCCACACAAAACCTCCAGAGAACCGCTGACTTTTCCTAATGAACGACGCTAGGACAATTTATTTTAAAGATTAAATAACAACTGTAAAAAGAAATGATTCCCATTCACGCCCCTACACAGAATTTGTGGGGGGTGAGGGTGAAGGATTCTTCCAATGTCACTGCTGCTGTGTGAGAGCCCCCAAGGTTATCGGCTGTGCACCTCACAGCAGAAAATAACCCTTCTGGACAGGGAGTCACGGCGCTCTGGCAAACGCTTCAGGGGAAAAGTAAAATTGGGGAGGAAGGGGAGTTTGCTGATTAAGCAACTATTACTATTCCCTTCAGACTGTCATTAAAATTACTTTAGAAAACCACGAAGAGAAGGTATTTGAAAACCTTCAGGTATTTCTTACTTAGAAGCTGTCCTTTACTGGTCCATGAAAATAGGGTAGAGGTCTGCACTGGATGTGGCGATTTCTTTGGAAAGGGAGTTAATCATAAAAACATACCAAAACACAAACATTTATGCAGCTTCACACACACTCACACAGAATTATATTAATTTTAGGTTTCTTCAAAATCTTCTCAGTATCTCCACAAAGGTAATCAGTATTAATATTCTAAAGTGCAAACAGTAAAATATCTTTTCAAATAAGCACAGTTTTAAATCTACCTGTTTACAAGTTTCTTCCAAGTTTCCTTCTCCACGCCCAGAGCAGGTTGAAGCTGACCTAGTGGGGAAATCCTCACCTACGCGACTACGCTGCAGCGGGGACTACAACACGAAAGGCGGGAGGATTCGTCAGAGAAGCAGAAGTGCTTAAATAAGGCATGGTTACCGGAGCTGGAAAAGCATGCGGCTCCTTTTAGAAGATGACCTACACATATGATCCTACGCTGAGATTAAGAAGAGTAACAGTAGCAACTCCCAGTTTTAACCTCGATCGTTTGCTAGGCCCTTGACAATCAAGATCCTTCCTGGAAGGAGCAGTCTTCTTGCGGAAGCAGAAGGTCAGAGGTCAAAGTGAGGCCGGAAAGGGCAGTCACAGCTCAGCCGAGACAGGTGTCAATGGTAAGATCCTTAGCTTTCAGTAGGCCAAACTGCCTATCTATAATTAGAAATTTAACGTTTTTTCAATTTTTGAAATTTCAACTTTTGAAGGCTATTTGTATGCTTTTCCCGCTCCAGGAACAGCCTCTTTTCTTTGCCATCTTCATTTCCCACATTTCTCACAACATCTGGGGGCTAATCTGTTATTTCCTCTGACAAAGTAGATGCTAGATGTTAGAGAATCACATATGATAAGCAAAGGGATTCTGAATCCTAAAATATAAACATATCGTTCAAAATTCTACTGTCATTACCACACTCCCTTTAACTGATGAGAAATCTTCCTAATGCCAGAAAAAAAATTGGTTTTCAATTTGTTCCACTATCAGCAACAACAAAACCAAAACAATCCTCAAGCAGTAGCAAGAGCTACAACAGCAAACGAAGCACCTTCAGCTGTTTCTATCCTCCCAATAATGTCTGAAGCAAGTGTTATTATTCTCATTTTACAAATAAGTCAAAGGGACTCAGAGGTTAAATTACTTGCTCATGTCACTAAAGAGTGACAGACGCAGCCCTGGCCTGGCGGCTCCATGGGTGCAGTGTCAGCCTGCGCACTGAAGGGTTACAGGTTGGATTCCCGGTCAAGGGCATGTACCTGGGTTGCAGGTTGGATCCCCTGCCCCAGGAAAGGCGCATGCAGGAGGCAACCAATCGACATCTCTCTCCTACATCGATGTTTCTCTCCCCGCTTTCCACACTCTAAAAACCAACAGAAAAAATCCTCAGGTGAGGATTACAGAAAGAGTGGCCCAGGCAGAAGTCAAAGGGAGGTCAAACTCTAGAATCCACTTTCTGCTGTTGATGCATTCTACTATCTTAACACAGATGCAGTGCATGAAGGGAGGTCCAGTATACTTCCGCATAGCCTGGTCCACACTAGCCAGGACTCCCACACTACAGCAAGGAAACAGTCTCTGGGAATTCAGCCCAGCCGAGGTCCGGGTGGGCTTCTCCATCGAGGCCGTCAGTCTCGGCCTGACAAGCACACGGGCTTTGGATGTGCTTCTTTCCTCCTTTTCAAAACATCTTAAATATTTAAACACCCCTCTCTTCCAACACGAAACACTCCAAACACTAAATAAAAAGGGAAACAAAATACTAAAAATCATACAGTAAAAAAATCAGAGTTTTCCCAAATATGACCTTATAGATGTGGAAATGAATTATAATGTCTACAAACGTCCCATGTATTATTTGTATAAAATTAATACTTTCCAAGCGTGGGGCCAATATGAAAGTTTACTGCATAGATTTCAGACTGAAGGAGTTTTCTAGTATTTATTTATTTATTTTTTAAAAATATATTTTATTGATTTTTTACAGAGAGGAAGAGAGAGGGATAGAGAGTTAGAAATATCGATGAGAGAGAAACATCGATCAGCTGCCTCCTGCACACCCCCGACTGGGGATGTGCCCGCAACCAAGGTACATGCCCTTGACCGGAATCGAACCTGGGACCCTTGAGTCCGCAGGCCGACGCTCTATCCACTGAGCCAAACCGGTTTCGGCAGTTTTCTAGTATTTAGAATATAACCTCACTCTACTTTTAAAAAACTAAAGGACAATAGAATTTGGTTCATGATCACAAAGTGCTTTTACTATTATTATTATTTTTTTAATCTTCACCCAAGGATATTTTTTCCTTGACTTTAGAGAGAGTGGAAGAGAGAGGGAAAGAGAGAAACATCAATGTGAGAGAAACACACTGATTGGTTGCCTCCTGCACGTGCCTTGACCAGGGCCTGGGCTGGGAAGGAGCCTGCAACCGAAGTACATGCCCTTGACCTGAATCGAACCCAGGACCCTTTGGTCCACAAGCCAATGCTCTATCCACTGAGCCAAACCGGCTAGGACGTAAAGTGCTTTTAAGTCACCAAGATTTCCCTAGCACTTGATATACCTTTTAATAACTCTGTAAATGAAAGAGGAAAAACATACATCTATTTAAAAGAAACAGGTAAGAGTGTCTTTAGTGTATTCAATCATCCAGATAAAAATAACCTGTTTTAGCCCAGGCCAGTTTTCTCAGTGGTTAGAGTGTCAGGTGCACCGAAGGGTCTCGGGTTCGATTCTGGGTCAAGGGCAATGTACCTTGGTTGCAGGTCTGATCCCCGGCCCCGGTTGGGGTATGTGCAGGAGGCAGCCAATCAATATGTATGTCTCTATCACATCAATGTTCTTCTTTCTTCCTCTCTTGTTCCCTCTCCCCTTCCCTCCCTTCCTCTCTCTCTAAAAAATCAATGGAAAAATAAAAATATCCTTGGATGAGGATTAACAACAACAATAAAATAACCTGTTTTATATTTTATAGCTTTAAAATGATAACGACAATTTTAGATCTTAGAGCAGAGTAATAAATAATCACAATTTCTAAATATTTTTTATTTAGCTACTACATTCATGTAGACAGTCTTTCAAATACATCTCCAATACTTTGGGTAAGGCAGCTGCATCACCTACAACAGTATCTATCTATAATTATCTATAATAATAAAAGCGTAATATGCTAATTAGACCAGATCTCCTTCTGGACGAAGCCAAGGCTGCGAGGGAAGCCTGGGTCCTGGGTGCCTGCTGGTGGCCGGATGGAAGCCCGGGTCCCGGGTGCCAGAGGGAAGCCGGTACCAGCAGCCGGGGGAAGGAAGGCCTACTCTTGCACAAATTTTGTGCATCGGGCCTCTAGCATTAATATAATGTAGAATGATGGTACATGAAAACAGAGCATTCATATAAAGCGACTTTGGGAAGACTTACTCTGCAGTGCCCTGATGTGTGGGCAAGTCGTTATGGGACAGAGGACACCTATTTGAATTGGGCCGCAGCGCTTACTCATTGGTGCTGCGCATGCACAACGGAAAGCCTTTGCAGATGGCTCCCAGAAAGCGAAGGTGCATCTGCTAAGTTGAACCTTATCACGACTGGCAGTTAGTTTAAAAAGCTCCCTATTTAACCAGGTAACTATGAAAGATTCCTGCCAACCCACTTGGTAGGCAAAACACTGAAAGGCCCACGGTTCCTGTCTCCTGCTGCACAAGCCTGCACAGTCCCCTCCTGCAGAGAAGGGCGCTCATGACTAAGACGGAGCGTCGCCCGAGCTGTTAGAGGGCAGAAGGGACTCTGCAGGTGCAACTGAAACCAGCTGTGGGTCACACTGAGGATCACTGGGGGATGCTGAGCTGCTTCCTCTGGCTGCTTTAAAGATTCTCTTTGTCTTCACCTTTCAATGGTTTTATTATGATGTATCTAGGTGTAGTGCTCTTTTTAAACCCCACTTGGAGTTTCCTGAGCTGCTTAGCTGTATACTAGATTGTTTTCATCAAATTTGGGATATTATTTCTTCAAATACTCTCCTGCTGGCTTTAAAGAATCCTATTGCCATGTTGTGGAGACAATCAGGTGACAGGAGATGGCAAATAGCCACTACAAGCTGAGAACGCCCCCTGTTGACAGTCAGCAAGAAAGCAGGCCCGTCAGCCCTACACCTGGAAGGAACTGGATCTGGCCAAGAACCAGGGAGCTGGAAGAGGACTGTGGCCTAGAAGAGAGGGAAGACCCAGACCACACCTTGACTGCAGCCTGATAAGGACTCAAGCAGAGGACCCAGAGGACACATGCCCTGAGCCGCAAACTACGAGATAATAAATGTGTGTAGTTTTGAGCTGTTAAGTTTGTGGTAGTTATGTAAGAGAAAACCAATAAAGAAGTCAAAGAGGGGAACTTCCAAGACGATGATTTTGAAAATAATAGCTGCAAAATGTTACCTGAAGCTAGATAATTTCTCTAGGGGTGTTTAGCATTCATTAATTCATTAAATGCCTACTTTGTTCCTATAGGTGTTGTGCTAGGTGCTGAGCACACAAGGTGAGCAAAAGCAGGTGGGTGGGGAAGGCACTGGGGAACAGCAGGGCCTGGCCTAGTCTTGAAGATACAGATTGCTGACATAGTCGAGATTGGGTACCAGGTCAAGACTACATCTGCAATCTGTATGTCTTGAGGTTCAGACCCAGGGTAAAAATCTAAAATAATGGGTCTCAACTCTATATTAAAAATCAGCCAAGAATGGAGGGAATCCCAATTAGACACAAAACAATGTTCCTGCTCTACACGATACCAATTAAGTCAAATTACCCAGGTAGAATTCAGGTATCCAGGTTGATTTTAACTATAACCAGGATTAAAACCTTAATGTAAAGCTTTTCAAACGCCTCTCAACATCAAAATTACTGTCCCAGAACCTGGTTTTGAACCCGGTCTGAAGGTGAGGTATTGTGTCCTCACGATGGGGAGGGGAGTGAGGGCAGGCACCAGCAGCAGATGCCAGCGAGACAAGGCTTTGTGAAAAGCACTGCATGACCCAAAGTAACTGAAATTAAGTGTTGAAGATCGAACAGTAAATGAACTCTGTGATTACTGGCCATAAATTTAATATCCTGACCATATATGACTTAAGCTAGTATTAAAATAAGTTGAATGTTTTGCAGCGCCAGGCCAGATAAACCAAGGAAAAACTTCCTGTAATGTCCTGATTAGAAAAGTTAGGATGCTAAATCCTAGTTCACATTTTTAATGTGCATGTCCAGAGAAAACGGAGATTATGTTCAGAGTTAGTTGCTTCCATACAGGCCCTTATTATAAGCACACACTCACATAGATGCACATACACTTATGTGCTATTACTGAAGATAAAAGGCTGTACTTAAGGCTTTTGTATTTACTGGCTGATCTGTGATTTTGAAAACTACAACAGAAATAATCGGTTTTTGAGCCCTATCCTGTTTTGCTCAGTGGATAGAGCCGTCAGCCTGCGGACTGAAGGGTCCTGGGTTCAATTCCGGTCAAGGGCAATTGCCTGGGTTGCGGGCTCAATCCCCAGTAGGGGGCTTGCAGGAGGCAGCCAATCAATGATTCTCTCTGATCACTGGTGTTTCTATCTCTCTCTCCTTTCTCCCTTTTTCTCTGAAATAAATAAAAATATATTAAAAAAAAAAAAGGAATATCGGTTTTTGACTTACAAATCCACCAAATCATTTAACCACCTCCCACTGTACCTCTCTAATCCAAAGCTGGCTTAATGCTTAAAATAAAGGTTGCCAGTGAAATGCTTTTTTGATACATGTTGAGAAATTTTACAAAAGGATCGTCAATCAAAAATATTATTATTAGAAAAACAATTTTAAATAAGTGCTTTAATAACTGCCTTTGTTGCTTTGACCTTGAACAACTTCATTTATTACTATACAATGAATTCGAGAAGTACACGAACTGTGATCCTTCCAAAGAAACCTTTCAGAGAATTCTTTGATTCTTCTTCAAACCTGCAACCTGGGTATGTGCCCTGACTGGGAATTGAACCAGCAACCCTTTGGTTCACAGGATGACGCTCCAAGCAACCGAGCCGCACCAGCCAGGGCTCCTTGAGCTCCTTTAGAGAAGGAGCTAAGTGCTCGTTTGCATTTGAAAATATATTAAGTATTCCTTGGAATCATTCTTTCCTTTATCCCTGCCTAGACCCAAGTGGTCCACATTATCCACTCTCCCCAAGGCCAAAGGATGGCTGGTAGGGGTGACTATGGAAGGAGTATGATACAGAAGAAAAAAATGCAATCTTCATAATTATACATAAACTAGAGGTCCGGAGCACGAAATTCATGCACTGGGGGGGTGGGGGGTGGGGGGGTGGGGAGGAGGAGGGGGGCGGGGGTCCCCTCAGCCCAGCCTGCACCCTCTCCAATCTGGGACCCCTCGGGGCATGTCCGACTGCCGGTTTAGGTGATTGGGCCTAAACCGGCAGTCGGACATCCCTCTCACAATCCGGGACTGCTGGCTCCTAGCCACTCGCCTGCCTGGCTGCCTGATTGCCCCTAACCACTCTGCCTGATAGCCCCCTAACCGCTCCCCTGATGACCTGACTGACACCTAACTGCTCCCCTAGAGGCCCAATCACCCCCACCTGCCCTCCCCTGTAGGCCTGGTCACCCCAACTGCCCTCCCCTGCAGGCCCAATCACCGCCAACTGCCTTCCACTGCAGGCCTGGTCTCCCCCAACTGCCCTCCTCTGCAGGCCTGGTCGCCCCCAACTGCCCTCCCCTGCAGGCCTGGTTGCCCCCAACTACCCTCCCCTGTAGGCCTGATCCCCCCCAACTGCCCTCCCCGGCCGGCCATCTTGTGACGAGGTGGGGGCGGCCATCTTCTGACTCAAGGGTGTGAGGGTCAATTTGCATATTGCCTCTTTATTATATAGCATTACCAAAATCAAGTACTTTTAGTCTGAAAGCAGAAATCTGGCTTTTAAAAGTACTTTTATATATATATAAAGGCTAGTTAGTTTATATATAAAGTAAAATAACAATAGCCACTTGTGAAATTTAAGCATAGAAGACCATGACACTGACAGGAAGAGAATAATAGAAACAACAAACACAATAAAGCCTGATATTTATTTGTGCGTATGATGGTTCAGGAATTGGTAAAATATTCTATATAAATTAATTAATCTTCATAATAGTCCTGAGGCAGAATACTGCCTAGTATAGAAATAATAGTATCCTATGCTTTCTACTTACTATGTCATTTCAGAAGAAAGTAGCACATGTTTCTCTTTGGGGGCTTAAAATACAACAACAAAACACCACCTTGGTATCAGGGTGTCTCAAATATATGAACTCTACCTCCCTCCCTCCCTCCCCAAATCAAAGAGTGTGTGTTCCAAATGTGGTACAGAACAGGAAGGTTTGTGCTCTTTTTAAATTCAAGAATTCATTATATCTTAGCAAACTTTCAACCACATTTTCCTATTAGGCCCCATATGGCCAGGTAGCCTTAGACCTAAGTCTATCTTCAAAGCACATGACATAAAACTAACTTAAGGGAAACCAGTTTCTTGTAAGAGACCCTAACCTGCTTTCACATTAAGAAGATAAATAGATGCCTAAGAAAACCATGAACCCCTCATACAAGATTTCAGATCTTTAACATTCACAAACTGGAACGAGGGAGAGCTGGAGAGAGAAGAGAAGGGGCAAGAGACAAGTCTAGGCTTTCCCAGGGGAGTGCCAGAGCCTGCCTGTCTGGGGGGGGGGGGGGGCTGCCAGTCTCAGGATAAGATAAGGCTCCTTCTCGGACAGCAGGACAGCCTGTCAGGAAGGCTGCGCTGCAGCGCCTTGGACGTACCTTTCTCACGTCGGAACTCTTTGGTTCTGTTGTCCAGGTTATAATTCTAGAAACAGCAAGCCTGGTCTCACTAGAGTTTATAAAGTCAGTTGGATCCATCTGCCTGGCGAGAGACTCAATGTACTTCAGGATTGCAACTTTGACCTGAAAGATCCCATCATTACGAACATTAAGTACGCTTTATAAGTCTGAGTAGAATTCTTAACTGATCATCAGAGAAAAGTAAACCCTACTGAGGCGACAGCACCCTTCTGCTGGGTTTGTGGTCCCACATGGAGCCAGCACCCATCAGGACAGGAAGCGTGGGGTGACTGAGAGGTGAGTGTGGCACAGGAGTGCATGCAGCCCAATGCTCCCCAGTTCTAGAGCAGTGGGCCGGCAGGGAAGGCGTGCCCACTCCTTGCCTCACTCCTCGCCTCACTGCAGGACACGCAGAGGGCGGAGCCCTTGTGGGGAGGACGAGGGATTTCGAGCTCTGCCAGGGGCCGGGATGGCAAGTACAAGGCTGTAGCTAGTTTTGCTTTTTAGACAGTCTAGGCCATGTGTTGCAAGGGAGCATGTTCAGTAACCAGGCTGATACTCCGCCCCAACCTCTCCACTGATGTCCCAACTGGTTCTGACCTCCGGAGAAAAGGGTTGCTATTGATGGGGCCTATCCTAAACCCCAATGATCAAAGAACAGGTGATGTACATGACTTAACTCAAATGAACACATATCTTGCCTCCAATTTAGTCTTGTTATTACAGGTATGATTTTACAACAACATGTAACAAGTTAATCATATGTTAGAATGCTAATATTTATTTTTAAAAGTTCCAATAAGAAACATGTATCTCAACAAATCAGAATTTTCTAGTTTAAATATTGTGACAGAGTAATAATACCCAAATGTTGGCAAGGATGTGGAACAACTAGAACTCTCATAAAATTGCTGGTAGGAATATAATACAACCATCTTAACAGTTTAAAATAAAGTTAGACATATGCCCACCCAATAAATCAGCAATTTCTCTACTGGGTACTTAACCAAAAGAAATGAAAGCAAGTACACAAAGAGGTGGACAGGAACGCTCCCAGCAGGTGTAAGCATAACCGGCAAATACAAGGAAACTGATTCGACGTCTAGCGACTGAATTGTAAGGACAAATCATTACCAACCTTGAGGTTAGGAGTCTGAGTTTGATCCACAATAAATCTCATCAAAATGTTAAATTGTTGATCAAATGGAAAGGAGTCCCTGGGTTAAAAAAAAAAAAAAGTGCTTGTTCTTTAAGAAAAATTTATAACAAAAAAACAATGTAAAACCATATAAAAACAAAAAATAAACTATTGTAGATTAACATATGTAAATGCAAGCCTGTTTACATTTTTAAACAGTACTTTTCATTTTATATTAAATACTAAAGTAATACGCATTACAGAAAACATTTTTAAAAAGGAAATCTTGTTAAACATCTCAAAACACATACTAAACTTACTTTGAGTATGCTAGTTTAAAAATTGATACTAAGGAATCCTAATACTTAAAAAGCCAGGGGCCGTCACAACCAAAACAACCGGATGGACGACAGAACAGCAGGCTGCGTGGGGCGACCAGGCCAGCAGGGGGGTTAGTGAGGGATGACCAAATGACTGAACAGAGGCTGCATGGGGCGATCAGGACGGCTGGGGGGGGGGGGCAGTTGGGGGCGACCAGGCTGGCAGGGGGGCAGTTGGGGGTGACCAGGCTGGCTGGGGGGACAGTTGGGGGCGACCAGGCCAGCAGGGGGGGGGGGGGCAGTGAGGGGTGACTAGGCCAGCAGGGGAGGCAGTAAGGGGCGACCAGGCCGGCGGTGGGGGAGGGGGCAGTTAGGGGCGACCAGGCCAGCGGGGGGGGAGGGGGGCAGTAAGGGGAGACCAGGCCAGCAGGGGGGCAGTTGGAGGTGACCAGGCTGACGGGGGAGGGGCGCAATAAGGGTCAACCAGGCTGGCAGAGGGGGGAAGTTGGGGGCGACCAGGCCAGCGGGGGGGTGGGGGCAGTAAGGGGCAACCAGGCCAGCACGGGGGGGGGGGGGCAGTTGGGGGTGACCAGGCTGGGGCGGGGGGGCAATTAGCGGCAATCAGGTTGGCAGACAGAGGCCGTTAGGGGTGATCAGGCTGCCAGGGGGGGCGGTTAGGGGCCAGTGGTTCCAGACTGTGAGAGGGATGTCTGACTGCAGTTGGACATCCTCCGAGGGGTCCCGGATTGGAGAGGGTGCAGGCTGGGCTGAGGGGACACCCCCCACCACGCCCCCCGTGCACGAATTTCATGCACTGGGCCTCTAAGTAAACTTATAAGGAAGAGATTCCTATTTGCCTTCTAGGGGTCTGCTCATCTTCTCTCCAGCTATCTTTCTAAATATTGCTTATCGGAAAATACTGCCAATTTCCAAATCTTAGTTTTACACCTCATTAGGCAACTTACAGCTGACCTCACTTAAGCTAACTGCACTGTCCTCCTCTGGTGAGTGCTTATAATCTCTATTTGGCAAAATCACGAGAACAGCGCCTGTGGGGCACTCAGCAAAACACCCCCACATGCAACTACAGAACATATATAGAAACCGGGGCCCCTGCAGGCCCCTCCCGTTCCATTTCTTACCTGGTACCAATCCCTTTCCTTTAGTCATCTCACACCTTTGGTCCAACTGAGGACACTAAGGGCTCTTGCCCAGTGAAAGTCAGTGCTCTCTCCCTCTTCAAATGCTGCCTTACTAATCTCAGTGTAAAACTGCATAATGGAGCCCACGTGGACTAACAGGAAAGACCCTGCATGCAAACACCTATTACAATTGAGGCTGAGCAATTGCACTGCTGTCTTGGGACTCTCTTAGAGACTTTTTCCAATCTACAGAAGTATAGTAAAAAAAAAGATTCAGGGGGGTGATTCAGGTTCAAAACCATGAAAATCACAGGATAGGTGTGACATTTAAATGAAATAATATAAGAAAAATGTACAGTGCATGGCACATACTAAGTACTAGTATTGGTAGCATTATAATTATTAATAAGAAGTAAACTTGACCCAACAGCACATCCTTTTCTACCATAGCACATGGCTATAAATTAAAGAAACAGGTCAACAAACCACACACAAAACGTCTCTCCTTTCTTCTGTAGCGTAAACTGATGTGTTTAACCAGGAAATGTGCCTGGTTGTTGGCACAGCCAAAGGACAGGAAGCTGAGGCAGACTTGCAATCAGGTCTACTACCCGAGGAAGAGCTCTCAGCAAACACTGAGCCCCTGGACACACACTGATCCCAGGTAACCTTAAGCAGCTACACTTCTCAGCTGCTGAGACAAGGAATGATAAACATGCTTTAGAGACTGAGACCAAATATAAGGAGAACAGGATTCTTAAAGGAAAGAGACATCCAGAAAAGTTAACAGAAGAGAATAATAGTTTTTCTTAATCACCAAAGGATGGGAATGTAATCGTAATATTCCAGCCATCCCCCAAAAATCTGAAACGAATCTTGTCATTCATAAATTCCCTTAAATTTAGCAAGTGACCTATAGGCCAAGTCTGGCTCACAATGTTTTATTTGGCTTTCACAAGACCTCGTATGTGCCATGCACTTTAGGTTTTTCTTGTAGCATTTCATTTCAATTTCACATCTGTCCTGTGATTTTTGTCGTTCTGAACCTGCATCCCTTTTTTTTCTAAAAAAAAAACTTCTTGACTGTGTTGCATTAATCCACATTTCTGACCTTCCTTGAAAAGTCTGGAACCACTGGGCCCAGGTTCCAACACGGCCACCACGGACCACACTTCTCCACATTACCCATAATCCTCCCCTCTTACCTACTTCACTCATTTACTATCACCTGGATCAGCCTCGCCCTTGTAGTCAATGCTTTATAAGTCCATTGCTAAGCTGATGTATAGGGATGTTCCCTAATTCTGGCTTATATGTGGAATCTTAAAAAGGAACAAGCCGAACCCACAGATACAGAGAGTAGAATGGTGGTTGTCAGTGGTTAGGAGGAGGAGAAAATGACATGTTGGTCAAAGGGTACAAATTTCCAGTTATAACATGAGCAAGTTCTGGGATCTAACGTACAGTGTGGTAATTATAGTTAACAATGCTGTATTATACACTTGAAAGGTCCTAAAGACAACAGAGCTGAGATGTTCTCACCAACACCACAACAAAAAGATGATAATTATGTGGTAATATATACATGAAACAAAATCATCACACTGTACACTTTACACTTACACAATGTTCTTTGCAACTACATCTCAAAAGCAGGGGAAAATGGTCTACTTCCTAAACACTTACCTTGTGACATCTAGAGCTTTCTGAACTTTCGCTTGTACAGATCCAAGTAAATCTGCCCCCATTTTCTTAAGTAATTGTGTGAGAAGAACAAAAAGCCAATCTTGCAAATCATCCTTATGAATTATTATAAAATCAACAAGAGTCTCCAAAAACATACTGAAAACCTAGACACAAATAAAAACAGAACATTTCACATATTTAATTCAGAATTCCCTCCAAAGTCCCCAAACCATTAAAAATGCCCATACTGGCTTGGCCCAGTCTCTTACAAGCTAGGTTAACACTGTTAACAACTGATTATACCACAGAAGACAAATGCATTAAAGAAAATTAGGGAAAAAGAACTGGAACTTACTCTCTGATGTGAATTCCACCGCAAACCAGGCCATGCAACAAAACAAATGCCATGTTAGTCCAGAGTGAATTAATACAATTTCCATGCAGTTTACTCAAAGACCTGAAATGGCTACAAGTTGATAACACACTCTCTCCTCCCTCAATATGCCTTTAAAATTCAGTACAGAGAGAAATAACTTTGCTGAAAAGTATTAGTTTGTTTGTTGATTTATTTATTTTTAAGTATTAGGTTAATCTAGAGTCATCTTTCTTTCTTTCTTTTTGGTTAATCCTCACCCAAGGATATGTTTTTCATTGATTCCTAGAGAGAGTGTAAGGGAGGGGCAGAGACAGAGAAAGAGAAAAACACTGATGGGAGACACATCAATTGGTTGCTTCTCGCACATGCCCCATCTGGAGCCAGAGATCAAGCCTGCAATTGAGGTATGTGCCCTTGAACAGAATCGAACGCGTGACCCTTCAGTCTGCTGGCTGATGCTTTAACCACAGAGCCATTCTGGCCAGGGTGATGTTTTTCTTTCTTAAAAAAACATTTAAACCATCATAATTCTATACTATTATTTTTCATTATCTATCATTAAAAAAATACTATGATAGGAAGACTTTCCATCAAGAAGAAAGAGTTGGTAGATACTGTGCTTGCCTTCTCCATGGCCACATCAAAACTACAACTAAATTATAGAACAACCATCATTGAAAACCATCTGAACACTAGCTGATCAGAAGTCCTATAATGAAGGATATAAAGAAGAAGCCAGTGCGACTGGTAGGAAGGGTGGAGACCCAGAACAGGCTTGTCCAACATCCCTGAGTGAAGGTTAAGAATTGGGAGGGATAACGAGGCCGTGGAGGACCCCCTAAGAAGCGAGAGGTCCCAGCCCCACACCGAGTTCCCCAGCCCAGGGCACCAGAGCCTGAAAGGTCAGTCCCTTACATCGGGCTGTGAAAACCAGCACTAACTTGTCTGAGAAAGACAAGAGACGGCTAGAACGAAGATGCTGCAGGTCTGAAAGGGGTCCCACACAGGACTCACTTAACTCGGCGCTGCAGCGCAGGAGCAGCAGTTGGGATCGCTCTCTCCTGGACAAGTGCTGGCCACTGTTCCTTTGTTGATCCTCACCCCACCCAAGTGGCAGGTGCGGTCAAGTGCCAAGTCTGAACTCTCCATTAATCTGGCTAACACTCTTCACTGCACTCTGATGCTCCCCTGAGACCCTGCCCCACCCAAGTTATGACCCTGGCCCGAACCCCTTTCAGCGGCTATTCCACACAAGCAGCTAAAATGGGCATGCACTGTGGAATTTTCTAAGGTCTCTCAAAAATCCACAAACCCCAAACAAGCAGCAGTTGGTCTCAGCATTCTCCATACTTCTTCCTAGGGAGCCCCAACTAGAGGGCAATTTCTAGCTCCTAATAGGTAGCCCCTAGGCAGACACGGCAGAAGTTGACATGGGCCTGCACCAGAGTCCTTCCCAAGAGTCCCAAGAACCAACACACCTGGTGGCCAGCTTCAGACCATATCAGAGCACCACTGAACCACCTCCATAAGCAACACACACAGAGAGAAGACTCAGCGGGCAACAGAATCCTGCTAAAGCAAATACTGCTCTGTGGGCTCAACCACTGCACAACAGCTGGTCCACTGTAGTCATGGCCAGTCCTCACAGCCAGTTCTCCTGAGGGTCAATCTCACACACTAATGTGCCAACAACAATCAAAGCTAAACTGCAAGAGGAAATGATACACAAAACCCACACAAGGGAGCACCCTGCTCAGGTGACCAGGAAGTCTGCACCACAAGACCTGAAAGGACACCTACTACTTAAGGCCACTCTGTCAAGACTGGGAGATGTAGCAGCTCTACCGAATACTACAAACACACAGAGGGAGGCAGCCAAAACCAGGAGACAAAGAAACATGTTCCAAATGAAAGAACTGGACAAAACTCTAGAAAAATAATTAAATGAAATGAAGGCTAGCAATGTACCAGATTGAGTTCAAAACACTGCTAATAAGGATGCTCCATGAACTTACAGGAAGAATAGATAATCTCAGTGTGAACTTGAACAAAGAGACAGGATACATAAAAAAAAGAGATAAAAAATATAAAAAAGAACCAGTCAGAAATAAAGAATACCATAACTGAAATGAAAAGTACATTACATGGAATCAACAGCAGATTAGAAAAACCAGAGAACTGAATCAGCAACATGGAAGAAAAGGTTGTGGAAAACAACCCATTAGAACAGCAAAATAAATAAATAAATAAATAAATAAATAAATAAATAAATAAGCAAGCAAGCAAGCATAGTTGAAGGCAGTGGTCGCCAACCGGTAGTCCACAGACCACTGGTGGTCCATGAGGTCCGAAAGGTTGGCGACCACAGATTTAAGGAAACCTTTGGAGCAGTGGTCACCAACTGGTGGTCAGCAGACCACTGGTGATCCATAAGGTCCGAAAGGTTGGTGACTGCTGGTTGAAGGGACCTCTTGGACAATATCAAGCATATCAACATTCACATTATGGGGGTGCCAGAAGGAGAAGAGAGAGAGAGCAAGAGATGGAAAACCTATTTGAAGAAATAATGACTGAAAACTCCACTAACCTGGCAAAAATAAGGTAGTTATAAAAGGCCAGAAAGTGCAGAGAGTCCAAAACAAGATCAGCCAAAAGAGGCCCATATGAAGATATCATAATTAAAATGGCAAAGTTTAAAGACAAAGTTTAAAGGTTGTAACAACAGACAAAAAAAGGACATTTCATAATGATAAAGAAACCAATTCAATAGGAGGATATAACTTTTTAACATTTACGGACCCAACATAGGTGCTGAGCACCTAAGTATGTAAAGCAAATATTGATAGAACTAAAGGGAGCGATCAACAGTAATACAATTATAGCAGGGGACTTTAACACCCACTGACATCAATGGACTGACTTAAATGACACAATCCATCAGATTATCTAATAATACATATTTTTAGGACATTTAACCCGAAAGCAAGAGACTACACATTTTATTCAAGTGCACAAGGACCATTTCCCAGTACAGATGAAATATTAGGCCACAAAACAAGTATCAATAAAATTTAAAAGACTGAAATCATAACAAGCATATTCTCTGGTCATAATGGTAGGAAACTAGAAATCAATTACAAAAAGAAAACTGAAAAACACACAGACACATGGAGGCTAAATAACATGCTACTAAAAAATAAATGGGGTTAATAATGAGATTTTTAAAAATCAAGAGATCTAGAGACAAATGAAAACACAACAACCTAAAACCTATGGGATGCAGTGAAAGCAGTCCTAAAAGGAAAATTCATAGCAAATAGGCTAACCTCAAGAAACAAGAAAAATCTCAAATAGACAATGTTACCTTACACCTAAATGGACTAAAAAAGAACAAACAAAGCCCAAAGTACGAGTAGAAGGAAATAATGAAGATCAGAGCAGAAATAACAAGGCTACAAAAGATCAATGAAACCAAGAGCTGCTCCTTTGAAAAAATAGACAAAACTGATAAACCTTTAACCAGACACATCAACAAAAATAGAGAGAGGACCCTAATAAATAAAATCATAAATGAAAGAGAAATGACAACTGACATGACAGAAATACAAAGGATTATAAGAAAATACTACGAACAATTATATGCCAACAAATTGGACAATCTGGAAGAAATGGACAAATTCCTAGAAACATACAATCTTCCAAGACTGAATCAAGAATAAACAGCACATGTGAAGATGGGTAGCTATAACAAAATCAAATCAGTAATTAAAAAACTCCCAAATGTGGGGAAGCATGGGACTTGGTTGCAAAGCTTGTGAGGAGGATTCGCTGAAAGATCGGGGGCCTCCAGGGGGAGCTGGCCAAAGGTGGCAGCCGCTGCCTTGACTTTCCCAAACAAGTCTGAGCCCCGGGTGTTTTACTGGAATCTTTATGTCTAGTCTTTAGACATCCTTGCTTAAAGGACACTACAGACGCATGTGTCTTCTCAAGGATGCTATCCTACTGATAGTATCTAATAGTTCATTTTAGTTCAAGGTGTTGTTACAATAAAAGCCTGAGGAGGCAGGCAAATGGGGCTGCTTGGTTTCTCAAGCCAAGAAGTCCCTTAGCCCTCTCTTTCACAGAAACGTGTGTCAGAGTAGTCATTCATCCATCACTCAGGGTCTGCTGGTCAGCCCTGGCAACCAACAAACAAAAGCCCTGCACCAGATGGCTTCACAGGTGAATTAACAGCTATCCTTCCCAAATTATTTCAAAAACTTTTAAGAGGATGGAAGGATCCCAAGCTCATTTTACGAGGCTAGCATAACTCTGATAACAAAACCAGATAAAAAAACTACAAAAAGAAAAATTTATAAGCCAATTTCCCTGATGAACATAGATGTAAAAATTCTCAACAAGATATAAGCAAACCAAATTCAGCAATACAATCAAAAGATCAAGTGGGATTTATTCCTAGGATGCAAGGTTGGTTCAATACTCGCAACCAATTAACATGATACACTATATAAAATGAATAATAAAAATCATATCATATCAATAGATGCAGAAGAAGCATTTGACAAAATGCAACATCCATTTATAATAATAACTCTTAGTAAAGTGGGAAGAGAGGGAACAAACTTCACCACAATAAAGGCCATAAATGACAAACCCACAGCTAACATCAAACTCAATGGTGAAAAGCTTAAAAGCATTTCTTTAAAAATCAGGAACAAGGCAAGGACGTCTACTTTTAACCACAGAAAGACAAATACCATATGATTTCTTCAACATAGTAATGGAAGCCCTAGCCACAGCAATCAGACAAGGAAAAGAAATAAAAGGCAACCAAATTGGAAAGTATAAAACTGTAATTATTTTAAAATAACATGATATTATACACAGATTTCACCAAAAAACTATGAATTCAGTCAAGTAGCAGGATACAAAATTAATATTCATAAATTGATTGCATTTTTATAAACAAAAAATGAACTATGAGAGAAATTAAGAAAATAATCCCATTTATGATTGCATAAAAAATAATAAAACATACAGAAATAAATTTAAGCCAAAAGGTAAAAGACCCATGTTCTGAAAAATTATAAGGTACCAAAGAAAACGGAAGATACAAATAAATGGAAACAAATACCATGCTCATGGACAGGAATAAGTAACATCATCCAAATGTCCATACTTTCCAAAGCAATCTACAGATTCAATGCAACCCCTATCAAAATACCGATGAAATTAGAATAGTCCTAAAATTTATATGAAACTGTAAAAGCCCCCAATAGCCAAGAACAAAGATGGAGATTTCAAGCTATCTGGTATCAAACTATACTACAAGGCTATAGTGATCAAAATAACATGACACTGGCATAAAAACACATAAATCAATGGAACAGAAGAGAGAATCCAGAAATAAAGCCATGAATACATGATCAATTAATATATATGACAGAGGAGGCAAGAATATACAATGGAGTAAAGACAGTCCCTTCAATAAATGGAAAAACTGGACAGACAAACGCAAAAAGATGAAACTAGATCACCAACCTACACCATATACAAGAATAAACTCAAAACCGATTAAAGAATTAAATTTAAGACCAAAAATCATAAAACTCCTACAAGAAAACGTAGGCAGTAAACTCTCTGACATTGCTCTTAGTTATATATATATGTCCTCGGGGAAGGGTAACAAAATAAATAAATAAATAAATAAATGGGACTTCATCTAATTAAAAAGTTTTTCCAAAGGGAAGAAATCATGAACAAAACAAAATAACAATCTACTGGATAGGTGAAGATATTTGTCAATGATATGCCAGATAAGGAGTTAATGTCCAACATATATATAAGAAACTCATACAACCTAATACCAAAGAAATTAAGAAATGGGCAGAGGACTTGAATAGATATTTTTCCAAAGAGGACATAAAGATGGGCAACGAACATATGAAAACATGCTCAATGTAACTAATCAACAGAGAAATGCAAATTAAAACCACAATGAGATATCACCTCACACATGTCAGAATGGCTATCATCAATAAATCAACAAACAACAAGTTTTGACGAGGATGCGGAGAAAAGGAAACCCTTGTGCACTGTTCTTGGGATTGCAAACTGGTACAGCCACCATGGAAAACACCATGGAGATTCCTCAAAAAATTAAAAACAGAACTACCATATGACTCAGCAAATCCGCTTCTGGGTATTCATCCAAAGAAATCCAAAACACTAACTGGAAAAGACACATGCATCCCTATGTTCATTGCAGCATTATTTATAAGAGCCAAGATATGGAGGCAAAGTAAGTCTCCATTAACAGACAATAGAAGAGGTAGTACATATATGCAATGGAGTATTATTCAGCCATAAAAAACAACAACAAAATCGTGCCAGTTGTGACAACATGGATGGCCCTAAAGGGTATTACGCTGAATGAAATAAGTCAAAGACAAATACCATATGATTTCACTTATATGTGGAATCTAAAAAACAAAACAAAAAAAAAAACAGAAACAAACTCATAGATGCAGAGAACAAATCAATGGGTTGCCAGATGGGAAGGCATTAGGGAGATGGGTGAAAAAGGTGAAGAGATTAAAATGTACAAATTGCCAACTATAAAAACAGTCATGGAGATTAAAGTACATCATAGGAATCTATACTAATAAAAGGGTAATATGCAAATTAGACCAGACATCTTCCGGACGTCTTTCCAGACAAAGCCACGGTGGCAGGGGCCAAGGCAGAGGTGGGTAGGGGCGATCAGGCCGGCAAGGGAGAGCAGTTAGGAGGGATCAGGCCGGCAGGGGAGGGCAGTTAGGGGCGATCAGGCCAGCAGGAGAGGGCAGTTAGGGGCAATCAGGCCGGCAGGGGAGGGCAGTTAGGTGCAATCAGGCTGGCAGGGGAGCAGTTAGGGGCATCAGGCCGGCAGGCAGAGGCAGTTAGGGGCAATCAGGCAGGTAGGCAAGGGGTTAGGAGCCAGCGGTCCCAGATTGAGAGAGGGATGTCTGACTGCCGGTTTAGGCCCGATCCCAAGGGGTCCCGGATTGGAGAGGGTGCAGACCGGGCTGAGGGGATTCCCCCCCCACCCCGCACAAATTTCGTGCACCAGGCCTCTAGTATAGTCAATAATACTGTAATAACTGTGTATGGTATTGGGTGGGTACTAGACTTACTAAGGTGATCACTTTGTAAGTTACATAAATATCTAATCACTATGTTGTATAAGTTAAACTAATGTAATGTTGTATGCTAAGTATAACTGAAAAAAATTTTTTAATAAAGATTACTATGTGACACCTATACAAAATAAAATAGTTATAGGATGAGGGGAAAAAACTTGTGTATTTTTTTTCATTCCAGTCATCTATTTTAATGCATACCAAAATTCAGATATTGTCAAGTAATATCTTTATAAAAAGATATTACAAAAGCCATAAAAAGCTTTATAAAAGGTTATGGCTTAAAACCTCACATGATTATCATGCTGCTATATACTCATTATTGCTGTCTAAGGTGAGAAAGTCACAGTGGAATATCCCTGGATATTTCAGAGAGGTAAGTGGCACCTGTCTCCCTCTACTTGGTTATGAGCATCGCTCTACGGGGACAACCCAGTCATCATATACCAAATAGTGCAGCAACTATTAACCACCAGGGTGTGAGGTGGCTCAGAAGAAAGTCAATGAGCCCAGCTGTGGGGTTCCTAGCTTAGCTCAAAGGCAGCTAGCAAATAGTAACTAGACTGAGACCTCCAAACTCACTGTACAAGAGCCTTCTGATGGAAACAAATTTCCTTCTTTATCCTCACATTCTGCTTCTGAATCAGCAATCTAGAGGTGACAGGTAACAGAAATTTCGTCAATGTCCCAAACCATCTAATCTTTTATGCTATGAGTCCTATAAATCTTATGCTTATGATTTGAATCTTAGTGTTTTTAACATTATCTTAGAGAAGAAATCTTGGTAATTATATCTACGTGGCCCTTAAACTCAACCTTTCTTGGATCTTAGTAATAGTTAATGTTAACCTTGCTGTGAGGGTCAGGGTCACAGCAGGGATTTTAAACCATGTGAGCATCTCAAAAGGCAGGGGCCACATGCTGCTTCCTGCACCCCTTGCCCGGAGTGGGCGCCAGGAATGCTGAATGATGGAACAGAGGTGACAGCTTAAAGGACAATTCCTATGACGAGGAAAGGCTCGGAAAAGGGGACATCACAAAAACAGGCTTCTTTCTGACCATCACGGTTTCATTCTTCCAGAAAAACTTAGGACAGACCACTTTTACTAGGAAAACTGAAGTATAAGATAGTTAAGTCCTGCAAGTAAAGCATTTAAGATTTGCTTATGGTGATTAAGGTTTTCTCAATTTCTATACTTCAGTTTCTATCCTTTATCCACTCTTTAACTTTCCCAATATCATCATCCCCATTATTTTTTTTTGTTTGTTTTTTTCTCTAAAAGCATCTCACCACCTCTAAAGGCCTCCTCCCAAACAATGCCAATTATGTAAAACCTGGACTCCACGTAAGCGTTTATAAAGGGCCCCTCTCAGCACCACTCCTGAGGGGCCGGTCCCCTCCTTGTGGTGTGCTCCTTGGGCAGGATGCCCTTGTCAGAAAGGCAGGCCTCAGGCTCAGTGCTCTCCTGGGCTCCCAGGAGGGGGGTGGGGCATCAGCTGAGTGGCCACCATTCAGCAAGTTCTTGGGGCTGGCAAATTCTAATAACTTAACCTGGTTCTCTAATAAATCTAATACATAAATGCTTCCACTTTTCTCTCTTGTCTTATATCGAAATATTCTACCTGGGATGCAAAAAAATTATTATATACTTGATTATTTTCTTCACTACTGTAACTTTTTAAAATAAGTCACTATATTATATAATACAATGTAACATTCTAGCACCTAGCCCACTGTTGGCTAACAGGAGCCACTCAAAAATACCTGCTGAAAGACAACTGATTCTCTCCATAACTCATACTTGAAATGCACTTATATATAACTTTAAGTTTCATAGACATTTGAAGCTCCCAAGAATTCCATTTTTAAAAGATGTGAAATAAGCTATTGCTGAAATTAGTGTTAATCTGTGAGGTCTTTTTTGTGTGTTTCTTAATCCTCACCCAAGGATATGTTTAGTGGAAGGAAGAGAGAGGGAGAGGGAAAAAGGGAGGGAGAGGGGGAAAGAAAGGGGGAAAGAGAGAAACATGGATGGACCAGCGATAGAACCTGCAACCTAGGTATGTGCCCTGACCTGGAATCAAACCTGCAACCTTTTGGTGTTCAGGACGATGCTCCAGCCAGCTGAGACACAAACCAGGGCTAATCTGTAAGGTTTTAACTTCACTACAGGGAATTATCTCTCAATCTTCAAAACTATATGACACAGCGCACACAGACATGCAGGAAGGTAAGCAAGGCAGGATTCCCAGACTTACCTTGCTATGTGGGTCAGCAAACATTCGTGTGAAGATCTCACACAATCTTTTCAATTCTACTCGACTAAAAAAAAATAAAGCGGAAATAAATTCCCTTTAATAAGTCAACACTAAAATGAGTTACAGCTTTGGTTTAAAAATCCTTTTATTTCAGTCAACTACATAAGCTTTATATAATTTTTATAAAACATCTTTTTCACACAAAAACTTTATATTATTTAACTCATGATGAAATCAAACAGGAATATAAAACTGTAATAGTTTTGTTTTTATTTTAAAATGAGGAAACTAAATCTCAGAGAGTGCCTAAATTCACAGGAATGGAAGTGACAAAGCCGTGAGATCAATCCTGTTCATTTCATTCCAGGTCTGTTTTCCACCTGCCACAGATGGAGGGCAATGGGATAATCTAGGAAAAGCATGTACTTTGGGGTCACACAGACCTGAATTTTAATCTCAGTTCTGCTAGAGAAAGTACTCGGTATCAGTCACACGGGGTAAGAGCGCTCTGGCTGCTGCGAGGATGAGAGGAGATGACACCTCCTTCCCACAACTGTGCCTAAGACACGGCAATCGCGTTTCATTTAGGGCCCCTCTGCCTTTTCTTATCCTTCACTGCACTACTAAGTCCTATTTTACTTCAAGGCTTGATTAGAAGGGACATGTTTTCCCCAAATCATGCCCGAGTGATCCCCCTTATACACACGACACAATCTAGATGAGACCAAAGCTAATCAAGAGATTTCTAGAGACTATTCAATGGCTACTTGGTGAACACTAAGATGCAAGAAACCGAGACCTGCAGAATTAACCAGATTCTTGAAGCAACAATCACAACCAATAATCCTCATTTTGTTTTTTGACAGATCACTAGAGGTCAGAAGCTACCTGACTTTCAGAAGGCACATGACAGAAGAAGTTCTCAGGACATCCTCATGAACAGAATAGAATTTGGGGGCCGGGGGAGGGGGATCAGCAGGGTAGAGTCAAGCTGACGTGGGAGCCACACTGCGTAGGGATTCCTGGGTCAGTGCTCACTTAACGTTGCAGAACCCATCCAGGACCACGAAAGTATTCGGTGTCATAACTTACCTTTAAAAAATTATCTAAAATACACTGCACGTCATGGATTCTAAGTTGCCCACTTTTTCACATTTTAACGTCTATGTAATTGTGAGATTCATCTTATAATCAATGACATATTAACGTCAGGTTTAATAAGCAGCATTTCTTCTTAAAGGGCTATAAAATAATGGTTTGCCTATGGTGCCTTAGATTTGATAAAATATGGTATAAAGACATATTTCTTGGTATGTGTGTAATACCTGCTCATGTTAGAAAACTTACGAAATACAGGAATATAAAGAAAAAAGCAAAAATATTACAAACATTGTTACTATTGGTATTCCAATTTAGTAAATCGATTCAGTATCACTTTAGTATTTATAAGCTACATATATGCATGTGTATTAAAATTTTTTAGACTGAGACTGCTCTCATCTTACCCACAACCCTAAAGTGTAATGAACCACACCAACCTGCAGAGTTTTGATTTTCTTTTTCCAAAGCAGCTGTGCATTTTCTTTCCCCATCAGCTATGAGTGACAGTTTCCAGTTTTGTTTTTCACCTAAATTGCAACCCGCACCAAGATTTCTCAAATAATAGCTACCAGCCAAATGTGAGCCGTAAGGGAACCAGATGTTTTTATAAATCTAATAAACTACAGAGAATTTGCCAGATATTTCAGTCTCTGGAAGGCAAAGACTGGGTCTCGGTCACCTCCGCACCTTTGGTGCTGGAACTCTGCAGGGGCTCCACAAACACCCGATGCGGACAGTACGGACGCGAAGCAGCTCACCCGGCCACCGTCCTCACCTCAGTGTTCGCTGGCTCTTTAGCAAGTTCTGCAGGCCCAGAAGCCCTTCCTTCCTCTCTGACCAGTTGGAGCTGGCGCAGTGGTTGAGAACCTCTGCCACATCCTCGGTCTGCCGCAGGTAATGGGGAATGCCGCCGTTCCTGGAACCGTACGAGCGCTCAGAGCAGACACTCGAGGCATCACTGTTGGCATCATCGTCAGAATACATCCCGTAGGGCTCATAGCGCCTCCTCACAGGCTTCTTCTGCCAGGTCCGACGAGGGATGGGGGTGATGGAGAAAGAAGTGGAAAGATGAGATGACCATGAGTCATCCCAAACAAACCCACCACCAACAAAGAGCTGCATGTCAAAAGATGCACCCAGGTGCGGTGCACCACGCCTGCCTGTGTCTACAGCTCAGGGAGGAAAAGCAGGAAGGCAGATTTCTGGTGGATATGGCAAGTAATAAGCAGAGCACCTGTAGCAGAGAAAGAGTATGGTCTCTAGCACACTGTGTGGGCTCTTCAGGAAGACAGGCTTGGGTTATAATCCTGCTGCCACCACTGCGGGCTGCGTGAGTTCAGAAAGCCTCCGGCCCTTTCTGCTTTGGTTCCCCACCTCTGAGATAATAATTACCCCTCACAGCTTCTTCTAAGGATTACATGGAATTACATGTTGCCCGGCTGGTGTGGCTCAGGGACTGAGCATCGACCCATGAACCAGGAGGTTCGATTCCCGGTCAGGGCACATGCCCAGGTTGCAGGCTAGATCCCCAGTGCAGGAGGCAGCCAATCAATGATTCTCACTCATCATTGATGTTTCTACCTCTCTTTCTCCCTCTCCCTTCCTCTCTCTGAAATAAAAACATAAGATAATAACAAATAAATGGAACTGTATGTTAAATAACCTGGCTTAGCCACCTGACACAATGCAAGCTGTGCACCCACAGCCTCTTCCCAATCAAAAGTAATATATCTTGAGCATGGTCTGTGGGTAAATCTGTTTGAAGACTCATACTTCCTTAAAGTCTCAAACAGAAATGACAGTGGCAGAGTAATCTATGTACAAGGATTCCTAAAATTACCTGAGCCACTTTTATTAAGGACAAAGTTTTACAACACAAACAGGCTTCCTGTAGATTAGCATTTCTCTTACCCTGAATACAAGTTATATACAGCAACAGCTAAATAAAATTGGTAAAATTTATAAAATACAATTTAAGAGAAAAGCATAGTTATCTGCTTAAACTGTACAGATGTACTTTCCTAATAAGGTGGTTTTAGTACCTCCCAAATGGCTCAAGCAGTGTTGCTCCATGCCTACTGCCCCGGCATAATTAGTAACCCCCTTTCACTCTCAAAAGTATGGCCACCTCACTTATACAGACACTAGATCCCTCAAATAAGAAAAATACTGAATATATCTCATTATGAAATAACGACATAATAGTTACAAATGGGGTTTAAAAATAAAATGAAACGCTATTGGGAGAAGGCGCAGTTTTACATTCAAAATAAACACTAAAACAAACAGCTGCCTGACTCCACCACTAGTAAAAGTGTCACCCGATTCAACAATATCACAGTTCAGACCAGAATTTCTATATTGCACTATCGTTTTTGTTGCTTTCACTAACTCCTAAAGGAAATATACTTGCAACAGAAAAAATGGAGTTGTAAAACAAAAGTTAAAGCACTGGTACCTTGCTCCTGGAGTCTCCTAACAGCTGTAGGCAGGAAAATATTGAAGGATGGGGAAAAAGCATAGAGAATTATGTCAGAAGCATATGTGGGGATCATTCTTGCAACAAAAGTGTACAGCAAAACATATCTTAGCAAACCAAAAATACAGAGTAGCGAGCGATTCATATCAAGTGAGATCAAGTGAGTAACAATAAAGAATGCTTTCACAATGGCATTTCCTAACCCTCCTAGACTTTTTACAAGACCTTCCAGTGCTTGCTGTAATTCTCTGCTAAAGCTCTCCCACACCGAGGGACATCTCCAAAGTCACCATTAATTCTGCGGTCTGGCGCTGTGGTACATTCTGTCTGCCCCAGGCTTCTATCCTGTGAGGCAAGAATTGTGGACCATTTTGCGCTTTCTCTTCTGAAGCAGGACCATCGGAGAAACCAAGCAGTTCAAATAAAAGGTAATGAGGGCAACGTGAGTGTCAATGGAGCTGGAGCTCAGAGAAAAGCCCAAGTCAAACAGAGCCAAGGTTCAGACTCTCCAGTCCTGCTCTGCCTCCTAGAACTTTGTGCAGTCCCTCCGCAGTTCTTTGGAGAACTAAGGAACGCCCCACGCCCTTAACTGGAAGTCCCATTTAATTAAGGATTTGGCACATCTATCATTTCCCAACCTCTGACCTCCACTGCCTAGGGTCTCAGAATAAAAGAGACAGAATCTAAAGGTTGCAACTTGGAAGGAAAAACAGTGTCACAGAATTCTGTTCCAGCTCCTGACTCTTAAGTTAAAGCCCCGGTTAGAGCAATCACCCTCAACTCCTGCACGTGCCAGAAAAGGCCCGCTGCAGAGAAGGCTCATGACGGAGCCGGCCAGGCAGCCCTGCTGAAAGGGAAGCTTTATGAGAGCAGCAAACTGCCTGCTCACTGCTGCTTTCCAAAAAATCTGAGCAAGAATAAACAAGAGAGAGAGAGAGAGAGAGAGAGAGAGAGAGAGAATCACTTGTAGCCACAGACCTTAAGTTTTGATCACACAAAACATGGCTGAATTAAAACTTCCGGGTCTGAAAGTCGGATGCTTCCTTAGAGGAGAAGAATCTTCCAACAGCACAGGCACAGCCGGAGGTCAGACAGCTCTAAGAGTGCCTAGTTTAACGCTGAGCGCACAGACCAAAATACCCCCGAGGCTGCGCTCCTACTCGCTGAAACGTCTCTTTAGAATGCAATTTGACCACTAGCAGGACCTATTAAGGACCTTTTTGCTATAACCATAAATGTAAGGCCTCTCAGCACTTTATATATTTTTTTAGATATCCTACATAATAAAAGGGTAATATGTAAATTACCATCACTCCGCTACGCCCACGATTGGGCCAGTGGGAGGCACAGGGGGCGGGACTCGGGGTGGCCGGGGTGGCCGATTGGGCCTGCGGGACGCTGAGCTTGCGTCGCCAGCGTCGGCTCGAGCTCAGCGTCTGCGCCATGGCTGTGCTGCGGCACAGAAGGGGCCTCTGGGGCAGCGAGCCCACGTCCTGCTGCAGACCATCAAAAGCGGGGAGCGAAAGCGGGGGAGCTGGCTGTCTGTCCGCTCCGGCACCAGGCCTTTTGAAAGCCTCCGCCGTGCCGGAGGCTTTCGAAAGGCCTGGTGCACCAGCGGACAGACAGCCAGCTCCCCCCGCGATCGAAAGCGGGGAGCTGTGTGTCCGCTCCAGCACCAGCGGACCCCCTGCCATCAAAAGCGGGGAGCAGGCTGCTAGCAGTGTCCACGGAGCGTGCTAGGCTTTGTGGGGCAGTGGATATGGCCTGGATGGCAGGTTAGGCCTAGGGGACCCTACACGTGCATGATTTAATCATGCACTGGGCCTCTAGTTACATTATAAGGATGCAAAAACATACTCCACCCGTGCTTCATAGCCACAAAGGGTTCATCTTAAATTTGGGGAAAGTTTCCATAGATAATGACTTACAAACTCATTTTAAAAAACAAACAAACAAAAAAGCAAAACGATATGGAACAACTAGTGAGGTAATTGAATAAATACAGATTTTCAAACCACAAACTCTATGACCTAGTATAATATTTTTTTAGGTTATGCCATCAAAGCTTGTGAAGCAATAGAAGCAATAGAATGAGAAAAAGGAGATGCTGAAAAAAAAAGAAGAAAAAAAGACACCCAATGACATCAGAGAATCCCAATGTCATCACAACTTCCTTGATACTGGGGAGCACAGAAGAAATACTTGATGCTAATAATTTCTGTAAGGCCAACTCTCACTTATGAACAGAGATAAAGGTTTGAGGAAAAACCAGTAATATAAATTTACCCAACTTAAAGAGTGTCAAGGATGATTCGGTAACCTGATTTGGAGGCACTTTTCTGTTAAGACAGAATAATTCGGATGAGTAAGTCAAAGAGACGGACACGCACTGTGACTCTTACCAAAGCGTCAGCAACAGCAGCTTCAAGATCTGTACTCGTGCTTAACACGCGCATGGCATTCACAGAACCAGGTATTCTTCCTGCCTGGCCAAGCCCAAACCGGTCTATTTAAAAAACAAAAGCAAAAGATATGTCACTTTAATTCACATTTTCTCAAATTTTTTGCAAGGATTCCTGCCTCTTCCCACCTACAGAACAGAGGCACTGAAAAATGCCCCGCCCATTTTAACTACATTGGACTTGCAGTTTCAACTACACTTGTTTACCAGTGGCAGAGGGCAGACTGTTCACACTTAGCACCATCGTGCCACAGAGCATCCTGACAGCTGAAATGGTTCTTTGGTGATATTTTACTTTGGAAAGGTGCAGAGATAGGAGAGAGCAACTCATTTTAGAAGGGAGCAGAGCTATGGGTTGAGTCTCTTAATGTTTAGCATTCCCTCTAGAGCAGTGGTTGGCAAACTGCGGCTCGCGAGCCACATGCGTGCAGCTCTTTGGCCCCCTGAGTGTGGCTCTTCCACAAAATACCACGTGCGGGCGCGCACGTACAGTGCGATTGAAACTTCATGGCCCATGCGCAGAAGTCGGTTTTCGGCTCTCAAAAGAAATTTCAATCATTGTACTGTTGATATTTGGCTCTGTTGACTAATGAGTCTGCCGACCACTGCTCTAGAGCAAGCATGTCAAACTCACGGCCCGCGGGCTGCACGTGGCCCACAACGAATGTTTTTGCGGCCCAGCCAATATAATGATATGTAAGAAACGTTTTAATAAAAATTTTGTAACTTAATTTTTACAATATCCTGTTATACATAATTATTAATAACGAACTACAACGTTTCCTAATGACTGATTACTATAATATTTAATAATTACTATAATATTTTAGAAGCTGATTGCCACGTCATTAATCTTGTACTGATTTGTTTGGTTTGCGCGACAGGAAATATTTCACTTTTGGAGAACAAAAACAATAGATTTGTGTTACGCTTATTAATTTGTGCAGTTATTCAGTGTCTGGTAAGTTAATATTCAAGGAAAAAGTATTAATTTTTATTAAAAATGTTCTATTATTTTATGTTAACAATTACTCATTTATTTCAGCCCTTTGTATTCAGCATATCTCTATTGAAATAAACCTACGTTTCTATGAAAATTGAAGTTTTTATTTTTTTTGCGGCCCACATAAACTTAAACCTTGTTTATTTGTCCATGTTAGCCTTTGAGTTTGACATGCTTGCTCTAGAGTCAAAGTGGCCCTGAGGTTTGGTCAAACTAATTAGGACGCTTCAAGATTACTGAGATCTAATGCTATGTGCAATAGTCAAAATTTAAAACAAATGTATTCAGTTGATCACTGCAAATTTTCATCAGTGTCACTACTATTTAACTATTATTAATTAAACTCAAATTAATTTTAGGCATATGTTCATCATAATTCCTGTATCACCAAAGGTTATTTAAATATATTTATTAAAATTCTTTAATAATCACCACAAAAACTAGCATTTTAACTGCAAAATATTAATAATTAAGATGATATTGTATACATTTTTCCTGAGTCCCTCAAAGGATTTTTAAATAATAGTCTTTATTCATGTGGACAAAATGGATAGAATCCAAAAGATTTAAAACAAATTTTACAGTTCAAACAACTATTCTAAGCTTGCTAATGATCATGGACAATGAAAACTAGCTTTTTAAAGTCCTTTACATCACAGTTGACCAGCCTTCCTTAAGAAGTATTGAGATTTAAACTATAATAGAAGGTCCATGTAAATTATTCTTCACAGGTATATCATACTAGTTTCTTATTTAAAATGCTAAGATATTAAAAAAAAAACTTTGGAAGAAATGTTAAGATAAAAAATGCTTTCTTTTTATTAACATATACTGGACAAGGAAAATCTGTTACTAGCCATATGAAGCATCTACAATAAAAGGAAAACTAGTATTTGTTTTAAATAAATTGATCTTTCCTATAAAGTGATATATAAAATCTTAAAAATAATATTTTAGATATATAACAAACATCACCTACAAAACTGGTCAACTTTAAGAAGTGAAGTGTTATTTAACGCTTTTAAAATGTCAGTTTCAAAACATTACATCTTCCATCGCCACAGAAAGAAAAAAAATATAAACAATGCTAATCAAAAAAGTTATACAGTCATGAATTTTTATAAAGAAACAAAAATTGTATGTTATACTATCCCCTTTTTTAATGCACTTGCTGATCATACTGAATGTCACCTTAGTCATTTAAGGCAACTTAGTGTGCCATATAAACTAAAGAGAAACCACAAAACAATTATATCTACATACTTAGACAGATATAAATTACCAGTTGAAATATGAAACGAGTATAAATTTGAGATTTATTTTGCACAGTTTCATGAATGATCTTTGTTCATTTTTCCCCCATTAAAAAAGGGTAGATAGTAAGGGATTTATGAATAACAGAATGAAAGTAATTCAGTTAAAAGCCATTTAAAAATTACCAGCATGAACTTAAAACAAAGTCTACATAAAATAAAGTAAGAAATCAGATCTCATGCCAGCAAGTCTTGCTCCAGGGATAATACTGATTTTTCAGACACAAAATTAAAACCATAAGAACAATGCGATTAATTATTCTTGCTTCCCAAATGCACACAGCTTTGTCACACAGTGACTGCAGCTCATTCTAAATGTATCAGAGATCACTGAATTCCAAATCTTAAGAGGAAATGTTTGGATCTAAGCAGAATTGTAAGCCTTTTATTTCAACCAGAACAAACTCTGTTCTGCATTCTCGCTGCTCTGATACTAGTAAGAAGCTCCATTTCTAAGCGATGGATACAGATGGCTGTACCCTCAGTCTGGCCCATAACCTTCAGGGGAATTTGCTAATCAGAGCATATATTTTAAAAATGCATACCTGGCTTCATTTAGAGGAGGAACAGAGAAAATATCTAACTCAGTGAATTGGTCATGGTTATCACCTGTGACTTAATAAGATTGTGTCTTACTCAATACTGTAGTCATTAGGGTTGCTAGCATATGAAAATGATGCCAGTTAAATCTGGCAAACTGATATATTATTGTATGCTTACTTTTGCCCCAATGGCTAACCAGTGAATTTTTGATATTGTCAAAAAGGGGCTGAGATGGAAAAAGCTTGGGGACCAAAGGCTGAAAAAGCTACCACTGGCCTGACTATGTCATCTGAATCATGATCTTGTTTTTCCATAGAAGTGTTAGGACAATCCATTTATTTTTATACCTATAATTTTATGTATGACATACTTTGGTAACTAAACAGTACCTCCAAATTAGAACTTGACACTAACTAAGATTAATAAGCATCACTTTATTGGGAGTAAAGACTTGGGAGATGACTCTATTGGATAATATTCATACTCCATTCCCCACAGGGACCCTTCTGATACCTAAAGTTTGGGTTGCTTTCCTGGGGGAGGGAGCAAAAAGAGGGTGAGAAGTACTCCCCGACTTTTTGCTTTGTTTCATTTTAACATAAATGTGAACACTGGAGAAATAATGTTGTCAAACAAGCTATAAAGCATCTACAGCCTATTAACAGAACCATAAACATTCAACAACTTAAAAAAATTAAAGCACAGTGGGGGAGGGTGGGAATGAAGTGCATACATGCCAAGTGCTAACCAACACTGATGAAAACGAATGTCAAATGAGTGCGGAACTAGAAGAGATGGATGGGGAAGCGAGGCATGCAGTTAGCACGTGTTCACCTGACTGCCCGACAGAGTCAGCAGTGGAGAGAGCGCTAGTGGACCTGGAATGCCGTCGAGAGGCTGCAGGTAAAAGGAATGGTGACACCCACAGGATTAACACAGAGGTACCGAGACAGAAGGCCACCGTCCAAAGGAAATGCAGCGACTGCCGCCACGGGCCACGTTTTCTCATGAAAAGACATGGTGCTAGATATGAATGGATAGCAAGGGCCAATCCCTAAACTCCACGGCTGCTGGCTCTCAGGCAGCTCTTAAACACACAGGCACTCAAAGGCCCTCTGTAAGGCATTCCTTATGCATCAACGAATTCAGACTCCAGGTGGATCTTTATTCCATGAAGCCTCTATCAGCCATTATGAAATATGCAACATGAAGAACATCAGGAGTCACCAGCACCGTCTGAATCCGAGTCGAACAGCAGGATGGATTCACTCAGCCCACAAGATGTCTCATCAGTATGTGATGCACATGTAACCATGCACCAAAAACAAAAGAGAATTCATAATGTCATCTGAACACAAACAGAATGAAATTACAAGGAGAGGACTCAACAACTGCACTTCCATTCTCCCCGGTCAAACGTCTGTTCTGTTGCATGGGTACCCCAATTAATGCATTTAGTCTTTAATTATTGAAATTTAGTTTTAAGTTTAAATGGCCTTCCAGGAGAGGCATTTGCATACCACAGTATGAGCACTGGCTCTGTAATGCAACTGGGGGCAAATCCTGGTTTGATCTGTTAAGACCACGTGCAAAGCACTTAACATCTGCATCTCTGTTTCCTCATCTGTAAAATGGTGCTGATAACGGTACTTACCTCTTGGGAGTTGAGAGAATTAAGAGCTCATACATACAGCACTAAACACAATGCCAGGCACAGAACAAACAGTGGTTAACAGTCACCATAGTGGTGCTGGTGGTGGCAGTAATAGTGAAGAGTGAATTCCAATTTACATCTAGACATTAAATATTGTTTCATTAGCAAGTATTCATAATAAGCATATTAAGTCATCAATCGGAGGAAATGCATGCTAAACTACGTCCTTGTGGAGACAATGACTTTTACAATTAATTATGAAATATAGACTTGATTCAAACATGAATTTTTTTACCAGAGTGCCATCCAATATGTGACGACTGCACCCCAGAAAACCCCTGTATAACAGTAACACTGAGCAGCGCTACTTCTCACACACACCGGAGTGCAGTGTTCTGTCCACGCTGACATTCACTGTCATCAAATATCAAAACCTCTCCAGTACATTTATCATAAAGACCATGTCACTTGAAGAAATGCACATATTTGTGGTATATGTGGTATTAAACAGCAAAGGCTACGTACCTGGTCAATAAGGACACATTTTTATCATCTTACAAAAAAGAAAATTAAAAATTCCTAATTCTTCAAGAAGCACAAAAATAAATCAGCAATCTCTAAAACAGATATTATAAAATAGTCCCTTTACTCAAATAAGGAAGATGGCAAAATGTTTTTTTAGACTGAAGCAAAATAATCATTTCATTATATAGGTTGATGAGAATCACTTGATAGTTTAAACTGAAAGTAGCTTTTAAGGAAAACATGATCTAAAGGTTTCTTATAAAGTGTCCTTTGGTTCTATTTCAATAAAATATTTTATAGTAAATCTGTCATGTAATGAATCCTTTGTCACAATCTCAGTAAATACCGGACAATGGAATCCAAGGTGAAACCATTTAAGTCAGAGCCTTACTTACAAGTGCTAGAGCCCTTAATTTCACTTAAATCTTGTCATTATAACCATATAAATACATACTCATGCCATTAAAATGGCCCAAACAATCTAGTCATAAAAATGCAAACTTAAAGCCAATATGTAGTCACATAATTACCTTTACCCCCACCCTTTTTGGAAAGTGAAAACTGGCCATGTGAGTTGATACAAAGGGGCACTAACACACAAGCTCGCTTCTTTATAAAGGGGGTGGGGAATAATTGTTTAAGTGGATAAGAGAAAGAACCCTTCACATTCTCTGAAGGGCGTAGGAAGTTCCCCTGGGACAGCCACCTTCTGGGACTTATCCATGAATCCCCAGGTCCTAGCCCCAAGCCTGGAAGTCACGATTCAGAGCCCTGGCTGGGCTCTTTCCTTTGCCTACGCCTGCAGCGGCCTCACATACAGCATTGAATACATTTCAGAGAACAAATGAAAGACATCTGCTGCCTTCAAATGCGGCAGGGTAACCACCAAGCTTAGAAGTCAGACCTGGATTCAAACCCAGACCACTGCACAGCTGTGTGACCTGAGACAGTGGCTCATCTCGAGCCTGTTTTGCCATCCGTAACCGAGGGGTAATAGCTATCCCGGGGACCACGAGGGATTATGCTCAGAATGGTGCCAGGTACACCTGAGCGCTGTTGTTCCTGTGTAACGAAAGTTTTATAAACAAATTTACCCCATGGAGGGAAGTAAAGGGCCTGGTATACAGATTCATCTGGAAAGATGGCACTACGGCCTGACCACCACCGAAGACACATGCCGGTGCTGGAGCCCCTGAGGGAGGGCAGCAGCGGCACCCACACCGTCTGTCTCGGTGGAAGCACAGGGCTGTCATCAGACGGAGCAGGTCCCTCTGCCAAAGGAAGTGAGGACAGCCCGGCTCACTCAGCTCCTCGGGTTTGACGGGACCTCAAAAGTGCAGCGCAACTTGCCTGGTCCACAGACCACAAGGTGCTTACACGGGCTGCGTCCATGGACAAGAACAAAAATGCCAGGATGTGTACGGACTACAAAGACGGAATTGCCTCTAAGAGACAAAGTGGCCAATAAACAGACTGACTTGTTCGCTTATGTAACAGGTTTTCTGGAGCAGCGGTCGCCAACCTTTCAGACCTCATGGACTGATCACCGGTTGGCGACCGCTGTTCTAGAAGGTCAAATAGCGAGCAGGATGCATAGAAATAGATTCTTAAAAGGAAAAATCACCAGCTCACTCAGAAAAAACCCACCACTGCCGCCCTCGACTGGTTGGGAAATCTGATCTGTCCCTGAGATTGCTGGGGAAGGGCTAACCGCACCAGGCAGCCGCCCCACCTCTGCTCGCACCGCCAGGTCGCATTCCTCCCAAGGCACCTCACCAGGTCACGAGGGCCATCAGCAGGGCTTCTGCATCTGTTACCCGCTCTTCCTCAGACTTCAAAAAGGACAATGGGTCATAGAGGAATATATCTAGACTTTGATTATTGATACCGATCGGGGGGAAAAGATACTGGGAAGCAGTGTATAACATTAGAAGGCACTAAAACAACTACTAAGACCTTACGCTTTTGACATTTTTTATATTTGAAAGATCAGTTGCTCCGAGTGAAAATAACAGACCCCTGACGTCCCCGTTCCATGTGACACTCTGCCTCAGGCCCTTCGTCATAAGCAATTTCTACCGGCTTATCAAAAGGAAAACATGCAGTTGTACAGCACTTCACTGGACAAAAGACTGAGACACAATTACTGAAGAATACTAACATTTCCTTTATGTGTTGACAGACGACTGTGGGGATTAATAATTTGCACTACATAAGAAAGTAATTTATATGTCCATATCAGAGAAAGGCAGAACTATTAAAACTAAAAAGAAAAGGCAAATAAAATATCCTATAATAGATACATTTTTTCCCTTGTTTTTCCTGAAGCCTAGAAACGGTTAAAATACAAATTGTGGCTCTAAGAAAGACTGAGGGTGGGATGGGGAATGAGGAGCCCCAACGGGGGCCGGGCTGGTGGCCTGTGGCACGGTGCTCACACCTCCTCATGACCAAATATTGTAATTCTTTTGTCCTGGGATGGCATCAGGTCACAGAAATTAAACCGCCGCTTGAGCCCAGGAAGAATGAAAATATCTAATGAACTAGAAACATCAGGAAGTTTAGCATTGTGCTATATACCTGAGCAATTTATCAAAATGCTATTTTCAGATTGTTTGGATGAAAGCTTTGAAATGACTCAGTTAACAAAAGCATGGCTAATATCTTCATTCATGCTGCTTTTTAAATTAATGTCATCACCCCGAAACTGAGCACATTTACTGTCCTAAACATGAGCATGTTTTTATATTTTTTTTTCCTTCTTTGAATTAAACCACATATAGCCTAATCTCTGGCAAAATTAAACACAAATTGTAGAAATTCAATGAGTAAGAATAAACTCTGCATTAGTTCTACTTTTAAGCAGCAATGAACCTGGGCTAAGCTTCATCTTATGTTAGACATGAACACACGGATGAGCTTGCCCGGCTCAAGTGGCCATAAATAACAGCACAGACCGAAGTGATGTTTTTTCCTCTAATACTGAAAAACTGGAAATGCCCCAGATTTAAGCATGCAGAGGGGGACAACGAAGGGTGGCGAAGGAAGAGGAAAGGAAGAAGAAAGGGTCACAGGACAGCAGGAGGGAAAGCAGGTCATCCCCCTGGCAGTGTCCGGCCGGGACAGCATTTGGAGCAGGGGAAGGATGCTCCGAGAGCCAGCGCCTCCGTGTACTCACCCAGTGGAGGGAAGCCCCGAGCAGGGCTTGTATCTCGGCTGCTCTCACGGCTGGTATCGCGGCTGCACCCCTGACTCATGCTGGGTCGAGGGATACGGCTGCTCCGTGCTAGTGTGCAGCATGAGGGGTTTCAGAGAAGGTGAACAAGTTTAATGAAGACAGAAAAACTTACAAAATGTCAGTCACATTCTATTAACGTAATCACGACATTGCCCTGATGACTGAGCACGTGCCCCTGCTGCGTCTCCTGACGGCCGTGCCAACAGCAGGAGGTTTGGACAAAAACGTAACTATGCTCAATGCCTCAGAAAGCGGTGCACTTTGGTATGAAGGTAAAGGAACACCTCAGTGTGGAAAAAGGAAAGAAAGCTTCCAAAGAGCAATCCGGCTCAGAAAACAAAAGCTCGGTCTTTTAGAAATGATCGTTTTCATGGCTTTGGCAAGCTTCTTTCTCCACTGGAGGGTAAAGGACCAAAGCCATTTCCATGTGCGCTGGGTTCTCAATTTAGATCGAAAAACACAATAAGGGTCCTGGTCACTGCGATCCATGAAATTAACTAATTAGGAGCCCACTTCTCCCAGCCGGGCCTTCTTGACAGAGAAGTCACCTGGACTGACAGCTAGAGACCCTGCGCACTCGAGTCGGTGTGCAGACAGTTCAAACACATTTCACTATCGAACCAACAGGGAGGGAGGGCTGGGACTGCGGTCCCTTTTTACTGGTCCAACATTAATTCCTGCTCCTTCTCTGGGGATCAAAACTCTGCCTGTGGTCCTTACTCAAGCACCTTCACTTATCCAGCCTTACACCGCCTCACAGGGCCTACACTGATCACCCCGATCTTCGCACTGTAAGATCCCTCCACTGACCTGAAAATGGCCAATTACTTTAGGATTATCTATAGATAATTTTATTATACTCACATTATAAAACACTGAAAACACAATCACATAAATAGCCTAAGGTTTCTAATATAACTTGGCTATAAAATCGCAGAAAAGATCATTATGCCCTTATTTTTTTCATTTTATTTTGAGAAAACAGAAATATAGTACTGGAAAAATATTTGTAAACACCCTGGCATACTGCAGGCGTGTAACCACCAATGTAACAGCGGATGGGGACAAGTATCTCCATCCTGAGAGGGTCTATTCATCTGGACTGGGTAGAAATGCCTTCTTTAGAAATTTTGGAAAAAATAAACTTGATCCACTGATGTAAAAACATGGCTGTTTTCAGATCAATGCATCAATGAGCACAACCTACTTATTTTAGAGCAAAGGTATGTTTATGGTTTGGCCAAACCAAAACAAGAATATCTCACAAACCAGAACTGTGAAGCCCCCGATAAAGAAGACTACCAAGGCGGAAAAGCAACCAACTTCCGACTGTGTTCCTTCTCAGGGCTAGAGTTCCGTTAGACCCGAACGCTGAGGAGGTGGTGTCCAATGGCTCAGGTCTGCACTGGCAAGCAAAGGAAGATCAAGCACAGGAATGCAACCTAAGCAACAGTCAAAACAGAGCTGCATCTGGAATTCTCCAGTAATTCCTAAATTCTCCTTCGTCTTGCCAGTGACATGGAGCACTGAGTTTCCACTCAAAGAAGCAGTGAGTATGTAATCAGCAACGTTTGATAACATTCTGAATAGCTAGCTCCTACAATGAGGGCAAAAGCAGCAGGTGCTAAACTCTTAAAAAGAACTAGGAGTATCTGCTGACCCGCCAACATAGGACCAGATGCACAGAACCTACAAAGCAGCACTTCCTATGCTCCGAGGACTGACACCAATCCAATTCCTGCAGTGACCTCGCAGCACCGCGCTCACGCACTGGCCCGGCCACGGAGCCTCCCCTTCGGAAGGCCAGGAAGAAAGTCGGCATCTAAAGAGCACAGTGCTGTGAGGCGAGGCCCACGTGGTAATACTTCTGGCTCCCAGATGAGAGGCATGCATGAACATCTGTCTGCTGCACTGCCTGCTCCAAAACTCAGGGTCAAAAGTAATAAAAACAGTCCCGATAGTTTTTAACATGTCATGCTTAGCTCAGCATTTTCTTCTAGTTCTTGCCCAATTACTTCAGAAGTTTTACCCAGCTCTCACTCCCTCCCTTAAATTAACATACATGCTACAGCAATGGGAAATCTGCTCTCCCTGCTGTGTGAAGACAATAAAGAATGTGAAAAGGGATAGATGTGATCTGAAACAATATGCATAATTCTTAATAAGGTTTAGCCTCCTAGTACTTCACCAAGAGAAAGTTCATTCACCCATTCATGTTGCCTGGCTCCTTTAACATATGGCTAGTAGTAACACAGAGAAGAATCCATTTACAATTTTGTAAAAATCTTCCCATATGGTCCAAACCTCATTTAAGTACCTCTAGTGATGGTATCAACAGTTTAAATGTTGAATAATTTAAAACATTTATAATACCTCTTCCAGAGACCAATCTATTAGGAGGATTTAAAGTAAGTATATAAATAAACCATTTTTACAAGGACTAATTAATTAGGTGGTAAAAACCAAAAACAACGTATCAAATCAACTTGCCTGTGTACTGAGTGCCCAGAGGGGACAGTCCACGTGAGAACAGGGAGGCGAAGGCTGACAGGAGGAAGAAAGGATGAACACACTTGCTATCTGAACTTTCTAACCGCGTTCTTAGGCAGCTCCGGAGCCCTGTGCTCCATGAATTGCTGGAGAGCTTTGAGAAACCACTCGATTGGTTTTCATTTCCTGAGAGACACTTATTCCACCTTTATGGTGTTTTAAGGGTAATCCTGACCTTTGCCTTTTAAGGAAGAATTCTACCAGAACTTAAGGAGTGCAAGAGGAATAATGAAAAGTACCAGAAATTAAGACATAAACTATCTCCCTAGTCTAGATATTGTCATGTTTTAGTCTTGCACACAGTGGTCTAATTTAATTGCTGGAAGTTAATTATTAATTTTTAATTCTTTCAAACTATTTTAAAGCAGAAAATGTAAAAGTATTTTAAACATATACCCACAGAATGTAAACTGCAAAAACTCAAATCTTCCTTTTAGCCTTTTTAATAGATGAGCAGGAGAAGAAAAAAAGAACAAAGGCAAACTTCCAAAATAGAATTGCTATGAATGTCAGCTATTTATGTGACTTTATTATTAATAAAAAATAGAATAAAAGACAAAAATGAAATAATTCACAAACAGTATATTCTTCTATTTTGGTTGAATAGCTTATGAAGGAATAAATTGCCAAGAAAAAACAGGGTAGCAGGGTTTTATTTGGTTTCTTTGCTATTTTACTGGAATTGCATCCTATTTTGCTTAAGTAAATGCTAATGAAAAAGAGCTTGGGTATCATTTTTATCAAAGATGAGAAAAGAATATTTACTTAAGAAATATTATTTCAAGCAAAAAAATAGTATAGCTGAACCAAACATAATTTGTAGATAACTAAAAGCAATTCTCAATGCAAATTCTAAGCCTAGCTTAACTATAATTAAAATTACTAATTAGTCTGGGAATTGTATAAAATATTCTTAAAAGATAATCCCTCTTATTTTGAATATTTATATTCAAAGTTGCTATGCAATGAACAAAAGACTTACACAGGCATATACGTAGTATATACTAAATGATCACAGAAATATACACTCTATTACTGAAAAAGTGCTAATATATCTGACGTCCTATGAACTGGAATCTCTAAGATGATCACAGGGAGAAATGGGAAGGTACATTTATTCACATATGGATCTTCATTTCTGTGTGTATGTTCTTATTCTCCCAATGTGCAGACATTTAAAGGAAACATCTATTTTATTCAGAATTATATGTATGACCTCAAAGCTTGACATATAACTGATCCCCATAATGAGTATCAAGAAAATAATTTGCTTCAAAATGATGTTTTAAATAAAAACTCTTCGGAAGTGGGCTCCTATTTAGTTCTTACTGATGGATGATGTTACATAGTACCTCTTTTAAAAGCTTATTAAATGTGGTCTTTTCAACTATCCGTAACACAAACTTCATAGTTAAGACCATGGAATATCAGGTCCTAAAGTTATGTTAGGTGACTAAAGTTGATTTATTTTCCAATTTCAAGAAGGTAAAAATGGCATCCTTAATAAGTAAAGTAAAATCTCCCCCACCCCCAATTTAAAAGTATGACTCTAATCTGGATTGCCAAAACCTCCTATGAACTTAATTAACTATGGAAAAAAGACAGCTTAAATCCTCACACCCCGATTTGAAATCAAATGCATTTTCCAAACAAAACCAGATCCAAACACACATATGTTGAGTATCAACTCTGAAATTTAGATATTCCAGCCATGATGATTTTCTCTAGTTGTATCCACATTACTTGTTATTACTGGATCCAAGTAACTTGTCAGCTCAGGCAGCATGCTATGTTATGCCACTTTATGCTGACATTATGTGAAATTAACTAACCACTGCTTGGTTACATTTCTCACCTGCTTTGGAAATGTCAAACCAAATCCTATGCATTCTACTTCTTACGTATCTGCCCCTGCCTTCTCTTAGCTCAGGTAGCTTTCAAGGACTTTCATGAGCTGGATGCTAAGCGCCCCTCTGCCCTCATCTCCCACCCCACCCTAACCAACTTCCTTTATTGTAGCCAAATGAATTACTGTGTTACTCAGGATGCACTACACTCCCTCTTGTCTGACTGCTGCTGCACATGCTCCTCTCTGCCCTACAGCACCTTTCTCCTCATCTCCCCACCTTACACTTCACCACAGCAGGTTCTATTCTGGGAACCTCTCCTAGCAGGAAATAAGGAAGAAATGGGGCAGACACTCCTTTTCTAGGACAATTCTTGCTTTCAAGAAAAACTGTGACTGAGGAGAAACTCAGCCAGACATCTTGGTGCGGTGGTAGCAAGTACTATGGGATTCTGAGGACTTCCGCGTCACGGGAAGCCAGCCTAAGGATACCAGAGGGCCAAGTCATCGTATTTGTTTTACTCTGTACACTTTCACCCCTAAGACCACAAGCTATTTGAAACCAGAAGTTCAATCTATTTCATTTACTTCCATTCCTGAAGTCTAACAAAGTACACTGCACATCAGAGTAAACATTCAAGTAAAAGTTGTTAAGAAGACGAATGAGAAACACAAGCCCATAAGACTAAAAAATATAGCACTGATTTCACATTAATAGATTTTTACCCTTAGAAAGCAGGTAAAGACATAGAGTTTGAACACACATTTTGCATAATATATTACCAAAGACTACTACCTTTTATATTAAAAAGTAGTGTACAATTGGATTTTAATAGAGGTAAAAGGTCTTCAAGCTGCTGAGAGTAATTCTATACACTATTATAAAGAAACTTGATACTACAACACAAAAACAAATACTACATACTTCATTTCCATCTAGTCCTGGATTTTATGTTTGAACAATACTATGTCAAAAGTAAGTGTATATATATATATATATATATATATTTTTTTTTTTTTTTTACTATAAGTTTCACCAATTAGGTTAGAGAAGATCAGAATCAAAATAAATGTGGACCCTACAAATTGCTTTTGAAAATTTAGGTTAATAGCTACTTAGTGCTAATCAGTGAAAGAAAAGTGAAAAGCAACATTGCTTCTACGTGTTCAGTAGAAAACCCTGCCATTCCCCCATTTCTAACATTTTGCAAAATGACTCTGAAACACGAAAACCCACAACGACACAATTCTTCCTCATCAATCTAAATGGTAAGCCCCACACACTTTTCAGTTAGAACTGAAACCTGAACATGCCATACTCTATGAAAAGCACAAATCAAAATGTGTTTTTAACATGGGCAAAATGGCATCCTTAATTCAAAAATAAATCTCTATTTGCCACATTAGAAAAAGTTATTGGATTATGATAAAAATTCTGACCAAGTTGGATGGAGTTCCAGGGTCTTGGAGAACCCTTACCTAATCCTGTTCGGTTTGGGCTTGTTTCTCGGCTACACCCCTGACTTCTGGGAATCTTGCTTCGCTTTTCCGAAGAGGGTGTCACGGGCGGGCCTCTTGAGGAAGCCCCAGCAAGGCCACCGTAACCACTTCCCAACAATTTCCCTGGAGAACTTGACCGGCTGCCAGCTAAAAATGAAGCAAAACAAAATTGAATAACGGATGTAATCAGGGAATAAATTATAGTATTTCAGAAGCCAGTTTATACATTAATTTGGATCAAATATAAAAATAGCTTTGTAGTTGGTGTTAGTACCAATTTTTTTTAAACATTAGGCCATGAAAGAATATCAAAGTATCATAAAAGAATACACATAGAAGGTTACTGGTGCAGTGCTACAAAAATAACTGCAAAACTTCTGATTCAAAAAGCAGGATGAGTCCAAATAGCCTCCCTGTTCCACAGAAAATTTCTAGAAATAATCTCAATGGCATTTATTTAGTGTTTTGTTCCTTTTTTCTGTGAGAGTTGATATGTCACAATTTTTAAGTATAACTGCTGGAAAAGTATAAATATTAACAAAAATTTCTTAAACATTAGTGATAGAAAATGGATTCAAGAGAACTCTATTAATTTAACAATTTGAAGAAAAGGGAGAAGGGGAAGAAATAAATAGAAACATGATAAATAAAAATCACAAAATAAGATGGTAGGACTAAGCTCAAATATATCAGTAATCATAATAAATGTGGCTATGCCCTAGCCGGTTTGGCTTAGTGGATAGAGTGGAGTGAAGGGTCCCGGGTTCAATTCCAGTCAAGGGCACATGCCTGGGTTGCAGGCTCGATCCCCAGTGAGGGGTGTGCAAGAGGCAGCCAATCAATGATTCTCTCTCATCATTGATGTTTCTATCTCTCTCTCCCTCTCTCTTCCTTTCTGAAATCAATAAAAATATATTTAAAAAATTTTTTAAAAATAAATGTGGCTAGATTAAATTCACCTATTAAAAGCCAAAGATGTTTGGATTGGATTTAAAAAAATAAAATAAAATTCAAATGTATGTTGTTTATAAGAAACAACAACATACCTACAACAACAAAATAGAATAAAACACAGCATTAAAAAAAAGAACAAAGGATATATTATATTGATAAATGAATTGTCCATGAAGATATAATAATCACCAACCTTTATGCCACAAATAACATAGCTTTGAAATATAAAACATAAAAGTAAAAATACAGGAAGAAATTGAAAAAGTCCTAATTATTATTATACCACTCAGAAAGATTAATAACCTCTAAAAATATATCATACCTTGCAGAAATTGACAGAGTAGTCAAAATTATACAGACATGTATAAACACACTTCCCACAGACATACATGTAACTCAACAAACGGAATACACATTATTTTCACCTTTCCACACGTACTACAAAAACCATCTGTATACTAAGCCTCAAAGGAAATCTCAAAAACCTACAAAAGTAGCAACCATATAGATCACATTCTCTGAGATGTATGCAATAAATTATAAAATAAAAACAAATGATATGCTAAGTAATTTTTATTATGGCTAAGTGACTAGATACCTAAATAACCATTTCTTATGGGTCAAAATTATCAACACACCCAAATGGCAGTCATTTACTTAGATCATCTGCTTAAGTACAGAAGGCAATAAAATGCTAAAACAAAGTGCACGTTATTATTTACCAGAATAAGGATGAGCCAAAGGTAGAAACCTTTGAAATAACACTTAACTGGAAATTACACACACACGCGCGCACACACACACACACACACACACACACACACCATTCAAATGAATCATTAAGGTGCATACTCACAAAAAATAGTACTATATAATGATTTAACTATAATTTAAAGTGAAATTCATTGCAAAAATCACAAGTACAGATTACCATGAAGAACCCACCTCACGATCTGTTAATTTTGCCCATAAAATTTGAGCACACACATAAACCATTAAGCTATGTAAAAGGAAAAAGAAAATCTATTTCAAATTTTGGATTTTAACATACAGAAAAAATGCAGAAAGATTAATTAAGCTCATAATATAAAAATTAATATTATGCAAGGAACATGGGGTGAGAGAGAATGAACAAAACAACAAACAAACAAGAAGAGAAATGGCTTACCACCAGCAGGATTAGCAGATCTGGATCCTTGATTATGAGAGCAGACCAAAGAACAGGCAAGAAGTGGATTAAAAGACAATAACACAATACAGAGGTCAGCATGCAAACACGTCTTTGTTCACAAACAAACTATCTTTTTCTAGTTCTTATTCCTCCTAGTCTACTTTTGTACTCACGTTGATTTTATATGTCACACTACTTAGCATTTATTTCTCGTCTGTTCATGAACACTTACAAACCCACAATACGCCAGGCACAGTGCCCGACGTATGGATGCAGAGAAGAGTGAGGCCAGTGACCACCTTCTGGGACTACACCTGCTCTCTGGCTCCTGGCAACCGGAGGGAAGTGACTTATCTGTGCATCACTACCTCCTAAAACAGGCTCACCACACGGAAGTGCTCAATAAGCACCGAAGAATTAAAAAGAGCTATTAACAGTTCCCCTGAGTGCCTGATGCCAAATTCTCAAACATGTAAATATTAATCCTCTAAGATTTAAAGTCTCAAATATTTAAATCTTCAAATATTTAAAATATGCTAACTGTTAAGAGCCCTAAATCTAATATTAATAAAATCTACGTACTATTAAACCAGGACTCTGAATGCTAGTATATCTACATTTGTAAATATATATATATATATATATATATATATATATATGCTCATATTTTCTTCCTATCAAAATTATTTTAAAAAAATATTTAATTTCTATTCATAAGTCTAAGACCCAGGCTTCATCACTTGTTGCTGTTGTCTCCTGCCTGCAGTGGGTGGAGTAAAATGGAAGTTTTTAAGGTGGAGCCTGAAGGCAGGGAGAGTGCAGTGTTTTTGTAAGACTGAATTAAGGCTCTACCATCCCCCTCAACCCCACTCCACAGGGACTTTCATCTTCACCACTCTAAGCATGGGACCAGCTAGGGGCAGGGACCGCGGCAGAGGCCAATGCCAATACACGCCAGACATAAAGGAAGAAATGTGAAATTCCGTTCAACCCTCACTCTCTAAGAAAGGAGGTGGGTGTGGTGTGGTGGGTGTGGTGTGGTGTGGTGTGGTGTGGTGTGGTGTGGTGTGGTGGGTGTGGTGTGGTGTGTGTGGTGGGTGTGGTGTGGTGTGGTGTGTGTGGTGTCGAGTAGGAAAAGGGGCTTCTGTGCCAGACAAGCCTGGGTTTGTCCCCCTCAACCCCACTCCACAGGGACTTTCATCTTGGTGTGGTGTGGTGGGTGTGGTGTGGTGTGGTGTGGTGTGGTGGGTGTGGTGTGGTGTGGTGTGGTGTGGTGTGGTGTGGTGGGTGTGGTGTGGTGTGGTGTGGTGTGGTGGGTGTGGTGTCGAGTAGGAAAAGGGGCTTCTGTGCCAGACAAGCCTGGGTTCTGTCCTCACCAAAGGCAGCAATACAACTAACCTTGCGCTTTCTTTCTTTCCAGAGAAGATATCAGCTAGTTTAACGTAAGGACTACAGGCATCACAGGGATATGGAGAAGTGCCTAAATTCGGAAGCAGCTGGGAAGGCATTCTACATAGTAGGAGAGACCCTGAGGTCTGGCACAGACCAGTGCTCCCTGCACAGGAGACACTGCGGAGTGCTGTGTGGGGAGAGCAGGGCAGCTCCTGGGGAGGGGAAGGCCTCTCCCACATGCACAGAGGGAGCAGGCGACGCAAAGTGAGACACCAGGGTGGGTCCTAGGGATACATTCATTCCTTCTACGGCTGCTTTCAGGTGTCAGGCTAACAGACTAAGTGACCCAACATACAGAGAAGCAAGCATGGAGGCAGGCAGCTGTGCAAGCAAGAGCCCACGCTGGCAAGGAGACAGGAGCAGGTTGCGATGTTAGAACAGAAGGCTGAAGGGGGAGCTTTAATGGGTTTCCTTATGAGCACTGGGAAGAGGACCTCGCACTGCCCGGCCTCTCTCCAGCCACTGCTCCTGGGCGTGTCAGAAGGATTGCTACCGACAGAACAACCGCTCACAGTCCAGGTGTGTTGCAATTGGAGAGACTTGTGGAGAGGAAGAGAAAGTCATTTTAATGTTCAATGAGGAATGATAAAAAATCTAAATCACCTGGACAGGAGACCAAAGTACACTTGAATACTCCCATTTTGTAAGCTTACCCAAGAAACATCAAGATTACTCACAATATCTTAGAGTCACAGAAATGTGTTTTTCCCTTGAAGTCAATGAGAATGGCTGTTGAATAAAACCTAGTTAACAGAGAGCATAAAATAGATTTCTTACGCTGAGACTGTGAAACCACTTTAGCGCGACTGCGGCCTCGATTATCGGAAGGTATAGAGGCGACGTTGGTGGTACTCCCAGAGTTTTGCCTTCTGGTACGAATCCGACCTGGAGAGTGCAACAAAAACAGTGTTTCCATAGGTTTTCAGTCAGTGCAGCCTACACAAGACAACAACCCACACATGACCAAGGGGCACGGACTGGGCCACCGGCGGGGGAGCAGGTCTTCCCCACCCAGTGTCCTGACAGGCTTTCCTGCGAGCACACACAAGCCTATGACCTGCACACACAAATTCTAAAAATACCTAAGGGACCCTGGCCGGGTTGCTCAATTGGTTAGAGTGCTGTCCTGATACACCAAGGCTGTGGGTTTGATCCCTGGTCGGGGCACATACAAGACACAACCAATGAATGCAAAAATAATTGGAACAACAATCAGTGTCTGACTGTCTCTCCAATCAATTTTTAAAAATAAGTTAGGAACTCCTGAGAATGAGTCGTGAACCTATCGGTACTTATGTTTCAATTACTTTAGCATATTATATTTTAGATGAGAAGGTGATATCTATTTGAGAATTTTTTTATCAAATTTTCAGTTAAATTCTTTTTTATTGGCTAGAAATCTGTCAAATGTCCAGAATCAGAAAATATTAGCTGTTGTCTTAAGAAAAATACAATAGAAAAAAGGAACAAATGCAAAATATTCAGCAACCCACAAAAACTACAACACCCTGGGGAATAAATGTGTTTTGATATGTAGCATTAAACTTCTATTTTAAAGTATATGTGCCCATAAATTTCTAGGTTGCAAAAGATGATTAAAATAAAATTAGCACCTGAAAGTAATACAAAATAATACTGCATGTAAACTGTTAATTTAAAAATAATGTTTAAGAAAGAATAAATATGAGGAGTACCTAGAAAAACAATGACCTAAAAATAATATAACGTTGTAATCCAGCTGTCATGACTCAACGGCTGAGTGTTGCCCATGGAATTAGGAGGTCACGGCATATGCCAGGTTTGGGAGGTAGCCGATCAATGATTCTCTCTCATCATTGATGTTTCTATCTCTCCCTCTCCCTTCCTCTCTGAAATCAAATAAAAAAATATTTTTTAAAAAAGTACATTTATAAAAATAATTTGTCACTCAAAGTAAAGCAATCTGTTAACTCCAATTTTTAAACCATTAAAATAAAACTGAATTCAGATATGAAAAATCATTGATGATCAGACTAGTATGATTAGGGGTTAAACTTTTTAAAATTCAGGCATTTTGTGGTTTCCAAGAAATACAAAATGCCTCTCCTTCCATAATTCAATCAGAATAGCAATCTGATAGAGAAAACACAAACCATTTTGAATCCCTATTGGCTTCTTATATTGTTAAAAATAATTTCTGCCCTACCCAGTTTGGCTCAGTGGATAGAGCATCGGCCCACAGACTAAAGTGTCCTGGGTTGGATTGTGGTCTGGGGTGTGTGCCTCGGTGGTGGACTCAATCCCCCACCCTGGTGGGGCGTGTTCAGGAAGCAACTAATTGATGTGTATATCTCACATTGATGTTTCTCTCTCCCTGTCTCTCCTCCTCCATCCCACTCTCTCTAAAAATCAATGGAAAAATATCCTCGGGTGAAGATTAACGAATATAAATAAACAAACAAATAATCTGTGCAGCCAGTGTGGTTGGGTGTAAACCTACGAACCAGGAGGTCACAATTCGATTTCAAGTCAGGGCACATGGCCGGGTTATGGGCTCGATCTCCAGTAGGGGGCATGTGGGAGGCAGCCGATCAATGATTCTCTCGCATCATTGATGTTTCTCTCTCCCTTCCTCTCTGAAATCAATAAAAATATATTTTAAAAAATAAGTTCTACATCATCTGAGAAAACCTGCAGAAAAGTGCACAGAAAAACAAATCATAAGGCTTGAAAAAGTTTCAAAAAAGGGAGGTAAGGAGCAATAAAAGAAATCACTGCATTAAAAAAATTAAAACTAAAACTAATGACTTCATAACAGTTTAAGGAAAGACTTACACAAATTCTAGAATCTACAGTAAAATTAAGAGCTATACCATATATTATACTAAGAGTGTACATGTGTGAACCCAGTTTCCAGATGAGGGGACAGAGAAATGGGGAATAATTAATTTGTCCAAGATCACACTATTAGTTTGGATACCGGTGCCTGCCTGCCTGGCTGGCCTGAGTGAGGAGTTTTTACTTTCCCATGAAATCACCGAGCTAAATCAAGGCAGTCACCAAGGCAACATCAACATGAAAACGACGGAATTTAATTTTTTACTTTAAATTTATTATAAAATATTTGTCACAAAAAATATTTTTTAAACAAACAGCCATACCCATTCAACTTATAAAACAAAAGTCTTCTTTGCTTATGTCCCTATATCCTCTACCTTCCTCTACATTTGGTAATAGGATCCTAAATCCAGTGTTCACCATTCTCTTGTATTTCTTTATCCTTTCAATAATATTTTCTCAGTTGCCTAACTGAAAAATTAGATGGCATTATTTTTTATATTTTAAATAGTTTTAATTATACCATAGGGTATATATTTTCCCAAAACTTACTGTTTTGCTCAATATTTTTTTGGTGAGGTCACTTATGGAACTGATTTTTCTGTAGAAGGTAAAGGAGAGATCCATTTCATTTTTTCCATGTGACTAACCTACATCCAAATCCATTTACTTAACCCCTTTCTTACTGATCTACAAAGCCATCTCCAACATCTACCAATACTTACAGTATACGCGGCTGCGTCTGTTCCTCAGCTGGCCATTCTGTCCCAACAGTCCATGTGTCCATAACATGCAACATCACCACGTTGTGATGAGCTTTTAACAAAAATCTTGCTCATTGGTAGGGCAAATAAACCCACTTTTCCCTAAGGCCCTTTGCTCTCCTCATTATGCATGTGAAGATACAATGAGAAGACCTAGCCCTGGTCGGGTGGCTCAGCTGGTTGGAGCGTCATCCCATACACCCAAAGGTTGTGGGTTTGACCCCCCCACACCCCCCCACACCCCGGTCGGAGTGCATACAGGAGGCAACCAATCGATATTTCTCTCTCACATCAATGTTTTCTCTGCCTCTCTCCCTGCCTCTCTCTAAACTCAACAAAAACATACCCTTGGGTGAGAAAAAAAACTAAACACCTATTAAAATATTGACTGGCATTATGTGGCATTTGGAGGGGGGGTGGGGAGGCAGCTTTATGACAATGATCTTCCCACTCACAAATGTTTTCTGAATTTCACTCTCTTCAATGTCTTTCAATAAAGTTTTATATTTTTCCCAAAAAAATCTTACTAAATTTTTATAGACTTATTAAAAGGTGCCTTATATTTATTATGCACAATAAATTCATTATACTTATTGACAAATACATTCATAATTAATATTTAATTTGGTCTTAAACAGGAACCTTGCTAAACTCTTATTAATTCTATTAATTTACATGTAGATTACCTGGGGTTATCTAAATAGAATGTCATCTACAAATAAGACTTCAGGTTTTTCGCTTCAACTACTGCCCTTTCGTTTCTCTGCTTTTACCCTGCTGTCCTGGACACGTGCTACAACACTAAAGAACAGCATGGAAGCAGGCTCTATTGCCTTGAGCCTTATTTTTAAAAATAATAATTCTGCAATTTCACAAAAAGTTTGGTATTTCAACAGGTTGAAAAAACCCACTTCTATTCCTAATTGCTAAGAATTGCTGTCAAAAACGTTGGTTGAATTTTTTAATGCTTTGCCTGCATCTTCTGAGAATAAGAGGATCCTTCTCCTAAGTGTGATAAGGGCATCAGTGTTTATAAAACCTAGGCTAAACAGCCACTGTCAGATCTACACTGCAGCTGAATTCTTCCAACGAGGACCTCTGTTTGCTTTTGCTAGTCCTATGGACACCAGCAATCCACAGCTACTTTAAAATGATCTATTTGGGTTTTTCACACCACAGAGGCAGTTGTAAATTCTGAAGGGAATCCTCTATCCTAGTATGAAGGTTAAGAATGGCAAAATTCCCTCTTATCTGCTCCAGTTTAACAGATTAACTTCTTGTTTATCAATGATGGTGTAGGTCTTGGGTGGGTTTTGAGTTGCTTCTTGTCCTCCACATCGTGATCACTCATCACAGCAAATGCCCCAGGCCTCCAAATCCTTCAGGTGCAGCCAGATGTGGCCCTTCCTTACTGAGGTTCCTGCTTTTGCTTTAAAGATGCGCGACTTACTGTCTTTATTCCAATTAGTGATGTGTTCTCAATTGGCCAGATCAATCACACTAATAAATTCTGCAGACTGCTAAAAATGCAGTTACTTATTTCTTTTAAACATTTAAATACAGCTACTTTGTATTATATAAAAGAGCCTTACAAGTATTAAAGGGTATGCTTCTTTCTCTCTGCTACCTCTAACTCATTATAGATGTAAATGTTAGAGGCAGAAATAGAATATACTGGGGACCAGCTACAATTATAAGAAATATTAATCATGCTCTGTTAACCAAGATGGTTCTGTTCTGGTTAGAGAAAGCACATTCTAAACTCACTGAGAGTTGCACGCCCCGGGATACGGGAGCTGGCATCGGAATGCAGTCTGTCATGCTCCCAAGAACTGCCCTATCATTATGAAACCATTTACAACCTCGTGGCACCTAGTCCTGGAGGCACCTGCTCTTTACAAGCCCCTGCCCCTATTACCTGTAATCCGGTCCTGCCCCCTCTCCCCCAGCCGGCATGATTTTAACCTGTAATGATTATCCCGTGCCCTTTCCCATGCCTGTAATTCCTACTTCCCCACGTAATCTTGCCTTCTACCCAATATAAGCAGCCAGCTTATGGGGGGTGCAGAGCAGATTTCTGTGGGTGACCTGCTGCTCTCCCACACTGCTGGCATTATTGGATTAAACGCTCATATATGACTCAACCCTGTCTCTGCTGAATTGGCTCAAGTGGTGACAGGCAGCCCGGACCCCTTGGTTGTCCGGTTACACAATTTTGAACTATGAACTCCTATTTGGCATACAGAGTGGTGCAAAAGTAGCCTAAAGCTGTTCATATGGAAAATAATACAATCATTAATACAAGAATAAACTGTTTTGCATACTCACAACTGTAAACCTACTTTTGCCCCACCCTTTTAAATCTGTGGGGATCCCAAGGAACCAGATTTGAGAGTGGCTTCCTCTGTAAAAGCTCAATGTTTGTTCTAGTCAGGCACCCTTGGGGGTACCAACCCAGACCACTTCATTCATCAGCGTGGGGTTTCCCAGACACCACAGGGAAGGAAGACTGAGACAACGTGCATGACAAGAGAGCTTGGTTAGAAGTCGGGGAAAGGTATGCTCTTCCTCTGCCTCGGACAAAGTCAAGGGAGCGATGGAGAATTTTTCCCCAGTCCACTTTTTCATGGATCTACAGCACCCTGACAAAGCTGGCTTCATGCCAACTCTTGAGTCTCACCTGGTGAAGTCAAGGGCTAATTTCCTGCCTGCCCTAGGAACTAAGCCCTCAGGGCACCTTAAAATCCTTTTGGGGGGCAGAGTTTAAAGGGCCTCTACTATTCTGTACTCGGGTATTTATTTCTTTTATAGAAATTGTTTTTTCATTTTATTAAGTTGGCGATATTATTGTAAGTGCCTGTGTATGTTTTAGAGTCTATATAAAACACTCTGTGGTATTTAGGAAAAACAAAGCCTACTCAATAAATGCAACAAACAGTAAAAACAGTCTTCAGTTCTGTATTCTGACTTGTTAATGACATATTCACATTCATTCATTCATATTGTATTATGACAGACAGAAGTGGATATGAAAGAAAAAATAGTCACAGTAAGTAAGAGAAATAGAAATAAGAGATATTAGACAACTGTACAACAAAAAATATTCTGCAGGGAGGGACAAGCACATCGACAAACACATCTACCCCGAGAAGAGCAGGCCCAGAGGAAAACAAAGAACTGTAAGAGGAGTGCAGTCTTTGACTTCCATGGCTTAAAGAGAGAGCATCCACGTCTCTGCTTTTTCATAGCGCTGCTGAGGAATTTTTCCAGTCACACTGCCATTCTTCTACAAAAGCCCTCAAATCAGGAAACTAAACCTGCGCACCTGGTTTAATTCGCAGGCATGGTTTTCCCATATTCCATTTAGCTTAAGATAATTTTAAAAATCCCCAGTTAGCTTCATACAGTAGGGGTGTTCTTTGTTTTGTTTTTTGTCCCCCACATGTTTCAAGTTTGAGCCAATTCGCAATTTAGAGGGTATAAAAGTTAAAAGGTTCCTAGATAAATCTCAACTGTCACCATATGGGGACATTTTGGCATACAGATCTATTTTACAACTCATCGCTCAGGGGCACAATTAAAACAACCTCTACTCACAGGTAGCATTTTTGACAGAATCAAAATTTGGGAAATTGATCAGTTGTAAATTTTGCTACCTACAATACTCTCCCCAAAAGAGTAACTTTCCTTACATATTTTAAAGATAAACACTCGTAACACTCTTTTACTTCTACATACAGACATACATATTTTTGCATTGTGTAAAAAAAAGCCAACCACTTACACTTCAGAATTCTTGGGCGTATGTACAATAATTCCAAATGCTTTAGTTCTCAGTAAAACTAAGAACTAGCTTCCCCGGGAGAGCAGACAAGGCTCCATAGTTGTTATTGTGTAACCCTGAGGTCGCCAATAGTACGCTGGCCTCTGACTATACTTAACAACATGTGGTCGTCTATTCTCTGAAGTTATCCGTAAGTTATTAGTTACCACATAGGTCATTCAAACATGGTAACTCTTCACTTGAAATTACTTATTTCAGGGAAAAATATGAATAAACAAATTTTCTAAACATAATAGCTAAAAAAAAATTAGATGAGAGTGTATTTATTTGCCATACAAGTTCAACATCTAGTCATAAACTTTCTCCTAAGCAGTATAATAGACTACATAAATGCTTCCTTTTCTAAATTCCCCTAATTACTGAACACAACATACTGAAGGCTATCCTGGAAATAAACTTTTGTCCAAAAGTTGAGCTTTTGATTCGTCACAAAAAACATTTTTCTAATTAGTCATAAATGTTAGAAAGACTACTCGTTGTGTATGATAAATAACCTCCAAAGAATATATATTTTTCTCAATTACTGTAATAACCAAGTTGCCAAAATTTAAAAGTATTGTCTGAATTTTAAATTTAGATCATCCAAGTTCTGATTCAAATTCATCTTTGTCTCCTAATAATGATAGTACCTATCTCTTCTTATCTCAGGAGCTAGATGGTAAAAATTAACAGATTTTTTAAAAATAAATTTCTTAAAAGGCCCATAATGATTCCAAAATTTCAGATATGGAAACTTACGACAAGACACTTTGTAATATTTACTGCTGCCTTTTTCTCATAACTGTCTGCAGCTTTTCTAAGCATCACTGCCCAGTCATGTTGCTGCAACAAACAGAGGAATGACAGCCTCGACTTGAGCGTACAGGCCTCCCAGGGCCCCCTGCGTCCCTCCCTCCTCACCCAGGCTCAAGGCTGTGCTGTGGGCTCTGCAGCAGCCGCACAGCCCTGGGACACGGGGACCAAGGCTCAGGGGCTCCACTCGAGGAGCCCTCTCCGTCTGATTCTGAACTCTGTACGATTCAGGGCCCTCATGTTCTCCCACTCCCGCACTGGAAAGAGGACCAGAAAGAGACTTGTCAGTCAGCACAGTCATCAATGGGTAAATTTCTGAACTTGCTCTGACTGGTAAAAAGAAAACTGATTAAAAGGGGGGAAATCCCAGTGCTGGCTAAAATAGCAGACTGATTTCAACTGTGTGATACAGGCATATCAACAGGGTATTCTGGGGGAAAAAATATAATTCCCCACACAGAGTCTTTCACTTTGCATTTCATTGGCATTACTGTATTCCACCCTCCACACTTTGCTTCCACCTCGGCTGAAAAACTATTAAAGATGGTTTCTATGGGAAAGGAAAATAAACAATTACTCCTATCAACTAAAAACGGAAAATTACACCCAGCGTCAGTCTTCTATGAGGTTCTCGTTATGATATAGGTGTTTTTCCATTTTTCATTTTTGGTAACTTTTCATTTCACAAACTTCTCCAACCCCACAAAATCACCAGTAGGGGGCTTGCTGAAAATTCATATTCACCTGCTGCTTTGAACTTAATCAGAATTTTCAGGGGAAGGACAGGACCTTTATTCTTTTAGGTAATTTTTATGAGAAATTTGAAGAACATTGATCTTGGGACTATGTTTATCTTAGGAAGTAGTATATGGATTAAAAGTACTATGAACTGCCTGGCCCACGTAGCTCAGTGGTTAAGCATCAACCTATGAAGCAGGAGGTAACAAGGGTTCGATTCCCGGCCGGGGCACATGCCCGAGTTGTGGGCTCGATCCCATATGGGCGTGCAGGAGGCAGCAAATCAATGATTCTCTCTCATCATTGATGTTTCTCTCTCACCCTTCCTTCCTCTCTGAAATTAATATATATAAAGTACTGTGAACTACACATAATCCAGTGTGCTTTGCAGGTTAGCCTTTTAGAGTCCTAAATAATATATGCAAGTAAACTAGCACCCCTAACTGTTAAATCATTATCCTGAGAGGTGGTGTGTCTAAGCCACTATCTAAATTTCAACTGTGTGAAACATTACCATGCTTTCTCTCTAGAGACTTTGTAAAAGGATGATCTTGTCTAGCATGTGCTAGTCAAAGACCTACACACACTCGACTAGCTAGGTCTAACATCCAAAGGCCAATGCAAAATCAGGGAGGCCTTCTGGAGAACAGCACAGAACCAAACAAAGTGGATCTGGACACGTGCACTCTTGTCGCCGTGCTATGTCCTTGCGTGTAGCGAGGACACAGCACGCAGGAGGCACTTACTCATGCCTGGGGAGTGGATGAATGAAAACACATGAATGACGGGGTACTCTCAGTGATACAAATAAAAATGGCATGGTGTGACATCACTGGGGGATAGAAATGCATTTTTAACAATTTCTATAAATTACCTGGTAGAAAACCTTTACCCGTCTTTAACCTGAATAATTGACACAAATTTATTTTCAAAACAGGAGAGCAAATCCTGAAGGCCCACAAAAGCACCAAAGTAAAGAGAAGGACACAGAAGGAAACAAAAGGTGAGGAAATGCTTCGGGAGTCACAAGCTCTGAGACGGCAGCTGGGGACACAGCACACAATGTCCCGCAGCTCCTCCCCAGTGTGCGCCCAGGGCCGACACCCGCACAGCATACTCAGTGCTCATTCACGAGAACCACCAAACAAGAAGGGAGCACGCAGGTGGGGGTGAGGCAGAAACCCGGAGGGGACAATGACGAGGGAAGGGAGCAGCGTGCGGGCTCATGCAGGGACCTCTGTGAGACGGGGCAGGAGACAGTCGTGAGCACAGAGGGCCGTGGAAGGGAGACACACCTCCGTCACAGAAACAAACCGCTTACCCTCCGCTTTAGTGGCAGTACCATCTTTAAGCAAATTAAAAACAAGGGGAGGGGTAACAGGGAACAGTTAGTAACATTTAAAAACTTAAAAAGCAGAATGTTATTAGCTACTAAAAAAGCAAAGGTACAATTTAAAATAAAATTAAAAGGGAAACAAGTTCAACAGCGAAGCGGAGGCTTATTTGAAGTCAGTTTAGTTAGAATCGTGTGCTTTTTGCCTTTGGCAAACACAAAAAAGGGCACCCCAGGGCAGGTCTCAGCTGATAGTGATTGTTGTTTTTCTTTTAGCCAAACCTTATGTTCTTAAGAGTTCCTTTTCCAAGGAACAAGGTACCAGCAGAAGGGGTTGGGGGAGGACATGGGGCTAAAAACTAAACTACTAAAGAGTCAACTAAGGGCAGAGGCGAGAGAAGCTCAGAGAAGCTAGCTCTAGCAATGCCTACCCAACTACTCGCCAGCAGCCAAGCTGTACAGCGTGGTACCTGAATCAAGGCCTACGGACTCCACATCGTCCCTCACGTGCCTGGACTCTAGAAGTTTGGAAAAGGACCGTCAGCTTTAATGCTACACTTCTGCACACAGGTAACGTATCAGCCTAAAATAACGGCCACAACTCCTCAGGAGGGTTAGGCTGCATTTCAGAGTGGCTTTGTTTTCTGTCGTTTGAACATAAGGAAAGTTAGAGATGGTCAGGAAAAGGGGAGGAATGAGAATACTCCAGTCCTATTGTCTGAAGAGGGAACCCTGGGCTGAAATTTATCAGTGCTTCCGAAAGGTCAGTCCCGCATCATCAGACCAAAAGGCCGGGGTGCTTTCCTAGCAGCGAGGGAAGTCCACTGGTCCACGTTACAATATCCGATGTGAACAGAAAACAGAGGCTCCTGAGGACTCTAAATGGTTTGTGCTCACGTTTTCTAGCAAAGAAACAAACACTCAGGTGTGGATTACATGTACTTGAAACACCAGTAAGCACTTCAAACACTGAACTAACTGAACAAAATGACTTCACTTCCCCGCAGGAGAGCGAGAGGGAGCTCGGACTTCCCTCTTGCTGTGACTGCATGTCAACATGTACCACAGAGACTCCTACGTGAGGTCACACGGAGGGAAAGGAGCGCTCTGGTGGGTTTCTTCCCAACCTAAACGTATTATCCATCCATGTGCCTATCCGTCCCCGTAGAAGGCATTTCCGTAGAGAACACAAGACCGGATTAACTAACATTCCAGAACGTACATGCCTTTCAAACTAATGATGTTCCTATCACAACTGCAGTTTCTTTCTCTTTCCTATGACTTCCTGTCATGCATCTGAGCTGGGTGCTGTGACTGCAGCTAACTGAAGGGCCCAGGACCACTCGGACTCCATGGCTGCTCCAGGTTACCAAGCGGGTGAGTGGCAGGCCCGGGATCTCCGCCTGGTGTCTTCTCTCTATGCTTCCATGTACACAACGTTTTTAGAACATTAACTTTAGGACTGATTTTGGAGTTAATATGTAAACCACATAATTCAGTCTCAATGTTTCATAAAGTTTAAACTGTATTCATTTCCAAAAAATCCAAAATCAAACTCATCAGCTAAGCCCCCAGATTTTGGCTCTGGATGACTTCACTTGCACAAAAATAACATTAAATAAGCCATCAGCCTATGGAGAGCAGGTGTTGTGTCCGCTCAGACACTGCCCCACTCCGTCAGACACTCACTCCTTGGAGAATTGTTATTCTTACAGTCTTTTGGGCTGTCATTAGAGTAAGTGCATGCTCTTCCCCAAGTGACGGGGGAGGACAGCACCCTTCTGTACAGTATGGTGACGCTGGCTAACAAGGCCACCCCAATCCTCAAAGGACCCCCTCCCGCTGTCCCCCCCCCACCCTCCGCCCCAGCCTTCCCCACTCCGTCCAATTACATTTTTAAATTAGAAAAGATCTAAGTAAAGTGACTATCTTCGGTGAATTCCTCACTAGCCCCTGCCCGCTCTGCTCCCACCGAAGTCAGGAGGGGAGAGAACCCAGCTTTGGCGAGACGGAAGGGAGCCGCGCGGGCGCCATCCTGCGCAAGTGGAGCCGAAGGCAGGCCGTGCTCAGTGCCACGCACCATGTGGCACCAGCTACCTGCTCGTTGCTAACAAGATGCGCCAGGAAAGGGGACGCTCGCAGAAGGGAGCTATTAACCTGCCATGGGCCATCACTCATCTCACTCATCGGCCCTGCGACAGGGGCGAGCTCCTCGGGCTGCTCTTGGCATTAGCCAAGCGAGCCTGAGCAGAGGGACGGTCACCTCCCAGAGCAGACGGGGAAGGTGGCGGAGAGCTGGTTACCTAAGGATGCGTATGAGCCCGGAGGCAAGGCCGCTGCGGAGCTGAAGGGCGCAGCGCCTGAAGCCGAAGCGGCTTTGGACTTGGCACTGGCCGCTGCGTTCACATCGATGTCACTCCGGGATCGCTGGAGGGACCCAGTCGTTGACACAGATTTAGTGCTGACAGTCGAAGCTGTGGTGGTAACGCAGGAAACATTATCAAGAACCACACTAGAACTGTACACATATATTGTTAAACTAATTTTGCTCTTATTTACAGCAAGTATCAGGTTTCAGCAAAGGCTGGAACACAGCACTGACCACCACTTTCTCCTGGTCCCTGAACAGAGCTCAGTGCACGCTGAGGAAAGAAAGTGGCCACAACCCCCCGCACTGTTGTATGTCTTCTTGTAACCACAGACCACAGTAACACCCACAGATGGACCACGTTTCTGGTTAGTATGAGAAGTGAAACAAAAAGCTGTTCACATCTGGCCAGTGTCTTCACAATGTGGCCAAAGTGTGCTCTTACCTAGCGGCCCGCCCCCTTGGGGAGCCCCTGCCCGCTCCCGCCCGCCCAAGGCCGTGGAGCTGCCGCTGCTCTAAGCACCCGCGGTCTCTGCTCCTGCCCCAGTGACCACAGTGGAGGAGCCGCCCTGGGTGAGGCAGGTCCACGTGCTGGGGTCGTGTGTGAGGAAAGGTCCGAGCTCAATTTCTGCCTGAAGCAGCTGTGCTCACAGCTCACGGCCCTGGAGGAGGGGAGCTCTGCTGGGGACAGCGGAGCACAGAGCAGAGCGCACTCTGCAAACCAGCTGGGGCCGAAGCCGGGGCCGGGGCCGGGGCTGGGGCTGGGGCCGAGGCAGGTGCTGGGGCCGGGGCTGAGGCTGGGGCTGGGGCCGAGGCTGAGGCCGGGGCTGGGGCCGAGGCAGGGGCTGGGGCTGAGGCTGGGGCTGGGGCTGGGGCCGAGGCTGGGGCTGGGGCCGAGGCTGGGGCTGGGGCTGGGGCCGAGGCTGAGGCCGAGGCTGGGGCTGGGGCCGAGGCTGGGGCTGAGGCTGAGGCCGGGGCTGGGGCTGGGGCCGAGGCTGGGGCTGGGGCCGAGGCTGAGGCCGGGGCTGGGGCTGGGGCCGAGGCTGGGGCTGGGGCCGAGGCAGGGGCTGAGGCAGGGGCTGGGGCTGGGGCTGGGGCCGAGGCAGGCGCTGGGGCTGAGGCAGGGGCTGAGGCAGGGGCTGGGGCTGGGGCCGAGGCAGGGGCTGGGGCTGGGGCTGGGGCCGGGACTGGGGCTGCAGCAGGGGCTGGGGCTGGGGCCGGGGTTGGGCTGGGGCCAAGGCAGGGGCAAGGGCTGGGGCTGGGGCTGAGGCCGAGGCAGGGGCTGGGGCTGGGGCTGGGGCTGGGGCTGGGGCTGGGGCTGAGGCTGAGGCTGAGGCAGGGGCTAGGGCCGGGGTTGGGGCTGAGGCCAAGGCAGGGCAGGGCAGGGGCAGGGGCAGGGGCAGGGGCTGGGGCTGCAGCAGGGGCTGGGGCTGCAGCAGGGGCAGGGGCTGGGGCCGGGACTGGGGCTGCAGCAGGGGCTGGGGTTGGGGCCGGGACTGGGGCTGGGGCTGGGGCTGGGGCCGGGGCCGGGACTGGGGCTGGGGCCGGGGCTGGGGCTGGGGCTGGGGCAGGGGCCGGGACTGGGGCTGGGGCTGGGGCTGGGGCTGGGGCGGCTCCCACGTGGCCCTGGCCAAGGTGAGTCACAGCCTCCCGCGGCGGCCTGGCCCGTCAGCTTACCTCTAGAGGCGCTACTTCCAGTGGAACTTCTTTTGGCAGAGAGCGGCCGACTGGAAATAAATAAATAAACAAACAAACAAACATACACCTGCTTATTTTCAAATATGCACTTGACCTGCATTAATACAAGTACAATCAGTAACTGGACATTATGTAATGAAGAATGATTTCGGAGTTTTCAGAATTTCTCAGGCAAGTTGGCCTACAACCTTATAAACTCCCCGTCTGAGAAAGCTTTACCATTCCACGTGGACTAGCTCGCCAACACAGAGAGCAAGTCCCACCTAGAGACAGACGCTGACACAGAGGAAAGGTGACAGGATGTTCAGTCTCAGGTGCAGAACGCCCCCTTTACCAGCCTGCCCTCAGGTTAGACACACCGTGCTCTCCGAAGGCACTGAACAGTTCACTTACGTCCCTCCACTCTGCTACTGAACCGTCACATAAATGTAACAAAAATCGACTTATGGCAAAGACCAAGGCCACCTATTTCTTACCATTCCCATGGCATCTTACCTCGTACCAGGATCCACCTGAGGTAAGGGGGATTTAGAACAGGCTTGTATATGTAAAAACACAGCTAGAATTTGTGTTTTCATGCAGCAGATTTTAAACATAAAATCTCACAGGAATGAATCCCTTACTTCAGACTCTCCTGAGAGCTAGAAGACGAGCGGTCCGATTGCGGCAAAGACACGATGCTGTCCGAGTTCTTCAAGTGGGACTGCAGGGCCTTCTGGTAGGAGGACTCCAGCGTGTGGTACAAGTGCTCTGCTTCCCTGCTGAAGTGACTGTGGAACCCCCAGTAACACCTTGGGAAAACACAACTTCCTGTTACTGTGCGGGCGGCAGGAGCTTCGCTAGCTCTGCACCCGGCCTACAGGACACCTTCCAGGACCAGAGCTGTTCCCTGCTCCCGGAGCCCGTGTGCGGAAGACACGGAGAACAAAGGAGGCTGACCCACAGTGTACTGGAGGCTGACACTGGGCGGGAACTTTTCTGAACCTCAGCCTCATCACAAAACGGAAATTGAAGAGGCTCACTTGTAAGAACACTGGGGAGCCTTAAGGGAGAGGGAGCTAAAACATCGAGAACTATACCTAAACCTGAGGGAGTCACGAATGGCAGTGTGTTTTTGTTGTTTTGTTAATCCTCACTGGAGGATTTTTTTTTCACTGATTTTTGGAGAGTGGGAAGAGGGAGGGAGGGAGGGGGAGAGAGAGAGAGAGAACATGCATGTGAGAGACACATTTTTGACCAGTTGCCTCCCGCAAGCACCCAGACTGGGGGTAGGGATCGAACTTGCAAAACCCAGGTACATGCCCTTGACCAGGAATTGAACCTGAAATCCTTTGATGCACAGGCTGATGCTCTAACCATTTAGCAACACTGCCAGGGCTAATGGTAGTTTTTATCAATGTAATTTGACACTTGTTGATTTAAAGTATTTAAAAATTGCCCTAGATAATATGTACAAAAAAAATGGAAATATGTTCAGAACTACTTAAAATCATTCCTGCATGATAACTGAAGAACTGGAATGAATTGGGGAAGGGGAAGAATACAGGATAAAAACAGCATAAGTAGGTCATTAACAAATACCTTCCTAATAGTTTTTACCAACTACTAATTACTGCAGTTACTTTGGCAGGAACCACCCAAGATGAGCTTGGGGTGAGCACTGCATTGTCATTGTGAGGTCCTCCAAAACCCTCAGAAACCAGAGAAACAGAATTTAACTGAGAGAACAACGAGCAGGAAGTAACTGATCAGGATGTATCAATGCAGCTAAGTAAAATAACCATACGCCATGCTTGTAAAAAAGAATAGGGTTGTTGCTGGTTTTTTTGTTTGTTTTTAATATATTTTATTGATTTTATTTTTTATTTTTTTACAGAGAGGAAGGGAGAGGGATAGAGAGTTAGAAACATTGATCAGCCACTTCCTGCACACCCCCTACTGGGATGTGCCCGCAACCAAGGTACATGCCCTTGACCGGAATCGAACCTGGGACCCTTCAGTCCGCAGGCCGACGCTCTATCCACTGAGCCAAACCGGTGAGAGCATGTTGCTGTTTTTTAATATATTTTTATTGATTTCAGAGAGGAAGGTAGAGAGAAACATCAATGATGAGAGAGAATCATTGACTGGCTGCCTCCTGCATGCCCCACACCTGGGGATCGAGCCCACAACATGGACATGTGCCCTTGACTGGAATCGAACCTAGGACCCTTCAGTCCGCAGGCCAACTCTCTATCTACTGAGCCACACCAGTCAGGGCAAGAATAGGTTTTAACCTGTGTCAAGGAGAAGAGCTGATCAACTACAAAAGCACAGAAAAACCGCCACAGGCACAAAGCTGGCAGTGCTCATCCACGCGCTCCCGTGCCCGCGAGACTTAGCACGAAACTTCTGGTGGTCACGGTCACAGTGGCAAGATTACTCCCAGGGAGTACCGACTGTCTGGGGCCACCGCCGTGTGAGCGGAGCGGAACTGCCTCAAACCTGATGGCAGCAGCACGCCGCCACTGGGACAATCCTGAGCCTCCGCTCACCCGCCCCCCAACTGTGAGGCACACCCCAAACCACCACCTGACGCTCACTGAACGTGATCACAGGGAAAGAAGTCACTGTGGACTCTGGCCTGGCTTTAACAGGGCTCACTGAAGGAGCCAGAGAACACCTGAGCGCACGAAAAGGTGGTGTACAAATCACACTTACTTTCTGGCTTCTATCCTGGCTTCAGAGTCGGCATCATGTATTCCCTTCTTTATCGTTTCGGCTAATACTGATATGTGCCTAGACATTTAGAACAGAAAGCAACAATTACTAACATATGTGCTGTGCAGATGGAAACAAGTGTGAGACGTAACTTCAAAATGGGAACATGGAACCTAGAGCCTTTGTGCCGAGTCCAGTCACAATGCAGCTTCCGCATCAGAGCGTCCTGGGGGCCCGGGGTCTGTCCCAGTGCCCCACCCCCACCCAAGCACCCTGATAAGGCTACACTCTGGTATGGTTGTTTTTTTTTTAAGTTACAGCTGATTTTTTTCAGGCCATACTTATTTAGCTCAATCTTTTATAAACCAAAGCAACAAAATCCCATTTTTCCATAATCAGAACTAGTTTCTATGGAAATTGTAATGAGACAATTATAATCGTAATACTAATGAAGCTATCTGCATCACATTTCTGTATTTAAAGAGAATGTTTTTTCAAGTTCCACTATGTATCATGAACAATTTTATAAAATTATGTAACCATTTTATAAATAGGTATTCTCTTCAGTTATGTTCTACTCTAAGTGAGAAGAAATCATTAAACTGTCTCATTGACATTTAACAAAGTTTTAAGAAAAGGGAAATGCTAGAATGAAGTTTCATAGAACAAAGACCAGTTACCAATTTTACCAGCCCATTCACAGTCTTTCCCTCACTCCTTCATTCATTCATTCAATATTTAATGAGTCCTGCTAAGTGACAAACACAGAGCTGGAAGGTGAATGAATACATGAGGCTCTATCTGAGTTCTTCATGCTTTTCTATTCTCTTCACTTGTCCCCACATTAAATCCTCATTCCACTTTCCTCTTAATTCCCAAACTGCCACCAAATAAAGAGGATATACTACTGAGATTAAAAACCAAGAAAGTATTGAAAAAAAATGTGAGACTATCTTCTAGATCAATGGTTCTCAACCTTTTTAATGCCGCGACCCTTTAATACAGTTCCTCATGTTGTGGTGACCCCCAACCATAAAATTATTTTCGTTGCTACTTCATAACTGTAATTTTGCTACTGCTATGAATCGTAATGTAAATATCTGTGTTTTCCGATGGTCGCGACCCACAGGTTGAGAACCGCTAGCAGGGTCACCTAAGACCATCGGAAAACACAGATATTTACATTACGATTCATTAACAGTAGCAAAATTAGTTATGAAGTAGCAACGAAAATAATTTCATGGTTGGGGGGCACCACAACATGAGGAGCTGTATTAAAGGGCCGCGGCATTAGGAAGGCTGAGAACCGCTGCTCTAGATGCACAGTAGTACGTCCGGTGAAAATGCGCCTCTGGGAGCCTCAGCTTCGTTTCCTCTCTGACCACTGCAGCATGCATGGGCCTCCCAGGAGTACTCAACTTATTAAAATCCCACTCTAATGAAAAGTTTAATGTGCTATGAAGGTCTTCACAAATTATACGACAGATCATTAAAATGAGTGGCACAAAGATCAGCATTTATTTCTCTAAATTTAACTCAGAAATAACAAAAAATGATTCAAAATTCAGAGGCAGGCTTCTATTCTTCAAGAATTGTCATAATCCCAGTTTTCATGATGATGATGTGAAACTTACCAAACACCAGTCTGAATAAAGAGAAAATCGCTGACTCTGATCCACCCTGGCTGCTCAGATCACCTGAGGCACGGGAGGCTGCAGGAGCAGTCAGCCAGGGCCGGCGGGCGGTGTGGCCGTCACCGCGCACGTCTGCCCACACCTCTAGACACACTAATCCCTCAACCAGTGCGGTTCACTCCAGGCTGCTATGTGCCTCAGAGCAGCAGAAATAACAGACGTTGGCATGAGAACAAATGCTTGGATTCCTTCATTTCTGATAGAAAGTGGGCCACTCACTGAGTCATTAAATCTCAGGATTCAATTCAGAGGGAAAAAACAGCAAATCAGATGCTCACCGTTCCAGTGAATGTGTCTGCCATTCTTGTAAAAGTAAATCTAAAAATTCAAAACAGCGTCTGAAAATTGTAAAGAAAAAATATGTAACTTAGTGATTTGTATGTTAGTGAAAATAAAAGCTTTTTTCTTAAATGCCCCAACACTACTTTTTATAATTGATGTGACTTCTAATTTGTATGATTTAAAACATGGGACATAAAGATAGAATCAGAATTAACAGTGTCAAAGAAAATTTAAAAACTAAGCATCTATGGTGGTCAAAAGAAAAACCAGAGCTACCTGAAGGGACAGGATACAAACGTTCCCCCAGCAACATCACCCCCGGGGCGCATAGTTCTCACTTGTTTTATTCTACCTCAAATAATACATGGATACAGGACGCAAACATGCACAAAAGAGCAACGTACATTACAGAATCAGGCAATTGGTCTTTGCATTAATTTCACAGAATGCCTTGCACACAAAAAAGTAAAAAATACCCTGAAAAACAAAAAGTGTTTGACAAATTTTCCTATTAAGGTTCTAAGTAGTGCTTAAAATCCTTTTTTCCTAGCTACTCAGCCATTTTCCACTCCTCAATCTTCCAACAGCCTTTCTCTGTCAGCCTTTGCACTTCTGTGACAAGTCTTAGCTTGATCTGTGCACGGAAACACTCCTGACTCCTCCCCTTTGGGTGACATCGCCACTTTGGGAGAAGGCCAGGGCAGCCATCTTTGCAGGAAGAAATCTTAATGGTTTTAGGAACCCGTTGGGAGGAAACAAGTCAGAAGGTGATCTTTCTCGAATGACCCGACCTTCCGTCCCATGATCTTCCTAATTCAAAACCTCACAATCCATACGATTAACCACTCAGTAAGTCTTTATAAGCCCTTACCCTCTGCTAGATGCTAGAGATACAACAGTAACCAAGACACAACCTAGGCAGCTGGACAGACAAGAAAGGGCTGCCATGTGCCTGGAGCACAGGGGCTCTAAAGGACACGGGAGAGTCAACTCACTCCTAGGGGTGGCAACATGGGGAGTTTGGGGGTTTGCAAAGCCAACTTTCTCCAAGGAAACACACTGGATTTCTCTCTTAGTGCAAACAGCCATCTTTAGCACTAATTCTTGTCTTAAGTATTAATTAAAAATACACCTGTAATTATTTTGTTTTCAACTTTTTAGACTTACAGCAAACACAGAAGTCTACCAATGTTGGCGTTATTTAATCACATCATGAATTAAACACATCAGGTTAGAACTTGTCTCTCTTCTTCACCTACTCATCATTCAAAAAGGCAGCTCAATTTTCCACTTCCTATGAAGCTTCTTGAGCATGTTACCTGCTGGTTTTGATCACTGCTCTCTCTGAATGCTGTAGCTCACTCTTACACTGCTTTGTGTTACTGCTTTTAATCTCTCCAACTAACCATAAACTTCTGAAAGGCAGGGAAGTTGTGCAATGCATTTCTTAGCAACTCTACAGAGCGAATGCAGGTACAGGTTATACCGCCCTCTCTGCCCCTCTATCCCTTTCTAAAGGCAGAGGGACCGCCGGGTGGTCCCCATTTCTTCCCGCACTAAGACACATGATTCTGACGGCACCTGCTCTGACTGAATACAGAACAGCAATCTGGGAGTGGCTCAGAAATTGATGAGGCCAGAACTGTCAACTGCTCCAGAATGACTTGTGCTAACCCAACATGCACACACTGGAGCCCTAACCCCCAATACATGGTATTTGGAGATGGAGCCTTCGGGAGGTAACGCAGTGGGGCTCTCAGGATGGACTGGTACCCGTCTAAGAAGAAACAACAGAGGGCTTGCTCTCTTTCCCTCTGTCCTGTGAAGACACAGAGAGAAGGCTGCCATCTGCAAGCTACCCTCCTTGGAACCCAATCCTCAGGCACCTGACCGCAGCCCGCCGGCTCCAGAGCTGAGTACATCTCTGCTGTCAGTCACCCAGGGCACGGTCTTTTAGGGCAGCCCAAGCCGGCTACTGCACCAAACACCCTGCAATGTTCACCGCAAAGATGGGTGTCCCCTCACTGCACAAAGGAAAAGCGCCTCTGAATTTCTGAAACCTAAAAAGCGCCTCTGAATTTCTCTAGGAAACCTAAAACAGTAATGATAACAGCAGCAGCAACAAATTCTAACTCGGGTTACCATCCATTAATCTTTTACTAAGTGCCGAACCCTTTCACCTCGGTGACTGTCGCCCCGCAGAACAACTCTGCACAGGGTCCTCTCATTCCTAACAGGCCAAATAGTTAGTACGTGGGACAAGGCAATGCTCCTCCCCAAGTCTGCCTCCTCGGGACCCACTGGCAGCCGGTCCCTGCTGCCTCAGCACACGGAGCTCCAGGAGAGGCCAAAACGCTCTGCGCTGACCCCAGGGAAAGCCGAGAGCGTCCAGGGCAGGCTGCTTCCTCGGCGCTATGCAGTTTGGCCTTGCAGCTCCAAATCAAGCTTTTTCAGGGGAAGGAGCACATTTCTTTCTTGATTTATACAGTTGGCTGATTGCCCTTTTCTTCCGCATGGCTGCCATTGACCCGTAAGATGGATATGGGGCCACCTCATGCTTAAAAGGACCCCCTATCCATGGAAACCTGGCAGGACCACCATGCCACCCCGGGAAAGGAGGGAAACAGCAGGCAGCTAACGTGGCTGGGTGTAAGCCTGTGGGGGGAGGGCTCTTTCACTGGCTAGAATCAACACCCCGCCCTGCAGGGTGGAGCCCTGAGGCTGCTGCCCATTGTGTACACCTTAAAGCTCCTGACAGCCCACGGAGAGGCTTCTCAAAACCTACAAAACCACCCTGTGCAGTTACGTTTTCCTGGGCAGAGGGCCCGCAGATTTAAATAGACTCTCAAAAGACCCTGTGACTCAAGAGTCAAGAATCACAAATCCCAGCGAGGGAGCCTTTATTCCTCACGTGTGACTAGGGCTCACCAGGACACAAGGTAACACGGGGTCAGGAACAAAGCCCTCGCTACGCAGCTTTGTATCTTCCTGGTGTACCTCCCATAACTGTGCAGAAGCAGGTGATTGGTCAGAATCCACAATCCCAGAAATCACTATCAGAAGATATAAACACACACACCTCCTCCTCCCTGTTACTATTAAATAACTGCCACTATTTTTTTTCTTGCACGTACACAGTTACTGTCTTCCTTCAAAGAATAGGGTACAACAATGATACAGGTAGAGAGATTATCTCAGGAAAAGATGTACAGAGGATCCCCCCTCACCCACCCAATCCCCAATTAACTCACATACCTACACACACACACACACACACACACACACACACACACACACACACATTCATTCATTCTCTCTTGCATGATGCATGCACAAATAATCAAGGTTGTCCAAACTTACTTTCCTGACTATTTAGATCATAATTCTTCACTATAATATTATTCATTGCAGCAATCTTAAATTCTATTAAACATTTCAAACAAACTTTCCTTTTGGAATTTGTTTTGGTTTTTAAACAATGCAAAAATAATAAAGAAACTGTTTAAAAAATTACCTTCTAACTGCAACAGACTTGGAGGTACAGTTGCTTGTTATCACAGGTATTAGCCTAGGGATATGTGTGTGCTGTGGAGAAGAACAAAAAAACAGATGAACACTTGAAAATATAAAAACAAAACTAGGGACAACCACTTCCTTACTAACCTACCTAAAGTACATATACGTATATTCAGATTATAACTTCACTGAGTTTAAAAAGGATAAAAGAGTATCACTGGAGACTGCCAAAGGCCATAACATTTACAGAGCTAAAACCGACATGATATGTAAATAAGTCTAAAATTAAAACAACCAGTTGGAATAAAATCTAAATTGTCTGAGCAACAGAGGTCCGCGTGAGTTCAAAAGGGGTCAGCAGACCAATTCATTTTGATATTGTTTTAATGGAAATATCCAATAATGGCTTTCAGTTTAATATTAAGCAGGCAGTGCAAATAGTAAGAACTAAAAGTAATACAAAGTAAATAACCCACAATAATCAGAATAGTCTGGGTAGACTTTGGCTAACATCAAGCCTCAGCGGCAAGGGCTGCCCCTGGGAAAAGGGACTTGAGGGTGGGGAGCAGTGATATGGAGATCCTTAATTTTAAGCCGTTGTGCACAACTGAATTTTACTGAAAACTTGTATATAAATTACTTGAATAATTACTTAAATGTACAAAAATGTTTAGAAAACTGAACTAACGAGAATATTTTGTTTCTCTGCTACCTACAATTAATAACAATTACAGATGAATAACCAAACCACAAACACAAATACCTAGAGTAGAACGACTAGGGATCGGGAAGGAAAGAATGGGAGCATAATCTGGAGATGTAAATAACAGAGGAGAAACTCAGAAACAGATGGGGATGCTCCAATATTTACAAGCAATGATGAGTCCACGATCAACACCTCAGTAACTACACCACATCCATAATTCACATGATGGAATGTGAAAGGCTCCTATGTTATAATTCAGTGGAGCAAAGGCCAATACTGTACATACGATATGATTCCAACTAGATGTAATCACTCTCATGAAAAATGCCTCTCACTACTGCTTACCAACCGCCAATACTTGCTTACTCATATATGGCCCCAAAACATACTTACCCGAATGATTAACCTAACAGCTACAACACCAGAAGTAGCCATAATTTTGGCACTATTTGGAATTAAATTAAAGATAGTTGGCATAATGGCTTCAGCTCCATGGTCAAACTTATTCCCCAGAACTGATGACAGATGCCTAAAAGAAGAAATGAATACTGGGCTGTAGTTATATTTCTTGCAAACAGTGAAGCATATAAAACTCTTAACATTTTAGAGCCTTCATTTAAAGTTATCTAGAAATAAAGGACAAGGGTCTCAAATCGGTCCAATGTGCATGTAGAGGACTTGGCAAACAGTAGCCCACTGTTCCTTTAAAAATAAATAAATAAATCATTTCCAACAAATCAGAATTCAAATAGCAAAAGACAAATTTATCATACACTAATAAAACATAAACAGGAAAAGGCTGCCTCACTCTTTCTCTTTCACCCTTTTTATTTTTAACATAAAAGTCATGCTTCAACATCTGACTGCAGCCAAAGCTTTTAAACGGCTGCATGCCATCTGATGCCACTGCTCCTCTGACATTCTGACATCCTTCCTAACAAGAAGTTCCGGCTCCAAACATTGGTCCACATTCAGTTTAGGCAGGATAAACATTTACTAGACGACAATACACGTCTTTAATTTTTATTTTGTAGCTATAATACTCCTCTATATCCTGTCAGCAAAATCAATGAAAAAGCTAAGAAACAAGTTTATAAATTTCATTTTTCTGTATTATTAGTAACAACTGCTTCAGCGCTAAGTCACAGAATAAAGTTTAAAATCTGTCAGACTTTACATGACCGGGCAAGAAGTATTTTAAAAGCATTAGCAGCAGTGTCACTGGAACGGGTCTTGGAGACTAGTCGGAAGTAACAATAGAAAGACCCATCGGACAGAGCCCATGAACCGCCCCTGACGCCTGTGCCTAGGATGTTATGACATGAGAATCTGGAGCTTTGCAGTCCTTACCCCAACGTGATACAAGCCTCCCGCACTACCTGAGACCGCAGATCCTTAGCAGATAGTTTAAAGGCTCCATCCAAAAGTCTCAAATGTTGAAAGAAGTTATCATATTCAGCAGCACCAGCCAAAAGTAAAGATCTAATCTTTTTTAGCTAATGGGATAGAGAAAATTAGGAGATATACAAAACTGTTCCTAAAACAGAACATACGAAATAACAGAAGCCATCAAATATGAGAAATCAATGTCAAAGTTAAATGATATAGAAATAGTTTTACAAAAATAATTCAGCCAATTAAATGTTAGCTAATATAATGAACAAATCTACATACCAAAAATAAAAAATAATAATTTTTAAAATGTAGTACCTATGATAAATACAATTCTACAAAATGCATTTTAAATTGAAAACATCTTAGTGTATACATTCTATCCTAATGATAAAATAACCAAAACCTGCATTTTAGCTTGTAAAAAGCTCTTCCCCCCTAAGCTTACCTTCCCCCACACCCACTCCAACTGCCATTTATTTAATAAATCAAAGGAAGTAGCAATCCTACAGTCTCTTTTAGTATCCTCCACGGTATCATTACTAAAAGCTGGTCTGAATTTGAAAGAGAATACGATACTTTTTTACCACCCCTCTTTTTGCCAGCCAACCACTGTAATAACAGCTTTCCTCAGATCAGACACACCGTCCCTTTAGTGTTCAGCTCCTTGCTTTCATTAATCTGCTTTAAAAACAGGCAGACCAGGACTTTCTAGCATGCAATGTGAAGAAAGGAGGAGAGGATCACACTAAATGCCACTAAAAAGCAGCTTCGCTGGCCAACAATCAGACGGTGTCTTTCCCAGGTGAGTGGAGGGCATCACCAGACCTTCCACAATTAGGTCTTCGTTAAAAACAGAGGATCTACATAAAGGTGTAAGTCTGCATGCTTTAAAAATAGAAGTGAGGTACTCTACTAAAAGGTAAAATGTTAATGCAGTAATTTTTACTTAAAATATTTACTCCTTAAAATTCATTAGAGCTATATCCCAATTTCATAATAAAGAGTTTAGAATCTAGTGAAAATGTAATCACATAAAATCACTGGCTTACAGCATTTACTCTTTGCTCCCAATCATGCTTGTCATCAGATAGTATTTCCCTAATCTTGTTTATGGATTCCTCGAGGTCTCGGCTGGAATAAATCTGTAAGCAAAATCAATTTACAATAAGCACAAGATAATGTAAAAAATAAAAAAGAATATTTCTTAATTACATGAAGTCAAGAGCATTTAGTAAAATAAATCCTTTCATTTTCCAGAAGAGCCTATGAGATAACATCTGGACAGATTTGTCCTGAAGTGAGCTTCATCCCCCTTGTGAGTATGTACCCACTAGATCTGGTGCCCATATAGGGGTAACCCAGCCTCAAATACAGCTTTATGGTAAACTTAACAGATGGCTTTCCATTTAAAAAGAACAAGACTTGCAGAGAATGGTCAGTGGTGCAGAAGTCCTTCACATATAACCACACATTACACCTATTTCACGTCCATCACTTTCAAATCTACTTTTTCATTTACTCCCACATCTGATAAGACAGGTAGGAGAATCATCAACCAGGAATGAGACATGCTGGAAAGGTCAAGAACTTAAGGATGAAACTTAGCCTAAGATGCCTGTTATCTCATTTACACACATATGGAAACCAAACAGCAGTTAACAAGCAATTCCTCTACATATATAAAAGCCTAAGCAACCAACGACCGAACAACCGGTCAACCTGTCGCTATGACGTGCACTGGCCACCAGGGGGCAGACGCTCAACACGGAAGCTGCCCCCTGGTGGTAAGTGCGCTCCCACAGTGGGAGCACCGCTCAACTGACCGACGGGCGCCAGATGCCAGGCTCATGGATGGTGAGTGCAGCTGTGGTGGCACGAGCCTCTCCCGCCTCCACAGCAGCACTATCCGAGCGGCAGCGATGCAGTGGGGCAAGGATGAGTGGGAGTGGCATGGCGTGGCGCCCGCCCGGGCTCAGGCTCGGGCTCCTCCCCAGCCGCCGGCCGCTTTGCGCACTACTACATCCCTTGGGGGATGTCAGACTGCCGGTTTTGGCCCGATCTGGCCTGGCCTGTGGAGATTGGGCCGAAACCGGCAGTCTAACATCCTCTGAGGTGTCCTGAATTGCAAGAGGGCGCAGGCCAGACTGAGGGGCCCCACTGGTGCACGAATCCATGCACCAGGCCTCTAGTATAGACATAAAATGCTATAGGAATCCAGAGCATTGGATAGTCAATGTAGGCTAAGAAAAGTATCACTACCTCCAGTCATTAATAAAAAACACTAAGACATTCAAAGCAGTTAAAATGTATGACTTTACCTCAACCTTTGCTTCATCTGTTAGGTACTTAAGTGAAGCATCAAGATGGCATAAAAAAGCTTTTATTAAATCACTAGAGGCCCGGTGCACAAAATTCATGCACGGGGGGGGGGGGGGGGGGAGGCGTGGGTGTCCCTCAGCCCAGCCTGCACCCTCTCCAATCTGGGACCCCTCTCACAACCCAGGACTGCTGGCTCCCAACCGCTCGCCTGCCTGCCTGATTGCCCCTAACCGCTTCTGCCTGCCAGCCTGATCACCCAACCCAGTGGTCGGCAAACTCATTACTCAACAGAGCCAAATATCAACAGTACAACAACTGAAATTTCTTTTGAGAGCCAAATTTTTTAAACTTAAACTTCTCCTAATGCCACTTGCCCAGGCCGTGGTATTTTGTGGAAGAGCCACACTCAAGGGGCCAAAGAGCCGCATGTGGCTTGCAAGCCGCAGTTTGCCGACCACTGCCCTAACCAATCCCCTGCCAGCCTGATCGATGCCTAACTGCTCCACTGCCGGCCCAATTGCCCCTAACTGCCCACCCCTGCTGGCCTGGTCACCTCTAACTGCCCTCCCCTGCCGGCCTGGTCGCCCCTAACTATCCTCCCCTATAGGCCTGGTTGCCCCCAACTGCCCTCCCCTGCAGGCCTGGTCCCCCCCAACTGCCCTCCCCTGCAGTCCTGATCACCCTAACTGCCCTCCCTTGCCAGCCTGGTCCCCCCCAACTGCCCTCGCCTGGGTCCCCAACTGCCCTCCCCTGCTGGCCTGATCACCAACAACTGCACTCCCCTATTGGCCATCTTGTGGCGACCATCTGGTGTCCACATGGGGACAGCCATCTAGTGTTGGAATGACGGTCAATTTGCATATTACCTCTTTATTATATAGGAAGGAGGACTAGAAGCCCATTGCACGAAGTTTCGTGCAATAGACCTTCCTTCAACTGGCTGCCGGCACCAGTTTTCCGCCAGCAGCAGTTTTCCTCTGGCCACCTGCGGATCGGAGCGCCTCCCACCAGCGCCAGCACGATCGGCCACCCCGAGAGGAACTCCGATCGGGAGGCGCTCCAATCGGTGGGTGGCCAGAGGAAAACTGGTGCTGGCAGCCATGCAATCGGCCACCCCGAGTTCCGCCACCGGCACCTTCCGCAGGCTCCATCGGTCCTCCCCCAGTGCCAGCCGTTGGGGCCTGTGGGAGAAACGGGAGTCCCCGCCCCCCGCTCATCCTGTCAGCCCAATTGGCCACCCCAAGTCCTGCCCCCAGCCTGCCGCCAGCCCAATCATGGGCGTAGCGGAGTGATGGTTATTTGCATACTTCCCTTTTATTAGGTAGGATTCTTCATAGCTTCTCAGACACCAAAACCCTTCAAATTTACAAATTTTTCTAAGAAAAATCCCTAAATAAGTATGCTTCTTTGTTCCTTTGTGTAATCTAATCACTCCCCTCCCCCCTCTCTTATGTGCCCAGACCCACAAACTTGTTAGTAAAGGAAGCAACTTCTTTCTACTTACTTTCTTACTGAAAGATCATCCTTGGGCCTTGACTTTTGCCCATTTCAGCTATAAAAGGCTCCAACATTTTCTAGTCTGCAACCTCAGATCTCCTGTAGTCTTGATATGTAAAATTACTTACCGAGTAAGGAACTTCCCATATCACATATTTGAAAAGTGAAATTTGAAGAGTAAGCCTCTCCTTGTTTTTAATCAAACTCAAAAATCCTCGCTCACCTGCACTGCAGGTACGTCGTCAAAGGCTTTAATGAAATCCTCTTCATCAACAGCACCAGCTCCTTCTTTTGGCGCTATAAAAAATTTATTTTAAAATGTAAATAATGTGCATTGGAAGAATCTGAATAAATACAATAAAAGTTATATTTTGGGTAGGTTTGTAATCATTTCTTTAAAGCTTAATAAAAATTTAAAGTGTTGTGATTACACAATACTTTACTCATTTTTTTAAAAATTATGTTTTTATTGATTTTAGAGAAGGAAGAGGGAGAGATAGAAACATCGATGATGAGAGAGAATCATTGACCAGCTGCTTCCTGCACACACTCTATTGGGGATTGAGCCTGCAACCTGGCATGTGCCCTGACTGGGAATCAAACCGTGACCTCCTGGTTCAGGAGTCAATGCGCAACCCATTAAAATAAGTTCTAATCCATTTAACATTTTCATCTCAACTTTATATTAGCCTTAAAACATTTTCATTCCCTTTGAACTCATGATAATTGCCAATTTTTCATTTATGCATCAGTAACAAGTTTCCCCTATAAAATTGTTGTAAGGTGCTTTGTATACTTAAAAGTTAATTGCTATCTCTTAGGAGCAAGTTTTTTCTTTTTGCTACTATGAACTCCACACATAAAATCTTATGACATCTTACAACTGTTGTTTTCATAATAAAGATTTCAAAACTGGTGTCTGCAGGTTCCTTGTAACCTTCATTAATGATGCACACTGATCACTGTGAGTGCTTCTCTAGAGCTTCTTTCCAGACACCTCTGTGGTGTTGAGTGTCCTGCTGGAACCGCACAGAAAAGGGCTTTATGGACACCTCCTGGCAGCAGTACATGCGTGCCAACCCCCGATGGACAACCACTCACACGGCATTTACAGGCCAACTATGGACAGGTGCCCGTCATGCACTGAGCTGGGTGCTCTGTGCCTGTTCTAGCGCTAGGACTGGACCCCACTGAGCAGACAGGTCCTGAGGCCTCCCTGCGTAAGGCACTGCGCCACGTACCCACAGAGGGAAGAGGACTAGGGATCTGACAAGGAGGAGCCAACATGGAAATTCATGGCCATGGCGCTACACAAAATGGGGAAAAGCTGAGATCAGGGCCGAAGGGGAAGACAGGGCTGGTATCTCTGCTGGTTTACACAGCTGAGACTTTTGGAAGGAATGTCTGGGTGAAGGGTGGGAAGGAAATGAAGTGGTCTGATCATGCAGAAATTTCTGAAACCTTATTTGTAGAATTGACACCACTCAAGACTAGATCAAGAAAAAGGAGTAGGAAGGCTGTTTGGCCATAGAGGAATGAAGTACTGATACATGCTACAATGTAGATGAATCTCAAAAACATGCTCAGTGAAAGAAGCCAGAGCAAAGATCACATTTCTCCAAAACAGCCAGCATAGGTGAACTCTCAGGGACAAAATGCAGATTGGTGATGGGCAGGGGCTGGGGGAAGGAATGGGGAGCAATGTATAAAGTGTGGGGTTTTCTTTTGGGGTGAGGAAACTGTTTTGGAACTAGAAGTGGTAGGTGCATAATACTGTGAATATACTAAATGCCAATGAATTGTGATCTTTAAAATGGTAAATTTTATGCTATGTGAATTTAAGCTCAATAACAAAAATAATAATTTTTAAATGCACTCCCCTAAAAAAAGTTAGAGGTTCACTCTCTCCAAGCAGACAGAGCTGCTGGCAGAGGCCCTGCAATGCAGCACGCCGCTCCGGCCCAGACTCCAGCACTCCAGGGCCAGTTCCGAGAGCAGGCAAGACCAGCAGGACGTGGCATGCGGATGCTAACCCGGCTCCAGCTTTAACTCAGCACATCAGCAAGCTCAAAAGCCCAATGCTAACAGGAGCACTGTCTAAAAGCAGTGGCCACATAATATTTTAGAAGTAAAAAAGTAGGAAATGTGCATATAAATTCACAATGTGACACCAAAATGCAAGTAAATAATAAGGACTCAAACTGTCCAAATTCGGGGGTGGGAGTTGGGATTTAGGGAGGAAATCTTTGTAAATCAATTTTCAAGCCTCAAGGAACTAATCCCTACTATTTACTTAATTTAATATTTGTACTGGTCTCACAAGGAATAATGCTACCTGGAGAAACAAAATACATTTTAAAGACAGAAGATACAATCTGACTGGATAGTCTGTCTTGATAAATAATAACTGGTTAAAAAGGCCCCATTACACTTTCAGACACTGATAGAGCCCATCAGTAATCAACCAGCGCCACCAGAGCGCCCTCTTGCGCTTCCTCTCTCTCTTAGCTACGCTTCCCTTGGTGTGGGCTTCATTCTGCTACAGGCTCTGCTTACCAAAAGGTGGCAACACAGCATCTCAAACTTCCGTCCCTCCAACTCCTCACACTGACAGCACAGAAGATAAGAATGGCCAGCAGAGACACTGTGAGCAAGACTGCTTCACTTCTGAAGGACCCAGAAGGCAAGAACCACGCACGTCTGGTTTCAAAAGCTTGCACAGCTGACCCCACACCGCCCCCAGGGCTTGGAATTACCGGAAGACTTAGACCCAAGAGTGGATGATCCAAGCCGCCGGGTGGTCCCCATTCCAGCGTTTCTCCGTGAGCTTGGTGGAGCTTTGGAAGATGTAGAACTGGCAGAGGAAGGTCTGTTACCATCCACAGAATCTTCATCATCAAAATTTTTATCTGAAGAGTAAGCACAGAAATCACTGGTTTTTGTTGTTGTTTTTTAAATCCTTTTTTACCTGAACTTCAAACAACTAGCCTTAGAGGTGAATAGCTTGCCTCCTCTTTGGGAATCTGAGGTGCCTGTCCAGGTCTTTCCAGGCCTCAGGTAAGTCCAGAATGCAGCCACAACCATCCAGTTCACTCGCACATATCTGGAACCCTCTCCGCCCCATTTGGAAAATAGAAAACACATAAAGAAGAAAGCAATCTCTCATAAGGCCACCACCTAGAAACATTTTGGCATGTTTCTGACCGTTGTGTCATGCAGTTTTAAATAATAGCTGGCATACCCAGCCGGCGGGGCTCAGGAATTGAGCGTCGACCTATGAACCAGGAGTTCATGGCTGGATTCCCGGTCAGGGCACATGCCCAGGTTGTGGGCTCGATCCCCAGTCTGGGGCATGCAGGAAGCAGTCAACTGATGATTCTCTCTCATCACTGATGTTTCTATATCTCTCTCCCTCTCTGAAATCAATAAAAATATACTTTTAAAAAAAGCATTGAACAGACCATCAAACCTCAGAGGGAAGGGGGTGAGGGATAAGAGATCAACCAAAGGACTTGTATGTATGCATATGAGCATAAGCAATGGACACAGACAGTAGGGGGGTGAGGGCATGTGCTGGGTGGGCGGGAGCGGCTGGAGAGAGGTCAATGGGGGGGAAAAGGAGACATATGTAATACATTCAACAATAAAGAATTTCAATTAAAAAACACATAAAAATAAAAGCATATAATCCCACTATGGAACCTTTCTCAAAGAACAAAATTGATGCATGTATAAGCATAATTAAATAACTCAAATATTACCAGAAGAAAATAAAATGAGAATAAAAGGCTTCTCTCCCACTCCACTACTCGTTTCCAGATTTTTGTTTTTAATTTTCTCTTTTGGAATAGTGTTCGAGTGACAGGACAGTTGTGAAGACGGTAGAGTTCCCATTTACCCCACGCAGTCTCCCTACTATTAACATCTAATGTTAGCAGTGTGCTTTTGATACGTTATTAACTAAAATCCATAGTTTATTCAGAGTTCCTTCCTTTTCTCCTGTCCTTTATCTGTTCCAGACCCCACTGAGGATACCAAGCGACACGTAGTCATCACACCTCCCTGGTCCTCCAGGTTGTGAGTTCTCAGACTTCCTTGACAGCTTCCAGGAGTGCTGGTTGGATAGTTCACAGATTCCTTCAAACTGCAAATATTTACCTCATTTTCCCATCATGGTTAGATAGAGTTTATGGGTTTGGGGAAGGAAGACTACAAGGTAAAATGCCATTCACATAGCATCGCATCGCATCGCATCGCATCGCCAGAACATGCCATCCACTAGACTGCTGACATGGCCCCGGCCCCTAAGGCAGAGTGTGCCCGGCTGGCCGCACTGCGCTCTGAAGAAGCCCGGTGCACCTCACACACAGCGTGGGGGATGCTCTCCTCTTCTGGTGGAGCAGCTACAAAGCTGATCTAGAGTGATCCCGCCTGGAGTTGCCTCGTCTCCCTTGCTTACTGGCATGGACTCACCAACACTGAGCTTATACTTTGGGTAATAACCCAATACTACTCTGTCTTATTGCTCAACTTGTTCCAGCTTTGACCATCGGGAATCTTTCCGTTGAGGCCTGTATCCCTTTGCACCCCCATGACTGCTTTCTGTGTGTCTTGCTTGAGCAGGTCCTTACTTTCTGGCATACAGGCTCACTGGGTATGTTCCCTGCTCCCGCCCTAAAATCAGTCATTCCCCACGAATCAGTCATTTCCTGCTGCTGTCGGAAACCCAGATCTGGGCTTATTACACACGATTCTGCTTTTGTTCTTCTTTAGAGAGCTTTCCATATCTAAACAAAACATCAATTACATCACTTTAAACACCCAGCCCAACTTTTCACCTCCCATTAGACCATCTAAGTGCCACAGTGGATTGTGTTCTGTATTTATGGGTCAGGTCTTACCAGGCTAGCTACATGCACCATCTCATTTACTCCTCACAGCGGTGCAGGAATTATTATCCCAAACTTGTGTGGGAGAAAACGAAAGCTGACAGACAACCTGTCAGTGCAGGTCACACACTGCTCCTGCAGCCTCAGTCTGAGGGATTCCAAAGCCTACACTGAGTACTTGTCCACTTACATCAACCCTCCAAACACAAAAGCCACTTAAAAGTACTGTGACGGCCGAAACCGGTTTGGCTCAGTGGATAGAGCGTCGGTCTGTGGACTGGAAGGTCCCAGGTTCGATTCCAGTCAAAGGCATGTACATTGGTTGCGGGCACATCCCCCGGTGGGGGGTGTGCAAGAGGCAGCTGGTCGATGTCTCTCTCTCATCGATGTTTCTAACTATCTCGCTCCCTTCCTCTCTGTAAAAAATCAATAAAAAATATATTTTAAAAAAAAAAAAAGTACTGTGACGTTTTTTGGATGATTTACACCAGTCTGCACCAAACTGAGAACTGTAAGGAAAACTTGTAAATTAATCGGAGTTAAATTCAGTGCACTTTAAGGACTACCTTTTATTCTAAGTTACATCTTTCTTATTTCTTATTGGCGTTAATAGCTCTTGTTTTATGAAAGAACAAGATAGGTGGGATTTTGCTTTGTTATTGTTGTTGTTTTATTTAGTAAAATTAAAGTTGGTCACCCTGTAGCAATCTCTCTATCCCCTCCACCCTATTTTAAAAATTTAACTCAGAAGTAAATGGCCTACAACAAAAACCAGTTTCTGAGACAGCGCACAAGGCCCTTGTTCATCTGCCCTGCAGCATTACACCAAACTGATTTTGAAAACAAACTCATCAGGTTTATAATACAATTTCCTCTCCCAGACTGCCTCCCTGGAAGCCAGCCCCTATTAACTGGCAAACAACTGATCAGGAAAATCACATTTCAAAGTGTCTAACACTTGGTTATACAGTACTAGTGCCTGTTTTAATAATACCTCTTTGAATGCTTTCATTTTTTAATTATTCCCTAAGGCAGCAACTGAAAACGGTACAATGTCAGAAACAAGCAAAGCCGGGCTTTATCCCAACAGTAGAGGGGAAGCACTGAGCTTGCCCACGGGTTGTGCTGAAAGGACTAAGACGACAAGGTCCAGGGCCCCCTCTCTGTCCAGCACCAGCACCATTAGAGAAAACCTGAAGCCTTCTGTACCCACCTGCCTACTCCTCAGGGGCTGCTGTGAGGATCATAAAACAAAGACAAACAAAAGGCATTCAAGAAAGTGCTTTGAAAATCCTAAAATACTCTACACTCAACTGTGGTAGAATCGTTGGTATTGTATTTTGCAGATTGTTAATGGTCTTTGTTAATCATGGCTTGATAGAGAAAAATTCAAATAGGCCACAACTGCAAAAAACAGCTTTTAAACCTTGTTTCCTACTACATTTGCAGCTACTTAAGGTAAAAGTTACCAATGCTTCTAAGCTTGTGTTTCAAGAAGACAATTTGAAAGGAATTATCAAGTGAAAAAGTTTTTATTTTAAATTCAGATCCACGGGCTCTCTCCATGGCTTTTAATACATTAGTTGACTTCCATAATTATTTTGCCTGTTGTTTAAAAAATAATATCAAATACAACAACTTAAGACACATGCTATAAGCAACACACTTCCAATTGCCAAATGAAGGGCTCTGAATGGGGCCACTCCGGACAGGAGTGACTGGACTCTCCGGCCAGGTGCTGTTTCCCACAGCAGCGTAACCTGAATACAGAACAATGTCATGAGGGAGGAGATGAAAAGAAATACAGTCACTCTATGCTTTAAATTCCCAATATGAAAATATAACAAGCAGAAATGCTCATCGTCCAATATGACCATTTTCTGCAAACTGAACCAAATTTAGTTTGAGATAAATACACACACCTTCACAATCCCCTACAAAATAAACACAGAGCAAATCTACTCCGTGTCGTACCTGTTTAGCGGCAGAGTCTCTGTTATTATATCTTGTTTCCGTTGCAGGGGATGGAAATATCCTTCAGAGACAACCAATTCACAGCCTGCCAGGAAGAGCATCCCATAGGAAAGCAAGACAGCCACACCACGCCCTCTCCTTCAATCACAAACCTGGTTCGCAGGGAGTTCTTTCAAAAGCATTTCAGCGCGGCAAGGCATAGGTAAGACCTCCCTGTGAACACTAAAGACTAACCCTTGGCACTCGCTTGCTTTTTTCATCGAGCTGCTACAGATGCTAACCGTGTCGAGTCACACTCGACATCCGAGTGCAAAAGGCTAATCAACACAGTTTTTAGAAAACAATACTTCTTTTGTAGTTTTTCGGTTCCACTTTTGCATTTTTAAAATGCAAATCTTCAAAAGGGAAGGAAAATTGTATAAAATGATTCTCAAGACGAAAGGCAGCACCCGTCACTGCTGTAATTCCCTGTCTTCCTCCACCCACTGCTGAAAACCCTGACATTTCTAGCCGCTAGATTCCTTTCAGGACAGCTTATTCTTACTGACAAATGTACTGCAATTGTAAAGTAACTTATTACCCTAATCCACATACTGCAAGTACAAGAGCAGAAAAAAATTAAAAGTACGTGGAATCCAGAGGCTGAGGAAAACACAGCAAGCTCGTTTTACTGTTCCTACTTCCGCTATAGTCCTTAAAGGTTAACATGAATGTATCTGTAGGTTTCACAATTTTTCCTGCCTAAATGCAAACATTCATGGCAATTATTTTCCCAAGTTTCAGCCACAATATTTAGTTATCAAAGCAATGATAGAATCTTAAATATTTACACACTTTATTTATTTCCTAAACAAAAATTTCAGAATGTATTAGAAGAGCCTACCTTTCCCAGCAGTCATGTTTGTCAGGGATCCTGGTACAAATAAAAGCAGTGCTCTGAGCGCTGCATCTACCCACAGCAACTTGCATCAGCAAACTCCCACCCACTGCTTCTTCAGTGTGATCTAGCACCAAGGACAACTGCACCCTATTCCAAAATAAAAGCCTGGACTATATATAACAGCGTTTGGTTTAAAGTGGGGAGCAGGGGTTGGGTGGGAGGTGAGCCTTTTCCATCTGACTTTACTCATGTAAGACAGCCTTCTTTAAAACTAGTTTTTAAAAAAATTTAATGAACTATCTGACTTTTCCCCTTGAAAACAGAGAACATAACTAACATAAACCTTAAATAAGAAGAGAAAGCAAACTGTAGCTTAAGCTGGTATCAGAACCTGTCCCTTCCCGGCTACTGTAGGTGACCTTCCTAGCACAGCACGCTTGCCAGCTTTCTACCAGATGATCCTGTACCTGTGACCATGGGAACACTTTCCTAAGACCCTGACCCAGAATCCCACACCGTGTGACATGCAGAGTGCAATGAACAAGTATGGGAGGGCCTGGGAGCCCAGATCAGCATTGCTTTTAAATATATTTTTATTGATTTCAGAGAGACAGGGAGAGGGAGAGAGACAGAAACATCAATGATGAGAGAGAATCACCAATCGGCTGCCTCCTGCACACCCCTTACTAGGGATCGAGCCCGCAAAACCTGGGCATGTGCCCTGGGCAGGAATCGAACCCGGGATCCTTCAGTCCGCAGGCCAATGCTCTATCCACTGACCCAAACTGGCTAGGGCATCAGCACTGTTTTAAAGACTATGCAAAATAATAAATGCCTGGCTTTTTAATAAAACAATAGGCAATAAATTCCCTTTTAAAGGAATGCTTTTGTGGATGAAAAAGGGGCCACATACTAAACATGACAAGCTCAGGGGAAGCCTGCTTGACAGCCTTACAAACTCAGAGGCCAAAAGTAACCACATGGGATGGTCTGAAACTCAAACTTCCTAATGAAAAGCAAGTCATGGTGAGTAGTCCTATCTTCCCTGACAAAGGTCAATCTTTACCTTAACTGAGCCTGTCAACTGTCTTTTTGCATCTAAGATAACATACCTTTGGAATGCCTGAGAAATCCCTTTTCTCAGACTCCTCAGAGCACAATCTCCCACCAGAGCACAAGACCACGGAACCCCTCATTGTTATCTTGTTCCCCCTATACCATCTCTATGTGCTATACTGTTAACTGTCAACGATCCTATACCTATCAATGCAAAAAAAGTCTCTCTCTTCATTTCACTTTTTCTCTAATCCCCTTTCCTTTCTCCCACCTCTAATCTACCACCAATGATTGTCATATAAGCCCCTCGTGTCTTTCTCTTTGATTGTGATGTATAAAATAAGGTGCATTCTCTGGAGCATTTTCTCATTCTGTTGAGATTTTGCTTCCCAGCAATTGTCATCAGTTTGGCTCAAATAAAATCATAAAAATTCTTATGGGTTTGGATGTTCCTTATGTTGACACTTAGTCATAGCTACACTGGGCAACAATTCAGATCTTACCTAACAATTAATCATCAGTCTATTTGTTATCAGACTTGCATAAGTATTTCTCATTTCCAACAACTTAGAAATATCTATAACATTTTTCAAATGATAAAATTTTTTAGTGAAAAAACATTAGGTAGGATGCATTTGGCAGTAAAATGATAAACTAGATATATTTCTGTATAAAGGCCAATTGATTATCTTTTATCTAGTTTATATTTTTGTTGGCAAATAAATATTTTGTCTTTTTTTTAAGCTTCCTAGTAGTTGTAGGACTTCCATTCAGCCAGATTTCAGGCAGTCTGAATGATGAAATGTTCATGGATTTACCAGTATGATATTTTCATCCTTTCCTCATAAACATGTTAATTTTGCTTATGAAACTCAAAAACATGAACATATTTAACCAAATTAATGTCCATGGGCCTCCCTTCAATCAAATCCAATTAAAGATCATTAAGTGGCAGCAGTTGAAGGACACTGACCAGTCTTTAATAACTGGCTCTTCCATGCTGAAAATCAAATTCTCCCATGAACATAAACATATCTGCATGATTGAAAGAACAAAAGTTTAAATAGAAAATAATTTGCTTTCAAAACCCAAGGAAAGAAAAACTGTAATTTTTGCCTCAAGGAGTTTGCTAATTATCTGGAGATGGGAAAAAAAGAAACATCTATAAAACAATATATTTTTAAACATCTATAAAACAATGTATATTCTTGCCAGTCAAAGGTGAAAGACCTTAGGGGTAACCTAGCAACAAAAAAAGAACCATTCGAGTATGAAGTATTCTATTACAGACAGGACTAATTGCTACTCAGCTAGTTTTTTAGTTGTTGATTTAGTCACAATTCTTACACTTTATATAATCAATTACACATCTTAGAAAGCAATTTTGAATATGTCAACAAATACAACCAAGGATGAAATTCATTTCTTCCCTAAGAGTATTGCTATTACATTAATAGTTTCTTTCAACTTAGCTCAAATCCAGAGCTTTTATTACCTAGTCCAGTGATGGCGAACCTATGACACGCGTGTCAGCACTGACACGCATAGCCATTTCTGATGACACACGGCCGCATGCCGAGGATGAAACATTTGCTGCTCCTGAGGATGAAACATTTGCGACTAGAGTCTTGGAGTTAGTTTTTTCCTCAAAGTGACACACTACCCGAGTTATGCTCAGTTTTTTGGCGAAGTTTGACACACCAAGCTCAAAAGGTTGCCCATCACTGATCCTATTCAAAAAAGCATTATTATTGGAGAACCAAGATGGCAGTGTAGGTAAATGCCAGTACTCGCTGCCTCTCTTAACCACATCAAAATTACAACTAAAATACGGAAAAACCATCATTCATAACCGCCTGAAATCTGGTTGAATGGAAGTCCTACAACTAAAAAAAGAAGAAAGCACATCGAGACTGGTAGGAGGGGCAGAGGGGTAGAACAGGCCAGTCCGACACCCACGTGTGGCATGTTTTTTGTTTTGTTTTATTTTGTTTTGTTAAATATATTTTTACTGATTTCAGAGAGGAAGGGAGAGAAGTGAGAGAAACATCAACGATGAGAGAGAATCACTGATGGGCTACCTCCTGCACACCCCACACTGGGGATCGAGCCCACAACCCAGGCATGTGCCCCTGACCAGAATCAAACCTGGGACCCTTCAGTCTGCAGGCTGAGACTCTATCCACTGAGCCAAACTGGCTAGGGCTTTTTTAAATTATTATTATTATTATTATTATTATTATTATTATTGATTTCAGAGAGGAAGGGAGAGGGAGAGAGTGTGAGAGAAACATCAATGAGGAAAGAGACTCATTAATGGGACGTGTGGCACGTTTTTAATCAGAAGGGACATCTCCCCTGCCGAGGCCTCCCATAAGGAACAAGGGGTTCCCAGCCCAACACCAGACCCCTAGCCCAGGGTTCCAGAGCTGGGAAGAGAAGTCCATGTAACTTCAGGCTGTAAAAACCAGCCAGATTATAGTTGAGTGACATGGAGGCTGTTGGGAGTCCCAGGTGTTCCTCTTAAAGGCCACTCTACCAATTTCAGGAGACATAACAGCTCTACCTAATATATAGAAACAAAAACAAGGAAATAGTCAAAATGCAGAGACAAAGAAACTCGTCACAAATGAAAGAACAGAAGAGAAATAAATGAAATGGAAGCAAGCAAACTACTGGATACAGAGTTCAAAACAATGGTTATAAGGTTGCTCCAGAATTTTAATGATAATTTCAAAAACATGAAAAAGGACTAGAAAAAATGAAGGCTACACTAACTGAAATGAAGAATACTTTACAGAGAATCAACAGTAAAGTAGATGAAGCTAAGAATCAAATAAGTGATTTGGAATATGAGGAAGCATAAACACCCAATCAGAACAGCAACAATAAAAAATAATCCGAAAAATGAGGATAGGGTAGGGAGCTTCCGGCACAACTTCAAGCGTACCAACATTCACAGCATGGGGTTTTAGGAAGGAGAACAGAGAGAGCAAGAAATTAAAAATACATGAAAAAATAATGACAGAAACCTTCCCTAATTTGGTGAAGGAAATAGACTTACAAATCCAGAAAGCACAGAGTCCCAAAGAAGAGGAACCCAAAGAGACCCACACCAAGATACATAATAATTACAATGCGAAAGGTTAAAGGCAGAAAGAATCTTAAAAGCAGCAAGAGAAAAGCCGTTACCTATAAGGGAGCACCCATAAGACTGTCAGCTGATTTCTCAACAGAAACTTTGCAGGCCAGAAGGGAGTGGCAGGAAATATTCAAAATGATGAAAAGCAAGGACCTATAACCAAGATTACTCTACCCAGGAAAGTTATCATTTAGAATCAAAGGACAGCTAAACAGCTTCGCAGACTAAAGGAGTTTATCACCATTAAACCAATATTATATTAATGTTAAAGGGTCTTTTTTAAGAAGAAAAACATAAAATATATGAACAGTAGAATGGTAATAAATACATATCTACCAACAATTAAATCTAAAAAATAAAATAAACGAACAAGCAGGACAGAAACAGAATCACAGATACAGAGAACATTTTGACTGTTGCCAGATGGGAGGGGGGTTGTGGGATGGGTGAAAAAGATGAAGGGATTAAGAAGTACAAATTGGTTGTTACAGAATTGTCACAGGAATGTAAAGTACAGCATAATACTGTCAATAACAGTCTAATAACTCTGTATAGTGTCGGATGGGTGCAGGATTTATCAGGATGATCACGTATTAAGTATGTAATATCTAGTTGCTGGGGTGTATGCCCGAGACTAATATAATAGCATATGTCACCTGTGATTGAAAATAAATAAATATTTTAAAAATAAATAAAGGGAATTAGAAAATAAGAAATAAAAGAAATTAATAAAACCACTGGACAGACAGTCAAATTACAGCGGGAAGGCTGGGGAGTGTTGGGGAGTGGGGGGAAGAGATCAACCGAAGGACTTGTATGCATGCATATAAGCACAACCAATGGACACAAGACACTGGGGCTGGGGCGGGGCGGGGGAATGAGGACATGTGACAGGGGGTAGGGGAGGCTGGGGAATGGGGAAAAGGTCAAAAGGTCAATGGGGGGGGAAGGAGATATATGTAATACTTTAAACAATAAAATAAAATTAATTTAAAAAAGCATCTTTAGGACAGTTAAGCATTTTATAGAAACATGCTACCTAAAGACAAATTCTTTTCTGATAATGGTAGGCACATCGCAGAGTGTCAGTCAAAAGGCCTGGGTTGGGCTCTGGCTGTGTCCTTCCTTACATGTATATCACTTTGGGGGAAATCACTCAAACTTCTTTACAACCTCAAGATATTCAAAATTTGAAAGTTATGCTATGATTTAAGATCCCCAGCAATTCTGAAATAGCTAAGATGCAATGAGGTATCCAGAGTATGAAAAAGTTCTTGTTAACAATTGTCCCTTTGATGACTTTATTTATACAGTAATTCACTCTTTTCTTTTCTTTCCCTTCTGTATTCACAAGAATTACCCCTTGTCCTCAAATATCAGTACAAGCTACAATAAACTAAATACAAATAATGGACAATGGGTCAGAACTCAAGTCTCAGTTATTATTTTATTTATTCAACCTACGACATGCCAGGGACTTGGTGAGGCACTAAGGATAAAGAAAGGAATAAAACACAGTTCTTGCCCTCGTGAATGGAAATGCTTCGCAGTGATATGCACTGAGAAGGTAAGTCAAGCAGGATGAGGCACAGAGAGTTCCCTTAGAGTGGGAGTGCTGTTCCAGATGGCCTTTGTAACGAAGTGACACTACAGCCGGGGTCTGGATGGAAGGCGGCAGACAGCCATGATGACACGGAGGGAGCAAGTGTTGCGAGCAGAAGGATTCCTAAGCACAGAGGCCCCAAAGCAAGGAAAGCTTAGAATGTTCAAAATCAGCGAGGCCAACGGAATGGCAGCCGAGAGAACTTTGGGGAAGAACAAAACAAGATGTCATCAGAATGGTGATCAGCACCAGACCACGCAGGGCCTGGAGGGCCATGATGAGCACTGAACTGCCGTCTCCATGTGATGGGAAACGTCTGGAGGATTTTGAACAGGGAATTAACATCGCTTACGTTACATTCTAAAAGGATTGCTCTGATTGCTGTGTGAAAAATAAACTTTAGGTGCTCTGACAGACTAAAATTAGGAAAATTGGTTAGGCTAACACAAGAGCTCAGGTAAATTACCATGACGGCTCTCGCTAAGAGAAAAGTAGCTGCTACAGTGAGAACCGTTGGGATTCTAGGTGTATTTTTAAAAGGAAAGCCAACAGGATCAGCTGATGAACTCAAGGTAGGTTATGAAAGAATGTCAATGACACCTCCATAGTTTTTGGCCTCGGAAAGGGGGTAAATGGAAATTAAGTCTTAAGACCTAGTAACTCTTATCAAGACATTAAATTCAACTGCTCAGAAATAGCATAAGCATCACTTACATAAAACTGATAAGGCAAAAACAGAATGACCGCTTTTTCTACTCACCATTTGCAGATTGTATCATGTTTCCAGATTTTTGGACTTCATCAAACTTTGTAAAAATTAAATTCAACCTATATGAATGAAAAAATATAAATTAACCATCACTGAAAAAAACCAGTGATACAAACCCACCTAATAACAAAGACAGTGACTATAACAATAACAACTTCAACAAGCACTGACCTGAGGGCTCTAACAGACAGATCTTGTTTAACCCTTGTAACAGCCTTATCTGGGATTATTACCATCCCCATTTTACAGATCAAGAAATCAAGAACCCCACAGCTTGCATAGGTGACACAGTTAGGGTGGAGATTCCAGCCCTAAGATTAAGAATCCAGAGCTCGTGCTCTCGGACATTATATTAAATTCACTGATCTATACAAAATGAATATACACTATGAAAAGCATATATTTCTGCCTAAGCACAGACTGCTAGTTACTTAGGATAAAGATTTTTAAAATGCTCTAAATATTACAAAGGCTTTTCTTTTCTATGATTTATGCTTAATTTTAAAATGCTGTAAATAATTTCTCTACAAACATTGTAACTGGATAATCTTCATCTTAAAAAAAAGCAACATGACATTAATTTTTTATTAGTGGATCATTTTCACCTTGACATTTAAATTGAAGCAAAACTCAACATTCTATCTGAGTGACACCAAAAATTAGAGGTAAGTTGGGGGGTGGTGGGGGGTTTCAAGAAAAAAGAGGCTTTCCCAAGCAAACACAGATACATTTGAATAAGTATAAAGGTTAAGATACCAAGGTAATGTACTTCTGCATTCAAACCTATGCCATCCATTTCAGGGACCTAATTTGAAATTTTAGCACTTTCCTTACAGACAATCCAGTCACACAAGCTCTAACCATTCCAACCATGTTTGTCTTTTCTTTCCAACCAGAATGGAAATTCCTTGGGGGTAAAGATGGGAACTATATTCTTGTAGTATTCTATACACACCAAGTACTATGTCCTGCAGGCGAGTTTTATCACTATGTGAAAAAGCTGGTACCTAATGCTATCCCCTGCCCTCACTACAGAAAACTAGTTATTTCAATCATTCTGCCCTCAGTTCATGGGTTCATTCACTGAACCTCGCAGAGTTAGCTAGATGCAGAATGTGGAAAGTTCTTAATCTCTAGAGCTCCTATTTCATTCTATTCTACTTAGAATTCTAAGTAACAGGGGAGCCAAAATCCCCTTCCTAGAATATTCTATAATATACACTTAAAATAATTTCCTAAAAACAAATACCAGTGCTCTCACAGTCAACAAGCCTCACCCTTACACTCAGACCTTCTCCTTGGCTTTTTAGTCAACTACTCTTTAATCTGAGCAGACAACCAAAAATTCTAAGATATCTGAGCAAGGATTCTAACATGAAGAAGAGAGACCATCATTAACAAAAACATACCCAACTTAGAGAAAAGAAGAGGCTATGAAAAGCTTTTAAAATACGTCACCAATACTTCCAAAGAGATAAAATATTGCAAATCATAACAGCAAGCAGGGGAGCAGCCCTTCAAAAATGGCAGAATAAGGAACTCAAAACATCTGCTCCTTCAAAGATACTAAGAAAACATTAGCAAAATCGCATTCTACAAAATTCTGGAAATTAACCAAAGGCTTACAACAATCCGAGGATCATTCTTCAAGAAAAACGGCTGAATCTTGGTAAGAATAGCAACTTTTCTATTGTTTTCCTGTGCCCTATTTCCGTCTCCAACACACCAGCCGAAAGACAGCAGCCTCACGATGACAGTGGACTGAAAACCAGCAGCCTCCCGCCCCTGGAAACAGTTGAGCAAGTTTGCAGCTCAGTAAAAACCCCATCCAGCCTCTCTCGGGTCCTCCTTTCCAAGATGACCAAGAAAAGAAGGAACAACAGCCATGCCAAAAAAGGCCTGCGCCACGTGAGCCTATTCCTTGCATGAACTGCACTGAATACGTAGCCAAGGAAAAGGCCATTAAGAAGTGCCCTGGCCGAAACCGGTTTGGCTCAGTGGATAGAGCGTCGGCCTGCGGACTCAAGGGTCCCAGGTTCGATTCCGGTCAAGGGCATGTACCTTGGTTGTGGGCACATCCCCAGTAGGGGGTGTGCAGGAGGCAGCTGATTGGTGTTTCTCTCTCATCAATGTTTCTAACTCTCTATCTCTCTCCCTTCCTCTCTGTGAAAAATCAATAAAATAAAATTAAAAAAAAAAAAAAAAAGAAGTGCCCTGGCCAGTGTGCCCAATGGTTAGACTATCGGCCTGTGGACTGAAGGGTTGTGGGTTCGATTCCCAGTCAAGGACGTGTACCTATCTCCAGCCCTGGTCAGGGCGTGTGCAGGAGGCAACCAATCAGTATGTCTCTCTCATGTGGATGGTTCTCTCACTCTCCCCGCTCCTCCACCCTCTGTTCCACTCTCTCTAAAAATCAATGGGAAAAATGTCCTCTGGTGAGATTTTTTTTTTTAAAAAAAGAAGTTCATCATTCAAAACACGATAGAGGCTGAAGCCATTAGGGATATTCCAAAGCTAGTGTCTTAGGGGCCTCTGTGCTCCCCCCACTCGCCCCCGCCCCAGCTGCCTGAAAAACCCCCTACTGTGTGAGCTGTGCCTCTCACAGCAAGGAGTCAGGATGCTTCTCCGGAAGCCTGGAAGGACAGAACACGCCAGCCCCACCCACTCAGACCTGCGGGCGCTGTCCCACCACCTCCCATGTGAAAAACTAAGTCCTTAAGGACTGAAGAAATGTTCTCTGGAAAAAATAAAATGGGCCCTGGCCAGTTGGCCTCAGTGGTCTGAGCGTTGCCCAGGGACCGAAGGGTCACGAGTTCAATTCCCAGTTAAGGGCATGGATCTCGGGTGCAGGTTGATCTGTGGTCCTAGTTGGGGTGCATGCAGGAGGCAACCAGTGGATGTTTCTCTCTCACACCCATGTCTGTCTCCCCACCCCCTTCCTTTCACTCTCTCTACAAAAAAAAAAAAAAAAATCAATAGAAACAATATGCTCTGGTGAGGATTAAAAAAATAAAATGAAAATTGTACTAAAATACCCATTCCCAGACAACTGTCATTATCTGACCTGTCTGGCAAATCCTGAAACACCACCCGCCCCCTTTAACAAGATTTGTCTTTTTTTGAACTGATCCAGAGTTTGCCCAGTGAAAGACCCTTTACCCCAAGCATGTCAAATTCGTGGCCCAAGGGCTGCATGCAGTGCACAACGAATATTTTTGCAGCCCAGCCAATATAATGGTGTGTAAGAAACATTTTAATAAAAATTTCATAACTTAATTTTTACAATATCCTGTCATACGTAATCCTAATATATAAAAACCCAGAGTACATAACATCCACAATGACCGGAGGCTCGACCCACCAGAAGTCAGTACTGGGTTGCCGTGGCGACCCAGCACTGACTGCCTCAACTGCGTGAGCCTGAACCCAGCACTGACTGCCGAGGGGGCTGCGGATCAGGCCCGAAGAGAGAGAAGCAGGGTCTGATTCGTAGCCTCCATGGCAGCTGTTGATCAGCACTTGCCTCTCTCTTTTGCTCCGGGTCTGGCCAGCAGCCGCACCTCTCTTTCTCTCTGGCCTAAGCTGGGGCTGCTGATCAGCCCCGCCTCTTTAATCAGGCCCGTTGACAGGCCCAGAGACACTGACTGGCATAGAAACCGACCAATCAGAACCAAATCTGGGTGAAGTGTGAGGAGCCAATGGCTGCCTAGGAGGCAGAGCTTTTGACGCTGACTGACATAGAAACCGACCAATCAGAAGCAAATCTGGGTGAAGTGCGAGGCACCAAAGGCTGCCTAAGAGGCGGAGCTTTTGGCACTGACTGGCATAGAAACCGACCAATCAGAACCTAATCTGGGTGAACTACAAAGGCAGAACCTAAGGTGGGGGCTGAGGAGGGGTTTTAAGGGCAACAACTGTTTGGTGTAAGGTGTAAGAAAGCGGTTCAATTTTTTAATGACTGGTTTGGCAGTATAGTGCATATGGCTGGCTATCAGTCCAGATATAGGGATTATGCATTTTTGTCTGCCAAGAGCATCTCCTCCTGATGAAAAAGGCTTTTCCCCCATTTAAGCAATCCTATCCTATATAATCTCTCTATACTACTAAAAGGGTAATATGCTAATTAGACTGGGTCAACTGGCCATCTTCTGGACATCCGACTTCCTTCCAGACAAAGCCATGGTGGTGGGGGCCGAGGCAGAGGCCGTTAGGGGCAATCAGGCTGGCAGGGGAGGGCAGTTGGGGGCGAGATCAGGCTGGCAGGGGAGGGCAGTTGGGGGCAATTAGGCAGGCAGAGGTAGTTAGGGGCGATCAGGCCAGCAGGGGAGAGCAGTTAGGGGCGAGATCAGGCCAACAGGGAAGGGCAGTTGGGGGCAAGATCAGGCCGGCAGGGAGAGCCATTGGGGGTGATCAGGCAGGCAGAGGCAGTTGGGGGCGAGATCAGGCCGGCAGGGGATAGCAGTTGGGGGTGAGATCAGGCCAGCAGGGGAGGGCAGTTAGGGGCAATCAGGCAGGCAGGCAGAGGCAGTTAGGGGTGATCAGGCAGGCAGGCAGGTGAGCGGTTAGGAGCCAGCAGTCCCAGATTGCGAGAGGGATATTTGACCACCAGCGGTCAAACATTCCCCAAGGGGTCCCAGATTGGAAAGGGTGTAGACTGGGCTGAGGGGAACTCCCTCACCATGCACAAATTTTGTGCACCGGGCCACTAGTTATTAATAACGAACTACAACGTTTGCTAATGACTGATTTCTATAATCATGTTGCATTCATTTTCCTTATGCACAGGCGCACCATTAATACTAACAGCGAATACTTTAGCAGCCAATTGCCACGTCATTAGTCTTATACTGACTTATTTGGTGTGCGCAATAGAAAATATTATGCTTTCGGAGAACAAGAAAAATAGGTTTATTTGTGTTACGCTTATCAGTCCAGATATAGGGATTATGCAGTTATTTGTGCAGTAATTTGTGCAGTTATTCAGTGTCTGGTAAGTTAATGTTCAAAGAAAAATATTAATTTTTATTAAAATGTTCTATTATTTTATGTTAACAATTACTCAGTTATTTTAGCCCTTTGTATCCAGCATGTCTCTATCGAAATAAACCTACGTTTCTATGAAAATTGAAGCTTTTGTTTTTTTGCGGCCCACATACACTTAATTCTGGTTTATTTGGCCCATGTTAGCCTCTGAGTTTGACATGCTTGCTTTACCCTGACACCATGATCAAAAAGAATCAGGGACAACTGATTCACAGGGCAGCTGCCTGAGGTGGCAATCACAACTGGAGCCAAGAAGCTGACCAAAGAGCGTACAAGGAAAAACTGAAAAGCTCTGACATATTCCTGGGAACTAGAAGGCCACACATGTGTGCAAGGCCGGGTACCTGCCCGGGAAAGACCCAAGAAGGCACTGTCTCACCTCTGGCAGTCAAGGGGAAGGTGGAGATGCACAGACTGCCAGCGAGGAAACGGAAGCGTGCCCCAACATACACAGAGAGCCCTCAGCAAAGGCTGGGAGATACACTGGTTGAAAATCTATTCAATCGTTAGCTGAACTCTAAGCTAACCAAGCAAGGACTTCAGTAGTCACACACAACAACAGAATGCAGACTACAGAATTGGTTCAGGCAAGTCACTAAACAAGCAATAAGCAACTAACACCATCAACAACAAGCCTGGGGAGGGGGAAGAACATGATTTCCAGAGGTGCCACAAATATAATTTGAAATGATGAGTTTCAACAAAAAAATTATGAGACGTATAAAGTAATAAGAAAATATAGCCCATACACAGGGAAAAAAATCAATCATCAGAAACTATCTTTAATGGAAGCCCAGACACTGGAATTAACCGAATGAAATCTACCATTATAAGTATGTTGTAAAGAACTAGAGGAAAGTATAAGAGCAATGTCTCAACAAATAGATAATATTAATAAAGAGAGAGAAAACATAAGAATCAGGTAAAAATTCTAGAAATAAAAAGTACAATAATTGCAAAAATTCACTAGGGACTCAACAATGGGTTGGAGCTGCAGAAGGAAGAAGGAGCAAACTTAAACATGAGTCAATTGCAAATACTGTTTGAGAAACAAGAGAAAAAAACAACAGGAGGGGGTGTAAAAAAGAGCAGCAACTAAGAGATCATCTTCCTACAATACAAACATATACATAATGGGAATCCCAGCAGAGAAGAAAAAAAGGAACAGAAAGAATATGTAAAAAAATAATGACTATAAACTTTCCAAATTTTATATAAAATATTAATCTATATATTAAAGAAGAAGTTTTAACAAATTCTAAACAGGATAAAGTTAAAGAGAACCTAACCTGGATACATGATAAGCAAAATGTCAAAAGAAAAGACAAAGAGAAATTCTAGAAAGAAACAATATAGAAGCTGCTCATGTACAAGGATCCTCAATAAAATTAGTAACTGCTTTCTCATAAAAAACAATGGGGCCAGGAAGCAGTGGGATGACATATTCAAAGTCCTGAAATTAAAAATCTCAACCAAGAATTCTATAACCAACAAATTTACCCTTCAAAAATGAAGAAGCCCCTAGCCCGTTTGGTTCAGCGACAGAGCGTCGACCTGCGGATCAAAGGGTCCTAGGTTCAATTCAAATCAAGGGCACGTACCTTGGTTGCAAGCTCCTCCCCGGGCTGGGCCCTGGTGAGGGCTCGTGCAGGAGGCAACCAATCAATGTGTTTCTCTCACATTGATGTTTCTCTCTCTGTCTTTCCCTCTTTCTTCCACTCTCCCTAAAAAATCAATAGCAAAATATCCTCGGGTGAGGATTAACAACAACAACAACAACAACAACAACAACAAAAGAAAAAATAAAGAAGCAGCAGCCCTAACTGGTTTGGCTCAGTGGATAGAGCATCGGCCTGCAGACTAAAGGGTCCTGGGTTCGATTCCAGTCAAGGGCACATGCTAGGGTTGTGGGCTCAATCACCAGTAGGGTGCGTGCAGGAGGCAGCCAACCAATGATTCTCTCTCATCACTCGTGTTTCTATCTCTCTCTCCCTTCCTCTCTGAAATCAATAAATATATATATATATATATTTTAAATGAAGCCGACAGCATGGAAGGACCTGGAGAGTATTATGCTAAGCGAAATAAGCCAGTCAGAGAAAGACAAGTATCACATGATCTCACACATATGTGGAATCTAATGAACAAAATAAACTGACGGAAAAAATAGGTCCAGAGAGATGGAAACATGGAACAGACTGTTGACTCTCAGGGGAAAGGGGGGTAGGGGAGATGGGAAGAGATTACCCAGAGAACATATATGCATAGCCCGTGGACACAGACAATAGTGTGGTGAAGTAGAGTCTAGGGTGGGGCAGGAGCGGGGTGGAGGGGTCAAAAATGGGGAGACTGGGGGACATCTGTAACAGTGTCAACAATAAAAATAAAAAAGGATTAAATCAAAAGAGGAATTATAAAATACTTTGAGATGAATGAAAATGAAAACACAATATGCCCAAACTTACAGGATGCAGCTAAAGTAGAACTCTTTAAAGAAAAATTTATAGGCATAGATGTCTATCTTAAAACAGATCTCAAATCAATAACCTGACATTCACCTTAAAAAACTTGGTGGGGGTGGGGAGAGCAAAACCAACCAAACAAAAGGAAGAAAAATGACAATTAGAGCAGAAATATATTTAAAAAAAAAAAAAGCGAAACAGAAAAACATTAGAGAAAATCAACAAACCAAAAGTTAGTTCTTGGAAAAGACCTTAGCTAGAATGACCAAAGAGGAAATATTCAAACTACTGGAATTAAAAGATGAAAGAAGACACATTTCTAATTGTCCTTAGAAAAAAAGAAAAATTACAAGAGGGCGTTACGAACTCTGTCAAAAATTAGATAACAAAGAGAAAATTCCTACATAGACACAAACTACCAAAATGGACTCAAAAAGTAACAGAATCCTAATAGACCTAGACCAAAAGACATTAATTATAGCAATCAAAACACATCCCCCTAAAGCAAAGGCACAGATGGCTTCATACCTGGTGAATTCTAATAAATGTTTAAACAAGAATTAGTACCAATCCTTCACAAAGTCTTTGAAAATATAGATGAGGATAGGGGCAACTAGGTAGAGGAGAAGAGGAATAAGGGAATCCTGCACTTTCCAGTCAGCTTTTCTATAAATCTAGAATGGCTCTTAAACACAGACTAGCCCAGCCAGTGTAGAGCATTAACTGGCTCAAGTGGTAGAGCATTAACCCATGACCAGGAGGTCACGGTGCGATTCCAGGTCAGGGCACGTGCCAGGTGCTGCAGGCTCCATCCCCAGTAGGGGGATGAGGGGTGCAGGAGGCAGCTGTTCAATGATTCCTTCTCATCACTGATGTTTCTATCTCCCCTTCCCTCTCTCTGAAATCAATAAAAATATATTTTAAAAAATAATAAAGTCTTATGAGGTAGGTAAATAGATATAGAGATAGAGCTATCTCTCTATATAATAGATAGACTATGTGTAGAAATAGATAGATATTCCTAAAATATAGAGAAAACACTTTCCAACTCATTCTATGAGGTCAGCATTACAGTACCACCAAAAGCAGAAAAAGACGTCACAATAAAAGTGCTGCAGACAAGCTGCCAGGCGGCACGGGAGAACCATCAGCCGGGCGCTGGGAGGATTCAGGAAGAACGCCTTTATTGCAGATGCACTAGCGCGGTGACTCAGTCTCCACAGCCTGAGCCCCCAATGCAAGAGGGGCTGGGGGAGAGAGGGGCGCTTTCCCTTCTGTCCCCTTAGTTTCTTTGTCTCCCAAATAGGGACCAGGCTTCTGGACTTTTGGGGGAAGTGCAATTACACCCAAAGGCCTGGCCTGGCTGGCGTCAGCACTGCCAACCTCCTCCAGGGGTTGTGTATGGTTCATGGTTTATGGCCTCTGAGAAACAGGTTTTGCATGGCTAGCTAGGACACAAGTATAAAGGGGGTTGGGGCTAGCAAGCATATGCATCAGAATGCAGGTTGGGGGGGTGGGGGGCGGGGCTCAGGCTGCCTTCACAAAAGTACAGACCATTATTCCTTGTGAATCCTGAAGCATATAAAAAATACGGTAGTTATACACTATGACCACGTGGGATTTATCCTAGGAATACAAGGTTGATTTAATCTCATCTAGGGGAAAAGATGAACAACATAGACTGAAGAAGAACAGCATTGATCAGACTGTCAGACCTCAGAGGGAAGGTAGGGGAGGGTGGGGACAAGGGAGATAGATCAACCAAAGGACTTGTGTGCTTGCATATGAGCCTAACCAGTGATCACGGACAACAGGGGGAGGGGGGCTTGCGTGTGGGGGGGGATTGGGAAGGGAACGGGGGGAGGGGGTAGATGACAAATATGTGATACCTTAATCAATAAAGTAATTAAAAAATAAAAATAAAAAATAAAAAATATCTGAAAATCAATCCATGTAATATACCAACAGAATAAAAACAAAGTAACATAATCTCAATAGATGCAGAAAAAGTATTTGACAAAATCCAACATCCTCTCATGATAAAAACACTCAACAAACTACTTCAGCCTCATAGTCATATACAGAAACATCCACAGCTAACATAAAAATTAATGGTAAAAGATTGAGAGGTTTCCTCCTAAGATCAGGAATAATAGTGTTGTCCCTTCTCTCTACCTAAGTTCTAGCCAGGGCTTTTAGGCAAGAAAGAGGAATAAAAGGAATACAGATTGGAATAGAAAGAAAGAAACTATTTCTATTGGTAGATGACCTATTTGCATATAAAATTTCCAAGAAGTCCACAACAAAACTATTAGAAATAGTGAAATTCAGCAAGGTTGTGGTATTCAAGATCCAGTTTTTTATTTATTTATTTTTTAAATATATATATATTTTATTGATTTTTTTTTTTTTTTTTACAGAGAGGAAGGGAGAGGGATAGAGAGTTAGAAACATCGATGAGAGAGAAACATTAATCAGCTGCCTCCTGCACACCTCCTACTGGGGATGTGCCCGCAACCAAGGTACATGCCCTTGACCAGAATCGAACCTGGAACCCTTCAGTCCCCAGGCCAACGCTCTATCCACTGAGCCAAACCAGTTAGGGCAAGTTTTTTAAATTATATTTCTATACATTGGCAATGAGCCATCTGAAACTGAAATTGAGGGTGGGGGGCTCTTCTTACAAGTAGCATCAAAAGAATAGAATACTTAAGAGCAAGGCCTGTCCACTGACAATTACTAAGTGTTGAAAGTAATTAAAGACTTTTTAAAAATGAAAAGACATTCCATGTTCATGGATTGAAAGGTTTAATATTATTATGACGGCACTAGTCCCCAAACTCATTACAGATTCAGTTCCTACCAAAATCCCAGCTGCCATTTTGTGCAGAAATTGGTAAATGCGTATGGACACGCAAGACACTCAGAGCAGCTAAAACAATCTTTAAAAGAAGAGCAAACTTGGATTTCAAATTTTACTACAAAGCTTCATTAATCAAGGCAGAGTGGTACTTGCAAAAGGACAGGCATATCAATCAATGGAACAAAACTGAGATTACAGAAATAATCCTTACATTAATGGTCAATGCATTTTCAACAAAGGTCCTATAAAAATCCTATGAAGATCAAAACCACAATAAGATATCCATTAGGATGGCTATTATCAAAACAAAACAACAGAAAATAATAATTGTTGGCTAGGATGTGCAGCAGCTATGGAAAATAGTATGGTGGCTCCTCAAAAAATTAAACACAATTACCATATAATCCAGCAACTCCATTTCTGGGCATATACCTAAAAGAACTGAAAGCAAGAACTAGAACTGATATTTGTACAGCCATTTTCATAGCAGCATTATTGACAATAGTCAAAAGGCAGAAGCAACTCAAATTGTACATTGACAGAAGAACGGATAAACAAAAAGTGGTATATAGAAACATTTCATGGCATATTTTTCAGCAATAAAAAAATGACTCTGCTACAATATAACTGAACCTTGAAAACATTATGGTAAGTGGAAGAAGGCAGTCAACAAAAGACTATTTTGTGTGATTTTATTTGCCTGAAATGTCCAAAAAGGCAAATCCATAGAATTAAAAAGTGGACTATAGCTGTTGCCAGGGGCTGGAGGGAAGGGGAAGGAATGGAGAGGAATGGAGAGGGACTGCTAATGGACAGGGGATTTCTTTTTGGACCAATGAGAATATTCTAAAACTAGATAGTAGTAATGGTATACAATTTTGTGAATATTCTAAAACCACTGAATTGTTCACTTTAAAAGGTATATGGTAGATTATGAAAATTACAGTATATGAAATATTTCTGTAAGAAAGCTCTTATTTAAAAATAAAGAAAATAGAATGCTATAAAATTGAAACACGGTAAACAAAAAAGAGAGCTTAGAAAATAAAACAAAAAAGGAAAAAATTTTAATAAAAAATCCAATAGAATGGTTGGAAGATAAATTTGAGAAAATCTCACAGAAAACAGCAAAATTGTAAAGCTATAAATGGGAGGGGGAAAATCAGAAAATTAGCCCAAGTGGTCATAATTTAACTGTTATATTTACAAATATATATGTATACATATACATGTATATATATATAAGTACATGTAAATATAAGTATATTTTTAAAGTAACTAGCCCAGATCCAAACAACGCGAGGTTCCAAGTTGAAAGGCCCTCCAAGCATTCAGTACAATGAAAACAGTCTCTATGAGACTCCTCTCCATAAAGTTTCAGACAAACTAGAGACACGGAAAATCAAAGTTATCTACTTGGATAGACTGAAGAATCAGAATGACTTTGGACTTCTCGGTAGAAAGAAACACTAAAAGCTGGAATACATGGACATGAGTTTTAACGTTCTGGATGAAAATGACTTTCAACCTAGATTTCTAAACCCTGACAAACTACCAATATCAAAATAGAATAAAGATCTTCTCAGACTCAAAGAAAGTCTCCTCCACATCTCTTCCGAGAAAGCTAATGGATGGAGGATCTGCATGACTAAAATAGGAGAGAAAACCAAGAAGAAGAAGAAAGACATGGTCCCCCAAAGCAGCAGATGCCTCTGCGGAGGAAGGAGAAGGGAAGCCCCAACATGCTGGCAGAGCTGCCAGGAGGACAGGCAAGCAGGAGGCATGAAGGCCGTGAGGCAGCCCGTCAGACCGGAGCAGGCTCAAGGGCACGTCCACAAACTGGGGTACACAGACATCCTCGGGCAGGGTACGATGTGGACAACTATGCACGTGAAATATGATTAATAAGCCAGGACAAACAAAAGGATGTGGGGGAAAAGGTCAAGTAATCAGAGTTCACCCATTATAAACAGTGCATGGCATACTTAACTATAACATAAAATTAAAACATGGCTATATTTGGTGGGTGTGGCGATGGCAGCTATACATGAGAGAGGTTAGGAAGAAAGAGCTGAAATTTACCCTCCATGATGCAAAGGAAAGTTCATGTGAGAAAAAACTAAGGTTTAGCAATACATGCACAGTATTTAGAGACAGAGCAATAGGTCCAACAGCAGCCACAGACCAGGCGACAGCGTTTGCCCTGCAGGAACATGGCAGAGGGGACAGGAACTGCCTTTCTTCACTCTATCTTACACACCTCGTCAGCTCTCTCGGCACACGTCACCGGCAGGAACAAAACTTAGAAATGAGAGCAGATGTTGCCGAGCACATCTCTCATCCGGCTTTTGCCGTGGGCCCTCTCTACAGCACTAAAGCTTTAGCAAGCAAATTTACAAAAAGCAAGTTTCCATTTTTCCCTTAACTATACCACCATTAAGTAATAATGTCTGGTAAATGTCCGTCAATTTTTTAAATAGATTGAAATAGCAAAACAAACATTATGAGAGCCATTCAAAACTGCAGGTTCACAGTAGGTTTACCACATGTCACAATGCATCAGATGGCACGCAGCGGCTCCCTCTGTAAATTAAAGGATCTTCAGGTTTAAAGCAGCTGCTGTTTCAGGCAATTGGTTCCCAAATGATGGGTCCAGAGACAAACTTAACCCCAGTCTTTTACCCACAGCCTCTAAACTAAAGATACCACATCGAATACAAATATTGTTGGCATATTCAACGGGAGGACAGGGAATGCCACAGCGTGTCTATGAAAGTAAGCCACAGGAGTGACAGGGATCACTTCAGATTTTGGTTGCCAGCATGCCACACAAACATCACACAACTATATGGCATGTTACAAGAGATAGCTACAAACCGTGTACTTACTTTCTGCACATGTCACGTGCATGAACTGTGAAAATAATGTGTTAAACAATGTAAAATGGCCAAAGACTATCCTAACTAAAGTTCACAGCTCAACAATGCTGAGATCCTGTGCGGGGGAGAGACCTTCTAACATGAAGACTTGGTTGGAAATCTCTGCTTTAGTTTGCGGCTCAATATTTTAGCCACCAGACAACGAAGCTAAAATAGCTTTTAACACGTGACCCAAACACATAATTCCAGCTCCTCCGAAGTGAAGGGCACTTCCCAACTGTGAAATGAACAAAGAAGACTGCTGCTCAAATGAGTTTGCTCTTATTGAAGTTATTCAGCTGATATGATGAAGGCATTTTTTAGAGTTATAGTTAACCTTCTTCTCCAATGTAGTTCTCAATGAACAAACGCATAGGAGGTCAACATTTTCATTCCAGGACAATACCCAAGTTTTAGAAAGCATTAAGCAAATTCTACAATATTTTATTAGCCCTGTGGAATCCTGCTAAGCTGAAAAATCTGCTATGCTCACATAATAACTAAAAAATCTATAATGATGTAACAGAGGTCTAGAATAGTCAAGTATTCAAGTCAGCCATTTGGCCACACAGAGCAGATACTGAATTTCCCAAACAACAGTAGGATTCTTTACAAGGCTCGTTCCATTTGGACACATCCCCCACAAAATAAAGGTGGCAGCCAGAGCCTCTGACACTCACAGTGCTAGACCTTAGGTAACTGTCTTGCAATAAATCCAAAGAAACCTGGTTTCAGCTTCTTTCACGAGCACGTTTTTAAAGAACCGCCAGCCTCGTTCTCCAAGCACTGTGCGTTTACAGGAACGGCTGTGACCATGTGTGATGTGTGTCCATTTTAACAGGACTACCTTCTCCATTTGGTTCAGAATTTGGGGGGAATTTTAGGATAACATGAGATAGCAGAAACCCCCATTCCTATTCATAGAGGCCCAGCTCTTCTGTAGCTTCTTATATTTTTTTTAAAAGTATGTGGCCCTGGCTGATGTGGCTCAGTTGGTTGGAGTGTTGCCCCATACACCAGAAGGTGGTGGGTTTGATTCCCGGTCAGGGCACATACCCAGGTTACGGGTTTGATCCCTAGTAGGGGCATGTATGAGAGGCAACTGATAGACGTGTCTCTCTCTATCTCAAATTAAAAAAAAAAAAAAAAGGATTAGCAGAAAGCACACATGACACACAGGCCTGAGGCTCTGGCCTCCTGCCTCTGGGACCTCACCTAAAACAGGCTCTGTGCTGAGGGGCCTCCAGGCCCCTTCCACACTGAACAATCTGCTAACGCAATCCCAGGACTCACCATACAGTCACACTCACAGCTGTGATTGTTACAGGACAATCATGGTAAAGAACACAAAGAAAAGCCAGCAACTGGGAAAGGTGCGCGGGTGAGGACCAGGCACAAGCTTCCTCGAGCCGCCACTGGTGAAGTCACACAGGACGGGGTTAATCTCCCAGCAACGGGTGGGCACAACCTGGGAAAGGCGGTCTGCTCATTAGTCTCGGGGCCTGGAGGTTTCACTGGGGCTAGTCACACAGAACCCCTCTGCCCAGTACTTCCCAAAGGTCAGGCGCCCTGAAGGAAAGCAGGGGCTCAGCTAAGGCCTGCGCCGCGGGGCACAGGGAGCCACTCTACCTCACTCTTTGGGAATACTGCGAACCCTCCCCAAATCCAAGTTTCCAGATAGCCCAGGGCCAACTGTGCAAGCAGGCGTCTCCAGACAGCCATCCGCCTGCTGTGCCGGCTCCTTCCTGCGCCCACCTCTAGATCTCACCGCAGCCACCTCCGAGCGTTACCCAGGGACCCCACTGTGTGCGCTGCCAGGCCGTTCAGGGCCCCGGCCCCTGTGAGCTGCAGAGCATGGTGAGCCATACTGGAGCAGGAAAGAGTCTCACTGCTTAAGGCCTGTTTTCCCAACAATGATCGTGACATCATCAAACAGCCCTCGCCTTCCAGCCCCTGCTCTGCCTGTTCATCTGGGTCCTCCCTCCAATGTTGCCCAAGAGATTGTTCAGTAGTTTCGTCTTTAACTTTTGGTCTCACCATAAGTGTTCTCACCATTCATTCAAACTCCAGAAGGCTGAGGTTAATAAACATGGGCATGAAAACTCTATTCTCAGGGATTACCTTTGTAAAACACATGAAGAGTAGTTACAGGCCCATCTCATTGTCTTGTGCACAGCTCAGGGCCCATAGTGAGAGCGATACTGGGTCCGACATGACTCAGCAAGAAAGAGTATAGCCCCACTCAGCTGCTCCTGGAACCCCTACCTTAGGGTGAGGGGCCCACTGCCATATCCAATTAAGGGACATCAAGACCCCTGAATACTTCAACATTCCATCCCATGTCTAGGTGCTCTGTAAACTCATGTCAGGATGAAGAAAGGAAAGGGCGGGGCAGAGAACAGAGCTTCAGGCCCAGCTCTGCCGCGGCTGTGTGAGCTCACTGCATGTCTCTGGGCCTCTGTGGTTGCCATGGCCACGAGGACAGGCTCTGACCAGCTGCTCTGTGAGTCCAGTCCACCTCTAACTCCCAGGGTTTTCACTTTACTTTCTCCCTAAAGGAATGGGCGGGGCAAGGGGTTTGGAATTCATTTGGTGCAACGTTTCTGCATCACAGTTCCAACTATGCACGTCCAATTCTCCATTAACTTTTAAATTCAGACACAGCAGAGACACCTGTGCACTCAAGTGGCCTTGGGTCTGATAAGATGCTGACCCCCAGTTTCTTCGTGGCAAGGCTGACATTACTGAACAGAAAACTACCATTTCAAAGATGTTTTCTAAACCAAACTCATTCTTAGAAAGGCCCCACTCACTAAAATATATTCTAAGCACATACTATAACTAGGTGGTGTGTATATAATATATAGAACCATCTGAACCAAAAGAATGGTGAATTTTCAAAATCCATCCATTTTCAATATGCTTCTAAAATCAGGGGATGGCCTGGGACTTGGCTAGATAGTTGTCTTGGTGAGAGAGTCTTACTTTTGAGGAATTGGAATGGGAAGGGACCCCTGACATACGATCAGGACAAGATCTCCCATCGCCAACCCACTAACCATATATTCTTTGAAAAAATTATCACAACAAAAGAAGTAGTGCAAACCGAAATGTTAACTGAAAGAGAGTAGGGGGAAGAGCAGAAGAAGGAAAAAAGTCTGAACTCACCGGGACTGCGGCAATCCTTTTTTACTGAGGTCTGCCCTCACACGTTCTCCTACGTGTCTGTAAATCTCCACTAAGCTGTTTATTGCTGCATCTCGAACCTAGATGTAAAAGAAGAGATCTTACAGCTCTTGGTGTCATCCCACAGCGCTTCCTGCTGGGACACAGCAGGCTACACACCACCCCAAGTTCATCGCCATTTTACCAATGCAACTGTGTGTACAATCCTTTCTAGATATTTGACCAGATGAAGCCATGGTTAACAGTTTTGACTCTGCAGGTACAATCCCAAAGAGCAGAAAAAGGTTAGGTCCTATCCCCATATACATATTCCAGTCCATATCCCTAAGTCTTTTTTCATTCTTTAAGATGATGTCAGAAAACTATAATTTTCAGGGCATCTTTCCAAATTAGAAAATAATACAAATAAGTAAATTACACTGACAATAAAACACCATGTACAGTACCCTGGATTTGGGTCAAACACTTAGTGAGTAAGGAAAATGGGCAGTACAGCCCTGTACTCAAGAAGCTCATAAATTAAAAATGGGAAAAACACTCATGGTTCTAGAAAGGAAATGGGAAAAATTCCATATATTCTACATTTAACACAGGAGAGGCTGTAATGAAAAACATTTTATACAAGAGTACAAAGAGCTGGTGGTTTAGGGAGGGAACAAGCACACCACAGGACACAAGAAATGTTTGATGGGAGAGGAAGGAACCACTGAATGTGCCTGAACGTGCATTTGACCAGGAAAGGATCAATGAGGCAGCTGCCAAGCGAGGCGCAGCCTGCACCAGGGCCTGGGCGCAGAGTGCAGGGCGTGAGCCTCAGGAAGAACAAGTAAGCAGCCAGGACAAACAAATATGAACGAAGGAGGCAGCAATAAATAAGGCTCAAGGAAAGGATGAAATAAAAAAAATAAAAAGAAAGAAAGAAAGAAACTAGGGGAAACTCAAATATGAACTATCACACATTACCATTATGTCAACGTTAAACTTCTTAAATGTGAAAATGAGATATCTATATAAATAAAAGGCTAATGTGCTGTGTCCAAGGGTCTGACAGGTCGCTATAACACGCACTGAGCACCAGGGGGCAGACGCTCAATGCAGGAGCTACTGTGATGCGCACAGAGAAATGGCACCACAGACCTGGCACCCACAAAGCAACACTTGGCTTCCCCCAAGTGGGACACAGGCCCTGCCACCACCCTGCAGAGACAGCCCACCAAACCGCAGCCAACACTGCGAGACCCCGTGGCGCAAAATGGAAACCGCCAGCCAGGAAACGGCCGCTGTGGGCGCCAGGTAATGATGTCACATAGCAACACCCGGCTTCCTCTCCCTAGCGACTAGCCTCCTTGGAGTTTCTTCAGCCCAGGAACACAACTTGCTTTATAGCCAGGTGCAAACATTTCACACTGTAACCAAATCTCTGTGAAGCGTTTTCCCGTGCCTCATCTCATTCCCGGAGCAGGTAGATAGGAGACTCAGTGGAATCCTATTTTCTTTTCATTAGCAGGAAAATGGAGATTTGGAAAGCTTAGAAACTTGACCCGACTAAAAAGAAGAAATGGTGAACCTTGAAAATGACTTCAGGTTTTCTCACTGCACAGAATATAGTCAAACACTGCTGCAGTTAAATATTTTACCCTTTGTTCTCCCTGTGTGATCTACAATAATAACCTGCTTCGTGTTGATAGTTACTGCTATGCTGCTGACAAGTACCTGAAAGAGAAGTTGGGGTGCTTCGCTGGGCTAGAAAAAGTTTAGCTATATCAGAAAGCAGGTCTAATTAAGCAAGTTTATTCTATATATATAAAAGGCTAAGTTGACTCGCACATGCGTGATACATATAAAACTCTCACTGGCACCGATCACATGCATGTGTTTCGATCTGTCATTGTCAATCGTGAATTTGGTTGACACTTCTATTATAGAGAAAGGGCGAATAGCGATATTAAAATATTTCTTCTAATTTCAATGTGCACAAATCCGTGCACCAGGCCACTAGTGCTTATATAAGAAAATGTCCTGTTGTTAGGAGATGCACAGTATAAAGCATCAGGACTAAAAATATCATGTCTGTAAGACACTTTCAAATGTTCAGAAAAAAGAGTATTTCTGTCTACCTCAAACTCACCACAAGAAGGAACCCTAACATTTCAGGCCAGTAGGACTGCACAAGACAAGAGCCCCACATGTTCAGCACTACCTGCCGGGCCTGAGTTGAATGCTCTACAGAATCTGAGGTCTTTGCATCCGCAGCCATCCTCACTGGGCCTCTGCGGACCGTGTCATGGGGTTTGGGGCGGTGAGGCCAGCCACCTGCTGGGCCCACAGCAGGTGACCGGCAGGGCGGGAGCTGGCTGCCACCTGAGTGCGGGCCCACATCCTTCTCACCTTAGAAAACGGCCTTCCACTGAGGGTGTCAAAATAGAGAACCCTGTGAACCTTACAACTTAAGGGAGGGCTTCAGCTCCAGAGAAAGGAAGGGTGCGGTAAGCCGATGGGAAGCAAACCTACCCTCTCCTGGGAGAACAGCCCCAGCCCCAGCCCCACCAGCCTGCCTTGGAGCGGGAGCCACACCCCTGCAGACTGAGCGGGGCCTCGAGCGCACTGCGCGCACTGCCAGGGGCCTGCAGCCCTGGGCACAGGCTCCCGGCTCGGAGCACAGCTGGCTCAGCCCAGTCCAGGTCCAGCGCAGGGAGTGCTGAGACCAACAGTCCGCAGACACTTAGATGCGCACTGAAGTCCTTATCTAGAACAGACACTTCCTATGGTGTGTGACGTCTCAGCAGCTGCCTTTGACGGAGCCCCTGTCCTCCTAGCTCTGCAAACTGCCCTCCGGGAAGGAAACCCTGTCCTCAGCTCAGGAGGTAAAATCTCAGTGTAACCCAGGGAAGGGACGGGGTTCCCGCAGGAAACCTGAGGGGTGGGAGGGCCGCAGGGAACTCAGGAGCGTGTGTCCTCGCCCTTGCAAAGAGAAATGCAGGACACACCAAAAACACGCGACGCTGAGGGAAAGGGGTCGCTGACGGGGCACTTGGCAACATGAGAACCACTCGTTCCTGGTGGGCAGGAGGGAACACAGTGTTAAGGCTATGTTTGAAAAGTCTTATCTTTTACAGTATTTAAGAATTAAGTGAGCACGACACGTATGGCTCAGTGGTTGAGCATCAACCTATAAACCAGGAGGTGGCCAATCATTACCTCCTTCACGCCCCCTGCTGGGGATGGAGCCCACAACCCAGGCATGTGGGCTAAAAATATCAGGGCACATGCCTGGGTTGTGGGCTCCATCCCCAGTAGGGGGCGTGAAGGAGGTGGCCAATCAATGATTCTCATTATTGATGTTTCTATCTCTCTGTCCCTCTCCTTCCTCTCTGAACTCAATAAAAACTTTTTTTAAAGAATTAAATGAAATGCTGTCTAAGATTTGCTTCAAAATATTGGGATGGGGGCGGGAACACAGATGGAGCTAAACTGGCCTGTCTCATCAGCCGCAGAAGCTCGATGACGGGCACCTGAGAGGCACTCTCCTTCTCAGTGTGTCCACACAGGCAGGAACCTTCCAGTTCAGACAAGCTAAAACAGCAGGCACACGGGAAGCACCAGGCTTCCGTCAACCAGGCGGGCGGAGCGTGCAGGGGCTGGGCTGGGCCTGGGCTGTGGCCTGGGGGACAGCTGCAAAGACAAAGCCCAAGGACTGAGCCAGTCTCTGGGAGATGACTGTTCACCTACAAACCCTGGAGCGCCTCCTCATTATGCAGGACAATGCGTTCTCCCCACCGCTCCAGCATTCTGAGTTGAAATGTCAGTTAGTTGGAGCCAAAAGCATCCTAAGCAACACTCCGTACATCTACCTGTGGGCCACTCCGAGAAGCTCCTGAGGGGCTTCCCACTGCGAGTCGCTCTGCCCTCAGACCAATATGCAAGTGAGCTCGCGGCCTCTAAGGGCGGGGTGTCCAAGTCCACACCCCGTGTCAGCGCCTCCTGCAGAGCCAGGGAATCCCCGCGGGAGAGCTGAAGGCACGGAGCGCAGCGGCAGCTCTGCCCAGACACCACTGTCCTCTCTGGCCGGAGACCAACAGCTGAGAAGGGCAAGTCACTCAAACAGCTGTGGGGTGTCTACTGAACCCTCACACTCCTGGAAGGCAGGCCTGGGACAAGGAAGAGGAGCGAGTTACAGTCCTGACCCTCAAGGGCCAGAGACTAGCAGGAAAGACTAATGAAAAAGTTAAAGGCAAGCCCTAGCCGGTTTCTCAGTGGTTAGAGCACCGGGCCAAGCCCAGAGGGTCTTCGGTTCCATTCCGGTCAAGGGCACGTGGTGGTGGGCTCAAAGTCTGGTGTCTGGTCCAAGTGCGTGTGGGAGGCAACCGATCGATGTGTCTCTCTCACATTGGTGTCTCCCTCTGTGTCTCTCCCCCTCCCTTTCACTCTAAGAAAATCAATGGAAAAAACAGCCTCAGGTGAAGGAGGCATGGATAAGTGGATGGGATCAGAGAAGCGGCTGGGGAGTTTCCTGGCAGGAGGGTGCTGGGACGCGCCTTGTGTGCGTCTGCGCTTGCACACGCATACATGCAGACCAAACACTCCGAAGGCAGGTGTGAGTATATGACCCTGAGCCCTCAATCTGGAACACTCTGACTCTGTCGGATTGCTAACAGCTGCCCAGGGAGACCAACCTCATTTTACCAGAAATGTTCATCTCCCACGGGCCCAGGTGACTATCCACATCACGTGGCTAAGTAAGCAACTGCATTAGGGACAAGTAAGTTCAACTAGCCAGGCTGGCTTTCTGCTCCACTAAAGGATGCCGCAGCAGCAGGACCCTCCAAGTGCGGCCTCGATAAAGGCCTTTTCCACAGAAAACAAAAATGGAGACACCACCAAAAAGGGGAGGGGGCCAAATAACTCATTTGATAATTTAGAATTTTTAAATTAATGCTGAACATAAAGTATGATTCCATAAATAAAAATATCTAACAACTGTATTTGGATTTTAACTATATATTTTCAATGCGGCTGGGTAAGAGATGAGTGGAGAGAAGTAGGCGCCAGCCGGGGAGACGAGACGGTGGGGCAGCGAGCCGAGACACCAGGCTGGAAAGAAAAGCGGCAGAGCAGCAGGCGAGAGGGTGCGAAAATACAATTGGGGTTCAGGGCCAAGAAGAAAGGATAAGACAATGAATGGGAGGGTCCCAGGAGCTGGTGGAAGCGGGAAAGCACGGCGTAGGCTCTCTGGAGGGACTTTAGCAATCATAAAGGAAGGCCTGTTCGGCCCTGGCTGGGAGTTCAGTCGCTCGGAGCATCATCCCCGTACGCCAAGGTTGCAGGTTCAATCCCCCAGTCAGGGCACATACAAGAATCAACCAGTGAATGCAGAAATAAGTGGAATGACAAACCTCTCTCTCTTTCTCTCTTTCTCCTTTTCCTCCCTCTCTCAAATTAATCAATAAACAAAAATTTTTAAAATAAATATAAATAAAATTAAGGCCTGTTTATTATACAACTACTAGCGTTCCCATTGCAGGAAAAATCCTGCAATAGCATTTCCTGCTGCACTCTACCCCGCCCCGCCCGCTCTCCTTCCTTCTCCCCCGGCCCCGCCTCCGCTCCTCCCTTCTCCTCCCCCTGGCTTGCTTGCTTCTCCGCAGCTTTGCTCCCTTCTGCAGCTCTTGGCTTCTTTCTATGCTGTCTTGATATGCAAATTAGCCGCCATCTTTGTTGGGGTGATTTGCATACTCATCCTGATTGGTTGGTGGGCGTGGCTTGGCTGGTGGACATGGCTTGGCATAACTAAGGTGCAGTCAATTTGCATATTTGTCTATTATTAGATAGGATATCCTTGGTAAGTTTGTGTTCCTATTTTCCTATTTTCAACCCTGAAATGTTTTAACAGCCTGCACGAGCGAATGTGGACCAGAGGACTCGGCCGTGAACGAGCTGGCCCAGCCGAGACCTGCAGGAGCCCAGACCTGCCCAGCCTGGGGAGGCGGCACCTGGCCACGGGTTACCCACCCCCCTCCCTCCCTTCAGCTCAGGACGTGGGGCCTCGTTTTCGTGTTTTGTTTTGTTTTTTAATTTAGGTAAAATTTATATAAAATATCTACAGTTGTCAGGGTTTGAGGCGTTTCCACAGGTGTACACACCAGTATGGCTGAGACCCAAAGCAAACCATGAACCATGAATCCAGGCCTGGAGAAGTCCCCTCACAATTTCCGGTCAATCCCCTCCCACAGGCAGTGTTCGCCTCCAGTCCGCGTTGGGCATCCTCCCCAAGGCCCACCCTCTTCCGGCTGCAGAGCCGGTGCCAGAGTGACGGGATCCTGGAGGCTGGTCTGGAGGACATCACTTTACAGGCTCATGAAGTCTCAGCCCCACGTGGAAAGAGGGCAGAGTGGCCGCCACATTTACCAATGGCATCTTATAAATGCTAATGGGCTCATTATCCTACACAATAATCAGAGTTCTATAAAGATGAATATAGTCCCACCCACCCATCACGTATACAGAGAACACCAACATGCATGTTAGCTGTCTAAACCAATGACCATTCTCATGGAAAACACTCACCTGGCTGTTTGGGTCTCCAAGTAAATTACATATATGTGGCACAATCTTGTTTAGTGTCAAAGTATGTGCTCCAGAGCTAGAAACAAAAGGAGTGTTTTATCATCGGTGAGAAAGAAGCAGCAGAAGCCACTCTGCCCACACTCACCCGTCCCCTCCGTGCCCGGGCCCTATCGCCCTCACACCGGCTCTCATCTTCCCGTCTTCTCCATCTCTTTCCCATCTGGTTCCAAATAAAGGTGCTGTGGCACCCCTTGGCACTGAGCTCAGAACCGTGAGTGCCTCTCACGGACGTGGCCTCGCCCTGGCACTCGGGCCCTCTCCACCTGGCCCCAAGCTGGGCCCAGCCAAGCCCCAGCCCTTCCCAGCCGGCTGCCTCCCACATGCTGTCTCTACATCACTGTTTTGTCATGTAATGGTTCCTCCTCCGCCCAGCCGCACACCCAACCACACTGTGCACAGCTTGATGCTACAACTGGCATTCAGGTAAGAAGAGCTGAATGAGAGACGGATGCAGTGGCTGCAGAGGATGCGACTAACCTGCTTGTGGAGAGCGTGTGTTCACAAGGGCTCACCTCGTACCCTCTGTGAACACAGCTCTCTCTGGCAATCTGGTTGCTTCCTTAGGATAAACTCTTAGACGTGAAACTACTGCGATCAAAGGCTAGAAACGTTTTTAAACATTTCCAATACATTTGGCCAAATGTAATGGCACTAAAAAGGCTAACACCTTAGGAGGGGGAAATTTACATGGTGACAGAAATGTTATAATCCCAATTTTGCTTTTAAAAATAATCTAACTGTAGAGGCTGGAATAAAATGCACCACAGTTAACAGTGATTATCTGAAGGTGCTAGAATTATGGGTAATCATCATTTTCTTCTTTATTTAAATTTTCTGTAACAATCAGAAAAGGTGATTTGTAAATTGTAATTTCCATTTTAAAAAAAGCCTTTCCTACAAATAAGCACATGAAAAATACTCACATCAACAGTCATTAAGTAAATACAAATTCACACCATGAGATATCACCACACACATATCAAAATGGCTACAATTAAAATAGTGATAACATTCGATGCTAGCAGGGATGTGATGAAATTGATTCATTTACACACTGCTGGTGGGAATGTAAAATGGTACAGACAACTCAGGAAAATGGTTTGGCAGTTTCTTTTAAAACTAAAAATGATCACTCAGCCTTCAGTTTAACACCGGATATGGCCTCTATCTGAGGACAGCGTGTTAAGTGGATTTTTAGAGCAGAGAGATGGCCTAGGAGCTCGCTCCATCCACACCTCCCATCCACCTGGTATTGCAGTACTTCCGGGGAGTGGTGCACCCTTTGGGGACAACATCGCTCATGCAAAGGGGAGAAAGTTATTTAAAAAAATACCTAAAAATAAACTTACCAAGTGCACAGCCATTGCACTCTTGAGCACTGACCCAAGAGAAATGAAAGCTGATGCTGAAACAAACTTGTGCAAGTGTTTATAACAGGTTTATTTGTAATAGCAAAAAACTGGGAATGATTCAAATGTCCTTCAACAGCTGAATGGTTAAACAAATCCTGACACGTCTATGCCATGGAATTCTACTCAGCAATCAAAAGAAATGAACTATTGTTTACACAACATATATGCAATCTCAAGTGGAATGAAAAGCCAATCTCAAAGGGTTACACTGTGTATGACTCCATCTACAGAGCATTCTTGGAATAAAGCCATAGAGGTGGAGAGTAGACTAGTGGCTGCCAGAGGTTAGGGACTAACTCCAAAGGGGCAGCGTGAGGGAGCCTGGGGTGACGCACAGGTTTGTACCCTGACAGTGGTGGTAGCCACATGGAACTACACACGTGACAGAACTGTGCAGAACTGCACTCACAGGCGTGTGACTGGAGGAATGTGAATAAGCTCCATGGGTTGTATCAATATTAATTTCCTGTGTTGTCATTACACAGGCAAGATGATAACTTTGGGGGAAGGAGGGAGAGGGGGTTTGCACGACATTCCCAATACATTTCTCTACAACTTCCTGAAATCTATAGTTATTTCGAAATAACAAGTTAATGAAAAAGCTCAGCCAAGAAAATCCTCAGGCCCGACCAGACTTACGCATTGAGCGTGGCGATGAGGCAGACACACGTGCCTTCCCGAGTCCGGAAGTTCTTGTGCTTGAAGCCTCCCAGCATCCGGTCCCACACGTACTGCGGAGGCAAAGGACAGGTGAGAAGAGGGGAGGAGACTCCTGCAGCCTTTTGTTGAACACGGGCCAAGGAAAGAGGGACTCTCAACAGGTGCCAGTCGGTTCCAGCCGCTACCACCCATTTAGTCATCTTAAGTCGAGCACACTGAAAAATGGTGACTACTTGTATATCAAGTTAAATTTCTTCCAAACACATTTCTTCATATAATTGTATTTCATTCTCCCAAAGACCCCAAAAGGAGGTATAGCTGTCCCCATTTCATGAGGAAAGGGAGGCCGAAAAAGGTCGGGTGGCTTCAAAGATGACACACTCACACTGCTCTCCGCCTGGACCAGCCGACTTCGCCCACCCAGAGCCCACCACCCGCTCATCTGTGAAGGCCAGTCTAGTTTTCACCTTCCCTAGGAGAATTTTTCTGATAACATGCCCCTTCCCCAGCAATGCGCAGCTGGACCCAGGAAGGCAGGTCTGTGTCCGGGTCCCAGCAGCCCCAGCTCACTAGCAGACAGACCAGCCAGGCCTCCTAACACCCAGACATCATAACTGCTCTTTTCAAAGAAATACAGAATCAGTTATATAAATGAGCTCGTTTATGGATTAAACCAAGCACTCAAAACCCATGTTAAGTCCTCTAATTTATTCAAAATACATGCTTTGCTATTTATTATTTCTTCAAATATGGGGGTGGGGGGAGCTATGAAAATTTCCATCTGGAATACATCAGATTAAAATAAGTCGTCTTTCTGTATGGAGTAACCCACCCATGTGAGGGGAGCCCGGCACGCCACGGGCCACCGAACGTCCTACCTGGGGATTAGCAGCTTGATCCATGATCTTTAGCAGCAGAGTCTGGTCCTGCTCCCTCACAGAGTCTTTAGCATCTCCCAGTCTGTCTATTAAACTTGGCAGCACTGGAAATCAAAATGCAAGTGATCAAATGAACACCTGTTGGGGGTGGGGAGGTGTCACCAACTGTTGATATTTCAATTAACTGGGAAGACAAATCCTAGCCGAAATGAGGTCCATCATCTAAAACCACCAATCCCTACAGCACTGTTCTCCTTGCTCAAGTCCAGGGGAACTACTCTAAGAATCAGCAAAATCCTTTCTGCATGGGTATATGTGTCTTCTCATTCACACCTTCCTCCAGCCACCTCCCAACATCTTCCTGCTGGTCAAATATCAAAGCCGATGTCAATGGAAGACACTGGCAGGAAAGAGTCAACTCAAAAGGAAATTCAGGTAAGAGAGAAGGGCTCCAGCACATTTCCTTGGGGGCAGGGGCAGACACGTACGGCTCAATCTACCCTTTGTCTCTGTGTTTTAATTTTACATAAGACACATGGTGCGTATCCCACCCCTGCGCGGAACGTGTCTGTTCTCCTCCACGCACCGGTGCGGGCCACTGGCATCCCAGAGGTCAGATTCTTCTCAGAGTCTATGAATATGAACCTTCCTTTTACAAAAGATATTCCTGACCAGCTCAGCTAATTTAGGAGGAAAATGAAACACTATTAAAATGCTGAATTTCTAAACATTAAGGGGGTTTTATTTGAATGGGAAAAGAGCTCAACCTTATCCACAGGAGCACACTAACCAGAAAGTGAACAGAAAGTAACAGATATATGTAGACCAACTGACACAGAGACATCTGTGAGAAATGCTCGCACACACAGATCTGCTTGGTGCTCATGTCATAAAATCGCAGAGGTCAGGAATGTAGAGATGATGAAATTATCTCTAGATCTATAAAACCTGTGGTTATTTTCATTTCATTTTACTGACATACTGTTTTCCCTTCAAAGTAAGAGAGTGACCATTTAATGCCCGCTTGTGCGGACATAACAGTGAGACGGCAACAGCAGCCCCACCACCTGGAGGCACAGGATGCTGGCAGCTGCAGGATTGCTAGAGGGAAGGACTGCTCTCAGAGGGGGTCGGGGCCCAGCAGGGCCTGGCCAGCGCTAAATCAGGACAGCTAATGTGTACAAGAAATAAAAGAATTAGCAGTCATACTTCGTGTTAGAACACCAATGCTGGAAGCACACAAATGGAGGGCGGGGTCTGGGAGGGCAGGGAGGGCCGTGGTGCAGCCCAGCAGGAAGCTGAGGCTAAAGGAGAGGGTTGAGGAGTGGGAGGGGAGCAAGGGCGCTGCGGGGCGGTTGGGCACGGCTAACGGCAGGATTTGGGGAGACTGAAGAGACTGGAGGCCAGAGGGAGGAGCGTCTGGGGACCCGCCCCACACTTGCCCACAGCTCACCTGTGCCAATCTGAGCCTTGAACCGATCCTGCAGCCGGGTGACTAGCGCGGATAGGATGTCCATGCCCAGAAGAGCCACCTGCAATGAATGGGAAACACCGAGACCCCGTGAGCAGCCCGCCTCAGGCCCCGGGCCCTCGCCCAGCAGCTGCCAGGGCGCCCGCACATTCCTGGCTCAAGCGCTGAACCAGGGCCCAGAGAGCGCGCGCCGACTGGCAAGATTACACTGGTCATCAAGAGGAGGGCTGCTCTGGTGCAAATAGAGCCGCTTAGTTTTAAAAGGAAACGGTCGGAGGCGAAAAACGAAACAAAAAAGCTGCTACAGCCTGGCTACCCGTGAGCCGAGAGTGGGAGAATAAGACGCAGCTCCGCCCCTCGCTGGCCCCGCCCCAGCGAGGAGCGCACATGCAAATTGTCTCGCGGCTGGCGCGTGGCCTTCTGGGTAAAACCGAGCTGCCTCTTTGCTCCCTCAAAAGCCTCAGGAAACAAGGAGTGGGTAGTTTGCTTCGGGAGTTGTAGTCAACTTAAGTGCACTAACGCGCAGCGAGGCCGGGACTTGCAAGTCAGTCACCACAACCCAACCGGGTATTGGCCAGCACTGCCAGCGGCGCACCCTATAAACGTGGCCAACCATCCTTCTCTTGGGGTTGCGCTACTGTCCAATGAACGTGTAGTGAGGACAGTACTGCTAACGCCTGAACAACACATTCGCATCAGGTGGGGCTCTGCCTTACCTTGGTGCAATTTTTGGAAATTACAAACCCGCCTTTACAACTGACCCGCTTAAAAGAAGATGACTTCGTACCTTTACTGATGCAGTGTTGCTGCATGTGCCCTCTGCTGGTCAAACTAACCTGGCACCTCCAATTTCACTTCACTTCAACCTTCCCTTTTAATTTTTGGGGTGAAATGTCCTGCCTGTGGGTGTTTTTTTCTTTTTGCTCAACCCCTCCACCACCACCCCAGCCCTTTAAACACCGCCCCCCCATCTGTTAGCCTGCTCTCTATGAATCTATTTTAGTTGGCATCTCAAATTTCAGTATCTCTGTTTTACTTTCTTTTACTTAACCCAGTTTGTAGGCTGCATGTTCCCTTCAAAATATGCAAATAACTCACTTCACAAATATGCCTTTGTACTTCAACATCATGAATTAGACTATTGAGCCATTATGGCAAGATCCATTAGCCATCATGAAAATGATGGCAATACAAATCCTGGGGAGTCACACTCAGGCATAGAATTTCTTTAGTAAAGACTTAGCTTTTGTCACGCAAGCCCTGGCCCTTGTTTCTGCACATCTAGTTAACACACCTTTGAAATAAGTGTAACCACCCTCAAGAGGGCACATTATCTTGTTAACTGGAATAGTTCCTGTAATCCAATCTGCCTTGCTTCCTCCCACCTCCATATAATCCTTCCTTAATTCCAAATGCATACAATAACCTCAAAACTGTTACTCTCCGGAGCACTCGAGATCTTGCTCCCCGGCATATATCGTCAGTTTTGGCTCAAATAAAATAATAAAAACCTCTATAGGTTTGAACATTTCTTACATTGACAAGACTAAAAACAGTATTTCACACTCGTATTTTATGGTTTTTAAGGCACTTCTGGGTTAATCTGAGTAATCTCACAATAATCTGTGATACAGATGTATTATCCTTATTTTGCAAATGAGAAAAATCAAGACCAAAGAGTTAGAGAGACATACTCAAGTCAAGAAATTCAGATAGTGACCAATCTGAAAACTAACCGAAGCCTCCTAAGTCAAGGCCATGTGCAGTACAGCGAAAGCATAGTCACAGAACCCACGTGCACAGTCTTGTTCCTCTCCTTGCGAGCTTAAGACCTTGAGCAAGTCACAATTCTTCTCTGCCAGTGCTAGATAACCCCAAGCCAGCCTCAGCGCCAAACCTCTCTGGTGCTCTGAGACTGAGTATAGAACAGGTGCAAGGGCTTTATAAATAAAGATCGGGGGGGGGGGGGGGGGAAGGGGGGGATCCCAGCTACCGCCCCTGCTGGCCAGATGGGCTTAAAAATGCCTTATCAGTCAAATAGGAACAATAACACATTTACCTTAGGGAATACACAGGAGGGCTAAGAGTTTTAACAAATGCCTGGAATATCCAGTGGAACCTCAAATCTCGAACTTAATTCATTTGCAATGCTGCTCCAGAGCGATTTGCTCGAAAACTGAATCATGTCTTCTCATTAGAAATAATGTCAATTGAATTAATCCGTTCTAGACCCACAGATGATTCCGTTTTAACCTTCTTTATATATAGTACATGTCTAATGTTCTGTTAAATCTGTAAGTAAACACTTCTTTTCTAAAAATTTATCAAACCACCGCCTACGAGGCTCGGTCCAGGGTGTCTTTCAGGTCAGCAGGCAGCGTCCTTGCTTGTTCAGGCATCACTGCCTCCGAAATGCTGTCACTGGCTAACTGCTTTCCTTTATCCAAATCAACAACAGTTTTCCACCTCTTCAGCTGTGACCACTGTTTCTTCCACACCCTTAGACATTAGCATTCCCTCCTTTATGAGGTATCAGCATGAAAGGGTTGTCCGGTGGAAAACCGAAGTCTGGTTCAACCACCAAGACATATTTTCTGGGAACACTTGGATGCGAACTGACTGTTCGAGATGAGAGACCCTCAAGAAAGGAGGTTTGACTGTAGTGGGTACTCACTCAATGCCAGCTCCTTTCTTTATAAAAGCACCACTCGGAAAAAAACAAAACAGCATGGCTAACCGGGGAGAGAGGGACAATCAGCATGGGCATGAATCCAAAGCAAGGTCACTCCAAACCCCATTGCCCAACGCTAAGCCTGCTAATATTTTGATGTCCATCCCTCGCGACATCTGTGCATGTACACTGTGCATAGGAATTTTACATGAAGAGGTTCATTTCACATATATGCTGTTATATATACATTAGAGGCCCAGTGCACGATATTCATGCACTGGTAGGGTCCCTAGCAGCTGCCTGCCAGGTACTCCCTCCCTTCCCCCGGCCGCCTGTCGCTGGCAGGGCCTCCCTCCCTTCCCCTGGCCAGCCCCGCCCCCCTGGTCGAACTCCTGTACCACCTCCAGGCCGAGGGGACAACTTGCATACTACGCTTTTATTATATAGGATATATAGTTTTCACTCAATATGCCATGGAAATCTTCCCAAATCAATAAATATAGGTCTCTCTCCCCTATTTTCAGTGACTGTGAAGCTAAGTACCATAATGACCAAACCAATCCTCTGAACCCCTACTGACCGTCAGGTTGGGTTAGAATTTCTCATTACTTTAAACACTGTAATGGGGGCACACTACCACATGTGCTGTCATCTCCTTCGGACAAACTCTGAAAAGGACAGCTGCTGGGTAAAAGGAATACACACTTAGCACTTCATTAGCACCATCCTATATAATAATCCTATAAAATAAAAGGGTAATATGCAAATCGACCGAACAGCGGAACAACCAGTCACCATGACACGCACTGACCACCAGGGGGCAGACGCTCAACACAGGAGCTGTCCCCTGGTGGTCAGTGCGCTCCCACAGGGGGAGTGCTGCTCAGCCAGAAGCCAGCTGACGGCTGATGGCGGGGAACGGGCCTAAGCCGGCAGTCGGACATCCCCCAAGGGTTCCCAGACTGTGAAAGGGCACAGGCCAGGCTGAGGGCTCCTCCCCGGCGCCCCTGAGTGCACAAATGTCATGCCCCAGGCCTCCAGTCTTTAACATAAAGCACCAGGTGCCTTATGGGACTACACGCTGCTAGTTCTATACACTTTTTGGTTGTTTTAAGAGACAAGATTGCAACCTCATTAAACATGGAGGAAATTAATCAGCATTCCACACCGCACTCACTTTCAATCCAAGAACAAAAGCACAACACAAACAGCACAAATTATGTGATACAAGCAGTGACTTAAGAGTCATCACATGTGCCATGGGAGAATTCTTCAAGCAGCCTCAGCCCAGGGTGGATGTGGCCCCAAAGTGGGCCTGCAGAGGGTCAGGGCGATCAGCGATGGAGTGTTTCTTACCCAACATTCACCCAAACTTGCCCTTCAAAGTAGTCACCAAATGAGTCCTGGGATACGCATCCCAATAATAATAGCACCGGACAGCCTACTTTTTAAATCCCTCTTCTGGCACAGCCGGTGTGGCTCATTTGTTGAACTTGGTCCCATGCACCCAGGTCGCCAGTTCAATTCCAGGTCAGGGGGTTGTGCAGGAGGCAGCAGATTGATGATTCTCTGTCATCATTGATGTTTCTCTCTCTCCCTCTCCATTCCTCTCTCTCTCTAAACTCAATGAAAACATGAAAAAGGAAATAAAAATAAAAACAATAAATCCCTCTTCTGTAATTGCCCCTGGAGACAGCTTCTGAGGCACAAAAGTCTGTTAAAATACAAATGGTTAATATTAGATTAATGGGACTAACGAACTTATAGGTTTGTTACCTATCGTTGCCCATATACTAGCATTTTACTGTTAGAAAAGAACTAAAGATCGTCATACCATCAAACCACTTCATTTTACAGATGGGCAGAAACAGGCTAAGCAAGGCTAGGAGGAAATGTTTGAATACAGTGAGTAACCTTTGTTTAAAGGTCTAGACCAAGCAACCTAAGTGTCCATTGATAGACAAGTGCATGCACACACACACACACACACACACACATATATATATACACACATACATACTATGGAATGCTGCTCAGCCATAACAGAGGATGAAATCTTGCCATCTGCAATAACATGGATGGATCTAGAGGGTATTATGCTAAGTGAAATAAGTCAGAAAGACAAATGATTTCACTTATTTTGTGAAATCTAATAAACAAACAAAACAGAAACAAACTCATATATGCAGAGAACAAACTGATGGTTGCAGGATGAGAGAGGGGTAGGGTGGATGAGTGAAAAAGGTGAAGGGATGAAGAAGAAATAAATTGCCATTTATAAAAACTGTCACAGGGATGTAAAGTACAACACAGGAAATATAGTCAGCCTGACCAGCGTGGCTCAGTGGTTGAGTGTCAATCTATGAACCAGGAGGTCGAGGTTCGATTCCCGGTCAGGGCACAGGCCTGGGTTGCGGGCTTGATCCCCAGTGTGGAGTGTGTAGGAGGCAGCCAATCGGTGATTCTCTCTCATCACTGATGTTTCTATCTCTCTCTCCCTCTCCCTTCCTCTCTGAAATCAATAAAAATATGTATTTTTTAAAAAAAGAAAATATAGTCAATAATACTGTAATAACTATGTATATTGTCAGATGGGCACTAGACTTATTGGGCTAATCACTTCCTAAATTATATAAGTGTCTAATTACTATGTTGTACACCTGAAACTAATACAATATTGTTGCCTGGCTGGGGTGGCTCAATGACTGAGCATCGACCTATGAACCAGGAAGCCACTGGTTCGATTTCTGGTCAGGGCACATGCCCGGGTTGCAGGCTCGATCCCCAGTGTGGGGCGTGCAGAAGGCAGCCTATCAATGATTTTCTCATCACTGATGTTTCTATCTCTCTCTCCCTTCCCCTTCCTCTCTGAAATCAATAAAAATATATTTTGAAATATGTATGTGTGTGTGTGTGTGTGTGTGTATAATATTGCATTTGAAAAAAAATTTGTTTAAGTTTTTAAGAGAATGTTCAGGCCTCCTTTAAAACGGGGGAAAGGTCTAGACCAGCGCAATCGAGCTCCGAGCAATGACAGAGTGTGCGGTATCTGCACTGTCCCCACAGCAGCCACCTGCCACCGGCGGACACCGAGCAACTGCAACGTGGCTGGTATGAGTGGGAAGCAGAACTAAACTGTACTTAATGTCACGACCTGAACTTAACCACAGGAGGCTCGTGGCTCCCAGTGGACGGCACCGCTCTGGACCAATGGCAGCTGCAGCCCAAGCCGAGAGGAGGCCAGGAGCCGGAGGGAGCAGGGGACGGCGGGCACCTGGACCCCCTCAAAGCTCGGGTCACTTGACTCCGTGTGGGGATGAAGGCGAGTGTGGCCACGTCTCCAGATTTTAAACACTGGCAGTTTATTGAATAAATTTTAAAGAACTGAGGAGCCCAAAGGAAAAACATTGTGGGTTAAATCCAGCAAAGACCCTAAACTCTGAAACCTGTCTCATTCCCATGCAGCTTATAAACATGAGATCAGGCACCAAAGCATTCACAGCTGGCCAAGGGATTAAACAAAGATCCGATTTCCCACGAGGCCTTTCAAACATGCCTGTATGCTTCCAGCTGACCTGTCCATCCTCTTTTACTGCAGCCCCAGCAGCCAGCAGCTACAGCCCTCCCCCTGCGGTCTCCGAGCCTCCTACTCCCCTTCTCCTCCAACAGACCTTCCCAGCCAGCCAGGAGCGGAGCTCCTCAGCCTCGAACCCCCTGGGCCCAGGCCTGTACTTCCCTCCAAAGACCCATCTGCCAGAGCAGGGGAATTCCAGAAGCAGCCTTTCTCATCCCCACCCCTGTCCCAGAGAGGGCAATGGCGAAAAGCAACTGTTATCTTGCATATATTCCCTTTTTATCTTATTTAACCCTCACAACAACACCTAGAGCCAAATACCACAGCTATAAATACCCCTACTTTACAGATAAGGAAACAGGGAACTGGGTAAGGTCACTTACATAATATTCATTAAACCATTAGTTTTACAAAAGGGCAAACTGAAACATTAAGTTTATTATAACAACTGAAAAGTCAAAATCACTCTCACTCCAGGCTGGCCAGTGTTGCTCAGTTGGCTGGAGTGTCGTCCTATACACACACCCAAAGGTCTCAGGTTTGATTCCTGGTCAGGGCACCTACCCAGGTTGTGGGTTCCGGGGTGTGTACAAGAAGCAATGGATTGATGTGCTCGCTCTCTCTCTCTCTCTCTCTCTCTCTCTCTCTTTCTCTCTCTCTCTCAAATCAATTAAATACCTTTGGGTGAGGATTTAAAAATAAATAAAAACAAATTTTAAAAAAATTACTCTTGTGTATGCTTATCCTAAAGAATCATCTGCCCACTGGTTGCACTTCTGGCAAAAAGTGGACAGTATTCGCAACAGCCAAAAAGTGGTAATAATCCATAAATCCATTCTGGTGAACAGATAAACAAAATGTTGCATAGCCATACAATTAAATACCATTCAACAATAAAGAGGAACAAATTACTGATACATTTAAGTCAGACGTTGAAAACATGATGCTAGGTCAAGGAAATCCGACACAAAAACTGTATCTTGAATGACTGCACTTAAGAAATGACTGCCTAGCCGAAGCCGGTTTGGCTCAGTGGATGGAGTGTTGGCCTGCGGACTGAGGGGGTCCCGGGTTCGATTCTGGTCGGGGGCATGTGCCTTGGTTGCGGGCACATCCCCAGTAGGGGATGTGCAGGAGGCAGCTGATCGATGTTTCTAACTCTCTATCTCTCTCCCTTCCTCTCTGTGGAAAATCAATAAAATATTTTTTTAAAAAAAGAAAAAAGAAATGACTTCCTACAGCTGGGGGTGGGAATAGGAATTGATGGCAAATTGGCATCTTTTTAGTGATGGAGAAATGTTCTAAGCTTGAATTGTGGTGATCGCTGTACAACTGTAAATTTATTAAAAATAATTAACCTGTACACTTAATGGGTAAATGTTATGGTATACAAATTATCTATATATATAAAACCGAACGGGGGAACAACCAAATAACCAATCGCTATGATGTGTGCTGACCACCAGGGGGCGCGCACGGAACATAGTGGGCGTCCGCAGAAGGTAGCAGAACGGGGTACATGGCCAGCATGGGCCACAGCGTCAGGGACGGTGGAGCAGGTGAGCAGGGGCACGAGACCAAGGCAGGGCACCGGTCGCTGTCATCGGGACGAGCCTCTGGTGGTTACTGAAAATTCTTTGCTCCTGCATGCCTCGGTCCTGCCCAGAGCTCGCACCCACTGCCGCCCAGACTGGCCCTGAGGGCTTCTCCACCTCCCCCTGCTCCTGAGGAGCAACTGGGGCAACAGCAGCGGCTCACACCTGCTGACAGCGCCAGGCCTGCTGGCACCCGCTGCGGGTGCCGGCCCCAATTGCTCCGCACTGTCAGCGGGTGTGAGCGGGTGGTGCAGTCACCACGTGGGAGCAGCGGTGCGTGGGAGCAGCAGCACATGGAAGCGGGGCTGCCGGCAGACAGGAGGCCTCGGGCCTCGGTGCGAGGGCCCGGGCCATGGTGGGAGGGGCCGGGCAGGGGCTCAGAGGATGGGCCGAGACCCACCCCTGTACCCACCGCAGCCTCGCAGCCCACAGCTCCTTTCAAGGTGCACAAATTCAGGCACTGGGCCCCTAGTACCTCAATAAAGCTGTAAAAATAATCAGTTAAGCTTACAAGAACTCTTATCTTCCTGTGATTGAATTTATGGAAGAATTCCTTATACTTGCAGAGGCAGGTATTTGTTATTTACGCACCCAGAAACAGTCCTGCTGTAGAAGGAGGCAGAGCAGGGGTGGGGCTGGGGGTGGAGAGCAATGCAGCCGGGCGCCCGCGGGCACGCAAACCAGCTTTCCTGAGTGCTGGCGCTCACTTAAATGCTCCCCTGCCGGGGACATACTGCTTTCCCTCTTGATCCTCCTTCAAGGCTCACCTCAAAATTATCCACTCCAGGGCCCTTCCACTACCCAAGACAGGAAGCTGTTCCCAGCACGCCCACTCCACTCTTCTATCAGGCAAACTCAGCTGTGACCTCTGGTTTTTTAACTCTCTCTTTCTCTAGAGCAAGCATGTCAAATTCGCAGCTTGTGGGGTTTTTTAAACGAGGCCTATGGCCCAAGAGCCGCAAGTTTGACATGCTTGTTAGAGCCTAGAGTCTAGACTGTAAGCTGTAAAGGTAGGTACCACAGTCATCTCTATCACCAGCATCAACTACAGCTATGCCAGCAAATTTGGGGAAGGTGGCTGGAGGATGGCTGGATCACACACAGACAATATCATTTTCTTCTATTTGTATCCTTGCTTCTGTCTATTCTCACCATACAACCAGAATGTCCTTTAAAGGTAAGTCATGTCATGCCCCTCCTCCACTGAGACCCCTCCAATGGCTCCCATCCTGCACGAGAGCTGGTCTTTACAATGGCCTACAAGCCCTCACCACCTGACCTCACATTTCCTCTCTGAACTCACTACTGCCCTGCTCCCTCCCCGGCCTCCGCCTGTTTGTCAAACGCCCAGACAAGCTCCCCTCTTTCCACCCGACACTCTCTGCCTGGAATGCTCTTCCCCAAAATATCCATCCTCCGGGTTTATCCCAGCACATCACGTAAGGGTTTGTTTAAACGTCATCTTCTGAGCCACCTACTGACGGTCAGCGTGGGCATGTGCACACACATTCCTGCCACCCACTCTGCCATGTTGTTCTCCAGAGCACTTACCCACCTACCTAATAATAGACAAATATGCAAATTTACCACACCTCCGACACACCCACAAGCCACGCCCACCATCTAATCAGAGTATGCAAATTAACCCAACCAAGATGGCTACAGCCACAGAGAGCAAGGTTTCCTAGGTAACAGAGGAAGCCAAGCTTTCCGCCTGCCCTTGCCAGGCCTAAGCCTCCACTCAAGCTACAAAGTTTCAATTATAGAAGGTAAACAAATTCAAATTCAAACAGAAATGGCGGCAGAATGGAGCTTGAGAGAGCAGGCCAGGGTTGCTCCCGGCAACAGGGGAAGCAAAGCTTTCCGCACACCCTGGCCGGGCCCACTGCTTAAGGCAACAAAGTTTCAATTATAACCCCAACACAAATGGCTGCCGGCCTCGGAGGGAGCCCCAGGCTTGGCTCCGCTCCAGGCTACAAAGTTTCAATTGTAGAAGGAAAATAAATTCCAGATACTAGGGCCTCCTCTTGGGTTGCTAGGGGGCGTGGCCAGCCTGCAAACCACCACAGGCCCCTCGCTCAGGCCGCCCCACGCCCCATGGTAACCCCACCCTGATCAGGGACACCCTTCAGGGCAAACCAGCTGACTCCCACCCCTGTACCAGGCCTCTATCCTATCTAATAAAAGAGTAATATGCAGATTGATCATCACTGCAACACACAATCTAGCTGCCCCCATGTGGTCAAAGATCCTGCCCCCATGTGGACACAAGATGGCCACCACAAGATGGCCAGCAGGAGAGGGCAGTTGGGAGGCACCCGGCCTGCAAGGGAGGGCAGTTAGGAGTGACCAGGCCGGCAGAGGAGGGAAGTTGGGGGCAAACAGGCTGGCAGCGGAGTGGTTAGGGGGTGATCAGGCTGGCAGGCAGAAGCGGTTAGGGGCAATCAGGAAGGCAGGCAGACAAGCAGTTGGGAGCCAGCAGTCCTGGATTATGAGAAGGATGTCCGACTGCCCACTGGGATCGGGCCTAAACGGGCAGTCGGACATCCCTCAAGGGGTCCCAGATTGGAGAGGGTACAGGCTGGGCTGAGGGACAACGAATTTCGTGCACCGGGCCTCTAGTCTATATATAAAAGCCTAACATGCAAAGTGTCCCCTTGGGAGTTCAACTGACCAGAAGTTCGATCGCTGCTATGACGTGTGCTGACCACCAGGGGGTGGCGTGGAACGAAAAAAGGCCCTGCGGGCAGCCAGCAGCCGCTAGGGACCCTATAAAAGTCACTCAATTGACTTGCTTATGGGTTCTTTCCCCCAAGTACATTGTAGGCATCTAATTAGCCATTGCTAGAGTCCAGAACCTTCCTTGTTGAGTCAATGAATGAATGCCATTGACGTGCCTTACTTGGAAAGGTGTCTTGCCTCCAAATTCAAAATTAGGTTAAAAATGAAAGAATAACCTCTGACATAACTTGTTCCTTCTGTGCGTCTTTATGCTAAGAAGTGAGGCCAACACATAAAGCATCGTGAAGGCAGTGGTGCCTTCTCAGAAGCGGAGACCTGTACCTATGGTCCTGTATTGGACCGGCTGGCTGACTGGTAGGAAGACAGCACTTCCCGTACCCCCCTTTGCTTTCATCAGCACCTTTAAGAACCATTTCTGTTTCATCTTAAATAAAACTTCTGCTTCAAATAAAAAGAAAATTAACATCTCAACATCCATGCCCTATTGTCTATACAATGGGATACCTAATATCCCCTTCTCCAGATGACTAGAATACTGCAGCCATCTATTTAAATAGCTGGCATGGTATGGCCCTCGTCCTCCCCTTCGTTCCCAGGTAAAAACCAAGTTCAGGAGTATTTGCAAACCTCGGGCTCAGTGAACTACGCCAGACACAAAAGGACACATTGCATGACTGCGCGTACATGAGGTCCCTACAACAGGCAGATTCCTGGAGACAGGACGTGGGACCCTGGTGTCCATAGAAAGGATGGCAGCGCAGGGGTCGTGAGAACAATGTGAGAATTTGCTAGAATGTGGTGGCCAAAGCAGGACCATTCCATGACTGCCCACGTGTGATGTGGCAGGCAGAAACTAACTACATTCAGTGTGCTAAATCAGTTTTGATAGAGAGCTCTTTTGCTTGGAACTGGGGTAGGTGTCAGGTACTGGAGTAAGCTGTCTACCATTTCCAATCAATTCCCAGAAATCTTAATCTGAAATATTTAAAAATTTAAGTGTTTTCCTTATCATAAGCACCCATGATATTTACAAAATAAATGAATTATACTGCCTTGAATTTTTCTGGGTAATGGGAGAAAGGAAATTAGGAATAATAAAGGTGTAGGAAGGGGTATTGTGAAGAGGGAGAACCCCAGGGAAGAAAAATGAGGTAACAAAGAATAAAAAGATATCATTAGAATAAAAATGTCCCGTGTAAGAAAATGAAAGAAAGAAAAAACGTTAACTCTTATTTCTGCTCTTTATTATGATCACTAGAGGCCCAGTGCATGATTGAATCATGCATGTGTAGGGTCCCCTACACGCTTTCGCTTTCGATCACGGGGGAGCTGGGTGCCTGTCCGCTGGTGCACAGGCCTTTCAGAAGCCTCCGGCGTGGCGAAGGCTTCTGAAAGGCCTGGTGCCGGAGCGGACAGGCACCCAGCTCCCCCGCTTTTGATGGTCCACGGTGGGACGTGAGCTTGCTGCCCCAGAGGCCCCTTCTGTGCCGCAGCACAGCCATGGTGCAGACGCTGAGCTCGCACCGCCGCTGGCGTCCCGCCGGCCCAATCGGCCACCCTGGCCACCCCGAGTCCCGCCCCCCCCCCCCGCGCCTCCTGGCCAATCGTGGGCATAGCGAAGGTACGGTCAATTTGCATATTTGTCTATTATTAGGTAGGATGAGTATTCCACTAGCAACGAAAGAACTGGAGGAAACATCTTTCAACAAATGATAAGTGTCCTATCAGAAATCAGCTGCACCCCAAACTGAAACCCAGAGCATTCCCTCAGGATCGAGGAGGCGACATTCCATTATCATTCTGACAGGAGGCGACATTCCATTATCATTCTGACAAGCCTTAGCTGTACAATAAAAATAGAGGAAAAGTAAAGAGATGAGGGAACTAAAAAATAAGTTATCATTATTTGCAAGTAATAATTGCACACTACTAAAAAAATCCCAGCGAATTACCACAAATTTAGAACCGACAAGAGAATAAGTGGCCAAATCTTAGTAATTTAGAAAAATCTATACCTTTTCATTATCTCAATTAGAACCAGGAAGAAAGTTTAATGGGAAAAATCAAAACCAGTTTTCCGACAAAACACCAAATGGCACATAACGTCAGTGCTGCGGGAGGCCCAGGAATAGGAGGTCGGGCAGCTTCCGTGGAGGATTTGGCAGCGGCATCGGGGCCGGAATCGCAGCGGGGTCAGGGCAGGGGCCGAGGCCGCGGAGCTCGTGGAGGCAAGGCGGAGGACAAGGAGTGGATCCCTGTCACCAAGCTGGGCCGCCTGGTCAAGGACATGAAAATCAAATCCCTAGAGGAAATCTCTCTATTCTCCTTGCCCATCAAGGAATCAGAGATCGCTGACTTTTTCTTGGGGGCATCCCTCAAGGATGAGGTGAAGATTGTGCCTGTGCAAAAGCAGACACGTGCTGGCCAGAGGACCCGGTTCAAAGCATTTGTCGCCATTGGGGACTACAATGGACCTGTTGGTCTGGGTGTTAAGTGCTCAAAGGAAGTAGCCACATCCGTGGAGCCATTACCCTGGCCAAGCTCTCTATTGTCCCCCTGCGGTAGGCTACTGGGAAAACAAGAACACCAAGCCCCACACCGTTCCTTGCAAGGTGACTGGCTGCCATGCACCATGCCAAGGTGACTAATGCGCCTCATCCCTGCCCCAGGAGCACTGGCATTGTCTCGGCCCCTGTGCCTAATAAGTTGCTGATGATGCCCGGTATTGAAGACTGCTATACCTCTGCCAGGGGCTGCACTGGCACCCTGGGCAACTTCGCCAAGGCCACCTCTGATGCCATTTCTAAGACCTACAGCTCTCTCACCCCGGATCTCTGGAAGGAGACTGTGTTCACTAAGTCTCCCTATCAGGAACTCAATGACCATCTTATAAAGACCCACACCAGAGTTTCTGTGCGGAGAACCCAGGCTCCAGCTGTGGCCACCACATAATTTTATACAAGAAAAATAGAGTGAATTAAGCCTGCTAAAAAAAAAAAATCAAATTCAAAAATCCAGCAAAAAAATAATAATAATTAGGACTGAACTTAATGTTAAAACTTACATAAAGAAAACCATAAAATTATACTAATGGGCATAAAAAAGGCACAAATAAATGAAAAGAAACATCACATTCCTAAAGGGGGGAAGATAGAAATAAAAACAAGTAAAAAAGAAACAAACTGGAAAAAATACCTGTGAAATACAGTGAAGAATCTATATATATAAAACCCTAATATGCAAACAGACCGAATGGTGGAACAACCGAACAACTGGTCACTATGACGTGCGCTGACCACCACGGGGCGTGCATGGAACATGTTGGGCATCAGCAGCAAGAGGCAGAGCGTGAAACATGCGAGCATTGCCATGGCCGGATGGTGGAGCAGGTGAGCGGGACCACCAGACCAAGGCGGGGCACCGGTCACTGTCATCAGGGTGAGCCTCTGTGGTTACTGAAAATTCTTTGTCCTGTGCGCCATGGTACTGCCAGGCGCTTGCACCTGCTGCCAGCCCCGATCGCCCCTTAGGGCTTCTCCACCTCCCCATGCTCCTGAGGGGTGATCAGGGCTGGAAGCCGCCTCTCACACCTGCTGCTGGCGACGGCCTCTCTTGCACCCGCTGCCAGCGCCAGAACTGCTGCTCGCACCCACTGCCAGTGCGGGTCCCTCTCGCAGCCGTCGCCAGAGCCGCCACTCACAGCCATCGCCAGAGCCGCCACTCACACCAGCTGCTTGCGCCCAGCGCCGGTCCTGATCACGCTCAGCGAATGCAAGCAGCAGCTGCCGGCTCCAATCGCCCCTGAGGGCTTCTCCACCTCCTCCTGTTCCTAAGGGGTAATTGGGGCAGCAGCCGCAGCTCGCACCTGCTGCTGGCACCGGCCCCAATCACTCTGCACCGTCAGCAGGTGTGAGCCGGGCCAGCGTTGTCTCCGCGTGGGAGTGGCAGCGGCAGGAGCGAGGCTGCCAGCAGAAGGGACCAGGGGCCGCGGCGGGAGGTGCTAGGCAGGAGCACAGAGGACAGGCTGAGACCCGCCCCTATGCCCACTGCAGCCTCACGGCCCACAGGTCCTTTCAAGGTGCACAAATTCGTGCACTGGGCCCCTAGTTGTATACATAATATTTTTAAAAAACGTACATGTAATAAAGAAAATAATTTTAAAAATTTGGGCCCTGATGGGTAGCTCAGTTGGTTAGAGTGTCATCCTTGTTCACCAAGGTTGTGAGTTCGATCCCCGGTCAGGACACATAAAAGAATCAACAAATGAGTGCATAAATAAGCAGAACAACAAACTGATGTTTCTCTCTCTCACCCACCCCCTCTCTCTAAAATCAATTTTTAATTTAAAATAATTGTTAAATGGGCAAAAGACAATTTATAGACAATCTATTCTATAAAACAACAATAAAAATTAAAAGTTGCCCAATCTCTGCCTGGCCAGTGTTGCCCAATGGTTAAACATCGACCTATGAACCAGGAGAAGGTCATGGTTCGATTCCTAGTCAGGGCACATGCTCAGATTGTGGGCTTGGTCCCCAATAGAGGGCATGCAGGAGGCAGCCAATCAATGATTCTCTCATCATTGATATTTCTCTCTCTCCCTCTCCCTTCCTCTCTAAAATCAATAAAAATATATATATAAAGTTGCCCAATCTCATTTATATCCAAAGAAATGCAAATCAAAATAATGACACACCATTTATAACCTATCAGATTGAGATAACTTTTAAAAGATTTATAATGTTTCTGAAGAGATCAGGGAAATAGACACTAGCATAAGCTGCTTACAAGCTATTGTAAATCATGACAGCATTTTGACACACAATTTGTTATCCATTACATTTTTAATATGTATAAACTTTGACCCAGCAAGTTCATCTTTAGTAATCTATGTCAGAAACATTAATATAAGTATGCAAAGTAGTACAGTGTACATACAACAATGGTTACTGCAGCATTACTTTGTAAAAAGAAAACCTTTAAAATAATCCTACAAATCCATCAATAGGTAACTGGGTAATATATATATATATTTTTTAAATTGGTTATATATTGATGTGTGCTATTTGCATAACTAGTAATAATGAATACACCAGCAATAAACAACCAAAAATGAAATTAAGAAAACAATTCCATTTACAATTAACAACGAAAAGAAAAAAATGCTTAGAAATAAATTTAACCAAAAAAAGTGCAAATCATGTACATTAAAAACTATAAAATACTGAAGAAAGAATAACTAAGTAAAAGATATTCTTTGTTCATGGAACAGGAAACTTAATATTGTTAAGATGGTATTACTCCCTAAACTGATCAACAGTTTGATTGCTACCAAAATCCCAGCTGCCTTTTTCTGCAGAAAATAACTTGAAATTTTTTTTGAAGTTGACTTTTAAAAAAAAAAAAAAGAGCAAGCTGCAGAATAAGCATAGCCTGACCCTATTTTTTTCAAAAACTTACATGCAGTGCTTGTGTGCATATATTAAGGGGAGCAGGCCTTTCATCTTATGCTTCATACATGTCTGTATTATATTTCACAAGCACATAGAGCTTTGCAGTTTAAGAATGTCACAATAAAAATTGGTTTAATGTTTTTAATTTTTTAAAATATATTTCATAGTTTTTAGGGAGGAAGGGGGAGGGAAAGAGAGACAGAAACATCAAAGATGAGAGAGAATTATTGATTGGCTGTCTCTTGCATACCCTCCACTGGAGATCGAGCCCGCAACTCAGGCATGTGCTCTTGACCGGAATCAAACCCAGGACCCTTCAGTCCGCTGGTCGATGCTCTATCCACTGAGCCAAACCAGCTAGGGCTAATATTTTAAATTTTTAACATATAAATCTAAATTCCCTCAAGGCCGCCTGCCTAGAGGGAACAGAAGCTAGCCGATGGATACATGTGGATCTATTATAACATTCTCTCCTTTGCATAGGTTTGAAAATTTCCATAATACAAAGTTAAAGACAAAGTACAGGGGTGCCTATCTCTTTGATCTCTAGGCTCCAGCTCCCCTAATTACCTAGAAATCATGGGTTAAGACTAAGGTGACCAGATTTTAACATTGGTAAAGCGGGACACCATTGACCGGGGGGGGGGGGGGGGGGGGGGGGCGGGGGGGGTCGTCTTTTTTTTTTTTTAATATATTTTATTGATTTTTTACAGAGAGGCAGAGAGAGGGATAGAGAGTTAGAAACATCGATGAGAGAGAAACATCGATCAGCTGCCTCTTGCACAACCCCTACTGGGGATGTGCCCGCAACCAAGGTACATGCCCTTGACCGGAATCGAACCTGGGACCCTTCAGTCTGCAGGCCGACGCTCTATCCACTGAGCCAAACCGGTTTCGGCCCGGGGGCGGGGGGGGGGGGGGGTTCTTTTCTTACTCATTATGTTAAAAATCTAAAAAAAATAATTTAAAATTATATTATAAATTATTATATACATATTGCTTAAAAACACAGTAAGTAGGTACATAATTACATGAACATATTTTATTGTTAGTTTATAAATCAAATTAATTTGATTGTTATAAAGTAACTATATTTTTAAAATTATTTTAATCCTATATTTCTTTCTAAATAATAACAATACTAACTTGTATTATTTTTCCTCTGAATTTGCCGTAACGTAAGTCGCAAGTGTCACTTTCAAGGCCGGCGCTAGACATTTTGCCGCCACTATAAAGTATAAATAATACGAGTACTGTCTGCTAAATTCAAGAAAATTTATGTATTTATGAAGTAAATAAATTACTTCCCTAAATTATCTGAATAGCTGATTCGTAATGACATCACTTGTTTAACTAGCTTACTAGCACGCAGTACGATGTGTATCGTCTGAGAGACAGTTACAAAATGTTTTCGTCGTTGCCAATCCCCAAAAATGCCATTGTTCATTCAGTCCAAACAATGGTGGTCGAATTCTAACAACTGATCAACAATGCGAACTTTGATAAGCAGTTCTCGATAATCAGTTCTCAACAATTATTTGTTATTATTAAAGTTTAACATTATAAAATTAACAAAAATAACATAAAACTCATATCCTGGCTAAATAGCCACATGGCCGCCGAAAACCGTATATTCCCTTCCCGTTCTCCCGCCGTTCCCTAGCTTGTCGTGCATTCTTTCCAAAAATCGGGACTTTTTTAAAACGCCGCGGGACGCGGGACAAATTGTTAAAAGTCAGGACTGTCCCGCCAAAAGCGGGACGTCTGGTCACCTTAGTTAAGACCCATGAGGAATGTTCCCGCACTGCACCACCTATCGGAAGGCCCCTTTCCCTGACCCTATACTCAATTCCGCAGTGACTGACAACAGCATCTTGCAGGACACTGATCTTGTATACAGCGCCTGTCAAAGGAAAGCTCCGAGCCAAAATAACCAGGAAGACAAGCATTTGGAGTTCAGATGAGGGTAAGTGAGCCCAGTCTTCCTAAATAAACGATAATGGAGGTATTTAAAGGGTTTAGAGTAACAGTCATAACTAGCATGTTCACTGTGGAAAATCATCAGTTTCCTCACAGGATTCTGCTCTTGAAAGAACTGAAAAGGGAGCCACCAGTGTCTTCTGGGTCCCAGTTCCCTCACTTGTAAAATGACAGGTGATGACTTTTTAGAAGTGCCTACATCACAAGGAAAACGGGGGCGGGTGAAAGCAATGTGATTTTATCAAGTGGGAAAGCAACAATTTCAATAGGCGGAGGAAGGCGAGCAGAAATATCACTGGTGGGTTGAGCCCCTCCTCTTCCATTCCAGAAGTTCATTCATGCTTTCAAACACAATTCACAGTAGCCTTGCCAAAAAATAAAAAATTTCACATGCCTACACACTTAATGAATTCACTTACGGAAAACAAGCCCAACTTATTCTAGCATAGAAGCCTAAAGGCAGGATAGAGAAATCAAAATAAAATTTTCTGCTCTAATTTCTTCTAACTTCCAGCTTCTTGGAAAACAAAAAGGCCTGGGAACGGAATAAATTCTCAGCTCTGGGGAAACCAGTGTCTTCTGTACTACCTCCTACGCTTTTAATTCTAATTTCAAATTTTAAAAGTAGGCAGGACCACATTTGGGGGAAATAAAAGCAAAGGATGAAAATAAAACTTCGCGATGGAATTACTTCAAATGAGGAATTCATTGCCCAAAGAGGAAGTCTAATGTTCCATTCATCCATTCCTCTGGAAACACTCGAATTGTATCCACATTCTATTCTAGCTGAGATTATGTTGCATAATCTCTCCAGTCTGGATCTGAACAACCTCATATTATGACCCTAAAGTGGTTTGATTTCTGTAATTAGAATTTCTCCCTAACTCAGAACCACTGAAGAGGAATGATGGAAGGTTCATCCTGTGCTTGGTTTCCCCTCTCGGCAACAGCCTTATCACCTATATTCACATCCCCATCGAGGGGCGTCAGAGCCCAGTTCTTCCCACAGCACTTTCTTCTCTTCCCAAGTGTAGATGGAAGTAGAAACCAGGGTCCAAAGGCATGCCACCTGAGGCAGGGAGCCCAGCACACATCTGTATCCGCCTTCACTCCTGCTAGCCCACCCAACGCAGTAGAGGAGTACAGGATTATACTCTAAGACAACCTAGAGAAGGGGGGTGGAGGGACACGCACAAGTGGCCATCAGCAAGTGAAAATTTCCCCCAAACACAATCCTATCTAATAAAAGGATAATATGCAAATTAACTGTCACTCCGTCACAAAGATGGCAGCACCCATAGCCACAAGATGGCGGCACCCAGTCCTCTCAGCCCCGCTGGAGTCCCCCAGTCCCGGGGGTGGGGGGGACAGCCGCTGAGAGTGGGCAGCGTGAGAGGCCTGGCAGAATGCTTGCTTCGTCGTCGTGGCGACAAGGCAAGCGTCCCGCGCCCGGCCACGGATGAGCCTCTGGGCCGCAGAGAGACTCTGGGCAGCGGGCGCAGAGCATCCCAGGCCCCGCAGAGAGCTACTGGCGCACAGATTCGTACACAGGGCTACTAGTCTATATATATAAAAGCCTAAGCGACCTTCCAACAGTTCAACCATCCAACTGGTAGCTATGATGCAAACTGACCACCAGGGGGCAGATTCTCAACGCAGGAGCTACCAACAACAAATAATCAATTTGAACCACTTTTTGATCATGAAACGACCAGAATGTTCCAGAAGACACAGAAAAGTAATTTTGCTTCATGATGACGCACCATCACACACTTCAAGACCAGTCAAAGACATGTTAAAAGATCTTGCCTGGGAAGTATTAACCCACCTGCTGTATTCAACAGACCTTGCACTTCAGATTACAACTTGTTCCGATCGATGGCAAACGCACTTTCTGAGCAGCACTTGAAAACATACGAAGAAGTGGAAAATTGGGTCTCTGAATGGTTTGCCTCAAAACAAGAAAAGTTCTATTGGGACAGTATCCACAAATTAACTGAAAGATGGGGAAATGTGTAGCTAGCGATGGACATTAACTTTGAATAAAGCACTTTTGATGTTTCTCTTGAAATTATCCTGTTTTCTTTGATTACAAAATCCGCTGTTATTAACCGGTACACCTGGTAAACATTATAATGGAAATGATTTGGGCCTCTTTCTGAAAGGCTCTGTTTTCCAGTGGAACCATGACAGGGAGCTAAAGAGGCACCTTTAGAAGCACAATTCCTCCAAGGTCCACAGATAAAACTTCCTTAGGTCAGGAGATTCAAGTTCCCAAACAGCAGGCATTATAGAGAAAAATGAAACCCATTTATTTTATTGCAAATTTACTGTGTGCAAAGTACAACCTCATGTCTTAAATGATATTTTTCCATTGATTTTTAGAGAGAGAGACAGAGAGAGAGAAACATCAATGTGAGAGAGACATACACGTGCCCTGACCAGGGATCGGGCCTGCAACTGAGGTATGTGCCCTTGACCAGAATCGAACCCGGGACCCTTCAGTCCATGAGCCCAAGCTCTTATCCACTCAGCCAAACTGACTAGGGCACCACTATTAATTTTGATAATATCTATGTTCCAATGCCAAATGCTCAAATCATTACCCAACTCTCCCGTACCATTTCAATAGCCCACTACAATAACCTTATTACCTCTCACCTCACTGAACTATTTCCTAGAACAGTCAATCCTTGTTTCTCAAACGTCTCCCACCTCCAATAATTCAGTTCTCAACCAAGTTGTTCAAAAAAAAATTTCACAGTAGTCAAACAAAACTTCAGTTCTTGACCCAACAGCCCTTTCCTGCTAATATCTGTATGATCAGTCACACGTCGCTCAGGTGACAAAAGAGAGAATGAGCAAGTATGTGTCAGTTTACCACTAAACCTTGGGCTCTTAACATCTCAGGAAACTGTGCTGTGAATATCTTCATTTTTTTATATTTTGCTTTTGGGAGTTTTGAATGGATTAACTCAATCAATTTACATTATTTCTTTTTTTTAATATATTTTTATTGATTTCAGAGTGTGTAAATAAACCATCTTTTCTGTCAAAGAACAGTTTAGACAGCCGCCATTTTGGACTGCATGACTTGGCAGCTGCCATGTTGGCCACATGGTTTGCAGCTCCCCTGGGGGCCGCCATCTTGAAATGGCAAAGGCCAGCCCCTCCCTTTGAATTAGCCAATCTCGAAAGACTGTGCACCTGAGCTCCAATCAAGAGCAAGGGACAGGTCACGTGCATCAGGGATTATAAATCCCGAGCAGATCGCCTGCTACGTGTGCACGTTTCCAGAAGTGTGTGCCCGCTTCTACGTAGAAGTAAAGATCTTCGCCTTGCTGTCTGGCTCCCGAGTATGTTTTGTGTTCTACCAGGACCCCTGAATTTGGGGGCTCGCCTTATTTCTAACAGAGAGGAAGGCAGAGGGATAGAAAGATAGAAACATCAATGATGAGAAAGAATCATGGATCAGCTGCCTCCTGCACACCTTACACGGATCAAGCCCACAACCTGGGCATGTGCCTTGACTAAGAATCAAACCATGACCTCCTGGTTCATAAGTCGACACTCAACCACTGACCCACACCAGCCGGGCAATATGCATTATTTCTAATGGGAAAAACAATTCAGTTTTTTAACAAATCGCTTCTTGAACAGCTTTCTGGAACAAATTAAGTTCGAGAACCAAGATTCCACGTAACTCCTATTTGACCCAAATCAGCTTAGACACTATATTTTTTTAACTTTCCAACATGCAATTTGGAACACCCTAGGAGTCTGCTCAAAATCTCCAATGCTTCCTCACAGCCTGATTAAAAAAACAGCCTCATTGCTTTAGATTGGCATTAATACCATCCAAGGTCCAGCACAAATCTATCCTTCTGGGAAGCACAGGTCAGGTGAAGAGTTTGGTTCTGAACCCAGATAGCCACGTTTCAGCTGCCACTCTACCACTTCCCTTCCCCTATAATAGAAGCTAACAAGATGGTTGTGAGGATTAAGTGAAGGAATCTGCCTGAAAGAGCCCAGCGCAGGCGTGGTGCACAGAACTGTTCAAGAACACTAGCTATTTTCATTATACCCAGCTCCCCTCTCACTGAACAAAGATGGGAGTACTACTGTGAGCAGGCCCTCTTCCAAGTGCTTGCCTTACAGAGTAAACCAGAGTTGTGCCTTCCTGGAGCTTCTGCATGAATGGGGGAAGGCAGAGCACCGCATGGCTTCCTAGGCTGACCCGAGTGGGATCTTCCTCAGCCTTCTCCAGCCACAACTTTGCTCAGGCACCATTTCCACCTAAAGTGTTCACTTCCACCTGCCAAAGTCCTGCCTGTCTTTTACTGGTACACCCAGCTCCTGGGCCACCACATCCAGGAAGCTCTGCTCGTCTCTTCCCACAGAAGGAAGCCCGGACCTGAGCACTGTTTGTAAACCACGAGATCCTCGCATACCAGCCACATCTACTCTGTTACAATCACAGGAAGATCCTTTTCCTCTCAATAACTGGCACATCTTCTCAAAAATTTTGTGAAATGGGCAAATAAATCTCTAACCTAATTATGCTATCATCATCCTATAATTAAGTGAAATCTGGACTATAAAGAAGTACTAGGAAAGAAAAATAGGGCCCCACACAAACTGCCAACATGTCAGTGATTTATGTTGGCTGAGTTACGTCTCTATGTGACTGCCTTTGTCTTCTTCATTGGGATGGGTAAACTGGTAAAGTCTCGTAGACTGGTGAACTTCTAAGGCTTGCATGCTTTTACACCAGTGAAACAAAACACTGGAAGGCCTTCCTTTCCTTAGTGTTACATTTTCACTGAACGCCACGAGGGGAAAAGATGCAGTAGAGAAAGGAGGACGCATCCAGAGGACTTCAGGCTGACAGGGAGCATGCTCTCAAGCTCCCAGCCAAATCAGCACAGGAGAGGGGTGGCTCATGAAGCCCAGTCGGATTCCTTTGAGTACTATCTCTGCCCAGCAGGGTCAGGAGTCCCAACCTGCCCCCCTCATGGAACCCTGGCGGCAACTGTGACCAATGCACCAAAGTGACCTTCACAGCCTGCAGGACCGCTCACTGGAACAGTCCAATCAGTAACAAGTGACCCTCAGAAAACCACACCGCCTTGATTGCAGATAAGAAATGTGTTGTATTCTAGATAGGTAGAACAAATGACAAGCTTTTTTAAATAACCACAACACAGCTTTAGCAAAGACTGCCCCTACTCCTCCCACACTAAGCAATAGGCCCACAGCTAATAGAAAGGCGGAGTCTACCGCGTCTTTCCAGATATCTAAGGTCTGGTTCCAAATGTCTAAACATTCCATTTAGTTAATGCAAGTCTCCTGAAATCACTAACATATCTAGTACAGAGAATACTCTAGAATTTAGCATTTCTTGGTGTCTCAGAGTCACCATTACATAGTCACTGTGCTGAGCAGAAGTCCAAGAGTTCCTTTCCATGTTCCTAAAACCCTAGTGTGGATCCTGAGAAAGAAAATACCTACTAAAAAGGGCTCCTGGAAAAAAAAAAAAAAAATGAAAAAGTAATAATAAATAAAGAGGGCTCCTGGGTGGCTCACTGAGCTCAAATTTTAAAATTCAACGCTAGCAGTCATTTTTACCTGGGGGTGGTGGTGGGGGGGAATATAAGGGGAGGGGGTCCTCTCAAAATGCACTTCAGGGAGAAGCCTACACTGAACTTTCTGCCTGCACTGTGTTCCTGCCATCTGAGCCAGCCCTTATAAAGGAGTACCTGGGATCCTATTTCAACCAATAGGACTGAGGCTTTCCCCATCCAATCAGAGCTGTGCAGCCTGGACCAACTAAAGTGGCTCTATTATGACCAATCAGGACAGTGCCTTTTGGACCAATCAAACTGTGAGGATTTGGAGTCCTCATTTGCATGAAGACACACCAATCAGGGGCCAGGGGCGGGACAGCACACTTGCCCTTTCCACTGAAGTCTCAGGACTGTGTTTCCCCCACTGATGTCTCACCAGAGCCAAGTGAAGCAGACCAGCACGGGTCAGAGCAGACAGGCACAGAACAGAGCTGAGCAGAGCAGACCAGCAGGGCACAGACCAGACTAGCGAAGAGCCCCCTGGCCCCAAAGCTGCCTCACAACAGTGCTGTTTTCCACAGATGTGCTGTATCACTATTGAGCTGTTTGCAATGAATAAAGTTTCCTTCTTCACCACACCCCAAATTGGGGATTCCTATTGGTGCTGAATTGGCCCCAAGGACCATCGGTTTTCACTAGCAAAATCAGAGAAAGCCTTCCATACTTTGCAGGCCCCTGAGTATCCTCTCTACCTTCACTTGCTGCTGAGACATTAGAGAAGGTAAACTCCGTAAGTCCTACTTAGGCAGTTTGGAGGGAAAGAGTGGATAAGGTAACCTCTAGCTATCCAGAGCGGGTCATACATCCTTTCCGTCAGAGGGTTCTAAATGCTGGGTCTCAGGAAAGCCACGGGCCTTCCAGAGGCATAACTGTTAACCCCTCACGTTCATGTACTCAGAAAATGTATTGAGCAGTCAACTGTGCCAAGCACTGGAGCACTGGAGATCTGGAGTTAAACAAGACAAGGGAGGGCTCTGCCGTCAGGAAGCACGTTGGAGTGGGGGAATGTTAGACAGGGACAAGGAACTGGCTGAGGGAAGACAACTCAGCTAGGGGGGTCAGGGAAGGCTTCTTAAAACGTGAGATTTGTGCTGAGACCTGAGTAAGATGCAGTGCTCACAACACAAAGAACTGGGAGAAAGCCGGCCATCCTCAGAAAGCCAGTTCTAGGGCAGAAAGGCCAGCGCGTGAGCACTGTAAGGCAGCAGCAGCGGGAAGAGCCGAGGGACAGGCCCTGGCACCTGCACAGTAAGGCAGCATCTCCTCCGTTTCCATCTCAGGCACACAGTCACCACTGAAATCCTGCGGCACAGCAAAAATGTATTTTTAGCTGATCTGACAAATAAAACAGGTATAATTTTGATTCATTCACATAGGACAGCTTTGTTGTGTTGGCTGCTGTCATTTTTTTATTTGACAATCTAAGGGAAAAGAGGTCAGTGCCCCTGACTAAATAGTCAGGTACTGCATGTTTTAAACATTCTTAATGGCACACTGGTTGGAAATTGCTGCAATATGGCAAAGTCTTTGTTTTATTCTAAGACATGGGACAGGGCGAGGCTGAGAAGTGACAGAACCCAAGTTATGATTTTCAAAGGTGACTCTGAAGGCTGTTTGCACTGGAGGCTCACCTTGGCCACTCTTGTTTGTAAACTGTCATCATGACGATATGCACAGTAGTTAGCAGTGCAGACTCTGGGCCTGGGCCAGTTACTAGCTATGCAACTTGGGGCAAATTATTGCCCTTGTATGCTTCATCTGTAAAATGGAGAGAAATTTGAATATCTCATAGTTTTAAAGGAAAGAAAGTTATCCAAAGGTCTAAATGTCTTTAACTTTCTCTTGGCTAGGAAAGGCTTTCCTTCTCTAAATGGAAAATAGTTATCCATGCTGAGCATCTGAGCAACATGGTGGACTCCTGGTTGTTCATTTTCTAACAGCTGCAGACGAAATCTAATGAACTCCTCATGATCACACACAGGACTTCCAGACTGCGAGGCATCCTGTCACAAAGCCACAGAACTGTGAGTACAATCACGAAGCCCAGCCTCCCCCTTCAAAGTGGGGTGGGGTGCAAATGTGTCAGTATTTATTATATAAGGTCAAAACTGCACTTCATATTTCTAGATTTCCTTCAATGAGATTCTGTATGATATGACATTCATGATTTTTCTACTTGGAATTTTCTGGGAACAAATTACAACCTGAAATCAAACTATTAAGTTACCAACAAAGGTTGGGAAGGACAGTCATCCAGCCAAAACTGATTTTCCAGAATTATTGACAGGAAGGAAACAAGGACTATTCCTGGCTGATCTCCAGGTGTCTCCTCCCACGACCTACCCTTCCTTACTTCATCTTCATGAGATGAAGGTCCCATTAGAACCCTCCTGCCTAACAGACACCATTTCTACGCATTCGTCCCACAGCTAGTACCTCTCATAAAACTACACTGTATTAGGACACAACTGTAAGAGAGGAAGTTGTCAAAGTGATGTTTTCACATGACAAAGCAGATTAAACAAAAAAAATACACACAAAAGCCATCTCAAACACAGGCAAGTAGAAGATACTTACTACAAAGATGAATACAATTAAATGTAATAAGCAGTTACTATATGCTGGGTGCAAACAAAGGGTTCAGAGACAGAAAGGTAAAATGCGGTCCTCGCCAGTAACAATATTGATAACATGGTTTAAGTATGCAAATGACCACAATATAAGGCCACACAGGGTCTGGCAAAAGTGAAGTGTGGTCTCAGTGATAGGGGAACACCAACCACTGAACAAGTGCTCTCAATTGGGAATATCACTATGGGCTTTATTTACAGAAGCCACCGTATTTAAGCTAACCTCCAAGTTTGTAAAGGAGTTTGAAAAAACCAAGAAGTGATTCATACAGAGGAAAGAGGAAAGAGAGCAGGGGTGGGAGGAGGGAGTGGGGATACCCATCAGTGAGGCGACAGCATGGAGGGAATGTGTGGAAGAAAAGCAAAGCAAACATGTTTGAGACAAACATATTGCAGGGCTTTGAACATCATCCTCAGTGTTCAAGCTTTCTTCCGGCAGCACAGAACTCGGGCTCCTGAGTAGGGTGCACAGAACAAGTACAGGTTTTAGAAAGTTTACTTGACCTAGAGAGGAGACCAATCAGAAAGCTACTTCAACAGGCTGAAGAAGAGTGAACTGCTGTCCTATTCCTATGCTGAAGAGGCTAGGATGAAAAGTTTGTAAAGATACTTCAGATAAAATAGTAACATTTTCTTTATGCCTTTTTGCTACTTTCAAGTTAGGCACACATTCACAAATATGGGGGAGGGGGGGACAGGAGGGAGTACAAAAAGATTTATTTAAGAAAAAAACTACTAAAACTTATTGACAATTGGATTGTGTATGTTGGGGGAGTTAAAAATTAACCCGACTTACACAGATGGTGCCTGGCCATGTCTCAAACCCAAACAGAAACCTGCGAGGAAAGGAAAGGAACCAATCTCCTAAGGTCCGTCCACTGTCTTCTCCAATCAATTACAAAAGGAAAAGGAAAACCAACGCTGTCCATCCAGTTCGGGTCCCGCTGACCCAGAGCTGGGCAGCACCCATGGAAACATGTTTTCCCGAGCAAAGGACTAAGGAAAGCACACAAAGCTGGCAATGGGATCAGGTCATCAGTCTTCAAGCATCTTTAAAGACAGTCTTAAAGTATTCTTGACATGCCAAGAATGCATATGCTAATAAATTAGTTCTCTATTTTCTTGTTTGTTTGTTAATCCTTACCCAAGGATATTTTTTCCACTGATTCTGAGAGAGAGTAAAAGGGAGGGAGGGAAGGAGAGAGAGGAAGTGAGAGACTGAAGAGAGAAAGAAAGAAACACAGACACATAGATTGGTTGCTTCCCACATGAGCCCGGACTGGGGCCAGGGACTGAACCTACAACCCAAGTTCATGCCCTTGACCAGGAACTGAACCCTCGGCCCTTTGGTGCACTGCCCGACACTCTAACCACTGAGCAAACACCAGCCAGAGCTAATTCTCTACTTTGGATCATTTATTTGTTAAATAAAATTATTGCACTATATGGCCCCAAATTATCATGGCCTATATTACTATAGTCACTAGAATTAAAAGGAAAAATATCATATTTCTTCTTAATCTATAAATTAATTCTCTTATAGAAATGTGATATTTATCCCTATTACCCAGTCACCTCAAAACTGAAATGCTGACTTAGGAAACTTCAGATCAAAAGCCAATGGAGGCACATAAATGAATACAAATAAAACTGCATAAATGGGCTTGGATCTATGTCAATATCCTGGTTATGGCTATGATATTGCACCACAGTTTGATAAAATATAACTATTTCAGAGAAATTGGGCATTTGCACAAGGGTCTCTCTGTATTATTTCTTACAAGAACCTATAATTATCTCAATTTTTTAAATGGTTTAATTCTTTTAAAAACAAAACACCAATGGACAGCTCTGTCCTGTGAAGCCCTAATTTACTTTGGCCACACAACAGACTAACAAAAAGGGAAGCTTTGCAGCTGCTTATAGGTTAAAACATAGAAATGTATCAGATTGTAAATCTCAGTGACCACAAAATGAAAGGGAGAAAATAAGAGAAGGACGGTGAACAGAAAGACTCCTGTCTCAGGCTCCACACAGCCTGTAAGGAGGGAGATACGGCAGCATTACTGCTCCCTGCTGGAAGCAAAGGCTCAGAGGTCACGTGATCTGCCCAAGTCTCCTCACCAGAGTGGAGCTCAGCAAAACCAAGTGTTGGAAACCCAGTGTAAAAATGCCAAAGCAAAGTCTCATTTCCTAAGGAGGTGGGGGGAGGGGACAGGACGGCGGAGGGTTAAATGCACCCAAATTGTTATTACTCAACCAATGTTATCTCAGCAGCAAGATAAATAAACCAAGTTCATGATCTACTGTGGACGAAAGGGGCCACCTGCTAACCTGACAAGCTCAGGGGAGGCCTGCGTGGCAGTCTTGCAAACTCAGAGACCTGGAATAACCACAAAGGGTGGTTTGAAAATTAAATATTTAACTACAAACAGGTTATGGTGGGCAGTCATTCCTAGGCTGCTATCTTCCCTGACAAAGATCAACTTAGATCTTTACTGAGCCCATTTGCCTTTTTGCCTCTAAGATAACATATCTGTGAGATGTCTGGGTAGCTTGTAACTTCCTTTTTACCCCGGACCCCTCAGGGCACAACAAATGGCACCAGGACATTCCCTCATTGTTACTGTTATCAAGTTAATTATCAGCTGTTAATTACGTTAAAGTATCCTGTATCCATCTCTGTAAGAGAAACATATGTCCATCATTTCCCTTTTCACCCTATCCCAGAGGTTTCCCCGCTTTGCTTTATCCCACCTCCTTAATCTGTCACCAATGGATTTCATGTAACTCACCTACATCCCTTTCCTTTGATTGCAATGTACAAATACAGATGTAACCCTCCATTCTCCAGAGCATTATCTCAATTCATTGTGCTTCCCAGCATATGTCAACAGTTTGGCTCAAATAAATTCACAAAAATTCTTTACAGGTCTGAATTCTTTTTTACATTAACATTACTGAGAGGCCTCCTGTTAGGAAGAGACAGTTAAACCTTGCCCAACATCAGAAGGTCCAAATCCCCTCCTACAAATGAAAAATGATGCTGCTGAAAGCATTACACAGGCCAAGGCAAACCCCTGGCCCTGACAGATGGGTCTCTACAATGGAAAGATATATGCACTCTGGCTTTCTCTGATATTATTCTCATTTGACTATCAAAAACATCTCATGGAATACCATGAGCAGGAAAGGTTAGGAGTATTTTCATTAGACAGTAGTAGGACGGTTTTCTGATTCTGTAATCTCCTTTCATTTCTTTTATTTATTTTATTTTTCAAATTTTTCAATTTACGGAGCAACAAGTGTGCCAAGGCATTAAGCAGGGGGTAACAGGTAAAATGCCTTTAAAAAGAAGAAAGGTATAGAGAGTGTGAGAATAAACAAGTCATCTTTTCTGTCAAAGAACAGTTTAGACAGCCGCTATGTTGGCCACATGGCTTGCAGCTCCCCTGGGGGCTGCCATCTTGAAACAGCAAAGGCCAACCCCTCCCTTTGAATTAGCCAATCGCAAAAGACTGTGTGCCTGAGCTCCAATCAAGAGCAAAGGACAGGTCACATGTGTAAGGGATTATAAACCCAAGCAGCCCGCCTGCGTGGTGTGCATGTGCTTCCAGACCATGTGTGTGCACCCTTCTACGTAGAAGTAAATGTGTTTGCCTTGCTGCCTGGCTCGCCAGTGTTTTGTATTCTACCAGAACCCCTGACTTGGGGGCTCACCTTATTTCTAACAGAGAGAGCCAGACACTGACTATTACCATCACAATAGAAAGTCAGCTTTGAAGGCTTATACTGTGGGGGTCAGTTCTAGTCTGAAGACCAAGAAATAAGATTCGATGAGAGATCAAAATTGTAGAACATAATGTAAGTAATGAAAAATTCAATCCTAAAAGAAAGAAATAGACAGCTACAAAATACAGAAAATTGGCTCTAAAACACAAAACTTTGGCTACCCCCTACAAGAGAAAAGGAGAGGCGACAGAAAGAACAATGTGACATATTGAGTCACACTATACCTACTTTTCTTTTTTCTCTTGTTTTGTTAATCCTCACCCAAGGATATTTTTCCATTGAATTTTAGGGAGAGTGGAAGGGAGGGGAGAGACAGAGAGAGAGAAACATAGGTTTGTGAGACATGGGTTGGTTGCCTCCTGCACAAGTCCCGACTGGAGCCAGGGATCGAGCCTGCAAATGAGGTACATGCCCTTGACAGGAATCGAACCTGGGACCCTTCAGTCCCCGGGCCGCCGCTCTATCCACTGAGCCAAACCAGCCAGGGCTATACCTGGCTATTTTCTTAACCAAACTGCATGACTCAATCAATGTATGATCTGAGCCTATTGTTTGCTTATCTATAAAATCAATAGTGGAGGGATGGTCAAATTCCACTATTACTTTACTTGTATTTGCTATAGGACACAGGAAAGAAAGCCATAGTAAGCCTGGACTCCAAAGAGTCAGCTCTCAGAAAGTCACTAACAGCTCTTGGAAAACCACTGGGGCGACTATTATGGTGGTTTTCACAAAGGGAATGGAGCCTTCCTACATTCCCGCGGCACGCAGCCGAGTGCTCTGCTGTGTTTTATGTTGGAGGTGGGGTGGGGTGCAGCACCGCTAGCAGGGATAGATCTGGGTTTTGAGACTCCAAAAACAGCACAGTCCCTGCCCCCCAGAAGCTCAGACTTTATGGGAGGCCACACACCAACAGGTAACTGAATATGCTGTGAACCCAGATAAAAGCATCTCCTTGCTTCCAAGTCTGACAAGATGCCTCAGGCTCATTTTAGATCATTCCTGCCTAGACCCGGAATCAGCCATTCTCTAAGGTGCCCCAATTACTTTTATTGGGAAAGACCCCTTTGGTGTGTGCCCTTCTGATGACTTAAGAGGGCTCCTACCGGAAGATGCTCAAATGTAATGGGCTGAACACACAAGTATGTGTAAATTCATCAGTTATATTAATACTAACATGCCCTCTCTGGTCATCTCTGGAGGCTGGCAGGCACCAACTCATGTTCTGAAACTTGATAATCAAAGGAGAGAAAAAGCACTCAAACTGCCTTTCCTATATTGAAGCTATTTCAGAGTAACCAAATAGTTGATAAGGCAAAGTTCTCTACAGAAGAATTATAGATAAGAAATAATGAAAGGAGCCGAAACCGGTTTGGCTCAGTGGATAGAGCATCGGCCTGCGGACTGAAAGGTCCCGGGTTCGATTCCGGTCAAGGGCATGTACCTTGGTTGCGGGCACATCCCCGGTAGGGGGTGTGCAGGAGGCAGCTGATCGATGTTTCTCTCTCATCGATGTTTCTGACTCTCTGTCCCTCTCTCTTCCCTCTCTGTAAAAAATCAATGAAATATTTAAAAAAAAAGAAATGAAAGGAAATCACAGAATTAGAAAACTGTCCTACTGCTGTCTAATGAAAAAATCTGAGCAAGAATCATCAACTGCTACTAAACCATTAAGTGAAAGGTTGGATGGGAAACATGACAAAGGGACTGGTGATGATACCTGACCCCACTGACCAATCTTCGCATCACCAAAAGTAGGGCAACCAGACAAGATGGGTCTGCTGATGTGATGCAGCCGAGACCACACCAGCCTAAGAGGCATTAGTTACAAAAGGAAAGCTGAAGCTAATCGAGCCTCTAAGACTCAGATCTAATTACCAGTTTAAAGACACAGAACATGCTGAATGCACAAAAAATGCAATCAGTTAAATCCAGAATGAGGGAAACTCTACAGTACAAATTATACAATTTCTTCAAATAAATTATATGAAAAAAGGAGTAACATGGGAGGGACATCAGCTGGATCCGGATTCAAAAAATCAACTGTAAAAATATATTTTTGAAACAACTGAGGATAATTGAACATAGAGCAATTATTAGATTATTTTAATTTATGGTAATTTTGTTGGGTGTGATTGAGGTAATTTTTAAAGTGCTCATTTATTTGAGATACATATGGAATATTTACAGATAAAATTATATGACATGTAGAACATATTTTAAAATATTTCAGGGGGGAAAAGCAGAGAACAGATGAAATGAATGGCAGGATGCTAATAATAACTGAAGTAGGTGATGGGTATGTGGAGATTCATTGTTTTATTTTCTTTACTTTTACGCATATTTGAAAAAAATCCATGAAAAATGTTGGGGGGAAAAAGATACAACCCTTATGCATGGATAATTGTCACAATGTTATTTAAATGGTCAAAATATACAAATAACCTAAATCTCTATCTATTGGAAATAAGGTAGGTTAATCATAACAGGCATAAAAAGGAGTATCACGAGGCAAAAGAAATGACTATATTTTAATATTTTAAAAATTCCAAAAACTTTCTATAGTGAGTAAAACAAAGCAAACATACTGTAATTCTAATGTGGTCCGTGCAAAGGGAAAGCCCAGAAAGATGCTCAGCAAGGTGTGGGCACCTCTGGGTAGTCACATATTAAGCAAGTTACTTCCCAACTGACTGTTGGGAACTTTTTTTTTTTTAATATATTTTATTGATTTTTTACAGAGAGGAAGGGAGAGGGATAGAGAGTTAGAAACATCGATGAGAGAGAAACATCCATCAGCTGCCTCCTGCACACTCCCTACTGGGTATGTGCCCGCAACCAAGGTACATGCCCTCGACCTGAATCGAACCTGGGACCCTTGAGTCCGCAGGCTGATGCTCCATCCACTGAGCCAAACCCGTTAGGGCTGTTGGAAACTTCTTAAAAAGACTTTCACTCAAATAATTTTTTAGGGAGGAGAGGGTGGCAAACATTTATTTTTAGTTTCCCAAATTTAAAATGGGGTTGAAAATTCAATTCTTATGATGCTTAAGTGGCATAAAATATTGAAAGCAACTATCACAAGATCTGGTATATAACTAGACATTCAAAACATGTTAAGCTCTTCTTTTATTTTTTTACTACATTTGTAAGCCGTATTAAACCACTCACTTCTTTAAAAAAATAAATTAACAAAACAGCCCTGGCTGGGTAGTTCAGTTGGCTAGTATTGTCCCAACATACCAAGGTTGCGGGTTTGATCCCCAGTCAGGGCATATACGAGAATCAACCAATGAATGCATAAATACGTGGAACAACAAATCGATGTTTCTCTCTCTCCTTCTTCTTCTTCTTCTTTCCCACCCTCCCTCTCTCTAAAATCAATAAATAAAATTTAAAAACACTCACTCCTTTGAGTCCAAAACATACATACTTTCCTTCTCTTCCTTCATTTAGCTGATACCTAATACATGTTATATTTTAAAGTTTAAAACTGAATTCAGTCTTCATTAATACATCCCTATAATGTTTCTTTTGAAACAGATCTCTTGAAAGTATGGTATTATCAGTTTCCTTAGATTGTCTTTTCATAATAACTTCCCATTCCTCCCCCTCTGACAATCACTAATGCAATTATAATCCTTACTAAGGACTGTTTTGTTAGTGAAGGGGATAGGAAGACTCAACACATTCCTTCCTGTCAAAAGACTTCCATTCTAGCCCTGGCAACAAATGAATGTTACTCTCTCACATATCTCTCTCTCTCTCTCTCTCTCTCTCTCTCTCTCTCTCTCTCTCTCTCTCTTCTCTCTCTCTCTCCCCCCCCCCATCCCTTCCTCTCTCTAGACATATCCTCAGATGAAAATTTTTGTTTGTTTTGTTAATCCTCACCCGAGGATACTTTCCCACTGATTTTATTTTAGACAGAGTAGAAGGGAGGGCGAGAGAGAGACACATCGATGTGAGAGAGGCACACGGATTGGTTGCCTCCCACACACAGCCAGACCAGGGCCAGGACGGAGCCTGCAACAGAGGTACATGCCCTTGACCGGAATCAAACCTGGGACCCTTCAGTCTGCAGGCCAACGCTCGGTCCACTGAGCCAAACCAGCTAGGGCCTCAGGTGAAATTTTTTTAAAAAGAGAGAGATCTCCATTCTACCATGGGGCACAGCTACCACCTATAGGATTATTACTCAGAATCCCACCCAGGCAGAAGGTTAGGGCAGCTCTGGAGCACTTCCATTGGCCTCAGATGGCCTCAGATGACCTCAGGTCACCTCAAGTGGTCTCAGGTGGCCTCGGATGGCCTCGGGTGGGCTCGGGTGGCCTCGGGTGGGCTCGGGTGGCCTCGGATGGCCTTGGAGAGCAGGGCCCCCTGCCATCCCAGCAGAACATCAGGACTGGCACTGGGACTGGGAGGGTGCAAGAGCCCCTCCTCCCAGAAACAGGGCACAGCCGGAAAGGGGGCCGCTCCTTCCTTTGTAAGGAACCGGCTTCTGGGTGGGGGTTTCATACTCAGTGGAGCCATTCCCTCACTGCGATCTATTCAAAGTCAGCTCTTGACACAAGGGTTTGTGGACCAAAAAAAGAAAACAAATAGTTAAAGAAAAAAAGATCTCCATTCTAAAGGTCTGAAATACATAAAGAGCATGCTTCAACTCCACGTGTACCATCACGCATTAGTGAGGATAAAGAAGCCTCTTCCCTCTTGGAATAATCCTCCTTCTACATAAAGCAGAAACCAAATCAAACAGCCGGAGCTGGATTACTCCCACTGCACTGTTAATCAACTCTGAGCATTTGGCTGCGGCACATTTCACAATCTTCTATCTCAAAATTCTCAGGCAACAACAAAATAAAATCTAGCAATTACCACTGGAAGATAAATTTAAAAATGAAGTATATTAAGTCATTAAGATAAGCTAAATTCAAACCAATGTTTGCTCAGTTAGCTGGCAAACTTATCAAAACAATCTTTATCAAAACAGTGCAGTAACAGATTTTCTACAGATTTATTTAAAATCTTTTTAGCCCTGGCTAGTGTGGCACAGTGATTAGTGTCCGCCTGCACACCAGAGGGTCCTGGGTTCTATTCCTGGTCAAGGGCACATTCCTGGGTTGCCGGTTCATTCCCTGCCCCAGGTTGGAGCGAGTGCCGGAGGCAACCAATCGATGTGTCTTTCTCACATAGATGTTTCTCTCTCTCTTCCTCTCCCCTCATTTTCTCTGTCCCCTCCCCCCTCCTTTCCACTCTCTCTAAATATCAAAGGGAAAAATACCCTCATTCCTCAGTTGAGGATTTAAAAAAGAATCTTTTTAGAGCAACTAGTTGAAAATTTATGGGGAAAAAGTGGGGCTGAAGCAGTTGAAAATGCCTAGTGGAGCCTTGATCCTAACTGCAATATTGCTTGGGTATCATCCATATTTTCAAAATGTAAAGTTACTTGTTGCCATAATTCCCAGAGAAAACTTAAGGAATCACTGTAAATCACTAATTACTGATGATCCCCTTAATCTGAGATATGCAACTGTGCACCTACCAAAGGCGCTGCTTTGTGCTATTAATCCAACTTCTACTTCTTCCTGTAGCAGACATACATCACCTCTATCATACCCTGACCTATGTCTTCTCAGAGCAGTTGTAGAGGGAAATTTTTAAATTTCTGTTTAAAAACCAATATATGCATACTGTGGAAAATTTGGGAAATACAAGAACAAAGGAAGAAAACCTATCAGCTATTATTTCAGAATATGGATTAAAACCATTAAAATTTTTACACATCTCTTCCCAGATCCTTTTTCCTACACATTTATATGTAGCTGAGATCTTGTTGTATATAAATTTTGCACCAGCCTTATCATTTTACATTATTCCATTGGAATTTCCCCATGTCACAGAAAACTCTTTATAAACTATAGTTGCTGCAGAGTACACCATCTTCTGGATAAACATATAGAAATACTTACATAGAAATTTTTATATTTTACTAGAGGCCCAGTGCACAAATTCGTGCACGGGTGGGGTCCCTCAGCCTGGCCGGCAATCAGGGCCATCTCGCCCAGTCCTGATTGGGGCCAATCGAGGCCGGCTGACCAGGGGGAGGGACTGTGGGAGGTTGGCTGTGGGAGCACACTGATGGGCAGCTCCTGCGTTGAGCGTCTGCCCCAATGGTCAGTGCATGTCACAGCTCCCAGTCGGTCATCCAGCTGTCCAGTTATAACAGTCACTTATATATAGATTGAATTTTAGAGAGAGAGGAAGAGAGGGGGGAGAGAGACAGAAACATCGATGTGAGAGCAACACATCAATCACACACACACACCAGGGATCGAGGCCACAACCCCAGCGTGTGCCCTGAGCAGAATCGAACAGGCAAGCTTTCAGTGCACAGGACGATGCCCAACCAACTAAGCCACACCAACCAGGGCACTTACATATAGCCTACCTAATAAAAGAGTAATATGCAAATTAACCATCACTCCACTACACCCACAAGCCACGCCCACCAGCCACGCCCACCAGCCAATCAGAGTGAGTATGCAAATTAACCCCAACCAAGATGGCTGCGGCCACAGAGAGCAGGAGGGAAGCTTGGGTTTCCCTGGCAATGGAGGAAGCCAAGCTTTCCACACACCCTGGCCCGCCCAGGCCTCCACTCAAGGGTACAAAGTTTCAATTATTGAAGGTAAATAAATTCCAACAGAAATGGCAGCAGCCACGGAGCTGGAAGAGCAGGAGGCTAGGGTTGCCCTGGGCGATGGAGGAAGCCAAGCTTCTGCAGCCCTGGCCAGCCTAGGCCTCCACTCCAGGCTACAAAGTTTCAATTATAGAAGATACATAAATTCCAACAAAAATGGCTGCCGCCACAGAGCGAGCAGGAGGCTTGGCTCCGCTCCAGGCTACAAAGTTTCAATTGTAGAAGATAAATAAATTCCAGATACCAGGGCCTCCGCTTGGGTCGCTGGGGGGCCTGGCTGGCCTACAAACCACCACAGGCCCCTCGCCCAGGCCGCCCCACACCCCAAGGGAACCCCCACCCTGATCCAGGACACCCTTCAGGGCAAACCAGCTGGCCCCCACCAGTGCACCAGGACTCTATCCTATCTAATAAAAGAGTAATATGCAGATTGATCATCACTCCAACACACAAGATGGCTGCCCCATGTGGTCAAAGATCCTGCCCCCATGTGGACACAAGATGGCCACCACAAGATGGCCGGCAGGGGAGGGCAGTTGAGAGGGACCAGGCCTGCAAGGGAAGGCAGTTGTGGGCGATCAGGCAAGCAGGGGAGGGCAGTTGGGAGGCACCAGGCCTGCAAGGGAGGGCAGTTGGGGGCGATCAACCCTGCAGGGAAGGGCAGTTAGGGGTGACCAAGCTGGCAGAGGAGGAAAGTTGGGGGCAAACAGGCTGGCAGGGGAGCAGTTAGACATCAATCAGGCTGGCATGGGAGTGGTTAGGGGGTGATCAGGCTGGCAGGCAGAAGCGGTTAGGGGCAATCAGGAAGGCAGGCAGGCGAGTAGTTGGGAGCCAGCAGTCCTGGATTGTGAGAGAGATGTCTGACTGCCCTCGAGGGGTCCCAGATTGAAGAGGGTGCAGGCTGGGCTGAGGGACACCGCCCTCCCCCCCCCACACACACGAAATTCGTGCACTGGGCCTCTAGTATTTTATATTCTCCTAATGCTGGACATTTGAGATTTTCCCAATCTGAACGTCACTATTTCTCATTTAAAGTGATTTTCTAATCATCATACACACATTTCTTTCATAAACACGTCACATGCACAGAGGCCACACATTTTCATTCAGGTTCTAAAGGACTTGGTTATTTTAAGCAATTGTGATGCATAGTCTCTGCCAAAAGCCACATTCTTGTCGGAGAAAAAATATCCATATCATTAGGACTTTGGAATGAACAATAAGCCGTAGTTCTTTAAAGCACTTAGAAATGAAAAGCCATGCCTCAACAAGTCAAAAATCATTCTCTCCTATCCTAAACTTGCCATCAGATCCTTCCCCTGACCTCTAAGAACAAGAATGTGAGGAGCACAGATTCATTCTGTTTGCCTGTGTGTCACTTTGGCAACGGCTAGCATGCATAGCTGACCTTGCATTTCTACTTTAGACTCCCTTCTCGGGCAGACCAGCATCTCACAAAGGTGACTGCAGAGCCAAGAATCCACGCAAAAAAAAAAGGCTGACGCCAACAGCACAGGGCCAGGACTCGGGTCCGGATGCAAAGCAGAACCAAAGGCTTTAGGACCCATTTTCAATTAGTTACCCAGCCAAATAAATGTAAGCAGAAAGTTCTAATTCTCTGTCTCATTCCTAGAGCATATTGATTTTTTAAATTAAGTTAAAACAAATTTTTCTGCCAAAAACTTTCAGAGTCTAAATCAAATACCAAAACAAAACATAACATAAATTGGATCTTGGTATATATTTCATTTTAAAGATAAGATTGCAGATTTACTTTATCTTATCTGCTGCTCCACCATAATCAAGCTATTTCCTTCGGATCTTTGCACCTACAATCATTTCTCCCCCTCCCAGAAGGACCTTTTGTTCTCAGTATGAAATAAATGTTTTCTTTCTAAACTTGGTTCTAAGGTCATCAACATTGCTCACCTGGTTGTCAGAATGCTAGTCCACCTAAAATCCTTACACGGGGTTTTTCTTCTTCGCCTGTAGACACCAAGCCACTTCCCTGTCACTGTTACAACACCACTCTTCTTCCCAACTTCTGCTGAAGTTTTTATTCTTTCCACTGAAAATTTAAACTCACTACCCACCACTATTAGCCCAGCGGGAAATCCAAGACTTGCTTTATTTTTTTACCATACTCCCCAAACACGATGATTACCGAGCAGCGAGTTATCTCTGTCAGCAGAGTCTGACTGAACAAGAGAACTAAAGGCCTGGAGGTTCCCATCCAAGTCCAATCCAATGCCATGTGCCCTGGAGAACATTACTTAACCTTAAAGAGTCTCAGGGCTAACCGCGGGAAAGTGGGGTAAGATTTAAAAGTAATGTACACATCCGGCTGGCGTGGCTCAGTGGTTGAGGATCCACCTATGGATCAGGAGGTCCTGGTCCAATTCCCGGTCAGGGCATATGCCCTGGTTACGGGTTCAATCCCCAGTAGGGGTGTGCAGGAGGCAGCCAATTAATGATTCTCTCTCATCATTGATGCTTCTGTCTCTCTCTCCTTCTCCCTTCCTCTCTGAAATCAATAAAAAATATATCTTTTAAATAATTAAAAATAAAAGTAGTGCATATAGAAGCATACTATTATTTCTGACACAGGAGATCAAATATCTTGATGATATTCAGGTAGTTCCTTTTCTGCAATTTCTGTCACCATTTAATCATTTTGGCAAAATACATAAAGCCAACACTTCTATTTCACTTTGACTTCACTCAAGCAACATCATCCTCCTCTTTTCATACCGTGTCCACCAGGCGAGTAGCTCCCCACTCAAATCCTTTCCAATTCTTCTCATATGTATTCACTTTTGTTCTTCACTACGATCAGCTTTATGCTCATTTGAGTGCAATTTCTTCCAATACTGAAAACCTTTTATGGTGCTCACAGCTCACTGACACAACTCATCAAATTGTGTGCACACTTTGAAACTTCTCCCTCACTACAGCCTGGTTGAAAACCAATTCCTGAAGCCTGAACACTCTAACCAGTGGTTTTTTATCGGAGGGAGGAGGTTAAATACCCCAGTGGATCTGATCTGCCCCACCAGAGACGACTGCTTATTTGTTTCCAAAATAGTTTAGAAAGAAAAAAAGAAAAGTATAGCCGAGACCGGTTTGGCTCAGTGGATAGAGCGTCGGCCTGCGGACTCAGGGGTCCCGGGTTCGATTCCGGTCGGGGGCATGTGCCTTGGCTGCGGGCGCATCCCCGGTGGGGGGTGTGCGGGAGGCAGCTGATCGATGATTCTCTCTCGTCGATGTTTCTGGCTCTCTATCCCTCTCTCTTCCTCTCTGTAAAAAAAAAAAAAAAGAAAAAGAAAAAGAAAAGTATACACCCCACAATCCACACTCGTAGACATTTTAATGCAGCGAGGAAACCTGGGCCAGTAAACTTTCACCTCCTACCCTGCAAAGACACAGCCAAGTCCTTGAAAGGAGGCTGCCCTGCAACCAGACTGTTTACACACAACTGATGAATGAAGGAGTAAGGGAAGGGAAGGGAACATGGGTGTTAACCCAAGCAGTCTGGTCCCAGAGTTCAAGCTCTTAACTTTTCCGTTATAAACCATCTACTTTACAGAGCCCAGGCCACCTTTGAAGAAACCAGGGGGAAGAAGGGTGTCAACTAGGAACTGAGATGACGCTCCAACAATACACTGGAGCCTGGGAGCGCCTGCCGGCAAGTTACAAAAGACAACCGCTGGAGCAGCAGAGGCCGGCTGTGACTTCAGGAGATGAAAGCAGTCGCCAAGGGAAGATTCTAGAACAGGGCTCCAGACACCGAGCACTTCAGCTGGCCGTGGCCGGAGGTGCATCCCTGCCTAAGCAGGGTGTACCCGGTTTTGGAGATGGCAAAAGAAACAGATCCATTTCCCCTCAGAAAGGAAACAAGACTTCCGTCTATACAAATAAATCCTCCTAGCAAGCTGCTTCAGGCTGTTTCTCTTCAGAGCAAAGAAAAAAGCTGATGAGTTCCGGGGGGCTACCTGTTCTGCCACCTTCACCCTCTTCACTCTTCCTGCTCCTTTAGCAGCAGAACAGCCCTGGGCGGGAAGCAAACACCTTTCTAATACAAATAACACCGACCTGCACAGAGAGCCACTTCTGAAGGCCCTATTTCTATTCTTCGAAAAGAAAAAAATCTGTTTTAAATGTCAGTTGTATTATTTTGAAAAACCCAACAATAAAAAATTCCCCTATAAAGACCTCTTTCTCTTAAAAGTAATCTTTTAATAGGTTGGCATATGCCATACTACACTTTTTTTCTTGGAATTCTAGTACTAAAAGGCCAGTGTTTGTGTGGGCATAATGCCACTCTTTCTGTATTTTGAAAATGTAAAGTCTGAATCATTTATGATGTACAGAGAGAGTTAAAGCATAAATGATAAAGCATATAACTCCCTACATACATCGGTCCATATGTGATGCACATAAAGTTTTCTCCAACTAACTATGCTTAATAGTATTAAAAACAATCATAAAAGGTCCACCTATTGCCAACTGTCCCAGTATGTACATGGTAGGGCAAAAATAGGTTTACAGTGTTGAGTACACGAAACGGAGTTTATTCCTGTATTATTATTTCTTAATCGTTACATCACTTACCGTGCGAACACTGTAACTTTTGCCCATCCTGAGTGCATGTTTCCACTGTGCACATACACACCCCATCCACCTGTGCTTTGGGGCCCTGTGAGCCGAAATGCTCAGGGTGGCCCTCGGGGCCGGGTTGTAGTGTGTAGTTAACCCCAAGCAATCCTTCCTGTGCAAAGCATTAGCTTTCACCCACCTCTAATGCTACTTCTCTCAAAGTAGCATGACGAAGCCAGAGGCTGATCCTGACTAACATATCCTAGGGAAGAAAAGGTTTGGCCCTAAGAAACATCTAGAAAAAGAAGAGAACAGGGAATCCAGCTCCTACAAAGAAGAAAGTGGCCCAGATCCAGAGGAGGGCTGGAAATAGGGCCTGGAACTTTCTACTTCCTAATCCCCCTACCATGTCCTATGCTTCATTTCTTTAACAAATAGCTCCTCCCCTGATTTTAAAACTACTCCATTTGGGAATTACAGCAGAAGTAAAGGGCTCAAACTGGCTCTCAGAAAAATATAAGCAATGAATAAACACAAGAGGCTCAAGCTCACTAGTTTTAATTCCCACTGCCTTAGTTACAAGATACCCAGGACTGGTTTAGCGCAGGACAGGCAAGGTCAGTGCACACCTGAAGTGCTAAAGCAGCATATACTCTCTGTGTACATCAACACATAAATGATTCAGACTTCAGATTTGTAAAATACAGGAAGAATGGCATTATACCCATAAAAGCACTGGCATTTTATGCTAAGACTCCAAAATCTAGTATAATCAGTAAGGCTGGGGTTCCCAGTGAAAGGGGTTTGGGAAAGGTAGAAAAGCTCTCACTTGAGGACAGAAGTGAAAATCCAGGTAACACAGGGTCATCCGGAGACAAAGCGGTGAAAGGAGGAGCACACAGAGACAGTGCTGAGCCACGCACTGTGGACACGGCCACTCCCAGGTCCACCACTCCTGACCACAGGAGGCAGAGGTTCAGCGGCGCGCCTAAGTCCGCCCAAAGCGAAGCACAAGAGCTGCCATGCAAACCCAGGCCCCTGATCCCAACCCCTGCGCCTCCCCTGGAGCCTGCAGCCTCAGCAATCTAAAATACCACGTTCCCAAGATGGCAGAATTCCCCCAGGGCCACACCTGAGCCACCTGCCCCAGCCACGCCTCTTTTTTATTTTTCTCAGCAAAACACATCCTCCTTACTCCATCCCTTTATCACGAGGTTTTCTGAGGGGGGCCACCATTCTCTTGCACTGGCACATCTCCCTGGCCACAAGGAGTGGATGAAGGGTTTAAGGATTTCTTTAAGGGTTTGTGTTTGTTTTACTCCAAGCTGGAATAAGGGAGGTTCTTTCCTCTGGTAGTTAGCAATGGGTCATAGCAGGCGGACATGAGTACAACACTAAACAGAAGCCTTCGTCCAAGATCATGGACACTGGCCACACAGAAGCAGAGCCCCCCACCCCCCACCCCGCCCAACCCAATCCCCAGCACCTCACTGTAATCTCAACCACCACCCTGGCCAGTGATCTGCCCCAATAATGTTCATTTCAGTTCAAACCAGTTTGAGTTCTTGTTCAATACAAAGTCCATCTTGTTCAATACAAAGTCCTAACCATGATCAGAAAGGTTAACAATCATTTTTCTTAAAAAGCTGAGGTTTTTTTAAAAATATTTGTTAGGTTAGGCTGGAATTTTGTGAAGAACCAACTAAGATCACATACCTATCCCTCACTGCCCAACACAAACAAAACTGCCATCTAGTGAACTTAGCATCTCCCATCTCAGCCCAGTTAAGATGAGCCGACATGTAGGTTAATGGAAGCTGTGAAAGCACTTGGGAAAAGGAAAGGAACATTCCAAAATAATAGCTTATGATGGGTTTTTCCTCACAACTCTCTTGGGAGATAAATCAGTATTATTCTCACTGTGTAAAAAAAAAAAAAAAAAAAAAAAAGTAAGCTAATGGAATTAAAGAACAACAAATGGAAAGACCCACCTCAAAGTGGACTTGATTGCAATATCAGGACTTCCTCCTCCAAACTGCTGATATATGCTTCTGTTAGTATTTTATACACCACGGGCAAAGATATTCCCAGCAATCACAAAAATAAAATTATTTACTTTGTATCCTCCTAAGATTTGGTCTTATCTGAAAGGTTAAGAGCAGAAGAAGTACTCTTCCATGCTGCTTCTAGCAACAGAGATAGCTTTTGCCATCCAAAAGGAAAAACGTCAAGAGAAATGCTAACGCCACACACCACTGATGGATGGGCAATCGGGCCCCTCCGACGCAGCCACTCAGTCTTTCAGAACTTTCAGCACAGACACAGAGGGCATAAAGATATGTATGCTCAGTGTAGTGATGCTTATGACCAAAACAACTAGGAATTGCCTAAATCAGCGATTTTCAACCTTTTTCATCTCATGGCACAAATAAACTAATTACTAAAATTCTGTGGCATACGAAAATACTATATTTCTTGCCAATCTGACAAAAAAAAAATAGGTATAATTTTTATTCCTTCACACCAGACAGCTATTGTTGTGTTGGCCGCTGTCACTTCTTTGACAATCGTAGGCAAAAGAGGTCAGCGCCCCTAACCTCTAATAGTCAAATATTGCATGCTTTAAAAATTCTTGTGGCACACCAGTGTGCCATGGAACATTGATTGAAAATCGCTGACCTAAATATTGGCAACCAAGTAGGAATAAAATAAAATAAAAATGGCTAACCATTCACAGAAGAAAATAATACACTGAAACTGTACTAACTCATAAGAGATCTAATTTATTGATTTGGAAAAATAATCATGACATACATTTGACCTAAAAAGAAAATTACTAACAAAATAGTATGGTCAGTCTTACATAAGTATTCTCGCCATCTTTTTCTATGGACATACAGTAGGTCCTCGGGTTACGTGGGAGATCCGTTCCTACGGCACAATGTAAGGCGATTTTCGCCGTTAAGTCAGAACCCACCTACATAAGCACCTACGTCACTCACATGGAGCACATACACAGCAGTAATGAAGTGAAACAGTAAAAAAATTTAAAAGATAACAATTCCTGACCTTTACTTGTGGTAAATAAATAATAAAAAACATAAAGCACATATGTACATACATCAAAATGACGAAATTTTTTTTTAATAAATAAATGGGAGATGGCAACGTAACCACGGAACAATGTACGTCAAGTCCAATGTAACCCGAGGACTGCCTGTATAAATAAAATAGTTATCACATGGCAAAAACCATGAGCAAGTTTCAATTTTTCATTATAATTTTGTCAGAAGTTGTATTAGTTTGTTCTTATTTGTACAATGTACACATACCACTTTTACTGTAATAAAAACAAATTTCTTTTTTAAAATTAGCATTTGTAAAAACACTTCAATTGGGCAGCCTCAAGGAATGTGTTTAAAAAGGTTGTTCCCAAGATCCTATATAATAAAAGCCTAATATGCAAATGGGCCAAACAGCGGAATGACCGGTCGCTATGATGCCCACTGACCACCAGGGGGCAGACGCTCAACGCAGGAGCTGTCCCCAGCCCGCAGGCTCTAGGCCAGCCAAGGCAGTTGCCAGCAGGGGTCCCCCAATTGCCCTGCTGTTCGCCCTGCAGAGGGAAGCGACCGGCGGCGAGGGATGGGGCCAGCTAGCGGGCAGCACCAGGCCAGCCAAGGCGGGTGCCAGCGGGGGTCCTCCCCAATCACCCCGCCAGTCACCCCACAGATCGGCCCTGATCGCTGGCCAGGCCTAGAGACCCTACCCATGCACAAATTTCATGCACCGGGCCTCTAGTATGAATATAAATCACAACGCACATGTAGAGCCTGAGAAAGAATATACCTACCAAGAACTCCTGGTGGTTAACTGGACTCAAATTTAAAAGCAGATCCTATGCCCAGCCACTGTGGTTCAGCAGCTGAGCGTCGACCTATGAACCAAAAGGTCACAGTTCGATTCCTGGTCAGGGCACACCTGTTGGGTGTGCTCAATCCCCAGTAGGGGGCGTAATCCTCAGTAGGGGGCATGCAGGAGGCAGCCAATCGATGATTCTCTCTCATCATTGATGTTTCTATCTCTCTCCCTCTCCCTTCCTCTCTGAAATCAATAAAAATACACTATAAGGGAGGGAGGGAGGGAGGGAGGGAGGGAGGGAGGGAGGGAGGGAGGGAGGGAGGGAGGGAGGGAGGGACTCTAGCAGCTGTTTTTTAACAGGGGCCTCTCACTCAAATGCAACCATACTTCAGGGAGAAGCCTGCACTGAGTTCCTGACATCTGAGCCAGCCCTTATAAAGGAGTTTCCATCCCATCAGAGCTGTGCAGCTATATCCCCCATCAGCATCTTCACTGACCAATCAGAGTGGTTCCATTCTGACCAATCAGGACAAAGCCTTTTGGACCAATCAAACTGTGAGGATCTGGAGTCCTCATTTGCATGAGGATGGACCAATCAGGGACCAGGGCAGAGACCTCTCTCTATATAAGTCAGCTCCCCCGAAGCTCAGAGAGAGCACTTTCCCTTTCCACTGAAGGTTGCATTTCCTAGCTGGAACTGAAATACCAAAGACAAAACACTGAAGGGAGTAGACAGGCAGGGCAAAACAGGACAGACTGGCGGGAGCAGAGCAGGCAGAGCAGAGCTATCTGGCAGTGGAGGATCCCTGCCCAGGACTGCCTTGCCCCAGGGTCTCCTCACAGCCAGGCTGCTGTTATACTTCATAATTGAGGTGTAACACGACTGAACTGTTCCACAGCCATGCTGTTTTCACAGCCATGCCATATCACAACTGAGTTGTTTGCACTGAATAAAGTTTCCTTCTTCACCACTCCAAACTGGGGATTCCTATTGGTATTGAATTGGCTCCAACTACCAGCTGTTGACATACACAAGGCTTAGGATCCTCAGCCAAAGTAAGAAGCCAAAGAAAACTTTCTCCACTTTTCTAAATTGTTCCTCAAAATTATTTGGCATTTTTTTCTTAAAAGGCCTTCTCCAGCCCAGCCAGCATGGTTCAGTGAAACTAAGAACCAGGAGGTCATGGTTCGATTCCTGGTCAGGGCACATGCCCAGGTTTTGGGCTCGATCCCCAGTAGGGGGCGTGCAGGAAGTAGCTCATCAGTGATGTTTCTATCTCTTCTCTCCTCTCCCTTCCTTTCTGAAATCAATTAAAAATATATTAAAACAAAACCAAAAACAAGGCCTTCTCCAAATAAAAAAATAATTTAAAAAAGCATCCTGCTGGAGAAGAACTTGACCACCTTTTTTATAAGGCTACCCTCAGCCAATAAATTGTATCCTGAACCCTGAAATCTTGAAGACTTCTCAAATTCATCCCAGTCCTTCACTCATCCAAACACACCAAAAACAACCACCCTCATCCTTACTCCAATTTGCTCCCCCCTCACTTCCCCTTGGCCCTAGTCTACTCGCCCTTCATCGACCCCTAACTCCTCAGGCAGTCTTTAGCACCTGTTCTGCAATGCTGCTCTCCCAACGGTCCTTCAATGGCTGCCATTGCCCCACAAGTTGGCTCCAAGGCCCTTCTCCCCCTCCAGGCTTCTCTAACTGGGAATATTGCTCAGCTTCACTGGTCTATGACCAGTCTGCTTATTTCAGGATATTACCTCTACTAATGAGGCTTCCTACATGCTCCTTCGTGAGCCACTGAGCCATCTCTCTTACCTTATCCAAAAAAGTCCTAATGGCCATCTCTTCTACAGAGCCTTAAAGGATGGTTAAACACAGAAATTCCTGCCCATCATCAAAGCACTTCCTCCTCATCTGTCACCCCGTCTATTTGGTCCAAAATGGACAACCATCTTTGCCCTACCTAAAATCCCATGTAAAAAGCAGCTGTAACCTGATTATTCCTCCAGAATATCCTCCCATTCTATATTTCAAGCCACTTTTACCCAATTCTCTGGATTATTTGCCGTGCTCCTTGTCACGGGCTCTCCCTCTTACCCAACCTGTTTAAAAGATAGCTCAATGGCCCTGACTGGTTTGGCTCAGTGGATAGAGCGTCGGCCTGATGACTGAAGGGTCCCAGGTTCGATTCCAGTCAAGGGCATGTACCGTGGTTGCGGGCACATCCCCAGTAGGGGGTGTGCAGGAGGCAGCTGATCGATGTTTCTAACTCTATCCCTCTCCCTTCCTCTCTGTAAAAATCAATAAAATACATTAAAAAAAAAAAAGATAGCTCAATGAGGTCTACAAGCTCTTGGTTTTATTTTCAACCTGGATGCCACCTGACAATGCCCCGCTTAGTCTAAAGCTCAAGCTGGTGAGTTCTGTCTACAGGAAAAGCTCAGCGGAATAATCTGGATCCCACACTCGGTACTGTCTTGTTTCACACATTTTCCATGCTCTGCTTTTTCCCTTCCTGCAGTGTTGAGTATCTTGCTAACTCCAGGAAGACATTTTGCTGTTATTTGGCTTTCTATATTCCTTTCACAGTGTTATAAAACCTTACAGCGGACCATTTCTCCATTTCTACTGTAGGAAGCCCAGAGCCCAAGGCAAACTTTAGCACATTATTTTATTGTATGCTTAGAAATTATTAGGTTGTCTTAAAACCTTTATGAATATAAATGTGCCTAAGTAAGACTATTTTTAAACAGTTTTTCCTTTCTTCACAGTAGTTCCTCTTTGGAATAACTATGAAATACACACTTACCTCCTGCTATACAAACAAGACATAGGAGACACACCTCAAAAATATATGGAGTCAAATCATAAATAAAGAAGAAATAGTAAAATTATTAAATCACCCTTTGGCAGCCAACACAGTAATAGCTATCTCAGGCAAGAACCATCAATGGATGCTAAAACTAGTAGGTGAAAATGTGATGACAAACAGGATATTTACATAGTCTCAAAATATCTCCCCACAAGATACCTATTAATCATAAAAGGAAAAAATAGCAACTTTTTGAAACCACCTGGCAAACACCTCTTGCACCAGGTAGGACAAGAGGTGCACTGTAATGGTACACTAAGGACAGAACATCACCCCTGCAGTCTGCCTGCCAAAAATGCACAGCCTTTCATAACCATGAGAAACACCAAACAAGCTCAAACTGAAGGGCGATACAAAATAAAAGTATTAAGTCAAGAAAGACAAGGAAATGCAGATGATGAACTACTCTGGATTAAAGAAGACTATACAGATGAGAACTCAATGCAACCTGTGATCTTGTGTTGGATCAGGGACCAGAAAGAAGTTATTTTCCTTTCGCTATAATGGGCATTAGCAGAAGAATAGGTGAAATGTGAATAAGGTTTATGGCCTAGATGTTAGTACTCTATCAATCCTAATACTGATTTAGGTAACTGTACTAAGATTACATAAGTGAATGTCCTTGTTTTTATCATTATATCAGTTTCAAGTGTACAATATAATGATTCAATATTTGTTTGTATTGCGAAATGATCACCACAGGAAGTCTGTCTACTTCACATCCATCACCATACATAGTGACAAGTTTTTTCTTGTCGTGGGAACTTTTAAGATATACTCTGAGAAACTTTCAAGTATACAATCCAGTATTACTAACTATAGTCTCCATGCTGTACATCACATTCCCGTGACGAATTATAACGGAAAGTTTGCACCCTTTGACCACCCTTCATCCATTTTTCCCATTCCCAACACCCCCCCCCCCCCCCCCCCGGACAACCACCCATCTGTTCCCTGCGTCTAGGAGCTGGGTTTATGGAAGGGGGTTGGTATTTTTTAGAGTCCGCATATAAGGGACATCAGACAGTATCTGCCCTTGTCTTATTTCACTTAGTATACAGCCTTCACGGCCCATCCTTGTTGTCACAAATGGCACAATTTCATCCTTTTTTATGGCCAAATAATATTTCATTGAATATATTCATATATTTTCTTTATCCATTCATCCACTGATGGATACTCAGGTTATTTCCATTTCTTGCCTTTTGTAAATAGTGCTTCTTTTCACTGCTTTTTGAAAGTTTCTTGTAGGTCTAATATTTTTCAAAAATAGAAAATTTTAAAAGTGCATATGGTCATGATTCCACTAGGACCAGTCAAAGCACTGTTTTACATACATTAATCTTAAAGATTTTTGTTTGTTTGTTTTAGTTAAAGTACAAAATGAGTTGCTTATCTCTCACTCAAGACCTGGTCTCCTAAAGCAATCATTATTAAATGTGGGGTATCGTTTCACTCTTTTCTTTATGCTCTGACAAATAAGTTATGGATATTGTTGCAATGTTATGAAGAAAGTAGTATTGCATATTGACTCAGATGTGGGCTCTAACGTCAGACTATCCAATTAGAATCCTGCCTCTTACACTTTCTAGTTATGTAATCTCGGGTAAGGTTCGTCTTCTCTCAGGCAGTTTCCCGAGCTGCAGAATGGGTACAATCAGAGCTATTACATAGTACTTACAGCATGACTAAACGCGGCAATGATCTGAAGCACGTAACAGCCCGTGGTACATAATGAGTGCGTAATAAATGTTAGCTGTTAGTAAACATTAGCTACCATGTATTCATCAGCCTCATTGTTGGCACCACGTTCTCACCCCAGCTGTTTCTTTTTCTTTTTGCTTTGACATTTAATTTATCATTTCTTTTATTGCATGTATCCTTATCTAAATTTTAGCTTTCCAAAACAAGGCAAAGTATAAGTAAGTGTTAAAAATAAAAAGAACAAGTGAAACCTTCCTAACACACGGGTCCTCAATCAAAGGTTTAAACGCACCCTTAGAATGCGCGGCCAGCTGCCACTCTGTTCAGGCAACTGATCATCAGCAGTGCACAGCTGAAAAATTCCCATCATCGCCAAAGATGTGCGGCCTCTGTCCCAGGACACGGGCTGACAAGGACCACACGAAGGCATGCACCTTGGCCCCACATGTAAAATAAGTTAATTTGCTACAGATCTCCTTATCAGTTGGCCCAATAACTACATCACAGCTTCACCATCTTCCTTTTTTTTTTAAATATATTTTATTGATTTTTTACAGAGAGGAAGGGAGAGGGATAGAGAGCTAGAAACATCGATGAGAGAGAATCATCGACCAGCTGCCTCCTGCACACTCCCTACCAGGGATGTGCCCGCAGCCAATGTACATGCCCTTGACCGGAATCGAACCTGGGACCTTTCAGTCCGCAGACCAACGCTCTATCCATTGAGCCAAACCGGTTTTGGCTCACCATCTTCCTTGTACTGACCACAGGCTACATGCGAGGCACTGCTGCGCCTTATGCACACTGGCTCGCTGAGTCCTCATACTAAGGCCATGTAATGGGAATCATTGCACCCTTCACAGAGGAGGGAAATTACCTGCTCAAAAGTCTCAGTGGCAGTCAGAGCCCGCCAGCCACGGTCTCCGGCGCCAGCTACGCCGCTGCCGCTGTCACTATGGCCCATTACAAAGCTGCCGACCCGAAGCCCGAGCAGTTCCGGAGGTACTTGGACACGTCAGGAGTGCTGGACACGCTGACCAAGGTACTGGTAGCCTTATATGAAGAACCAGAGAAACCTAATGTGCTTTGGATTTGTTAAAGCATCACTTGGGAGCTGCTACCCCAGAAAATCCAGAAATAGAGCTGCTTCGTCTGGAATTGGCAGAAATGAAAGAGAAATATGAAGCTATTGTAGAAGAAAATAAAAAACTGAAAGCAAGGCTTGCTCAGTATGAACCATCTCAGGAGGAGAAGCATGCTGAATAGGACTCTTCTCAGTTGAAAAGACTCTGAAAAATGTTTTGTAAGACTTGAATAGTTTGTATAGTATATAATCTTTTCTGAACAGATGCTATAGAACATATATATATGTGTGTGTGTGTGTGTGTGTGTGTGTGTTAAATTTACCTATCACACTTTTACTGTTATAAACACATATTCTTATAATCACCAATAAAAACTCAATATAAAAAAAAAGTCTAAGTGGCAGAGCCAGGAGAGGAATCAGACTGATCATACTCAAATCTGAATTATTTCCAATAGACTCTGCTGCCCTTGCGTATGCGTAAACACGCATGTAGAAAAAATGCCATTAACTACATACATCAAGGACACTATTTTATTCGACAATACACATAAATTTCCTTGAAGTAACTTCTCCTGCGGTTTTTGTTGTTTGCTTTTGGTTAGTACTGCTCACTACAGCTTTTCCACTTACAAGAGAGGCAACTGTCTTTTAAAATTATACCAGAAAATGTCCCTCTGTGCAACCAACAGGATGACACCCGGGAAAAACCTGCGGAGGATGGACAACTGCTGAACGGATCCATCACTTGGTGGCAACACCACGCAGGCTGCCAGAAAAAGAATCAGAAGTCACCTAATCTGAACCCAACCATATTTTCTGGGAGATAGGCAAGGGAAATGCGGGGAACCTCCTTTATCTGCCGACACCTTCTCCTCCGGCCCACTTGCCCCGGGGCAGGGCTAACACTGCTCAAGCCTAAGGACAGACTAAATCTTCAGTCTGTACAGAGACTGTGCTGCCCAGAAAGCGAGGCACAAAAGAGGAGAGAGGCTTCTCTGAACCCTGTGCAACTCCCTCTTCTTGATTCTTGTGGCTTTATTTAATTCTCTCCATCAAGGCCTCTCAGATATGATGCAATTTAAGGGTGAATTATTTCCTATCCTACATTTTGCACTGTCCTCTCATCTGCCTTACCTGTCCCCCAATTAGACCATTAAGATAACTAGGGTAGAGGCAAAGGAAGCCTTAGGTCAATCGGAACCCTACAAATTTCAAATACAAGGCAGCGTGGCATGGGCCGTGAGACAACAGTGCCCAGGGATGAAGTGCAGACATCCTAGACTGAGACAGAGCTAGAGTGCCAAGCAGTGAGCACACCCAGTCAGGGCAGAGCTCGGGCCAATCTTTTCCCCTCCGGATACCCAGCCCGCAGTGCCGTATCTGCCACATCACAGTCAGTGTTTAATTCACTACTGCTGCATGAACACCTGGGGAGAGGGGTGTTCGAGCTCCAGAAACATTACTTACTGGCTCTGTCACCGTGAACAAGGTAATTGGTTTATTTGAGCATCAGTCTCAGCTGTAAAATGAGGAGAGCAATATCTACCTCATGTGGTAAATATGTTAAAAATGAACACATATTTAGCACACTTTCTGGTACATAGTAAATGTCCCATAACCATCTGGGCTATTATTATTATTCCACAATGTTAACACAGGTCCACAATGACAGATCCAAAATACTAAAGATCAGAATTTTTCAAGTTAAAAGAGTGCACATAACTATACACACACACACACACACACACACACACACACACTTTTGAACAGAATTTGGAACAGCAACCTACAATCAAACATATTAATACTTTTGCAGTGAAATACGTCCTAAGCAAATAAATAAAGACTATAGTCGCACATCAGTTCACTTCAAGTCAAATGACAAGTAAAAAACACTAAGTCTCCAGAGCTTTGGGGATTTTAAAACTGAAGAAAGGGCTGTGGGGCTATACTCACAAAAAGCACCCAGTCCCCACTTGGATGTTTGTTCCCACAAAGCCCACTAAATGTGCAGGTGACTGCAGTGTTTGGCTGAATAAAAGTTGTCGAGATTAAGTAGGAAAGCTGCTCAGCATAAGTTTCCCTCATTCCCTCGAGCTGCCACAGCCCAGAAAATGTCACCTTGTTTGTCTGAGAAATAGTCTATAAGTTCTCGGCCAACCTGCAGTCATTTCCCCACATCCTTCTGCAACATCTGTGCCAGGCAGGACTCCATGCAAGGCTCCATGGTGAATTAAAAAACAACAACAACAACAACAACAAAACTCTGCTTGCAAGTGCTATTCTGAAAAAACTAGTCCATCTTCAAAACCTTGGGTTCCCCTTGGCAGCGCTACTCCTTCCTTCCATCTTCCCACCAAACTCTGGGTATCTCCATCACTGCACACACTATACTGTAACCGTTTGCTTCTTTATCAATGCTCACCCCCACCTAGACTCTGAGCTCCTTGAAGACAGGAACCAAGTCTTGATAACAATTGCTAATGTCTGAGTGTTTATTATGTGCAGGCATGTGATAAGGTTATGGCATACACTCTCATTTGGTGCTTACAGTAACTCGATCATGCCAACATCATGGACGAGGAAACTAAAGCCTGGAGAGGTTAAGAAAGCTCATGCCGTGTAGCAGACTCTGTAGGTCACTTAGTTAACACCCATGGTACCTAGGTCCCTGCCTAACCGTCCTAACAGGAGCTGACACTGTTCACATACTCCCCCTTTCACGTGGCCACGTGCTTCATTCAGCGGAGGCCGGCCCCCTTCTTCACACAGGAGGTTAAGCATGACAGTCAAAAGCAACCATGGACGCCATCCCTTTTCCAGTGATGCTGGGGAGGCACGCGAAGCCATTCTGCGATGTAAAATCTGCCGGGAGCTTCTGAGAAAGATTCCTCCCAGGTGAAGACACAGCAGACACCCTTCTTCCCTGACACTGTGGACTTCTTAAATTCTTAGAGGAAATGAAGCTACTAATAGTAACTAAGCCAACTGAGTCCGTTTTTGGTTCCTCAGCCAGAAGCACGCCAACTCGTACACAGAAAGAGTGGTGGGGCTGTGCTTCCCACATGCACAGGTGACCGCACAGCCCTCAACAGTGTAACGACTCGAGTCTGACCTCTCAACTCTGTGACTCTCCTACCTTCCAGCACCAATGCCACGCAGGTAAGGAGCACCTGTTAACCTCAACTAAGTGAATAAACAGATGGATGAAGTAGAATTTAAGCCCAGCTTTTAAATAAATTTTATACCCAGTTGTAGGTGAAATATTAGATTCCTATGTAACACCCTTAATAAGTATAAAGTCTGCTGACTCTTAGACAAGACCAAGGTTTAATGTATTTGGAAAACAGTGTATAACAAACTCAAGTAAACAAAGGAATACTGTAAGCACTAGTTTCCAAGTGCAGATAGACTGGGTCTATCTTTCAGAAGACTGGGTCAATGAAAAAAGCACAAAAGATTCTGATTCTGTAAGCCCCTTTCACAATGTCTACAGCACCTACTGGCAACACAACCTTGACCCAAAGGCGCCACCGTCTTGTCCAACTAAAAGCCAACCTGCAGTCATTTCCCCACAGGGGAGGGGGGAGGCAGAGAGAGCAAGACACCCTTCTGCACTTCAAGTCCAGTCCAGTTTTTATTCATGAAAACTCAGTCCTTGGTATATATGTTCAACCTTCACAACTCAGCTGGTCAGAAGACCCTGCCTGCCCCTTCCATCAGGCAAGGGCATGGAAAGCCTTGGTTTTTAGGAGTTAAGTATAAGCTCCAGGCCATCACACAGAGCAGTCCCCGAGAAAATCAGGAAGACATTCCTCAATCAGGAAGGGCCACTCAGCAAGATATCATGACCCACCCGGTGCAGGACACAACATTCACTTCTACCCTAAGGCTTGTAAACTTTCCAACATAAGACCTTCTCTTTACCGGTTCACTTGGCCTTCTCTCAAAGTGCTGAAAGATAACAATTTTTTATGTCAAACAAAAATCAAAGGAAACTCTACTTCTTCTAGAATGAAATGTCTAAGAGCCATAACCTGACCAGGTGTCTTACTGGAAGCCAAGGAATCATGCTGACTGCTCACTAAGGATTTTTTTCCTAAGGTCCATTTCGGATCCACGAAGGTAGCCCAGCCACCTGGAGTGCCTTCTAATGCACAGCTTACCTTGTAATTGCTAGAGTTCACCCAAGAGGTAGCGAGTCCATCCACAAGTTTATCTAACATGGTCTGGTCGTGCTCAAGGTCAGCAGATTTCTGTTTGTCTGAGAAATAGTCTATGAGTTCTTGGCCAACCTGCAGTCGTTTCCCCACATCCTTCTGCAACACCTGTGCCAGGCAGGACTCCATGCGAGGCTCCATGGTGAATTAAAATCGAGATGCAGCAAAAGCTAGAGGGCAGTCAGGGTGACACCCTCCCAGTTAATGTACCCGGGAGGTTGCCTCTTTGTTCGCTGAAGGTTACTAAGAGCCTGTGTTTCAAAGATGCAATCCGGGGAATGGCAACAATGCACCATGTGTGTCTGGAGAGCAGCTGGCAGGATATTAAAAGTTCAATTTAAATAACTAGTAGAAGATACAGGAGTGAATGGCAGAGTGAAGTTCTGGTACTGGGTCTGAAATGCTTCATAATTCAGCAGTCCATTCTGAAAAGTAAGAAAACGACAAATCAGCACAGATAATGTAACACTCAAGTGTTATAAAACACTGAATCAAAGACAAAGCAGTTCATGCTACAGAATCATTTATAATCACAAGTGGACATGAGAATCAGGAATGCTCCGCAACCATATCAGAATAACATAATCATTATTTTTTTAAGATTTTTAATTGACTTTTTAGAGAGAACGGGAGAGGGAGAGAGAGAGAAATATCCATTAAGAGCGAAGCATGGATCGGCTTCCTCCCGCACACTCCCTACTAGGGATCAAGCCCACAACTTGGGCATGTGCCCCAATCAGGAATCTAACCAGCGACATTCACCCAACCAACCAAGCACACGGGCCAGGGCCATGATTATTACTGTAATCAGGAAGAACACTGAAGGCCCAAGCAGAGCCAATGGGCTACACAGTTGGTGGGTTGAGGTTTGTCACAATTTTCCAGCTTATAAATGCACCAGTCAGCAAAGCACTCTCTGCTTTAGCTGGCATATTTGTAGCTTAAATTTTGCTTCCTACCAAAAACTTAACACCATTCTGTGTCTGAAGCGTATTGCCTTCCTCTCAGTTTTCTAAAAAACCAAGGGCTGGATATGGGGTGGGCTCCATAGAAACACCATTGACCAAAGTGGTCAGTCTGGTAGCACTGGAAGTCAAAGCCTGTACCTACATCAAACTGCTTGCTTAGCAGCTTTACAACAGTTGAGCGGTAGCCTTTACCACATCCTCTCCACAACAAAGAAAGTAATGAAGGAAAGAAGGAAATCGGCTCATATTCTGATCAGTTATTGACATGGAGCTCTCCACTGGCAGACAGTCACTCCACATGGGCCTGGTACTGTTATAAAAGCAGGAGACCTCAAAATCATGTTTGGGGTAGGGCAAAACACATGATAGGAAAAGTACCACAATCCTTTTCATTAAGTGAACAAGCTACCATTTAATCTACAGCTGCTGAAGCAATTGTACACACTTCTACGTCAGTTCCTTTCATTCCCATCTAAGAAGACCCGTAGAAAGCCTACCTTCCAGATGCAGCCCCCTGACACTGCTAAAGAGAGGTTTCTGCACAGCAACCCTGAGCCCAACTCTCAGGGCTCCAGCAGGGAAAGCTGAGCTATTACACCAAGCAAGTTCAAAGGCTGTGCATGGCAGCTCTTCCACTCTGCGCACAGTAATGCTTTCCCTCATCACCCAACCTCATCGCCTCTCTCAGTACACGAAGATCAATGGTCTTTCCCAGTTCCAGAATCAGAGATTTTTTTTTAAATATATTTTATTGATTTTTTTACAGAGAGGAAGGGAGAGGGATAGAGAGTTAGAAACATCGATGAGAGAGAAACATCGATCAGCTGCCTCCTGCACACCCCTTACTGGGAATGTGCCCGCAACCAAGGTACATGCTCTTGACCGGAATCGAACCTGGGACCCTTGAGTCCGCAGGCTGACGCTCTATCCACTGAGCCAAACCAGCTAGGCGAATCAGAGATCTTTTATACCAACAGGAATCATGTAAGTCAGTAAGGAAAATGCTCCCTCGAAGCCCCAGGTGTGTGTGCTTGCCCGACTCCTGCTTTACTGCTTCTAACAATGCAGCAGGCTGGGGACGGGGAATAAAACTCACCATCTCACAGGGCAAGCCTTCCTTAAAGGGAGGAGGCATCTGCTTTCCGGTCATTTCCACACCCTGGAACTAGTCCCTCCCTCACAAGAAGGATCTTAGATACATAAAAGCAGCTATTACCCTTCTTTCCAATTTTGAGTTCAAACAAAGTATCTCCAGTTCCTTAATAGCTCATAAGTTGGACTACAGAAGGTATCAGTGATACAGGGAACAGGAGAAACCAACAGAACCTTTTCTTTCTAGGCCCAATATTAGCCCAAGAAGCAGATCAAACAAGGTTGGGCTTGTGAAATGGCCACAAATTCTTTGCTACTCCTCCCCCACCAAGGCGTAGTCTGTCACGCCCACAGTGACTCTAGAACTGGTCCCGAGACTTGCTGTGGCCAGTTGGAAATCAGCAACTGCAAAGCAAGCAGAGGTTTGACAGCAAGCACTGCAGCCCCCTCAGAATGCCGCCTGAGACTACCATGCTGCCAGGGAGCTGCTCTAGCGTCCAAAACGTGAGAGGCCATGTTCTCCAGCCCACCTCCAGCAGCAACCGTCAGGCCTGAGCGAGGCCAGTTGGGACCAGGCAGCCATTCAGCGGACTGCAGCTACGCACACCACTCTGAGGAGACCAGCAGAAAAGCCACCTAGTCAACCACACAAGAGATAACTGAGCCACTCCTTCCTCCCCTAAACATCTACCTGTCATTCTCAATGGGAAGAATCCCATGTCCTTTACTCCTTCAAGGAGCCTAAAATCAACCGGCACTAACCAATAATGATGCTAACACCATTTTAAAGAATCTACCTCAGGTGTCAGCTTCCATGCTGGACAATGTATACATACCATCTCTAATTCTCCAACCAACTCGATAAGTACGTATTGATCCCTATTTTACAGATGAAGGAACTGAGGCAAAGGTAAGTGACTTTCCAAGACCGCATGCCCAGTGAGTTTCCTCTCCCTACCTTCAAACCTTTGCTGTTACAAGCCTGGCCTACAAGTCTGGCCTAGTTCTGTGCTGACTCAGAGAAAGGAGGTCAGACTTCGTGCCTGCCTGGGAAGAACAGGGCAAGAGAGCCAAGCCTCCATTCCAGGGAGAAAAATGAACCCGCTCAGTCCAGTCCTTACAAAATATATATAATATAAAAGTTCTCCGTTAGATTTCTAGCACACTCAAAAACTGGCCCCAAATTCCCACGAACCACATGCACAGAATAAAAGTCCTGAAAGCCCTAAGCATTGCGCAGACTGGGGCCCCTATTTCCTCTTCTTTTTCTTAATTAAATAAAAAAAAAAAAATAAGGGAACGGACAATCCTCTCTTATTCTTACTAAACTGGATTTTTGGTACCCTTTTCCCATGCTTTCGAGCATGTTCTCCATCTCAGGTATTCAGGGACTATCACGATACCGAATTCACAGGGTACAAGAGTACAAGACCTCCTTCCCACTGCTGCCCAGCCATCCGGTTTCCCTGCCTAAGAGCAAATAATGGCCCCTTTTCTGTGTCTTTTCACAGACATTTTTAGATACATGAGCAAATAATTATGCATTCTCCTCTCGGAACCTCCCCACCCCAGGAAGAAGTTTCTAAGCATTTACAATTGAATCATAAAAAGAGATCGAAAGCAAACTGACAAACATATAGGCAAAACTTCATACAGCAACAAAATTACATAGACTTTTTATTTTAAGTAATTCAGAAAACTTAGAAAATAAACAAGGAAGGATTTGGAGGACTTGGAAAAGGAGGTGCAGGAAGATTTCGAAGATGACCCAGGAGGAGGAAGTAAAAATCTTTTCCTTCTACCCACATCCTGCCCAGGTCCCCTACCAGGACATCCTGCCCAGGTTCCCTATAGGACATCCTGCCCAGGTTCCCTACCAGGACATACTGCCCAGGTTCCCTACCAGGACATACTGCCCAGGTTCCCTATAGGACATCCTGCCCAGGTCCCCTACCAGGACATACTGCCCAGGTTCCCTATAGGACATCCTGCCCAGGTTCCCTATAGGACATCCTGCCCAGGTCCCCTACCAGGACATACTGCCCAGGTTCCCTATAGGACATCCTGCCCAGGTTCCCTATAGGACATCCTGCCCGGGTCCCCTACCAGGACATCCTGCCCAGGTTCCCTATAGGACATCCTGCCCAGGTTCCCTATAGGACATCCTGCCCAGGTTCCCTATAGGACATCCTGCCCAGGTTCCCTACCAGGGCATCCTGCCCGGTTCCCTATAGGACATCCTGCCCGGTTCCCCTATAGGACATCCTGCCCAGGTTCCCTACCAGGACATCCTGCCCGGGTTCCCTATAGGACATACTGCCCAGGTTCCCTATAGGACATCCTGCCCAGGTTCCCTATAGGACATCCTGCCCAGGTTCCCTATAGGACATCCTGCCCAGGTTCCCTACCAGGGCATCCTGCCCGGTTCCCTATAGGACATCCTGCCCGGTTCCCCTATAGGACATCCTGCCCAGGTTCCCTACCAGGACATCCTGCCCGGGTTCCCTATAGGACAAACTGCCCAGGTTCCCTATAGGACATACTGCCCAGGTTCCCTATAGGACATCCTGCCCGGGTTCCCTATAGGACATCCTGCCCGGGTTCCCTATAGGACATACTGCCCAGGTTCCCTATAGGACATCCTGCCCAGGTTCCCTACCAGGACATCCTGCCCAGGTTCCCTATAGGACATCCTGCCCAGGTTCCCTATAGGACATCCCGCCCGGGTTCCCTATAGGACATCCTGCCCAGGTTCCCTACCAGGACATCCTGCCCGGGTTCCCTATAGGACATCCTGCCCAGGTTCCCTATAGGACATCCTGCCCGGGTCCCCTATAGGACATCCTGCCCAGGTTCCCTACCAGGACATCCTGCCCGGGTTCCCTACCAGGACATCCTGCCCGGGTTCCCTATAGGACATCCTGCCCGGTTCCCCTATAGGACATCCTGCCCAGGTTCCCTATAGGACATCCTGCCCAGGTTCCCTATAGGACATCCTGCCCGGGTCCCCTATAGGACATCCTGCCCAGGTTCCCTATAGGACATCCTGCCCAGGTCCCCTACCAGGACATCCTGCCCAGGTTCCCTATAGGACATCCTGCCCAGGTTCCCTACCAGGACATCCTGCCCAGGTTCCCTATAGGACATCCTGCCCGGGTTCCCTATAGGACATCCTGCCCAGGTTCCCTACCAGGACATCCTGCCCAGGTTCCCTACCAGGACATCCTGCCCGGGTTCCCTATAGGACATCCTGCCCGGTTCCCCTATAGGACATCCTGCCCGGGTTCCCTATAGGACATACTGCCCAGGTTCCCTATAGGACATCCTGCCCAGGTTCCCTATAGGACATCCTGCCCAGGTTCCCTATAGGACATCCTGCCCAGGTTCCCTATAGGACATCCTGCCCAGGTTCCCTATAGGACATACTGCCCAGGTTCCCTATAGGACATCCCGCCCGGGTTCCCTACCAGGACATCCCGCCCGGGTTCCCTACCAGGACATACTGCCCAGGTTCCCTATAGGACATCCTGCCCAGGTTCCCTATAGGACATCCTGCCCAGGTTCCCTATAGGACATCCTGCCCAGGTTCCCTATAGGACATCCTGCCCAGGTTCCCTACCAGGACATCCTGCCCAGGTTCCCTATAGGACATCCTGCCCAGGTTCCCTATAGGACATCCTGCCCAGGTTCCCTACCAGGACATCCTGCCCAGGTTCCCTACCAGGACATCCTGCCCGGTTCCCTATAGGACATCCTGCCCGGTTCCCCTATAGGACATCCTGCCCGGTTCCCCTATAGGACATCCTGCCCAGGTTCCCTATAGGACATCCTGCCCAGGTTCCCTACCAGGACATCCTGCCCAGGTTCCCTACCAGGACATCCTGCCCGGTTCCCTATAGGACATCCTGCCCGGTTCCCCTATAGGACATCCTGCCCGGTTCCCCTATAGGACATCCTGCCCAGGTTCCCTATAGGACATCCTGCCCAGGTTCCCTACCAGGACATCCTGCCCAGGTTCCCTACCAGGACATCCTGCCCGGTTCCCTATAGGACATCCTGCCCGGTTCCCCTATAGGACATCCTGCCCAGGTTCCCTATAGGACATCCTGCCCAGGTTCCCTATAGGACATCCTGCCCAGGTTCCCTACCAGGACATCCTGCCCAGGTTCCCTACCAGGACATCCTGCCCGGTTCCCTATAGGACATCCTGCCCGGTTCCCCTATAGGACATCCTGCCCGGTTCCCCTATAGGACATCCTGCCCAGGTTCCCTATAGGACATCCTGCCCAGGTTCCCTACCAGGACATCCTGCCCGGTTCCCTATAGGACATCCTGCCCGGTTCCCCTATAGGACATCCTGCCCGGTTCCCCTATAGGACATCCTGCCCGGGTCCCCTATAGGACATCCTGCCCAGGTTCCCTACCAGGACATCCTGCCCGGGTTCCCTATAGGACATACTGCCCAGGTTCCCTATAGGACATCCTGCCCAGGTCCCCTACCAGGACATCCTGCCCAGGTTCCCTATAGGACATCCTGCCCAGGTTCTCTACTATGGAAGAGTGCAAAAAGGAAACTGGGGTCTAAAGTTCACCTGGAACCAGGAACCACAGCAGTTACCTACGGGTGAGCTAAATAAAAATGAGGTATGTTATGTGAAAGGCATTACTGGAAGGCCCTGGGACACAAAAACAAACAGGACACAGCCAGGGCCCGAGGTGAGCTTCCAGACTAGTTCGTTCACGGGTGGGGTCCCTTGGCCTAGCCGGCAACCAGGGCCGATCAGGCCGATTGGTGCTAGCTGGCTGGGGGAGGGACCACAGGAGGTTGGCTGTGGGAGCGCACTGACCACCAGGGGGCAGATTCTGTATTGAGCATCTGCCCCCTGGTGGTCAGTGCACGTCATAGCTACCGGCCAGTCAGTTGGTTGGCCAGTCGTTTCGTCGCTTAGGCTTTTATACACACACACACACACACACACACACACACACACACACACAGACTAGAGGCACGGTGCACGAAATCTGTGCATGGGAAGGGTCCCTAGGCCTGGCTGGCAATCAGGACCAATCAATGCCTTCCGGCTGCCAGCTGGGGCCTTCCTTCGCTCCACACTGCCCCTTGGTGGTCAGCGCACTTCATAGCGAACATTCAAACTCCAGAGGGGACAATTTGCATATTAGCCTTTTATTATATAGGATTAGAACCTAAACCTTTTTAGATTTAGAACCTAAACCAGAACAATAGCCCAACTCTGCTGCAGGCTAAGAGGCAGAAGTTAAAAAGTACCATCTTCAACAAGAATAAGACAGTCTAATGTCATGAAAAGAGCAATAAGGTTGAGAATCCTGCCCTCTAGTCTTGACTGCCACCTCTGCGTTGCACTCTGGGGAATACTGGCTCCACATACACTAACCAAGAGTTAAGGCTGGGAAGAGGTTGCAGAAGGTATCTCTAGCCCGACTCATCATAACCACTCTGTGGCACTCAGGCACACAACTATCGAGTATTAACCCTTTTAGTGCCAGCGGGCCGATCTACCGGCCCATGGGGTATGTGCGAAGAATGCCACGGGCCGCTCTATCGGCCGGGTGTTTTCACGCTCACGCCTTTTCTTTTCTGTGCGTCGCATAGGTTTTGTAGACATATTTTTAGTACCTGTCATGCTTCCTAATCATTATTGACTAATTTTCATTGTGAAAATTAAATATATGTTCGTTTTTTTGGCTAGAAGAACATAAGGTATTTTCTGCTTTGTAGCGTACCTGCTTTTACTGCGTAGCGGATGCCATATCTACATAAGTTGACCTTGTATCATCCGTCTTTGTATTGCTATCAAGCTCATTCCTCTTTTCGTAAACACTTCCGATGACCTCCCCTCTGAGAAAAGCCCTATGTCTCGTTTGGATTTTACTATTGGTATTGTTGAAGATCTTGGGAATGAATGGCTCCTAGAGAAAAATAACAAATGTGGGAAATCGGAGGAACATGTGAGACAAGACAAGAAGCCGTTAAAAACATTATCTGGAAAAAAGGAGAAGGACTGTTGTGTGTGCAGCAAAAGGTGTGAAACAGGGAGAGGGCAGCGAAGAAGCCGCCGTACAGTGTGTGGTGAATGTGAACAAGGTCCTCATGGTGCATGCTCTCCTGAACATAAGTGCGCATGTTAAATTGTGTGGGGGACATTTTAGTAAATTCAATGTTACTATTTAAAAAATAATGGCAAAAGCATAAAAATTTGTTGGTGAGCTAATAAATAGTCGTAGAAACTAATGCTAACAAAATTAATACTGTCAAAAAATAGTAAAGAACAAATTTTCTAATCTGAATGTAAAAGTTTAAATTTTTTAATAATAAATTTTAAAATTTACTTTTTTTCATAAATTTATAGAAGAGATAACAACATAAATGAACTTTTTTATCATACCTGAAAGTATTAAGAGTGTATGTGAAAAAAAAACTAGCTTCAACAAATAAGTATTAAGCTTAATATAAATTTCTTAGTACAAACGTGCAAATTCGTCAAAAAAGCCGTGGCATTTTTCACGTATACCAGGCCTAAGAGGCTGGCACTAAAAGGGTTAAAGGTGGCGAATGGGGAGAACAGAACCAAGCTCTGCAACTTCTTAGTCTACTGTAGACTTCTCCGTACGTTATAAATTAAAAGTAGGGCCATTTTTATTTGGTGGCTTAAAAAGGTTTTTCTCATAAGGCTGTGGGTTGGTTGGGCTCAGATGGGAGATTCTGCTAATCTTCCTTAGGACATTTATGCAGCTGCTGTCATCTGCCAGCTTGATGAGGGCTGAAGACTTTACAGTGGCATCGTTCACATGTCTGAGGCATTGATATGGCTGCTGGCTGGACATCCTGCCACGCATGATCTCTAACCATGTGGGAGTACAGCGCATGTTCACTACATAGCGGGTGGAGCACTCCAAAACAGCAAAGTGGGAAGCTGCCAGGACTGTCAAGGCCTAGGATCCACAACTTGTAAATCACGCCTGCTACCTTCTATTGGTCGAGGCAAGTCACTCATCATATATCACACCTCACTCAAGCAGCTACAAAAGAAATAACTGTAGTTTTTTCACAACGGGTTTGCCACCAGAACACAGGTGTCATGAAAACCACCAACTCAAACCCAAAATGGGAAAAGACTCATATCAACATCACTGTCATTAGACACGTACATTCCAGCAAGTCTACCACTGCTGGCCATCTGATCTACAAACGTGGTGGGATCGACAAAAGAACCACTGAAAAATCGGAGGAGGCTGTGGAGATTCGGAAGGGCTCCTTCAAGTATGCCGGGGTCTTGGATAAACTGAAAGCTGAACGTGAGTGAGGTATCACCATTGATATCTCCTGTGGAAATTCGAGACCAAGCAATATGTGAACATCATTGATGGCCCAGGACACAGAGACTTCATCAAAACATGGCTACAGGCCCATCTCAGACTGCCTGTGCTGTCCTGATTGCTGCTGCTGGTGTTAATGAATTTGAAGCAGGCATCTCCAAGAATGGGCAGACGGGTGAGCATGCCCTTCTGGCTTACATAGTGGGTGTGAAACAACTGATTGTTGATGTTAACAAAATGGATCCCACTGAGCTGCCCTACAGCGAGAAAAGGTAAAAGGAAATTGTTAAAGAAGTCAGCACCTACATTAAGAAAATTGGCTACAATTCTCACACAGTAGCATTTGTGCCAATTTCTCGTTGGAATGACGACAACGTGCTGGAGCCAAGTATTAACATGCTTGGTTCAAGGGATGGAAAGTCACCCATAAAGATGGCAATGCCAGTGGGACCATACTGCTTGAAGCTCTGGATAGCATCCTGCCACCAACTCATCCAACTGACAAGGCCCTGCGTCTGCCCCTCCAGGATGTCTACCAAACTGGTGGTATTGGTACTGTCCCTGTAGGCCGAGTGGAGACTGGTGTTCTCAAACCCGGCAGGTGGTCACCTTTGCTCCAGTCAATGTTACAACTGAAGTAAAGTCTGCTGAAATGCACCATGAAGCACTGAGTGAAGCTCTTCCTGAGGACAACGTGGGCTTCAACTCCAAGAACTTGTCTGTCAAAGATGTTCGCCGAGGCAATGTGGCTGGTGACAGCAAAAATGACCCACCAATGGAAGCAGCTGGCTTCACACCTGAGATGACTATCCTGAACTATCCAGGCCACATATGCACCGGTGCTGGATTGTCACACAGCTCATGTTGCTTGCAAATTTGCTGAGCTGAAGAAGATTGATCGTCGTTCTGGGGAAAAGCTGGAAGATGGATGGCCCGAAGTTTTTGAAATCTGGTGATGCTGCCCTTATCGATATTGTTCCTGGCAAGTCCATATGTGTTGAGAGCTTCTCTGACTACCCTCTTCTGAGCCGTTTTACTGTTCGTGACATGAGACAGAAAGTTGCTGTGGGAGTCATCAAAGCAGTGGACAAGAAGGCAGCTGGAGCTGGCAAAGCCACCAAGTCTGCCCAGAAAGCTCAGAAGGATGAATGACATCATCCCCACACCAGCCACCCCCATCTTACTCAGTGGTGGGAGAACGGTCTTAGAACTGTTTGTCTCAATTGGCCATTTAAGTTTAATAGTAAAAGGCTGGCTAATGATTGCGATCATGGTAAAACCTTCAGAAGGAAAGGAGATTGTCCTGTGGACCATTTGGTTCTTTTGTGTGTGTGGCAGTTTTTAAGTTATTAGTTTCTAAAATCAGTACTTTTTAATTAAAACAACTTAACCAAATACCTGTCACAGAATGTTCAGACCCATTATTAAAAGAAAAAAAAAATGTTTTAAAGAAGTAACTATAGTCTATGACTTAACGTGAAAGTGCTTCCAACTTTCTTGGAGACAACATACAGAAAGCTTCTCAATGTAAGAACTCAACAGAAACATAGGGTGCCAATTCCACAGGAAGAATGTTGCACCTGCCAAATAAGGGGTATTAAGTACGTGCTGTGGTCCTATCAGAGAAGGGATGATCCAGAAGATCCAGAATGACCAAGTCAAAACTATATAAACAAGACTCAGTTTGAACTCTGTCTTAAAATGTGGATAGAATGTGCACCCATTAGTTAATGGCACTTAACGGGGGAGGGAGAAGCATAAGCAAATGAGGGAGGTGGGACCTTGTGAATGATTGAGGGGAGAAGTGTGGTAAGGCAGAGACAATGAGGTACCTGTGAGATAGGTAGGCATTAGCACTCCTACTTTGAAGATAAGGAAATAAACCTCAGAAAGGTTAGGTTTTAAAAAGTACACTGCCCGGGGTTTTAAAGCTAGTAATTATCAGGCAATTATTAAAAACCAGATCAACCTGCCCCAAAGTTTGTATTCTTTCCACAATTCTACATCACTCTACTACCGCCTCACTGAAGTCCAAAGCATGGGCATACAATAATTAAAAATGAAAATGTTGCCCGGCCGGCATGGCATGGACCTATGAACCAGAAGGTCATGGTTCAATTCCCAGTCAAGGCACATGCCTGGGTTGTGGGCTCAATCCCCATTGTGGGGCATGCAGGAGGCAGCTGATCAATGATTCTCTCTCATCATTGATGTTGCTATCTCTCTCTCCCTCTCCCTTTTTCTCTGAAATCAATAAAAATATTTTTTAATGAAAATGTTAAAGAGCTATATGTAGCATGTGATGCATGAGAAGTAGAGGATTAAAAATGTGAACCCTGAGAAAGAAGACCCTACTAAAAAGAGCTCTTTTGGCTAATTTTAAAAAAAGAAAAATAGAGCCTAGCAGCCATTTCTACACGGGAACCTTTCATATAATTACACTTCAGGAACAAGCCTGCCCTGAACTACAGGCCTCTACGCTAAGCTGCCTGCCCGCCTGCACTGTGCTTCTGGCAGGTGAGCCAGCCTTTCTAAAGGAGTTCCGGGAATCCTATTTCAACCAATAGGACTGAGGCTTTCCCCATCCAATCGCAGCTTCACAGCTCCAACCAACCAGAGCGGCTCTCTTCTGATCAATCAAGCCAGTGCCTCTTGGACCCCCAATCACATTATGATGATTTAGAGTCCTCATTTGCATGAAGACAAACCAGTCAGGGACCAGCCGGGGTGGGGGAGTGACTTCTGACTATATAAGCCAGCCCCTCTCTGGCTTTGAGAGCACTACTCTCCCCTCCCCCTTTCCTATCATCACCACCCACCTGCCAAGAATGCTCCTGGGAATAAAGCAGAGCCGACCAACAAAGGCCAGAGCAGACCAGCATAGCACACGACACAGACCACGCAGGGCAGAACTGCCTAACTGGAGAGGGGCCTGGTTCCAGGGCCGCCTCACAGCCATGTCGTTTCACAACTGAGCTGCACCACAGCCGTGCTGTATGGAAATTGAGCTGTTCTGCACTGAATAAAGTTTCCTTCTTCACCGCACTTCAAATAGGGGATTCCTGTTGGCACTAAATTGACTCCAACGACTATGAATTGACAAAAACAAGAAACAATAAAAAATAAAGCACTTATGAAACTTAAGTAAAATAATATTCTATATCATGGTATCAAGAAGTACAATTTAGCCCAGCCAGTGTGGCCCAGTGGTTGAGCGTCAACCCATGAACCAGGAAGTCACAGTTCGATTCCCAGTCAGGTAACATGCCTAGATTGCTGGCTTGATCCCCAGTAGGGGTCGTGCAGGAGACAGCCAATCAATGATTCTCTCTCATCACTGATGTTTCTATCTTTCTCTCTGAAATAGATAAAAACATATTTACAAAAAGTACAATTTAAATTACCAGCACCAGTTAACCAATGACAACATCAAAAATCTCCCTAGAAAATATGGAGAAGGCAGGCATAATACGTGAATAGCCAACTTTGGGAGCCAGAAATTAGCAGAATTTAGTCACACTAAGTCAAAAGTGGTGTGTTTCTATCAATAAGACTCGGCATTACAATGATTTTTATAATTACAATATGGTCTGAAATTTTTAAAAGACACTGCCTCGCCCTGCCAGCAATAAGTCTCTGTTCTTATTCTACCTGTTACTTCTGTTCCTTCCCTCTCCTTCTCCTCCCTCCCACAGCCCCAATCACTTTCAAGCTCACACACTCACTCGGTGAACAAACATTTACTCTGTCCCAAGTTATATATACACTATGCTAACTACTGGAAGTCACAGAATGTAAGACTTGGTCAAGGTCCCAAAGGAGGTGGTTGCCTGGAAAGAGACCAAAATGCAAACAGTTGCAATAGTATTGGGACAAGTCCTAAACCAGATGGGTGTAGAGGTGTTGTGTAGATGGCAGAGAAAGGAATATAAAATGCTGCCTGAAGGAATCCAGCCAGGAATGTCAAAGAGGCGAGCAGGCAGATACATCCCTGGCTTTCACCAGGTACATATGCAGACACCCATCTCCTTATCTCCTCTGATTTTCTTTAGTGGCTTCAACATCCAAGTGGACAACAACACCCCTCCTTTTCACCTCCTCAGACCTTCCGTGTTTCACTGTCTGCTCTCGGGCATCAGCAACATCTCCTTGTCTCTCAGTTCCCACTTCCCAACCACAACTGCCCATCCTTCTAGCTCTTTTGTTTAAGCACATGGCCCCAACCTCTTCAATTCCATAAACTCCTTCCAATTTCACTTTCCTGTTAGTGTGCATTAAACAGGTGTTAATAGCTTGAAACTGACTTCAACTTTCTCTATACTATAATAGCTGCCCAGCAAAGTCGAACCTTGGATGAACTCGACACAACCAGCTGCCTTCTCGTGCCTGCAGAAAACAGTGGATCATGGGTAGAGAACACAAACACACATATGCACATCTCAAACTTCAAAAGACCTTCAACACCACCCAGCATTCCAACTCGAGTTCTCTAGTAAATTTGCTTGCCCTTCAAAATGACTTCCCCATCTTCTCAAGCACCAATCTATCCCACTCTGCAGCTCTCTCCTGATATTCTAACCTCCTACGTGGTTGTAAACTAGGCAATACCAGACAACTTAGACCTTCGACTACCATATCAGGACAACTACCAGCCTCTTTCTCCCTGTGATATTAGGAAAGCACTCTCGTTTTCTCTTTCTCTTGTCTGCTCTCCAACATCAGCAACCTCTCCTCCACTGGCTCATTCCTAGCAATTTATAAACTTCCTCTAAATCTCCCATCTTTAAAAGACCCTCTCTTCAGTCCGGGTGCCTTTCATCAATGACACCATTAACAGTGAAGCTTCCTTAAACCGCTGTCTACACCAACACACTACACTGATGTACTTCCTGCTCACCCCGCAGCCCCACAGACAGGCTTCCCACACCACTGCTCCACTGGAGCTGCTCTTATCAGGATCACCAATAACTCCCATGCTGGCAAATCCTTACTAATTCCACTTCTCAGCAGCATTCCAAAGCCAATCACTCCTTCCTTCTGAAAAAATTTGCCATTTCTCTAAAAACAAATAATCACACTTCCTGCTACATCTCTGGCTGCACCAACTCAACTTTCTTTAACCACCTCAACTCCTCTCCCAGAGCTGATGGGCTCAGGCCAATGCCTCTTGTCTTCTTACTTTGCTCACTCCAAAAATGATCAAAATTCACTTCCACCAATTTAAAAATTGCCTATAAAATGATGACACCCAGACCTAATATCTCTGATCCCCATCCCTGGGGGAGAGAGTAGAGTTATTAAAAGGATGTCTGAGAATTATTCCATACACACTCCTCGCATTATCGGTGAACTAAGTATTCATATCCATATTTTCAAATGCATGCATATGCAGTTAGGAATTTTTAAATGCAAAGATAATGTAAAAAGCATTTCTAAATTCTTATTTTTAGTTTGGTAACTTTTCTCAATTAACGGATACTAGGAATTCCACTATGTAGAGCTCTGTGATGCTGGAGACTAAAAAAAGTTCTGCTTATTCTCAAAAAGTCTGGAAATTACCAATCAGGCAAGGGTAGAAAGACTGAATAGACACAAGACCCAATAGTCAACATCCAGCAGCAAAAGTCAACAGTGCTGTGTCCCAGTCATCTTTGAACTAAAGAATCAGGAATACAATTGTTTAGCAATACAATTATTTACCTTGGAAAGATCACGACATCTGGAATTGTTCAAGTGAGCCCAAGAATATTCTGCAGTAAAGGGAAAAGTCAAGGTCACTATTACTTTCCCCATTCCAGCCTATCCTGCTTTGAAAGAATCAGCTAACAACCTCTCTGCTCGGTCTCTGACCACATTACTTCTCCCCCTTAGATCAGGCAGGGAGAGACTTCCATACCCTATACAGGCAGGGACCACAGCCCTTGTCAGCAGGAAGCAGTTACTGAAGACAGACCATTCTCCCTCATCATCCCTAAAAGGTTTTAGGGATGCAAGTCTCTGAGGGAGAAATGAGCAAGGCCAGTGAGCAAGGACAAGTGAAATAGGGAAGCTGAGACAGAGAGCTGAACAAACTGGCAGAGCAATTTACAGCGGATGAAGGTCACCTCCCTAGAGATAACATCTAGGCCTCAGTTGTA